>NC_090200.1:13700833-15082500 GCF_033026475.1 Channa argus | reverse complement strand
CAGCTTTTAATTAAACGTGATGATCAACGCTCCTGCACAGCATGTTGTTAATGTACTAACTGCTTGATTTGGGAAAAAAAATCAAATCTCTGCTTACTGTATCAACGGCTGTCGGCATGTCCCTTCAGGGGTTCCGCCGTGGGTACCCCTGATTTGGCCCTTCCTGCCGCAACCCTTCCATTTTATCCAGGCTCACGAGTGGCACCAAGGTGGCCCTAGGCGGCTGGTTGGGACCACACCTGGGTGGGTGGGATTCAAACCCACAACCTTCTTCATCCCAACCCAACGCTCTACCACTGACCCACAAGGCCTGTGCTTACTGTGTTTCACAAAAATTTCAAGTCAAGGTTCAGTAAAATATGTATATCCACATTAGTCTGAGTAGTGTTGTTATGCTGTGACTGAGAATTGGAGAAAAGAGCATAATGTAAATGTTAAAATTTATTACTGTGAAGTTAACAGTTAAATTACTTTTGTGATGTTGTTGCAACAACCCACTAAAAATAGCTCTCCTTTGTTTCCACAATATTCTTTCTTTTCCACAAGTTGTACAAGATGTAATGTATTTTTGCAGTGTGCGCAAACATTGAGCTCAATAAGTTAATGTAAATTTGTTGTTTGTGTCATTTGTTGAGATTGGAAATGAAAATCTGTATGGTTTGGCACAAAGTCATATTTAGTGTTATTTTGGTAATATTATCATTAAATAAAAAAAATAATTTACTACCTTAATGAATTTATTTATTGTCTGCCGCAATACTAACATATTACGTATGTCCAACACCAACTGGACATCCTCTTGCATGACAAAGAAAGATGGATGGACCAGAAAAGATGCTGTATGTTATGAAATTCATTGCATTTTATTTTATTCCTGGAAAATGTTGCCAGGAATGCTGTTTTCATGGACTTGTATATTCAAAGGCTTAATTTTTTCTGACCAATTTAAGAACTTTTCATTAATTTTAGGAAACTTTTAGACTCACTATTATCCATTTTCAAAAATCTGATCCTTTTTCAGATCTGAGAGTCACTGTTTAAACATCAACTATCAACCATCCTGCAGAATCGACAATTAGAGTTGGATTGGGCCATTGTACAACACATGCTACAATTTGTAAGGTATGATAATACAATTTAGTTCTTTTAGCAAAGCTACAAAATGCAAACTAAATGCCCAACAATGGCAGAAGACAATGTCTAATCACTGTCTTTATTTGTGTAAATGGAGATTTAGTTGGATTAAATGTCCCTTGTAACTAGGAACTTACCTTTTCCTCTGTGTTCACCGCCAAAAAGGGATTTTTGTAAAAGTCATTATAAGGATAGCTGAGGTCCATCAATCATGGGCATTTTCAAGAATGTGTTAAATGACACAATAATGTCAAGATATTTCATGTTTTTTCATCATCAGTTAATCTCTAGCACAAGTACGAGTGTTGTCACATAATTATGCAAAGCTGCTTAACCTAGAAAAGGCACTTGACATTTCATGCAGCTACATACCCATTATTTAAAGAGTTACTTGATGGGAAAATGAACATTTCAGTGTAAAACACTGTTATGTTATGCCCACACAACCTAAATTTGTTGGACACTCTGCTTTTAATTAGTTCAAAGCAAAATCAATCCTCTGGCACTTTTATCTGTCCTTCTACAGTTGGGTTCAAAAGTTTGCACCCCTCTACAGAGAAATGAAAAAGACTAAAACAAAGGCGTTTTTATTAGCATAATATTAAATGATCATTCAGCTGATACAAAGGGTCCTTCATCATCCAAAGTAACACTAACAGTCAAGGAGTGTATAAAAAGAGAGTGAAATATTGAATATTTGAATGTCCTTCCTTTGCCTTTATAACTTCCTCCTAGCTCTCTGGGCACCCTCTGAGCAGCATTAATATCCTTTGAGGTGTAATTTTAGCCCATTCATGGCACAAGTGTTCCATTCTACCAGATTGCTTATAACTTATTATTTTACTATTACTTTCTTTTTGTACCTTTCTTAACCATTTTTGTTACTTCTGATGAAGGAACAGTTGTACTAGCTGAATACAAAAAAAAAAACAAAAAAAAAAACTTTTAGACATTTCAATTTAAGGGGATAAAAACCTTTTCACCTGACTGTGCACACAGTAATGACTGACATTATGATGGGTTGTTATGAATACACAAAAGTGAATATAACTAATCACCTACGTCATTGTTAAGACAAATTAAATGTCTCAGTCCGTTGCAGCTTTCCTTCTCAGCAGTGAGCAGGCAGCATGGCTGCTCAACCTTTACAAATGACAGGATATAGATGACAGCTACATGCTTATGTATTCACACAGAAATACTCATCAGTGACCTGGAGCACATACCTTATGCCATGCTTCAGCAAATAACAAGGTCATGAATCTCTGCAAATCCACCTCAAGGGTGTCTTGTTGCTGAGTGACACTATTTAAACTAAATCCTCGCAGGAGATATCTCAGCTGTCATAGGAACATTGCTTCAAAAAATTCACTCAGCTGGTGAATCATGAAATACATATCTGGCTTTTAGAGTGATCCAGTTGATGTTGCAGGTCACTGTTCATCAGAAGAATCTGCAACAACAACAGAAGTATTTAAATAGATGAAATAAAAATGTATATACAAAAGAGAAGTGTTTCAATTTGTGGTTCACAAAAACAAAATGGCTCTGCGCAGCAGTTGCAGTAGCACCCAGTCATTTCTGCTATACCTGATGGAGCAAGCAGCAGGCATAATATACATTTAACATAATCTCAGAGCATCACTGAAAAACAAAAAAAGCCCAGTTTGCTGTGTCAAAAGAGAAAAAGTGTATGTCAACCTTTATAAGCATTTGTGCCTTTTTTTTCTTTTGGCCTTACAAGAATGATGGGTAACAAATTCAGTCTTATAGTTTATATAATGTGGATTTCTACAATAAAATCTCTCTCTCTGGGAGATTCAAACTGTAAGTTAGTACAAACTCTAAGCAGGTAACCACTAAGATCACCTGCAAAATGCACATCTGCAACAAAAAGTTGATTTCCTTTTTCAGTCATCTACACTGTACATGTCCTTTTTTATTAGGAAACCACTTAATGTTGTTTGTGCAAGGTGGCAATGATTGGTTTTGTTTTTAATTTCACACTCATCTGACCTGACATTTTCCGTCTCAGTTGCATTGGGAGTAACGGTGCTGAGCGGATCTGTACAACTTGATGTGGGTGGAGAATTTTCTAACTTCATTAAAAATGATAATAAGTAACATCAGGGTTTTGTTTAGAGAATTGGTGCAAATCTCATGCCTCTGTCAGTCACAGGGAGGTTGGTCAGTGTTTTTAGCTTTCTATAAATGCAAATTCCTTAAGAAACATGAAAAGTTTCTGAAGAGCTGTCACACTGCACACTGTAGACAATCCATCCTTTGCGGATTTATAAGTACAACGAACACAACAAAGAGGGAGAAAACAGATAAGTTCAAATGATCTAATCTCAAAAGAAACACTTGGCTTAATTTCTTTTTGAACTTAACACTGACAAGTAACAATATGAAACAACAGAGCATCAATCAAATCCAAACTAAAAGGGATGTAAAGGACTGCAAATCAATTACCTGGACACTAAATCTCTTGTTTCAAAAGAGAAACATGACCTACACAAAGTTCCACAAGTGAACAAATCCACATAATCATGTAATTTTGATGATGCTCTTTTAATATTTAGCATAAATTCTTTATAGCATGACTAAAATGCAAGACTAAAGAATACACGCTGGTGTTGTATTACTGTGATACTTTACTCTAGTAAACTGCTATTTTGCTTTGCACATGACCTGAAATAGACAAATCATTAGCTCTCAGTGAGACATGCCAAGCGAGCAAAAATATGGAGTTCTCTGACTCGCTGTGTCACGTGCCCATTTAAAGAGGGTCATTTCAGAAAGAAATTGTGGAAATAAAGCTCAGCTAAGTCCAATTACACGTCAACACATTTCCACAGAATGTTGTTTGTGACATACAATCATAGGGTAATTTTTTACAAGCAGTCCCAACATATTCAAGGTCATGAGTTGTTCTACTGTGGGTCATTTGCTAGTGTACAGCAAATTTCAATCAGTCACTTCATAAATTCAACCATTGCCCATCAAAATATAAGCTATACCATACAGACAAAATAGAAAAAAAAACTTTGTCCCTCTTTCGGTTGTTCCTTGTGTCTTGTTTAACCTGGAAATCATAACTGGACACAATAGCTGATCTGATAGATACAACGTCATGAGTTTTATAGTAACCGATTCAAAAATTGATTTATCTGTAGGTTTAATGAATAAAATAGCCACAAATAACTTCAGTTATTAGTTATTTCCATTAGCAATCTGCATCATGGATAGCATATTATGAAAAAAAGAGTAGAAACTGATTTCTTTGTGAAATGAACACATTTTCTCAGATGGTTGTACTTAATTAGTACTTCTTCTTAAATACTTAATTTAAGAAGAAGAAGAATTGAAGAAGAAGAATAAATACTCGATTAATAATAATTGTAGATTAATTATACTAAATTTTAACATTGGCTATTTTATAAATTAACCATATTTTTAAAAAATGCATACAAAAACTTATACCAAACTTTTCTACTCATGGGTAACACATCACTTCACTTCCACAGTTGTCCAGTGTTTAACGACCACGGACAGACTGATGACTATTACCCATAACTAGAGGTTAGAGGTTGTCCTTTGATACATTTAAAACAGTACTAACAGTATTAGTACTTTGTCTGATTTACCTGCACACATGTCCCCTCTGGTCCAAAAACAACCCAGTATTTCCTTCTAGTTAAATTCCTACACATACACCCGCCTGTCTTCATAAGCTGCCCTTTTAAAGATTTATTTTCCAAATAATTATTTTAGACCATTTGAGTCATCCATATTTATCTTTATATCATGAAAAAAAATATTAGAATTTCAGAATTAACAAAATTATAAGGATTTTCTGTTTCTCTCTGATGACTCACCAGACAGAATTGCACTTTGCAAAAAAAAAGGGTTTTAAATATCTATTAGTGCATACAGTATTTACAATAACTCTCTCTTAAAAAGTGTATATTATATCTTTGCTAAAGTACAAGAAAACACTGGAGCACTCCCAGTAATCTGATCTTGACTAATTAAGCTTCTTGTGCTTTTCTCTTAAAGTCATGGAGATGTTTTCTCACTTTAAAAAAGAAACTGTCATTAAGATGTTAAAAAAAGACTTAACAAGCTTTTGGTGCAGATCAAATGTGCTGATTTATTAAATAATTCATTAATGGTGAATGTTATATGCCACAGCCACATGTTTTGTCCATTTGACAACAGTGATCAGGCTAATGCATCTCAACACCTTTTCATTCACTCGTGTATCATTTGATTAATTGCTGATTAATCAAAAAGAAGACCTGCCTTGCTGAGTGTTATGTTTGAGATCTTCGATGCCACAGCCCTGATATTTTTCTACATTGAATGTGCAGGAAAAACATATCTCACCATTGCATCATTTTTAAATTATATAATTTAATCTATACACAGGGAACCTTGTGCATTTAATGTTAATGTATAACACACAATCGCTGACACCATTAATTGGATATGACACCTGGAAAATGCAGCATTATAGCACTACATTCTGATATTTCCAGAATTACATTGACTCATATAAGTTATTGTTGGTCAGCTGGCAGAATGAATTTATAATTAGAGGGGAGGGGTGCAGTTATTGCTGCTGAATAGTGCAACAGCTGCATTTAAAATTACACTGTAGAAAATAACAATTTCCAAGACACAGGCTGGTGCTTTAATATCAGCTCCAGAGAAAACAAGTTGATGGAGAAATGTATTTGTTTATATGGTAAAATCTAGGAATCCATTTTGATAATAACTTGTAGCTCTCAGCCACTGTGTTTTTTCCATGGCTAAATTACAATGCAACAATGAGAATAGGCTTTGCATAAATATAGAAAAGGCAGAGTGGCAAACGAAGGATTATAACATTCATAAACACAAATCCAGTTATTTTAACACTTTATACCACACATTCATTATCATAACACAAATGAGTCCTTTATTTAGTACTTTATCATGTAAAGCCCTCTACTAATGGCCTTTATACGCGTAAAGGCATGTCAAGCTGTCTGATTATAGTCCTGTAAGTTAGTGTGTAAGTGGAAAAATAAATGTATGCATAAACACATCTGCAACTCATGCCCCAGGATCCTCTCTTGAAAATGGAAAAAAACAACAGAAACACTCGGGCCAGACAGTATCCACACTGGTAAGTCTGTAGCAGCAGCCACACTGAGAGTATTTTCTTCATCTTTAAAATGAGTTTGCATCTTCATAGTGCATAGTGCACACTTTCCAATTTTTTTTATCACTGCTGTTAATGTTTGTCCATGACAGAATCTGACAGTATGTTGGATCTAAGCAGTCAACTCTAAACATAACTCAATCTGTTATCACAGTAATTTGCTTAAAATTCAAGCATGTTTGAGGTGGCATAAGCACAAAATGGTGCAAAGGTAACTGTTTATCTCTCTCACTCTCTCATGCTTCACGTGTCTCGCATTTATCTAAGTCTCTTCTTCCTCATTTTATGTGTAGTCATGTTCAGTATTCACATCCCCTCCACTGGTTCATATGTTGTATTTTCAATGTATTACTTTATTGACTGAGTCTCTGGTTTCCACACTCTACACTTTTCCCTTATTTATTTCATATAAGTCACACTTTGCCTATAGATAAATCGAAAACAAAGAAGTGACTCGAGAAAGTCTCCACTGAGTCAGTTGTAAAGTCTGGCACTGTGGATGGACAAATCTCAGTATGACACATTGTATGAAGATGGTCTGATGGATCTTAGAGAACATCTTGTGCCCTGTGTACTTTCCTCTTTCATACAAAGTTAATTCCACGGCTATTGTTACATTTTTTTTGATGGGTATTTCTTACCATCTCTGTGTCCATAATCAAGTCTGCTGTCTGTATAAGAAAGAGAGAAATAGGGGTAATGCTTTAGATTACAGCATGTAAGTACAGTGAGTACAGTGAACTTACTATGTACTTATGAGTAACAAGGGTGTACCTCCATAGTAGCAATGGATACAAATTGGTTTTTACTTGACAACAATAGCAAACATTGGGGAATAACAGGGCAACAAGATGAGAATTAAAAAAATATCAACACTGTAAGTATTTTGTAGCTATAGGTTACTTATTAAATATTGCATGATAGGTTTGAATTCTTATGGCGTAAATACAGGATAACTACAGAAAAAAGGTCTATCATGTAATATTTAATAATTACCCCTTAACTAAACACTACTTACACTGTAGTCATTTTTCTTATTTTTATCTTGTTACCCCATTATTCCCCAAAGTTTGTTTATCGTTATAAATTAACAACAAATATGTATCCATAGCTACTGGGAATGTACACCATTGTTACTAATAGGTACACAGTACGTTCCCTTTACTGTCGAACATGTGCTTTAATTCTTTCCTTTTCTGTGATTTTCCAGTCTTTTATATATTGCTCTACATGTGCAGTGTTTTTACCAGAAATATGGCCCAAATCTTGATTTTATGAGGTCCTGTCAAAGTCTTATCTCAGCAGTGTAATAACTTGCCTACTCTAATTAGTCAGAAGGATGAACTGCTTTTTAAAATCTTCAGCAGGGAAGATTTCTGCATTACTGCCAGCCTGGTTAATGGGTGTGGATCACAGAAGCCTTTGACAGTGTCTCTCTACATTAAGGTATGTTTTTAGCATTCTGCAACTAGACATCTATCCATTACCTATTTTATACCGATTTTCCTGGTAGCAAGGGAATCTGGAGCTGACCCCAGAAGTCACTGGCTAAAGTGGTTTGGCACAACGGAGAGGTTGACAATCTATATCAGAGCTGACAAAGAAAGACAGTCACTAATTAAACTACAATTCACATCTTTGGATTGGATTCTAATACCAAGAATACTAGAATAAATAATACTCCATGTACTGAAAGTAATGAAGAAGACTATTTATACACATAATCCAATTTTCATAATAGTAAACATTTAAGGTATGGCAAGCCTTAATTTCCGAGTCTCTTTTATTTATTTATTTGATATTGTTTCATATCTGAAACAGATAACAGTATTTAATGCATATTTTTATTACAAATTTTTAAATGTTTTGAGTCTATGGTGTTCTGATCGTAAGATCTAACAAACTCCCCTCCCCCCAAATAAAATCCATGCACTTTAGATGTGTTTTCAAAACCCAGTGCACACATCTGCATACATGCATGCAAATTACACTGTTAAGTGCCAAAGCAGTCTCACAAACGTAATAGCTAGTCGGAAATTCATTTCTCTGTGGGTGTGTTTTCCACATACTTATTTAGTATGATAGCAAAGATGAATTCTTTAGAGCTGTTGTTGCTGATAAATTAGAAAGTCTGTTTATTAAAAAAAATGAAAACCCAACATTTCCCATGAATGTGATATTTAATTACAGTGGGTCATGAATTGATTTCTTCACTGATAGGGCCGTTGTCCTTTATACCATTTATCTCTGTTAACAGACTTTCACAATTAACTGAAAATGTCTGTATGTGAGCCTTGGCATTTTGGAAATGGAGTCACAAACACTGGGGGGAAGGCATTTATCGTCAGACCTTGTGCACTGCACAGTGTGTATGTATGTAAAGACAGGTCTTAAAAGAAATTTCCCATGACATTAAAAGCAATATGTTAAGCATCAATTTAGGGAGAGAGAGCAAGAGAAAGAGAGGACAAAAACAATTCTGAAAATCAACTTAGAGAGACTATAGTGAAGAATGAGTCATCACTTTCTTCACAAGGAAAAAGTCATCAGTTTAAAATAACTTTCAGACATAAAAAAATGACTGTTATGATTGTGTCCAGTACATTGTTATTTACTGTACATTTGCATTAATGTCATTATGGTTAAAATGCTCTATGATTGTATATAAATATATAAATACAAAGAAACAGAAAGATAAGTAAAGTTAAGATAAGAAATTCCTTCTCCTAACTTTTGCCTTACTTTTAAATATGTTGTGTTTCAGGTAATTGATCTGAGGTGAGCATAGGACTCAGTAAAACACAATGAAAGTGTTTAGCATTATTTGCATGATAATAACTTGGGACCAATGTGTGTTTAAATCCTTTTACCCATAAGTTATTAGTTGACTTTTACTTATACATAACCTCGAGAAACAGTATAATTATTTAGTTGCAACCGTCAAAAAATGTTGCTTCTTTTCTTTTCAGGCACACGCTGTGCACGTTCTCTTGCAGCAGATGATGAATATTATGGCACCAAGACTGAGCGATCACATGTTGAGGGTTTTTCTTGTGGTGCCATATTTCAAATAAAAAGAAAAATACCACTTAGGGAACATGTAATTGTGAAGATTAACTAAAAAAACAAATACCACTGCTAGGTTTAATTTCAACAGGGTTAACATCATGAGCAGAGGTGTGGGTTAAAATACTCATTGATGGTTTAAAATTTCACCAAATTACAGGATATGATGAGGAGGCAAAATCAAAGTCTGAGGGGAATCTGAGTCATTTCTTTCTGAGTCATAAGTCAGTCGATCTATAACACAGTAATTTACCACATATGGATATCATTCAGTGTAAGTTACACTGATATAATTATCTGTTGTTCATTTTAAATAAACACTCTGCTTAGAAGTTACCAGAGAATCATCACATAGATTTTTTTTTAGTATCAAAGTGATCCTGAAATAGACACTCTCCAAAACGGAAACTGCAAATATAATTCGCCATACATTTAATGATGCGAACATATTGGCTAACCATATGTCCATAATATGCTGTTCGGAAGAGAATAAATATACCAGTGACCAACATTTCGACAACCCAACAGCTTCAATGGGGTTTGGTTCTCCTAGTGCCCTAATTTTTGCCTCATGATATTTGTTCCCAAATGTCGTTGTGTTGGTCGACTTAATCTGTTCCTCAATTCTACACTGAGCTAATAAGAAAAAAAGTAAAATGACCCACATTCACTTTCTGGATAAAAATAACTGACCAGAGCAGGTTAATTACTCAAACTCCCTTAAAAAATAAGTAGAATTTAATCAGCACCAGCACCAATTTTCCTTTTGATAATTCTCAGAATGCTTCATAAAATGCTTCATCATTTACTGAACATAGTGTAGCTGTTAAAAGTAAAAGGTTAAAAACACTCCAATGCAAGGACAGGTGTTGGATGGATGGATCCTGACTTCAGTTTGTCTACCACCGCTTCAGAAAGTAATATGCTTTTCAGTTTTTTTATTTTACATATTTGTATTACTGAATGCACAGGGTTAGTATCAAGAATAGAAGTGGATTCAGTTGGAATCATTTAAAAAAAGAACTGGAGCCACTGACAAAGGTCTATCTTTCTCCCTTTCTCTCAGAACTTCAAAGACTACAGTTATGCACATTTTGCACAGTATACAGAAAGCTGCTGTTAGGCATTTTGCTTGCTACAGAGGATATCAGTATCTTTTTGCTTTTTTTTTTGGCTCCAGATCCACTTAAAGTTTCTGCTGCTTGTGTGTAAAGCTTTGAATGAGATGGCTCCTACTTATTTTTGAAATCCTACGTCTTCAAAAAAAAGGACGTCTTTGCTGTTCTACAGTCCTGGCTACTAAAGTTTGAGATTGTAGTCTCCAGCCTATGAATCAGCCTCCAACACTACATCTGGTCCCATTACTGACAATGGCCTCACTTCCTGTTTCCCCCATTTTGACTTTGAGGCTACATGACATTGTTGGACATGGTGCACATCTCATGTTGTTTTAAGACCCACACATCAGTGTATATTAAAACTTTTGTAAAACATAGAGCAAGATTAAAAAAAATCATAAAGTAGATACCCTACATGATTGAAAGTTGGCAATTTGTTGTTGTTTCTCCTAATGTTTCATTGCTCACCCTCACATAGTGTAGACAAAGAAACTATTCATGGCTTTTATAATAACCCTTTTAAAGTATTGTGCACTCCAAACTCAGTAATTTCACCTACACTGATCTCATACAATATTAAATATTGTACTCCACTTTGATTTAAAGTTCAGCTTTTATGACACAATAAATTACATTCTGTTTCTTTTAAGTTCTCTTTTGAAACAGAATATATGAATATCAAGGACATCTCTTGGGAAAATATGTCATGTCAGAATTTTGAGATCATGTGATAAAAAAAATTACATAATGCCATTATAATTGTTACAAATTCAAACTATTATGCTCTTCTAATACTCATCAAACAAACTTGCTTAGATTTAAATACAAAGAGTACTATTTAGATTTTACAAAGAATATAACTTTACATATTTACTTATCTGTTATGTACACCTGGAAAATTTAAAATTGACATCTCAAACATTGATGAGCAGCAATTTTTCATATCATTCATATCTGATTTTTATGGTATTACTACTATTTGATGTAGCTTGTATGTAAAGGCTCCAGAATGTTTCACTACTGTACGCTCAGCTTATCAAGAACTCAGACCTGCAATCAATCCTCCTTAATCAACATGATAATGTTTAGTTTTCGTGGAATCAGTTTACACTGAGGTCATTGTAAATGATGTAGATAGTGCTTCTGTTTGACCTCACATCATATTAATATCATTTTAAAATGATTAAACTCTCTAAAAAAAACAAAATGAAAACAACAACTATATAACATATAATATGCAAAGAGATAATCTCACACACACACACACACAGACTCTAACCACAGGCTGCATCAAGTCAACATAGAGAAACAAGGCAAGTCAAGTAAACAATTGTTAACCTATCTCTCTCAGGGACAGAACAGACAATTGTGAAGATCCAACTCCTCAAATAAGTTATAAACAGACATATTGAGAAGTGCTTTTACTGATGGAAATACTGTGAGAATCACATTAAATATTACATCTAACACTGAGCTGCCTATCTGGCATTTCCTCTGTGAAACTGTGGAAAATATTTTGATTGGTAGGTAGCTTTGAAATGCCATCCAAAGCCAAACTCTGACATTTACTTCAGATAAGTCCTATACCCCATATATAAACTGTAAAATTCAAATTATATTTGAAGATCTACTGTATATGAGAAAATGTTCATCAAAAGGAGTCAGGAATAAGAGAGTCCTTCAAGGTCACTTGTTCTATACCAGACCACTAAGGCTATGGCTTTAATGAGCCCAGTTGTTACTGCAGTTCAGAGTAACATTATAGAAGCCTTTGGAATTTAGAAACAATCAAAATCAAATCATAGCAATCTCTCCAAGCTTTCACAAAGAAACTCACAAAACCTTTCACATGTCCTGCCATTTCTCGATATAATGAAAAGGTTCAAATATTATACAGCGACATAAAAAGCAAGAACCACTGTGGAAGTACATTTTGAAGATAACCTCTTCAATTCATGTATCAGATAATATTTATGTACCGATTTGTATGTTTTAAAATGGCAGCTTATCATTTCAGCCATGCATGATTTTAGTGACAAAATGTAATATCATAAGGTTGTTGCCATTTAGTGTCAGGTAAACACCAAATTAACTGTGTAAATTACCAGGGGCAGCCTTCTCCTCTTAGGAAAAAGAGGTAATTTACTATTTAAGTAATAATTTACTTGTTTAGGGTTTCCAATTAAATGGGTTGTTATGTAAAGCTTGCGAATTAATTTAGCAGAGGAGAAAACCATGTAAAATTAAATCCTATTAAATGACAAGATACGACCATTTTACACCTGTATATCATCTTTTTGTAGAAGTGAAACTTGATTTTGTTGGTGACTAATCAGAGAAAATCTTTTGAAGTCTCTGTAAGAGATAAAGACCATACAGTATGCAAGCTATCGGCAGCATCAATGCAAATAAGAATATTACTTAGGCTACAAATTTAACCCATCAGTGTTATTTGAAAACAGGGACGGCAGAGACCAAATAATGACTGTGTCACCCCTCCAGATTTTAATACTTTTAAGTGCATTGCTCCATAAAAGCAATGGTATCTAACATAAATACATCAACAGTGAAAGAGAAGAATAACTAAATTAAGTGCTGAAGCTATAAACTAAAGACAAAAATCTTCTTTGGTTATAAATAGGAGATTCACTTCTTAGCCCACTGAAAGATTGCTGTAGTAATTTTGGAAAAAGAAAATAATACATTTCCTATGACTGGATCACAATAATTCTGGTGGGCCTCGGTTCTCTATAAAGGGGTGAGGAGGGGCCTACAATATCTAGCATGATGAACCGGAATAATGGAGTTTACTGGCTGTGTTGAATGGGGGCGGCTGTGGCTTAGTTGGTAAAGGCAGTAATCCACAGGGACCACAGAGTCAGTGGTTTGATCCCCAGCACTGGCTATATGTCGAAGTTTCTCTGGGCACTAACAGCCCATTCCCCTCCCCAGCTGTGTAGTGCCAGTCCAAGCCCGGTAGAAATTTGGGGAGGGTTGCGTCAGGAAGGGCATCCGGCGTAAAAACTGTGCCAAATCAACATGCGGACAATGATCCGGACAAAAGGACAAAAAAAAAAGAAAAAACAGGTTGTGTTGAATAAGGAGAAATTGAGAAACTGTAAGTAATCAGTGACCAAACCAGGCCTAATATTAATGATAAAAAAACACACCATAAAGAGTACACCCTCTTGTTGTTATTATAACTTGTCAAATCATATAAATGCAGCCAGATGCATCTTTTCATGCAATAGAATTTAATTTACATGTTTTAATTACCCTGGTGTTAGATCTGTCCAGTATATGCTACATTTAGTGAAGGTTAGGTCTCTCTCACAGACCAGGAGTTGGATCACTTTAGGTCCATCATATCAATTTAAGCTTAATTCAGGTTTTTAACTAGTGAAATAACAAATTTGAATTATTTTTGTGACCTTTGGGTGTTCATTTCTCCATGACACCTGAAGGATAACATTGGGTCTCATACAGTATTTACTGTGATAAAATAAAATAAAAGATGGTTTCTCTGACACAACAGTGACATAAGTTGAGCACATAATCTAATAGGAACATATATCAATGTTAAGTCATGGAAGGGATTCCGTGTGTCTATTTTGAGTGAGAGAGTGTATCCAAAAGGTATAATACTTAAGAGACCCTCAAATATTTACAACTGAGTGGCAGAGGAGTTGCTAACGTAAAACTCATGTTTCATTTACAGGATATTGTGTCTTTATTCAAAAGAGTTCAGCTAACAGTTCAACAATGCAGTGAAGTCAGCTCTCACCAGATAAATGAATGAGGTACAATATAACTCCTATAAAATATGTCCTGTATATACAGTTACAAACTAAGGTTGATAAATACTCTTTGTGGATATGACCTTCACGCTAATATTAAATAATTTCTTTGAGGTATTGTTACTGATGCAGACTGACTTTACAACATACATCTTAAATAAGATGGTTTAATTCATTTGAGGTTTTCTTAAATGGCTCAAACTTAAACATAAAGGGTCAAAAATACAAATACAGCACACCATCAGTTGTTTGAACTGATTATCTTGAAATATGCATTTGTTTAGTAATTGGTCCAACAGGCTCCCTTACTTGTCTCTTCTCAGATGTCCCCTGATCTCTTAAGACTTAGACTAACATTGTACTGTGTGTTGATCAATCCAGGAGTGCATTCAAACAACCTTTTATGTTAGCACTGAGAAGCTACCAGCTGTAGTCACTGACAGTAAGTTAAGTGGCCTCAGCTTGGCATATTAAAAGACATGGGAGTTTCATCATTGCTGTGTATATTATATATTTATATATTATAATTCAGAACTTGCTGATGACAAAAAAACAAAAACAAATAAATGAATTCCTGTGCATCAACTTTGTGGAAGTTTTGTTTATTACAGAAGTTAACCTAAATAAACAAGGTAGGTATGAGGTTCTGACTTGTGACTTTAATTAAAACAAGCTATAAAAAATACATATTAAAATACGGTTTTGTGTAATATAGGTGTGTACTTAATTAAATAATTAAGTGTATTTGACTTGTGTGTTGTGTGTTCCCTTCCTCCAACAGAGCTGCTGCTGTCCACTGTAGCTTCAATGAGAACATAAAAAACAGTATATATGGTGTTTTGTTAAATAAGACACACATTTAAGGACATTCATTAAAAAAATTGACTCTTACCGTTATTATATGTTGACTTACTTTTATTATAGAGTTTACAACCTAAGCTGCTGCTGATCAAAACAGGTGAGCTCCTGATTGTGAAAAATACAAATACTAAAAATTACAGGTTCCAAATGTTATTAAAAGTACAAGTTCTTGACTAAGAAATAAAAATATCATAAACAGTATTGACTGTGATACAGCTGATAAGAATGTACAGATATTTTCAACCAACTCTCAGAGGTAAAAATATGGCAAAGAAAAGTTATGGTAATTAATAAAAAAAAAGAGCCAACATGTCCTAGTAACACGGTGGGTACCAAAAATGGCACAAATGGTAAACTTCAAGTTAATTTCTCTAGGGATTAATCCATAATAACTTAATCCTAATTTATAAATTACACTTTGCATTAAAATCCTAAAATATTTTGAAGAAGGGGTGTTTTTTCTTTAATCATTTTATCTTTGGAGTCCACAGGCTCTATTCATATTTACCACTGTAACCAATAGCAACACTGGTACGTCGACAAAAAGCGTTGGTCCGTCTGCAAAGCTGTCCGTTGCGAAACAAGTTAATTTTACTCATTTGTCATGCATTAATTTAGACGACAAGAAGTTAAGCTTGGTGTCAACATGGAAGAAGTTTCAAAATTCAGTTTACGCCTTTAGTTTTAACTGGCAATAGCAGAAGAATTAAAGTTATCATTTAAATTAGATAAGTAACTGACGACGATAACGTGAACGTAGCATTTCTTAGGAACTGTCTCTTACCGAGGGTTCACCTCTGCCCTCGCTTGACTAACGTTAGCTAACTAGAACAACCTGTTCCTGGTCGCTCCAACTATGGACGCGGTTATAAAATTTACAAGTCAAAGTCAAGGAAGGGACCGAATTTTCAGGTAAGTTTGAGTAACTGCGACTTGGACCTAAAGGCTGACGGTTTGTTTGATTAATAGAAACGTGAAGGTAAATTACCAGTTCATCGCGGATGAATGGCAGCATGCCGAGTGCTCTTGACTGAATGTCGACTTCTCCTTTTAACTTGTCTCCATTTTCATCTTTGTTTCAGAGCAAGCCAATATGCATGTGCTCTGTCGATATATCTACTGCGAAACAACCCAGAAAGAAAGGACCTTGTGAAAAAACTCCAAAGCTTGGAAATCAACATGAGTGCAGGACGAAAATGTGAGTATTATTTTAACTCTGAAGTGAGGCAGAGGTCACCGAGCAGAGTTTGGGGCCCAGACAAAACGAGGGATAACCTTAGTTTGGTCCCATTATTTGAGATGTATCCCAATTAAGAGTTTATGGTAAAAGTTAATGCAAAGTTCAGAATGTCCAGGACAGTGCGATCAATTTTCAATTTAAATAAGATCATTTCAAGAGTGTGATTGCTGTACAGCTCCTGTAGATCCCCGGCACAACATTATAATAATCGCACCCGTGATGTTGCAACTCTTTTATTAACCATAAAAACTTTCATGTTCAAATGTCCTCTTGAGTGTTCCTATATAAACTCACTGGCTACTTTATTACATACATCTCTACAATCTAATGCAATCCAGTACAGAAGCTCTGCCATGAACATTACTCTTACAAGGTTATTTATCTTCAGTGTTTAAGTTATAACTGTCAGAAAGGTGGTAATTCTAATATGTCCTTATTATGGAGGCCATAATGGGTGGTGGAATCTTGTTGGAGTCCATTATAATAAGAGGCGGTTCTAATGTTTTGTACAAAATATTAGTTTTAATCAAATAAAGTATAGGGAACGTGTAGATGGATGTAATAAAAGTGGGGGAGATTGCGTTTGTTTGTGCTCTGTCAAACAAATTTCACCGACGTTTTTACAAATTTGCAACTTTCCTTTATCTTTGTCACCATTCTTTCTTCAGTCTTATGGGCTAAGACCAAGTTCATAGCTAGGTTGAGCTGGCTGATTTACATCAGACAGGTTTAATTCAGAACCTTGGGTATAATTTTGAAACTTTCTGTACTTTGACACTTTGTGGTTTTAATGTGAATTAATTAACTTAGTGCAGGGTTGGAAACCTTGTCCCCTATGGTGCTTTTTTGTAACAGAAGAGTTGTTCCAAGGCCAAGGCTGGGACAAAAGGAACCAGGCCAGGCTCTGTCAGCATATCATTTTATTATTTCCTCCCTGCATCGGTGCTGCAGCCACAGAGCTCCACTTTTTTTAAACCTGGTCTGTCTGTGGGCGAATGAGACCTGCAGGTCTTTCAAAACATGGTTCTTGAAAGCATTTTTTATATGTAGACAATACCAATAACATGCTTTTTGAAGTATTCAGAAATCAAACAAAGAGCATTGTATTGAACAGCTGCATTACACTATTCTGTATAAACAAGGACCTGTTTACCTCCATGTGATAGTGTAGCTCAATGGAAAAACTAATTTGGTTTAACAGTTGCAAAACTGTATTCTGCTGTCCATAGCAGACCATTGCTATGAAATGTTGACCTGGCATTTCACATTAAATTGATGGCTACTCTAATTCCCTCTTTTTTCCTCCTTTGTCAGTGTTCAGGCTGGGAAACACAGTCAATTCCATTGATGCTGCTAAGCGAACCATGCAACTCTCTGACCGAGTGCTGTGCCTCTGCCTCACTGTGGCCAACATCAACCGTGCCCTCTATTTTATCTGTGACAATGTACTTTGGGCCAAAAGTGTCGGTCTTATCCACAGTATAGACAAGGAACGTTGGAGCTTAAATGCCTCCCGCTGGTACTTCCTCTCAATAGTTATGAGTCTTACCAGGGATGTGTATGTAGTCTCCCAGTTAATGGTGCAGAGAGAAAGAGATAAACACTTTAGACAGAAAATGGATCAGCATCTTAGTCAGAGTCCTGAAATAGCTGAACCTGTAATTCCTCAGCTGGATGCTTTTCTCTTCCTGCTTTTGGAAAGCTTAAAATCACACCCAGCTGTTGCCTTGGACACACTGAAAAACGTTTGTGATCTTTTTATTCCATTAGACAGGTTGGGTATCTATCAGACAAATGCAGGAGTGGTGGGATTTTGTGGCTTGGTATCATCGCTAATTGGGATTATAACCCTTGCACAGCCCAAGTTAAAACTCAAACCTTAATGAAACCTAAACGAATATTGATTAACTTCAGATAAAAATGAATCATGGCAGGTTCATAAAATGACTTAGTATGAGCTAGCTGTAGTTTTATTGCTGGACTAAGGTCAATCTGGTGAGACACAGAAAAACGTTTAATGTTTATGTTGGTATGGCATTTATGTTAAAGCTAAACTCAAGACAGCGGTAACTGAAGGGCTTGCACATGTCTGTGTGACTGAAATTGGTTGTTTTGTAACATTTCTTTAATATAGTTTCAAAGGGAGCAATTGTTTTGTAATTTATAAGCTAAACATGGGTGCATTCCTGTCTCACCTAGTTGGAAACCAGTGTTGAAAGCATTGTTCTTACGGATACAAGCTTTAGCATCAATTTTTGTACCTATTAAAAAAATAAGATGTTAATCTGGGAGGTGGTAACACTTTAAAGCCATAGTATGCATGTATTTTTGTTCGTTATTTAAGTGCTTAGCTGAGCAGGATGGATTGATTTCAAGTTTTATGCCACCACTAACTTAAGTTGCATATTGTAGCTTTTGTAGCTATTGTAGCTAAGTTTTTTTTTTTTTTTTTTTTTTGGGTGATAAAATGCTGCTAAAATGTTTTACCTCTTAGCTTTAAAAGATTAATATGACTTTCAGGCAAAACAGCTTCAAGAGGTAACTTTTCAGGGACTTATCTGACCCTTTGCTTTAAATATTTCTAAGCCGGGACTGGATTTTGTCAGAAGATTATACTGTTTGTTAATTTACAGTGCACAGAAATTTACAAAACCACATCTATGCAATGAATTTTACTATTTAACAAACACAACACCCTAAATGTGTTTAAATTTACATTACGTTCTTAATATGCTGTCTAGGAATTACAGGTGTCTGTAAGCTTTTGATCTTTATGACATAGATTATATGAGGTTAAAATAGAAAAAAAGATTTAATCTGGTTAGTCCTCAATTCTGTAGTTGTCATATGATTAAATGTTTTCACTGTCATATTTAATTAGAAGTTAAATAAAACACTATATAATAAACATAAGATTGTGTGTTTTTTAATTTTTCTTTTGTATTTTTATATATTTCCTTGTTTTTAGTTTAGCTACTTTAATATTAACTACCTCAAACCAGCTATTACCGCAAAACCGTTTTAGTTTAGAAAATAGAGTAGTACTGCACTCTTGTGGGGAAAAAAAATAGACCTGTTGAATGAAAATTTTAATTTCACTGAGACAACAATACCATTTTTTTTTCTGTAAGCTTTTCTCGAAGATGATACTTTGATAAAGCACCTACCATCAAAAATTGCAAAAATATATTCCATTTCCCTTTTACCATACTTTTGATGAGATAAAATGAACAGACTATGCAAAGATGAATCCAACAGAAGAATAAACGCATACAAAGCAATAAATAAGACATTTGTTCTCCTAGGTGCATACATTGTAGTGATTTATGAAATATTTAATTTCACATTAAAATTATTTTTGTAGTACCAACAAACCAATTAGGCACACCTGTATGAAATATGTAGGAATTGTTTGCTGGAAGCAAAAATTTAAACAAGCTTCAGGCCATTCCATTAAATATACACATATCAAAACAGGAAACACTAGATGCACTTAAATTGGTGTCCTGGAAAGCTTTGCATTTTTATAATGCTAAACTTGTAATGGAAATGCTCAATTTAATTATAATTTGAAGTCAGTGCCAGTACACTTAAAACATTTTACAAGACAGAACAGAAAAAATATGAAAAAAAGCACTTTGAACAGTGGCACTAGTATGTAAAACAGTGTCAAATACGTTTACATTTTTTGTGTGTTTTTAGCCAAAATACCAATGATGGTTACATGCAGAGTGACTCTGCTCTTTTAATGAAAAGGCACCTTGAGTAGTTAGCTCTTGCCACAATAATAAAAAACATCATGGTTAGCACTTGAGAAGCTCCTTTCATGAAGGGTCTGGTTTCCCAAAAACCATGGTAAACTAGATGGCATGATTATCTTTATTCATTATATGATTAGACCCACATTTTGTCCATTCCATCGCCCACGATGCCGTTTGTTTGATTACAGTTGATAAAAACTATTCAGTGTTAAATAAAAAAAGCTCATAACTTGAACTAGTTTTGTAAATTATTATGCCTCATTTTCATCTTGCTATTATTAAAAATGTTTTAGTACCTTTCTCATTTGAATGAGAACCGGACACAAGAGCAAGATAAAATTGTCATTTTGACTAATAAGATTCTCAATTTGGGTGGAGCATATTTTCTAAGCCTACAAAGATATTTTTAAAAAGAAGAATTTTTAAAAACTATGGGGTCTGATCCTAAGAAGAGGTTCCAAACAGCCAAACTAAAATAGTTTTTATGGGTGTAACAGAGATTTATGACTCCAGTATAATATCAATAAGATTTCATAATCAAAACTGGTAAACATCATCAAGGTTTACAGTTATCTTTCCAACTGTCAGTGCTAATAAGTATCCCTTTCTTGAACTTTAATATGTGACAAGGCCACTTTTGTTAGTTTCACATCCTTCAAACATCCCCGAATACAGAATGTGAAAACATACATTTAAACTGCAAAGAAGCTGCTATGTATGTAATAATTAGCCCATTGAATGTTTGCAGAAGCAAAGCATGTTGTTTAGAATGGGTTTCTGCAACTATTTTCCTTTTGATTTAGGGATGCTGGATAAAAATGGACAGTAAATTAAATTCCTGTACAGTTCATTATTATCTGACACGATAAATGAAGCTAAAACAGAAAATTATTACATATGGACAGAATAACCACAGATTGGACAACTGTTGCACAACAACTACCCAGTAACTTTCTTTCAATCTAAAAGATTTTTGCAGAAATGCTTTGAACTGTGCAGGTTTACCATGAACATTTCAGAACAGGGGCACCATAATCTTGGAAATGACTAACGTACATGTTAAGGCAAATATTAACTTCATTCTGGTATTTTAAGCCATCTTTAAGACAACCACAGCTACATTGATACAAATGAAAACACTGAAATCCAATCACTATTTTCTACTTGAGGCCACTGCTAATTAAGGTAAAAAAAAAATTACAGGTTTGTGTTTTTTTGTTTTTGTTTGTTTGTTTTTTTTAATTAACCTGCTTAGGTACAACTGACTTCAAAATGTCATCCACTAGCAGCCTCTACAGGTCATCCTCCTTCTTACACCCAAATGTACCGAAGTGGCTTGATCACAGTGACTGCGCACAAAGTACTCTCCACCTCGGTTAAAAAATTAATTAAAAAACAGTCCAGTTTGCATCTCCAGTTGACAATTCTATCACATTCAGCAGAATAATGTCAAATTGTAACAACACAGTGAATTACTGAATTAAATCCTGTATTGAGAAAAATTATACAGAATATGTGTGGATTAGGTTGGCTTCCAAAATAAACACCAAGTTTTAAATTGCATGAAAAGTGAAAGCAACATCATTCCTCTATCGTGTAAATACTTTATTTCACTAAACCTGTAATCAGAAGACTTTCATAACATTTTGAGAAGGCAGGTCATGGTTCTGTAGGCTACATGTGGGTGAAACTGATGCTAAATGCGCACAAGCACTACCTTGGACCCAGCATTATTGTAGTGTGAGAACTGGTTTTGTAGCATACCATTTCTTAGAAATGAAACAGGACAGATACAATTGGAGGAACTGATCCCAACCAGATTCTGCATGAGAAGTAGCACATTTTAAATTTATTCTGCATTATTTTAGGGATCTGAGCATCTGAGATAAACCTTTGTAGGATACTAGTCCTGCAGAAATATAGGCTTTGTGTGGGTGATGCATTTTGTCTAATTTGAATTATATTCAAGTGGCATAGATCAGAAGACATATATACTATTTATGGCATCACCATATTATTGTTACTGTGTAATCTTTTTTTTGTATCTAATGGAAAATTGATGTGATTGTAACGAGTTGTCAGCATTTGACATTTTATCAGCAAAAGGCAAAAACTTCTGTATGTTAAATATAAAGACTTTAGTAGTATTTGTTTTACCCTAAAAGTGATTGTACCATCAATACTTTTATAAATACTAATACTTTTATACATCAATGCTTTTTAGTTCCCAGAAGAAAAAGGATAGAATAAAGCGCCATTAGGCAGGAAAGATCACTTCTGTTTTGCATTTTAGTAAAATGGATTTGGCTTTCACTGTGTCATCGGACTATTTTACAGCAGAACAAAATCCAGCCATTACAGCGTTAATAGATGAAAACCATAGTGTTAAAGGGCAACATTTGATCACGAGTCAGTGGTCTCAGCCCACATCTAAAAAAGGACCTTGCTCCTCAATTCCATTAACACTTGGAGGACTAAAGTGAATAGTGTCTCAACAACTCCAGGACCTAGGTGGGCAGTCTTTGTGTCCATTAGGAGTCTTTTGGTCCAGTCATATTACACCCTCTTGAGGGCAGAGTTTATTACTAGGAGAGTTCCTGTGCTCGGTCATAATCTGTGATCAGGCCTTTGATATGTGACAGTTTCTGATGTAGGTACTCGCATCGCTTCTTTTCTTCCCGGTATCCAGGAAACTTCTAAAAGAAAAAACAAAACAGGGGGAGGCAATATTGAGTTTATAGTATCAAACCTTAATATCCAACATAATGGGTCTGATGCAAGAGCCACCATTTTGGCACTCTAATAGTAAGCCTGTATGTGGTCCCGGTGACATACAGAAGGTGATAATAAACTTGATTACAGGTGCTGTTAAATTGTTTTATTCTTTAATGTTTGACTTTGGCTGATGTTGGTTACATTTAATTACCAGATTTATTCAGATTAAGTTTTAGCCCTATACAGATGGGCAGATATCGTTCCTAACAGTGGTTCTTGCATGAGGCTGTGTATAGTGTTCAAAGTGTGAAATAAAAATGTCATTTTTACTTTCTTGTACTTTCTGTACTTTTGTAGAATTTGGTCCTCCATAAGCTGGAAAGAAAATAAAAGAAAAAGTGTTAGCAATCTGTTTTCTGTTTGCTGTTTTGCTAGAAATAGAGTAGCTACAGTAGACTCTTGGTCCAGACAGTACCTTATATTCTTGTGTTCCTGGCGAGAGTGTGTTGATCTTTGAGCCCAACTGAACAAACATCTCCGTGATAGCACTAATCCGGTCATGAAGAGCTCTGTATTCATCGTACTCTGCACAGAAGTCATCCTTATACTGTTTACGCTGCTCCAGTGCTGTTACGGTGCTGTATTTTCTGCAAAGAGTAACCATGAGCTGTTATTTAAAAGCAGAAGTAATTGTTACAAGTCAAAGTGTTTTAATCAATTCATGCAGTAGATGGCAGTGCAGATTGCGGAGTTAGAGGCCTGACACGTCACTGATTTAACAGCATGATGTGTTGACCAGATGTATAAATGTAAGACATAAGATCATTTGTTTTCAAAGTCATTCTCAGTGCAGCTTTGTGACAGCTCATTTAGACATGTGTTATGCTTCCATCTATTTATTTGAATCGTTTAAAGCTGAGCCTAAACCTATAGGGACAAGTTGTTTTTTTTCCCCTCACCCACAGTGTATTAGACTCCAAAACCAAAACTACTTGTGTTACAAATGATATAAACAACTACTGACAATTATTTAATTTTCATTTCAGAAGTATCCATCCCATCTGAATATTGGAGAGAATATGTTTGCAATCTTACATTAAATAGTCTGGCAGCTCCTCTGGTGAGGTTCTGTTGACAGGTGTTTTCTTTCCCTCGTGGTCTGTGAATAGAAAAAACACACACACGTTGACAGAAAAAAGGTTAAAGCTACTAAGACTTATCAACTAATGCAAATGCAATAAAGTGCTCATCATATCAAGGCTGATGGAATCATTTATAACTGTCTCTGATAAGCGATCTGATCCAAGGCAAGGGGTGACGTCAGCAGCCCCGAGTAGGAGGCATTGCTGCCTGCTGACTCGCTCGACCGTAGGTCACCCAGCTGTTCCACGGTCAATCATCAACAGGCTAGAACAGTGAGCGTAGACTGGAGGATGGAGAACGTGCTACAGTCCTCACGACACTATACAAATTGCTCTTAGCTATCTGCAGTGGTTAAGCTATAACCCAAACCTGTAAGGAATTTTTTCCTATTTGCCAAATAAAGGGTTATTAATCTTCATGGCCTAACAGGTCATATAAAACATACAGCTCAATAGCATGAATAAAATGACAAAACATTTAAGAGAGGACAGTGGTATACTTTTCTTGCCATTTACCTTTGAGATTTTCTTGGTTCTGCTTGAGGTCTGGACTGGTCTCTATCCAGTCTGGTTTTAAGCATTCTCGCTCCTTGTCTTTGTGCTTTTTGGACTTCTTCTTTTTATGTTGGCCATTGCTTAACTGTTGGTCAGTGCAAATGGAGGTTTCAATGTGTGGGGGCTTGAGGCTGGGTGCAGTAGGAGTTGACTCTGTCCTTTCCAGTTTGGGAATAACAGATGACCCACTGAGTTTATGTGGTGAGTACAGACCATTCGGGCTCCCATGGAGATGATTGTTGGTCTTGTTGAACTCTATTTTGATCTGTGAACTGGAGTTCCCATGACCTGAGGAGCTACATGCCCCATTGGTGCTGTAGTCTCCATGAGAGGGTGACTGCAGAGACAAACACTGGTCTAATAGTCTTTGTTTTTTGGGGGTCTGAGAGTTGGATGAGTCCAGGGGCAATGGGCGTTTCTAGAAAGGAAAAAAGAATACAGTGATTATTAGGCCTTCATGTTTTGTCACCTGACATGGGCCAATCCTACCTCTACAGTGTGCTCAAATATTTACTATTAAGCACTAATTCAAACTTCATACTTGAAAGTTAAATGAAAAGCATCACACTCATGTCAGTACGTACACATAAAGCTACAGCCAGCTGGAGTTACTGTAGATTACATATAAAGGTGGTCTGTCAACACATTCATTAATTTGTACAAAAATTTAATGGAAGGTTTTGTGTTAAACTATTCATGGAGTCTCTGTTGGCTCCTTCATCAAAAAATACTGAGGCACATAACATGTTAAGCTAAGCTGACTGGCTCCAGCTACATATTTAACACAAGAGACATGAGATGATCAATCTGCTCATGGCAAGAAAGCAAACAAGTGAATTTCCTGAAATGCGGATCTATGCCTTTACTTTCAGTTAGAGCTCTACGTTGGAAACAGCAACTCTGTTTAAGTTCCCAAAGAAATGTGATTCCAATAATGTGTATGTGCAAAAGAGGAAATATACAGTTTATTCTTAGTCTCAAAGAAGAAGTAGGGAACATAGAAATTATTCAAAGTGAATAATTACCACTGAAAGGTTCTTGGCAGGACTGAGTTGTGAAGGAGAGTCCCCAGGAGTTTTGTGGAATGAATGGCTGGTCTGGGGACTTTTCAGCTGGCTACTGTGGAGTGGCTGAAATTTCCTGAGGAAAGATTAAGAAACCCAGTACCTTTAGTTGGAGAGTAACTGCAAGGTAAGTGACCTGTAAAGCTAAACAGGAAGTGGCAGCATGTAGGTCGTAAAGCCTGCTTGGCAGATTTATGAGCAAGTCCATGACCAATTACCATTTACTCTGACACGGTTTCCAGAGAAGACACACAGCATAGGACAAATATTCACTGACATTATACGACTGTCAATCTTTTTCATCTGCACATGTCTGTGGTATGTTTTGTTTAGTGTCTGGTGATACAATCTACAGGAGGCAGCCACGAAGACTGAGAGAAGTCCAGTGAGCAGAACAATAGCAGCACATTTGACTTCAGTAGGCCTAAACCCTCTTCTGTGTTAATCTGCTTCCTACAGCTCCTTCCTCAAACAGGCACAACTACAAAAAGACACTCCCTCAGTGGATTCACGCTCCCCTCTCAATCATATGGTCAATAAGAATCGTTTAGAGCCATTAAACATTAACATCCCAGTAAAATAAGGCAACAAGTGAACATAAAGGACATATCCCTAAAAATATATAAAAGTGTGAAAAAAATTTGCAGTTTACAGTATTTACAGGCTATCACGGTTTCATCGCACTTGGCAATCAATTTGGTGACTCCTATTGTAAGCTTTTTACACTCAGCAGGGATGATGAACAGAGGGGGTTGTGCAATCAGCCAACAGGACTTGCACTTTTTCCAAAACACTCATGAAGCACATGGCCTGCATGTTTACTGGCAGGCAAAAGAAGCATACAGAGGGAGGAAGCTTTATCCTTAGACGCTCAGCCTTGCTGTTCTGAACCCCTCCATGATAATGCCATTTGGCAACACATTGCAGGGAATATTTTCCTCTGCTTTGATGTGTCCATTAAGAGATTCATCAGTGCAGAGAAGTAGTCATTTAGGAGCTCCCCTTTCAGCATGATCACAGCACACTTCTACATTGATTCAATGTTCTCTCTCTATTAATGCCAGCACTGTCAAAACACATCCTTTCCTTAGTCTTTTCTGCATTATCTCCGCAAATGGGTTTCTAAAACTCTACAGGAACTTTAAAGCAATAGTTTGACTATTCTGACTACTCTCACTTTTGTATAGCGGATATAGTGTTACAGCCAGCAGATAATTACCTTAGCATAGCACAAAGCCTGGAAACAGGGTTAAACTGGTAGCCTGTTTCCAGGCTTTGTTACCTTTCTTGACAAAGGTAACAAAATCCCTAAGCAGCACCTATTATTAAACAAAGAAGATGTTAACTATTGTGTTCTAGAAGACCTATTTCACTGTGTTTACATTGTTTGTGCAAAACTATGCTAACTGGCCACTGGCAGTAAATATTTATTTAGAAGTGAGTCAAACTCACAGCACGGGAGCAAACAAGCAAAATTTCCAAAGTTTTAACTGTTTAAAAAAAAAACGTACCCTCTAAATGGAACAAATGGAACAAACTTTTTTTAGTTTTAGGATAACATTATGCCCACCTGAGCAGGAGTCTGTGGATGAGTTGCTTTTCTTCCCCTTGATATCCTGGCCAGTCTCTCTGCACATGTCTGTAGAGCTCATCCTTCAGAGAGTAGCTGTGGTCTTTAAGGTTTAGTCTCCCAACCTGAAACAACACAACTCCAAATAGTATTAAATCAGAAAGCCAAAGGTAAAAAGAAGCACCGTAATATCAGCACCAAACGGTTTTTACCTGCCCACAAATCCAATTTATAACTAAATGAAACAATTCTCAAAGTAGTCAGATCCCAACTGGCAGCACCCCATCCCTCTTCTTTCAAAACAAAAAAATATCAAGAGATAATTAGAGCACAGCCCTAATTACAGCTACCAGCGGCAGCACAGTTTCCACTTGATGATTGCACAGGGACACTCAAACATTATGAACACAGGAAATATTCCTAAAATTAAATGACATACATCATCATTTTTAAAGAAACCTCTGTTCATTAGTATCATTAACAGGCTAGAGATTAATTTATGCTTCCAGTATCAATCCTTAATCTTGACATCTAGCAGCCCCATCATTGTGAGCAGGCCTCAGGGATTCATGGCCAGCCAAGTGCATTGCTTGGGTCACACACTTGTTTTGTAGACATTTTCAAGTATGTTAGAAGCCTGGAGCCTTTCACGTATTAATGCCTCTTATAAGCTATTTCGGTTTACTAGATATAAGCATATTTCTAGTTTCATTACTAACTTTTGCTATGATTCATTTATCAATGTGTGTCATCGAGTTGAGCAACGTTATCAGACACTGTAGCACTGAATGCCATGAAGTGGTGATTTTTTGCTGACTGTGTCTGATCCACGGACAATAATTAGCATATTAATGCATAAAATAACAAATGAAAACAGCCCATGATAAATAAAAAAACACTCAGGCTCAGGTAACAGACCAGAGATGGTACAATCATGTAATTTCATATATTTCCAAAGGACATTAATGCCCTTGACTGAAGAATTTTCATATATCTAATTTTTGTTTAATGAAAATTCTTCAGTCAATGGCATTAATGTCCTTAATGCTTTGCAAATATATAGCACTTTTGTACCTTATCCATCAAAGAGCTTTACAAAGTTGCTTCTCATTCACCCCAAGATCGAGGGGTTTAGCTTTCGATTTGAACGGAGTAACAGTTCTGATATCAAGTGACAGTAAAAATGGCCACATTTGTATTAATCTTACTTAACATTTTGGTATATTCTTTTGGGTTGCACCTGAGGACATTTTGTCATTACTCAATAATGTGTTTACAGAGCAATGTGCCAGATGTCTCACCTCATCGAGTACTGAGGTCAAATCAACCTTGTCCTTTGGACTGGCCCGCTCCCTCTCCAACCACAGTAGCAGCTCAGGTTTCCTGTAGGGCTTTAGGGCCAAGAGATGAATGATGCGATCCTTCAAAGGTCGGTGTGCCACTGGGCTGGGAACTAGGCTCCTTTTGTTGCTGGGGGAGTGCTTATTGTTACTGTCTGAGGCTGATATCAGACCCTTCTTTCTCTGTTCCTTCACGTATGCACCTTAGATCAAAACAAATGGAAACAGCAGTTTCAAAATGAATCTTGGCAGTTTTCTTCAGTCATCAAAAGGTTATCACAGCAGTAATCTAAAGCTGTTTTTGAATTAACATACAGACGCTACCCTACACAAAAACTAAAGAGCAAAGAGATTACAACTCATCTGATAAACGGATCCACATACATTCACAGTATCCTGTAATAACACAGCAACAAATCATTCCTAATCTAGTCCTCAGGCTAGTTAAACAAATCACACCCCGATTTTGAAAGACATGCCCACACATTACAGACAACCCTAATACATTTTATCTACATTTCATGTCTCAGTTATCATGTAGTCTGCATCATACTACACATACATGTGCAGCACTTCCAATCTACACATATAAATACCCAGCACACTGTACTGTGTTCAAGTGCAGAGACAGTGATGCTGCAAGTAGGAAAAGTGCAAAAAGTTTGGCTCCAGGTTTAGCCTGCTACTGAGTGAACAGACCATGGAAACTCAAGCAAATGACACAGCCAATGTATTCCAGTTGCAGTGCTAATTCATTTTGAGTTGTTTAGGTTATACTTTGGTTGTTGTTATAGGTCATTACTAACTATAGATTAAACACATGTATACAGGGCATTTGACAGCACGTTAAAAGCATAGATATGTCCACTTTAGAAAAAAAATCATCTCAGTTATAGTAATATAATTCTAAAAGAGTTCCATTAAATCTGTTGTGCAAAATGCAACAGTCTTAGGGACATTATGATGCAGGCAAATATTATTTCTGCACTGAAACAACCTGTACTACCACATTTCAAGCAAGCTGCAGCTAGAACCATTGTTTGACTTTAATAGAGTAAAGCAGCTCATGGGAATTTTATGATTATAAATGCAGCTTTTATGGAATTAAACTTGTGATGAGTGATGTCTTAACTGGCTTGCTCTACAGTAGCTTATTTGTGTAACTAAAAATATCATCTATTCGCAATAACGTATAAATGTAGATGTAAATGTAGGAAAAACTGTAAAGAGTAAAATGATTTTATAGTTGTTACATTTTTCAAAATAAACATTTGCAATGTATATATATACACATTTCCTTTCCACTGAATGTACTGGAAAGGAACATACTTCCTTTCCACTCTTTAAATCATACACTAAATTGTGGACATTTTTCTACTCTGCAACCTACAATTGTGAGGTATATGGAGTATATCATTACTGCACCATAAAAAGACATCCCGTCACCACAAAACAACTCTCCGCTGCATATAGCACATACTGTTATCCATAGACCAGTTACTTCACTCGTATGGGGGCAAGAGTTTGACAGTTACATACTTGAATAGACATGTTGAAGTAGAGGGGTATATCATAAAAACAATGAATGTTCCAATGTTACAGGTTTTCTTGTTTTTCCAACATTTATCACTATTATACACGTAGTAGATATGTTAAATTCATTTAATAAAAGCATCTTACAGACAATTTCTGCAGAAAAGTGTGGCATGAAAAGAGTAGAACCTAGTTTTCTACAGCTAGCTTGTCCAGCTATAATACTATATATATATATATAAAAAAACCTACACAAGTGTTTAAACACATGTGGGACATCTAAATGTCATGAAGCCAAATGCTAGATGCTTTTATAAAGTTGCACCATAGTCAATTTAATCAACAGTGATTCTAAAACCATAGCTAAGGCTAAGCCAAGTCAGTGCATAAAATTAATTGCACGAAGGAGATCCTACATGTAAGATTACTACACCTAAAGTGTTCTCTCCTCTTTTTTTTTGGTCCCTTCAGCCTTATCACTTGAGTTCAGTGTCACCACAGCGGGTCATTGTCTGCATGTTGATTTGGCACAGTTTTTACGCCGGATGCCCTTCCTGACGATGAAATTTAATAAATATTTCATCTAAATAAAACATTCATTTGTATTTGGTATAATTGTACTTAAAAAAAACTAAAAAACTTGATAAAACTTGATAAGCATGAGACTTGTTAGTGCATACTTCTGGCAAACTCAATCCCATTAATGGTGCTGGCAGGCAAATTGGCATTGGGCCTAAGCAATCTGGTCAAAATGAAAGGAAAATTACATGAACAAGAGGAATCCTCACATGAATAACTGCAATGCAGCACTTTGATCAATTAAGTGATAACTTCCTTGCCATATGGCAATTATCAGCAGGATGACATGGTGAGAAGCAATGGTTTAGAAGCTTTCTCAGAACATGAAAACTCTCTGGTTATCTGTCCTTGATCTCTACTCACTTCAAGGCTGCCACGTAAACTGAGGCTAGTGGATACAACAGAACACAGATACGGCTATTAGGCAAAAGCTTACTTGGCCCCGGCTTGATCTCAATTGCTGAGCGACTCCAGATGTCCTTCTCCACCTGAGACATCCGCTCCCGTGTTGTCTGATAGGAGTCGTCTGTGGCACACACTGTGATCTTGTCCTGAATGCTGCCCTGGCCCTCCAGGTGATCCCTGCCCTCCCTGTACAGAGGAGACAAAAGAAGAAAAATTATTTTTAGGCTCACACATCTCCTAGCTTGGCTCAATCAGCTGGCCATTTGTCAAACGTAGCACTCATGTTGTTTGTCTGACACATAACTGGTTGTGTGACTTGTGTGTGCATTTATTCAGTTTATTTTATTCTATTTCAAGATTATTAACCACAAATGTGCAGTTGTGAATGCTAAAAGGTTTAAGGGGAATTACATGGATCCTATTATAGTGTTGTTTTTTTAATATAGCCTGACAGTGGTACTGTCTGTTGTTGTAGAACTGAAGAGAGACACCACTTTTGGGAAGGTCCTGTGGTTATATGTCTGACACCAAAATTACTCCAAATTCCATTTGTGGCAGACTGTGGAAAGAGTTATGTGTGCTTCTTACCCCGAGACATATTGGTGTATGCAGTCGAAGCTGGACTGAGGCTTGTCTTTGCTGTCGCTGGATAGGTAGAAGGAGAAGACTCTGAATCCATTGGGAGATTCAGGGGATGGTGCTGGGATCTTTACGTACTATGCAAGGAAAATAAGAAAAAAATATAAAATTATAAGTGTCAATCATTTGGAAGACTAATTATTAATTAAACACCAAGCCAGTTCTCACTGTCAAGTCAAGCTACGCTAATGTTTCACCTTTAGCAGTTTTACAGGGTACTCTTGCATACTCTGACAGCGTTGCTAAATTGAGAGGGGGGAGTTATGTAACAAGCATGTTTTATTTTTCCCAGATGTAGCCTGGTCTGATTCAGTATCATCTAAAAGCAGAGAAACACTTTAAAGTAAATCAACATAAGCAACTGATTAAGCCTTAGGAGTCCACGATCATGCTGGCATAATTTGATCACATGACTAGTTCAATGGTAAACATCTTTTAATGTGGTATATTAAGGTAATAGCAGTTCAAGAATCCCAAGGGTTAAAGCATTCACAACTTGCTTAGGCCTTGTTTTTGTCATGCAATAAATGTGACCTGCAGTAAATAATATTCAAATTCAGCTGATCACAAAAGCTACATCGTGCCTACCAAGTCAGGGACGGTCACCTGTAGCCAGTCATGGAAATCACCTGTCCGAAAGGCCAAACATAAAGACTAAAAAGCAGCACAGTTGACAGCTTTCTCACTTGGGCAATAACCTCTTCTCTTAGAGACGGCCCACAGCTTCCTAGCAACAAACAAGCCAGCAGGGTGACGTCTAATTATGACAGAAACCTGTTGCATAAAATGACCCAAAAACCTACTTCCACTAAAAGGACAGTTCAACAAAGAAAGTCATTAACCAACAGGTATCAAGTCCTTTATAACCCATGTACACTGCCTGCAGCTGAGTTTCAGCCTGAAAATGGAGTTTACTTTTGTTGACAGAACATCCTATATTCAAGAGAAACCCAATGTTTGTTACCTGTCATTTACTGCCATAGATGGGTGATTACTAGTGAACAGTACTCAATGTAGATGGCGGTAACATCTCAAAATTTGATTCTCTTTTACTTATTTTTGAACCAGACCTTGTGGTATCTCATCTGGCTGAAGCACAAATGCATATTTTTGACTGTGGGTTTTAAGAGAAGCAAATGTCAGTCAGTTGGACTTGAAGCTGCCTCTTTAGTTTCAGTTGTAAGTGATTGATTATAAGCTGACTGACTGAGAACGCAGTGCCCCTGGCAGATGTGGCAGGCAGGACTATAGCTGTCACAAATGCCCAGTCATGCAGCAAAGCCATAAGCAGTTTTTTTCCCAGCACAGAGCCAATGAACAGCTCCTGTCCTCGACACCCCTCCTCCTCTTCTAAAACCAAATGCATGCCATTCACCCTACCCCCCATTAGCCTCCAGCTTTCCTTCATGTGCATAAGCCCACCGATGTCAAAACAAAATGCATAGCAGCCCACAAGGCCATGGATGCTTGAAACGCACAGCTGACCATTAATCCTGACCTATTTATGTCGGACCATTCACATGAAGTGGTAAAGCTGAGTTCTGCATAAGTCTGTTTTAGGTTTTAGGCTAATTAGGAACGATCACCTAAAAAAGCATCAAAGTGAGCACGACCGAGAGGCAAGCCATGTCCTCAGGACCTATTATTTTAAGAGAGTAAAGTAGTAGCCGCCTTGACCAAAATTAGAAGCAACAAGTGACTAAAATGGGGGTTACTGATGAGAAAGGAGAAAGGCAGAGAAACTGTATTTTAACTTCTTTTTAACATGAGAGTTCTGCTAAACAAAAGCTAGCTTGCATTAAGATGACAGTGCACTTTTATGTATTTAGCATTGCAATAGTGCCACCACGTCCTTTCTTTTAGTTGATGGCAACAGTATGATCCCCCTCCATCCATGCATTAGATTTGCTTGTCACCCCTGTCCATGCCACCGTGCACACTTCACATTCAGATTCTAATCAGTGTCACTCAGGTCAGACTGTTCAGAGGCCGTCCCCGTTTTATTCACAGCTTCCTTCTTAAGCTTCATAACCATATGTCATTTAACCCATTAGTTCTCAGTTCCTGACTTCTAAAAGACAGCCTCTCTTTCTCGCCGCGGGGAAACTTGAAACACTAAACTAAAGAACAGTTTGATCTATCTATTAATATGTTATCTTGCTTTCTTGCAGGAGATACCAACTCTCTGTCTGTACAACAAATGTCAAGCTACAGCCAACAGCCTATTACCTTAGCACAAAGTCTGGAAACTAGTGTCTGATCCACTTTTTAGAGACCCGCAGTAATTGTGTAATGTTGCTACACACGTTTCACTGTGGAAACAACTGTCGAGTTTAACAGCTGATTCTAAATTGCAATGTAACAGTATTAAGTCAATAAACTGAATAACAGTTAGCCTAGCATTCACTAACTGTTGTTTGCTAACATTATTTGTGAGTTGTGTAAGGTCGTGGCTGCAAACCCTAAGTTTAAGTTTAATACTCATTGAGTTCACCTTTTCATTCATGAGAGGAAGAATACATTTGAAGAACGCATTTCAGAAGGCATATAGTATAGCTCTAAATATTAAGTCAATGGTAAAAAACACTCCAGGAAATAACACATCTATGGTAACGTTACCTTGTCAGCCAGTGACATTAACCAATTCAACAACTCTACTGTGGTCTGAACAACCAGAAGTTTGCAGATTACACCAACTGTGGAAAACACTAATCATCACAGCCAGTTTATGCAAAGTGGCCTGTTTCATCATCATCATCCCTCCCAGCTTGATGAAAGTCTGACTTTTGTGTTTAATCAGTGACACCACTTGTGCCAACAGGTTTGTGATCCTGAAGCTGTTGTCAGTCAAGAAGTGGGTGTAGATTTACATAGATAGATATCTCTTTATGGAGCTTTGGTCTGATCCCCTGAGGGTGTGTGTGTGTGTGTGTGTGTTGCCATGTGTTTTGTTTTTAGGGAAAGGAAGACTTGTGTTTCCACACGTCACATGCAGGGAGTGCAAGTTAAATATCAAGCTGATGGTTATTGGCTTATGTCACAAGAAAGAGACATAAGCCAAGCATGGGGAAACTGGTTAATATGTAATATGCTCATCAATGAACAAAAAAATATTAAACGTGACACACGTACACACCTTGCAGTTTCTTTGAAGTTTAAAAATTGGCTGACTGAGTTCAGACTGAGCTCATGCAACAGTATTGCTCCAATACTTCAATGTCAAGCACTGGTGAGTCATGTGTACAAATTGACATAACAAGAACTTCAACGTGCCTTTTTATAAACAAAGTGACAGATATTTTGTTTTATGTGCACTCTCGATGCTTACATTCAAATGACTCTTACATTAACAACGTTTAGGAAGGTAGACAGACTGTGGTCATTCACTCCGAGCCATAAAATGAGAGTAACCTCATGATGTGTGTAGTTCTAATGCCACTAAGCTTGAGCTTGAGCTCTTTAAATTCAGAAAAGTATGTCAGCACTTAAGATATGTATGTTTTCAGTTATCTATTTGGCATATATAATTAGATTTAGCTTTTCCTTCAGTAGGATATATTAATAATTATGGAGATAACTACTAAATCAGTATTATTTGTCCAGCTTGGTAAGAGGGGAAAGAACTCATTAAACTGTTTTTGCTCCATCGTATTCTAATTATGATTGTCTGAGTCCTTTAATCTGATGGGTAATTAATCGGAGAAAAGCTTAATAAGGCATTATTATCATCAGAGTACTATTAGCGTGTGTCAGTTTAATGCAATAAAGCAGCTTCATTAAAGAATCACACTAATGATTCTCGTTAAGGGCATAATAGTAAAGTTTAGCCGTTGGACATTTACAGCTCAAATAGCATCAAAACAGTAATCCATAGCACCTTGTCTGCACAGCCCCCCATGAAGCATACAGGCTGATACAATAACTGCCGCTGCAGCCTTGGCCATGCCACATCTGCTACTCCAGCCCGTGTGTTTGGAGATGTCAAATACTTTCAAGCTGTTGTAAGGTGTGAACTGGACTGTAACAGAAAATCTTGGCGGGGGCTCAGCACTTAAACAATGACAAAGGGCACCACCGGTGGTGTCCTTGTAAAAGTTCATCTTTCACTCCCCGACTGTTTAAACTGCTCATCTGTGAGCTTAAACAAAGTCCTTAACCCTGCTATTTGGTTGGGGAAGGAACAAATAGCTTCATTTAATATATCTATTTTTGCTCCAGTCGTGTGTGCTTTTTGCAAGCCAAACATCTGCAGAGAAAGATGAGAAGATGGCTCCTCTCTCTGTGTCTTTCATCCTTTTCTCTGCACACAAACGCAAGAAGGCAAGGTTCCTGGCTCTGGTATTTGGCAGCACTGAGATGGGAGCAGGCGCTTGGATATGTGATGTACTCTGAAGTCTTTGCCTCCTGCCCCTGTCTGTACTGACACTAGTTACCATTGTCTTCTCATCTGAGCCTACTCAGCCATAGCTGCCTGTGAGCTGCCTGTCTTTTGTTCTAGCTTCTTCCCCCACAAAGCTGAGCGCAATGGCCTGTCGGGCTGCCTGGATTATTCATGAACAGCGGGGACGTGTGGCTGTGTGTTGTTGGGGGCAAAGGGAGGGATCAGGGCTGTGTGTGTGTGTGTGTGTGTGTGTGTGTGATGGGGGTGGGGAGGGGTGGGGATGGGGTGTGGGGGTGTGGGGGGGGTCCCGGCAGAGCCAGTGCATGAGGGATGGTCCTAAATAGTCTTCCTTTAGGAATGTGCAACTCAGTGGAGAGGAGGGGGGTGGATCCTGGGTCAAGCCAGTGGATTGGTTCATTTTTGATGTGTTAAGTACAAATTTGAGCTCATGAATTACACAATAGACTTCATATATTAAGGCATAGGCTTACAGTAGAAAATATTCAATTGCTAATCGTGTTCCAGTGTTAGATACAGTCAAGCAACAGTTTTAATTTTACCCAACTAGTCTCTAAAATCTTTGTACCGTTTGCTCAATGCTTCCACTGTGACTCTTTAAAAGAAACGTGTGACATTGTCTCTTACTGTCTAAAATCATGTTTCAGTGAGCCTACATGGATGTGGTGGTTCCTGTGCTCAAGGATCTATTCATTGAGGGGGGTTGGTAGAGACAGGAAAAGCAAAAGGGAGGGGGGTTGGGAGGACTGACGGTAGAGTGGGGACATGGGGATGGGCAAGTGTCGTGCATCCCCCAAGGTACTGGCTGTTATGCCAAGCAGAATCAGGCTTTTTCAGAGAAGCTGGGGGTAATCTGTCAACCTCAACAAACACTGTCTCCCCATCCCCAACACCCCCACTCCTCCTTCCTGTAGGTGCCTTCCTCTTCATTTACAGAGGAATGGAGACAACACTACAGCCTACAGCTGTATTGTATGTAAGTGGTAGGCTGCTGTTTCTCTCCTTGAATTATATGAAGTGAAACCACACGAAAGACAATTATACACACTTGGATTGTGTATCTCTGTACATGTACTTCCCCTATAAGCAATGCCTAATTTGCCTGAGATGGTGACAGTTGTTTGGAAGTTAGGAAATTTCCATTTTACACTATAGTTATTAGACCTCTGATGCACTGATACAGGCTAAGTGTTTCTATTGTTGATTCCAAACTGGCTCACTGGAGCAACCCCACAAAACCACTTGGGAGTGCGGCACTAACCTCCCATTACTGGACTTTTCTCTCCACGCAAGCACGCAGGCAGCCTGTAATCCTCTAACAATTCACAGATTGTGCATTGGAAAGTGTGTCTAAGCCTGATTAATTTGCAGGGAAACTTGGAAAAGGTGGGGAAAATCCAAAACATACTCTGCGATGTGATGTGTAAAATCAGGTTGCATGGACTGAAGAGGTGAGCCAAATAACACAATCATATGGTTTGTCAAACACATTTGACATGCAGGTGTATGGAAAGACGGAAACCACTGGAAATGAGTTTTATATTTTATATGCAATAGTATTCCTGTCTATAAAATATGATGACAACCTGCATTATTTGTTGATATCTAGGGAGATTATGCAGCATGCCTTGGACTTGGTAACTATTGTGGAAGATATAATGAGACAACTGTTTAACGGATTATACAAGTCTTTTAAATCTCTCTGTCTTTAGATTAAACAATAGTTCTGTGCTGTTGATTTAAAGCTTTTGGGTTTAAGCTGTGAAGACTTCGCACTACTGTGCACAAAAACAGTGCCTGTGTTTATTTGCAGTGTTTGTGTTGCTCATATCCTGTTGTGCTGCATTTTTAAATCCAAAGGAAAAAGTGTGTTTGTTTAATTATATAGATGCAGACTTTTGTGAGAGCACACTGAACAAGAAAACTGGCAACAGTGTAGTTAATGCATATTGTCATCCTGTTTGGAAACAACTCACCACTCCCAGTCTCCCATGTGTAAACTAGACACGTTCAGCTGTGTAAAAGGTCTAGACCTACTTGTTGTACACATTGTAATTATCAGTAAACTGTGCCATACCTTAGACTTTGATCAATTTAGTCACGTTGATACTGAAACAGCAGAGCAGGCAAGCTACACATAAGTCAAGGATATCACATAATCTGTTGCATTTCCTAGTGGAACAACATTTATGTTTACTTTTCCATTCGATTTCCTTTCACTTACCTACATCATAATATTTTAGTTAAATCTTTAACAATCATTTTCACAGGATACCTGTTGTAGGTTGCTTGCAGACTTAAATGTGAAAAATCTACATATTATTGTTTTATATATTATTTTTTTATAACTTTTTAGTGTCAGCTTTTGTCATTGTGAGTTCTTCTGACTTGTTACATCTTTAGTCAACCTGCCATTAGATAAACTTGGACTGTAACTAAACAAAAAAGGGTCTAGCTAAAGAAAAGTCTTCATCAACTATAGAATCTCGTAAGACTTGTTCCTAAAATACACTGTATGATCTAAAAACCCTAAGGCCAACTGCCTGCGCGTAAACATCATGGGCTTCAGATGAGCAAAGAACGCGGAGCCTTTGCCTCGCTTAACACATCTGGATGAATAGAGCGGCGTGTGCCCTTTCAAAAGCACGTGGGACAAATCTTCCTCTCACTGCTATGCCACTGGGGGATGGCTCTCAAACCACATTCCTGTTATTGTTATTCTAATTAGCTTCCAGAAAAAAAAGGAGAAAAATAATTATGTGTGCATTCACACATACACTCTTTCACAGTACAAAACTTTATTTGCTGTAGAAGCAGGAGGTGAAGCAAAGCGGCGTGGTGGGGGTTGACTCAAAGCAGCCGTGTGTGAGATAGAGGCCCTGATGTCTCTCAAGGATTCAGCCAAGGCATGGGGTGAAATGGCACAATAATCAAGAAAGCAGGTGGGAGGGAGCCCAGGGGAAGCTTCACACACAGTTGTCATGAGAATATCTTTGAGAGCACCTCTACATTCCCCTTATCTCAAAACTGCTGCCTGTATGTTGCAGCTGTGCACATAAAAACACACAAAGCCATAAACAAAAACAATTACTATGACAACTGCAATTCAACATTCATGAGCTGAGAAGGAAATTAAGTTGATGTCACACCTGACACGGCACAACACAAAATTCAAATGTCACATCAACATTTACTGCAACAATATTTCACGCATTGAGTTTATATTCAGTGGTAAAAAATAATGATGAAACACTCATTGGCCTGCAAAAACCCAGCTGCTGTGCAGCAGGTGAGATACAGAGCTCTCTAAGCAGAACAGAAGTGAAAGTGGAATAATAAACAAGTAGAACCGTGTCTGCGTAAATAAAAAGTATATAGGTAAATAAAACATACTGTATGTCCTACTTAATACATTGCCCTAAAGCACAGATCTAATATTAAAAAATTAAAAAAAAACGCACAACGTTCAATTGCCACTAAATTGATATAGATCATGCCAACAAGCACGCAGCCCTAAAGGAAAATAAGCACTAGGATGTGAAATTCCAGGCCATGGGAACCAAGACCACCTCTGAATTTTTTCCTTAATGCCTGCCGATGATTTCAAAGAAATCCAGAATTAAATTTCTTTGCAGTGTCAAGTTTGAGTGTGAAAAAGAACATCTTTGTACTTCCCTTATTTCCCTATAGTTGCATCACGGTCATCACTTGTTAAAAAAACAAAACAAAAAAACTTCTTTCCCTGTTCTAGATGCTAATCATTAATCAAACCCATTCAGTTAATTTTCCTCCAAAGGTATCCCCTTATACCCCATTTCGATCCTATATTCAAAAACTGAATAGTTTATCCTAATTTGTACAAGTTGTACATCAACTTTGAACATCATTTTCACAGAACTCTGAGAACTTGTCTTTTGTTGCATGATTACAAACTTGGCAGACAATTTAAAACAGTGAGGCTAGATGCCACAGGGTCAGAGAGAAAGGCAGATGAAAACCTCAGCATGCTATTTCTTGATAGGAGCTGTGGTCCCTGATACCGCTGAGCCCTGGACTGATGCCAGGACGGTGATTTGAAGAATTCCTCTGGTTTTTGTGGCACTGGAAGTGCCCTTTTTTATAGGAAATTTGACTTGAGCCAACAAGGACCAAGAGCCATAGGTTCTGTGATCGAGCTCTACAGCTGGTAGCTGTCAGTTGACACAAACCTCACAGCAGCTACACATGGCCTCTTGTATCTTATGCTTCTTTTGAGGAAGGGATGAGCTCTATGCAGTAAACACTTACCCAGCAAATAAAAAGTGGGGGGGGGGGGCTGTGAAGTTACAACCTGGAGACATAGATACTGGTTATCCTCTCAGTCAGTTGTAAGCCAGACTGCCATGTTCTCCAACGCCCCCCCAGCGTAACGGCTTAATCTGGCCTCCCCCACCACCAATGGGTACAGCTACCTCATTAATGCCCAATCGTCCAGCTCGGGGACTGTTGTCAGAGGGGGAGGGAGCTCATGCTTGAATTCTGCATTGCAATTTGAATATGTAATGTGCTAGCCATAATATAATCACCAATCCGGTTCAGTGATTAAAGCACACTTACAATGCAGTCACTTAACATTGCTGCACAGAAAGACTTATTTATGCAGGTTAATCTGTGGTTCATTGTTTTACATGTTTACATAAATAATTTTGCACCTTTTCATGAAAAAAAATCCACAGCTCCTGTATCATTCCTGTATTGCAAATCATTCAAGTCTGCACAGAGACAGCATGCATGGAGACGTGGTGGCTCCCTGGGGTTCGTCTACTCCCTCTTCTCCTCCCCCTACACGAATAAAGCCTCCCCAGTTGCAAGCCTGACCCAGTAACCTGGCTAGCAGCCTGGGGGTATAGTGTACCCTGTCTTTAGGGCCTACAGGGCCCATGTGAGCACACAGGGCCAGCATTTGTGTACAGAGCAAAGTCACTTTTGTCAATGCAATCGGCTCTTGTGAGGATTAGAACAACTCCTTTTAGACAGGCTTGATTGTGTGGTGTGTAGTAGCCTAGCAGGCAGAGCTGTGTATTATAGTGGCCCAACTAATCTGACCAGACCCAGGCATCTTTGCTTACAGACACCTTGCAGGGAAACCGTTTTCAAAGTGCTTTTGTTGATTAAGTTGGTCCATGTCTTTACTTATCCTTTCCAGCATGTTTGAAATCATAGTAAAAATGTAAATTAATGACCCCTTTTCCTCAGGATATAGGCTCTGGTGCCTCGGCACTAGCTATATTCTCCATGTAGATCACTGTGTGTTTCAGGTTTGACATTGAAGAAATAAACTACTGGGTCGCATCCAACTAATATGGACATTTGGAAAGTCAAAAGGCTGACCTCTTTTTGAATATATGCACATGCTTACTGGATGCTTAAGAATCAAACAAAAATGTGCAGAGGAATCATCATGAGTGCACTCAACAGCAAATCAGAACTAATTAGAGCCTTCAATTTCTGAGCTAATAGGGAGAGTATGCAAAACATCTTACCCCCTGGCTCCCCTTGAAGCAAATCGCTGGCTGATTTGATAGTGATGCCTGAGGAGAGAGAGAAGAAACTGGTCACAGATTCAGGAATCATGTTCACATTAAATCAAAGGGACAGCTCATGCATTATAAGTGAAAATATGCTGCCATTCTTCCAACTCTGCTCACTGGATTTCTTGGTATAACAGCAGTCTGGCTTATTATAAACTTTCCGCACTAAATGCCAAAATATTGCCATAATTGCCATTTCCCATCAGGCTTTGTCCTGGTGAATTATTGTCATATTTCTATGTCATTAAGTCTACAGTTCAAGGGTTTCTGCTCCTAATCTACAGAGGAATGTGTGTGATTAATGAGTCTATAGACCACAGAAAACTTTGCTCATGTCAGTTTAGTGAGGATGTTTGTGGGGGTGGGTGTGGGGGGTATTTTGGAAGCATACAGATTAAAACAGAAGACAAAGCTCATTCTGAAAAAAAATCTATTTTTTTTTTTTTTTTTACAAATGTACTGTTTCTAAAACCTCCATAATATGACCAGAATACCTGACTTAAGCTCATAAACCATTATATAGTTTTCTTAATCCTACTGATAAAAAATATATTTAAATCATACAAAAATGCTGCTGTAAAGGCAACAAGATACACTGTTGATAGATGGAGGCTATTATCCTTGGTGTACACCTGTGCCAATGATTGACAGTGCTCTTAATTTATTATTAATGGTTTTAGAAGTATCTTCACTATCAAGGAGAAATGTTGTGATTTCTTCATATGGTAGTGTTTAATATTGAATGGAATAATAAATATTAGAGCACATAATGTTTGTAACATATTGTAAACAATCCCAGCTCAGAGGGTTTGAATTTTGCTTGACTAGTTTGAATCAGATTAATCATAAACTTTTTAATATCATCATTTAAAATGTGAGAATAATTAATAGTTTGGAGTAGTAGACTTAAAACAATTTGTGAATGTATACTGATGTGTACTGATGACATCAGCAATGGCATCACATAACTTCCTCTACATCCTTTATTAGGCTAAAGTATCAAAAAATGGCACTATATATAATAAAGTAATTCAAGTTTAATCTAAAATGTGAATATTTCTTGTTTCTTGTACAAAATGACGGACATTTAAATATATTTGTCTTATGAATTGAAGGTTGGACAAAACAAGCAAAGTCAATATAAATTTAATAATTGCCATTAGTTTCCGGAGCTAAGATCACTCTTCTACCAACAGAAAGTAACATGACATCAGTTTTGACCAAAAATAGTAAACAGAATATCTTAAAGCTTTATGTCGGGATGTGTGATTCTGATATTTTTGTGTACTGTAGAGAAGTCAATAATTTTAGCCCAGATTTAATTCAAAAACAAGTCCTCATGATCATTTTCACAACAGCCTCTCTTTACTTGCAGCATAGACATGAAACTCATAAATAAATTATGTCTAATAGCAGCAACTCTTACAAATTGGGGCTCCAAGGGACAAAATCTTCCACACCACAGTGGGAGACCAGTGGCTCAAAACAGTATTTTCTAGGGTGGGCTTTGACAGGAAAAACTGTTGCAGTGACCTCTCCGGGTTGCCTGCTTTGGCTTGGAGGAAGCTGGCTGTGTGAGCTCTGGAGTTTACTCTGCTTCACAGACCCATGAGCTTTGGAGCTGGGCGGGCTTCCAGATGTTTAAAGGGCAGAAAACAATAATACACTAGAGCTGAGCAAAAGCCTGTGGAGTCCAGTGTGGACTATACAGCTAACCCACCAACTCCCACATCCAGGTCGAGTTTTATTATGGCCTGGGATGGTGAAGCATATGAAAATACACTTCTTTTTTATTTTTTTTACAGATCTGGAAAAAAGCTTAGTGAGCCTTCCACAGCAGTCATATCTGTGAGACTAACAGTCTTATCAAGCATTGCTCTAGGGAAGACCATTTGGGTAGACTAAATTATCTCAGTCTAATCTAATGGACCATAAAAGCAATAAAACCATCTACTGATTCAGAGGAGTCGAATAATTTGCTTGATAGCTTGTTCATTAATTTATTCCCAAGAGCGAAATGACAAAAAGCAACCTTTTTAAACATTTATTGACTGAAAATCATTTGTGTTCACCCATAATCTAAATAATGAATTTGAAATATATTGAAAAACAGCAGGGCATAATCACTAACCATCCATATAAGAACCTAGAAGTGTTTTAGTTTGTCAGGAAATTATGCTTTAGTAAACATACAGATGTGCACCATTTGAAATAGCCAGAGCTACAAACAGTGTGTCCCTGCAACATCATGATTGTAATTTTTCATATGTGATGTAAAAGCATTGCTGTACCATTAGTTACGTTATCATTAGTAATACCGCTTCATTGTCTAAATGTTACAAAACAACAGGTTTATATATGTATTTATATAAATATAGTGCAATGTCTGTTCATAGTCCTCCGCTTGACATTTCCTGTACTTGTATCTGTACTAAATACTGTTGCAGCTACACTGCTAAAATGCAATAAATTACCAGGCATTCCATCCTAATCCATTATATTTAGATTTTTTCAATGTTTATATTTTTAACTTTGCCTACTGTGAAAAACAATCTCTGGTACTTTGAAAATACACGAGTTCCTAAACTGTTTTATTCATGAAATATACAGTGCATCCAGAAACAGCTTTTTCCACATTTTATGTTACAGCCTTAATCCAAAATGGATTAAATTCATTATTTCATATTTATTATCTTAATTTATTCTAAATATAAAAATAAAAATCACATGTACATAAGTATCTTAATCTTCATTTGGCTTAATGGGGAGCATTGGTGCACAGCAATTCCCAGATCTCTCCACAGATGTTCAATCGGGTTCAAGTCTGGGCTCTGGCTGGGCCACTCAAGGACACCGACATACTTGTCCTGTAGCCACTTCTTTGTTATGTTGGCTGTGTGCTTAAGGTCGTTGTCCTGTTGAAAGATGAACCGTCGCCCCAGTCTGAGGTCCAGAGCGCTCTGGAACAGGTTTTTATCAAGGAGGTCACTGTACATTGCTGCATTCATCTTTCCCTCAATCCTGACTTGTCTCCCAGCTCCTGCCACTGAAAAGCATCCCCACAGCATGATGGTGCCACCACCATGCTTTACTGTAGGGATGGTATTGGCCAGGTGGTGAGCGGACATGACACTTGGCATTCAAGCCAAAGAGTTCAAAGAGTTTTCTTACTCATAGTCTAAGAGTCCTTTGGGTGGGCTGTCATGTGCCTTTTACTGAGGAGTGAATTCTGTCTGGCCACTCTACCATACTGGCCTTATTGGTGGAGTGCTGCATAGATGTTTGTTCTTCTGGAAGGTTCTCCTCTCCACAGAGAAATGCTGGAGCTCTTTCAGAGTGACCATTGGGTTCTTGGTCACCTCCCTGACTAAGGCCCTCTCGATCGCTCAGTTTGGCCCGGCGGCTCGCTCTAGGATGAGTCCTGGTGGTTCCAAACTTGTTAACTTTGGGACCTTGTATAGACGGGTGTATGCCTCTTCAAATATTATCCAATCAAGTTGTAAAAACATCTCAAGGATGATCAGTGGAAACAGGATGCACCAGAACTCAGAAATACTCATAAGTATGTGAATACTTATGTACATGTAATATTTTCTTTTATTTTTAATAAATAGATTTCAAACAAACTTCTTTCAAGCTGTTATTATGGGGTATTGTTTGTAGAATTTTGAGTAAAATAATACATTTAATCCATTTTGGAATAATGCTGTGACATACCAATATGTGGAAAAAGCTGTGAATACTTTCTGGATGCACTTTATATACCAGAGATTGTTTTTCAAAGTACGGGACCATGAAAATATAATAACTGAAAAGATCAAAATATAATAAATACAATAAATGTTCTGCTTTTCACTGTTTTTTACCAAAGGATTTGTTGCATAAATTAACACAATTGAAAATATGACTTATTGCATTTTCCTGTGATGTTACACGCTATTAGTAATTAATCCCCATTTTGTTATAAAGGAAAAAAGTGGATGACAAACACATCAATTCAAGTGAAAAGACAGAACTGCAATAACTGCTCGTTCTTGCAGTGTTGTTATTGGGATGTTAATTTATGACATAACTGCAGGATTAACTTTAAGGTGTTGATATTAGTTATGGAAGTTACCGTGTAGCATGTAAAGGTTTAAGGTTTTATGTAGGTATATCATTGTTTTTATTTTATTAGTTCCTGTAAACATGGAAGTATTGTATTTTGAAAGGGTGCAAGTAAAAAATAGCAACTTAACGACAAAAAAAGGCAACTTTATGTACGAGTAAAAAAACAAGGACAAATGGGAAACAGTGCGCGGATATAAATAATCAGCAGCAAGACATCACGGAGAAATGTGCAAATAGGCTTAGCTGCAGATGAAAGTGGCAGAGACAGAGCCTAAGCGAGACTGTCACATCTTAAAAAACTCGCAATGAAGTGGAAGTGTTAGGATAACTTTCGGCGATGTTCATGATTAAGTTCTGGCGACGACACTCCGGAATTCGTACTCGCTGGGTTGCTACAATGTTGCTTGTGACGCTCCGGCAACGTAGAGGCAGCGGCTGTGTGTTAGTGAGACTGACTGTCCAATCAGACTGAATGATCTCGTTCTATAATGGACCATAAAAGCCAAACAGTCTCCGGATTCAGAGGAGTCTAATAGTTTGCTTGATATCTTGCTCATTAATTCATTCTCGAGAGGGAGCAAAAACGCAACCTTTTTAACATTTAATGACCGAATGGGATTTGTCTCGGCCCACAATCTAAATAATGAAATTCATATTTATTAAAAAGAGAAAAACAGCTGGGCGTAATCGCGACTCTCGGTCTTCTGGGAACTTTAATGCGTTTTGGTTTTCTCGGGAGATTACGCTTTGGTAAGCAGAAGTGCACAATTTGAAATTGCCCAAGCTTCTCCTTTTCAGTTCAAAACAAATGCTCCTCCGAGCTTGAAGAAGAATATTAGAGTCTGTCACACTGCCTGTTAGGATCCCAATAAATCAAGTTTAGCCAGCATTTAAACATGGCCCTTATCACTGACGCCTCTGTTGATAAGACCTGAGTAGTCCGCAGTTTACAAAAGTATTTAAACTTAACTTTTTTTCCCTTCCAGTAGGAAGAACACGCTGCGTTTCCAGTGGGGATTGTACAGTTCCCGGAGTTAGGAGGCGATCAAGAAAAACAAAATATAGATACAAAATCACACACATGCTCTACAGTCGAAACCGATCCTTTTCCTTACCTTCAGGTTCTGGTAGGCTTCCAATGTCCGGATGGCAGTGTCAGTAAGTTTGACGTGATAAAGAGTTTGATTCGGGGTGTTTTTGTTGATTTTGCCACAGGAGAGCCCATACCGATGCTCCTGTCTCAGCGCTGCCATTTCTGCAACTGAAGGCTATTGGTGACATTCAGCCTGAAACGTCACGGAGGAGAGAGCATGTGGGTGGAGCTACCACACACACACACACACACACACACACACACACACACACACACACACACACACACACACACACACACACACACACACACACACACACACACACACACACACACACACACTGAAACATAAAGAAATCATTTTACTTTCGTTTTCCTACTCCCGACTTTAAAATATGCATGTATCTAGTCTTTGATCTGCTGGGTTACATCCGAGTTACATACCTCCAACTGGAGATTTAGATATGCGATCTATTTTTAGCAGCATGCACACCATGAAATATAAATATACCTACAAAAGAGCATATGTGTGGAAAATACATTTAATTTTGTTTGCAACATTCATAGTTAAAAAATGCAGAGTAACCAAACTACAATCAAAACACAACCTATGGAACTTTTAACATAGACCTACTGTGTACAGTTAACCCACCAACACTCACATTCAGGTTGAAGAAGTAAGAATTATAAAGCAACAATATAAAACAAATGCAAAATATCCCATTCATATCATATTTATCATTATTTGGGCTCATCAAAGCTAGTTAATTGTGCAATGACACCTGAAATGAAGAATATTTAACATTTCATGTTAGCATACTAATAGTAAATGTAACTATAGCTGTCAAATAAAAGTAGTAGAGTAACTGCACTATTTAACTAAAATGTAGTCGAATAGAAGTCAAAAATATTAAAAGGATTTTTTTGTGTGTGTGTTAAATACATTTAAAGAAATTTCAAAATTTGGATTAATGAAAACATTTCTTAAGAACAACATGTGGTGGATTAAAGTGGAGCTTCTCAGTAAAGTGTGTTCATTTACTAAAGGCCCAATACGATGTTATTGTCTAAGTATTAGTCTTGTTCTTAACCAGCAGCTTTGATGTTGATACACAATTGTACATTTTCAGGATTGGTAAAATGATCCCATACAATATATAGCACATGATATTAGCTATTATATATTTGTCTAATTTCCTCTTCATAGTAACCTAGACTGTGCAGTATATGTATTACCCTATGTAAAGAAAGGGGTGTTTTTAGGTAACATGGTGTCTGGTTTAGGGATAAACTTAAGCTTTTAGATTTGTTTCCTACACTATGTTTCTTTGAATTTTGAAACTACAGCAGAGTTAAAATAACTCGTGAAGACATCTGAATTAATTACAATTGCAATTAGTCATTTAGCAGATGTTTTTATCTAAAGCACCCCACAAGTGGGGAGGAGACACTAAGGACACCTTTGGGGGTGCCCAGGGACACTTCAACATGTAGCCAGAAGCACTGGGATTCAAACATGTGATTCATGGACGACCCTACTAACTGAGCTACAATTGCACTCACACGTCTATTTTATAGCCTGCACTTGTCCATGAGTGTTGTAGGACTTCTTAGAAAGTGAGAATAAAAACCTCCCGATGCAAATCAAACCAAATCAAGTAAGCTTCTATCTTTTTGGTAGATTGCATTCATGGAAACTGCATTATGGGGCACAACAGTGAAGGCATTAAGAAGCTTACAGACGTTCTGGCAGATTAGGTTTTTTTCTTCTAATCCTGCAGATTACCAATGCACAAGCCTGGTGGCTGAGGGTGCTTTAGTGCGCTGCACTGTTTCTTTACATTGGTCATTTTTCATTGCTGTCACATTACTGGACTACAACAACTAAGACAGAGACAAGCGGGAGAAACAGGAGATCAAAGTGTAACAGAAGCGCGGAAACTACGCAGGTGCAGATGGGACAGAGCTTTAAAAGAATCCTAGACGAAGCCAGATTTATCGATGGATCACGAGTTGGATTACATTAAACACAATGTGGATTTTTGTAGACGTTACATCCTGGAGATATTTTTTTGCTTCAACAGAGTATAGGTGGAAGAAGGTGGTTCACAACACACAAGGAGGATCATCTCTTAGAGACTAATGCAGATGGTGTCTATGGCTTTCTGTAGTGAAATGGAAACGGAGCCATGTTGTGAAGAGCATGACAACCCTGCAGTGGAGCCTGCAGCGCCTGAGGTAAGAGAGGCCAGTTCAGGGCTTGCTGACAGGTACAGCCACACAGAGCTCACCTGTGGGCCATCTGAGGAAGGTGTCAAGCTGCAAAGGACAGAGCAGGTTGAAACAGAGAGCTGTGCCACAGAGAATAAAAATGCTGGGATAAAAAGCCCCCCTTCTGATCCCGAGAAAGAAGGTGGAGAGACGGCATGCAACAAACAAAGAAAACTAAAAAAAACAAACAGCTGGAAGATGGTACGATTTCAAGACCCATCAGCAGACGATAATGTGCCAGAAAGGGACAGCTCAGCAGAGAGTCTCTTTCCAGAATATGCCATAGAGGCTTGGACTTCGTCGGCATTCAAGGAGCTGCGTACAGCCGAAGATTGGCAGGACATCACAGGTGGAGTTACACCAGTAAAACAACACATCACATTCAGAGAGACAAATTTTAGATTTGATTTTTGTAGGTAGTGTTAAAAAAAAGAAATCTCTAACTTCTAAGTAACTACTGCTCTTTTGTTGACTTTGACACTAACACTTGATTTTTAATGTAAAGAAAAGCGACCATAACATCATGAGATCAAGCTTCCTAAGCACATGTTGACCAGCAAAAAGTAGATTAACCTGGCCTCCTCCTATGTGACCTTCTCCTTTTTCATAACGCAGAGGACAGGCTGTTAAGGAAGAATGTGCTGGAGCCTGGGGCCCCACATGCCCTGCGTCCCACCTGGGGTCAGGAGGTTACTGTGAAGATGCAGTGTGTCCTGGAGGACCTCACTGTAGTGGAAAAGGACTGCAATCTTGTCTTTGTTATCGGAGAGGGAGATGTAACCGAGGTGAAAGCTTTTAACTTCATAGTTTTACAGTAGGGAACCCAGAAGATCAAAAGTGACTTAATCAGGACTCTAAGTCTACACACACACTTGTCACTCTGTGAAGCTGTAGTTAGGTACAGCAGCACTGTGGGCTAAATGGCAGCATTGGTATCTTAACATCACAGTGACAAAACTGACCTACTTATGTAAAGCAGGTGTAATGTTTACAATTGTTAGCATGCTAACATTTGCTAATAAGCTGATGGGAACATCATTAGTTTTGTGGGTCATTAATCAAAGTATTGGAACATAAGCATCAACCCAATTGATGTGAATTCATTTTAACATTTTTTAAATATCAAAAATGCAAACCTCATGATGGTGCAAGAGGACATTATGTCATTCTAAACCCATCTGGGTACCATGAGCATTTGTACCAAGTGTTCGTGCAAAAGTATCTAGTAATTGTTGAGATATCTCAGGCTGCACATAAGTGGAGGACTGACTAACAGTACAACCAACCAGCCAACCTGTAGATGTTTCAGCCAGTTAAGGGAATTGAAATGCACAGCACAAAGTTATGCTTAAATGTGTTATGTTTAGGTTTTGTATCATATTGGTTTGTGTATTACCATTACTGTTTTTGACCCCTGTAGGCCCTGGAGGAGTGTGTCCTGTCCATGCAGAAGGGTGAGATCACATTACTGCTGGCAGATTCACACTATGCTTATGGACTTCTGGGAAGGTAAGACATTTCCAGCCATGCTTGTTTATTGGTAAACCTCTGAATTATGGCCCGTGTTGAAGCAGAAACAAAGCGTGACCAGTTATATCTGTTTCTATCTGAGTCTAATCTCAGTAAGAGAGCTCAGAGAGAGCTTGTACCTGTTGCTGTGGGGGAAGCCCAGTTATCCAGGGGTAGTGGAGTTAATGAACCATAAACAGGAGCAGATGGCTCCTTCCTGACACCATTCAGAGGAAGCCTATCAATAGCAGGTTTGTAGCCTCCCAACCTATGGGAGGACTCCACTCATATTACGGCAAGTGGCTTAGACTTATAACCTTTACACCATTGAGCCAGTATAAACACAGTGGAGACTGGCGTGTCGCTGGTGAAAACCTATTGTTTATAGTTTTAATATTTACTTTAGATAGTCTGAATACGTGAGAGCAAGACAATAATGCACCATGGCGATTTCATGGGGCTAAGTCTAATAAAACAAGGAACATTTTTATTTGATTAAAAGTTTTGGCATAATATAAAAGCCAAAGTTAATAGCAATTGTGTGCGATTTGTTTGTTCATTAAGTTGTAACACACCGCTTTCTGTAGTTCTGTAGATTTTAGAAAGGCAATAATATACTGTTTATAATGCAATTTCATAAAGAGCAAAATTGTGGCCATTTGTTTAATTCTGAAAGTGATTAAATCAACTCTGGGCCACTGTTCATGCAAGCCTACACCCATCCGAGCAAATGAAACATTATTAGATAGTTGCAAACACTCAAATCTGGAGCAATGTGTTTTCTGTGAGTGGCCAGGAGATCTTCAATTAATAAAAAAAATCTAAAATTACTTATTTACTGGCATTTTTGAGCATACCAAAATGCCCCTTTACTGACAATATAGGAGGTACTGTACAATACCATTAACATCGTAGCTATAGTGAGGAGTAATGCATGCAAACAGACCCAACCTCCCAAATATCACATGGCAGTAAAAAAAAAAAAGATCATTACATTTACACTTTCTTAATTATATTTAGTTTACTGTTTCAGCCTCTTCTGTGCACTGTGTGTGAGGTCCTGTTCGTAGTAAGGGTCTGCGCGATGAGGATGATGGGGTGTGAGATCTAGAGTGTCAGCCTTGGTCATGTGTGGAGAAGCAGGCAGGAAAAAAAGGGAAGGCAGCGGGAGGTTAGTTAATGATTGTTTCGATGCAGCTGATTAGGGTTGTGTGCTGTGGAGTCAAATTTAGCCAGCACACGACTCACTCGAGGTTTGTTCGTTGCTCTGAATCTGATTTTCCCCACTGAAGTTGAATAAGTTTGGTTACCTTTTATATTATTTTATACATTTGTTGGTGATTTAGTATGAAAAATCAAGAAAATAATTAGTGAAACAACGCGTCACAGGGAGAACCAGGGTAGTTTTTTCCGCTTACTGTCTTCCTTTTAAAATACTGAGGCTTTTATTAGAAAGTAATATTTGAGCATATAAGCAGACAAAAATAAGAATCTCATGGAGTGACAGACATCATGTTTTAAAGTATGTTTGACAGGCTCATACTGTCTGAGCTATAAAATGACAGAGACGATGAGAGAAAATCTCATTAGCCTCTGTCTGTTTTCTGGCAGATGCCTTGATTGAACTCTGTGAGTCGCCTGCTGCAAACATTGATGCTAAGAGCACTTCAGTTATCTATCACAACAGTGTGCAAAGCCGGCCAGACAATATGCTTCCACACAGCACAGTGGAGAGGTCTGTAGCTAAGTGTTTGTATGATGGGCTAGCTGCAGCACCTGATGTGATCGCAGATGCAACTCCAGAAGAAGATGAACGTGTGGATATTGATAATGAAACATTTGCCCGATTGATTACAACAGACAGCCCAATTGGGACTAAATAGACTGTAAAAAACACATCCTGTGAGATATTAAGGGCCTTTGAAAGGCAGTGTGACAAAAGACCTCATCACGCTTGCCTTTTTCAGGAACAGCAGCATGCGTATAAATTATTCTCCTCTGAGACGTACTTAGAGACATAGACTACATCCCCTCAGTCAGCAGGTCATTATCAGAGACCAGTGGAAGCTAACATCTAATGATCTTCAGACAGGCACGACTTGAACATTCTTATATACCCTCCAGGGTCCAGGGGGAGGTTGCCTGCACAATTCCAAAGTTAACAACTGTAATACTCACTGGCAGCTGCTTTATTTTTGTCTGAACTCAGTTGAACTTGCAAAAAAAAATTGATAAGTGAGTTTGTTCTATTTACATTTTTTTGTGCATACATGTATGCAAGGATTTTTAGCTATATGTATGTAATAATACCAGACAACTGACAAGAATTTGTCAGTGTGCACCGTCAGGTTACATTGGCCAGCTGTCAAACATAAACAGAAGCCTAAACTCCTTTGCTGGCAGCTACAGTGTTGGCATCCTTTTACTCTTGGCACAACTGAGAACTACCTTAGTTGCCCGTGTTGAAATGGAGTTAATAAGACCACTGGGATGTGTCACATTTAAATTAATAGTTTAATACAAGTCCAGATGGAAAAGGTCAGCCAGTTAATTATTTTATGGTTGTATCATCATGTCAGGTGGGAATTGTGTGCTATTTATGGTAAATACAGCAGTTCAACTTTTTAATCTAATCAGTTTTACACATTTGTACAGACACATACACAAAAGAAAAATCTTCTTTTTAGACACATACCTTTTATCATAAACATACTCTACACTTGGAACACAAACAAAATATATAATACTACATGCAAAATCTAATAACTAAACCTTGGACCTTACACAAAAGCAATGTGCACATTTTAAGCAGTTTGCAAATTGTGGCAGATTCAAGTTAAGTCACTGTGGTTCACCTACTGCAGATACATTTGCAAGTGCTTAAGAGCTCCTGCATGATATTATATAGATGGCAAGTATGGGATTTACTAGGATAACGTGTCAAAATTAAGCAAGAGCTAATAACAGGTTGCATATTGCAGATTTGATGAAACAGGCCTCAGGTTCTCAATTACAACATCATTTGAAGATGGCAAATGATAGCAAAAAATACATTACTACACAACCTTACTATTTTCATTTTGGAAAAAACATGTGTCATTTAAACTCCGGAAGTCATTTTATTAGTGTGATTAGCCAACTAATCTTGGTTGTATGGTTTTTCTGTTACACATACAGTATATCTGATTATTTTGTATTAACAAATTTTCCTAGCCAGAGCATCTTTAGAAAGGACAGTGAGGGACCCACAAATGAACCCTGGGGTATCCCACATGGAATAACAGATAATAAATTATAAACAATGACTATGAACAAACATATTGCCCACAGAGTTTACGAAGTGCAACACAATAATAGATTCTCACATAACCTTTATTGGGATGGTAGAAACACCTCAGTAGTGGCAGACCAGATGGCTATGACTCAGTTTAAGGGGAGGGAAAAAAGTAATACTGTTGAGGAGGAATTTCCCTTCAATAGACTCTGGGGAGATCATCTGATTGGCTGCTGGAGCCTTAATTACACCAAGCTTAGTGATCTGGGTTTGTCGTGTCAGAGAATAACAAGTTGGGTGAGCTTCATGTTCATGGGAATGTGCTGTAACTTTTAATTTATGATGGTTATTGACTAATATGCATCATCTGTTGTATGCTGTCAGCTTCACATTGAGCTACACTTCATTGGCCAATATCTGATGTTTAGAGAAGTGTAGTGGTGAAAAGCTGGATTTACAGATTAATTTGTGATTTGGTTTATTGCCTAAATATTGATGACAGCGTAAGGTCAGGATGGCATGGGTGGAGAAGTTAACATGAACCACAGAGTTAGTTCCTCCTGCCCACATGTCAAAGTGTCCTTGTACAAGGCACTGAACTTCCACCTGCCCCTGTAGTGTGCTTTTTTTTTTTTTTTGCGAGTTGCTTTGAACAAAAGTGTTCAAAATCAAAATGTAAATGTGAGCATATCACACTTTGTTACAAATAGATTGAAGTCCCGGTACCACATAAATAAAACTCTTTATAGTTGATGACCAAAATTGTGTGTACACATAGAGACTGAAATATGTATGTGGATTTTCCCCACATTCCTAAAGATGCACATATGCCTGGTTCAACATTCTAAAAATCAATCACCATATAAAAAAGCTCACATACACAAGCATCATTTTAACTACCACAATTCCGTGTGTATGGAATTAGAATCTCCCTTAAACACCAGTTTTCATAGCAATATCTGTGCCGGCTCCACTGTAAAGAGGAAGAAGATTGAGGAGGGAGATGTACTTAATTTAATGTGACAGGGAGTGTTCGTCATAAATGATCATTAAGCATAGGTGAAGCCATCGGTTGCACTGGTGCCACTGATTTATCACATGTAAGAGGAACACATTCATTTTAAATATCATGATTTGTTTTTTTTAAATATCTGAAATATGATTTATTATTTACTTATAATGCCTTTGTTAAAATAAGCTTTAAGAACTTACTACTTTACACCTCAGGATAAAATTGAAAAAACACTGAGAAGAAACAATGGCTGCAAATAAAAAGGACCACAAAGTCCATCACTCAAACAGTGACTTGAAATGAAGCCTTCAAATCTGCATTTGATTGAAATGTAGATTTCAAGGTAATAAAACCAGAAATATTGCCTCCTAAAAACTATGTATGCATGAGTTGGAGGAATAGGCACATCTTTTTTCCTCACATTCTCTGTTTATACATATCACTTAACGTGTGGGAAAAGGAGGATCCACCTTTTCTGTGCGTATGCATTGTTTAAAGACCTGGTCCTTGGGCTTTTTTTAATGTCTAATGTTTAAGCTGAGCTCTACTACTTTTACACACTAAATTCTGTCCACAGGACATGGGAGGTGCTTTTGCATATGTGAAAAGGGTCTATAAGCCTTTAAAATCTGATAAATGACTCAAGTGACGTCACTTGAGTCACTTATCAGATGGGGTTGAAGTTTGAAAAGCTCGATCTGTATCTCAAGGCTGTATTTAAGCAAATGCTAGCGTTAGGAGCAAAGTCAGGAGATCATTATAAAATAAATTAAAAACACTGAGTCATATAAACGGAGCACCACTTTTCCTGTTGGTGTTTTTATGCATACTGGGTTAAAATAAGGTGGTTCTGGCCTGCAGACCATCCAGCTGTGTCAATAGCAAATGTAAAATAAAATGTTTCATTGTAGTCAATTTGCAGCATGTGTAATGATTGTCATACAGTATTGTTAACCACTGGAAAATGTGCTCTTGTGTTCTGTTGACACTCTTAAGAAGTTGGCAAGTGTAGAGGATTTTCTTCGTAGACTCTGAGGTTCACCCATATTCAGGAGGGAATGCATTACACTCAAAAGGTTCTCAGAGCATTTCTCATAAACTTTATCAGTGGAATTGTGTCTGATGGTGAGGGAGGCTACTTTTGAAAGACATGAGAAATGTCACTGGCTTTTGACACATTTAGGTTACGTAGCCTCAGCCTTTTTGTTTAGAACAAGGATATAGAGAAAAATAAACAGCTTGGTATGTTTTCTCGGCAGATTTAAGTGCTCACTTATTAGTGTTGTGTGTGTGTTTCCTCTTGTTGCAAACCAGCATGCCTTTTTAATCACTCAGCGTAATACAACACAACCGAGAACTGGCAGTTCTGCTTTTCATTACCGTACAGGCACTTGCCAGTAGACAGGTACAGTGACTCACTCCACAGAGTTGCACTGGTGTCTGTCACTTTTATACCTCCTCCCTGTCTCCACAGATGTGAGCATGTTGTCCATGCTGTAGGTAGGGTGACTCACTCGGCAGTACCACCTGGGTCAAATGAATAATGTGACCTTTGAGAAACTCCTCTGTGGAAAACACACTGATGAATTATGGCATTTTTCACAGTACAAAATTACTTAACCAAATCATGTCCAGTCTGGTGTAACTGACGCCAGCATGAAGAAAATGATTATTTGCTTTACAATGTGTCATCAATGAAGGATTCCAACAACATCAGATCTCTTTGCTGCAATGTCATGTGAAATAAACAAGTTTTGACTGTGGCTTTTGAGCTCAGCGTTTATTTCTTGATACAGATACAACAGAGTGACTAAAAACCACACCCAGACCTTATGTTCCCAGGAGTAGCCCAGCAAGCACTGACACCTGTAGCACACTCCAAATAAGATCAGGGTTGGCTATCATTCAGCATGCACTGTGTGGTCGCCACAACCCCTGCTAGATTAGATGGAATTTAGTTTAGCTTTATGACTGCAGAAAATAAAAGTGTGACCTAAATCTGGACAGACTTTGTTGTACCTCCTGAAAAACTAAATGGTGGGTTCTTTTGGTGCAGCAGCAGTATTTTGCCACTCAGTCCATTATTTGAACAGTACATGTCCCTCATCTAATCTCCCTGCATGTTTACTTTTCCCCCTTACTGCTAACAGGCTTATCTCTCTCATCGACACAGCCGGGGTTGTAATATGGCACTGCCTTCAGTTTTGTCTACTTCTGTTTTCCATTCTGAGGGGGTATTTTGCTGGGACAGTAAATCTCTTCAACTGAAATGTGCTTTTATTATATTTTAGGTAGACAGTGTCTTCTTAGAGCACATAATACTCAGTGGGGTGAAGTTGGCTTTGTGCTGCATGAACACCTTGCTGGTTAAAGCTTTGATGGTCTTGTCTAGTTTTAGTTTTACATTTCATTGTTTAGATTTTTATTTTTGTGTCTGCTTCCACCCAGTTTAAAACCCTTTCCCTGTTAAGTCTGTTGTTGCTGGTGTTAACCAGAAGTGGAAAAATAAACAAAACAAAACATTTTAAACCATATATTCCCAGTTTGCAGAAAGTTCATGTAACCGCACGGATGCTTAACACAACAGACAAGAGCAAACAGGATATCATTCAACATAAGACAAACCACTTCCTAATACCTGATATGACGGACACACCAAAAACAAACAAAAACGATAAATCAACCACCTAAATGTAACTTTAGATGTAACTTTAGGATCAAGGACAACGTTAAAGGTGTGGGCCTGTCATCATGAGTGTCTTCATCTTGAAAATAGCCTTTTCTACAGTATTTCACACCATTTTGTTGAGGGATGTGGGTATTATGTTTAATGAAATACCGACCAATCCAACCATTAAATCTAACCACTAAAGCCTATCCCAGCTGTCATTGAGCAAGAGGTGCGGTACGGGACAGGTCACTAGTCTATCTCAAGGCCAACAAGGACAGACAAGCATTCACACTCACGTTCACACCTACAGGCAATTTTAGAGTCACCAATTAACCTACGTGCATGTGTTTGGACTGTGGGAGGAAACTGGAGCAACTGCAGAAAACCCACACAGGTGCAGGGAGAACATACAAACTCCACATAGAAAGCCTGCAGACAGCAGCTGGATTCAAACCAGGGACCTTCTAGCTGTGAGGTGGCAGTGCTAACCACTGCACCACCATCCAGTTTGTGATGTCAAGGCTGGTTAAACAATAACTCACTTTCAAAGGATGGTTTTTTTCTTTCTTGTTAGAGAGGCCTGCATTACCATGAGGCTGCCAGTCAACAAGTGGAGATAATAGTAGTGCAGATAAACCCCCTGCAAAACTTCCTGTTTCTAGTCATTATGCAACGCTAAGTTAATTCCCTGCCGGTAGTACTCTAGTCTCATATTTACAGTACACGAGTGGAATGCACTCCCAGTATTGGAAATATGAGTACGTTTTATCGTTGGAGAATAGACTTATAGGCTCACTTATTTAGTTCTATATCAAGGTTGGCATCTGTACCTGCCGTTCTGTCACCTCTGGTATGTATCTCACATGTTGGTGCCGACACTGCCACACTTCACTGACATCACCTCTCGTCCACTGTTCCTCTAGCTGTGCTGTGTTGCATAATCGCAGCCGTTTGTTTTCCAGAGCATTGCATGCAAGTGCACACAGGACCAAAACACACGGGAGATGGCATTTCAGCCCTACCAGCACCTTTTCTACGCGTGCTGGCTACTCTGGCTGTGTTAAATACAGACCGCCGGGTAAGAGAGAGGTTACCAGAGCATGGCTGGACAGAACAGGTTTCAAGTGTGGCCTAATGTGTTTGTTTCAAATATGTAATTTTTGAAAATACAAACACACTTCAAGCAGAAAAAAAAACAAAGTTGCAACCAACAAACAGTGTCTGAAAACCTCTTTTGTACATTTCGTTTAGCGAACCCTTGTGTTCCTCTCTGAAACTGCTGATCACTCCAGCTTCATGTAGTGATTGGCCTGGTGTGCAGAGGAGAGAAAGTAGGCAGGTTCTGAACCACTTTAACACACTCTTATTTATTCTCACAAATACTTCCATCTTTTCATATACATGAGTATAAGATTGTTCTAATTTGCACTTTTATCACAATTTAAATGGTTACACTTCCACACTCTCTCTGAGTGTGAGTGTGGCAGAACAGCTATAAACACTTGCCTACACATTATACAAACAAGTTTGTTTCGAGCATATACCCGTTTTTATTCTATTGTGTTATGTATTCTATGTGCACTGTGTTCATAGCTGCTTTCAATCTCCCCCGTCATTGCTCAAACACAGGCTGATCCTGGGATTCTTGACATCCAGGACCACCCAGTCCCACTCATCATTTGTGGCTTACACGTTTTATTGTAATTTTATAGTTTAAGATACACATTTATTTCCTTTAACGCAAGCTCAGACAGATTGTTGGGTGAAAACACAAGAGAAAGTCAAAGCCACTTCATACTGTACATTTTGCTCATTTGTAACCCCAGCAGAATAAAAGCAGATGGGAAAGCGGAGGAACATAAGTAGGAACAACAGTGGTTCTGAGCACACAGGCGTATGTGTCTGTAAAGCAGTGTGATGCTGCCTGAAAGCAAGGAGGAAGGAGGTCTGTAGCAGAGTGACTAGTGTGTGTGTGTGTGTGTGTGTGTGTGTGTGTGTCTGAAGAGGTACCGTCAATGGAGACGTGGAGTGTGACTCATCTGACTGAGACGTCAGTGCTCCGTCATCAGTCGTCTGCAGCAGTTGTATCAAAGAGACACATGCACACACATACATATCAGTAGACTTATATATTCCACAAAGTTAATGATGGCAGAATGGGAGATTCAAAATCACAATCAGATGTTCAGCTTTTGGGATTAGATCTCATTATAAATGAAACAATCTCAGTTGTCTGACTGCACTGATGGGATTAGTTGTATTGCTGTAATGTTTCATAGTTTTGCTCCAATGGTAAAAGAAAAACAAGTGAGTTCATATATTGGAAAGTGGGTCTTCACCTATGCAAAAAGACCACTGATAATAAGAACAAAAACCTTTCTTGCATCTCTGCTCCTAGTGATGAGATTGATCGTGCCATTGACTTTGGCTCTGGTCAATTTAAATTAAGCCCTTCATTTTAAGAAATGTGGCTCTTTAACTTGCGAAACATGCTTCAGGTCTCAGAGACTAAAGGCTTGTGCCAGGGGCCCTGCTACATTTGCTTAACTCAGCCAGCAGATGCAGCAGCCTGCTGCTGCTGACAACCTGACTAATAAGTTAGGAGTTCAGTGTGCTGCTATTGATTCACAGGCTGCACAGGGAGGCAGAGCTGGCTGCTGTTAAAAAGAAGCTGGATCTCTATTGGTTAGATTGCAGAGTCACAGAGGCAGTCATCTGTCTCCTGGACAGCGATATGACAGGGGGGTGACAGTGAATAATAACAGCACTTGTTTAGTTCTATGTGCACACACTGCACAACCTTAGAACAGTCATTATATATACATTATGTGCTTCAAATATGTCAAACAGTAAGGTGCAGCTGTTTAGTTGCACATGAATGGCTGCTTTACATCTCATTTAATAATCAGTGAGGGAGCACAGTCCCTGCTGACTGTTTGTTGTGCGCTCAATTTGCAAAATGATATTCAGAAACTGTGACATTTTCTTGGTTGAAGTTATCTGGCTTCAGCACATGCACATGTGACAGGTCGGACTTATAAGGCAAATTAACTTCTGATCAGTATCTCTAGTATCTCTTTATGACATTTATTCCCCTACCAGGAAACAATGAGCATGTTGTGGTCACAATCACAGAGGGAGGCAAACAGCAACCCAGCTGAATGATAATTAATGTCTCACTCACATATTTTGCCAAAATGACACTTTATGGAAAAAATACATCTTTGATCTGAATGCATGTCAAATTGTTCAGCTAAACAGAAAGCATAAAATACTCCTTCACGATGTATAACAGTAATGGAAGAGGAGGACTTTCATCTTTCAAAGAGCGTGATTTTTTTGGCTCCTCGCTTAGAATTTGTTGTAACTTAGAAAGCTTTGAACTTCAAAAGTGAAATTCAAAACTGGCAGAGATTCGTTTTATATAATCAGTAGACAAAACGTCTGTGAAAAGAAAGCATCGAGCTGTCATTGCTGTTCAACAACAGCTTTACCTTTGCCTTTACCTCTGAGGGAACCCACTGAAACTGAACCAAACTCCCTGGGGCTGCATGAGAAATGACCACTTGACTGCACCACGCACACCTGAGAGATTGCTTATATATTTAGGGTCATTCCTGGGGTAAAATATCTTCCACAGATGTTGATATATGGGCTAAGATAATGACCTCAGGTGAGAAATGTCTGTGTAAAACACAGTGCTCTCATGGACCTTAACAAAGACCAAAAGCTTTGAAATTTTTTTTTTTGTGTGTGTGGAATATTTCATCTATATACTGCCACACATCCCAGCACAAGCCTGCGAGAGATTTCAGATTATTGCATAAGATAGAAAGTCAAAGTTGTCCTGTTCAATTGAGAGTCAAAATAAAGGTGTTGTTTTGTTAAAAAGCTGTGACTCATTTATTGCACAGAGGTGGAGTTCACGGCTGATAATATTATAAAGCAATAAAGTAACGCTTACATTTATAAATTTGATTTGACATGAAAAATAATTCAATAAAAATAAGTTTGATGTGAGGGAGAAACATCATGCAACACACTTTGTATGCCATTTATTATAGAGCATGTGCAGAGTGGTGCTAGGTTGGATTCTTTTAGGCTCCATGAAGTGACTGTATGCATATTTTAGCTGCTTCTTGACACGTTTAGCTCAGTGTTTTGGATCAGTACCTGCACGTGGATGTGTGGTCTAGTCCCAAAGTTCTGCTTCTACGTCATGTTTTAAGTGACACAAAGATGAAGTCAACAAATGGATATTGAAAATGGTTTAACAGTAAGCAAGGTAGAGATGCCCTCCTCTTTCTTTTCCCTTTTCATTGTTTAAATTCTCAGACGTTTTTGTTTTATTTTCTCACCTACCTCAAAACACACACCCCCACTAACTCCTGTACTGGAGTAAGGCAGGGCTCTTTTTGTCCCACTAGTAGGAGGACTATGCTGTCAGTGTGTGGTGAATTGTTAATACCTCAGTCATAACAACTTGATAAGTCATTGATACATCAGGACCCTGTTTCTAGGTTATTTGTTGAGTTATTGTGCCTGTTAATGAATCTCGTTATGCAACCAAAGGGTTACTTTTGGGCGACTCCAACAATGCCTGCTCGTCTGTTACCTCATGAGCTATGTAATGTGATCACTTGGAGCTGTGTTTGTTTTTGACGAAGATATTGTGTGTGGCATTAAATTGAAATATGATATACTTTCTAATGCCACAAACACCTTGTCTAGAGCACGTTACTCGATAAATATTTACAGCCGTGGAAACATATCATTTAATGATGAGGTTCATGAATTCGTATTTTTGCAGTTCCTTTGTTCAATTGGTAATACTGTGTGTGTCAAATAAGTGAGGTGTAGCTTTATTGAGTCTGTTCTACTGATTAACATTTCGGTTGGAGGATAATGCATTAAGAAATGTACTTTGGAAAAGAGACAAACAGCAGGCATATATCGATATAAACTGTGTCGATTTTCAACTACTGTATCTTTAAGTATTCGATTGTTTAACATGGAGGTAAAAGTACTGTTTGTCTCAACAATTGTGTATTGTTGAGACACAATGTCAAAACAAAAAACTTTTTAAAGATAACACTACATTGTACCTTTTTAATAATGTTTGCACACTTTTTTCAGTATTTACATCTTCATGCTGGTACTGGTACTCCTTCCTACCGTAGATGGCTCGGGTAGGTACTGTACTTTCTCTAACTGGTTTATCAAAGTTGTATAAGCAAATGATCCTCACAAGTTACTCCAAAATGGTCAAGCTACACATCCTTGCTAATAAACGCCACTATATGCTCTGCAGGTACCCTGGGGCTGAGATTGGATTCATTTTAACAGGCTCAGGAAATCTGTTGTAGATTATATGGGGACGTTTGAGGAGCTAAAGAGCCAAGATGTACGCAGTAGCTCCCCTTGATCCCTCTGAGCACAGTTTCATGGGCTCATAGCTGCAGGAAGAAAACAAAAATGAGAGGAAAGCACATGTGAAGGCAGCAGCTGAAAGGCCTTACACTGTTAGTTTCTAGATCTCTGACCGTAATAGGAGGCTGTTTTACTGCAAATTAACTAGTGTGGCAGCAGGCGAGGAAAAACAGCTGTGACGTCTCACCAATGCCAGGATTAAAGATAAGCTCCTTTGCTCGGCCGTATTGGTGCCATGTGTCCATCCAAGAGTCAAAACAGACCTTACAGTGAGCGACTGCTGCAGTAGACCTGTTTTCACTGCTGTAAAAAAAGTAAACAGGTTCATAAATAAATAAATCCTCCTGGATTTTGTATTATCATAAAAGCTGCACACCACATTTATTACGGTATATTAGAGCACTGTCTGAAGTTGTAACCATAGAAACCAGTGTGAGGTACGTTGCCGGCCTTTCCATCATTTAAAATGGAGCACATGACGTCAAAGTGACCACTGTTTTCCCTCTGAAGGAGTTCTTCCTTTCATTCATAGCGGCAAGGGGTCGGGATGACAGATAACAGGGTGAGTCAGCGGCCATATCGTACACCTTAATGAGGAAGTTTGCCAAGCCGTCACACATGAATCACATTCATCTGAAATGAATGCACAACTTCCCATGACACAAAAAGGAAAAGCTAGTAAAGCTTATCACACTAATCACTGAGTGGACATGTTTTGTTTAGTGTTGCAATACCAGAAATGAAACTATGTAGCATGAACGTCAGACAATAACGACACATCTGGTTTAGAAACGGTGAGTGTCCTCGTTAAAGGTAAATTAGACATTTGTTTACTTCCTGTGGTGTAGTTTGCTGTTTTTTATTGAACATTGTGGTTATAGAAGGTCACAGTGACATTTAGATGTAGATTCCTGTGAAGAGTCTTTAAACATTATTTTTTTTTGTAGAAAAACCTTCAACGTGTTGTATTCAGTTACTTTTTAGGTTTAAGTGTCAGACTTGAAAATAGGTTTGGTGGTCATGTACAACTGCTTGCTGCAGTTGGAAAACACTTTGTAGGCAATAATATGAATCAGTGTCACCTTAATATAAAAATTAAAGAAAATGGTGATAAAAATGGAAGATATAGACGCAGCTGTAGCCATATGCATTTGGGAAGTTTTGGGGCAATCAAAATTGCTTTCTTGACAGGGAAATTAGAAGAAGGAGACATCTCTCAAGCCTATGTGACAGTGACGATTCGAGTCTGTGAAGAAAAAGTCTGTCATGTAGGTCTTTTATACTTTCTGCTGAGCAGCCACGAACAGTTCCAGCTATGAAAGGACAGTTTAATTCCAGTTTGATTACTAAAATGTGTTGTTCACAGTTTTCTATATGTTAAATGTTACTTTAACTGTTTTCAATGGTGGCACTAATACAAATACTGTCCTCTAGGTTCTGTTGACAGAAGAACTGTTTAGCAGTTCTTGAAAATTGTATTAGTGCGCAGTGAGGATTACGTATGTTTATTGTAGCATCTTCAGAATCTGTTTAGTTTTTTGCTGATGAGAATTTTCCACTTAAATTGATGTATCACATCTGGCAGGAAGCAGCTTGTAGCTTGCATAGCATGTAAAATAGGTCCAACCAACCCTTTAAACCATAAACCATGTTTTTCTACTACAGTTTGTGTGGGTTATGTACAAAATTGTGAGTTTGTTGGAAGAGGTGCTAGTAGCTAGATTTTATTTATTTATTTATTTATTTTTACCATTGGGAATAGTCAGTTTCTGGTGTTTATGCTAACCTAACCATCTTTGGATCATATTTTACCAGGCATCTCAGTGATATAATCCTCATCTAACTCTTGAAGAGAAAGCAAATAAGCAAAATCTCAAAAAAAGGAAGGATTAACCATAGTTGAATGAGTTAATGAAAAATCACCATGATAATAAAGGAAGGTAAACCAAGCAGAATTACACCAGTGGACACAGATCTGTAAAACACGTATTTCTATAATTTTTAATACAAACTTTTTGTCACAATATACCATAACTTTTACTAAAAATACTAGAAAAGCTAATTGACAGTGTGTTATCTATGGTTGCCTTGGCAACCTGCAGCAAACACAAGAAATGTGAGTAGGGGAGTTGGTGTACGTGGGACCAGTGTGGCTCCTGCCTCTGTCCCCAGTGCTGTCAGAGCTGCTGCCTCAGCAAACATCTCATATCTTTAACCTTCATCTCAGCTCAGGTCTCTATTAGGCCTCAGGCTGCTGAAGACCCTGCTGCAGCTCAAAGGGCCTCTCTCTGTCTCCTCACACTGAACTTTACTCTAGTTTGGGTCAGGGGACAACTGGGTCAGCAGGGTCAAATCTTTTTAAAATGGTTTGAAACTGAGGAAATATTACCACTTATTTTAGTGTCAAACTACAACAGCAACTTTCCCCATGACACTGTGGGCACATACAGGACCTGCATGGATGTTTGTTTGCCTCTGCATAAAGAAAGTTTACAGAGCATAAACCTGAGAATGGACGATAAACTCTTACCATCCTGAAGGTCCTTCAGTAGCATTTTGGTTTTGCTTTGACTTTTTTTCTTGACAAATGGCCAGTACAATCATGTTTGTGTCTCCTGTAGAAGAGTATAAAGAGGCTGACACAGGCAGCAGGAAGCCCAGCACTGCAGCTCAGGTTTAGGACGTGGACCTGGACTTAAGTTTTACTGGGATCTTTCCAGAGGGACCTCTCCCTGCTGACGTGCCTGTGCTTCCTGTTTGCACAAATAAGACCCTGGGGGCTCATTGGCTGAGCTCAGCGTAGCAGCACACTGCTGTGGTGCTAATCCGCAGTGACCCACATGACAGCGTAAACCGTAAAGATCTGTCACCGCCCTGCGTTCTCAGATTACACTCGACAGCTTTCCAGTCATGCTGACTTTGGTTAATGCTCGTGATGGTAACAATAGAAGCTCAGAGATGAATGTAGCTGGTAACTGTCTATATTACTGATACCTATAGTTTACCAACACTGTGCATCATGTAGCATATTTGAACAGTTAGCACTGAAGCAACTGGTCCTTTATTTAATGACAAGTGACTCATCACCTCTCATCCTAAGTGTCCCATCTGTGAGTCATGATTAGCAGTGGGTGTGTTCCCTCTCTATGATAAAATCAATATATAATAACATGATGAGTAAGGAGCTTTGCTGTGGAGTAATTTGCAAACCAAACTCTGTTCGACTCACAATTCTGGCGTCTGTTTGTGCCAACTGTATTGTGCAACGTAATATTTTTCCTTCCGGTTTTCAGTGATGCTCCCAGTAAATCTATATAACATGATGCCTAGGTGATGATATACATCATTACAAAGACAGTTTTTCTTATGTGAATTTGTACTTTCTGTATACATATTGTACATATACATCTAGTATGAAGTAGAACACACATCTGCTTTAGATAAGATGGTGATGGTGGTCAATAAATGTGTGTAAATGTATGCATTATTACTGTATATATGTCCATAGAAAAAATATGCATATATAGTATTAAACATGTTTACATAGAGTAGTTTACTTGTGCATTTTCCTGATACTATTTTTGCTTTTTCTTAAAGCTACAATATGCAACTTTTGGGAATCAAGCTAGTTGTAGCACAAGACTCAAAGCCAATTCACCTAGGGCCTGAAACATTGACGCTGCGTCAAAGTCTTTGGCTTTCATTGGAATGTGCAAGATATTTTTCGCATCTGCATGTGAATCACAAGGTTTGAGCTTCTCTGATTGGTCAGAAAGTTGAGCCTCACTTAAGAACCTTTAGAAGCGAATATCTCTGCACTGCCACCTGTGTCACAGTAGGCCTCAACAGCACTTAGCTCCACATAATAAGCTATAGAGCATCTCTCTGATAAAAAATATTTTAAAATGGCAAAGTATCAAAAAACATCACACATGACTGAGTAGTCAGTATTTGGGGCACAATCTGTAAGTGGTGACATATAGTAGTAATACGCTAGTATGATTCCAAGTCAGTTTAAATAAAAAATGACCCACATATCATATGTGTCTGCACTGTGTGTGGGTGTGTTAGTATTCCTTCTTTAAGAGATTTCTTTAGCTGTGGGTTTTAGAGCTGGATTCATTGATGTCAGTTAAATCTCAGGCTGGAGATCACAGTACACACTGTATGTTATTGTTATATTCTGTACACCGTTATGTAAGGTACAACCTGCTGATTATTGTGTAATATTTTCAGATAAGAATACAGCTACAGTATGTTCATACAGGGTACACACTGTGCAGCAAATCATTTCATAATGGTGTCCCATTCTTAGTTCGCCATCAAAATGTGTGACTTTAGCAGGAGAAAGATTCAGTCTCTCAGGCTCAAATGCATGAGGCCTATTTCAGAAACAACTCAAGCCATGTGCTGTATGTTCTTCATGAATGAATCAACTGTCCTCTTCGCTGCTGCTCTTAAACGCCTGTTACACAACTCAGCTGACAAGCCCCTGAGTGTTTTTTTTTATATGCAGTTCAAAGAAAAAACAAGTTGACGGGACAAAGTGCTTCTCTAAAAATACATTCAGATCAACTTCAAAAAGACCTGCATCGACTTATTCACGGGCCTCACTGATGACGCCCCTGAGCGCTACTTCCTCCAGTGGTTGGTGCATGGATCCAGCTCAGGTTTCTGAGGCCTTAGCTCTGCTGCTGGTTTCGCACTCCTGTACGCGCTGTTACGGCCGATGAGTGGTCTCCGGGGACGAAAGAAGTGGCGAAAGGGTAATCTGATCCAACCTGCTGACACATCCTCACAGTAACTGGGGATACAACTAATTGTGTTAGACTAACATTAATTGTGTCATTGACACAACCAGTGTGAATAATTCATGACCTGACACGACTCCCAGTATTATCACTTTGCAGGCAACAGTCACTGGGTGGAGTCTGCGGGAAGCGCTACTTCCTTCTGTCTGACTTTATTGTATTGAGTTCAGGAAGCTGTTTGAAGATAACAGGAGTCACTTTATTTAGTAGTGATCAGCGTTTTACTTTGTTAAACAAATGACATGTGCGATGAAAGGTCAAACATACTTGGCTCAAACTGCTTTCTTTATTTTTCAGTCATCTTTATTTAAAATCCAGCTTTTCTAAGTGTAATCAATTTGTATTTTGTCCCTCACACACCTTTGGAATCAGAGCGTCCACAACCCAACTCAAAATAGATCATTGTGCAACAGTGTGGTCGCAGGGGCCAAATGATTGAAAACCAAATTGACCTTCCTTTGACTGACCCTTGAGTAAACTGAAGCCATCAACAGCTCACGGGGTCATTCCAGTTTCAAATACTCGTCTGCTTAAATACCCTAGAGTCACTCAGACTTCTTTAAATGTGTTGCTTTTAAGATGTGGGAGCTGGTGGACACAGTGAAATTTGATCCGTACAGAGAGCAGCTGCCAAAGCTTGTAAAGAAAACCACACATATATCATCAAAAACATTTATCTCCAGTCTGCACTGTGTGTTCTGATAACACAGGTTTTTGTACTTGTTTTCCTGAACACTGCGATTGTGTGTCTACATACATTTTTTTTAATCAATCTAATTGATTCATATTTGCCGAAATATAAGGCACAGAAATTCCGAATCAAACCCTTTTTCATAGCATTTTTCTAGAAGTGAATGAAAAGTTTGCATCTTTTTGATGTGTCCTCAATAAAATATAAAGAAGGGAAAATCTGTATCTGCACTTTAAATAAAGTGTTTTTATGGGTGTATTTTTTTTTTATCCACATCAAAGGTCTAAGGACAGAGAGTGTCATCTCCTGTACAGACTGTACCTTGAGGAAAATGTGTTATATTGTGCTATGGAAACAAAGCTAATTTAGTGTGTTTGGATGGATGTTTGTAGAACAGGAGCACAGTGCGAAGAGCGACACATTGAGCACTTTGAGTTTGTGCGTCACAGAACGTTTGCTGCTAGTGATTGATTATGTCAGTGCTTGAGTCCAAGATTAAGTAAACCATGCTCATATCACTGCCATTGTGGAACCAGGGAGGAAAAAAGCACAAACATGTGACTTGCTGTCAAAGTTGTTGATCCTTATTGTTGTTTGGTTGAATTTGGGTTTTGATGTGGACTTATGATAGTTTCTGATGTCTTCCATCCAACCACTGGTTCTGTGTTTCCGACCGTATAAAGTCCGTACACTGTATACTGAACATGACTATCAAATGTGTCTGTGCTGCTGGGCTTTAGGTTTGCTGTGCATTGGTTGAAATAATCTTTATATTTGTTTTCTTAGGTGGATTTTGAAAGAAACCTAAGTGAAAGAGTACGCTCCCTGTGATAGTATTGATTATGTCTTTGTTTGTTTATGTGCAGGGAGCCTGATATTCCAGCCTGGGCCCCTTTGCTCTATCAACTGCAGCTTCTGGACATAAGAGAGAAACCAGACCTGTTAACTCTTCCCATCGCAGACCGCATCCGCATCGGAAACCAGAAACGAGAGCGAGGGAATTTTCACTTCCAGAGGGAGGAGTATAGCAAGGCTGCCAGAGCCTATTGTATGGGTCTGGATGTACTCACCACAAGCAGCAGAGGTAACTCAGCATCAAAACATGAATTTATTTATAGAAAATATTTCCACATGTCGGCTACACAAAAACACATCACAGATAAAAGTATGAGTGGACATGCATACACAACTCAGGCACAACAAACATGAAACACGGCATTTGACAGAAACTTCAGACGCAGCGTGTCCACATATTTCTCCGCCCACACTGACAGTGTGGCAGTTCGGCGTTCTCCCTCTGTCTGCTACCACATTAATGACACCATTATGATGCAGAGCCACAAACATCTGAACCGAGGGCCTTGATAAATGCTTTTGCTTAATTCTTTTGAATAATCAAAGCTAATCAACTTTCATATTATTTCCACTTTCCTAATCATTTTAATTGATGAGACAGTGTGGCCGTGAGACGCAAATGTCACTGAACAAGTTGGTGAAGAGAAAAGCATGAACTGCTTTATAATGTATCAATGATAGTGGAGCAGTGAGTGAACTCACCGTGGCGCTGAAGAGGGGAGTTTATCAGGGCATCGAGGTCATGGAATTAGTGGATGAGAAGGCGAGCAGAGAAATAATAATGAAGCAGCAACATCTTCACTCTTTTTGGGTCATTTTGGTTCGACCAGGCATATTTTCAATTCATGACATGTGGAGATTTTCAATTAATCCTCTCAATTTAGTGGTGACTGTGCAACTAAACATGCCTTCAAGCAAAAATACAAACAATAACACTTGATTTAGGATTTTTAATTTACAGCACGTACATTTATGAAGAGGATGTATTAGGGTTTAAAATCATTTTCACATATGAGAATGTTGGATTGTTTAACTCACTCATCATACCTTAGGTCTTTCAGATGCCTTTATCATATTTATAGGGGTTTATCAGTAATAGTCAAAAAGAAATATTCATCGTCTTCTAATTAGCTTTTCCAACATGAGGTTGATAATTTCAGAAATATGATCTGCATTTTATTCTTGCACTGCTACCTTATTGGTACCCAAAGCTCTTTACATTTGCTTCTCATTTTCCAATTCACACTCACCGATTACAGCAGCTGCCATTTAGGGTGCTGGCCTGACCCACCGGGATAAAGAACTTGGGGTTCTTTATGTTGTTTTTGGTGTTTTTGCTTATAAAGCTACTTATGACCAGTCAGCGAGTTTCAGCGTTTTCAACTTGATTACACTATAAAAAATTTTCCTATTATTGATTTAAAGATTTACATCTAATTGACACCTCACACCATCAATTATGATGGTGAAATTGTAAATATGGGACCTTCTGCATGACAACCCTACCCATTGAGTCACCGGTCCCGCCCCCCAGCATAAACAGACTATAGTCCACCAATGTATTTGAAAATATAAAGTCAAATAAAAAAAAAAAAGTGCATCTATGCAGTGCTGCCAATATTTATTACCCATCATGCTCAGGTCCAAGAGAAAGAAAAATCCCTTCTCAACAAGTGCTCATTACTTGGATCACTGCTACTGTATATTCAGCTGGACGTGTTTGGGTCTAATGATAAAACCATTTACTTGTTAAAGCAGGGACCTGCAGTACAATATCCAGCTGAGTAAAGAGAAAGAACACAAACTCTGCTTATGACAATGGACAATGAGACTTTCTGATTAAATGTAATATCAAGTAGCTTTTCTATATTCTGCTTAATGTTTGAGTATGTTTTCAAGATTAGCGAATGCATCTCTGTCAGACCAACAGCAAAAAAACTGATGTTTGTGTTAAATGCTCCCAGTAGTAAAAGAGTGATCGGCTGTGTGGCTCTGTCTTTGTACAGACGGTAGCGATGGCACTGTGGAAGAAGAGGTAGAGGAAGTGCGGGACTATCGAGTGAAGTGTTTGAACAACCTGGCCACCACTCAGCTCAAGCTGGAACAAAATGACGAGGCGCTACACTCGAGCCGGGAGGTTCTGGCCGTTGACCCAAACAATGTCAAGGCCCTTTTCAGGATGGGGAAGGTCTGGACCCCTTCTGTTGTATCATAACTGAGAGGCAACACAGAGCATCTCATTTGATCTTTATCAACCAATAAATCCTTATTGCAGGGAAGCTTACTGGAAAGTGGCAGAATTTGTTTAATATGAGATTAGAGTTTAATTATCTAAGGAAAAAAACGATATTGCTATCTGTTCTCTGCTTGCTTTCATCTGTGGGTTTTCTCAACTCTTTCAGCTCCTGTCAGACAAGGGTGAATACAAAGAGGCGATGGAGGTGCTAAAAAAGGCCTTGAAACTGGAGCCGGCCACCAAGGTGAGATTATCTGAGAGCGGATCTATACCGTCTCTGCACTTCTTCCAAGCCTACCTGTGAATTTGATCCACCTCTGACGCACAAAGGAAAGTTAGGACTCTATTATTATTGGCACCATCCAATCTGCTAATAAAAAGGGGATAACCACCTAATTTTCTCTTTTTAAACCAAGAAACTTCTAAAATATGTCGATAATGTAGGTTAACATCAAATGCAACATGTAAACAGAGATAAAGGAATATATATGCTTAGGTTTACATCTACACTTCATGCAGTTATTTGGACACTAACAGCAAACCCAAAAAGCAGTGTGTTTGAAAATGTAAAAGGTTTTTCTGTGTTTGTTGAATAACTGCATTTCAGTATGTATGCAGTGGCTACTTCAAATGGATTATATGTCCTTTTAACATCAAAACAAGACAAGCCTAAAGTGTCATGGCAGATTTTTGATCATACACAAGGATGGCATTAGAATTCAACAAATCACAAGAGAGTTGTTTTCTTTTTTTTTTTTTAAACCACTTAAAGGCAAAGTTGTTCACACATCAGCCTGGAGGAAAAAAAACATCTCCGTGAACTGCTTTCTGTACCTCTGTAGGCCTGTTCTGTCTTGTTTGTGTGGTTTGTTTAATCTGCCAAATCCTCCATTGTGGATCTGGCAAACTGCACATCTGGCAGTCAACAGATGTGACCACACTGTTCAGCGTTGTCCAGCAAACTTGGTAAAAATAGCACCTGCTTGGGCTAAATATTGTCACTTTGAAGCTCTGTTTATTCAAAGGCATACAGTGAAGGAAAAGAGAGAGTGAGTCATCCTTTGCAGCTAAAATCGACTCGATGCTGTATAATTAAGAAAAATACTCAGGGAACAATATTCTCAATTTCTGGCCATTGTTTTAGTTCAGGGGCTTGATGCACCTCAGGCTGGGTTTGGATTAGAAAGTGTTAGAAGTGCATTTCCATCAGCTGTTTACAACGCACTGCTGCCAGAAATGCAATGACCTGACCTATAGGGCAAACTGCCACAATCTCAAATATGTCTGGTCTTGTCTAGACAAAACGAAAATATCTGCTGCTTTGGTAATTATACCCTTGTCTCAGTGCTGGATAAAGTGCTTTGGTGAAACCTGATTTAGCTGCTCTGTGAGAAAGTGATTGTACTGTAGTCTTTGGATGATCCCAAAAAACTGAACATTTTGGAATAAAATGCAAGAAGAGAAGCTTGCATGTAATATTTTGTTTTAATGCATTTAATGAACATTAAAACAAATCTCCACTGATTATCCTTATAGCATCTTGAAAAACAAAACTTATGCTTATCTGAATTCTGCATTTTAAAAAGGTAAAATTATAATTTAACATTTGTTGAATTGATTGAATTTCTGGCATTACGCATAAGGATTTCGTTTGTTTCAGACCTCTGCTCTCACCTGCTGGATGTTTTAAAAATTGCAACTTCACTTTTTCCTAAAATAATAAAAAAGGTCTCTTTACAGAAAAGATTATTAATTTTTTTTAATGTTTTTTTATTAGGCGATCCATGTTGAATTGTCTAAACTTGTGAAAAGGCAGTCGGCTGGGAAAGATGGCCAGGAATGGAAAGCCAAACCTGCAGAGATACTTGGAGACAATATCACACCATTTCTGATTCCTCCTAAGAAGAAACAATATGTAAGCTGAAATAGAATTATTGCCATTTATTTTATTGTGACACTTTTTTCTTTTTTAACACGCCTACTGTGTCTGTTGTTTTTTAAAGGGTATTTCCTGGAAGTTTATACTTGGAGCTCTGGTGGTGGCCTTGGGCAGCTTATTGACGTCAACGATTTTGACTGCAAGAAACTAAAATTCCTCATTCCAAAGTCTAAAGAAGCAGTGTTTGGTCTCCAGTTGTCTTTAGTCAAGTGTGTGGAAATGAGAAATGTATGTATTGCAGCAGCATTGGAGCTTGAACTTGTGAGTGTCATATGGTAGAAAAATATCTCAGTGTAAGGTTGGCAGTATTTCATGAAAATGAGGATAGTGCAGTATCAGGTGGATTTATAATACCGGCAGGAATTTCTGCTAATCGATAGGACAGGAGTTGCTAACAGTCATCTTTCCAGTTAAGTCTGTTTTATTTGGCAAAGGGAATAAATTTCTTTTGTCATAAAAAAAAAAAAAAAAAAGTCCTGGACAATGTCCTGGTATCAAAGATACTTTCATAAAGTGGGTAACCAAACTGCAAAAGAATATTGGTAAATGAATTAACACTTAACAGCAAAAGTCTGAGCTGCTTGATCAGTGCTTCACTAAGGAGTTGAAACGATAATGTAATATTGCTCACGCGGATAAAATAAAACCTTTGTGAAAATGCCTTTTTTTCCTCTTGATTGATGAGGGGCTATACACCACTGTCACAACTGTTTCTGTGCAGCAAAACCACAAAAAATATTTAAGTTGAATCTTCATGGAGGCATATATGTTTTTTATTTATTTCATAAAATTACTAAATAAATACAAAATCTAAAAAGTAGAGGTATCCTTACATTCTGTGCATTAATATTTTTACATGTGCAAGTTTCCAGCATTAGATTCTTTCATTTCATTTGGAGAATAATATTTACGAATGCATTTAAGATTTGAGTAAAATATTTCAAAAAGCTAAAAATATAAGAAAATTATGTTCATCGCAATAAAAAAACAAAACAAAAAAAAAGCAAATGGTATTTCGTTGCTCCATTGTATCTGCAGATATCATCTACAGTCCACAGCAGCTGTTGAAAGTCTTTTTTGGGTCCGTTTGATTCAGTCTGACCTGAGAATCTGACTGCGGCCTCAGTTTGACATTTTTCTTTACTTCTCTGTGGAAAAGGGGGAAAAAGGCTCAGTGTTGCCACGGTTTGCAAAAGAAAACACATTAAACTTCTTTTCTGGCTTCCTACCTTGCTAGATGGAGCACGGCTTCAACAACGTTGGTTCCCTCTTTGGCACTGGTTTCACAGAACAAGGCGCCGTATGCCTACAAGAAAGCCATGGCCATACCTGAGTGCAGCTAGTTTATTTAGACACCTGGGAGGCTGGGCGTCTGTCAACAGTTTTTGTTCAGGTGGAATGAAAAGTTACACACCTTGGCCAACTTCTCTCCGTGCAAACTGCTCACGCAGCTTCTCTCAGAAAGCTGCTCTCTGAGATCCACCTTGTTTCCAATAAGACACATGGGGATTTTCTCCTCTGTTGAATCCTGTTTCAAAATAAAAGGAAAATGTAAATATGTTCCTGCTTTTGACAGCGTTAATTTTCCCCCCATTCATTCAACACACGTCAGTCAGTATTTCCAGAGATACCTGAATCTGATCCACCCACGCTCTGACATTAAGGAAACTGCTTTCTGAAGTCACATCGTAGAGAAGCAGGACCCCATGAGCTTTACGGAAATAGGACCTGGCAATACTACGAAACCTAATGCAAGAGAAATGCAATTCTGCTTGTGCTTTTGGGTATTTTCCATTCATTCTAAAAACAATTGACACATTTAATTGATAGATTTTTCTATTGCTATTGTAATAAAACAGTTCCCCACCTCTCCTGTCCAGCTGTGTCCCATATCTGCAGACTTGTTCTCTCTCCATCCACCAGCATCCTCTTCATTTGAAAATCAACCCCTGAGAAGCGAAAAGCAGATTCAAATGTCTGAAATCAAGAATGTGTCAGAGTTTCATAAAATATGATGAGTTTGCTGTGGCACCCACCCAGTGTTGTCTGAATATCTCCTCTAAAGTCATTAAGGGTTAGTCTCAGCAGGAAGCTGGACTTTCCAGAGCCGGCATCTCCAGCTAAAACCAGACGATACATTGGAGTGGGCTCTTCATTTTCTTCTATGTCTGCTTCTGATGGCTTAAATGGAACCAAAGATCAGAAGGTTAACCAATTTTATGTGGAAATATAAGTGGACCTTGATTCCCAGATTAAAATCGAGGCAATTCAATTAGGGTATTAGGCATTTAAAAATCCAAACCATTTCACCTTTGTGGAGAAGGCAGACAAACGTCTTCGTAAGGATGATGCAATCGAGCTTGCCCTGCTAGGAGCCACTGACACTGCAGCTTCAGATTTTACTTCTGATATCTGTTGCAGACATGGAAAATACTCATTTAAAGCCTTGATAGCTCAGTAACATATTGGCATTATATGACTTACAACCAGACCCTTATGTGTGTTCTGACCTCCACATCCGATTGGACATAGGAATAACTGTAGTGCACTGTTTCCACCGAGTTCCTGCCATCATCGCTGTCAAAATCACTGCCCGAGATGTCAGTTGTGTCCATCGGCAAAGAGACTCCACTGTCCAAGTACTTATCAGCCCAGGTGGCCACATGAGAGTAGGATGTTTTGTTGGGATCCTGCTCTGACCTACACACACACACACACGTTAGCTGTGGCAATTTTATTCACAGGGATCAATCCCCAGAGTCATACGTGTGTAAAATATACAAATAAAAAAAAACCTTAAATACCGGCTGTGGTCGAGTGTGCTCTGTCGGAGTGGTTTCATCCTTCGTGCTGGGACTTCATTTTGAGGAGACAGCTGTTGAGCAGATTAAAAATGTCAAGGAGGAAACATTGTTTTTTCTGTAACACATGAACTATTGAAAACTATTTAATGTCAGTCGCTACCTGGCCGCTTATATAGCCCGTTTATCCAAAATCCATTCTCACACACACACACACACACACACACGGCAGTGGCTGCAATGCCACATTCTCACCTGACCCATCGGGAGCACCTTGGGATTATAGTGTCTTGACCAAGGATATTTAAAGCCATAAGTGAACGGCTCTGTCCAAAATCACCCCGTATTTTATATATATTATGCATTATATACAGTAGAGTGTTCGACATTTTGAAGTAGTGTTTGATTGTTGAGTGTGTAGATTTATCTACTATAGCACACTCAAAATATTCCATAATACAACTCTAAAAAGCAGTGTACCCTACTTTTTGCTAACAAGCCCACAACAGTTAAGAAGTGTGCAAAATGTCAACTGCTGCCTATTGAGTGAACTACTTAGTGTGCTTTATATAGGGGGTAGTGAATGAGTCATTAGGGGGGATTTCGAACACTCTGTGATTAGCAAACCAGGGACTTACCCTCCTTTTAGCTGCACCAACTTCGCTGGCCAATGCAGAGCGCAGACCGTCATTACTGTCATACAGCTTTTTGTTCATTTCCCTAATAGTGTGTTTGAAAAAGTACAGTACAGGGTCAGAGGCACATAATGTTCAAGTGTGTTCTCTTACATACAACAGTTGAAACCAGCTACACAAGCAATTAAAACAATGTTTTAATGGGATTTAACTTAACTCGGATGGTGTATTTTGAAACTGGACAGGATAAAATAAGAAGCAGAGTCTTCCAAAGTCAAATTAGACACACTGCAGTGCTTCACTGTGTATGGAACATATATCCTGCTGCGTCTAATACACTACACCCTGTTCTACCCGTCATAGTTAAAGGGAAAGTTAATACAAATAATAAATACTCCTAACACGACCGAATTAAATATTTCATAAATTGTTTACAACTTATAACTTAGTAAAGAAATGATGACAACCAGCCAGACACATTGCCAGAATAGGACGTGTCAGGAAATGGTAAAAAGCCACCGCAGATAATTTAACACAGGGATTTACAGGAATTACTCACTACTGACCATAAAATCCATTTCCCACTAAAAAATGTGCTATTACGTTCCCTGATGACTGTCATTTTGTTTATCACCACATATGTAACAGTCTCCAAATGCCAAAGCCGTTAATCAAAACCCTTTTCAGATACAGTGAAAAGTTAATAATTATGGTTCTTCACTTTCCACAGTATCTACTAAAATAAATATAAGTATAATATTATAATACTTAAATAAATATTCGATATTCTTAAATATCAAATCTGTTTCCTTGAGATGCACCCATCGCTGCACTGATTAGTTTGATTCAATTGCTAACAAGCATTGGTTAATACTGAAAATACTCGCACTACTAACAGGCATCTTGACGTTTAATCGCATCTCCAAAACTCAAATCACGAAAATCTCAAAATAAGCTCGTTGCAATATGACACTGACAACACATCTCAAACAAGAAACCCATATTAACATTCATAACACACTGACAGTCTTACATAAATGATAACATTTCATCTTAAAAGTTGAAATGATTTTCACAGTAGTATTTAACTACATTACATCTTTTATTTTACTGTACATGCAAGAATGATTAATAAGTTCATTTTTAATTCTTTGAATATAGTAATTTATAGAATTTAGCCACTCGTATTTCGTGTTGTGCTTTATCCATCCATGTTGAGTTTTGACAATGTCAATTAAATTTTAAATAATGCTTGTCAACAATTATGACACACACGCACATATACCTGGATAAAATCAGACTTACTGGAGGATCTGGATCTGACTGGAATATGACTGGTATTCTGTAACCATCCTCTTCAAATCATCAGTTTCTCTGAAATAAATAAATAAATAATCGAATAAATAAGAAACCCTGGGGGCTGGATCTTGTTTTGTGTACGCTGATTTTATGACAGTGCTTCACCTTTCATGTTGAGCTTTCTGATCTGCATACATGTTCTTAAGCTTGTCCAGCTCTGAGTGCAGTATGGCAATATTTGTCTGAGCTTGCAGAAGAGAGGTGCGCAACTGCTCATTCTCCTGTGAGGTGATATACTGAATAACTGGAACAATTCTGTACAACATCAAACAACACATTTAAGTTCAACTGAAACTTAAAAATCACTAACCTGTGAGAGATCGCTGATTTGTTTGTTCAGTCGGACCATCTCCTTCTTTGAATTGTTAAACTCAGAGTCCTCTTGGCTCTGAGGAAATACACAAGTATTTAGATACATTTTATCAAAGCACAGTGATTTTAACAATTATTAATAACAATTCAATAAAACAACTAGCACAGTCATAAATAAACAATACTACAGTGTTATTATTTTCAGACCTAGAGTTCCATCTATTGGCAAACACAGTAACAGCAAAAGCTGTTTAGATGTGTCAGCTACTGATTGGTATTGGTCAATTACTGAAATATTGAATTATTGAGTCTTTAGCCATAAACATTGATAATGACCTCTTCATTTAGTTTCTTTTAAAAACAGAATAAGACTGGTTGGGAGATTTTACAAATTATCCCATCAGTGCTATTTGAAATTGTCTAAATGATATTATGATTTGTTTTTAAACTTACTTATATATACACACACATTACACTGTATTTTGGCTCGGATGCCTTATTGCTCTGGCTCAACCGTCAAATGAAAAAAAAAAACCGAATTGACATTTGAGCCAAATGCACAATATAACCAATATTAGTGGACCAAATCTTTGGTACTGCTAATTTCTACTAGACATGCCGCCATTATTGTTTTATTGACAAAAATGCTTGAGATGGTTTTTGTGCCTTGGGTATGAAAAACCTACTGCAGGTGCTTCAGATATAATTGCTCATATTTTGTACAGCATCTAATTTCACCTGTTGATAACACCACTGAAACACAATAGGATAAGAATGAGTCTTAATTGTCAGGGCTCTAGTTACATACCATGAAATGATTGCATTTATGTTGTTTTATTTATTCAGATGTGGAGAGACAACAGGAAAGTTTGCTTCATCTCAGTAACAATGGAAACTTCAGCCATACAGTCAATAGCTCATATTATTGTTTATTTACTGTGATATAAATCAATAGTGGAAATTGGTTACCAACATGTTTGTTCTAAAAAAAACAAATTTGGCGTCTTGATGTGCTTTCTATGAAGCCACTGTAGCTCTAATAAATTTCCTGGTTCATGCAGAGGGTCTGTTGCTATTAACTTACCTCCTTATCCTTTAAGTATAAAGCTTCACTCAAAACAGGCGACTACTTTGCCCAATGCTGTTCCATTTGATGTTCTAATTAACATAAATAAACTTTATGGCCATTTCTGTAAATAGAGTATGAAGTACATGCAAAATCACACAAAACATCCAAAAAACTAAACAGGCAGGCAGGACAAAAAATGTAGGTGACTGGCTGTTAGACAGTTGGCATATTAAGTGTCCTAAGACTTAGAAGTTGAGGTAAACTGACTATTGTAACAAACACATCTACATTTGCTTTTTGTTTAAATGGATGTTGAGTGACACCGACACTTTTTACCCTACTGGCACATAAAATTACAGCAGAAGATCTTATTTCTGATTAGACCTCTGATGCATCTCAATGTCATCAGTTTGTCCTCTTACTATACTTGACTAAAGGCCTGTCTAGTTCAAGTTTTTTTGTAATTTTGTTATTGACATGTAATTTATCTTTGTTTACAGTGTTTTACAATATTTTTTTGGTGTGTGCAGGACAGGAGTCAATATCTGTTGTCCTGTCTTACGCACGCACACACACACACTGTGCAAGAGGTACAGCCACAGTGAGAGCTTGTTTACTGAGAAATCTTAGTGACTCAACTTAAAAGTAAGTATCTGAAGTCTTGCCGACAAGTTGCTGGTTTTATCACTAGTTACTTTTTCACCAAAGGGGTCTTAAAAGACAGTGCATCCAGCGCACACAGCTGAATAAGTGAGAGGAGGCATGTGTGTGTGGGCAGTTTACATTATGCAGATAGATAGCTCAAGCTCAAATTATTAAAAAATAAACCATCGAGTGCCAGTCCAGAAGGAGGTGCCTATATGGGCCTATGCCTAAAAACAGCCGTGTTTGAGTTGGAGGTGTGTTATATTTCTACGCACCTCTGAACTCATTCTGCTGTTATCTTTATGAATTAATTCATAGTGTGCAGCCTAAGCCATGAAACTGTCTCCATTGTGCTTAAGGTAAATAAGGTGAGCTTATTTAGTTTGAATCATGAGCAGATCTTAATTCACACTTTGGCTTTGCCATCAGTTGCTAGAGGTCATTCTTGGTCTCAGTACATAGAATGTTACTCCAGAACTTAATGCAAAATTCCTTAACGCCACAACCTTTCCCTCTACCAGTGTATCAGTGAACCACATCAAATGGAGAAAAATAAATAAGAAAATAAAACACAAAAAATTTGAAACCTTGATTAATATTAAACAAGTGGTAAAGACATTTTTCTTTTTTATTAAGATAAAGGGTTAGAAACTTATGACTTTGCCGTTGCAAAAATTAATTAATTTATTTTCCACTTAGTTGTCGGTACAATAGCTTCACCAAGTCTGTACCAGTCTGTATGCCTATGCAAAATGTTTTCAAATGTATACATTTACAGCAAATTCTGAATAGATAATAGTGTGATAAATCACACTGAACTATGGACAGTCTGTGATTAATGTTGAAAATTTGATTTACAGACCTACCCAGAATTTTTTTTGTGAATTCCAACCTGGTTTTCTGATTCTTAACCATGATAAGAAGTTTGCACCTCGTAGTCTTTATTAAATGGGGGATTGTGATACAATACCCCTGCTCTGTGAAGTTGTTTGTAACATCACTGGCTGGTTTGGAGTTTTCTTCACAGTTCTCAGTGTTTTTCTCATCAGCTGTTCATTTCTGTGGCTGAGCTTTTCTGGGATTGTTGCTCAGTACATCCGCTTCTCTCCTTACCAGGACATTCCACATTGTTAGTCTGGCAATACCCAATGTGCCCAGTACCTCAGATGGATTGTCCCTCTTTTTGAGATGTAGAGACCAACAAATGAAAGCTGAAATTCTGAACTTTCAACTGATATCCATCCATTGATTGATTTGAAATTGATTAGCATTTTCATTCCAATAATTTTTGAGGCAACTGGAACACATACAGTAGACATTATTTCTCCGTCCATAACCATATGCGCAGCCACGGGCCGAGCCGCAGCCTGTTGCAGTTGATGTCTTTCTTTAGATATACTTCTTTTAAATGACTCTTCTTTTCCTCGTTGTGTAAAGGTTAGGGAGTTTTTAAATCATCGGTGGAGCATTTTCTGCTTCAAGCTAGCTACCAGCACGCAACAGCTGTATGGAGCTGGAGTGAAATAAAGATTGTGTTGCCCTGACATCGAACTCTTGGTGGTGGGCCTCCGACCATGCTATATGCTGAGAGAGTTCTCACACGCCATATCGATCGACTTCTTTATTCCTCCTTCCACCTCCGCAGGCGGTGCATGTGACATAATACATCTGTTGCAGCCAGACTCCAGACCAGACATCCTGACGCTCTGTTTATGATCTTCGATGACTTCAATCATGCAACCCTCACCAAGACCCTCCTCACCATCACACAGTATGTGGATTGTCACACCAGGGGGGAGAAAACACTGGATCTGATGTACTAATATGTTAGAGAGACCTACAGCTTTTCTAGGATTACGTTCTTTGACTTCTCCAGTGCAAATTAAAGAGCATGCTCGTTGACACCCCCACAGTTGCCTGGATCTCGAACTACCTTACGGACAGACCCCACTATGTCCTCCTGCAGAACTCTTTGACACTGACCTGCAGCACAGGTGCTCCCCAGGGGACAGTTCTATCTCCCTTTCTCTTGACCCTGTATACCTCTGAATTCAGGTACAAATCAGAGTCCTGGCACCTTAAGAAGTGCGGTTTTTGGAAGTTTCCAGGCTGGAAATATCGTTCAGCAGTGGACAGTTTTGTTAACTGGTATGAGCACACTCATCTGCAGCTAAGCATCAGTAAAGCAAAGGAACTGGTGGGGGACTTCAGGAAGTCTAGGACTCCTGTCAATCATCTCTCCATATGGCGAGAGTGGGTGGAAGTAGTTTTGGAGTACAAATACCTGGGTGTCCACCTGGACAATAAACTGGACTGCCCAGTTAATGCAGCTTCAATATACAGGAAAACACAGAGCAGGCTGTATTTTGTAATTAGACTAATGTCCTGTTTTACAAGTCCGTGATAACCAGCTCCATCTTCTATGCTGTGGTTTGTTGGAGCAGCAATTTGAAGGTGGCAGAGAGTGACAGACTGGACAAACTAATAAGGAGGGCTGGTTCTGTTCTAGGGGAGGAGCTGGATCCTCTGCATGTTGTAGCTGAGAGGAGAATGATGTTCAATCCTGTACAATCCCTCCCACCCTCTCCACTGCTGCACAGAGGAGCACTTTCAGCCAGAGACTTATCACAGTCAAGTTCTCCACAGAACGCCACAGGAGATCCTTTCTCCCAGTGGCCATTAAACTGTTCAACTCATCCCCCTTTTGTACAAAGGAGGGGGAATTTACTTTATTTTAAGGTAAAATATTATTTAGCTCATCTGTCTTATTTTAATTGTAATTTAGTAGTTTGTATTTATTTATTTGTCTATGTGGTTGGTTGAGGTTCTTTTCCTTTCTTTCTACTTTTCTTGTGGAGTGCGGCTGTAACATGGCAACACAATTTCCTTATGGGATAATAAAGTTCTTTGAAACTTGAATCTTAACACGCTCTTAAAAGCGCTTTGAGAGGGTGCTACAAAAATTGGAAAAATGTGTAATACACTTCCTTGTGTGATGCGGCAGGGGTTTTTCCAGAAATTAAAAAGGTGTGTTGCCTTAAAGGTAAAAGAACTTTATTCTTCTTTCATGCTAACCTCATACAATGTGTTTACCGAGAAGAAACAGAATTAATGTACCTTTAACAATCTGTCCACAGTTGCCTGCAGGTCTGCCACCTCATTTTCATGCTTCCTTTGCACAGTAGCCATAATTTCCTCCATTTTCTTACGCTCCTACGAACATGAAACCAAAGTAGTTAGAGGTGCAGACCAGCTCAGGTCTTTAAAGGAGGCTTTCATCTGACTTTACAGAGCCTCTTTGTGAGGGGACATGAATCTTGCTGCTGCTGTACAGTGTGTCAATACAAGTATGCAGGTAGCTCAGAGGAGCCAATAAAGATTTTTCACTAAGTTTCTCTGTGAACTGTATTAATTAAAGACAGCTTAGCACTGTACAATGCAAGCAGTAACTTCTGTTTCATACATTTAACTTAAAGCATTACTCCACTAGAAATTCTGCAGTTATCCCACTCACCTCGTCTCTCACCCTCTCCTCAGCTTTGGCAAGTTGTTGCTGTACATCATCCTCCAATTCTGCCAACTGACTGTTGTTTATCTCCTCAGCACTGTTTGAGCAAAAAGGCGTGTTCAAGTTCATCCTGGCAGCCTTATGCTATTAACCCATCGAATTAAAGTGAGTAAAGTAAGTGATATTTCTTAATAAGATCTCACAGATTTTTGTTTCATGTCAGACTTTAAGCATATGTATAATTCAATAGACAACTGAAACATAGGTGCACTAGATGGGAATGTCCAGCTAAAGGATTAAAAGCACAGCACATTTAATTCTTCCTATTTTCTTGCAGAAGGAATGTCACCTTCCTTATGCCACATACTTACTGAATGACAGAAAGAGCTTAGACAGACAGACAATCTCTTTCTATTTGCAGCACTGAAATTCAATAGATGATTCAAGGTACTATGTAAGGGACCAATTCACAGAAAAATGGAAACAAAAGACCTTTAAAGTTTATTCAAGTATTGGAATGTCTGTTGTGGAGCCTGAATATGAGTAAGTACTGAGAAAGTTTCCTCTGCTGCCAGCCACACCAAAATGGCCTCTAACAATATTCTAGAAAAACAATTCTGTATCTGGGCATAAGTATTCAAACACTGTAAGTCGGATATTGAACATTAATATAAATGTATTTAAACCTTTTCAACTAATCAAGTAGTATTTTCTGATTACTTAGGTACAATATTTTTTATTGACTCAAAAAGACAACTGGTCTCCAAACACAGACATTGTGGTGGACTACACCATTCAAACTCACGTACTACACCAACAACTACTTAAAGATGGCTTCATTTCATGTCATTTACATATCAGTGTAGTGAATATTGTAGCAAGTCTAATAACAGTTTAATTTTGTTGACATTTCTCATAATAATAAAAAAAAATAAATTCTCGTACAGTTGCCAAAAAAATGACACGAGACAAAATTGCTAGCTAGCTGATAAAGAAATTTGAACATCTAACAGCTGAACAAACTTTGTCAGGAGCTAGTGGAAAAGGCTTCGCTGAAAACTTGATTGACACTGCTTAATAGTTGTCCGTTATCAGTTGAGATTTTATCTCTTTCTGGTAAAGTAAGACTTTAGAGTAATTTTACACTCTAAACTACAGGTGGCTGTAGTTCAGTTGGTAAGGTAATTGCCATGGACCACAGGGTCAGTGGTTTGCCTACTCTCCTCCTATGTGTCGAAATGGCCTTGGGCAAGACACCGAAGCCTAATTTGCTCCCGTTGGGTCAGGTGAGCACGTCGCATGGCAGCTATGGTCATGTGTGTCTGAATGGATGAATGAGAAGAAAGACTGTAAAGCGCTCTGTAGAAAAGAGATCTATAAGCAGAGCATTTACTCTGACAATTATTATCCTCATCTCAACATCCACAAGAGGGCTTCACATCTAGCAGAAGCTCAGTTCGCAACATTCGCTTTTAAATGCTATTAATGTCACTGCCTATATACACATAGCCACATAAGCAGCGTCTTAGACATTGTGAATTAACGTACTGTTTAATTAATATGCCAATATTTCATAATCAATAAGTCGGCTTATTTCCATTTCAGAGGAATGATGAAACTCAAAGACCCCACAGTGAAAAATTTACTTTTTTTTTTCTTACCGCTTCAAACTGGTCTCTAGCTGTTCACACTCCTGTCTGTTGTCCAGGGTTTGACTGATTAGAGAGTGAATGATTTCTTCATACTGCTGCAGCAGAGTCATGTTTGCAGAGGACTGAATGACCTGGTAAAAATCAGCCAGCTGCTCCTTGAGACTGTAAGAAAAGAACAGCATTGAACAGGTCACAGTCAAATTCTGAAAGTCATACTCCACCCAAAATATTTTATCTGCATCGGCTACTCAGCTACCTACTGGTTATTACTATGCCCAGTACTGTCAAACGCTCGAGTTTTTGCAACAAAACGAATTAACACTAGCTGGTACAGTAACCAAAGTACATGTTAATTTTGAATTAATAAATGTAAGAAACAGTGTGCCAAGACATAGCTTGGATACATTTTAAAATTAAAACATGTACAGACAAATATAGACACTGATCACCAGTTACCTTTGGACTTAACAGAGTCTGGGACTAAAACCACACTTTCAACGTCAAATTAATAAATGAGATTAAAGCGACGAGGACAGTTAGCTATTATTATTCAAATCATAAAACAACACCACCACATCTTTACACCAATTTTAACAGTAACTCAACACAAAATAAACTTAATCTAAAAGCCACAAAGGCCTGTTCCGCTCAGTTGTCATGGAGATACACCCGCCTAAGTACTAGGGCTGGTGATGGCCAACGTAACAGAGGCAATCCCACACAGTAAGGCACTTGTGTCAAAACGGTTTTCTAAAAACTTTGAGTTAGGGTATTTTTGGGCAACGTTAATTGGCCAGGACTATAATGCTCCCACGTTTTAGTCAGTTACAAAAAAGCAAACAAAAAAAAACCAAACAAACAAAAAAAACCGAGCAGGTTCCCAGCGGTGCTGTTTGCTTAGCTGACAGGTGAATAACGTTAGAGAAGCAGCGGAAGCCGTTGGCTAACGTTAACGTTAGCTAACTAAACGCAGGTAACAGGGAGTGTGGAGCCGGATGTGCCTTTACCTTTCGGACAGGAGAGACTCCGCATCCACCCTGCTCACAAACTCTTCCCACGGGCAGCCTTGGCTTTGGGATGACCCGGCGCCAAAAGACGCCAGGTCCAGAGTCTCTGAAACCTCCTGAAACCTGGACGAAAACTTGCTGTAGTCGATGTATCCGTCATCGTCCGCGTCGAACTTGTCGAACAGGGTTTTGATTTCACTTTCAGGGACATTAAGCTCCCGACAGACCACGGTGAAGTCCTCGTACTCAATCTTGCCAGACCTGTTCACATCGCAAGCAGCAAACAGTCTGCGAAGGCTCTGTCGGTCCATACTTAGGAATAAAAACACAAGTTAAAAGTCAACACGACCTCTCTCTAGAACTGACTACAAACTATCAGCCACATTAAGACCCTCGATTAAAGTCTCAATTAAGGTCTCAGGTACTGGAGACTGTCATTGGCCCAGTTCGCAGTGTAGGCGGGTACGACCCGAATCGACGTAGCCCGACGTAGATTCCTAACAATTCGTCTTCATCCTCAGTGAGATGTCCCACTGGAGCTGTGATACAAGAGCAGATAAGCAAGTGCAGGCCTCTGTTTGTCTTTGAGGTGTGTTTGCTGCATGACAGAGTTTTATCACACTCCTCTGTGTTCCTCTGGGCTTGCACTGTGTATTTATTGCTCCACCCTATTAGGTTGAAGTTAAAAAAAAAACCGATATACTATTAAAAATGGTTAAAAGAGGTATTTTCATTAAAATGACGGGCGAGACAATCCAAAGTGCTCGTTGTGTTCAAAATAAAAGCCAAAAGCAGTCTGTGTTAATCAATATCTATGTTAATTGACATCTTAAGTTTTTTAGAGTCCCTTTGGAATTTTGTACTAAAAACGGTGAAAAACATCCACTAAATACGATTGATTTGAAAGGCTGAAGCTACATGTCTGCATTGATTGCAGGGATCTTGTAGAGACAAACATGAACAGATTAGTGTTTCACCTGTTTCAGTGTCCATGTGTCCACCTCACAACTGTTTTGAGACAGGATCCAAAAACTAGGAGCCTATAAACCACATACTTAAAAGCCATGTTTCAAGGTAGAAAATCAAATCATGAGCCCTTCACATAAAAAATTATCCATTTGATCTTTATTTGAAAAATTAAAATAAAGTGCTTTTATATACAATACAAAAAACAGTAGTGATGTATTATACAAAAAAATACAATTCACAATATTTTTACAGTGGCAGCTGAATTTACAAAACAATTTTACATAAAAACTCTTCACTTACAATACATGTTGACAAGGGTCAGAGCAACTTGTTCTGTCACAAATAGAAGGCCAGTCTTTAGTGGTTTATTAAGAGAGCGGACAATACTTTCACTGTGGCTCTAATAGTTTAGGCATGTTTTCAGAAAATCATGTTCAGTACCTGCACATAATTAATTAAATGACTGCCACATTATATTTGTTCTACATTTAGCAAATTCAGTGATGTTCTGATGACAACCGCCTCACCAAAAGCTGTAATTTCTTGGTTTTTAATAACAGTCAAGGCATGAATCTTTCATACTGCACGATTGATTATAGCTGATCAGTCTTTGAAGTTATTTTTTTCAGTGCCATTGCAAGAAATGAGAAGTAATACTAATGTTTTCAATCTATAATTTAATATTTGAAAATCAACCAGTGGATTTTATGTGCTGCAATATATGAATAAAATTTAGTCCCTGACACGTTCAAAGCTACCATAAAAAAATAAAATAAAATAGGAAAACATCTCATGAGCACATATTGTACAGTGCAGACAGTATTAAATTATATGAATTCAATGTTTTCCCTCGTGTGACTGAGCACGGCCACTACTGTCACATCTAGTGCTGCATTTACCTCTACAGCACTAGAACCTGGTTAGTTTATTATCTCAAGAGGCACATCTCTCGATTATTATTTCAGAAGGCAATATCTGTTTCCCCCAAGGCAGATTTGTTATAAAATCCATAACTTGCATTGTACTAAGGCTTGTCAACATAATGTGCAAATCCTATGCATTCTACGTCAAGCAGTTTGCCGTCCTGCAGTTTGGGGAGTTAATTTAGCTGGCCACATTACAAGACTCAAACTCAAGAAAGAGTTAAATAATTTGTATGACTTAAAATATGCTTTCACATTAGGTCATATGGTTTATAATTAATTATCTTCTGCATAGGGTTGTGGGTAATGGAGATAATTAAAATGCACAATTATGTTTATTACTGGAAAAAAATTAAAGTTATTGCTTTTATGGTTGCCTTTAAAACCATTCAAGCAAGCCAAGGGAATATTCTTCTATTCTTTAACCTCTTATCATTTAATATGTATATCAAAGTTGAGGCTGTACAGATGGATGTTACCTAAATCAGATTATGAGTAGGTGTAGTTTTTAAATATGTATTACTATTTCACATTAGGAAAAGTGATAGATTGACATTGAAAACATTGATGTGTGACTATGGAGACTAAACGTCCTTTGTAAAACCATTTGGCCACATAATTATACATTTATAATAATTTCTTATGTTGAGACACAGTAAATCAGACTTCCATTATTCTCCTCCATAAAATACATCAAAATGGCTAAAATCTCTTGCATACTTACAGTTAGTGTAATGGGAGCGAGTCTCTGTGTGCTGTGGGTGAGAGTTTGCAGTGCCACTGATCCTAGTAATTAACAGCGCCAACACCTTTGTGCTTACAGTCTAGAGGTGAGGTTTTGTTGGCATTTGCCCCACTTCACATTATTTGCTTTGCATAGGCTGCCTGTCTCATGAAGAAAAAGCATGGTAATACCTGGAATGAGCTTTTTACCTTTGATCACATTTTTTGAAATCAAACCCTGTTAAAAGATGAATATTTGTATCCACTAGTAATACCAATACTTAAAAAAGGATATTTGTGTCATTTTTTATATAATTTCTTTTGGTGTGTAGTGATTGAGGTGTTCAGAGTTTCTACATTTCCACTGAGGCGATGCCTTTCACTTTATACAGTAAATGATGGTCGCAGCCTTCTCAAGCTCTCAGAGCAACTCATCTCTGAGTTCTTTCTGTTATACATCAGTCCAAACAATGAATACACTTGTACACCAGCTATCTAAGAAGCTGAAGGACTATGTTTTTCTTGCCACTGACGTGTTATTGAGTGTTTACGTTGCTACAGTACAGTAAATAGTGCATAGCCTCAGCAAAGGGTAGGCTCTTTCCAGATGACACAATGAAAACAAAAATGCAAACAGTGTGTCAGCTGATAGAAGGACCATGTTTGAGTATCACTCTGCCCTTCAGATCATCACCGGAAGATTATATGGACGGAGGGAGTGGCAACGCTATGAAATTTCATAGCCTTGCATTACTCAGGTGAAACTTAGTTATGGTTGTGATGCCACCTCTTTGCTTGTTACATTCGGGTGAGCCACATTTGAAAGCGTCGAAAGTCTGAAGGCAAGCTGGAACTTCTTCAGCGTGTTGTTGAATGCACTTAAGTAGAGGGGGAGTGAGAGGGAAATGAATTGAACATGGACGAAAGGGACAGAACTACAAAAAAAGACAAAGTGCAAAATCCGTTTAATGAAATGTCTCTACACCATGTGTCTGATGTTTCTTGGTTTTTCCCTCTTATAGGTTTTTGTCTTTCTCAACAAGTGCACGCTTTCTTCTTAGTTTAAGAAGGAATCATTGCACATACCCTGAAGTCTATCTCACACTATAGAGTCTTTAATCTCAGAGCCCAGTCTGACTCGTGGCCGTGGGCACGTTGGAGAAATTTCTACGTGGCTCTCTTTTAAGTTCAGAGGCCTCTTTTCCGACTCTGAGAAGCTCTTGCTGTTGTCCGGTGACGAGCATTCGTGGGGTGGAGTGCTGCAGATGTAGTTGTCATTAAGGGTCTGGTAGCCCTTGTGATCTGACGCGGATGCCGTGACCGTGTTACCATTAAGAGGCAAGTTCTCAGCCGGTTTCCCCACTATTCTGGGCTTCTTCTGCTGCACATTTGGGCACTCTCCCTCTTTGAGCATAGACTTCATGTGGTCACGATTCCTGTAGATTACAAATAAAGAGAAAACCACCAGGGAAAATGCCAGGAGGCCACACACTACGATCAGCTCATTCCAGTAGGTCTTAGTGTTGATCTGTGGTGAGCGGGCCTCCCCTGGCAGGATAATAAAGTCCTCCTGGGAGATCTGTGGTGTACGAGAACGGCCTGTTACTGTGGTGCTCTCCTGATTGGCCTCACCCCTCACACAGTAGTTTGCCAGCAGCTGTCTAAAGCCTTCCTCCACTGACCAGCACTCATAGGTTTCCTGCCTGTCAGCTTGAGCCACCACTACCAGCCCCCCTTCTGGGCTGGGGTAATGGAAGTGACCAGCACTCTCACTGAACTCCCACCTCCTTTTAGCCAAATTAGAGCGTAGTTTGCAAGGCAGTACTTTGAACGTGTTGGCTGGGATAATGATCACCTGGCATGAAGACATTGCTGTGAAGAGGTAAAGCAAACATACAGTAGATCAAGTCAGATTCTTGATAAAATATGCATGTATGTAGTGCAAAATGAACACTCAGATTTAGGTATAAAATATGGAAATATCCAATGCAGAATGGCAGCCTAAAGAAGAGGCATTCACTTACGTGTAGGTAGAAGTTTAGCAGACCGAGGGCTTGGCACCGTCTTGTTGCAAATAGCTGATGTGTCTGCATTATCTATATCTTGCTGTGAGGACCTGAAACACACAGTTAATCATAAAGTCTAACTTTCAAATGCAGACTCTTTTCATCATCTATCTGCATGTCATAAATATGTCCCTGAAAGATTTAGTTGTAAATAAGGTTATTGTGCAGAAGGTCACGTACTTCCTTGTGGAAGCCTGTCTGACATCTTCACACTGCCTCCCATTCCAAGCACAGTAAGGATCCCTGGAGAGGATGCACTCCCCGCAGCTTTGATAATTAGTGCAGTTAGCTACTGGTACCTCCACCAGTCCAGAAAAAGATGAAACATACAGTTGACCCTGTAGAGAAGAGATGACAAAGTAGGGGCAGAGGAAGACAGTGTCCCAAATACAGTTAGTAGGTTACTATTTTAATCCACAATCTTCTGTGTCTGACCCTGATCTAAATACAGTACACTTTACTTATTCCTTACTATCCAAAGTACAAATCTGAGCAAAGAAACAACAGGATTCAGAATGTGTCACTATTTCAGCTTTTAAAACCGCAGCTGTTAACAGATCCCCTAAGAGAAAGTTGCATGTAATTAGCTCACTGAACATAAGGTCTGCTTTAGGCTGTGATTCTTTATGGCTCATGGAATTTCTAAACTGCCAGTAAATGCATTTACTGAGCCTGTTACCATTTCAAACCAAAAGGAACCTTTAATTTTCTCTCAGACTCCACTATACCTTTTCAGTATCCAGCTCCATGTGCTGCACAGGTTGTGAATCACGAAAGAGCACCATCTCCTCAATGATGTGCATCTTGTTGTTGATGTTAATAGCTTTATGTAGTCTTCCATCATCTGAAAAGTGACAGTATCTTTTGAAATTAGATTAAAGTCATTATGAATGGATGATGCATTTTTGTGGGTGTGTCAGTGTAATTGTTTAGTTCTTTACCTGTGCCAATAAAGAGCACATTATAGGCCTTGTGTACTGCCTGGACTCGATGGACAGCAATCTGAGTGTAGCGAATGTTGCGTTTCAGCAGGAGAGGCTGGCTACGGATCACGTTGTCCATCAGGAAGTGGTCTTTGACAAAATTCAGCACCTTGTCTGGCATGTGGAGAGAGGAGGGGATGCCCTGCTCTCTGGCAGCATTTGTGATACACTGTGGAGGCATCGCAGTAAGAACAATTTTCACATACACTATTTGTTCAGAGCAGATAATGACACCAAATCCATCTGTGTACAACCTATTTGTTTCTTTATTTAAATTTTTAGGAGTTTCACCTCAGATATATCTGTCAGGAAATTAAACAACAGCAGTTTGATAAGAACTATGTTTAGGAATAGAGAATTGAAGTGACACCAGGACATAAATATCAGCTACAGCCTTGATCATGAGCCAAATTTGAGGGTGTGGCTGCTGAGCAGACAGGAATGTATGCAGCCCCTACATACAGCTGACCAGACACGCATCTGTGTACTGACACATACACTCACTATGTGTTTACTGGGTGTCCAGCAGAGGGCAGCAAGTAGGTACTTACCGCTCCAGGTCGAGGATCTGGGACTGGATGGTTGTAGGTGTACCACTGCTGGGTCTCTCGGTTGACCTCTCTGTATCTCCCATTGAATGCTTTTTCGACCTGATCCATAGTGAAAGAACAAACTGCAGAGCTTCCGGAAGCTCCCTTGTACCTTAAAAGACACAAGCAAGCATATCAACAATACTGGCTGGTCATTTGTTTTACTTTGATCTTGCATAATCTTAAAGAAAGCTGTCTGTAACCTAATAGAGTGGATATATTACACTGAAAGCCTGGACATATTTGTTTGTGTGCCACAAATGAAGGGAAGTAGCAAAATCTGACACAAAACATCCCCTCTTTTCTCTTGTTTGAGGTGGTTTGTGTACATAGTAATGTATATAAATATGTCCAAATTCCCCCAGAAGAATTCCACCACATTAGAAGGTCTGAGTATTGAAAAAAATATCACAAAACCTAAACATTTATTGAATAAATTTAAAACTTAAATGTATGTTTCTTTGAATTATCTAACTTTCCATTCTTTCAGGTTTATATTTGCGGCCACTAATAGCAAACCCAAATTTATTTTGTTGTTTGCCTGAAAATATCACAAGTCCAAACTAGATATGAATTAGTTTATGGTATATTTTAGAGACATTTTAATCCTTGTATCTTTCAAATATGTATGTAGAATGAGTAAAGGTATTGCTTTGTTCGTTTGTTAAAGTTTTAATTACAACTGGCCCTCACCATTGAGATGTGAAGACTCCATAAAACACAGTGTTCTTCCATTCCTTGGGGCTGGGAGTCAGTACAAACATGTGTTGGATTATGTTGAAGGGGAAACCATCGTCAGGCAGAGAGCACAAGAGCTGAGCCTTCAAGAAGGTCGTCCACTTCTTCTGCAAAACTCGCTCACCTCCCACGTCACCCTGCAATACAAATAATGAAGGTGTGAAGTCTTTCAACATGTGGCCTGTAGAGGGCGCAAGAATATAAGATTGACACTTGTCTACAGTGGTGACTGTTGATGGTTCAAAACCAAGAGCAATTTGATGAGATCTGACGATCTCATTAAAGGCATGAAATAATAATGTGTAGCATATGGTGTTTTTAACCATGGCATACCTTACATACAGCATATATAGTGCGTATTACATATAAAAATGTCATCTTTATTTTCTTTCTCCATGAATAAAAATGTATTGAGCCCAACAGTAAAGCAGTTTCAAATAATATAAGTTAAAATATTAACCTCCAAATATAAAGCACACTAAGCAAAATCAATTTTCCCCTTGAACAGTCACACCCTGAGGCTACAGACTTCTAGCTCGTGAAAATGATATACTGTACATCATGACAACTGATTTAGATTTGTAAAAAAACTGCTGTGAAAGGCAAATACTTTTAAATGAAAAAGAAACATTGCTTTCCACCAACCTTCTTTAATGACACTACTGCTGTCATTTAGCACCTTTGGCACTAGCCTTCAAAGTGGTCTGTGTGGCTTGAGACCTCCTTGACGTTCAAATTAATTTGGCTACAAATTTTTTAAAATAGGATGTTAGACAAAACTACATCTTTAAACCTTGGAGTGGAAGTGATTTACAGCATGTGATGTGTGACAGTAAAATGGACGATATTACACAGAGAATTACAGGCCTCCAGAAGGTGACTATATGTTTATTTTTCTTACACAAACCACACAGAAGAGTCCTAGATATTTAAAGTATTACAATAATAAGAGGAAATTGCAGCACTAGAATGGCAAAGGAAATGACACATAACCAATAATGTGCTTCTGACGCAGTTGCTTATAGCAGTATCCCAGGCAGATAATCATTATTCAGTATAGTCTCTGGTCCTCAAAGTTAAACTTAGTGTTAGAATAATTGTCACTCTGTGTTTAAAATGACCTAAATTCACCTCATTCATTAATGCCTGTTAAATGCGGCCTTTGTTTAAAAGGCAGTTCAAATAGCCATGAATATGACAAGCAATAATGGCTTCATTCTGGAAACCGATCAATCCTAACAAATGCTTTGTTTGTTTCAAGAAAAAGGTTGTTTATCATTCTGTGGTTAGCCTTGATGAAGTGGAACCTGTGTACTAAATACCTGAATAAACAAAGAGAGGAACTGCAGCCAACATAATAAGTCAAACATGGGATTAAAGGAGATTTCTGTATGAATAGGACTTTACAGAAATCACTATTACTTAGTATTTCTAGGAACTAACACATCAAATGTTTAAGCATTATTTTAAAGCATTTTTTGTTTTAAATTTTATATATTTTAAAATATTTTTTTGTTTTAAATGCATCTGGGAAGCATCTCCCCCAAACTGACACATTATTACTCACTCTTTATAGCTAACATGCTACATGAGTCAATAATAATAAAGTGTTTTATTGGATGAATGGAAAAACTGAGTGGATGTTGCATTAAGAAAAAGAAAATATAACCCTCTGGGCAGAGTTTGTCTGTAAAACAGGTATGTGAATCACAGCTGAGCTTCGTGTGGTACCACCTAGGGGTTTATATCTGACGCACACTGTATTAGCTGGCATCTTGCCTTTATATGATGGCACGGAAGCCATTGGGAAACCAGTGGGAGACAGTTTACATCTGAAAATAAAAACAGAACTAGCTCTCCATTTGTGTGTCAGTAAAGGGGAAAATATGTATGATGGTTTCACAAGAAAATGTTAAAATTTTCTTTTTTGTTAACATTCAACAGTTACTTCTTATATTATCGCTGATGTAAATTGCCAAATTTCAGCTAACCTTTGTGTGATGAGGACTGTTCTGACAAAGACATTAAGCCTTAAGCAAGACATTAAGCAGTCTGATCTAAAAAAAAAAAAAAAAAAAAAGGTTTATGATGTTTATCGAACTAAAAATACCCTAAAAACTTTGGAAAAATTGAGGTCTGGATTTTAGTTTATAGGGCTTCCTCTGTTTCAGTAGGTTATGTGCATGGATCTTGTGCTAAAGTGAACCTAAGCCATTGTGAGTTATCTACTGAGTCCTTCATGAACACAAATATTTATATAATGAATTAATAATTAATTAAAAAAATAAAAATGAGGAAGGAGTGAGCTAGGTTACAGTCATATTGAAACTGTAAGCAGCTGTGTAGGAACTGTATACGAAACCCAAGGAAGGAATTGTCAGAGGTTTAACACAGTTTAACACAGTAAAAAGAGCCCTCTAGATGGACTATCTGCCTTCAAGCATCACTCACCTTACACACGCGAGCAATACGTGACACAATAGTGTTGTCAAAGAAATCAAACTCCTTTCCTGCTTCACTGAAGAAGAAGTAAATCTTATCGTCATCGCCCACTACGTTGCCCTTGGGCAGGCTCTCCTGTATGTAGGCAGAGCCGACAAAGGCCGGGTCTGAAAGAAAGGCAACATGAACAATACTGTCAACCTGCTGTATATGTAATGCTGGCAGCCCACGCTATCAATGGAAAAGTCACCTGCAACAGTAAATTGCAGGTAAAGTTATATTGCTTTTACAGAATCAGTAGAATTGCAGCATCATGCAGCATATCATGCCCAAAAAGTTTCATCTCATTTAGCTCAGTTTTTCCAGTTTACACTAGAATTCTTATGATTTAAAAAAAAAAGCAATAGATTCCAGCCAAAACAAACGGTAGTACCTTGAAGCCAGTTGAGAGAGTTTTCTGTTTTTAAAGAAGTTCCTTGGATTAGACTCTTGTAAATGACGGGTTCATTTCCTTGGAAATTACTGACTGTACCAGTATACAGCTCTCCATCTGCAACACAGTGAAGAAGACCAGCATAATCACAGTGTTTACCGCTAGGGAATGGGCTTTTGCGTCATGCAAAGTAATGATATCCAGAGGTTGTGCTCCAGTTTGTCTCCATATCAACCACCTTCATCTAGTTATTTTACTTGTTTCCACAGCAGCTCCTGTGATTAAAAAGATATTTTAAACAAAGTTTGATTCCATTGACAGCGAACAGCCAATCCGAGACCTACCAGCCATGATAGCAGTGGACTTGTATTCAGGGTTGAACGGGCAGCGGCTTCGTCCGTCCTCTGTAACAATCTCATTGGTATCACTCCTGACAAAGGAGAAATCTGCAGTGTTCTGGAGAAAGCACACCACATGTCACATACTTAAATTAAAAGCAGAGCTGTAACCTGCTCTGACAGTGATCACTATATGCCCATATCACAACAGAAAGTCTTTTAGATAAGCTGAGGTACAGGTCATGCCTGATATGTTTGTTGTGGATCATTTTAGAAAGCTTTAAAGGGTTTGGAGGAAACGACTGAAAACTGAATCGATTCTTACTATATAATGGGATTACTTGCATTAAATATTTTGATCCATTTCCCTTCGGCGTAGGAGATAATAAAATAATGCCTGTAATATTCTGTCTAGTTGGGCAGGGTCTCAGCCAGACTGCTAAGTAGGCTGAGAGGCAGGAAGCTGCAAACATCAGATTTTAGATGTTGTTCTTCTAGAATCTAATAAATAAACACCACATATCAGGCCTTGCATCAACTTTTCTTATTGTGATGCTCCACACAGCTAAACACTGCAACAGATGGGTTTTATATAAAAACTTACTATGTAAGCACAGATGGGGCTGAAGGCATATGTTCCACACACGTACAGATGAGTGCTGTTCATACGTAGTAAAATCTTGACGTAGTTGAAGCAATCGGTCTGATTTAGAAACAGTGACAAGAATTTCATAAATAAATGGTTGAAAATGAATTTTCACACTTAATGTTCTTTACAGCTAAGAAAAAACAAATCCCTAATATTATCAAGAAGAAAAAAAACACAAAAGTTTATTCATCCAAAATATGTTTTATTTCGTTTTGATACCCGATATGTTGGTGATACACGACAGTTTATAGAAACATGCTAGAATGCAACAAAGCCACAAATGATTTGCAGACTTTTTGCACACAGCAATGAGATATGAGATCACTTTCATTATTTAAACCAATGTCTCACATCATGATGTCTCCTCGTGATGTGTTTAACAAGGTTCTAGGTCCATAGGTTTACATGTAGAGAAGTGATAGAGAATAAGGCTGACAAAAAAGTGTAGCAGAGGAAATGTTTGTTTTAAAAGAAGTGGGAAAATCCATTGTTGTAAAATGGAAAGTTACAACCGAACAGGAACTTTCCAGGGTTCTGCCCTGGGTTTGTTTTCAAATTGCCATGCAACAATGATCAACTTAACTAACAAGGCAAACTTGTGGTCATGTAAATACAGTATGAGCCTGTTGAGTTCAGTTATATAAGCAGTACACTCACCTGCAGGTTTTTGCCTTTGAAACTGCACTCTTCTCTCCTTTTCTCTGTAGTTTTCCATGTGAGCTGCAGGAGAGAAACACTGTCAGACTCAAACAGTAGTGAGGTGTGTTATAGTCACGTTAGACTTCTGGGACTGTATTGTATTTATAACCATTTTAACTTTGTATATCTAGGATCCTATTATATCTACATTCACATTGAAACAGTAGACTGTATATGGTGTTGCAGTTTACAGATGCTTGCCCACTGGCTCTTACATTTCTTTGTTGCTTAACTGCGCTGATATCAGACAGGTTGAGAGAAAAGAGAATCTCCCGAGCACCAACGTACAGCATGCTGTCTTCTTTACTGAGGAGTAGAGAGGTGAAGTTGAACACTCCATTGACTGAGAAACTTCGGGTTATCCTCTCCTTCGCATCTGGACAAAAGCAGGTACAGACAGACGATTCTTTGATTAGTGTGCTCAGGCTAAACACATGCTTCCCAATCGCAGCTTTAAATGCCCATGTGTGTCTCACGTTTTCAGCAGCTTGGAGACCTTTACTGCTGGCCCTGCTTGAAACTACTTGCCATACTTTTATGCCAGCATAAACAGAAACAGGGAGGTAATGGAAACTTGAACTGACTGAAGCTCTGATAAAAAGGACCTTTTCTGCAGTAATGTGACCAATGAGGAAAGAAATAACCCCCCCAAAAAACTACATTTATTTTATTAATGGTGGTCCTCTAATATCGTTTTTTCTCAATGATGCGATTTCACATTAGCTGATTAATGTTTTTCTCAGTGACATATAGAAATTGCTGCTCTAAAATACTGTAAAGGGGAGGCTGAGCATTGTGTTTTACTTCCAACCCTCCTCTTAATAACTTAAAAATGATGTACTGCAATCATACCAACTAGTTGAGCCAACAACAACAACATAAAGAAGCAGAACTTAAGTGCACTCCCATTTAAGCCATAAAATCTAACTGTTTTCTCATAGCCATTAATCAAAAATTTTAAATGTCACATTTATGGCAAACATGAAAAAAGGAGACATTTATTTTCTAATAAAGTGTTGCTTTGGTTAATACTATAACCAAATTGATTGAACTGGCTGCTTTAAAAAAAAAAAAAACTTTCGGACCACCCTCCCTTTAGAAAAAAACATAATTTTTCCTTAATAATTAGTTCACAGTTGTCTTAGAAAACAAAATAATGCAAACAAAGCATAAGGCATTTTATATGTGAAGCCATAGAAAGTTCTGTCAGCTGACCTCATCTGGCAATTTGAATTTTTTTTTTTCACTTTCTAGACAAGAATGAAAAACCACAGATGCTGGTTGTAATAATTATAGTTATGGCACCTTCATGCATAAAACTTATCCAGTCCATATACAATAGGTTGTCATTATTTCTTCTGATAATCAGCACATTATGTGGTCTGTACCATGCAGTACATGTGACCTAATATAACCTAACCTCAGTGGGTAGGTACAGGAGGCTAGGAGACTTCCTTTCCTTTGGGGAAACACCATGTTAATAGCAGTCCATCGCCACGGCAACAGAGAGCCATACTGTAGTTAAATCTGTCCGTAAAACCACAAGGGGCTCAGCTCTGCATACTGTACATGGACCCACTGGGGCCCTTCTCTCCGCTTCTCAGTATCGTTATCTGATAAATTGAGTGCTGCTCATTACTGATACCGATTCCCTTTTTTCTGCTCACAGGACTGTGTATGAATTTACCTGTGATTTACAGAGAGGAAGACAAAGGCCAAAGCCTAAACAAAAATAAAAGCTTTGAGGGATTTTTGCAGAGGAGGATATCTATACAACAATTCTCTAGAGTCAAATCATCACTCTCATACTTAACGACCACAGCTGACGGAGAAAAACAACGGGGTCCCTAATTGAGTATCATTAAAGAGATCCAGGAGGGTTTGTAACGATACATAGCTTTCCATTTATATGTTCAGGTAAACATTATTCATCTTTTAGAAACACCTATTGGTTTACACATCTTTGTTTCGCTGTGGAGTTGTTAATTGTTAAATAATACCATGTTCTTTTTTTTATAATGAATCAACTGGCCTAAAAATTATGATACTAGAGTCAATCACTGTAACAAAATAAGTAATATGTATAAATAATTTTACATCTTTAAGCTTAATGTTTTGATTTACAACCTACAATTTAGGAACCAAAAATTTCTCTCAGAAGATTCCACAGGCTTGAAACGAAAAAAACCATTACAGAATACTCCAACTCCTATAGATCAGACACTGGGCACACCATTTCCCCAAAATCACAAGCTTACAAGTGTATCCTACATGAACTTGTCCCACCCTTCCAGTCCGAATATGCCACAGTCTTCTAGAGAAACCCCACAATTGTTCTTTGACTGTCTGAGGTTGATTCTTAAGGGGTCATTCCATGACAATGAACCCCCAGAAATGCTGTGGTGTACACCAGGATGAGGGAAACAGACAGGACAGTTCAGAGAAGGCACTTAAAAGTGGAAGAGCAGCTCATATCCAGTGAAACCACAGAAAGAGTGTGTCAGAGCCAAGTAGTTAAAGTTAAGTTGCAGTAGTTCTTCTCTGCTCATCCATTTTACTTTTGTCTTGTAAGATACATTTTTCGATCGTTTAACCTCCTAAGAAGAGCTCCAGAGACCTGGAAAATATGTGGGATGGCAGTCTGAAGCTGCTGGTGGCCCAGCACCTTACTGACACTTACCTTACTGTTGTTTTTCTTCCTTTAATTCACCGTTCCTTATTATACTTAACCCCTACTGGTACAGTAAGTAGTCATCCAGATACTTTTTTCTGGGCTGATGTTGTGCTTCTGAAGACATCCTATAGAATTTAAAAAGTGCAACTGAAAAACTAAAATGAAGAGCCTGTGAGGAATAATGACTCTGCTACACTGGACAAACCATAGATGTTTTTACTGGAAGAAACCTCCAAAGAAGGAAAAAAGTCCCTACAAAAGTTGACATCTGTGAATTATCCTGAGTATGATACAGAAAAGGCAAATTAATGTTGAGTTTTCAGGTATTATTGTCAATTCCCTGAATACAACAAATAAGATTTACGGTATTTCAGCTACACTATGGAGGTAGAACAAATTTCAAACGTAGACATACAAAAACCTCAGCACATTAAGTCCTCTCCTTGGCTAGATACAACTCGAGACAGATGACTAAATGTTTTTGTGTATTGAGTGAACTGATCTCCTAAAGCATTTAACAAATGGCAACAGAACAGTGAATCAAAACCCAACCACTCTCTCCTTGTGCCATCTCTGCTGGATACAGGATGGAAACAGGTTGTCCAAAACACTGCAGAAAGACAGAACCAGCAAGCAGAACTGAAGGGGTCTCGTCATAGTAATGTTCCTGTTCCTAGTGTTTGAGAGAGAAACTTTGTCAGGTTCAGAGCAATTCAACCATGACTCTTAATATAAGCGCATGAACGGCACACTCAGTGGTTGAGCCACTGGCAGCTGTAAGCAATATGAGATTATTGCCATTATTATGTAATTAAAAGTAATTTCAGCAAATGACACTGCTAAATGGACTGAAATACTTGCCTAGACTGACTTGCTAATCTATTTAAAAGGAGAATTAATTTAACTGGGCTTAAAGGAATGCTTCTACATTTTGCAGCTGATTTCCTGATGGAATTGTGTCACAAAATATGTAAAAAGATAATTAAAGTGTGGCACATCCTCTCTAGAGGGGAACTATCGAGTAATTTGTCCTTTAGTGACAGAGATCTAAGTGGCTTCTCTTGTAGGGCAACTATTACAGGCTGATTCTATCAATGCCCTCTCTTATGGGGGACTGCCTTTTTCAGCTCTTACAGCTTTGTGTTCAGTAGATTAGACGATTGTATACCTCATTTAAAGCAACCGTTCTTGTTTGCTATCTGCAGAAGTACAAGAAAGCTTTGTCGCAAACAACTATTAACTACCAATTACTCTGCAACATTAGTAAACATGTTCTTGGTGGGCCAAGATACAAAGATAGCTTTCATTATCAAATATAACGACCAGCCACTGATCCTAGTGCTGAGAAGATGTTTTAATTTTATAAACAGCAGTCCTCATCAGTCCACCAGTAGATGACCTGAAAAAAAGGATGCCTCTCTCTATTGAGTTCAAGAGCAAGAAAGAGACTCACGATAGGTCATACTTAAGGAAAGGTAGATGCCCCATTTACAGTCCTCTGGCCATAAACATGATCTACATTCTCATCTCTAAATAAATATAAGAAGGATGCTTGCAATTGTTTGCACTTGACATTATAGGTGAAACATAAAAAAACAAAACAAGTTATTACGATATCTACTTTGTATTAATAAATAAATCTTAGTAGCCATTGTTTAGCCTCTGATATGGACATTAAGAGGATTTGACCCCTTACTTACAAAAGGTACTTTAGTTCTTATCACGTTAGCAGCATACACCAGAAAGGATAATAATAATAATCAATCCCTGACGTCAAAGGGAGAAAATTGTGATAGAATTGATTTATTTGTTTAACACCATAAAGACTGACGGTTAAACTAGCATATCTCAATGTTAGAATTAGCTTGTGAATACGAAGACACACTTTAGAATATACTCAGGCAGAACGGAGACACACAGTCTACAAATCCCTTTTCTTTGTCTTCATCTGCTGCACTTGTATCAGGACTTTGCTAGAGATACAACAGATGAACTCTCGCAAATCCAACTGCTTTGAGAAGAAGAGATAAAGACCCTCTGGTGAGACTGAAGCAATGAGCGCTGCAACAGGAAGTTGCCGTGCCAACAGGAGTCCCGGTCAGTGTCAGAGCAACACCAGAGCTCACACTGCTGTCCCATTGTTTGGTGACATCAAGACAGAAAACAGACCACACTAAAACACTAACTAAATTATACCCAGTAATTTTAAACTAGCTATGAAGAGTTGCTACTCAATGGGTAATTGTGTGGGAGAGGGGAGCTGGGAAGCTGAAGGACAGAGACAGAAGCATCTGGAATGTATTAAGACAACAGGCCAAGAGGGTCAATTCACCAGGAGATTCATTAGGCAAGCTGTGAGCCTGCTGTTTGTATTGGTAACTTGTGGAGCTGCATCTTGTTAGCAGGATATTGTCTTTACTGCACCATGCTGATGCTGAGATTGGTAGCAATTTTGAACACAGCTTCAGGAAACAGAGGCTGGAAAGTTATTGCCTAAATGCTGCAAATACTGAGGAAATGGTACAGTGTACACAGACAAAGTATGTGGACTGCATATTGAAACAGCAAAGGTGAGCAACAAAAGGTGATGGTGGTGCAATTTATTGATGGATAGAAACAAATTAATCTGTTAACATTTAAATAAAAACACCTTCCCGTATGCTTATCAATAATTCTTATCTACACTGTTTAGTTTGCACTTTAGCTCTTATGGATCTTTTTCCCATGACAAATGGTAATAGGGCAGTCTGTTGCTTAGGGAGCAACAAAGGCCGACTCCACATTAACCACAATAATGTAAACCAGCTGCAGGTGCATCAGGAACTCACCGTGACCCCTTCCTCCATTTTCAACAATGCTGGAGAATCAAGAAGAAAGACAGTCTCCACAAGGTCATGACATGTTTTGAACTGTACAGCAACACTCTGGTCTGACCAGCCCAACTCAGTGCTGTGAATTTACAGTTGCAAGTCCACACAACACCTAGAGAATGTAAGCACAGACCAACTTAAGAGTTTTTTTTTTTTTTACAGGGTCTGTTGAGTTTGATTCATGTCCTGCTCCACTCTAGATTGCACAGAGAGGGCATCATAAACTTCAGAAATTTTAGGATCAATGAACTCTGTTTTTTTATGGTGCATTTAAAAAATAAATCATGAAAACAGGCACTGGTCTGTCACACAAAGGATTTTTACACACATCCCAGCATAATATAACCAAATGTTATTGTTAATATTAATTGTGTATATCTTGATATCAATGTAGTCTTGAAACAATAAAATTGTTATTATTAAATTAACTATTGCTATGTTTTATCATTTTGTTCCTCTAAAGCACTTTGTCATTTTAAATGCTTATAAGTTATATTATTATTATTTCATTTATTATGTGATGGCTCAATCATTAGATTGTATATAGATCTTATATGGATGCAACCCTCCCCAATTTCTATCGGGCTTGGACCGGCTCTGCACAGCTGGGCAGGGGAATGGGCCGTTAGGGGTTCAGTGTCTTGCCCAGAGACACTTTGACATATAGCCGGGACCGGGGATCAAACCACTGACCCTGTGGTCCATGGATGATTGCCTTACCGACTGAGCTACAGCCGCCCCTTATTTGCATTTTATATACACCTTTCCATAATGAGGGATTCTGGTGGACTTTAACAACTTTCAACAACAAGTGAAACTGTGGACTATGTTTCAACATATACAATGCTCCTAAGCTTTATGGCACTAGCACAGTAATAAAAAGCTGTCGTCTCACTTCACACTACTGTCATTCTGAATCACTGGATAGGGGTGGATTCAGCTCGTCTAGACATGACAGCTTTTAAATAATTAAAAATGCTTTACTCCCAGTTTGGCTGTATGGGCGTGCCCCCTAAACAAAATGCCTACATGAATGAAGGCTAACAGAGGCTGAAGAGAGATAGGCAAAGACAGGTAACCTAAAGGGGTCATAGGTGTGCCTTTAAATTGTTCTAACACACTAAGCCATTCAGCATGGTCTACATTAAAAGTAGAGAGAAAAGGCACATGCACAATAGGCTCCACAGTCTGAACCTATGATTTGACCTGATAGGCGCATAATGAGAACCAGACAAGTGTTCACACCATAACAAATACAAATCCCCATTCAATTATTCATGGCAGATTACACTCTTCATTAAAGCAGAGGTGGGAAACAGGGGACAGAGAGAGACAACAAGAGAGAACAGGAGGGAAAGCAGCCAGCTCTAACCCGCCTATACTACTGAGGTTAAAGCATGCAAGCCGTCAAGCTAACTGGTATCTAGATGTGACAGAAAGGACCAGAAACCATGACGAGACCAGGCAGTTTCTGCTGTATAAAGTTCAGATCCCTGAGGCCTGCGGCTTTGCATTCTGCTTTGATACTGTAAACACATTGTGACAAAGCCTCTCTGCAGGAGGCAGTTAAATGTCAGCGTAGCAGAACCAACATTACAACAGCAAGACAACTTCTATCACAAGACCAAGCTAAACTCTATCAGCTTGAAGAAACTTGTTTGTTCCCTTAAGTCACAATTTAAATCCTACAATAAAACACCAGCGCCCTTATTTGCATAAGCCAGCTTATACGTTTAAAGTTACCATGAGCCCTTAGCCATGTTGAAACAGGTCAGAAAAAAAATGATAAAATGAGTCCTTGTTAAGTTTAATGGGGTATCATTGGTACATCTGTTGCTAAAGCAGTCCTATTTCCTGCATAACCCCTCATGGACAGGCCCAGCATTATTAATGTGGTTAAAATTATATAAACATGAATAATATCAAAAAACAAGCAGACAACTGAGGACTATTCTTTTTAATGATGCTACTAAAACATAAAAAAAGATAGGAAAGACAACCTAGCTTACATAGCCTCAGCTACACTAAATGCAGAGCATATGAACTGCGGGCTTCTGACATGTGGGTTTTGCATGCTTTATTACAGCGTTTAACATTGGATGCACGCCCTAAAAGCAAATCTTTCCATCAAAACGGGGAGAAATGTGGCACGTCTTTTCAGTGAGTGATTGATGATGTGTGTAGTTGTGAAACACTCTGTCAGAGCTGAGCTTTTGGGTTTTGTTGAGGCTGGCAGGTGAGAGATTACCTGTTGATGTAGAAGTCCTAATAACATACGAAGGAAGGTACAGGCTCAGACAAGCAAGATGGCTGACCTTTTTGAAAACTTGCATGGCTCAGAATTAGCCACATAGTGGAAATTGTCATCATGTCTATGATAAATTACTAAGAAAGATCTATCAACGCAATCTTCTCTGTTTTTAAGGCTCCAATGATGCCTGAACTTGAGTCACTAACCACAGTTCAGTCACTAAAAGCCTACATTGATCTCATAATCCCTCATTTTGTTTAATTTTCCATGGCTATATAGACGCTTAATAAATGTTTAAATCCAACTTGTCATCTCAAATGCAAAGATGCATCGTTTGAGTAAACACATCAGTGATGAAACAAATCACTACATGGCACTAGTGGCATTGGCATTATTTAAAGAGCATGCTGCAGAGAAACATATTTCAAAGTACAAATATGACAAGCACATCTGTTATGTTTTAAAACTGGCTGGATGATATGACATTCTGCAACCTAACAAAGAAATACTGATTGTATAACAGCAATAACTCTTATTGACTGTAAGAATATGTCGGACTCCCCCCACTAAGTATTAACACAATAGACCTGTTCATTTTGTGTGTGACCTGTAGGTACTTGACAGAGCCGCCCTGATGGAGTTGCCAGTCTGAGTGTGGATTTACATGGATTTCAAATATTTGTGGCTCAGACAAACACCGCTTCACCTATCTAAATCCTTTAAGCCCTTACAATAGAAAGATATGAAGTATATATATTGACTATTTTCGGTGGACAATTAATAAACAGCGAGACCACAGGGAATTACATAATGAGTCCTGTAGGCAGGATTGAGATGCAAAAAATGTAAATAGACTTACAATCAGCAACTATTAAATAGTAAATCATTGATGATAACAGCTCTGTTTTGGTAAGGTTCTACTTTTGGCGAGATGGAAGCTTGCGACACATCTACTACACAGAGCAAGAGAATGCAACAGCCGTTCTCTCAGTAAACAGTTGTCAAGTGCTGCTGTTCATGCAAAAGGAGCGAACAAAGACCCAAGTGAAGTCCCAGATAACACCAAAGCTAACTTCATCTATTGGTCTCCAGCACTGAATTGACTAATGTGTACATGTAATGCCATAAAGGTTTGCCACTGTATACCTCATTTCAATTTACCTCCCAAAAATCATGCCAAAAAGTAGCAGTGGTTCATTGCATGAATGTTTATTTTATAGTTAAGAAGTTAATAAAACTTACTGTATGAGAAGGTGAGGCGAGGAGTGACATCATGTTCCGTGACAGCTCTATGAAAGCAACCAATAAGCAGGACAGTGTAGGCTGGGAGACAGAGCCAAGCCATACTCATTGTCCACATGTCTCCTCAGGTCCACCAGCCAATTTGCAGTATTTCCTTTTTAGGGTTTTGGGGAATTCATGAAGAGAGTTTTTAACCCAGTTTATTTTCTCTTCACGTCTTGCTCTCTCTCCTTTTCTCTCCTTCCGCAGATCCTGGCTCCTTGAATTAAAGGCCTATGCACCGTTGTGAAGTAGGGCTGCAGATGATGCACGTTTGAAAGGACGACCTTTGACCTCAGTGCAAGACAGAAATCCTGCACCAATCAGCCTCCATATATACACTTGACATTGCAGGGTCAGATCAGATCTGTGAACATTTAAGGAAAAACATGCATTCAGCTGTGGGGGGTTTGATCCTTTTGTCAGCATGCCAACATGCTCGCAATTACAACGCTAATATGCAGATGTATAACAAGCACAATGTTTACCATATTAACCATCTCTTAGTGTGCCAGCATATAACATTATATGTAAAAATTAATAGAATGAAAATGTCAGTAGTTTGTCAAACAATTGTGTTAAATTGTACTGTTTTTATCCATATAAATCTTTAAAGTTAAGTTAAGCTATAACAAAGAGGATCCTGAAACATTAACAAACTACAGCATTTTGACCTAAACCACAATTGTTTTACCAAACAGATGTTCCAGGAATTTGTGATGTTGCAACAGCAACAAAATTCCCCTATATACAGTAGTCTGCACAACTTTGCAACTCAAAATATCATAAAAACATTGTAAGGTGCATCCCAATTTAAAAAAACAAAACAAAATCAGGCATTTTAAGTCGCAACAATTTCAAAAACATCTGTTAAAACCTGGAGGGACTACCTAAACCTAACAAACACATGATGATTCCATAACCAAAGCAATGTGTTTAGAATTTTTGGATTATGACAAGAGTCTAGAAATAATTGCACTATTTTAAAAGACACGCCTACAGATAATACAATTGTGTGGAGCCAAAGAACCTATTTTTCCATCCACAGAGCCACACTGCTAGGGTAAGTAAAACATCCTTTCCAATTTCCAATTTATCAGTGACTCTATTAAAGCCATATTTCACTTCACAGCATTAATAACAAAAAAGTTCCTTGATAAAAGTACTTTCTTTCTCTGTCAAGTGAGCCAGCTGAAAAGGTTACTTGGCATTACTTTCTGTTTCTGTTCAGAGGGGTAAGAAAGTGATAATGTTGTGGTGATTATTAACAGAATACTACATGAATTATCTGCAGCACATTTTTGTCTGTGCACAATGCTCCGGTCAGGTTAATCCGATAGTGTCAGCTACTGACAAACAGCCTTTCCCTCTCAGAGCTACTATCTCCATATCTGAACTACATGTACCTTTTCTATTGTGCACTGCACAGGGAAGAAAAGAAAGAGAGAGAGAATGTTCTTGGAAATCTTTGCTAAGCTTAAAAACAATGAAAACGTGTGACGCCCTCAACTCATATTACAGAAATTACAGGAGTTTCCTTTATCAGCTTTACTCAGTTGAACTTTAACTGGGTGGTAAGAAATAGTTTGTATACATTACCCCTGCTGGTGTAAAAGGTTTTCATTCCCACAGCTTAAAGGGGCCTTTAGCTCACATTGCTCAGGAATTTATGAAGATAAAATTGTCCAAAGCCAAATAAAATTGGTTAAATATTTGCACGGGCCTGCTGTTCAATATGAAATCAATTTATATAAGTGCAATTTCAGTTTATGTTGTTACCATTTAAGACTTGGCACAGGCTAACACTTTATCCACAATGTCTACAACAAAAGATCAGTTGCTTTCGGCTTGTTGCCACAATGGAACGTGTTTTACATGTGGATCTGGCATGAGTTTTTATGCCGGACGCCCTTCCTTCCGCAAGCCTCCCATTTTATCTGGGCTTGTCCACACCTGTTGGGTTGGGATTTGAACTCGTGGCCTTCTGCATCCCAATGCTCTACAACTGATCCACCAGGCACCCACAGCCATAAGGTCTACAACAATTTGTAATATTATATTAAAACAAAGCCACGGGACATCTATTTTACCAGTAAAGGAGTTATGGGGCAATTCAGTGGTGCTGATTAATTGAACATAGTGAGGCATACTCAATACAGATATCACAGTTACAACTGCAAACTGTCCATTACAGTTGCCACAAGGAGTTCCTTATTAAATGCAACCAATGGGTGATTCAGTTTCATGTAAGGCACTGCAATCAATAGCAAACAGAAGCTATTTGTGGTTATTATCAAGGGGTTCCTCACTCTCAATCAATGAGCAGTTCAATGCATGTTGCAGGCCCAGGTATGTAATATTTAGAGGAGCAAGTCCACGATGAAGGCTAAAGAAAAAGACACATAGGTTTTTTATATATGTATATACACAAAATGTGTGTGTATGTGTGTGTGTGTGTGTGTGTTTGTATATCCCATTAGTGTCCTTTGTGTGGAAGAACTCCAAATGAGACACCACTTGACCACCAAGCAGTGGAGCTAATATTAATTCTGGGTTTGTGTGACAGTCAGAAAAGGAAGCCCACATGCATCAAGCTGAAGCCAACCGAGGTATGTAGAGAGAGCGCGACTCAGCGTGAGTGAGAGAACAAGGGCTCCTCTAACAGCATGGAAATCTATATGCAACTCTGCACTTCACTCCTCTCTCCTGCGTGATGCATAAACTGAATCATCCCTTTCACTCTCTACACAGATGTGACAGTGTGCACTGGCTGTGGATGATACTCTCCCCATGTCTTGGGTCTATGATCTCTTAAAATTCACTATGGTTTCTTTCTATATCCTCTTTAGTTACATAAACCTTGTCAGATTGAATTAATTACTGCATATGTCAAGCAATTTTTCACAAATTATAAAACACTGACTATATTAGCCTACTTGCAAAGCATAATTAAAAATGGGGTTCTTTAGCCAAACAAAGTGAATATTAATTACTTAAAGTAACCCAGCTAAGGATTATTATGAAATATATCTTTGTGCATCCCCTAAATTGAACATAGGAATTAGCAATGGGGTCTTAATTTTATAATGATTAATGCACTCAGAAAATGATGATTCATCTCAGAGATAGAGAACTAATAGACTGATAGAGCTCTGCTACATTAACTTCAATGTTCAATTATGTCCTTACATTAAAACAAATAACATTAACACATTTCAATTTGTAAACCAAATAAACATATTTGTTTTTCTAAAGCATACAGAGCTTCATGTCAGGCTGTGTCCAACCCCTACAACCTATGTACACAAATAAGAAGATGAGGGAATCTGTATAAGACCCGAAATGTGCATGTGCGACCTGGGGAAACCACTCACCTGGATTATGTCACTTGAGGCAGTTAACAGAAAAAACTTCTACAGAGTGAATAAAAACTATAAGTGATGTGAAATGACTAAAAGGTCTGTTTGGAATAATGGATGAAGTCCACACAATAACACATGTAATTCTAACAACAATAAAAGCCATGCCATAAGGGAAAAGCTCCCAACAAATAATACAAAATGTTTTGTACATAATGAGAATGTTATTGGCATTTCATATACTAACAATACATTGGGCATTATCTCTTCTACACTGTAAAAATTCTTACAAAACAGGAGTACAGGGTGTCAAAGGAGCGAATATACGTTTTACATTCCCATAACAATGAAATACCAAGGTCTTTCCAAATCATTTCCAGTAACACAGTTAAAACTCACTATCACTATATATCACTGAATGAAAATGACTGACCAATGACAGCACTATATATAACATTCTGTTGGTCTTATAAATAGCAGTAATATGCATAGTGCTGAAACAGGTGGCAGCACTATTAACATTTGTCATCTGAGTAGATTGGAAAAGGGTCAAGGCTCCCTGTATTCTACACACAGTCTGTTGACTATAAAAGAGTTGACTGGTAAATATGACCTCTTGGCATGTTCACATATGGGCAGAGTGCAGTGTTGATCGTTGTGCAATAGTCCTTGTTTTACAATTGCTAATACAGATCTTAAGATACCTACAGTGTCTATGAGTAAGACAACTTTAGTCACAAAGTTTAAGTATTTTGTGACTTGTGACAGAGTGACTTGTGACAAATTGAAATATCAGGAATTCTAAAGTAATGACTACTTCCTGTTATGAGACTCACCTATAGCCAAATTACTAAGAATTTACTAACAACAGTAATACAGAGAACTGTGCATAATCCAATTAAAAATGGTTGCAACACACCAACAACATTTCAGACCAAAACAGATGGAACTATTAACAGACAAAACTACTGTATTGTAAAGGTTTAGTGTGAACCGTTTAGATTAAAGATTAATATAAAATGTCATAAATGCACCTAAGTGGACACCTGCCATGAAAGTAAACTAGAAAGATTTTCAATTCAGGTTTACCAAAATAACCATATAAGTAAAAACAGACTAATCGTTGGTTTCCTACAAACGGCTATGCTGAAACATTCTTCCATGTACACAGACAAAAATACAGATTATTCACACTTGTAAAATGTAGAGTTTTTTCCTGATTAATTGCTTTTGCATAAATGGCCATACAAATATTTCCTAATACTGATTTACAAATTCTTTAGTAAAACATGAGTTTGGCTCAAGCTACTGGTAAACGTTCAAAGGCTTCACACACACAAACTTGGTAATGGATTTAAAAATGGCTGTTACAACTCAATCTTGCTCCCCAGTGAATGGAAATTCCGAAATGTGATTGATTAGGTGACTGTGGAGTCTGAAGAAAGAATCTCCCTCTTCTACCCGACCCATTTCACAGTAAAGTCCAATCCCCAGACCCAACTAAGAGTAATTAATGGCTCATTCATCCCCAAGTGAACCACACACCAGTAATTATGACCATATGCCATTCCAAAGACTTTTAATTGCCTAATTAAAATCTTATTAAACTATTGAACACATAGGAGACATTTTGAACTTAAAGTTCAGGGGAGTTAAATTCATCAAGCTTGCTTCTCCTCTGGGGCTTGTGACACATGGTCAGAGGTTAGGAATTTTATCACAAACGCTGACTTAGTAAAACATCCACAATTTGAAGCTATCGGGTGTTAAGAAGGTATTGATAGATTACAGTAATATATGGCTGTGAAAGTGGATGAGCATATTTTATCACCTCTGTCTTTGAAACCCATAGAAGTGCCTAAATCAACCCTGTCTCAGAAGTGAAAATATTTGAAATGAGATTCCATTTTATTCCGATCCCCCCTCCATGCACATTTCCATAACAGATGTGGAGCCAGTAGAAGCAGCTTGCAATTGAAATGTAAAATAGAAGAGCAAGGGCCTGCTATCACTATCAAGACTGAAGTGGGTGAAAGAAGAGCAGTCAGGCCTGTGACAGGAAAGTGCATTAATACATTGAGTAGGGAAAAAAGGACATAGAGAAGCAAATTAAAGAGCAAGGACACATTTTCTTATAGTTGCTCCCCTCGTCAAACTATGATTCTATATTAGTACTTTCATTTATTGAGATCTTTACCACAGCGTGAGCACCATTTGCCTCTCCTAGCATTGGGCTCTTTATTTCCTAGCGCTTGAGCCAAGTCTCCTGAATTAAAACTGTATGCATTGTTATTAACAGACATAATGAATACTGGGGCACTGAAAAGAAATTGCTAGATCTCTCTGACCTCTTTTCAGTTTTCAACAATGCAGTGTAAGTTGATCCACTTTTCGGAAGTAGCCTGCCCAGCTGAACTTGCTAAAACAGCCTCTTTAGGATTTTATTACTATTGTCACACCCTTTCGTAAAGGGAGGGAACACCTCCATGTTTGAGAGCATTCAATTTTATCATTTGATACACCTTGCAGGTAAGCTGGGAGTCCATTTTACATGCACTTTCTCATTGCAAAAAGAAAAGAAAATTAAGTCTACATGCATAACCCACGTCCTTTTCTTTATCTAGGTTGAGCAGCACTGCTTTAATTGTTGGCTGTTAGAAACTACTGTCAGAAGACTTACTCATTAGGCTGTTGGCTAGTTTTCAATCTACCTTTCTGGTAGATTGCAGTAAGTAGAAGTAGATTGCTCAATGTTTTTCTTAGTCAAGAGAAAATATTTCTTGCCACTTGCGACAGATGAAAAGACTTTTCTCTTCTCTGGGCTAAACAAGAGCCATACTCTTGTTGATTACAGCACAATAATAAATAATACAATATTCATTTCAACTATAAAATTATCATAAATATTGCTTAGAAAAGGGTGAACACACATGCTTTTGTCTTTTTGCTAAAGTTGATCCTTAAAGACTTGTTTAGCTCGGGTAGTGTAACCGGAAATTTGCTAATTTGCTTTTCAAGTCTAGATATAATCTCAATACCTACACATAGTGGTATTCATACTAATGTGACCATCTGTGGCATTTTAGCAAGGGCTTTAATTTCACATTTAGTAGTCAGTGCTTGTAAGTCCAGTAAACAGTTTGGACCAGCCAAAGAAAGTGTGACCATATGCACACAGTTATAGCAAAAGCAACAAAAATGCCAAAGTAAATTTTATGAAAGGAATGAAATACAGTATTATACTGTTCAGTGAACAGTTTTAGGTATTGAGGGCCTGTGTTTTTATGAGGAATCCTTGCATATGCCAGCCACAGGTGAGGAGCTGTTTTAGCCCTGGCTGCTGTAAGTAGGTCAGGCCTGTTATTCTAAATCTCTACACTTGTTTGCCATATAATTCTCTCTGCATTTACTGGAATGAAATACTGACTGTGGTAGAGAGAGGCCTGATAATAGGCATAGACCTCATCTTCTGTATCTTGGTCATTCTTGTTTACCTTCAATAACTAGCTGAAGTAACTGAAGTCTATGATACAAAACTAGAATATGTGGTACTTGTTTAAATAAAAATACATGTGCAATTAAGGAAAATAGTGGACACTACAATTATGTTATTATTATTATTATTATTATTACTATTGTAAATTATTATTAGAGCTGTCAATCCACTAAAATGTATAATGACCATTGATTCATTGACTGTAGCTAATTGGAATTATTGGAAAATTAATTGCATGTGTTTTATCTGAACAAAATTTACTGTAAAGACATTTTTCAAGTTTTAATACTCTTATCAACAAAAAATACAGATGTTACTGACTTGGTGAAGATAAACAATCAACTGAGTGAAACTTTCACAGTGTATTTTTGCAACAGCAAACTTTTTACTTTTGACTAAACATGAAAAGAAAAAGACTTCTGATTCAATCATAATTCAAAAAAGAGAACATATTTTGGGCAGAGTAAAAAATATTAAAATTTAGAAAAAAATGAAAGTTTACCAACAACATACCAACTATCTTGAGAGCCATTTGACCGAGAAAATAAATGATGTGCTGCATTAACATTTACTTTCCATGTAAATTCATACACCATTCAATCACCAACAATGCACTGAAATTTTTATCCTCTTTGAAATCGATTAGGCTGGTATGGTAGCCGTGAAAGGCTGTAAACAAAGCAATGTGGCTGTTCTCCCTTGATGTCCACAGCAAGAAGCTGCACGCATTCCAGTAGCTTAGAGGCTTAGACAGAAGCTCAGGCTATAGGCCACTGGGCAAAGGGCTGAACACATCCATCACTGTGTGTGACCGATAAAAGGCTCAGAGTGTCCGCTACTCCACATGCCCATCAATGACACAAACCAAAAGCCAGCTTTTAATACAAGCACATCGTAGCCCTCAAGATCGACATGCTTCTCAAGGTTTTACAAGTCTCCCACTTGGACTTCAGTGCTTTCTGTGCAGAATGATGTACCTGGCAAACTGTGACTGATTAACGCTCAGTCAAATGACTCATTGATCAATCGTTTCTGCACCATCGGTGATCCTGCTTAGCCTCATTTTGTACATTTAAAGTATTAACTTTGATGAAGACACTGACAATATGGGGAGTTGTTTACATTAAGCAGTTACCTATTGGTGCTTCTTTAAGTAGCTGTTTATAAATTGTAAACCTTGTGAACAGCAATTTAAAAAAGGTCAAATTTAACACAGTAATACAAGCTATTTTATCATTTAATTTAGGAAGAATTACTTTTTAACCATTGTGAACATCACAAGTACAATTCAATGCTGTGTTCCTCTAAGTGGGTGTAACCAGGCTCATGTTCACGCAATTACCTATTGTGCAACCAATTTTAAAATGACAGGTAGGAATTGTTTAAACATAATCTAGTTATGTAATTCTGATTGATGATGTCCCAAGCTCAAGCAAAGCCCAAGTAAACCTTCTTAAGAGGAAAAAGGTGTGTGCTTTGTTTTTTTAATAACACATTTTAGGACACAACTTCAACTTGTTTTTATAGTCACATTACACTCAGTAAGATAATAGGCACTTTTTGGTGGATGCAGATGGAATATAGTGCTCTGCAGACACATGCAGCAGGGAATTCAGCAGTTTGTAACCAAAGCAAACGGAAATTCTGGAGAGCAAAGAGTATCCTTCTGATAAACCTATAAATCAAGTTCCTGAGCTATAATACACAAATAGTGAACAACTGATACTCCAGCAACAAATTTTCAGCTTTCAGATGTTATGTATGTGCTGGTTTACCTGCTTGACATCTCTGGCTAAATATTCCAACATGTCCTCAAAGTGGATACCAAGCAAAAGTGAAAACCTCTTTATTTGACCTCTGTATCTGCCAGATAGACCACATTAAAATATCTTTACGAGGGTAGCCTGCCCACTTTATGTGGGGCCTGAGAGTGGGGCAACTGCCCCCCACGTGCAGTGACCTCACTTAGTACAGATCAATAGCAAGATGCAAATTCCTCCCTCCGACTTTTCAGGAGTCACTTAGGCCCTGGCATCCCAGTCATTCAAGCCTTGTGCGAATCCTTTAGCAGACTGATATTTGGGGTAAATTCCAGTCATTGACAGTCAACATCCTAGACAACCACATTTGACCTATGAGTGCAGCGTATCTGGAAATCCATATGGGGGAGATGAGCTCTTATCATTCAAGAGTATCACTCTATAGGTCATGCTAATGCAGTCCCTCAAGGACAGACTTATCATCCAACTATTGGCTAGTTTAGTTGTAATTTGACATACTTATGTTTCATATATTTCTTTGTGCCCTTTTTTAATTTCCCTTTTATTCAAACAGCAAAATGATGGGCCTGGGTTTGACGATTTAATGGCTGACTGACTGCTCTATTTAACCAGACAAGAATAATAAGGGGATTAGCTACCTATCAGATGACAGAGTTCAGTATGTTACACATATATTCTATGTGTACGTGATTCATTAATCACTGTGAAGATAGTATAGATATGTTCTTTCTAGGTAATAAACATGGAAAGATTATAATGAAAACTAATAGTTTAACTAAATTTGTCCCACTTTACATGACTTGAAAGGCCATATTGCTGTCAACAGTTGCTTAGGTAGAATTCTAGTTTGAACTTAAACAGGAACCTTGAAATTCATTAACCTCTTTGTTTGCAGTGAAAGCCCACACTAGGGTGCCGTGAGATGCAATCAGAGTCCTGACAGGTCTCTACAGCTCCCTGGTCCCCACAGCTGGATGCGTGTAGGCAGACAATGATTTCATGGAGAGATGGAGGTGAAATGATCTGTTACTAGAAAGCTGATCCCCCTCAATATGATATCAGAGCACGCAACATGTCCTTAGACATCTTCACCTACTTTCACAATTTGAAGGTTAGGTCTGGTCATCTGGGTTACAACTACAACCTACAACAATGTTATAGGTAGTAAATTAAAAATAAGCCTTTATATTAATAAACCACCTAGTTTTACAGATGTACTTCTACAGTAAAATAATAAAAAATATTTTAAAAGATGATGCATATTTATTGTTAACCAGTCAAATTTAAACTCCCAGTTACAGTATGTTTACCGAGACAAGTATACCAAAAAAGCAGAGAAGTGAAGAAAACATGTCTCATGTTAGTAAACTTCTAGTCTGCTTATGTTTCCATGGGGCAAGAAGAAGATTAATCCCATTTGGCCCATGATCAGTGTTAGAATAAATACACCTGTTTTATAAACTATAAAGAAGGAGCAGCATATACATATAGAGATGTTACAAGAAAATAAATTTCTTTATATTTTTTAGTCAGAGGGAAAGACTGTATGATTACTAATCCCTATTTTGGGAGGTTTCTGTAGATGGGCACTAGGCAATGAAAAATTATTTAACTAATAAATATCTGATGACACAAATACACCAGTAAATGTCACTATAGCACATATTTGAGACATTATAACATGTATTCTGGGTACATGTATGTATTGATTCTCTATAGCTTAAATAAGACAGACCCACTGACCACAGCGGAATTCATATTGGGGAGAAAAGTATCAACAGTGTTTGTTTCTGTGCACTTTAAACAACACCTGTATGCTGAACAAAATCATCCCCTAAAGATGTCTGAAGGCCCCGCTAGACCCAGAGCCAGCACATCTATAACTGTCTCCTCCACTGCCTAGACTGTGGTGGAGATCTGCCAAAAAGAAAGCAGATATACAGGGGGTTCTGAGCCCTGCAGCCATTCGCTACACAAAAAGTGCTGAAAGAGGCCATAAGATGGCTTGTGTGCTGTGTCCTAATATATCACATCTTCAATCCAATCTGATGAATTATTCATATGTTGCTATCTACTGTGCTTCTCACCTAAAACATCTGCCCTGCCAGCTTGTCTGCTAGTTCTGGCTCATACTCTGTTCTGTCACAGGAAGCTTTTAGTCTGCTGCTGTCCTGTGGTCTCTGTTCCATTCAACCCCCTTCCTCTAGCTCTTTTTCCATCATCTTGCACTAGAAGCATTAGGCATAAGGATTATGTTACTGTGTCAAAAACTAAAAACCACCATCTGTACAAGTATTGTTTTCACTACCACTGTGCAAATCTCTAGGTTTGTCAAGACTGGAAACACACTTTCTTTTGCCATAATGAGAATATGCAATAAATAAAAACTGCAGGTTTTGTAAAAAATAAAGACAAGAGCTTGAGAGAGAAATGTGACATGCAGCCTTGAATTGTCTGACATGAGTAAGTTTTTATACAGAGGGAGATCCATGCACTCTTCTGTGACCAGTCACACTTTGGATAAAGTATTTGCATCCAATAACTGGCAAACACTTAGCTATCAAACATCAAAAGTCAAACCCAAAGTCAGATTTCACTTGCGTTACCATCAACATGTCTGATCTGACAAAACCTTTGACCTTGGGACAAGGAAATCGATAACATTACAGCTCTCGGCTACATCGCACACAAGGGGTGGCATTAAGAAGAAAACAGAGCAAAATGCATAAGATTTCATTAAAGGTAAGAGACACTGTGTGGGATAAAAGGTGCACACTCACCTTTCTCTGCTTTTTTACAAATCTTAGCAGAGCATGATGTGACAAAACACCAGCATCACTCTACAACCTGTCATCCTCCATCGCACATTTCTCATTCATAACTTTAAGCAAGGAGGACTGATGACTGACAAACCTGTGACTCACAAAGCAGAATTTGTGAGTTTGTCAGTCAGAAAGGTGAGCTATGTAACCATCTTACTGTATCCTACTTCTTAATAAAGAATGGCACTGTGTATTGTTTTAAAAAAAGGAAGCACAGCTTGTTCATGATTAGGCAATTAGATATTTGTGATCAGAGTTAGAGTAGGAATGTCTGAAAGGGTCAGTAGCACCATTAGCAGAGTAAAGGCCACAACCTGCTATGCACAGAGATATCAAATCACAGTGGTGGGAGGGGGGCAGTGCAGTCAACTAAAGACGCTCAGGTGCTACTCTCCTACTCATTTTGGAAAGCACACACATGTATTAGCTGCTAACAACTGCCTGGTTGCTGTATGTGGCACTATACAGTTGTCCCAAAGATGTGATGCACACATGGCTTCAGGGATTAAAATAGAACTTTATTATTAAAAATGTAACATGAACCGGTGTGATATATAGGATGAAACACACCCTGAAAAGACCATTTTGAAATTCTCACACAAGCACATATGAAACGCTGTACATGGTTTCATAAAGCAGTTTTTCCATGCTTGTGGACAGCAAAATAAAGCTGTGTGAACAAGACAAAGCCCCGCAGTGCTTCATACATACTGCTTGTGTTTTGGTCTTTGGTTTCATATGGGTTAAAAGGCAGATCTAAGGGTCTCTGAGACACTGGGATCTGGCCATGTTCCATGACTACAGTAGTTTCCCACATCGTGGCACATTGCGAGACTGGGAATAAACAGAGAGGCTTGCTGTGCACCAGAATGCATGTTTGCAGAGTTCCCATCAGTGAGTACACAGTAATAGGACTCCCTGAAGACTTATGTTTAACCTTTAGGCTGGCTGGTCATTCTACAGCTTACCCCTCCTGTGCCTTAGCTATAAACCCTTTTCTCATCTATTGTAGTCAACATAAACAGACATAAAGTCAGCTTAAATTACAAGATCTGAAGATCACGTTATATGAATTGAAAGGCCTGGCTATTAAATGATGAGATCATGTTGTGAACAGTTTTTTTGTTTAAGTTTTTTTATTTTTATTTTTTTTACAAAGTTGACTTACAAATTGACTTAGTGTCCCAGATTTTTAAGGCAAAATGGATGAGAAGTCCCTAAAATGCAAAGCAAATATTTTATCTATGAGTAAATGACAACTCAGAAAACATTTTGTGCTATAGATCGAAAGCTTCAAAAAAAGACCTTGTGGTGAATGTATTTTGTTGAAAAAACAAAGGTTTTTGACAGTGTCGATCTTTTAGTAACCATTCCCTAATCTAAACTGACACTACACAGGCCAGCTAAAAAAAAAAAAGGACAATCTCTCTCTCTCTCTCTCTCTCTCTCTTCTACACAGGCATGCGTGCGCACACAGACACACACAAACAGTGAGAGAATCAATAGACTATACAGTATAAACAGATGAAGAAGGATCAGAGTAGTCTAATGCAGAGAAAATGCCCCTGGGATATGCTGACAAAATGGAATCATGTGCATATGGGGCCACTATAGGGGGGTACGCTGTGATAAAACCGTTTGATGCACTGTGATTTATGCCTTTGTCTTTTGTGCTGTGAACACTAATCTGCAACAGGTTGCTCAGTGCTTCGAGCTGCTGCACAACATAGAAGCATAATTTGATCTCTTTGCTTATATTCCTTTCAGCAGACTTGATGTAGAACACTTCTGCATCAAATACATTTTCAATCTGCAAAGGAATGTTTGAGCATTCCAGCCAAACTTTGCAACAGCCATATTCAGGATTTCTCTGCAAGTGACTATAAACATGTCATAAAATATATTTTTGTGAAGTAGAGGTATTGCTATAACAGGCACCATGCTTTACCACAAACTAAAGCTTTTCTGACAGCATCATACAGACAGTTCATTGTCAAGGCCACTGGTATCTAGAATGCAACTGCCAGCTGTTTTCTTTGTGGATCAAACCAAAAGAAAACAACAGGCCAAGGTCAGCACAGACAGGCTTTTCTCCTACAGCAGACAGACAAATTTCCATATACGAGGCTGTAAAACTTCAACTCTCTGCCACAAACGAGATAGTATGGTTAATTATATTCCACCCTCTTGTGGGATAATCAGCCATTTTCAAAAATCCAAGAAAGCTTCCATTTATTCCAGTTCTGCTGGGTGGTTGTTGATCACTTGAAAATGTCTGTCTGTGTGAAAACTAAGGAGGGCTATCTCTCATGTCCAGCTGCCCAGTTACTACGTGCTAGACCTACAACACTGGATTTTGAGAGGGAGAACCAACTGCCCTAGGGCTATATAAGCGTCTACAATGCTGATTTTCCTCTACAGAAACAGAAAACTAGTCCCGCTAAGCTTTACTTGTATTTTCCTTCTTATACAACTTGATTTAGATATGCGACTATCACTGTGCCGAGATTTAGACATTCATCTGCTTAAGGGAGAAAATTATTCACTTTACAAGGGTTTATACAAATCTCAACAAGTCTGGATGAAGAAGTGTAAGCCGTTACGAAACCTATACAAGATAGCATTTTGCTGTATATACTATGTCTTAAAACGTACTAAATAATAAACAAAGAGCCAATAAAAAAAAAAACCCAGTTCACTCCAGTGTTGGAAAATAACATGTATTCTCTTGATGCTCACAAAACCGTTTTCTTTGTCAAACTCTAAAGAAATAGGGGAGAGAGCTTTTTAAATAAAAAGCTTAGGTTGATCTCCTTATTGACTTCTGACAAACTTTTCCATTTATGGCTTCTAACCATTAACTACAACCCACACATCTGACAATTTGGCATCCTTCATATCACACATTATATTAATTGTGCTGCCAGCAGCATGTGGGTGAGAAATCTAAATTTCACAAAGTAACACCTGAAGCTTCCTCAAACACAAAACCTCCTGAACAATTTGAGTGGTCTACCTTTTAACTATTACGACCAGAAACACCCCAAAATATTAAGACTTTATGTTGATATTTATGTTCTCATTCTTGGCCATAGCTTCTTCACATTCCTCTGGGTTCATACGCAGTTTCCTAGCTGTTAAGGATGTGTGTCCACTAGCTGCCACATTCACTATTGGAAACAAAGCCCCACTTCTCACAAGCTCTCCTCTTATGAGTCTGAGTTTTCCTCTGTTTTATTTATTTATTTTAACTCACTCAAGCCAACAAGCTTGAAAAATATGAACACACTATTAAATAGCTGTGTTTCCAAAGAAAATAAGTCCAGAATCAACATCTCTGAATGTATGGGTAGCTCCTACACAAACTCCCACAAAACATAGGACATGCACACACATACACACACAGGCTCACTCTCAGACTGGGTCCTTAATGACCCCCTTACCCAGCTATCACCTTACCATAAAGACCTCCTCAAGTGGGCGGAGGGCTGTTTCTAGTCAGCTCACACCCACCTTTCCCTTTAAATAAAGAAACTAACAACAACTCAGTCATAAAAAGTTTATAATTCTCTAACAGTGTAATGACAGCTTATGCTGGCATCATTTCAATAGGAAACCAAAACCACAGCGTACTCCCATCAATGATTCATAAAGCCACAGAACCACACAGTTAATGAACAGAGAGGTGTATAATCTCTATAACAGCACTACTTACGCTCTTTCCCACTCTGTTGTAGAAAAACAACCTCCTTCAGATCTAAAAAAAGGTTTCCTTTAAGGTGACACTGACAGATTGATTCCTCCTCCAGGAAGTGTCAGAGAAAGAAATAAAAATCACAGAAACAACACCGTTTAAAACTAGCAGATGACTGCTCCAAGTCTGCCGGTCTGCACTCTCCCTGTGACACAGTGTCTTACTACAGCACGGAGCTCCACCCCAGAGAAGGGAGGAGATATATGAGTAGAAGGGAGGCAATCATTATCTTGAGTCACATTTGACTCAAACTGCCAATATGCAATATTGGCAATATGCACAATATATAATATTTCTGTAACTTGTACAAAGCAGCTGAAATCTAATTACATTGTACAAAATATGTAATACTGTGGAATTAAAAACTGTTCAGACAGCTCAGACAAAGTGGTTTTAGATGCGAAGAAGACACGAGGAATATACTTTAATAAGATTTAGATTATTTACATAAAGATTTAACCCTAAATTGACAAAAACTCCAGTATATCCTGTGGTTTTCCAGTCTCAAGACAGCTGACCGCATGACTGCTTTTCCTTTATTGCGAAATCACTCCCACCTAAACGAGACTGACGTAGCCTTTTTTTTTGGCTCTCCTGGGAGTTGGTTCCCTTGTTGTAGAATACAGATGTTTGCCTCTCAGCCAGTTGCTTACACTCGTACGAAGACTGCCTTTAATGAGTGCAATTACCAGTAACTTCAAACTACAAGGAAAGGAAAGGAAAGAAAATATTCATGAACATCGATAAATTCATGGAATATTATCTATTTGTAACTGTAAACGTTTTTAAAGGTAGCATCAGCCGAAAGACATTAGTGATCCTTTGCTATGCTTCTGAGCTTCTACACTGCATTTTTAGCAGATTAAAAGTTACATATACGGTATTAAATTCTGATTTTCTTCCCATTTTTTTGTTTTTTGTCCTTTCGGCTTATCCCGTACATTCAGGGTCTTCCTATTTTAGTACATTCGTGAAAAATAAGTGTGTGTGTGTGTGTATATATATATAATAAATAAGTAAGTAAGTAAGTATATTATATAATATAAAAACTGTATATTTTCAAGTTGGGATGGGTTGGGATGCAGAAGGCTGTGGGTTCAAATCCCACCCAACCAGGTGTTAGGGTTAGGGTTAGGTGTTGTTTTGGGAATTGTAGGGCGCTCAGCTTCAAGAAAGCCCATAGTGCTTATGTTTTATAGCCATAACTTGGGTCAGTATCTTTTCATGTTCATTATAAAAACTATCTCAAGTCTATTAACGAATCCCTTTATGTCATATGAATAAATACGAAAATTATTACAGAACGAGTAACAAATTTGCACGTAAATTGATGTGCCAATAAATGCCAAGATTTTTAAAAGTCCTTCAAGTGGAGTGTTACCAGTTAACTTCACATGCCTTCTCCAAAAATATTTCCAGGGTAAATAGAGAGAAGTGTAAGATAGCGGGGTGTTGAGATGGGGACGCCTAGCTGTTTCTAAAATAGCAGAAGCTAATTATACACTTTAGGCAACTGCTAAGAAGCGAGACATGATGCCACGTTTGAAGGGCTGAATATCGGCTCAGTATTTCTGTGCAGAGTCAGGAAACCAGACAATAACCTGAGACATACTCAGGCCGAGGCAAGGATACGCACTGTGTGTTATTTACAGCCGGTGTCTGTCAGACACCCCCTTCACTTTGGAGTGGCTACGCACTACTTTTTGAGACCAGCTGCTATTGCCATGTAGATGACCTTTTCTAAACAAACCATAGAACATGAAAGAAACCCTCTGGCGACGCCTTAACGCAGGACACAGATCAGTCAAACAGAGAAGTCCTCTTGTTGCTTGTGAGTGAGTTAATGTTCCCATTGCCATTTTTTTTTATTCATTGGGGTTATCCATAAGTATGAGGAGATGGAGGACATTTCAGAGAACTTGAAAAAATAAATTGGTTGAATTTCCTTTTCCTTGTATTGGAAAATTTAATTATTTTACCCAGTTATGGGTTAAAGCTTAATATCAGTTTCTAAATTGGTTTTACTTTCAACGGTCTCCTACAGACACTAGCAATGAATGGCCTCTACTCACGTTTAGTGTGCATCCCTTAATGTCCTGACACACCGAGTTGACATCCAAGAACTAGACGAAGACCCAGTGCTGCGTTAGATCACGTCACCTTTTGTCTGGGCTCACAAGGGGAACTTGAACACATTCTGTACTTGTGTGAGAGGAAAGAAAAGCAGATATGCACGCAGCATTAGTAAACAAAGCAGCATTAGTTTATCACTATCACACTTATGCTCACCAGACAATTTATAAGTACTTCTAATTGAGAATATGTCTCAATATGTCTACTAATACTGTAAGCTACATTGTTAAAACCATGGTCTCTTCTCATGCACTGATTTGCTCAGCTCAACAGCCAATCAGAAGGATTTCTTGCACTAATGGAACCAAACAGCAATTTAACACACATTGGTTGAAAGGCGACCAACCGTTGTCCAACTAGTGCAGTTGGTGCAGTAGACAAAGCATAACCTAGGAAAATGTTGGCTAATGGCCAGCTGTCAGCTTGGTATGTTCTGACTCATAGATCATTCATTTTTGAACAAAAATGATATAAGAACAACAGGCAGACAAACATTCGATTAGCTGATATGTTCTTTAAAAGCTTTGAATCACCATAAAGAGGCATTTGGCCCAAATTTTTTTATTTTATTTTATTTTTAATTCTTTATTCGCAGTCATCCAGGTTTGGTTATCCGAAGGTTAAGTTATGTCATGAGAGCTGGACTTCTTCCTTCTTGGTTGGATTCAACCAAGAAGAATGAAGTTGAGTTAAGTCCACCATCAGATAAGCTTGTAATATTCCAGGATTTGTAATTTACATTTATCTTGTAAATTTTAGTAATATAATCATTATTAGAATGTTTTTTTTATGTTTAATACTGTAAGTATGGAAATTGATACGGCATGTCACAAGATGATCATTGCTAAGTAAATAAGAGGCAGGCACTCTGGCTGTTTTTATATAAAATTTTTTAGTATAACATTTTTTTTTATCTATACATATTTTAACTTGAATAACAATTACATTTTTACAAGTAACATTATATGAGCTTCTGTGATTTCTGCATGAAAGTACAAGTTTCAGCATCCCCCCTCAGTACTTTTTACATACACAACTGGCAGAAGTGCTGACAGGTAATTCTATATAAATGAATACCATAAAGGAATTACAGTATTGTGATAGGCTTGTTGGGTAGTGAAACAAGCACCACATAGCAGAACTAGGCTACTTAGAGTCACTGACGCTGACAGAAGTAGTGAAGACAACTGAGTAACCCTGGGACTTAACTCTCAGCCTTATGTTATTGCTTCTGTGCTCAGTGGTTTCTGTTTGACTGTGTCATGGTGATGAATCTCAATTTTACTGTCTAACACAGCACTGTCCAAAGTGCTGAAACACTAATTATAACATGTGATGCATATGCCACAAAAATGTGACACAAAAAACACAAGTGTTCACTTCCTCTTGGTTCTTTTTCTATAGCTTATCAGCTAAATCCTCTCACGAGTAATGTACAAGAAAATGCACATTAGAAGGCCAATTCACTTTAGTAAACAGGAGCAGTGAGAAGCAAGACAAAGTGAATAATTAGGGCAATGAGGTTAAGAAAAAAGTAAGTATTTCTTCATTTACTGGCTCATAACAATACTATTAACCACACAATTATCTTAGCTTATCATTGTTGCATGTGTGATGTACCTTTCCTAACAAAAACTGAATTTAAAAATGGGGAGTATTCACTTTTTTAGTAGAGATTAGAAAGTGTTTTTGGATTAAAGCCCAAGACTGTGCTTTTTAGTGAAATTGAAGCATTCTAGATGTCTTGTGCGTGATCTTATATAAATTTCAAAAACATTCAACCTGACATATTTAGTATTAACTGCATGTTACAAATTTGAACAAGGTTTGTACTAAAGTACACATGCATACATGTTGTGACTCTCCACAGTACATTTTCGTGTAAAGGTAACGTGGTAAAGTAACACAAAAATCTTAATCAATTCATTGGTTAAGTCAGTTTTCAACAATATATACTAAACATTCATTAATGGGATGAATGTGAGGGTGTGTTGCTAGACTGTAGTTTGTCTTATCGGGCGGCAACACAATATTTATAAGTAATAGTTGGATAAAACCAGAAATAGGTTAGCAATGCCTTTGGATAAAGAAACTGAATTTTTCATAATTCTTTTTTACATAACATTTTACTCATTACTCATAAAAAAGGATTAAGATTACTTGTATATTTATATTTACTGAATGGTGGCATGCCTAATAATTATTTTCAATAAACCCTGGATTTAAACTTAATGGAACACATTTTAATGCTTCCTTTAATGGTATTTCATAAAAGCAGTAGCTGAGGTAGCACAATATGGTCCACAACTGTGGTGACTGAATTATGTAACTGGTTGGTGTGTAAAATACCAAAGCATATGATCAATCATACGCTCAATCATGCTCTTCTGTAATGATCTGGTTTCATGTGGGATGTGGAGATTTTTCATCTATGCTTTTTGGAACAAAATGATGGTGAAGTTTTGGCATGACACAAACACAGAATTTACTACACCAACAAAGAGGGTTTGAGGGGCAGGTGCCCTCTGGCATGGAGAGGTTGTCAGTGCACAAAGTGTTTATGTATGGGGAGAGAGAGCGAGGCTTCTGAGCATTCACGTGACTCACCCTAGGTCCTAGTGTTAAATCCCATGCTCATTTCCTCTATGTCAACATTTTATCTATTACTCAATAGTCTACTGCTTCTGGAGTTCCAAGCATTATCAGTCACAAGTCCACTATATCATCATACGGTAGGTGTGACTATCACATCGTGCTCTGTTTCAGGTGGCTGTTTTTCCCACAGCCCTTTTACAATCAGTGTTTCTCTTAAAAGAAAAAAAGAAACTGTCTACATAGTAGTTTTGACTGGCAAACTATTCATTGGGTTAACAATATGTCAAACTAGAGCCAATAGTAGAGCTCCAAGGCCAATTTAACAAACATAGAAAGAGGAAAAGCTGGGATGCTCTCTATATGGCCCTCTATGTCTGCGGCTACCTCAGGTCAACCACTACCATGTACTGTAACAAAAATGTCCTACTCCTACCAAAAGAACAGAGAATCATCTAAGCAATTTTTATTTTCTTGTAGAAGGAAATTTGACTCAGTACCCAACAATATCTATGCAATTCTCAAAACTTATGTCATAGATCAATAGGGTGGGCAAGAAGACTTTATATGCAGTAAGAAAATTTGTCAACAGATAAGGGATTTGTCTATACCGTCGTAGATCTCAATGTTCCAAAAACAAAACTGTCCTGTTTGGTTTATTATAGCTCCGCACTGGCTACATCCCATTCTCATGAACGTGATACCTCAAACACACCTTGAGGGAATTTTGTCAAATCCCCTTGGACTCAAGGATGCATTAGTTAGCTCTTCACAGGAGTGCATTGAAGAACACAATATCACAGAAATGCCTGTACAGAATTTTACTACATCTGGCAGAAACATCAACTTTGACCATAAATGAACTGATAAATTTGATGGTCTAAGGTTAAGGTTACTGTAACCTCTATCATTTCCATCGTCTGTCACAATGGACTCATAGAGTGATAAAAACATAAGTCTGGATAGACATGCTTGTAAACTACAGCTTGACTAGTTAGAGGAGGCATGTAGTTTTTTTCTATTTTATCTGTATAACTTGTTCCTTTGAACAAAATGTATTCAGAAATATGCACAGCAGTGTCATTTGAAAAAAATAACCTTGTTAGATAATACCATGTGTTCTTAGAAATTGTTTTAGCACAAGAAGTAGAATGGCTTAAACAAATAAATGAACACTCTACAGTACATTTCAGTTAGCCTAAAAAAACAAATGTATACATGCATGTTTTTCATTGTCCAGTGTTGTAGACAGTTTTTATTGGAAGTTTCAGAAACCTGACTGTATCCAAACAGAATAAAGGTCCAGCAATAAGTTGATTAATAACGTAGTGAATTAACATAAAAAGATCAGCAATTAATTTGGTAATTGATTAACTGATAGAAAAGAAACACTCCAATCTCTAAAATGTGAGAATATAATGTTTTTTCTCTCACATTATAAGAACTTTGTAAAATGAATGACATAGCAACATGGTTAGCAGATTAAGATGAATGTAAAATAATTACTACATGTGGCCCAATGTGATATATACAAGTTGATATGATACAAAATTTCAGATCTCTTTTTCTTCAGAAAAGGCCAGACCCAGCCACAGGTGCTATTTTTAAAACAGAGAAATATGCAACATATTTAATATATAATTTTTGATATAAATGGCAATATTTTTAAAGTAAAATACAATCATATCCAGTCTGCAAATGCAAAGAATAATGGCCTCAAGGACAACATGCTGTGTCTCAGAGAGCAATTATCTCCAATGTAAACATGACTCCTTCCCAAAGGGAAATCATTAAATAACTCATACAGATTCTTTTGACTTAATCTAAGCAGGGACCCCCCCCTCCAGCATAAATCTTCATCCCAAAGGGTTTATAAAATTGGTTAAAAGATTGAGATTAAGATAAGAGATTGATTAAGAGATTTGTTAGTTCATCAAGTTAAATGTTATACTCTTAATGCACTGTGCACTTAAGGAAATCACCTGATGAGATGAAGGGATAGTAGGACAAAGTAAAATCCTGAAGATGAATAAGTTATAAGCCCATCTACATGTGGGGCAGACAAAACATGAAATATTAACTTAGCATTTGATATAGTGCAAGAGGTAAGGTTAATTTACAACCAAGCCACTGTAGTCCTTCGGTAGAACTTACACATCATGTTAAAAGACAATGATGAAGAAGGAAAAGTGTTTGGCTAAGCATCTATGTAATGCACCATAATTCAATATTAATTTCTGAAGCAGTCATAAATCAGCATGCAGATAAGACCAACTGCATCACTGAGCCAGGGTACATGACTTTCCTTGTACACGCCCAGTTTTTGAAGAGCAGACAAGTGAGGCATATGTTTCAAGGAAGCATAATACAGAAAAAGCTCATGCTAATCTATTTAAAATTAAATCAACAAGTTTAACAGACCCATGATCTCTAAAAATGTTCAAGTGATAAAGAAAGCTCACTGGGATCTCTAATAAAATATGCACAGGAGGTGAGAAATCACTTTACACCAAAGGTAATTGTAGCTTTCCATGACACATGCTGATTTACCACTGAGCCAGCACGGGGATCTGTCTCATCTTTACCATGGAAACCAACACCATACTAGAGTACATGCACATACACATTGAGGGAGTGATTTCCATAGCATCCAGTTCTGTGGCGACAAGAAGCTCACAGCAACCAGACCAATTTACTCTGCAGCTAACTGGACACTCACTCGTCTGTCGATCACTCACAATTTACTCACAACCTCTTTACTCCCTAATCCCTCTTTTCACAATAAATTCCTTTTGTCATGATACAGAAAAATTACCTTTTATCAACGGAGGACAAGGTCTGGCAGTGCTCAGTCAGAGAGGTTCTTGGTCGAGTGGTGACAGAGGAAAAGAAGCTCTGCAGGGATCCCGAGAGATGCTGAGGGATGCAGCTGAACCGGCACCGCATGCACGCATCCAACCACCACTATCACCACCAGCGACAGCAGCAGCAGCAAATCGGAAGGGGAGGAGAGAAAAAAGGCAGTAGAGGGGGTTGCTCTATCAACAGCAGGAACATTACATCATAGGTTGCCTCTGTGGAAGGGTGGGAGAGGAGTGGACGGAGGAAGGGAGGTGCTCCTTGTAGCAGCACTCTGTCACTGCTGAGCTCTTTTCAGTGGATGCACAATACCATTTTTAATATTTATGATTTGGTAACTGTAAAATGCCTTCAGTGTTTAGAGCCAGTGCTATGAAATTAGTAGATCAACTGCTCTTAATTGTGCACCATCACTGAGTAAATATATTACACACTATAAAGTGCCTTATCCCCTTGGGGCAAAGACTGTGTGCGTGTCTCAAGTGCATGTGAGCCCACACAATGTCTATTCTATGCAGTAATTCAATTGCGTGACCAGTGCTTGCTTACTGGTGCTCAAAAAGATGCTGATATTAAACCCTATGCAAAAGGTCATCTGAGATTCCTAGCAGCAGTTGTGAGAGGATACATACTGTATAATTGTTAGGACTGGACATCTGCTTACAATGATTATATTTAAATTTGGCTGTCAAAACAAATTTTCCAAATGATGCTCTGTGCATATGCCAATGTTTAAAACACATCAAGGACTTTTGACCATCATGGGATGAATGTAATGGTCAACATTTCCAAGTTGTAAGCAGTGGTCTGTGGCACACCACCTACACACTGGTGTGCCACAGACCACTGTCACCAACAAGAATACTCACAATGGTTAGTCCCAACTACATGATTCTAATGTTTCCAAGCAAACAGAAAGACACACCCACAAAAAGACAAATATTACTGGATCGGGCTGAATTATACACAGTTACTCAAACTGCAGAAAACAATTGTGTTTTCTCTGCCAGGTACAGCGGTTTTTTGTTGATACAGTATGTGCAAAGATCTCCTGTCTTAATTAGTCTTTAACCACCAGTCTGTCTGCCAAGATTAGTGCAAACTTATATTTGTCTTACTCCGTAAAAGTTCTTGTGTGGTCCTATTGTAAAGAAAAACACATAATCTATAATACCATTAATATTAAGGTTACAAGTTTTTTTTCCTTCAGCTGCATATTACTGATTCTGCAGCCTACTGTAGTAGTTTTTGTATCAGGTCATACAAACTCCAAAAATACTTTGTGTAAATCTATCACAGGAAACAGAGAATGTTTAAGTACATTTTTTTTATTTAAAATTATTTAAACCTCAAATACCCCAAATTCACGGGTTATTATCAACCACCTCTGTGGTTGTCCCTATATGTGGCTGATTCCAGCACAAGCTCCAATAACCCCACTGTGCCCTAGCACCAAATAAAAGAGACACGATTTCCAAGTGCCTAGGCTAAAAGCAAAGCATTTCTATAATGAACAAAGCAAAACACGTAATTACTGTGGATTCCACCTGTTATTGTAGTTCTTACTATTACTCCTATGAATATTAGTAATGCACAATGCACTCTGATATAGCAGGTAATAGATAAAACAAACACACTGCAATGCACCGTTTAAAGTGACTGCATCACTTTCCCCTCATAAAGTTCTCCTACATCTGTCAAAGTCAACAATTCAGAATAACTGTTACACAACTGTGCTACCTACACTGAGACACAAACCTGTTGTACATAGAAAGAAAGCAGAGTGTTCAGAGGAAGAACACAAACCCACCCTGTTATACTGATTATGATAACCCCTGGTGAACTATGTGCACTTAGAATAAGTTCTTTTGACTGTCCAGTGCAGCCTCTAGAGTAAACCTGGCAGATCGTCTGCTAAATTACTATTGTAATTCATGCAATATGTTTGGTGGTAAAATCAGCATATTTAATCAGCATGTTTTTCATTACTAATGTGCACAGCGTGTTTTGGCAGTCAAGTGCATTGCCTTGATGATGACACACCTCTTCCTAGAGGCCAGCAATTACAGACCACAGAGACCTTTAATTTAATGCCTGATGGCCAGCTAAAGAATGAAGCCTGCCACTCCCGATGTCCAGACAACTCATCCACTCTACTACTACTACTACTACTACTACTACTACTACTACTGTAATATGTACTTCTTCTTGTTCACTACACCAGAGAAAACTCTAAAAAAAGTTGTTGAGAATAGCATTGTTCAATGTGTGAGAGAAATGGTAAACAATACATTTTTAAATCTACCAAATGTTACTTTATGTTATTACAGTCTAAAAAAAGAACAGAGATTTACTTTAATAATTTGCAGATGTGAGCCTCACAACAATAGCAACAATATTAACTCTGCAATACACCTAATCAGAGTGAGATAATAAAGAACCACTGTATGTACGGAAAATACCTTAATAAAGGTTACCGTGCAGGCAGAAAAATCTACTCAACTGCTCTTTTGTCAGTCTCTCTCATTCTAAAATGGAGAATAAAACATTCCACACATGCCAAGTATTGTAGGTTGGCTGGAATGCAGACTGTACTAGGACAAGGCTGTGACTTGTAGTGTGTTTGACACTATTCAGCGGATGATGCCTGAGGGAGGAGGGTACCCCAGAATGTAAACAGCACTCCAGATGGACCTGACCTTGGCTAACACAAATTAGTTGAAACCCTTATGACTGCAGGGGACAACAGCCTTGAAATATTATTGCCGCAGCATACAGACCACCATTCTACTTTACCAATGAAAAGCTTTTTTCCAAGGAACTGTTCAGTTTCACAATTGCAGACAGTTTCTAATGATTCATTGGGTTGTTATTGAGAAATAAGGGAGAGACCTTGACATGAGACTATACATAAAACTATTTGTGCGGTTTCAAATAAAAACTGCAGAATGTTGAATGTTATAATGTTATATTACCTACATTCAACATAACTTATAGAGTTCAAAATTGGACAACTAATTATGAGTGTCAGATATAAACAAAAGCACAAATTACTATATTTAGCACATATACTTAGAATTTATATTTGATTTGTAATACCATGCTAGCAAATGGCCAAACTGCTCATCAATCCATGGCACAAATATTAATAATTACCATAAATAAAATTGTGTTTGCCTTTTGCAGTTAGCATTAAAACATATGTGTATGTTAAGATATGTATAACCGGGCACATAAATATTCTCAACAACCACAGATATAAAAACTTTATTCAGCATCCAATTAAAGAGAATATTCTCTGACGGGTTAAGTGTTAATCATCTAATTAGATGTCGCACATGCAGTGATATGTGGTGTTGATCAAATTAGTAGCATTCTGAATGCTACTAATTGTCCCTGTTTAGAGTCCCCTGTGTGGACTCTAAACACTACTTCCAAAATTAAAAAGGTCACAATGTAATTGGCTGCCCCTCCCCTGTGGCTGCTGGACAATGGCAAAAGTAATCAGAAGTGACATTTGCTTTAATGTATTGCTACATAATAATATCTTAAACACAAAGTCATCAATATGAAATAATCGCACTCACAATCACACACACACTGATGGGGGAGCTGCTAGGCAGCTGGCCAACACTCACCGGGAACAACTAAGGTGGGGCTTAGTGTCTTGCACTTGTGTCAAGGACACTGACATGTGACCGGAGGAGCTGGGGATCAAACCAACAACTGCGATATTGGTGGACTGCTCTACCTTCCTGCGCTACAGTCACTGCGAGTGACTTGTGAAAAATAGTTAAGGGGTATTCTACTGACCATTAATGATATTTTCTTTCTCAACATATGATTTCAAATCATTTAACTATTCTGTCAATTACAAACCTGCATAATGACCACACAGGACCTAATGCATTTATGACTGTACTATGTCATGTCAAACATTATATGTCAACCAGGTGGCTTAATATGTTAAAAAAAATGTTTTATTCTGTGCAACAGTGCTCTGTCAATAAACTACTTTGTTTATGCAAATATCTTGCATTTCTTAACTCTGACCCCCACACATCCAGTTCTACATCTATAATGCAACTGCCTTGTATTTTAAAGAGAGTTCACCGGTAGAGAGTGATGCATATTGTAAGTTGCTGCATGGTATAGCTTTTCCATAGACCACCGTACTGTCACAAATTTGTACTACTTTAAAGTTGCAAAGAAGGTATCATAAATTTAAAAATGGTTATATGCCTCTAGCTAATATATGGAAGGGTAGTGTGTGCTGTAGCGCCTACCAACCATAGGGTCAGAGGTTCTGCTCTTCCCAACCACATGTCGAAGTGTCCCTGCGCAAAACACCTAACCCCTAACAGCCTATTCCTATCCCCAACCATGCAGTGCCGGACCCAAGCACGGCAGAAACTGGGGAGGGTTGTTTCGGGAATTGCATCCAGCGTAAAAACAGCCTAATCAACATGCGGCCAAATGATCCACTGTGGCGACCCTGAACTCACAGGAAATGCCTAAAGGACAATAAAAAAATTAAAATGTGTGTGTGCAGGTGCTGTTATCAGTACTTAATGAATAGCAATTGTGTCTTGTTACTATGCCTTGGCTTAGTAATCGTGATATAAAATGCTTACAGCGCAAAGAAAGGTAACGGAGTCCCTTGCCACCTCTCTCCAAGGCCCCAAGGGTTTTAGTGCACACTCTCTAGTAAAGTTATGGTACAATGTGGGATATCTACAGTTAATTGTGATCACAGTAAAGTGAGAAGTTTTTCCTTCCTTCTATATAGATGACTATACATCTACATATAGATTACAGGAACTAAAAATAGCTATGACATTGTTCTGGAAACCCCGTTTACTAATAAAATGGCACATGATTGTGAGACTGCTGATCTAAGTGGCTACAGGTGACAACCTTGTGCCTTTCTGTTATAGCATACCTAACCAGTCTCCTGGTTCACGGACTATCATAGCAGTATCAGGTTCTAGGTTACTGTGGCAACGCAGCGATTATGTTTGCCTCTCCATTCACGTCCAACTCTCATCCCCCCAAGAAAGACTCTGTCACCACACTGAGTTGACAAAGCAGGTATATTACAATAAGCATTGTTATATTGATCTAAAGAAAGCTCAGAGCCCCTTCGGCAAGGTATAGAAGGCTACATCAAAAAGATTACCAAGTCTGCATGTGGAAAAGGATATGGAAATTAAAAAAGATATTTAAAGTCATGTGACTTTGTGGGGTTTAGGTTTCATTAAACATTAGTATTTATTGAAATGTTGCTTTTAAATATATATTCTACTTTGATCTATTTGTATTGCGATACATAGAAATATCAAAAATACTAATTAAAATACTATACTATATACACTGATCAGGCATGGCATTATGACCACCTCTGCAATTTAATGCAATCCAATACAGTGGCGCGGCCATGTGTTCTACTTTCACAAGGTCAAAATTTCTCAGTTTTTAGGTTGAAACTGTCAGAAAGTGATAATTCTATTATGTGTTTATTACTGAGGTCAAAGTGGGTAGTAGAATTGTACTGAGGTGCATTATAATAAAAGGTGGTACTAATGTTTTGGCCCAACAGATTTGGGATGAATGGAGGTAGACAAAACATTGGAGGGACTTCGCGGCTCAATGGGTAGATGCAGGGGATTGGGATGCAGAGGGTCTTGGGATCAAATCCCACCCCAACAGGCATGGCCCCGCCCAGCACCAAGGGTCCGGATAAAATGGGAGCATTGGGGCAAGAAGGGCATCGGGCCTAAAAACTTGCCAAATCAACGCGTGGGACACATTCTGCTGTGGCAAGCCCTGAAGGGACACCCAAAAGCCTTTGATCTATGAGGTCAAGATGTAAGATTTGGTATTACAGTTATATACTGGGGCTCTTTTACAGTTGCCCAAGTTAAATTTCTTGCTCAAACTAGAAGCCAGTGACACATGAGTCCACCTGAAACTTAGGTTAAATAATGCCCAGGATTAAATCATTCACCTTTGCAATCAGCCATCCCAAACTACACATTATTCTGTTTTTCTGACTCTGACTATGGCTCTGTCTAAAGTGAGTCATTTGAGCATTGGTAATTTTAGGGCTTTACTTAAAAAGCAGGTATGTCAGCAGCACAGTGAACTGTAAGACCATTGTTCGTCAATTGGCTGCAAGCTTCTGTCTCCTGCAATTCTAATGGCAGGGTGGGATTTCAACAAAAAAGCAAATCTGCTGCCTCAATTTGAAGTTGGAGATCAGTGGGGGAACACTTCTGATTAACCAAGAAGATTTTTCTGATTCTTTGCTGAAAAGTTACATTATTTCCATCATAATCTATTCGAGCTGTTATGCATCATAAGACTCAAAGGCTGAACCTTTGTACAAACCTTTACAAAAAGCAGTCTGAACGCTGAGTGGAATCTCCTAGTGCAGCTCTAATGCAGTTAGGTGATCAACTGAGGACATAATTGCAATTTTCATGGTTAGTGAACAAGGTTACATATGATTAATCATGGAAATCCGTGCTGTAGTATCTCCTCTCAAGCTTAAGTTCATGCATTTTAAATAGAGCAGCATACATTTTAGGTGCTGACAGGACTGTTAAAATATGTTTTACCAACTTCATTTAACGTATGTTTTCCCCCACGTAAGAACAATGTAGATTTTCAAAAAAATAAAATAATGGTTATGTTGCGATTACTGTTCAGCCCAACCTTCTATAAATAAATAATAAATCCCAGTGATTTATTTTAATAAAAATGAGTTGAGAAAAACACTCAGGCTTTAGGAGGTACAGTACAATCAGTGGAGACAGCCTGCAGTAATAATACAGTACATAAGCAGCTGTACTGTGCAGTGGCTTTCAATAATCTTTAGAGTGCCTTCATCATCAGTGTAGCCTGAGTCATTTCATGAAATATTTAGGCTTTGATGCATTCCTACTCTGGTCCAAGTACATACTTCAGTCACATTAGGTAGCTTAGGTAGGAGTTGTACACATTGCTAAATTCTAGTAAGTGGAATATTTTGGATGTCAACAGTTTCAAATAGTCTTGTTTTAACTATAACTTTAACATGTAGTTAAAAAGTACATATATTAAAGATAAAGATTGCAGACTGTATAAAAAGTATGTTTTAAAACCTGCACCTGTGAGTTTTTGTCCAATAACTTTCTTTGAATTTGACACAGATGTTTAGGAAGGAACAAACAAAACTACAGTAGTCCAAAGTTTACTTAGGTGCAACCAGACACTAAGTTGAACTATGCAGAGTTTGCAAACTTTCATTCCACGCCAGGCCTAATAATACACTGACCAGAGCACACAGGGCACAGCAGCAGAGCAGGCCTCGCCAAAAATCCTCTCAGGTCACTCCTCTCTGGAGGCGGCTAAACTTAGCTCAGCCCAGAAATAGACAAGATCAGAGGATATCTGCCTGCGGCTGGGTCGCAAGGCATTCCCTCAAAGGGTACAAAGATATGTGACAACTGCTTACATTTTTAGGCAACACCATGCACAGCAAGGAACCACATTACCAATTCAAATCTACACAAGTAAGAGCAATAGCCAAAACCTCCAGACAACGTAAAGATAAAATATAATTGTACCACAGCAGCCAAGGAACAGACATATTCAAAAATTAAATTCAGAACAGTCAGCAATTATGAAACTCTTCTTTGCTTTACACTTTTTGCACATTTTCTTGGTCAAATAAAAACCTAAAAAGTCTACAGAACAGAAATCTCTGTAGTAATTTTTTTGTCAGTTCACTTGCAATTTACCTTGGTGTCTAAAAAACAAAACTAAATTTTAAAAAAACAAGACAAAAACTGTTTTAATTTACTTCTTTGTTCAAGTTTTGAGACTCAGCCTCACACCTGGAGCTCTTTTAACAATCTTTATACTCTTTAATAATTAATAATTCCAGAGCTTTAGTTACAGTGGAAGAAACACCTCTAGAGGCTCCAGTCACACACTGCAGTCTGTGGCTGACAAGTTAAACCACATGTGGACAGTCACTAGTACTGTATCTTAAATATGACTATTGTATATGTCTATCTTATCCCATAAGCAACTATGGTCTACTATGCTCTTTCAGAGCTTCAAGGCTGGCTCAGACATACAGTCAACACTAAAAAGAGCAAATTCTCCAAACACAATTTCTGTATCCACCAAGCCCAGGAAAATGTTAAAATAGCATCAGAACCTTTGTCAGCACTAGTTTTCTGAGGTTCGTTTGGTGAGTCACACTCCCAACAAGCAGACAAATAGGCATATGCATACTCACTGACTAGTGCTTGACATTGATTATTAAAGAATCACACAACCAGCTGCAGGGGCCTTTATTGGTTGCTGTTTACTGGCTCTGTAGTAGAGTGGAAAGGTTTTTTGGCACACAGGATAGGCAGGCATGTGCATCAATATCAATGGAGTTAACCCAGTAATCTGAATTGGTTGTAATCAATGTGTGCAGCAACAAACACAACTGCTAAATGCAAACAAGAGTCAAGAGTCATTGCTCCATCACAGAGAGAATTTGGAAAGGGAAGGTTTTGGAAAGCAATGTCTTTGGTTCAATTCAAAAACAGAGAGAATAACAGACTGGTCTCTACTGACTGGTGTCTAGCAACCAAGCTTTATTTTAGAACATACAGTGTATTGTGCATAATCTCTTGAAAACCAAAGACACCAGCAAGTCAGCCTCTTTTAAATTCTTTATGATGACAATGTTTACATGATTACATAAGTCAGCTGAACATTGCAGGATGTTGCCAAGGGTATCAGCACTGCCATGACGACTAGCCCTGTGTATAAAGAAATCTAAGATAGTGAAGGAGCTCTAGATTACAACTTCAGACAGCGTATGTGAGTCATGAAATAAATTATAGTGACAGTCAGTAGAAATAAGGCATACCTGAGTCGCAGATTAAATAGAAACAATGTCAGATCTGTTCAGCTATGCTACCATGTAGTTATTCTCACTGAAGCATAACCACAGAAAACAGACAGGGAAGCTGCGGTACTTTTTTTATCTTTGCATTTTATGGAGCAGCACAAAGAAAACACTAAGAAACATTTGTAGCAAATGGGGTTGTTCACAGAACTGGGAGAGAGTTAAGAGGTTTACAAGAGAAAGAGCAAACTCATTAGTGTCCAGCTACACAGAAGTAATGAACATTGATCAGGCATAGCATTATGACCAACTGTTAAATTCAATACAATCCATTAAAATGGCTCTGCCGTTACTTCTACTTTTGCAAGGTCACCAACAGGTGGCCAAAACATTAGAACCACCTCTTCTTATAACACACTCCAGTACGACTCTACTACCCACTTTGACCTCAGTAATAAACACATAGTAGAATTATTACCTTACTGACAGAGAAAACTGAGTAGTTACAATATCAATTGATGTGTATGTACAGTCTATTGCCTTCAATTCTTAAATCTGGACACTGAATAATGTAAGTCGGTGTCAGAACAGGACACCTAGTCATACAGGTTTCTTTTCTGGACAAATTAGTTGTTTAGTGCTTTTGATAAGTTCAGTTGGACATGACAATTATTTTTGTCATAACATATCATTAACTGTTATTGTTGATATTTAAAAACACAGCCAATGTGAATTCAATCCTCACAAATGACAGTAATTCATTTTTCTGCCTGATTTGTCTTTAATTTTTTTTCAGTGTTATGTAATACATGAAGATGCATAGCAACCATGATCTAGACGCACTAAGTCCGCATTTTTAAAAAAAGTAGCGACAAAGGCCAGCTTTTGCATTGTCACAGGTAGCTGTACAACACATACATATAAATACACAAATTACCCACTTGCCACAACTTCAGGGCAGTCTTATTCCTTCCTTTAGGCTTAGGTCCTATACCAGAGGCCTGGGAGCTTGAGGGTCCTGCACTGTATCTTGCTGCATCAGATTTTATTCCTGGAATCTGCTGGAGCCACTCTTTCAGTTTTGTGGCCCACAGCCCCCAAAGTTCCTATTAGCACTGCCTTCATTTCTCACATATTTTCTAACTCTTTTTCGGCCCTTGGTATTTCTCGAGCTTCTCGTGTTCTTCCCTCTGATGTAGCTATTGCTTGGGAGTGCTGCATCTATCGCTGCAGCCTTGTTCTTCTGCATTTCCACCTCTACCATGTTCGGTTGATTGACCATTACCAGTTTGTCGGTCTTATAGCTTATGTTGAATTTACAGACAAGCATTTCAAGGATTACAGTGGGTGTGGTATATATCAGCGTGTTAGTTTCTGCGATGGTCGTAGTAGGGATTGTTCAAAATCGCTTATTTGTGGTAACCGGCACTTCACTTATTCTTGTAACCATCCACTGCTATCTATCTATCGATATCGACATACATCTATATACAAAAAAACTCAGACACCCAAACACACAACTCACCTTTAAAATAAATGCTACTGTATTTGATATACAGACAGATGAAGCCCTACGCTGATGCATGCTGTGATCTAGCCTGGGCAGTTTCTGACCATCTGTCATAGAATGCCCTTGTGATGTAGCACCTTCTGTTTATATTAAATCCAGTGTTCACTACAATCACTCTACTATGCATTCTTTGAAAAGATGTTTGAAAAACCGGCCATCAACCTGCAGCCAGAAGAAACCTGCATTTTTGATGGGTTACTTTTTGGCTTTTAGCACAACACTCACCTACTTTTACAGGCCTAATGTTGCTATAATACAGCACAATGACAGATCAATACATGCCTAGTTACCCACAGATCTACAAGCCAATTCGACTTTATTTATTTATCATTTTTGACACTGAAAAATTAGTAGAAAGAAACAAAATCTCTTAAGCCTCAAAATATAATGATATACGACACTCAAACCACAGTCTCAGGAATAACAATTACATTACTTCCACCCAGTTTCCACAGTCCAATGACATGCATGATAGCTTAAATGGTGAATCTAAATTGCTCGTAGGTGTGAATGTGAGTCTGAATGGTGGTCTGCTTTTGATTGTCTCTGTGTTGGCCCTGAGATAGACTGGCAACAATTGCAACAGCAATTTGATGATGTAGTAACATAAGGATGGCATGTAATTCAATTATGATACAAGTCTTATTTAAATGGGCCAAACGTAGGTGAAACATATTCAGTGAACCTGCATCAAATCTCCAACTGCTGAGCACTGTAAAAGACAAAAGAAATGTAATTTGAGAGCTACAGCTACAGCAATTTTTACATTATTACAAATAACTACAGTTAATGTTAAGTTCACTGTGGATACAAAAACTGTGACTAAGAAAAAGGGATCTTACTAAGGGTATACTCATGACATAAACTGAAACAGATATATTATGAAGTAACCAAATACCTTTTGAAAGTAAAGATTTAGGCCTGTCAACACAGAGGCCTATTGACTATCCGTAGCCTGAAGGGACTTTGTGATGGAGTTTCAGTCAGAATCAGAGTACAAAGCACAAGTGAAGTACAAGACACTAGGAGATATTTGCCTATAGTCTTTGGTTGTGGATTTTGGGTAGAACACATCTCTACTTACAAGGTTGTATTCAGATCAAACACAATAGTTTCTCTTAGACTGTTAGACTTCAGGCACCCTCAAACCAGTCAAAGCAGCGTGAAAGGAAAAATATCCTGACACAGGTTAAACACTTGACTTATACAAATGTACAAAAATATACAAAGAGGCCAAAACGTTTAAACCATATGTTTTTGGGCCCTATCTGTCTTCTTACGCTCAGTGCTGGCTCAGCAAGGAGCTTTCTTAACATACTGCTATTGACTTATACAAAATGAGAATATTTACATGCTGGCCTTGTCATGGGCAAATATACTGCTTACTATTTTTTGATTTGAAAAACTTAAAAAACTAAACTTTTCTAATTAATAATCTTCAAACTGCAACTTTGAGGCCCACAGGACATTTAGAGTTGCCTTACTCTGACTAAGCCATTCAACTGCCTATAGATGAGTAGCATAAAACACTGATATTGAAGTGTTCCTTGTTGCTTTTAAATCTGTAAGGCTTGATACATATAATTAATACTCCTTTAGCCGTTTGTGTTTTTTGTAAAGAAATGGTTTCTGGCCAAGAAACCTGCAATTTGGACAGTGTATACTGGTTTATGGGCTCCTGCTGATATGGTTTTATTTCCAACAGGTTCTACTATCTCAGCAGAGGACTTCTAAAGTTCTGTGACTGGTTCTTGGCCACTTCCCAGTTACTCGCTTTGGAGGGACAGCCAACTCTAGGAAGAGTTCCAAACTTGTTCTATTTTACAATTATTGAAGCCACTGTGCCCCTGGGAACAGTCAAAGCTCTAGAAGTAGTTTTATCCTGTTGCCCTGCAAGGTTTACAGAGCTCCTCTGGGTTTGGTTTATATCCTAACATGCACTGTGAATTATTAGATATCATACGTAGCTGTGTGCCTTTCTGAACTATTTGACAGACTTCAGTCAGGTTCTTGACACATCTCATGGAAAAAAAAGCAAACAAGGTGCACCTGACCACAATTTAGACTGCCACAGCAAAATGAAAAGTGAGACATCTTAGACTTTTAATACATTTGCAAGAAATGGTACCCATTTCAAATTAAATCTACACCACAAAAAAGAAAATTAAAAAAAATTTGATTAATAAGTGGTATTATATTTGGAACATCATCTTTTTCTACATTTAGATCATATGTGGATCGAAACATTCTTAAAAGTTATATGATTAATTAAATCCTGACAGCAGTTCTATGATTTATTGTTTATTTTTAATCGGTTCATGGTCTGACTAACAAACAAACTAAGCTGAAATATACTAGCATGATCCAGTTTGGAATAATCTATATAGCTATTACATACTATCTAAGGAAATAAATAAATATAGAAAATCAAAGCCTTGTGCCCTCCCTCGGAGCACAGATTAGTTAATACAAGCGATAGCATCAGATTTTGCAATAGAGTGTTTGAGTCACACATGTGTGCACACACACACCTATATCAAAGAGCCCTTCTAGAGGCTTTGCATAGCAAACAGGTGCTAGATTAAATCAGAGGGGTAGAGACAAAAGCTCAGTGTCTGTTACTTGGCTTGTCACCACAGAAATCAAGTCAAAGCCTGAAATATAAGTCTCATGTTTAAAAGCAAGGAGAGTTACATGAGAAATTTCAAAATAAAGACAAATAAATCAAATTTGTTGAATCCTCAAATGCCTTAGGTACTGTACCAAAGATAATTTTCAACATTTCATCCGTGCATTGTAAGTGCATGCATGATTAATTTATTCCATGTGAAGACTATGAACACACAAAGCAATATGGAAATTAAACCAATCAGAAGATTTCAAACTTTGAAGTTGACACAGCAGCTGATTAATTACCCAAAGCCATAAAATATCTATGTACAACATGGCAAATAATGACTTAACCCTTTTCTTGTGGGATTTCTTGTGAAATTAACAAAAACAGGTGTAACTAGTACACATGTCTTCCAGCTGCAGATTAATACACATTTCTGGCGGTACTAGTATTTAGGCAGCATGTCAGTGTATGTGATATACATACACTGACATGTGATATCAATTCAAAATAACACTCCAGTGCTGGAGCAGGTTCGTGGCAATGTAGAATCATGTCTTGTGAGTAACTGGTGTGGATTTAATCACTTTTAGACAACAACACAGATGAACAGGCTGTACTGTAGGCCTGACAGGCTATGACTTAACAAGCAGAAGCCTACATGTTAGTAAAAATCTGCTTTTTTTGGTTTTGGTCTTGTCTTGGGATATGCAAGGAGTGAGAATGTTTAATATTATTTGCCTAATACTTTAACTTAAGCACAATGTTTATAAAAATCAAACACTGTACCATGTAATTTATACTAGGTGGTTTTCTTACACTGAAATTCAGTTATTGGAGGTGAGCAAAGGGATGTATAGTAACCACCACTGAAACATATTCCCCAACCATCATCCATCCAAATTAACTCACCCTGACTTCAAAAGGAGATAAAATGACAACAATAGATTATATTTTTTCCCCACAATTATGCAATGCTCATATACAAATTGTCCACTTGGTTAGAACTAGGACAGCAACTAACAATTATTTAAAATATCAACTAATTTGCTGATTAGTAATCTAAATAATATTTTAATAATAACTATTTTGCGAGATAATAGTGAAAAAGAAAAATTTTATAATTATCTGTCATATGACTTAACCCACCAAGATCTATATTAAATAAAGGAAAAGCAAAAAGATTTGAGAAGCTGGAACCAGTCAACATTTTGTATTTTCACTTGCAAAAGAAAAAGACTGAGTAAAACTCTGAATCACTGAAAACCATCCAGTTTTAGTGGTTAGTCTGGCCTGTTGCTGGTGTGTAGGTGTGTAGTGAAAAAAAAAAAAGTCCCTGAAAATGTGACACATAAAAACCACATTAAGCTTCAAGGCCCTGGCTACTCTGAGAACAAAAGGAGTAAATCAACAACAAAGTCATGGGTAGGACAGGTCTGCACCTGTACATCTGGGTGCTGCAGGCCGTGACATCATGCAGAGTAACACAATCCCCAGACAGCACTGTTGTGAGCAATACCGGCCCAAAGGGGCATGGTGCAAAGCAGACACAGTGAATGAAGTTGTCATATTTACTTACAACACAGCTCTGTAGCTTTCAGGTTTATCATCCATTTCTTTGTCATAATAATATATTTTAAAGCAGCACCATAAAATGCTGGCTGTCCTCTTCCTTCTCATATAGTTTTCTGTCAAGGTTACTGTGACACTTTCATGCGGAGCTGCACTTTGAGAGCAGTCAAACCAATGAATTTTCCAAATCCATCCTGCCTCATCTTTTCAGTGTGAGCCACCTCAAGTATAAAGTTATCACTTTACGGTGCTTTTAACCACAGAATAAAAGATTACATCCGAGGAATTGTTTGGGTTAGACTCAACTCCATTATTTTAAAATAAAGCTTGTCCAGTATTTTGCTACTCAGGGGGACACAGTTATTGAAAAAATTATTCCAAGCTTTATTGAATGTCTGTACCATATTAGCAACATGTGGATAATTAAGGTTCAGAAAGACAAGGATCATAGTACAGCTATTGTACCATGTTAACAGACGTGTCCACACCTTCAAGATGCAGACATCATATGCTGCACTCACATTTCAAACTAGACTGCAGTAAATTTTGCCATATGGTGATGGATTTGGTTCCATCTAGTGGTTTCCTGAACACACCAACAACCGGGAGGTTTTCTCACAGTTCCACACACTTAGGTTGCAAATATGAGGTTTTGTGTCTTTGTTGGGGATTTTTTTAAATTAATTTTTTTCATATCACTGTAAATGTACTAAAGGGAAGTGGGTCAGAAAACAGTAAGCCCAATAATAGAATAGTAATGTGATCAGCGAAAAAAACAGAAAATCAATGTTGAAAATAACAGACTTTTTTCCCCTTTTTACCTAGATAAATTCTTAATTGTGGTGTCATTAATATGTCTATGAAGCTGTTAAAGTTAATTACATACTAAATCTGATGCATGAGTTTATAGTAATAAGACCAACTGACTGCACCACTTACCATCATTTAATTAGCCTATTAAGATAAAAGTAAAGAGGAGGGCATGAGCTGAACTCTCACACACATAGACATGTGAGTTCAAGCTTAAAGGGCTATGAAAGTCTAAAATACTTTTACTACTCTCTTTCTTAAGAGAGAAGTATTGCCATATTACTAATTCCTCTTAAAAACAAAGGCAATAACAGTTTTACACTATTTCTTTGGCACTATTTGATACATCATTCATCAGAAACTTGGCAATTTGTAACGATTCTGATAAGATAAATCTACTGCATTCCAAAATGTGAGTAGGTTTGGTTTTCTCTGTTTTGTATCATTGTAAACTAAACTGATCTTTGCATTTTGAACTCTTGGACACACAAGACAAATCTTTTAACCTTGACTCTTGGAAACAGAATTGGGAATTTCTCTAACGTTTTACAGACAACTTACAGAAAGTAATCAGCAGATCAATCAATAACAGCTTTTATTCATAACTTACAGTCTTACAGAATACTTAAAAATACTTAAGATTGGTATAACAGCACCAATAGGTGTCAGAGGGCCAAAGCTGTGTTTATCACTGCAGACACTTGGACGCAATCTCCAGCATTGGTATGTTCAGTTTTGGCCCGATTAGTTGGTGGGAAGCTGGGGATGTTCCTTGACACTTCCTTCACGATAGGAAGGCAAGCGGACATCGTGGATCTTGTTTTTAGCTTTTTAGCAATTTATTTTATTTATTTATTGGTCATCTTCACCAACCAGCCCCAATTATGGCACAGTTGCACATGACAGTTGTGTAACTAAGCTAACATTAGCCAACTTACCAGGAAGCTAACGCAAATAAAAATAAAAAATAAAAAAAAAGAACGTTAACGTGAGCTAGGTTCCACGGTGGTGGTGGTGGCGGTGTTGGTAAAAGTTAGGTTATTATATAACCTATTTGTAGCTATCTGTTAGCAGGATGGGAAAAGTGTGTAGCGTTAGCGCCTGTAACAAACTGTATAGACCGTTGACAACAACTACAAGCATATGTTTAAAAATACGTTTGCGAGTCGAAGTCTAAGTTACGTAGCATTAACGCACTTCTTTGCGTTGGCCTGTTGTTTTGTGGATAATAAAAAGGTACAAATATTAAAAATTATTTTGCCACTTACCATGAATTTTCAGGATCCTCGTTGACTCTTTTTGACCCCCCAAAAAACTGAGGGGGGGATATGTCCAGTTAGCGACAGAGAATATCTTTGAAAATTGTTTCCATAGGTTTTTTTAACCAAAGATGGCACCCGGAAGTGACATGTGTCGTTACTCATTCTCAAATAATGTGAAAAATATAACAATGAAACAATAAATAAATACAAATGTAGCAAAAGAAGCAGTGGATATGGACAGAAAAAAGCATAAATGCAGTAATTAGCATATAGCATAAATGCAGTAATTTATTTATTTTGAAATGTATTTAATATGAAGCAACTGTGCTTAGTTTACAGTATCATTAGTTTTGTTTGAAGGCTAAATACATAATATAATATATGCTTTATGATCTATCTATCTATGAATCTGCATGTATGTAGGCTATTTAAAAACATTTGTTAATTTATTACGTTTTATCTTCTATTACCTTGATTTTTGCTTTTTTGTTGTTGTTTGTTAATCCTGTAACAAATACGGAAGCCTTGTAACTCATCAATGTCCAGTCCCCCAGGCAAGTGCATTTTTAGGTACAGAGCACCGGTGCCATCTACTGGAACATGCGTGATAACACGTGTTCACACAAGCACCCAAATTAACTCAAAGCGTTTAACGATCTGTCCACTGCCATTGTCACAGTCGTTAAGGCAGCGGAGAAGAAAGTTTATATCATACTCTTATCGATGCTTCAGCTGAAAAATTTTTACTATTACCTCCAGCCAAGTAAACAGCTCTACTTAAACAGTAAAGAATGCATAACATTCTAGTCAAACAGAATAAACATACTAATTCCTGTTAAATCAAATCATTCACAAATTCACACCCTGATAAAATTATTTTACAGCTGTTATAATTTCATCCAGACATAACTACAGAATTATATACAACACGTAATCATTTTAGACCCACTATGTTTTATCTTCAGGGGGAAACGTCTCCAGCCCTTCAAAGAACTAAATCACCCACCTCTCTTCATCATAGCACACGGCAACCCCTGGAAAAAGGAATAATGCACACTGAGCCTGGCTTTGAAGAGGTGTGTGTGTGTGTGTGTGTGTGTGTTTTCATTTCATTTCATTGGTAACGGTGCTCAACATTAATTTGTATACAGAATGATCAACATTATTTTTCTTTGGGAATTGAAATACATGTCAAGTGCATTTTAGTCACTGATTATTAAAGTTACCGTAAAAGGTGATTATTTTAAATATTTTTGGCAAGCTCGGAAATGTATACCCAATCGAATGTACTGTAACAGCCCGTGACTAATCTATATGTTTTAATGAATTGGGATTTTCATTTCAAATAAAATACCGCAGTGCCATCAGACCCATATATTTTGCAGTTCTCTGCATGAACAAGAGAAAAAGAGGAAGGGTTGAAGATCTAAGCCATTTTGGTGTATCTCACACTCAGTGGGTGAGAGTTGGCAGCCCTGTCATGTTCAACCAATGGTAGAATAGTTGTTTTTTTCGTTTTCTCTTTCTGTGTGAATCTTAGGGGAACAGCACCTGTGTGAGGAAGCACCTGCTAAGCAGAGTAGTGCTGGAAAGTAACATATGATGCACAATCAGTGCTAAATGACCACTGAAGAGTTAATTAGTGAAAAGTCTTCCCTAGTAATTCACGTTCTACGTTCAAGAGGGCTTTTTTTTTTTTTTTGAAGAACAAAAGCAATGCCTAATTTGACTTAACACTGCTGGTAAATGCAGTATCCTACATTTTAGCTGAATATAGTGCAAGCTATGTGGCACAAGATTTAACCAGTTCCTTATACAATATATATTTGTAAGTATAAATACAAAATGCGTCAAAGAATTACAAAAAGATTAAATGTAAATTTCTTTTTTCTAGGCTTGTGTGTGCAAGTCCTTTAGAAAAAGGATTTAAAGGCTTATTTAGAGAATCTTCAATGTAAACCACTTACATAAATTATTTTTGATGCGATGCAGCAGAGGTCCTTCCTATAAATTGCCCAGTAATTATTTATTTGTCATTTTTAATGATAACAATTAATTCCGAAGTCATTAATGCGTTATCCATTTCTGTAATGATTCAAACCATTTCTACTATAAGATAACCCAAATACATGTATATGTTAAAATATGGTATAAAATACAGTAGAACAATGTGTTTAGACCTATAAAGATTAGAATTTGTTCATGGTTCTATACCTCTGCCACCCAATGAAGTTGGTGTTTACATGGATTTGTATCCAGACTGATATACAGATTTTGTTTAGTGTATTTTTTGGCCAAGTACAAGTTATTCCAATATTGACATGTATAAATATGGTGAATAATATTAGTGGAAACACTCTTTTCACTTAAAGACTCTTTTTGTAGAGGAGCACAGAGGACTGATGGAGAGGTCTCACATCATGCAATGACAGTCACCAAAATCAGTGAGCGGGTGGATTAAGACAAGTACGGAAACACCCCTGTTATCCAAGGGAGAAGAGGACGTGAAGGCAGTAGACTCCCACTGATACTGTGGTGTCCAATCAATTAAAAATTGACTTGATTCCCAATACTTTAGGAAGGGACAGAGTAGGTTGATCCTTTAGTGTGTGTTACAGGCTGCAGCGGTCTGTAATGGCCACGGCTCTGTTTTGAAGGTGTTGACATAAAATCTTGGGGGTCAGCAGTCTCCACAAGTTGTTATTGACAGAATAAATACCTTCGAGGCATTCTTGAGATATTGCATTCATTAAATTGGGATGGACATGAGGTAACAGTGACCTTGACCTTAGACTTTTATCACCAAAATCGAATAAGTTCGTCCAAGTGGATGCTTAGGCAAGTTTGAGGAAACTCTCTCAAGACGTTCCTGAGATATTGAATTGATAAAAATGGTATGTAGATGTAGAGGTATAATAAACAGATGATATTTTATTTTATGACTGTTAACAGCATTTGATTAGGATATTGTAAATGTTTACAACATTTACATTTGAATATATTTAATGAACTTGAAGATTTCAGTTAATTTGAGTTAAATTTTGAGTCCAATTTATAAATTATGCTAATAGGTGTATTATGTAAGCAAGGCCAATTACTGAACTGTACATTTTTCACACAATTTGATGTCTTCATTTAAAATGCCTTTAATCTACCATATAATAGATGGGTAAGTTATTTAATCATAGAATACATTCAATGTGGTTTCTTTAGTTTTGGAAAGCTTAAAGGGTCTGTTCATAAAATAGTGAAATGTCCATTAACTAAATCAGCACTCAGCTGAGCATTCATCATGGTTTTGTCTTTGTACTTGTGTTATTTTCTTCAAAAGAGGAAACAGTTTTTTTCTAATATTATCAAATCAGTCCTACTATTGCATTTTTAAAACTTTATTATTAATGAAAATGACCAGCTGCCTAACACAACAAAATCAGAATGTGGAATCTCAAAGTGCTTTATTACCTGATAAAACATTTGTAAATGGTCGGCACTTATATCGTGCTTTTCTACTTATTGGTACTCAAAGCACTTTACACTGCTTCTCATTCACCGATTCCCACTTACAATCACACACACACTCACACACCGATGGGGGAGCTGCTATGCAGCTGGCCAACACTCACCAGTAGCAACTAAGTTGGGGTTTAGTGTCTTGCTAAAGGAAACTTCGACACGTGACCGGAGGAGCCAGGGATCATGTTTGTTTAAACAATGGTTTAGATGATCTTTGAAGAACCATGATATATTGGCTGACATCAGTCTAAATCAGTTTTCAATGTCACTAATCTATTTACTGAATGTGTACACATTTATTTCAACTGTTTTGCAGTAGTTCTTCTAACATTATAATTTTATGGTCATCTCTCCTGAAATGATGTGATGTTCACATAATAATTATAGGGGTGACCATTAATTATGTAAAGGAACTTTGTCTCTGATATCAGGCTCATTACCTTTTTTCCACAAACAAACTCTTTTCGTGGCTTAGCAAGAGATACACTGCACTTGTTTAAAGCAGCAGTCAAAGCTATACTGTCAAGGGAGAAAACAGTAGGGCCACTGTTCATTTGTTCATTTAATTGTACTGTAACTTTATTTCACAAATAAATGAAAACTCAACTTTGTCAACAGGCTGTAGCTTACATGCTTCATACCAGTGCTGGCAGGTTTATTTAAGTTATACAAAAGAAGAAATAAGAACACATTTGTTCCAGATGAAAATGAGCACATTTTCATGTAGATACAAACTCATAAATGTCAAAGCTATTCTGCAATGGAACACTTAATTTAACTATGATGGTGAGCACACGTGTTTGTGTGATGCCAACAGTGTAGCCAAAGTCTAATAAAAAAAAACCCAAATACAGATTTATCTGCAATTACCCTAAATCAGCTGATACAATTAATCCCCATGCTAATTTATTGGTTGGCTCTATTGTACATAAGATATACATAAGACAAAACCTGCTAATCAGATCACTAAGAGAGTGCCACTCAAGAAAAATAATACTATTCAGACTAATGGATTTACTCAATGCAGTCTACTAAATCATATAGTGATCTGACTCTGCATATAGAGTATGTAGGAGAGTTTATTAAACATGTCTAGGATGCTTTCTGAACAAAAAAGAAAAGGAAGTTTTTCTTGGGCTGAATAGCTTTGATTAAAATGTTCTCAACGGCACCCTGCACTAGTTATAAAGGCCAAATAATGCTGGCTGTGTGTTTGCTAGGGTATGCATGAGTACTCCATCAATTTACCATGTAAATCTGATAAACTGCCCTAGTCTGTGAAGGTCCACACGCAGAGAAACCCCGAGCTCCAACAGCACCCAGAGCCACTTGCTGTGAATGTGATGCCAGTGGGTGCCCCCATAGCTATGGCTGGCTGTGTGAGTTGTGGATCATGTGCCCAAGTGGTGGGATATGCATTGTAGCTAAAATAGTTGTAGCTTATGCAAACCAGAGATGATTAGGGGTTTTGCAACAGGTGAGTGCACCCGTGGTACACAAGCACAGACAAATGTAATGCGTTGCCATTTCACCATCATTGTGTTTATGTTTTACTATCAAATGTAATATTGGTGGTTTGCTGTGTCTATACAATACTGTTTATCTTTATTACAGTAATAAACAACCAAGTAATCTGTAGCTGTGGCAATGGCTACATCAACATCTGTGACTGTAGCTATGGCTACAGTAATGATTGCTGGTGTGCCCACTGGTTGTATCCTACAGAAACAGCTACAGGGGTGCCCACTGACACTGTGGTCACAGCAAGTGGCTGCAGTTACTGTTGGATCTTGGCGCTACTGCACATGCAGGCTATGTGGATCATGTGATGGATGCACGCAAGTCAGGCACCCTGGAAGCTCATTTTATACACCAGAGTTACAGTCTGTGCTTTGTTTAAACATCCTTGACGTTGTCTTAGTTTGCCGCTGGAGGCTGACAATGTATTTTGTAGTGTGCATGTGTGGAACATGTCGGTGAATGCATATTTATTTGTAGTAAGACTATCGCGACTTTGTCCATTGTCCTCATACCCATGCTGGAGGGAAAGTGTCAAGATCCATACCAACCATTTCTATTTATTAGATATGTAAAAGTGGACATTACAATAAGTGGAGAGAGATTAGGAATGGTCAAAGGTCCCCAGCGTTGGTTGGTCTTCAGATGACAAGTCTTAATATTGGAAAAATAAAACTCTGGTAGCCACATCCACAACATAACTCAAGCCAGGGATCTTTGCTACATGTAATTACCCACTCTCTCTATGTAGTTTACTGTCAAATAAGGGCAAAAACTGTATAACATAAAAAAGAAGAAAAAAAACATTGTCCTATTTTGAGAAACATACTTCTTGAAGGTAAGAAAATGTAGTAGGGAGATAAATTGTATTCATTATTTTAATTCAGCAAATACAGCAATAACTTATGAGGTGGATAATAATAATTAATTGTCATAAGGAATCATGAAAACCCATGTTTTTCAGTAAGTTATTCTACTTTTTTATACTTTAATATTTGTATATGAAATAATTATACGAGACCACCAGCAGGCTAAAGGAAGGCTGAAAAAAGTGAACAGGAGCTTGAATTATGTCACTTATTTAAGGCATAATCCTACAAATTTGATCGATTTGAACCTGCTACAATTGACAAACATTAGAAACTCTATTAATTTCAGTCGTTTGTATATACAACAGTGAAATTGTCAGATTAATCTAATCAGCTGGGAAACTACAATACATCATATCAAGCACTTATTGTGAAGTTCATGAACAAAATCCACTATAGAGTTATTAGGTGTCAGCTATAGAAGCACTATAATATACCATGTCTATAAAATGATAATAAAAGTATCATAAAGGACAGTTTAATATAAACCACATGTTTAAGATGTTATGTTTAATATTATTATGAGGAAAAGATGGACTGCATTGACTAAATTATATAGTTACAGTTTATTTTTTCCAACATTGCGTGCTTGCGTACATTTAAACAGCACAGCGGCTGAGAAAAAACTCCTGGGGAAACAGTCCTTATCGTTCATTTTGAACTAACATCAATGTGTTTGGAAAGACAATGTTTTCAGTTTGTTGAATATTTCCATTGCATGTTTGGTCTCAAATTTGATTGAAGCATTAAAAGGGTCCCTTTTCTTTTACTCCATCTTTTCCCATCTCCCATCAGATTTCATACACCCATCCTTTATCCTAACCACGTCTTCTATTCAGGCTCCCAACAAATGTAAAACAAACAGCTAAGCTAAAAAAATATGCAGGTAACCCATGTTTTTTTTTCTTTGTTTTTTTTTTTTTTCCCTTTCGTCTTATCCCGTGAGTTTAGGGTCGCCACAGCGGACCATTGTCTGAATGTTGATTTGGCATCGTTTTTATGCCGGTTTCCCTTCCTGACGCAACTCTCCCCAAATTTCTACCTGGCTCAGACCAGCACTGCACAGCTGGGGCGAGGAAGGGGCTCTTAGGGGTTCAGTCTCTTCCCCAGAGACACTTCAACATGTAGCTGGGACCGGGGATCGAACTGTGGACAACTGCCTTTACCAACTGAGCTACAGCTGCACCCTGCAGGTAAACCATGTAACAGGTTAAACACACACACACACAAAAGTGGACTTTACGACAAAAACAGGAGCTAAAATATGTTTTCGTCAGCTGTGAACTGAAGGTGATTGGTTTACAGGTGCCATCTGCTGTTGTAGTAACTGGGGTTTCATCAAACAGCATCTGAAACCCTCCTCCTTGTCCCATTTACACGTCAAAAATGAGGGAGGAAGGAAATTGGCCTGGTGTGCTGAGGTAGACAAAGTCGCCAGGGTTTATACTTTACTACTTTGTTTATTGTTCACACCAGTACTCTCATCACTTCTTTGTGTGTACAATTGAGATCAATACCAAGACTGACTTTAAGGAGAGACTTTGAAACTTCGTGCTATTCCCCTATGTAGAATGAATTGTCACAACACCAGAAAGACCCACAAAAGATTGAAAACTCCTCCAGAGACAGGAGTCTGGATTTTTTCTGTTCATTGAGTGTGGTTAATGAGTATAGGTAAAAACAATACTTAGTCTCAATACTGCATTGAACTGTTTAAGATTACTTTCATTTCTTTGGCTGACAAGTTGTCAAGTGAATATGTCAGAGTTGCTACATGAACCAGAATCAAGCTTTGTCCAGACTGTTTTAAAAAATGTTGTCAATTCTCCTCTGAGAACAAGGTGTAGCCTCAAAGCTTTGGCTTGCACCAGCTCAAAGTAAAGATCCTTTCTGTGAAGAGCCAAAATGGTTAAAACCAAAGTTCTTGAAAAGCACAGAGTCAGTAAATCATTTAACTTTCTGTTACCACCAGGTTTTCATAAGATGTCCATCTAGTTGATTTCTGTGCTTTCAAGCTTTCATAGTGTACAGTGTCCATAAAAGTATTTACGTTCCCGTCTAACATCTATATCTTTTTTCCAATAATGAATCACAGTCAATTTATTTATTTATGTATTTGTACAATGATCAATAAGACTATCATGTCAAAGTAAAAACCAATCTCTAATATTGGGTTCCATAAGTATTCACCCCCTTTAAGGTGACCAACTAAACCATAACTGTTGCAGCCAATTGGTTTTAGTCACAGAATTAGTTGAACGCAAATCAGCTGTTTGTGGTAAAGGTCTTTTGACTGACTGAGGTACCTGTATTTGGAAGGATCTGTCAGAGGTATATCAGTGTACTGGCCAAAAACTACACCATGAAGGCACAAAAAAGAGAAAAAAAGGCAATGAAAAGATTAATGAAAAGGTAAAATCAGGGAATGTATAGAAGAAAATTTCCAAATCAATCCATATCGTAACTGATAAATCTAACATCAAGAAATTGGAGAGATATGTCTCAGGTGTAAATCTCCTAGAGCAGGCTCTCCTAAACTAAGCGAACATGGGTGAAGTGACTCAGACATTTTTGACTCCTCTGAAGGAATTACAAGCTTCATTAGCTTAGATTTTAGAGTCTGTACACACAACAACTTTTGGCCGGTATTCAGAGAGAAAAAAGGCTCCTATTAAATATTGGCTTGTATTTCCCAGAGGGTATGAGGGTCTAATAAGACCATAATTGAGCATTGTTTCTGTATGACTAGAAGACATTTTTGGCATAATCCAAACACTGCACATCATAACAAACACACCATCTCAACTGTGAAGCATGGTGGTGGCAGAGATGGTATTCAGGAGCAGGCCATGGAAGGCTTGTGAAGGTAGTGGATAAAATCAATGCAGCAAAATGTAGGGAGGTCCTGGAGTGTAACCTGATTCAGTTTGTAACAGAACTGCAAATTGGGATTAGTTTTCCAGCAGTATACAGTCAAAGCTACAAATGGTAGCAAGAGGTTTCAAAATGATTTGTTTTGGAGTACTTTTGTGGAATGGAGTTTGAGGCTGAATTTGGCTGTTCATAATCCCCATGAAATGTGAGCTTAAGCAGTTTTTGCTGAGAAGAATGGAAAACAATTATAAGGACTAGAGCAGTTGCCCAGATCCAAATGGTGCAATCCATTGCAATCATAGGCCCTCAAGGTTATCAATATCTAACACTATTATCCTGTCCATCATTACTTTTGTGTCCATTAAAACATGTTTAATTGTAGAACTGCTTGTCTCATATGCTAGGACCACATCCACAGCAGTGCAGCTCTCAGCCTGCATTATCTGAGTCTCACATACAGTAACTAGCTAAACCAGACAGCCAGCAGGAAACAGCTATGTTAAAATGTATGGTAAGCAGGTTGGTTTTTTCATTTGAGCAGCCCTTCAGGCGGTCAGAAAACCGATGTAACTCATTAATCACTAAGAAGCACAAACTAGTGGAGCAACCAGGTACTACTGTGAACTACAGTCCATTTTCTAAAATTTCCATTTTGCCTTTGTGTTCCTAATTCCTAAAAGGCAGTAGTCTAATGCACATCCAAAACAGAAAACATCAAACTATTACGTTAGTCTGCAAATCAACTGGTGAGTCACGTACAAACTCAATGACAGAAGTTTTAATAGTTTATATCAATAATTCCGTGAAATGCTTCTTATTAGGAATTAACTTCCTCAAACTCATCCAGTATGCAAGCTCAGCATTCCACCATACTGGTTTTGTTTGTAGGCTCACATGATATGATGATAGAATAAGACACAGCTGTAAGAGCTGGTACTGCACTACATGTGTAGTTGCTTTACTGTCTTGGTATGACGTTCATACTTCAAAACTCAGCAATATTAAAGATCTACTTTAATTTAATTCGACATGAATTTCACCTACGCTGAATTTCATTCTTTTATACAGCCTCTTCATAAACTAAATGAAATTGTGTTTTAGCTTCAGCATTCCTACCACGCATTGATATAGGGTGATGTTGGTAAGAAATGTAGATGTACCTACCCCATGCTGAAGTTACACATAGTTATAGCCACTCATTAGATGATCTTTCATATTGACCAACACAATTATTATTGTTTGTCACATCCATCTTTGTTCAAGCGGAGCTGGAAGGTCAGTGTTTTCAATTACAGATTGTATTCGTGATACCCAGTATCAGATTCTTGATCATGACATCACTGATGCCAGTGGGCAAAGTTAAGCTCCTGCAGGCCACAGAAGCTGAGAGCTAAGCGCTGTTTCTACCTCAGTGACAATCACATAAAAAAAGCCAATAGGGTTATTAGTGAGATTTATAACAATTTTTGAAAAGCATTAAATCAACACATTAATTACATTTGAATATGGCTGAATACTATAGAGACACCTCATTTCACTTGCTGTCATCAGGACTTTATTTTACGGGTCCACTGTCCCCTCAAATTGTCTCAAAATATTAGGTTTAGAACTAATTACAGAATGTTTTTAAGTGGATTTCCATATATTTCCATATGAACTTATACTCTATGGAATAATTATTACTCACTTTATTATTTATTATTAGAAACTTTATCTACAATAGGATAGATGTTTGTTTAATGAGACATTTCACATTTTTCATGTTCAGTTTTCCTTCTGTCTTAAAGTTGTGCTAGCTTAGCATTTAGAAATAAACACTTAGGAGTTTACATGAACATGCAAATTAACAAACCAGTAACACACAATTTTCATATCAGTCCAGCACTCTAACCCATACAACGATCATTTTAATTTTTTGTTTAAATATATATTTTACCGAATAAGTAATTTTGTAGCACTTTATGTGAGAAGCTTAAAAAATTGTATTAAATTTTAGCATTTTCTTGCCAAGAGTTAGATGGAGGATAATTTCATGTGTCTGCAAAAATGACGCTACTGCCAGCAGCTAGCTTAGCACATAGACAATAAAATGGGGGAATCAGGCTCTGTCTTTAAAAAATTAATAAATAAATGAGTAAAAACAAATCTACCAGGACCTTTAAAGCTCACAAATCAATATATACTGTAGACTACTAGACAAGACTAATATCAATTCCTGGAGACTAGTCCTTTTAATTATTGTTAATAATAATAAAAAAGAAATGAATGAAAAGAAATGGATGTTTCTGCCAGGCAGGCAGCAGAAATGCAGATGTTTAACCTTCTGTAAAACTGCAATTTTCTTCTTTTGTTTTTTTGTTTGAATTAAAAAAAAAGATAAACTGCTTGAATTACTGGGCGTTAGGGGTTCCAGTGGATCCATTTTGCCATTTCCTCCATTATCTACAGACAATGATATCTACAGAATATACAAAAGTGTACTATGCTAAATATGAAGTGTTTGGTCTAAACAATAGGCCCAGATGCCAAGACTGTAGGAATAATAATCAAATATGATTATTAAAATTGTTGAATTACAAATAGTTTTATGAATGTCTAAAGATTCCTGAAGATAATCAGTACAAACCACATGTATCTCTTATTTTCCATGTAAACAGATCTTGCATTAATAATACCTGTGCTGGAAGATTCACTGATGATGAGTAAAGTGAAGTAAAACACAGGGAGGTCGAATTATCCAGTCACTTTAAAAGGTCAAATCTTTTTGGGTCTCTGTTTGACACAAAATGAACAGTTTCAAATAAACATTTCTGTATAGAGCTTGTCTGTTCCTTGTGTTCCCTTATTATGATTGAAAACAAGGGATTCAGTCTGTCTAATTTAGTGTAAATGCTCATTTAATGCAAATCAAACAAATCAAAACAGCTCAGTCTTTAGTATTTGCCAATCTCAACTGTAATTATCGATTTTTTTCAAACCTATTTTGGCCAATTCCAAATAAACCTTTTCTTTCCACTGTATTTCTCCTTTCATTTTCTTCTTAGAATGTATTTCCACTGAAATGTCCCTGTCTTTCAGAGCCTTCAGTGTTTTTTGTTTTTCTATCACTATGCTTTTCTCTCTCCTGCTTTATGCTCCTTTTGCTCTGTATCTTTTTCTGTCTCCCCTCCCTCTCTCTGTCCTTCTTTCTCTCCCTCCTTTTTTCTTTGGCTGCTTTTCATTCTGTTTTCTTTCATTGTTTTTCTTTTCTTTCTCGCCTAGGGACCCCATTTTTTTTCTCTTCCTCTATTCAGGTTTTCTTTATTCTATTTTCTGAATAGTTGTGGTACTTTAAGGGGAAGGGGAAGGCGAGGGAGAGGGGAGGGAGGTTAGTTTCAGTCAAAGCTGCAGAACAAAACTTCCTCCCACACCACATGCAGTGTCTCTTGGAATGAGTTTGTCACTGACTTGAAGACATACTCCCCCTCCTATGTATACCACCATGGATGACAACCCTACAGTGAATTGGTATTAGGCCAGCAGACACAAACATGTTCTATAGTGACGATTGTCATTGTGACGATGTTAGTGGGACATGTTGTGAGGAGCCTCTGTGTCCCAGGGTCTGTTTGCGGTTAAGCGGTGTTAGTTCGGTGTGCAGTATCACACGGTGACACATGATGTGGTGGTGCGCTAAACCAACCACGGCTGTGTGTGAATACGATTATCTTTCAACTGAGGTGCGTAGAGGGAGGCATTTGTGCTTCACAAGAACATCTTCATCACTGCAGAGAAATGACAGGCTACCTTACAGGAGGCAGCCCCGTGTCGAGAAGCACTACCTCCTCAACGGCTTTGGTCTCAGTGGGACTCCACTCAGATAAGCACAAGTGAAGTCCACTGCTATATCAAAAATAATAAAAATCATTACAGCCAGTTTGCATTTGTTTACATACACTAGCTGCTGACTTGGAAATCTGTAAATAAAAAAAATCCATTACTGCAGTCCTGAAAGACAAAACCACAGCAGCCAGTTAATCTCAAGGTATCATGACAGAAATCATTCCTCTTTCTTTATGATAGTGAAAGACTACAGCCTCCTGCACCTATAGTTTCCATCTCACAGTCACACACACTCACACATTCTGCCCAAGACAATTTAATGCATGACTCAATGGCATTGAAAGTGGGTTGGATAAATTGGAAATGATTAAAAATGCAGAATTGACAGGGAAACCGATAAAACTTTCTCTCTATAAGTAAGAACCAAAAACCAGCATGATGGAATGGCAGGCTTGAAGGGGAGAGAAAGGTGAAAGACAGATGAAAGTGAAGAGAGATAAAAGCCGGAGTGAGGAGGGTGTGGGATAAAGCAGGAGGAAGGGAGGCAGAGATGAAAGCAAAATGAGAAAGATAAGAACAGAGTGAGAGAGACAGAGAGGGAAACGGAGGAAGAGATAGATAGTGTACAGAGCAGAGAGAGAGGTAACCATGGAAACAGGAGGAAGGTACAAAAGAAGAGATAGACAAAGGGTTTGATTTAAAAGAATGAAACTTGGACGAAAGAAAAGTAATTCCGACTGAAATTTGTTACCGGGAGGTGGAGGAATAATACAAAGGAGTGACGGCCATAGAGGGACAGTGGCTGTGTCCCCACTGTCTGCTACAGCCAGTTTGAATGTGGTCGCCTCTAACCAGCATATAAGGCACTCCAGAGACCTCTAGTGTTAATAGGCTTCTGTGGTTCATTGTGGGCCTCACCTTGAGTAAATCTGGGGCCATTTCACTATGTAGGACACTTGCAAGATGGTCAAAATGCTGCGTTTCCTTGATCTACATCTGTCTGTCGCACAACGATTTCTGACAGAGAGAGAATATGGCGAAGACCCTACAGTATATTTTATAAGCATACTTTTCCATGAATCACATAGCAGGAAGAGACTTCAGAGCGACTAAAATAGGATAAAGTACCTTGGTAAAATTCCTCTCCCACCTTACTGCAATGAAAAACTGCATTCCTGATAAGAAGATATGAGTTCTCCATGGTCCTACATTGTGTTTGCGGACTTATTGAATGAACTTGAGGTGCATGTTGAATTCTGCACTGTTGACTACCCTTTGCCGTTGAATAAATGCAATGTGCCCATATATTAGGATTCATATTTGTATATCTATATAGAGTTACAGACAGACAGAGGGTTTTTATTCTGTGGTTTTTGAGTCTCTTGTGGCTATCCCTCTTTCTCCCTTCCCCCTCTCTGTTTTTCTCTCCTCTCTGTCTTTCTCTTTCGTCCTCTGTCTCTGTTTCTCTCACTCGCTCCCCCTCCCTCCCTCCCTCCCTCTTTCTCTTGATCTCTCTCTCCTCCTCTCTCTCTTGCTCTCTCATGCCCCCCTCTTTTCTCGCTCTCTTATGCTCTCTCTCCCTTCTCTTTTTCTCTTTCCTTCCATAGCTCTCTGTCTCACTCCCTCGCCCCCCTCTCTGTTCCTTTTATATCCTCCTTGCTGAATGCTCTTCTCCTCTCCTCCCTCAACTCTGTCTTTTCTCCTTTATATTCAGTCTTTTTTTTTCAAGCTCTCCCCACACTCCTTTCTCCAATGTTGTCTCCAAGCAGAGCTATTTCATTGCTAATATTCTGTCTTTCCATTTAGTACCCCCACTACAAAATGGGGAGAGTAATCTTTTATTTAGGGTTTTTCGCTCTGGCCATCTCTGCATCCTGTCTTGTGGGTTGCGTAAAAATGATTTTGTGTGTGTGTGTGTGTGTGTGTGAATTTAAGACTTGATTTGTTTAAATTTTACAGTACAAAAATGGGAAAAACAAGCAAACACGGAATGCATCAATACTGAATCCGAAATACGGAGCATGCTGCAAATCTTTGTTTATTTGCTTGAAGTTGTGAGTGATTCACCTATAGTCTACCTTGTGTAATCATGTGTGCCTCACATTTAAAGTTGTTCTCCTTCGGAGCAGTGAGTGAGGCAATACTGATAAAGACTGAATCTTCGGTGGGTTTTTTTTTTTCCAATTGGTGTCTTTTCTGTCTGTGTGTCCAGTCTGTTTGTACTGACCTTAATGGAAGAAGCTGGAGGCGTGCAACTAGGGTGTGGCTGCTTTTATACACTTTTGCTATATTCCATCTGCATTGCTTAGATTCAAGCTGTGTGCTTGTCTGTTTTGTGCGTATGAAACAACATGCTGTGCTTTTTTTTTTTTTTTGTGAAAGCTTAATTACAGCAGCTAATCATGCTTGAGACTTAGTATTATATCAGCATGCTGTGCAGAGGTGAGTCTGATCCAGCACTGGAAATAACAGAAGGTGTGTGGGCTTTCTGCCTTCGACATGGGTCTGAGAGGAATGGCCGGCTGAAACATCAACATCAGTCCAATAACTCAAAGTTCAAAACACAGAGCAAACTGATTCCCCTCTTCTCTTTCTGGTTGTTGAGCATAAGAAAACCCTCACCTGAACACTGTAGCTATAACAACCCTATACACAAATCTACACTGCTTCCAGTTTGCCTGTCAGTGAAAGGATGTGGAATTATAGCCGTCACCCAGCACAGCGTGTCACACACACACACACACACACACACACACACACACACACACACACACACACACACACACACACACGGCCAGAGAAACGCAGGCTGTATGCAGCCTGTCACTGGGCTGGATGAAGAAACAACACTGACAATGGGAGCTCACTAACCTACAGCAAGTAGAGTGAGGTGTATATATAAGAAACTAACCTACGGCGGATACACAAGTGAGTGTCTCCAGTATATTGTCATTTGCATTTGTCAGAATATGTTCTCACATTTGTTCTAACAAAAGAAAGAAGGAAAGAAAGAAAAACAGGGAGTTGTCATCAACGAGTCCTCTGCAGTTTTATGATTCATTGAGCTTTTCGCTGGGGTAAACCAGACAGCTGATAACTGAATCAGTTACTACACCTCTCACCCCACCCCCCTTTCTCTCTTTTTCTCACTCACTCACTCACTCACTCACTCACTCACTCACTCACTCACTCACTCACTCACTCACTCACTCTATCTCTCTGACTTGCTCTCTTCGTCTTGCTGGAAAGAAAAGTTATAACATTGACCTATATGACAGAGGATGTGACGCTACACTGCACAGTTGTCCACCTATAGATAAACAACACAGAATCATGCTGCGGCTTGAAAGTGGACAAGTAGTCATATGGTAGAAATACAGTATAAGTCACACGGACGCCCATGTCAGGAGTGTGTTGTTTCAGGGCTGTGGGGAACTGAAAGTGTTTAAGTGTGTGCGTGTTTGTGTTTGTGTGTGCGCGCGTGTGTGTGTTCCTGATCTCAGACATCAGACAAATGCGCACTCGCAACCATGCACAAATACACATTTCAAATCCCAGTTGAGGGTTAGTACACTTGAGAGCAGGGCAATGACTTACTTCCCTTACTCTCTCTCTCTCTCTCTGCGTGTCTCATATGCACATAGGGACCTGTAGAAATCTAAGAACTGAATGAAATTTTACGCTTACTATCCACTGTAGCCATTTCCACTATTAGTTTTCTCTATCCCCGCGCACTAAAACGTACCCAAAGTAAATGGACAAGCGAGCAGGTTTTGTTGTTATGAAGATTCAGGTCTGGAAAGGAGCCAGTGTATTTCTTCCCCAAACTTTTGTTGTCTGTGTCTTTTTCATTTTCCCCATAGGCTAGTTCTGTGTTGTTTTATGTACGTGTCCCTTGTTGTTTCTTCCATGTGGTTTCTTTGTCTTTCAGCCTCTTATCTCTTTGTTTCTTCCCTTGCTCTCCTTCTATTTTTTTTCTCCCATTCTCTCTCTCGACTTCCTGCTATCTCTCCCCCTCACTCACACCCTCACTCAATCTCTTTCTCTTTCTCTCTCTCCCCCTCCCTCACGCTCACTCTCATTCCCTATCTCTCCCTCCTCCCCCCTCCGCTCCCCTTTTCTCTCTATCTTTCTCATTCTCGCAGCACTCCCAGCCGCTGATGATTGATCAAGGTTTTCAAGGTTTGCCCTTTCCTGTTATTTAGTAGGAAATGTTTATGCACAGTCCTCAGCCTTACAGTCACAACTGGCATGTGTCCACACAGCATTTGTCGCACTCACATGCATTTATACATATGTGTCTGAAAACACACTTTTTCTCCCCTCCTCACTGTGTTTACTAGTTACAAGGTATGGTAAGCTCTGCTATAACTGAATACCTGTCTAATTATCAGGATCATCTTCAGTGCCGACTACTTAAGCAGACAACCTGTACTTAGCCCGCAGGTACTCTGCCGCACTGTTTCTCAACACAGCCTGAAAGAAATCTGGAAGTTCAATAGTTAATGTCTTCCCTTGCTGTTTTTCCTTTTCCTCACTCTCTCCGTCTCTCTATCTCCTTTCCTCTCTCCGTTCCCTTTGCTCTCATCCCCCCCACCCCCCACCCCCCTTCAGTTTGCACCCCCCTTCTCCTTTCTCTTGCTGATGGACTCTTCTTTTTTATTTTCACACTCACCATTCCCCTTTTCTCTCTTCTCTTTTTCTCTCTTCTTCTTTCCTCCAGCCCCCCCTCGCTCTTTTCTTTCACTGCATTTTCTTTCAACCCTCCCTCTATCTCTCTTCCCCTCCCCACCTCCCCCCTCACTCCACCCCCCCCCTTCTTTTCTCTCTCTTTTAGTCTTTCTTTCTCTTTCTTTTGCCACATCCTTTCTTATGCCTCAGCCACCCCCCCTCCTTCACTCACCACCCCCCCTCCTGTCTCTCCTTTCCCTTCTTCCTCCTTTTTGCTGCATTCTCTTTTTCCCTCCCCCACCCCGGTTCTCTTTCCTCTCTCCCTTTTTCTTTCTGTCTCTCTCACCCCCCCTCACCCTCCTCCTCTTCTTCCTCCACTCAGCTTCACTCCCCCTCCCTGCTTCTTTCTTCCTTATTCTTTCTCCCCCACGTCTGTCTCCCTCCCTCTCTCCTAACTGCTTTTCTCTCCTTTCTTTCTCCTTTTCTTTTCTTTTGTCACTTATTTTTTTCTTCTGAATTTCTCAGACAGTATACTTCAGGCTGTCTCAATAGTTAATTAGTTTGAATCTAGAAATAATGGCAGCAAACTACACGGTCTCTGGAAAGTTAAAAAATTTTACCATTTCTCAGACATTATCTGTCTGACTGTTGTGCTACTGACAGACGCACCTCCACCCATAGTCTCTCTGAGTGTTGTGCGTGTTGTGAAGTGTGTACGTGCCTCTGTGTGTGTCTGCATACATACATATATATAAACATGTCTGTGTGTGTAAATTCACATATATATCGGTCTAGGTGCACAGAGAGGAACTAGTGATTAGGTTTTTTTTTAAATAATTGCTTGTGCGTTTGGGCACAAGCTCATAAAAGAAAGGAAATGCAAAGTATAAAGTGTGATCAAGAAAAGATAGAGCTTGTGTCCCTGTGTGCCTTAAAGAGAAATGTGTGTTGAAGGGTCATGCTGAATTGTATGTAGTGAGAAAGGGAGATAAGATTTGTGTGTGTGTGTGTGTGTGTGTGTGTATTTGTAAGAGAAAAGAAGAGAGAAAGAGAAGTGAGATGGGAAGGAGAGGGTGGGAGGAAGAGAAAGAAATGGGGTGATGCTGTGTGTGTCTGTCTGTGTGTGTGTGTGTGTGTGTGTGTGTGTGTGTGTGTGTGTGGTGGGGTGGAGGGCTGGTGGAGGGGGGCAGGCACAGTCAGTTCTGATAACAGCAACAGTAGGAGGAGGATGAGCCGTGGGACCGCCCCACTCTCCCACAGATATAAATAGGAGGTGGATTTTTTTACTCCACTCATTTCTCCTGAAGGATGAGATCCCTGAAACACCTCAAACATCACTCAAGGAACAATGTGGTGAGTTTGTAACCTAAAGATGGAGAAAGATATACTGCTGCTAAGGTTTAGGGAGGGTGGTGGCTACTTGTTTTGCAGTTTGGTAGTGAGGTATTTACACTCTTGTCTGTGTGTGAGCGTGAGAGGATGTGAGATTACTTTTCACATTCATATGAGAACAGTGATGGGAACATCTTTTAAGAAAAGATAAGAGTTGTGCTTCTTTGCCGCACGTTTTCTGCTGCTGCTCTAATTGTTTGTCCTTAGGTGTCTTTCAGTTGCAACTTTAAATGTGAAAGTACGGAATCTTGCAATTACTACCCTACCTTCTCTGTCTCCTTGTCATTTGTCTTTTTCTCTTTCATTTTGTCAGCCTTTCATTTTGCTGTGCTTTTTCTTCTCTCTTCAGCTCCCCCTCCTTCCCTCCCTCCCTCCTTCCCCTCTTTCTCTCTCACTCACTCACTCACTCTGTCTTTCTGTCTCTCTTCACCCCCCCCCCATACACACACACCTCCCGCACACCCCCTCCCTCTCCTTTTCCTTTCTCTCTTCCCTTCTCTCACATGCTCACTCAATCTCTCGTTCCCCTTCCCTCCCCTCCCTCTCCTCCCCTCTTTCTTTATCTTTCAGGCCCTCCATCTCATTTCTCTCTCCATCTCCCTCCCTCCACTCCTCCCCCGCCCACAGCTCTTTCTCCTTCACTCCATACCTCCCTCCCTCTCTTTTCTCTCACTCACACACACACACACACACACACACAAACACATACACACACACACTTTCAAATACACACCCAGTCTCTTTCCTTTTCTTTCTCACAAACACACAGTCTGTCTCTGTCTGACTACTTTAAAAGCAGTAATTATAAATGACGTGGTTATCAGGGCATCCAGGTCTACTCCCCTCTCCCAACACACTCCACACACACACACACACACACACACAAACACACACACCTTTATTCTTGCTCTATCTCCTCTTCCTTTTCCCCTATTTCTTCATCCACTCTTTTCTCTTCTCTCAGTATTTTGTAAGAAAAGGAAGCAGCACTGAGCGAGGACAAGTGTGCAGTCTGAAAAGAAACTAAGGGTCAGAGCTTCTCTCTATACATTTTCCTACCACTGAGATTCATGCTGAGAAAAAATTCTGAAACCAGTGGCCTGCAATACTTGCTTCTCCTTTACCACAAAGAGCCAGTTTGGTCATACAACAATTTCTTCCCCATAGTTTCACTATTCCACTTTTACAAGCAGCAGGGTAAACATGTGCATGTCGGTCTGAAACACTTCCGAACCATACAATTATGTTAGAGAGTCATATGCATCAGTCTGGAATACAGAATGAGCCCGAAGCTCTATCGAATGTCTGTTATGGGTATAAGACTGCCTGCCGGCATATATCATCTTGTTAAGGAAGCCCAGTGTGGCAGGCATTATGAAGTCAGCTACGGCAAAAGTCTGTGTAGAGCGGAGGCGCTTTGCTCCTCATGAATGGGACAGATCGCTCCAGCGATGAGCTGACTTTGGTCAGCCGGGCTGCCCCGGGACCCCACAGGAAGTGCTGAGGACAGTCCACGGAAGTCAACATCCTGAATGGACCTGCATCCCTTGTTGTGTTTTTATTATTCTAAAGCCTGTCAAGGAAGGAAGCGGGGTGCTAACACAGATCTGCCTTATCTCCTCAATCTAATTTTCTGTGGATTCACAGCAAAGAAACAAGGCGTAGTCCGAATGCAGCTTTTACAGTATAACCCTGAAATGCATTATTTTAACACCATCCTGCAGTGCTGGGAAAGAAAGATGGTATAGCTTGTGGTGTCAATTGGAAACACTGAATCTACACAACTAAATTTAATGATAATTTCATTATCATGGCAACCCACAATCTTCAGTTTAAATTAATAGGAAGGTTACAAATATCATGGGGCTGCAATGGGGAAATGAGGTTATATGAGGAAATATTGTGTAAGGCGGGTTTTGTAACAACGGAATAATACAACAACCCCCCCCCCCCACACACACACACACACATGCGCACACGCACACACAAAAGAGCATTGCTTGTTTTTTTTCTTCCGACTTATGTTGTATGTTTAATGTGTTTTCTTCCAGGAGGAGGAGAGCAGTCGCTTGGTGCGGGGCTACCCCAAGATGACTGAGGGCCAAGTGGATGTGGGCACGCAGACGGAGCCTGTGGTGGTACTATCTCTGGCTCAGGCAGCCGTTCTTGGCCTCATCTCCCAGAATGAAATCTTTGGAGCCACCATTGCTCCTAATGGCTTTTACACTGGAGAGCCCAGGGAGTGCCCCCCTCCTCCACCTGAGGAGTATGAGTATGCTGACCAGCTGATAGGGGCCAATGGGGACTACCTTGCCGAGCCTGCTGGGGAGCCGGAGCCCCAGCCCCACTGCAGTGAAAGAAGACGGCCCGGACCCCGTGGAAGGACCAAGAGGCCCAGGACCGACGATGAATTGGAGGGTCATACACACAAAGTACCAAGTCCACATGCTCAGATTAAAGGTGAAAGACTTGAGTCAGATACCCCTCCATCCTGTATCCACATGAACAGCAGGCATAGTCCTGGCAAGTCACACGATTCAGTCAACCAACAAGGGTCTTTGAAAGAGGAGCAGGCCTGTGGAAACTGTCCCTCATGTGTGAGAGATACACCCAGGCTGCAAACAGATGAAAAAACAGAACAGGAACAAAAAGACAGCTCTGGTAGAGAAAAAGAGAGGAAGGAAGAAGAGGAGTTAGTAGTAGAGGAAGAAGAGGAGGAGGCACTAAACCTCAAGACAAGTGGAGAGAATGGCAGTCCACTGGAGAACCGCTATTATGAGTCCAATGATGTTTCCTATGAATCGGCTGACATGTCTGTGCCAGGAGAGTATGAGGAGAATGGACAGGCCATGCTGTGGTCAGACCCAGAGGGCCTTGCCAGGCGAATGCAAATCGACCGGCTGGACATTAATGTACAGATCGACGAATCTTACTGTGTAGATGTGGGGGAGGGTCTGAAGCGCTGGAAGTGCCGCATGTGTGAAAAGTCATATACATCAAAATATAACCTCGTCACTCATATTCTGGGCCATAACGGAATTAAGCCCCATGAATGTCTACACTGTGGAAAGCTCTTCAAGCAGCCAAGCCACCTACAGACTCACCTGCTCACCCACCAGGGAACCCGACCTCACAAGTGCACTGTTTGTGAGAAGGCTTTCACACAGACCAGCCACCTAAAGAGGCACATGCTGCAGCACTCAGACGTGAAACCCTACAGCTGTCGCTTCTGTGGCCGTGGCTTCGCCTACCCCAGTGAACTGCGGACCCACGAGAACAAACACGAGAATGGGCAGTGCCATGTCTGCACCCAATGCGGGTTAGAGTTCCCAACCTACGCACACCTGAAGCGCCACCTGGCCAGCCATCAGGGTCCCACCATGTACCAGTGCACAGAGTGCCACAAATCCTTCGCTTACCGCAGCCAGCTGCAAAACCACTTGATGAAGCACCAGAATGTGCGGCCCTACGTTTGCCCCGAGTGCGGCATGGAGTTTGTCCAGATTCACCATCTCCGACAACACGCTCTCACTCACAAGGTACTGGCAGCGCACGCCCTCGCACTTAAGGTACTGAAATCCAGTGATGTGCCTTTGTCTACCAGTTTATATGCTCAAAGCAAAAATAAGCCAGGCCTCATGCAACCGCACATCCTTAAACCCTAAGTCCAAATAGAAAATTGTCATTGTGAAGGTCCAAGTGTATAAGGGATGCAGGAAAGTAGCAAAGTGTTTTAGCTTCTTTCTCAATTTTCTGTATGAATCCTCACTGAAAAAAATGGGGCCTATTGCACACTTGCATCACACCCTTTTTTCCAAAACCAGTTGCTTTGTAAACATAGCCTTCAAAGGCCTTGAGAAATTTTTTTTTTTTTGTGTGTGGCTCAACCCCCCACTTGCATGTGTTATGTGTTGTGTGTCATTTGCAGAGCTACTTCCCTTTGTGTCTGATGAATCACTCTCGTTTCTTTCTCCCGTTCATTATATAGTCTGTTTTATTCTATAGAAAAAAAAAATTCTTTTCATGGCCTTTGCCTTTGTTAAATATGAAAAAAAAAAGTTAAATAAATGTTGAAACTAAAAACAAAAGTTTATTCTTTCCATTGTTAGACTTTTTCCACTCCAGCTTTCAACACTCGAGGGGGATAATGTAATCTACATGAGTTGGATCAAAAGCCAGAAAAAAAAAAAAGCCCAAACACATGCACACACGAAAGCTTTCACATTTGTGTCTTTTCCTCTATGACTCATTATGCATTTTCCTCTAACCATAATTTATCTAAATTAATTAAATGTCCCTTTTTTGTTTCCCCAGGGTATGAAAGAATTCAAATGTGATGTCTGCTCCAGAGAGTTCACCCTGTCTGCCAACCTAAAGAGACACATGTTGATCCATGCCAGTGTGAGGCCCTTCCAGTGCCATGTGTGCTTCAAGACTTTCGTCCAGAAGCAGACTCTTAAAACGCACATGATTGTCCATCTGCCAGTCAAACCTTTTAAATGCAAGGTGAGTGAACCTTTATTAGCTACACGCCAATGTGACGGAGCAAGAGAGGGTACCAACTATTGTTCTCTCGTCTTTCAGGTGTGCGGAAAGTCGTTCAACAGAATGTACAACCTCCTGGGCCACATGCATCTCCACGCTGGCAGCAAGCCCTTCAAGTGCCCTTACTGCACCAGCAAGTTCAACCTGAAGGGGAACCTCAGCAGACACATGAAGGTCAAACATGGCATTATGGAAGCTTCAATAGATGGACAAGGTTAGTAGCTCCATGAGTTGTCCGTAATCACACTCTACTTTGAAACAGATGCCACTCTTTGTTGACATTTGTTGATCAGATATGTGTTGCATATTTCCTAGTGGAATCGCTCAGTCGGCTTCATGTTGCATTATTGTCACTCAGTCTCTCCCTAATGCACTTTGACTTAGCATGTACTGTAATCTAGTGGCCAAGTGTTTTGATGTTTCTCTGTCACTTGCTCCCTGTGTTTAGTAAATATAGCAGTGCCTGGATTAGGCATGGCTGTCTCTATCAGTGCAGACTGTGATACTGAGACAGGGGAAGAGGGGGGATCTACTGGCTGTCCTCAGTGAGCCCATGTGTCTTTGGGAAGGGCTCTGTATATGTGTGGTTTTGAGTCTTACATTTGTGTTTGCCTTCTTTTTCAGAACCACCCCAGGACACCGAAGGCCAGGAGGACTATGAAGAGGAGAGCTTTGAATTCAGCGAGCGAGAAAACCGGGCTAACAACAACAACACACCAGACGTTGCTAAACTATCTCAAATGGAGTATTACAGCACCTATGGGAAGGGCACAGGGCGCTTCAGCACTGCATGAATTATTAAAATCACAACAAATTGAATATAAGTGTGAACTAATGAAAACAGGATTTTTTTTTACAATTTTTTTTGTCTTTTTGGTGTTAAAAATATAGTGCTTGGGTTGTTCTTCAAGGGCACGAAGAAGCCCAACAAACTGCACATTCATATGCACTGGAATCTCGTAATGCTACAAAATTTGAAAATGTATACTTTATACCTAATTACATATTTTTCATCTCAAAACACTGCAGATCTACTGAATGAATATATTATATTTCAGAAACCTGGACAGTCTAACACATAAACTTAGCTTCAAAGCTTCAGAATATGTGTTTATATAAATGTGTATATGTTGTCAGTTGCTTAAGAACAGGAAAATCACCTCAACCTAATTTGAAAAGCACATTTTTAAATAAAAACATAAAAGCATAGTGATGTTATGCTGCCCTTACTCATGCAAACAATTCCGGTCTCTCGGTCTGCTGGGGTAAACTAATGTGAAGTTTAAAGAAGGGAACAAGTGCTCATTTCACTTGCCAAAGCTTCTCAAGTTAGAGGTCATTTTGATTTATACTGTGATAAATTTGCTAAATGGCTAATATTTCATTGTATTTGCAATCCTTTATTTTTTGTATATTATTGTACAGAATGTATCAGTCCTCTTTTACATTGGCTGGTACTGTAATCAGTGCATTGCACTGAGGACCACTGTGTCTACTTTTTAGGTTTCTGCATTAACAAGCATCACCCTGTATTGATCTCTAGTCTATGAATGTAATTGTTTCTATGGAATGTTTTAAGACGCTAATGAAAAGAAAATCAAAGCACCCCTTTTAATGGTAGGACCCCTTTACCAAAGAATTGGATGCAATCTTGCAGCTACAGCCTCCGTCAGTCTCTTTCCTTGCTGTTGTGTTGAGCTGGGACATTGGCTTTCTTGGGGTCCAATCACAGACCTCATGAAATTACATTCAGGTTTCCCTCCCACCCATCTGTAGATCTCTTCAAAAGATTACCACAGAGAACACACTGTGGTACCGCTTCTCTTTCAACAAACCTCACCAACCCCCAACACCCACCCAGGCCTTCGCAAGACCAGACTGCAGTATTTTTCAAGAGCAATATAAGCCCTGCATTTGTATTGCAGCTGTTTTTTTTTTAAATGGATGAATCTCAACAAGAATTGTCCCAAAAAACTTGGACAGAAATATTAAGTGCCCCAGTGTGTCTGTGAGAGCATACCATCCATCATGTTGTACACTGGTCTCAAGTGATGAACGACAACCTCCCAACATGTGACAGGGCCATGGACCTCGTGGAAAATGATTTGGGAAATGCTCAATATATTCATTTTCCCAGTGCTTAGCTTTTAAAACTTGTAACCTGCAAACAAGGTAACCATTTGCAATGTTGATATAGTGCATTTAAATTACAAAATGCTCATTTTTGTGAGTTTTTCAGTTTTTGTGTTCACTCCATCACTGTTTTAGTGATGATACGAAGGGAAAGATGTTCCGCTTCAATGGCTTTCTGTATTGACATTAGTGTGGAGATAAAGTGGATAGAAAAGTATGTACAATGTTGTGTACCAGACAATACTGTAAAATAATAAATTTATTTACCTTTAAAATGTTTTTTTGCTTTTGTTTTTCAAAAATCAAAACTACTAATAGTGGGTCAAACGAGGAATTTAATGGCAAATGTGTTTGACACATGCTTCAGACCTGCCCAAGGCATTACACAGTATTGAATACAGTACTTCACATTACAAAAATAAAACCTTGGAAATAATGGGACAGTTAAGGGAGTGTCAGATCGAAAGACAGCTCTCCATTTTGTTATAATCTACTAGAATACTACATAATCCTATAGACAATACTTTCCTTCGGATAAAATGCAAGTGAATTTATTAACCGTTAAGTTAAAAATGAGGTACAAAAACAAGATTGACATTGCCAACTCCGAGCTAACCATTTTCTTTTAAGTCCTTCACTTGCCGAGGGCTTTATCCAGATTTGTCTTGATGGCGTCGAGGAAGTCTGTAGTATTGACGTAGTGCTCGTTGAGCTTGACACTGAGAAAGCAAAGACATGACACAACAGGGCTAAAAATGCAATACTGTACCACACTTGAGAAAACAGCAAAACACGATAGCAATGCAATCGGTAATATTTTCATTGTTAGGGTTTATCGTAAGTTATTGTTGATACTTCAAATAACTTGTATTCTTACTTCAACATTAGAATAGGCATGATGCATTATTTAGCAACTTCATTAACACGACTCAACAACATGACAGTTTAAAGTGACGTCTGTCCTGTTTTTATGCATCCCTGGTTTCCAAGGAGCACTACCTTCAATCACAAAAGCTGTACTGCCTGATAGATAAAAATGCCCAAGTAAAACACGGGTTAAGCTAATGCGACAATGCAACAAATAGACAAAAAGAATAAAAGCCATATGTGTGTTCAAAAACAAGTTACAATACAGTACCTCTTACAGGGCAACCTAACCCTTATGTAAGGGTTTCATAAATCTTTGAGCTGATGGACAAATATAATGTGGTGTTGTATCTTTCCTCATGTTTGTGTGAAATCAGCCAGTTTCATGTTTCATGTTAAGAATATCTTAAAATCACATGGACCTACATTTTAATCTAATATATTTTTATGACCACAGACCCGTTTTTCACCAACAATAATTTACATTTTTATGATACTGTAAACAAAAAAACAAACAAACAAAAAAAAAACAGGGAAGAAAATACTACTTTGCAAACGTGCCCAAAGATGAGGGCAAGTTTGGGACAAGGTTTCAAGTTCCCAGCCTGTATTACTTGCTGGCAGGTCATAATCAGGGTACGGTAAATAAAACCTTGCCTTATGTCGGTGTATCAGACTAATGGTAGTGGTTACATCAAAGGGAATATTTTCATCCCAAATTAAAATAAGAAAATCTTCCAAAGAATCATCCAAGCACCACTCATTCTTGGCTGCCATTATAGGCTTAATGTCCCATGACATAAAGATGCAAAATGGACTAAACTGATACACATTTCAAATTAAGGCTGCAACTAATCATTATTTGTTTTATTAATGAATCTGCAGAGTATGATTTCAGACAGTTTGGTTTATGAAATGTCAAGACAATTGTGAAAAATTGTCATAATCTTCATACATCTTGTTTTGTCCAAGACAACCCCAAACATAGCCAATTTACAGGTCCATAAAACAACAACAAAAAACAGCAAATTTTCAAAGCTGAGATGCTGAAACTGCAGTGTTTAAATTTTTTGCATAAACCAACTCAATTAAAATATCTGCAGATTATTTTTCTGCTGACGACTTACTGATTCACTAATTGTCTTAGCTTTCTAAATGTCTCTCTTAAAAACATTTGAACCCTTGTGGATTAAATGTTGACATAGTGTATTAATGACTTACTAATCTATTTACCCCGAAAACACCTTTCCAGTACCTAAAATTAACATGTTGTTTGCAAAGAGTAACCTTATATCCATAGTAGTTTCACTCCCTTAATTCAACAATACATTCTACAATATTTTGGATTTGATGTGTCACACCAAGACGCTAGCCCTACAGGTAAAACATACGTAACTATGAAATTGCAGAATAACACCCACATTATGTACGGTTCATTATTTGATGCTGACTATGATGACTGCATTCAATCTGAAAATAGGATGCGTGTGCTGTCTGGACTGTGCAAAAATCCCTCTTGGATATTACCAGCACATTTTTGTCAGTTAAAAACTCAGGCCGATCTAAAGACAAAACTACTAATGGCAACAACTAGATGTATCTCATAAAATATATACTGAGTGCACATAGGAATCCACATTTAGGTGATAAAGTTTCCATCCCCTTATTTTGAAATGACAAAAAGAGTAAAACAAGGAATGTTTTAATGTCATATTTAATGCATTTAGCTAGTACAAATGCTGTCAATCATCAGAAATTACTTAAAGAAATTTATCAAGGTCCTGTGTCATTTTAAAGTAAGGGGATGCAAACTTAGCTCTAAACCTAATATAATAACGCACCAGAAGTTAGTACAAATGTTCTTTCATCGGCAGAAATAAGAAAACTTAGCCACAAGTACATATAAAAAAGCTATAATAAAATAACGACAATTACAAAAGTGCAAAAGTTTGACTCATTGTTAAATTAATTTAAAAAATTAAGTGATTAACTGATGACCATTAAATATTAAGTTGATTTAAAAACCTTTGTTTTACTCTTTATGGAATTTCAAAATAAGGAGATACAAACACTAGAGAGTGGTTCGAACTACAACAAAAAAAACAGCATATTGAAACAGAAAAAACTTACTTGGCCAGGCCGTGGATGCAGCCTGCAAGGTCCTTGGTCATCGTGCCGCTCTCAACAGTCTCAACGCAGACCTTCTCCAGCGTCTGGGAGAACCTTCACATAACCAAAACACATTTAGAAAACCCCCGCACCAGGTCAGCATTCCACTACAATAATATAAATCTCCTCTTACTTTATAAGGTCAGGGTTGCCATCAAGTTTGCCACGATGCTCCAGGCCTCTGGTCCAGGCAAAGATGCTGGCAATGGGGTTGGTGCTGGTCGGCCTTCCCTGAATGCCAAATCCAACATTAGCTTTCTTTTTAAGCAACTTGAAACTTTCAATTGTGATTTTAATTTTAAGCATAATTCCCTTTTTAAAGTTTAACCACATGATGGCAGTGTAGCTCCACAAATTTGCAAGACCATTTTTCAGCTTCACACATTTTCTGTTTCATTAGGCAGCAGAACTGCTTTCCAATACAGAGCCAAAGGACTGACAAAGACGGATGGTTACAAACCTTCTGGTGCTCACGATAGTGCCTGGTCACAGTGCCGTGGGCAGCCTCAGCCTCAATAGTCTTGCCATCGGGGCACACAAGAACTGATGTCATCAATCCCAGAGAGCCGAAACCTAAAACAGGAAACACAAAATCCTTCTTTATTCCAACCCACAACTGCTCAGAAAACTGGCAAGCTGCTGAAGCTCTTAGAGATTTTAGTATTTGGTAACATTTCCAGAGACCAGGCAAAAATGTTATCAAAATATCTCACCCTGTGCAAGAATATCAGACTGAACATCTCCGTCGTAGTTCTTGCAAGCCCACACAAAAGCTCCAGAGGACTTCAGCACCTGGGCGACCATATCATCGATAAGCCTGTGCTCATACCAGATCTTCAGTTTGTCAAACTGAGGTTTGTAGTTTCTATAGGAAAAATAACACAATACATTTAATCCACTTTTCTCTTTCTTTTGTTACCATGTTGAACAACGTTAAAGTAAATAGTGGCTTGATGCAGCTGTGTGTAAAACAGCAAATTAAAATAAAATGCTTTGTTGTCTCAGAATGTAGTTTTACAGAAAACTAAAAAGGACAAAAAAGGACGAAACAAAAACAAAAGAGGACACTCACTTTTCAAAGATATCCTGGAAGATGTCCTTAAATCTGCCATCGTAGGCTTTGAGAATGGTGTTCTTGGTGCTCATGTATAGTGGCCATTTCTTCCCAATGGCATATTGGAAGCAGCTGTGTGCAAAGCCTGTAATAGACTGTTGGAGGGAAAATACAAACAGTTACTGTAGGTTTTATCAGTAGTACAGGGGTTAACAGCTTCCCCTTGACAAGCCCAAAGTCATCTATTATGACCCTTGATGTTGTTAAATCAAACAGAGCTGAAGGCAAACAAAACCGCAGCATAGCAAATAGACACTTCTGTTTCAGTGGCTGCTGTGGCAAATTTATGAAGCACGATTCAAAGTAGAGGTATTATGACCTTATTATCAGTTTCCTGAGACCACACATTGCTTCCTTATGATTTACTATGAACTGTAAGTTTTCTTTACTTAATTTAATGTCCTGTTGCTTTCCATGTTCATTAGTGTGCAAAAAATCAAAACCAAATCCTAACCTAAAATTTGATCTTACTTCTGTATGAGTACCATGTTAAAATCAATAGTGTCATGGTGTTGTTTTTTTATGAATTTTAATAATTCTGACCCATTTCTCAAAATGTACATGTTTAGTAAACTGGAACTGAGAACTGAGTATAACTAAAACTATTAAGGGACTAACATATTGTTGCTGCTTGTGTTATTAAGTGGGACTTGATAATGTTAACAAAAAGACATGATCTGCAGCCTTCATCTTTATATCTCATATTCTCGCTTACCTCATCTGTATTGTACATGCCCATTCCACAGCCCCCACCAGGAAAGTCATAGACCTCCCATTCTGTGTTTGCACTTCCATCAGCAGGTGAGAAGACCATCTTGAATTTGCCGGGCTGGTTCACAACAAAGTCAGTTGCTCTGTACTGTGGAGGAAACACAGATTTATTATGTCTTATTAGGACATTTAATATAAACCCTGACATAGCTTGTTTAATGTTACTTTAGTCTTAAGAAGTGAAAGAAATATTACTGTATGGTCAACTAGTCAACACTGACCTGATCACCAAAAGCATGTCTGCCAATAGTGATGGGCTGTGTCCAGCCTGGAACAAGCCTGGGAATGTTCTTGCAGATGATTGGCTCACGGAAGACGGTACCACCCAATATGTTCCTTATGGTTCCATTAGGGCTCTTCCACATCTTCTTCAGGCCAAACTCTGAACATACACAAAAGCACACACAGAAAATGAGTTGTTAATAATGTGCAGCATCACACTGAATCAACTGTGTTGTAGTTTCTATGTTTTTAAAATGTTCATCCACTTCAAAACTATTCCACCTCTTAGTATTTAAGAACTTAAAATCATACGCTATGAGATGTAAAAAGTACTTTCAATTAGAACAATATTAAAGTTCAACCTTCAAGAAATTTCACAAAGCAGCCAATGCTGCTACAGTGTCTGGTGTCCCCGATGTTGTATTCAATAACCAGTGACTAGCGGTAAGACTACAAGTGCAAGTCTAAACTGTTATTATGAAATTACAAACATGTGAAAGGTTAACAAATTGTTTTTACAGACCTTCCACTCTAGCTTCGTCAGGTGTGATGGTGGCACATTTAACCGCCACATGGTACTTCTTCGTAGCCAGGGCAGAGTCTATGGTGACCTGGTCAGCAGTCTGGTCACGGTATGGTAGACCCAGGTCAAAATACTTCAGCTCCACATTAACATTGGTCAGAATGAGCTATAAATCCACAAACAAAAAACAAAAAAATACTAAATAAAAAGAAAAACCTGGTTGCTTCAAGTTTCAACACAATGAAATTGAAGCCTTTTTTCGACCTTTTTAAGTAACTTTAAAATGCAATTTAGGACCTAATTTATATTCACATTGGAACATGAAGACAAATGCAAACATACGCTACTCTACTGTATCATGGGTGTTTTCCCCAAAACACATAAATGCATAACTAAATGTAACAATAAGCAATGCCCACTTCAAGTTAAAAATAATCAACTTAACCAAGACATATAACAAAAATGAAGACCTATCAAAATTTTATTTAATTTTGGACTCTTTAAGGACCTATGGGAACCCTTTTTCTGGGATCAGTAGAGTTGTTAATGGGAGAATACAAAAAAATCAATGAATCTCTGAAAATTTTCTGATCTCATGAATCTTCACGTTTCTTCCTGAGCCAACATCTCCCCTCTGAATGCAGCCAGTCAGTGACTGAATGAAACATTTTCCCTCACATTCTTGTGTCAGTCTAAGATATAAAAATAGGCCAGTCTGCCACCAATGTAGGCTGGCCCACTGTGGTGCAAGACACACCACAGTGTTTGGCTGTTTAGCAATCGACTCTTGAATGCCAATCTATCACCTTCTCTTTGATGAACTCCCAGATGATACGGGTCATCTCATCTCCATCCATCTCCACCACCGGCTGGGCCACTTTGATGCGTTTGTCAGCATCTGTAAATCACACATACAGAGAGCTTTAGTATAACTGACCTTTTAAACTAAAGTCTAAGGTTACTGATCAATAAATACAAGAAAATACAATTGAAAAAAAAAATGCTAACAGATGACAAAAACCAGTTTCAGTTTAGGCTCAGTAACAGGGATGATTGATCTGCCTATCAGTTTCTAAATTGCCCCATTGCCCCTGAGCAAACATGACTGGAAAACCACTAAAATAAACTTATTGTTTTATTACAATACAACATTTGCTGATTACAACTTCTTAAATGAGAGGATTTAAAGTGAATCTAAAAAGGAAAGCAGAGAAGTGCTTTGCTTCACCTCTGGAATTTCTGGCTGTTGAGTGGACAAAATAGGACATTATTTATTTTCCTCATAATATACGAAGGCCAATTTTAAAGGACATTTATTTTTTAAACCGTTAGCTTTTATGTTCACGGTCATTCTCCTACTTGTATTTTGGTGCCATTTGCAACATTGCTTCACACATCAGGGGAAAAACTTGAATCAGACATATCGTATTTAATTTGCCTAATACAACACTGCTCCCTGGTGTGGTCAAAACACCACTGGGAACCTTTAAATCTGTAATTGTGAACCTAATTATAATTCACAATTGGCCCATAAGAAAAGATTATTCGAGGATTATATTACATTACATATTAGCTATGATAATTAATGATTTTACTTCAAAGATCAACGGCTTTCGGCTTGCTTATGCAGGGGTCGCCACAGCAGAATGTCCTCCACATGTTGATTTGGTGTGAGCTTTTTAAGCTGGATCCATTCACCCTCCCATTTTTATCCAGGCTCAGGACCAGCACCAAGGTGGCCCTTGCTTGCTCTGTAGGGCCACACCTGGTGGGGTGGGATTCTATCCCGCACTCTTCTGCATCCCAACCCAATGGTCTACCCATTGAGCCACCAGGCCCTCTATAAATAATGATTTTTCTCCAAATAATAATTAATGCAAAGAAAAAATACCTCTAACTTTAAAAATGATAACCGCTTTCACAGGCACACGTATATAAACACTTATAACTAAAAGTGTACTTTATTTTCACGCTAACATTGTCTGGAGAGAGAATTGCCCAAACTTTGTTGCTTTCCAGTTTTATCAACATAGATTAGTCTCTCTAATCATCATTGCTTTCATTCTACTCTTTGTGTGAGAGGCCTGCCAGCAAAATGATTACAATTAATCAAATAAAAGTACAGGGGAAGGCACAGACGATCAAGTGACTGTAAGATTTGCCAGGAAATTTAACACTCCACCAAAGTCTTTTTCAGCATGTAAAAATAAGGTTTGTGGCAGAATTAACAACTACTTAACAAATTTACGATGAAGGAAAAGACATGTGACCTAGCACCTGTCAAAACAGCCTGTTCCCCACCAAATGTGACACACGAGCTTGCAGATTACGGATACTGGACATGGTGGCCAAGGAGGACTGAAAATAACCTAACAGCAAAGATCTGTGACCTTTGCTACGCAATAACAAATAAAAACAAATGACATACTTTATCTACCTCACAGGTTTTATTTTTCTAGTTTGACTAAATTCTCTTCAGCACATAGACAACTACGCTTTCAAACGACATGTCACCTGCAATAATGATTATGAAATATACTTATGTTTATTTATTATGTGCTGGTGGCCTTTATTGCTAATAATTGGGCATTACAAGCTCCTTAATTTACTAAGCAGCAAATACTTTGCCATTTTTTGAGGAATATTATTTTTTGCTTAGCAGATCGTGTGACAATGTATTATAATCACTTTGACAGCAGTTTCCTTACAATTTCATCCACTTATGTCGGAAGTTACAACTACAGAGAATGGAAAGAGCTCAAAAGAACCAGAGTTCTTGTTGCAAATTTCACAACAAAACAATACCGTTGTGATAATCAATTAATCATTAAAATCGTTTTTTATGCCACAAGTACATCATTCAACCAACCACTAACACACACACAACTGTTAAACCAACTGAGCCACAGTCACCCCATAGAAATATTAACTATTACTTGTCAGAAATCATGGAAAGTTAAGCGCCTCATGAGTTAACTGCATTATTGTAAGTTAAATTACCAACTGTGACCTTCTCTGTCTGCTACAGCTTGGGACCACCACTGCGTGGTTGGGGATGGGCTGCTGGGGGTTCATTGTCTTCCCAGACACTTCCGACATGTGGTCAGGAAGAGCGGGGCATGAACCTCTGACTTGTTTAACCTAAATCTCTTAAAAGAGGACAACATTATCACAGTGCAGGGGGAGGGAGCACATAAGTAAGCTAAGTATGTTACATAACGTCTGAGGGTATCAGCTAACTGGACACTCAAGGGCAAACAGAAACACAGTCATGTGGGCCTGCCTGCCACATCATTGGCACGTGCATGGGGGATAAGGCTGCAAGCCTTTTTCTCCAGACCAGTCATTTTTTACAAAGTGTAGTGGTAAAAATAAAAAAACCAAACAATTACACTGATTGTAGACTTGCAGAATTGTACAGTAGATTTTACTACAATCCAATTAAAACCTAAACACAACAAGTAAAAAACGGAAAAATCTTCTTCAGTCAGCCTTAACTAAATCCGCTGTAAAGCACAAATGCAGTATAAAATCCAAACCCAAATGCAGTCTACATTTGGAAAATATCCAATGAAAAAATACACAACAAAAAGTCCGTTTAAACTTTTAGTACCAAGTGGCATCATTATCTCTATCTGGACATTTATAACCAATTTTAACACTGCTTCAGGGGAAAGTCAAACTAAAGGAATGTGTTTCTGTGTTTCCTCACATACAAGCTGGGCTTAACCCGCTTCAGTTTTAATCCAATTAGTCAGAATAACAAAACACCTTAAAAAGAAGATGCAAGCAAATCTGCAGTTGTTTAAGAGATAGTTACAACAGACCCCGCCCCCCCCCCCCGCCCCCAAAAAATAAAACTACAAACTTGTTGTAGACTAACAGCAACATTACACCTGTTACACACCAGGGACAATGCAGCTTGTGACTGCTATAAAACACAGTAATCAACATTTTTAATGTTTGCGCTCATTTAACAAAATGCAGATTCTTATACCTATGTGCAGGATTTCAACACACTCTTTAACAGCCTGAGTTGCTGTGCACACCAAGAAAACCACATCAAGAGCCAAAGTGCCCTTCAAACAACCCACTGCCTGAGAAAACACTAACTGGTGGCACGGAGACGTGTATCTACAACACCGGGGCTTAAAGAGCAGCCAGTTCCCGTTGTATGAAATGTAGGTTGTCTGCAGAGCGCACGTAATATCAGGACATATTATCACTTGGACTCCCGGCACTGTATACGCATTCAGAGCCAAAATGAGAGCACAGAATCAGACACGGTTTTACAGGTAAATGTTAGAAAGTGATTAAAAGTGCAGCACTGTGGGCCAGTGTGGATGTGTTCCACGTTACGTAGGACGGAGCGAACACTAGCAGCGGCAGCCATTGCTCTTTATAGCGGAGCCTCGTATGCAGTACCTGACCTTGGCCAAAGTTTTCCAAGTCGGTGTCGCCCTGCTAACACGATCACTGAACAAAAGCCCACCGGCTTCCCTCAAAACAGCTGTTTTAACTTGCCGTTAAGGGACAGAGGTTTAACCCACTCGCTCCAGTGGTGAGCAGTGACATTTCCGCACCGACAACTCAAAATGGTAGATGAATTTGATTTATCGGCTGCCAGCATTTGCAGGGCAGCCTCTTTTGGAATGATTTCTTCTTTTCCGCTTTCGAGGGGAATTAAATGTAAACAATCTCAATCGCATGTGTTTTGTTAGCAGGTTTTGGACAGCGGACGTTTCATTCATTTGAGCACATATTTTCACGTTGGCACCAACTGTTACTCAAACTTTGGCCGGGGAAGACAAAGGCAGCTCTCTCCCCGGGTGATCGATTCGCTGTGCCGACCCTTACCTACCTCGACGTTTATTACACTCTCATTATCTAAACAAGCTGCACTCGAGCAGTCATAAAACAGTCATTAATACCCAGATAAGCATTTACAACACCGTCGTTTCTAAGCTAAGAAAAACCATTAAAGCGATTAACAGCATCCCGGTTAGCTAGCAGCAGTTGCTAGCAAGGCTGCGTTAGCTCGGAGCAGCCGGCTTTAAACGGTTGGTTCATTTTGTCGCTCTCTTGGTACGTTCATATAACATTAGCTTGCTAATAGCACGGAGGCCACATTAAAAGCGCAGTTGTAACACAGAGCTATGTCAGGCCGCAGTTAACAATGACATTATGATGCTGAGGATGACCCCGCTTATCTCTGTCCACTTACAGTTTCTTTGTTGCAAAGTCTGGCAATTTGCAGCCGGCGCAAGCACCGCTGGGTTTCTGGAAAGAGCGGTACCGGCAGACCTCGAAAGAGAGCTGAGGACTTTCAAATATCCAGCCATGTCTTCCCGGCCCGAATCAGTTTGCGGTTCACACTCGACGAAACTCAGAGGAAAGAGGGGGCAAGCTGCTCCGAGACTCGCTGCAATATAGTCGTAGCGGCGACATCAGCAGCACCGCCTACCCCCCCCCCTCCCCCCCTTTCCCGGAGGGACAAGCTGTGCGCTACGTCAGAGTCACACACAAACAGCGACAATCCAGGACAGAGTGATGATCGCCAGTGTCTATACATTAAATCTGAGTGTTAATATCAACCCGCACAGGCCTAGTGGACTGCACGCATTGTAGAAATGCGGCACAGTATATCAGTTGGGTATTGTTTAATATTATGCTACAAAACTGTGGATGTCAAACAAATCATATTTTAAAAAGATCTGTCAAAATCTATAGTGCAGAGGCAGAGTTATTCTAACATTTCATCCCAAACCCATGGCCATAGTAAAGTTAATGCCAGATATAAGACATACAAACACAAACAAACGTGTAATTCTTGTTACAAATTAATGTTCACAGACCATTTTCCCATGTACATATTTATATATTTAATTGTCCTGCTACATGTACATTGTGCACGGGATTTGTTTTTATACACACACACACACACACACACACACACACACACACACACACACACACACACACACACACACACACACATATATATATATATAAAGCATAATTTCTTGAGGTGGAGAAGGAAGTAGCTCAAGCAAGTAAACATTTCAAATAGAAATGGTGACAGTTAATGAGACTCCTGACTCATATGCGGGAGGAGTACAGGATAGTTACATTCCACAAAGCCTCAGCAGAGGGCCCTCTAATTTTAGCAGGGGGTGGTTACCATACTGGGAGAAAGACTGGGAAGTGTGCAATGCAGTCACATGATGGATTTGGTAGTAAGCCAGCAAAGGAGACAGCCGGGTCACCTCTGAAGTACTCTTTCACTTGAGAACAGGGAGCTTGCAATGACAAAAGCAAATATGCAAACACCCAATAAAATACTATAATCTATAAACATAAGTTTTAAGCTATATTAAAAATAACATGCCTCCACTTGGATTTTGTAGTAGAAGATCAGTGAACGTCAGCTGTTTTTGTCCCTCAAGTGCAGAGTTTTGCCCAGCATGTAATAAGAGCCTATAAGGCAGAATGTTATTATGTGGTCAGACAAGGACAGTGGAAACTACTTAATTCCCTGAGTTTTTACAGCAACCTTTGAACTCTAAAGGACTCGACCGGCTGTTCACCTTGACATCTAACTGTCCACAGTCACAGAAGTCATTCTCAGAGGTCACCTGGAAACACCAATGTCAAAGTGACATATTTAGTCCTCATTCCGAATCATAATGTGAGACTACTCCATTAAAAGGGATGTAGTGTTGATCAGACCCATTAAATGTCTTCTCTCATCAATAAGCAAAGGACTAAGTGTTTCCTCTGAGCTCTGATCGTGCTTTAATTTATGTATGGGGGTCTAAAGTTGTAATTACTGGTCTTTTTATTTCTGCTGATGGGTTTCTTCTTGTGTTGTCTTATTCTGCTCGTAGTGGAATCCTGTAAAAAGTTGTTTTCCCATTGCTCTTAGATCTGATTGGTAGGCATTGATTTAAAAGTCAAAAAAAGCTTAAACTCAGATTTCTCTGAATTCCCCATTTTTCTTAATAACATCATTGCATAAAAAACCTTCAAGCTTTTCAATAGCCATGGATTGAAAAATCAAAGCCCAGTGTGATGGATGTGCTCCATCTACTGGACTACTGAGAGGACACCAAGATTATGTTAGTGAATCTACATCGACCTCTGCTGGAGGAATCTTGGACATTGCTTTAACGTCTTAAAGAGCATTATCAAGGAATGTAACAATGGATTTTTAGCTCAAACAACATTTATTTTTGATTATATAAAATACAGACTACAAAGAGCATTATATATATATATATATATATATATATATATATATATATATATATATATATATATATATATATATATATACACACATATATACTTTGTGTGTGTGTGTAGTAATGTATGCATAAGTCACCATACGATAACATAAATATGAAGGGAAAGATTTTTTTTCTGCCAAACTTTGAAAAAATATAATTTGTAATATTACAAACAATATTGTTTTTTATCTTTTGCATTTTGGTGCAGTTTTTTTACTTTGAATTTCATTTCATTTTATTGTTTATTTAATTTATTTAGTTTTGTTTTGTTACCAACTACTATGTTTTTTCTTTTCTGCTTTATTTTTAAGTGGTCTTTTAAAATCTAATTTAACACAATTTTATTGTTTTTGCTTTCTAAATTAGCATTTTAATTTTTAAAAATAGTACATAAATGTTAATAATGAAAGTTTAAAATATTTACCATTTAGAGGACGATTAATAGGAAGAACCAACAGGGTGATAGTATCGGTGATGATAGGTGGAACTATCCTTGTAATGTTTAGAGGTTGTTTTTTTTGCCACTTTGGGGCAGCAGCATTGAGAACAGTGTTGGCACAACAGCTTATTAAGTTGTTTGTTGTGTTGAATTTGTAAATATCAAGCAAATTCTCAACAAACCACTAGGGAGAATGTGTGTCTCCTAATCCTCTATGTCTCTTAATGTTTCACTTTGCTCAGTTTACTGTTTGGTGCTGGACATGGACATTGAGGTGGGTTTAACAGAGCTTTTGTTGTTGAAAACAGATATCTACTGCAGGAAACAAAGTTGAAGGGTGCAGAGACTGAAACATTCCAAAGCTGATGGGACACCTAACATACTGTGCATAGAATAGATGGTATTAGATGTAGTTTTAATCTAAAAATATTGATTAATGTAGCTTTAAATGTATCCTTTAGTACATGAATTACTGTACTAAAATTGTGGGGCTCAATAATAGGACCCATCTTATGTTGTTTTCCTCCCTTGCTGCAGACATTATCTGATCTCTGAACTATTCTGCTTTCTGCCTGTTCAGTCATTTGCCCGTCAATGACTGTTTGACATTTGGGTTGGGGATCAGACATACCGCACCTTTTTACACATGCATTTTAATCTAAAGCTTTTAAAGAAACTTAAAGTTCTTCATAATAAAAGAAAGAAATACAAAATATGGATTCCTGCTTTGTGAAAAAAATATTTGTTTGAGTTTCTGCTTAAAATAAAACATATCAATATACAACACAATCCAAAAGAATTGACTTACCATCATTATTGGCAAAATAGTGCATATTACTCTATTGCAAGGTTCTTTGCAATTCCCACCGTTATTTGTTGCCCTGATTTATAATTTGTGAATTAACAAACCCAGGAACACACTAAACCCTTCATCGATTCCACCAGCTGTGCCAATAAAACAGTTGCTCCTGAGGGTTTGGATGATGAAGCTGCTAAGATGCTGTGGGATCTGAGTCTGACATAATCACAGTGACATCGGTGATGATGATGATCGTCATCATCGTGGTACCAATGGACTGTCAAGTGGCCTGAAAAAGGACTGGTGCTCTTTCTAATGAGCATCTGTGTGGTTACTAACAGCTGAGCTCCGGCTTAATGCGACAAATGAGTAAACAAACAAACAACAGAAATTCACAAGTGATAGACATTTATTCAGAATATACAACAAACTACTTGCAAAAATACTATGGATCAATTTGAGTTTTTTAATCTCAAACAGAAGCACTGCTTCACAGGTAAATTACATGGAAGCTGTATGATCTTTAGTTTTCATTGCTATTAGCATGAAGTTACATTTTAATTGATGTTTCACCAGTGTTTCTTTTGACTATGGGCTCAAATGTCACTCTTTGTTATTTGAACTCATCACATACAAGTTAGTTTTGAAAATCTTTGCAACGCTGATAAAAGCAACATTTTCTCTCTCTGTTTTTAAAAATCTCCTGGGCAATAAAGTGCTGTTATATGTAGCCCATTGTTTTACCTGCTTCTTAAGGCATATTGTTCATTCATTCACTGTATTCATTCTTACAGTATATTCTGAGTCTTCATTTTGTTTCATGTGAGACCAATAATACTGAAATAAAACACATTTTGATTACATCATCATGAATGATAAATTATCCTAATACATTAAACATATCTCTCCAGTTTTTAAGGTTTCTTTATCTTCAAGGCACTTTGTACAAATTTGCTACAAACAGTCAAATTTCATCTTACTCAAAGCTACATTTCAAACAAGTGCACCACATCTTTTCTTTTTCAAAGAAAGCCCATTAATGGTGCTAATTACATATGCACAAAGTGCATCCAAGTGGCCTTCTGGCTACAAATGGACCCTGTATGTTCCCTACACATTACATGATCATGTAAGAGCTAGTTCAGAGGAAAAGTACCATGTCTTGGCATTTACATTCAAAACTGTAATACATATACAGCAGATGTTGTAAAGTCAAAATAGAATAAGGTTGAGTTTAATACATGGAGGAAATCTATCTATATTGCTCAGTTTCAATATATATATTTTTAAATAACACATTATTTAACACCTAGATGTGAGTCTACGCAACTGAACCAATGCATCTACTTCCTGACAATTTATGGTCTTAACATTTCTACTTCCACAAAACATGCTGCATAAACACCATCAATAGCTAATGTGCCAGTTCTTCAAAATCAGAAAGCTGTTTCATCTGCTCTACTTGCATAGAGTGCCTTCTCACAAGTTTCTTCTTAGACTTGAGGCCGCCTCTCTTTGGTGTGTTGGGTGCTACTGGGGCTATAGATCTAAAACCTGTGGCCAAAGGTGAGGAGGGCTTGCTACTAGCTCCGATGTCAGGGATGGGAGGGTTAGGGTTGATGTTGAGAGGGGGCAGGTGGCCAGGCCTGGTGTGGGAGATGTGGTCCAGCAGCAGCGTTCCCGAGCCTCTCCTCTCCAGGAGACCAGGCGGACGCCTACGCGCTGTGCTGGGAGATGATGTGCTGGCATTGCTGTCTAGAGATTCTCTGGAGCTGGTCAGCATTGCTAGTGGAGAAGTGTTTAGTTTTCTTCTCTCCACCGGGACCTTCGGGGAGTCTAACATAGCAGAGTCTGAATAGAGCTGTGAGTCTGAGTCATAGTGATCATTCCCCAGACGTCTCCTATGCACGGTGTCTCTCAGACTGGCAAGTCCACTACTGCAGCTGCTGTTCTCCTGCTCGGTGGGCACAGTACTGCGCCTTGCCAGTGGCTGGTGTTGGCCTAGAGTTCTTTCATATGATGGTTTAGAAGTTGGAGGAACTGATAGTGAGGTTGTCATTTTGCAGGGCTGTTCACCTACTAGTGGGAATAAGCTGTCCTTACCATCCACGCTGCTCTGTCGAGATAATGCTGACCTCTTACTCAGAGAAAGACCGTTTACCCCTGCAACAACATCCTCGTCAGAGCTGGCTCTCTTACTCTCCTCACTGGCGGCAGCTGCAGCCAGAACTGAGGGAGCAATCAGGCCCCAAGGCTCTGACTGCAGTCTCTTCAGCTGAGGCAAGCGTGCACGTTTGGGGTTTGCAGGCCGCCGCGTTGGAGATGTGGGCCCGTTGGCAAGCTTTGCAGCCGAGCTGGAGGTTTTAAGCTTTGTCTGGAAACTGAAGACTGTGTTTTGTTGCTCTTGCTCAGGAGTAGGAGATGCTGTAACATTTATATCAGACGGAGAAGTGCAGTACGCTGGGGAGGACCTCTCATCTAGTTCTGGTGATGGGGGGACATTTAGGTACTGTTTGGTGGTTTTAGTACCAGATGGTGACTTGTCGGTGGTTATTATGATGACCTCCTTGCCTTTAGCTTTGCATGCATCCAGTAACAGTTTAAGTGTCTCCTTATCATCTGCATTGATGGCGTAGACCAGCGCTGAGGCCCCGCTTCTGTCCTCCAGACTGGGATCAGCTCCGTTGCTCAACAGGTGATCCACCACCTCGTACCCAGCCTTGTGGATACAGGCGTGCATTAGAGCAGTCCTACCTGCTTTGTCCTGAATGTTGGGGTCTGCCTGGTTGTCCAGCAAATATTTCACTAGCTTTGACTTGCTTACACTCTGCTGGTCAGTGTGTGTGGACATGCATGCCACCATTAGAGGTGTCTCCCCACGCTCATTGCTCTCGTTGATATACGCACCACCTTCTAACAGGAGCCGAGTAAGTCTCAAGCGTTTGAGCCATACAGCCTTCAGGAGGGAGTTTCCATCTGTCCGCAGCTCCAGTATGTCTGCCATCTCCCAGCCAATCTCAGATCTTCTCAGTGAAGTTAAACTTACAGCTCCCAGACCTTTCAACAAAGCATTGAAGTAGTTCAGTGTATCAGTAAAACCTTTATAATTTAACACTTTCTGTTTGTTTCTCTTGTCTTTTGTAAAATCGTCACCACCAGCAGGTGGCAGTCTGCTACAAAATAAAAATTATGGATACTCTTTACTTTGACATATTTCTCATATATTTATCTTTATGTAATAGTTCTCATGAGGGTAATGTGTACATAATGTTGTTTCCAAGGTGGAAACTGATCATTGGCCAAAAATAATGTGCATGCAAGAGTCAGCATGATAACAGCACCTGTTAGATTCACAAAACACCATTGATCGATGATCGAGCGATTTTTGGCAATCAAACTCAAAGTTAGTCTTTTTAAGCATTGGCAAAACACCAGTTGTGTCAATTGTCATCATTTTTATCGAAGTAAGAAGAGCGACGAACATCTTAATCCATCAGCCTGTAAGTGCGTAAAAACACCAGTTCGTCTTGTTATTCTGAGAAAAAAATGTCTACGCGTCTGAAGCACAACGGGATTTTCACCATTTAAATGTCTAATAGTGACAATACAAACATCTGCTCAGACATGCGACATTAAATAACAGAAGATCGCCGGGCGTGAGAGTCGCTGTCCATGGTTCTCGTTTTGGAGACGCGCTCTATTACAAATAGTTGGGATGGTCATATAATTCTACAGCTCATTCTGCATCTTACATCTGATTTATAATGAAGACCCTGTTAATAATTCAAAAACATTATCAGTTGATCTCCGGCGATGTATAAGGTAACAGATTAATTCTTTTTTCAGCCTCCTTTTAGGATGAAATAATCGGCGAGGCAATACAATGGCATAAAGTTAAATGAATGAAAAATACTTTTCGATAATTTTGTAATTTAATAATCTCGCAGATCAACTTGGTGTCTAAAAAATGTCTTACCTGGTCGGAGGAGAGGGTTTCCATGCTCAAAGTACCCAGAGCTTTGTCACGTAAGAGAGAAGAAATCAGAGGGAAATGAATTATTCAAAACAAAAACTTTGTTGCAGTTTATCGCAATAACCCTAATTTATAGCCGTGACTGTTCCCATCGATGCGCCGTAGTTTGGGTGACAGGGTGCCCTGCCTCTCTGGCACCATAGCACATGAGCTGTGTGGCTTTTGTTATGGAGGCACACTACATCAGTCCAATGGGGAGTATTCTTTTCACTGCGCACTCAAGGATCACAACCTGGAGCTGCTGCGGGTTATAAATAACTTACTTTCTTCCTTGTTGAATGAAACGTGCATTTTCCTGACGTCAGATTCGACCAAAATAAATTGCGTCTCATGAAAACCTCTGTCCTGATCTTCATATCTGCAGAATACAATCATAATGAGCGCACTCCCAAAGACATGTAAATGTTCTGTGCGCGCGCATGTCTGTGTGTATATATTTTAATCATTTCAAAAGGACAATTAGTAAATGAAAGGACACAGTTGGGCCTGCACATAATGGAATGAGAGAATAACAAATTTGGCTGGTACTGGTTGCCTGTTTTTAAATATTGTGAATCCATAACTCATATAGTGAGTCTGTGCTATAAATAAACTGTAATGTCTGCAGTGTGGAACATTGGAGCAAGTTGTTAGAATATAGGCAGGTGAGTGATAAAGTGATAGAACGCATAGCCATGACAATTCAGTATAAAATGTAAAATTAAAATCTGTTCTGGACCACAATTACAAAGCAATAAATTACAATATATTGCATTATTTGGCTTCCTTATGTGTTGAATTCACGAATCAAATTTTCCAAACAATTATTATTTCTTTAATATAAGAATATACTCATAAATTGAGTTAATTTATGCAAAAAAAACCAACAGTCTTTCTTATTGGCATTTTCACTGCCCAGTAAAATTAGGAGACAGAGCAAAAATATTTTACACTGATATATATATATTTACTGCAAAATTAAAGAGGCCAAAACTTGTAGCAGCCATCACAGCTATACAGCCTAATAGGGACATTTCTATTTTTAGGTTGCTATGAGACAGCACAGAAGCAGTTTCTAATGAGAACAGTGATGTTTTCAGCCGTGCAAGGAACAGGTAAATCAGACGCATAGCATTCCAATATGGACCCATAGCTGTTAAGGTATTTACTCTAATACATTTTATGATACTGCTGTATTTGTATATCTCACTTGTGCAAGTCAGCGACTAACACCACCACCATCACCACCACCACAATCGATCATTAGTCCTCTGACCCTTGCTCTTGTCCTCTGAGACTTGGACTAATCATTTATTACCTATCCAAACTCTTGACATCTCACGATTCCAGTCGTCAACGCTGGCAGTGATTTCTCACCTGTGATTGCCTTCTCCATCTCTGGGGACATGTTGTTTACGAGGAACATGGGGAAGGTGGTTATATAAAATAGCACATATGGTAGTCACCCAGTCAAAAGAATTTGTCCTTATTATTCCAGAGGCGAGGATTTATGAAAGAAATGATTTAGATTTTTTCAAGTATCTTCTGTGATGTTGTGATAAGAATGGAGCTATTATTGCAAGTATCAAACAACCTGAGAGTAACCTGCGAGCTGTTTAGCTCAAAACGAACACTCAAAAGGAAACTGTTATTTATACAACATATAAAAGGAATAAAAGGAATTTTTGTGCACTTTTGTTTGAATATTATAACCTGTATCATGGAGAGACCAAACAGTTCACAGTCATATGATGGATCAAGAAGCAAACCAAGACCAGAGTTAACTGGTTTATTAACGTTATCAACCTTCATCACATAGTAGTTTTTGGCCATATTAAGGATAAATAATTAAAATGAAGAGAATAAGCGCTGTCACCCCTGGGTGCAGTTTCCATTTTCAGATATCACAGCTGCACCGCAGCTGCTGCTCTTCCTCCCGTCCTTTCTAAATATAACCATTTCTTCCATCTGCATTGTGAGACTTCTAGCTTCGGAACTATTTATAGATTCTGACAAAGTGCAGGTAAAAGTTACCAACAGTCATCAAATTTAGAGCCTGGTCAATATGCCTCCAACAGCAGAATCAGAATGTCAACATCCATAAAAACAGTTACCAAGTGGATTTGAGTAAAATACAATAAGATAAGCTCAAAATGTAGATATGAAATATGGACTTGTTTATCCTGATACCAGATCCTAAATTGGACGTCATTTATTGTCATTTGATGTCCATTTAAACAAATAAAATCTGTCGTCACTTACATATCAGAGAATAGTGGAAAATTCAATAATGACGTCAGAGAAATGGAAAAAAAAAGATGTTGTGGTGATATGTCACACTTGATGTATTTTTAGACTTTAACCACTGCAGCTCCTTGCTACTTGCATTTATCTGATTTTCAAAAAATTTTACTGGCTTCAAATATCACTTCAATTTCAAGGCATCCAGGGGTTTTTGAAGAGTTAATGAAGAGTTAAGTAAGCTCATGTAAGATTTATTTATTATAGACACTTCGGGGAATGGCTTCAATATATCTGTGCATTTAGTGTTAATTCTAAAGATTTTAAATATAACAGAGCTTATAACAAACACTAATCCACCTAATTGGTAAAAAATGTCAGGTGTGAGTGACAGAAACTCACATCTGACACACCTGTTTCATGAAAGGTGATCAATCAAAAAATGTAAAATAAAACCGACCATTAAATTGAATGCGACACATCTAGTCCACAAGTTGCTTGTACTGCACAGCAACCGACAAGAAAGCATTACCACCAAGCACAACAGTTCACTTTTCTCTCAATAAGTGGAATGTTGATGTGTCGGCTGATACGCTGCCACACTAAGGGGTTTAAGAGCAAGATCAGTGCCTGGGTCAAATAAAAAATATTTGGGCATTCTCACAGCTCCAAAACACAAGCCTACAGCAAGCGGCCGATTAAATTAGCTTAGCACAAAAAGTGGAAACAGATGTTCAAGGATAACAAAATCTGCCTATCTGTACCTCGAAAGCTCCTTGATCTGAAACATGTATGTACTTTTTCAGTACTAAAACCTAATCCTAAAAATGGCAGATGCTTCTTTTATAGGGTGTTATGGGCCCAGCTTTTTCTTGGTCTGGAGTAAAGGGAGTAACTAGCCACTGGTTGCCAGGAAACTATTCAGGGCCAAGATATATTCTGACACACAACCCCCGTAAAAAGTTGATTTGTTGCCTTTAGACTTAAATTTTTGTCGCTGCCTTCATGATCTTGGTAACGATCTTCTCGTGTAACTCCCAACAAGTAGAGAAAGCAATTCCCAGAACGACACATTTTTCCAGTGCCGGGCTGAAAAATGAAATGAAGGTTACAGTTGTGTATAATGCAAACTGAATTCCAACTCAGTTGTTCTGTAGAGCTGATCTGAATCTTCTCTCATAAGAAAAGTGCTGCGTTATATGGAAGGATGTTTCCTTTAGCAATGAAGAAAAGTCCACCAAACATGTTTTTATACAATCAACTCATACTTAACTTTTTTTCTGCCCATTTTTCTATCTTGACAACTCCATTTGCATTTTGACACAGCTGCAGATTTTTCCAGACTGTATATCATCAGTTATTGTGGTGCTGTTTGCGTTTCTTCCTCCATGCTGGTTGTCGTTTTAAAGACAGAGTTTGACATTCTCATGGCATTTGGTGTCTCTGCGATTGTATCAATTGAGTGCGTGGGCTGCGACAGCAATGAACTGGCACGAACCTTGCTGCAGCTCTGCACCGGACTGCTCCATGCCTTCCTCCTACCTCAGTGGATTTAGGGAAATGCCTCCAATGCAGCTTAAAAAACTGCCACCCCTCACATATGCCGCAAGGGATTTTTTTCCCCCCTTATCCACTCATGATTACGTCCCGTGAAGTATAACACATTTTCAGACACTTTGATCTTTTCTTTTGGAGAAGTGCTACGTTCTCATACTTGAAATCTTGAAATGGTTCCACTCCTCCTCTGCTCCTTCATCACTCCTTCTGTTCTTTCACATCTCGCAATGCAAACCAACACCTGCCCTTCTGGCAAGCAGTAATTGAGTAAAACATTATTCAAGCGCATTATACAGACAACAGTTTTTCTTGGTGATTATTGTGTATGTCGGCTGTATCCTAGGAGATTGTTGCATATCTAATAAGGAGTTTGTTACTCATTTTGCAGAGTGGGCACTTTGATGTCCTCTGTGTTGAATTTTCTGTTTTAGCTCAACATCCCCCTAATGAAGCAGAAGGCTTGAAGCTTCAGAATTGGTTGCTTATCAACTCTACACCCCACTTATTAGAAGTTGTTTTAGAGCCTTTAATTAGATATCGGAATAAGAGGCGCCTTAATGGCCTGTCAGTAATCAAGTGGTCAAGACATATTCGCAGATGACAGAATTGTTAACATCATTAGGAATTTTACCATTATTATCCACTCATAAACTACTTTCTTCTCATGTTTTGTGATTGCCTTTCCTCTTGCCCTTTAAATCAACAAGTGCTTCAACATTTTTTTGTTGCAGTTTCAGTTCCATTCTGGTATCACACGCAGCTGTTTTAATAAAACTACAAAGTAATTAGTGCCATTTAAGTTCTGGTAGGATCTGTCGTATCTTTCTTTCCACCACCAAATCAAAAGCTCACCAAAGTGTCTGCCACCCATCGAGCAAAAACCATGTCTGCAATAAAATACAGTAAGTTACTTAAAAAAAAGAGACATCAAACACAATAAATATTGTGTTAACCTGGTGCATGTACAGCACTTTGCAGTATATAAGCAATTCTTTTATCTACGTAGTACTGGTAAAATAAGGTGGAGAATGTTGATATGACTGTAAGAAATTTCAGTGCATGTGAATTCATCACAGGGTGTTTCAGAGCTGTATCTGTCAGAAGTTTGGGTCTGTCAGAGCATGTGGGTACATCAGTGTGGATGAGTGGATGTTCTGACAGTGAGTTAGAGAACTTCACTCTGCTCGCGGTTCACACCCCTGAGACTGTGACGTCTTTGACACCATGAGACACTCTGACCAAAATACAACTCCTCTGCAGCACAAGGTGGGGAATGAGCTTTTTCTGTTTTGTTGTTGCCAGTGACGTCAAATTCATTCCTGTCTGTCCTTGAGGATGTCAGGGCTCATCTGCAAAATCAGACATGACAGGGCCAAACAGGATCAGCCTGGCATCTGCAAAATGAGTCCTCTCTAGGTGACAGAACTAACAATAGATCTTATGCTTCATAAACATGGCTGCAAGGCGTGATACCTGCCATCTATTAATTTAAGCCTGAATCATGCTCCACAGGGCACAGCCATAATTAATCACTGAGCAACCGAAGCAACCGTATAATACTACAGTAGGCTGAATTGTACATCCCTTTATATTTCTCCCGTAATAAATTTAAGCAAGTGTTTAATCAGACATAATGCTGCGCCAACAATAAAAGGCCCGTGAAATGAGCTTTTGTTCAGAGGGCTGATTGTTCTTCAGGTTCCTGATAAGAGAATGTGGCAAAGTGGAAGACAACACAAGCGTATTACAGCAGAGTCTGATCAGCTGTGTTAGGAGGTGGAAAGAGCTGGCAGGTACCAGAGGACAAACACGAGTCAGTAATTACTGCCGGGCGCTATAAAGAAGGAGCTGCGAGACAATGAAAGCTGTCACACTGAAAACATTCCAACTCCTTGGAGATTAGCCACTATTACACACACTTTGTTGCTTGCTTTTCCATCCAGTTTGAGTCTCGTCAAACAAGACTGAGTGAAATACAGTCACACTTCCAGCTCTGTGAGGTTGTATTTAAGCACAGTGGTGCTTTGAGATAAACGCTAACTTACACACATTAGGACTAAATGCACCAAAGGATGCCTGGAATGTGCATAGTTTTGCAGGTGTTTTGTCATAAACAATAGTGGGCAAATTAGTGGTGATTGATACAAAGTTCTTCAAGTTCTTGCAGACAGTGGCTGCATGTACAGTGTGTATAGCATTTTATAGCAATTTGAACATTTTGTCACAACATTTTGTCTCAGAAATCAACTTCACGGTTGACACTAGAGGACAAGTTCATGGTGACTTTGGGAATCACCAAAACCACCACGGTTCATCCTCTTATAACCATGACAGCCTGGGAAGTGTTTCATGTGAATTTCAGTCTAGGTCTTCTGTAAGTGGTGGACCTCCCAAATAAGTCCATGCCTAGTCTTGCACAGCTAAAAATGTTCAGATTTTTGGCATGCAATCACTACTCAGTCTGTCAAAACATTCTCAGTAATCAGGAATTAATCAGCATTAAAGAATGATTGCATAATCTCAAAGGTGTATTTTCATGTTAAATTATTCCATGTACTGGCAAACAAGAAGCCCTGAAAAGGAATAAATCAGCATCCTGGAGTTGAAAGGATAGTATCACCTGCGTATTTCTCACGTATTCTCCTACTCTCTAAATCTGAGTGGTTTAGCTGACACAATTGGCTGAGCTGCCAGTGTTTGTGTCCTGCTGTTTGCACGCACAGCCCTGGCAGGACTCATATCAGAGTTTCCCACAGGAGGCAGAGCGAGCAAGGGCTCTCTCTCCCTCTCTCTGCTTGAATCACAACTCTCTCTGTTTTTAATCCCCGTTTATGTCTGATTTCAATTCAAAACAGGCATGACAATAATACACCACCATGGTGATCTGGCCGTTAGCCTGTTAGCAAAAAATACCTAGTGCAAGGAAGATAAAAACATGCAACACTCACTGAAAGGAATGGGAAGTTCATTCGTTCATTCCTTGTGGGGCCCCAAGCGTTGGGATCTCTGCTAGTGTTTCCCTGGGCCAGGATCTCTCATTCCTGAGTGAGCAGATTGAGATAAAAACCAGTTATCTCTGCCTCACAGCACTCCACATCCTAGAGGGAGAACACCTTTCTAAGTAGACACTGCTGTTTGGGATTCAGTCAAAGCAGAATAGTACCATTTACTCCATATCTTTGTAACTTCAATATACAGTGACTTTAAAAGCATGACTGCACCGAAGTATCATTAATTGTCAGTAATCATAGAAGAGAGTTCTGAGACGTTGAGAGCTCAAACCACTATTCCGTCAGGATGATCAGTACAGAGGTTTTGGTTTATTAAAAGTACCACTCTGAAATGTTTGAAACCCATTACTGTACAATATTCACTTTACTTTTACTTGTTTTTGGTCTCCAACATCTCTCGAGTGGCTCTTCTGCTAAATGCCCCCCTAAGTTCACCAGCTTGTCACGAACTGTGTCTCTCCGGTAGTTTATTGTTTGTAGAGCTGTAAAATGTTGTGATAATTATTTCACATTTTATTCGTCTGTTTTGGTATGTATGCTAATGTAAAAATATTGAATTTAAAGACTCTTTGAACAGACAGAAGATGAACTGTTGTAGGTTCATTACACTGGGCTCTTCCAGCATTTCTGTGAAGAGGAGTCGGTTTAGTTTGGCGCTGAAAGCAGGGTGACGGTGTTCCAGTTGGCACATTTCGAGGACAATATCTTGTGTGGTAGGATTGGTTTGAAAGCCTTTCCAAAGTACGTCGTTACATCCAGATAAAGTCCACCTATCTGCTCACTGTAGAGCCACATCAGGGCACTGCTACAGTATGCAGGATCACACATGGAAAGTATTTGATTATCCCCCTCTTTGCTTTAACTCAGAACTTGCTTCAGGGGGGAAATTACTGTAAAATTAGATTCTTGCAGTTCAGACACATGTTATATATAATATTCCTTTTTGGGGGATTATTATAATTTAAAACAATTGTTTATACTACTATTTCATTTATTTTATCATGAAATTCCCGATGCTCATTATCAGCTTAAACATTATTAAAACTGTCAAGCTCTTATTCTCAAGGAGTCCCATTCGTCTTTTCCACCGAAGCCACATTTCTAATGGCTCACATCCCATGGAGTTGGAGCCACCCAGAGTGCTGCTGGGATGTTTTCCATGGCACGACTGTGTCAGTATCATAATGTGGTGACTCATGTTTATCATCTTCTCTCCTGTTGTGCCTGTTCCTAATATGAGGTTTGAAGAAGAGACAGCATATGTGTGTGGATATTTGTGACTGTGTTTATTGTTATAAAATTAATATTTTGTATGAATACATGAATATAGTGACTATAGTTAAAGCATTGTCTTCTAAATATACATTATTTAAGTGAATCTCATGATATTTCTTGCGACCGTTATATAATATCTCTCCTCTGGCAACAGATGAGTTGTGTGTTGTCCTCAGACTCAACCTGTGATGCTGCAAATCAGGTTTACTCTCTATTCAGTGTGTAGTGCGTCCCACTGAATAGTAAGTGAACCTGATTTCATTAGCACTGATCAAAGGGTTCACTGTGCATTTCATTGTCCAAGTCTGCCTTGACACAATGGTCGCAAAGCATAATCTGCAGTGGCTGTGATAACACTGCAACAGATTTGATCCACACAAAAGGACAATAAGCTGTGTTCCCTAGGAAATGATGCAGCAGCAGTTAATGTATTACTGAACACAGATGATACAGAGTTCAGCCATTCGTTTGTACCTAACCTTTGCTTTAACTCCTATTGATCTGGAATATCTTCACAAGCTTGCGCACACCAAAATATGAACAAATGCAGTCAGCTTTCTAAAAAATACAAGCTTAAAAATATTCATTAATCCATGCTCATAGCCAGCTGCGGTTGAATTTGCACCCAAATTAGTAGGAAGGTATTAAAGAGAAATATCGTGGGTCATCACTCTACAACGAGTCACAGACTTGCAGTTGCACTGTGACAGCTCGGCTCAAAAACCCGTGATTATCAGATGCTGCTTGCTCTGCATCAGTGTTCCTGCAAAACAAGTTGTGCGGCTGCTGTGAGCTTTACTAATGCACTTCATACAATGTATGGCAGCGATGGCACACAAGTTTTACCGTCTAATTATTTGCAATCGTTTCTTTGTGTTCGCGGAAAATTTGTGATGCACCTGTGCAGTCCCGAGAGGATGTGTCTGTTTCTGTGTTTTATACTGTCTCTGTTGATAGAGGCACAGATGGAGGGGATGTGCCCTAAATAAATATGTAAGTAGCCATGCTGAGCTCCTGCTCCTCCTGCTGCTTTCACTGATTCTATCGATCTAATTGCTCTTTTAAAACTCAAATGCCTCAGCTGAAATGTTCTTGGTGTAAAATAGTTTAAAGGCTTCAGGGTTCATGACTGTGAGCTGCTCACTCTGTGATCATCCTATTCATATTCACACCTCTGGCTCTCCTGCACACAATGGCTTTTTAGTCAGGTAAAGAAAATCTCAAGGTGCAATGGCAAATGACGATATAATCAAGTTCATGCAGTTTTTCTTACTATGTTTGAGTCATTTTTAAGTCAAAGACAAAACATTTAGAATTTGTTTGGTGTATTTTCCTAACTTTGCTCCTTTATTCATTGTTTTATGTATCTGCAGCATCACCAAAGTTGGATTTTGTGTCTTTGTCCATTGACCCCAAATATTCCAGATACAATAGATTTAAATCTACAGATTACTTTCTCCACTTCAAATTTGCTCATCCAGAAGAGCAAATAATGAAATTTTCACACCAACAGGAACAGAAACACCAACATAAATAATGTGTCTGTGTATTTTTAGGGATGATTAATATGATTCCCAATGTAGGACAGCAGAATAGAGAACACAATCCATAAGGGACTGTAGATGGAACTGAATGGGGTCACCAACAAGAAGACAACAACCGTGTACATGCAGATACAATAACATTCCTTTTCTTCTTTCATGTACTTTCTGCTTTTTGTAGAATTACAGTTTTTGTTGTGCATTCATGTATTGTATTATTTATATACCTTTTTCAGTTTATATACATTATAAACTAATTTGAGATTTTAAGTAGCCATTTGATCTCCTTTTGGAGTTATTGTTGTCTGCCATTTCTCGGGGGGCAACAGAATCAAGTTGTGAACACAACAATGTCATATTATTATCTTTGGTTGATATATCAAACCAGTTCGCAAACAATTGCGTTTTTCAAAGAAATTTAGCAAAATAAGAACTTGACTTTGGTTCTTGTTACCTCTCTTTCATCTCAGTCGGGGTTAAGATTAGGGTTAGCTAACTCCCCGCAGACTATTAACTGCCAAGTGTCCTGCAGCGCACACTAACTAGTTGCTAACCCCAAAACCAGCTGGAGTGGTGACTAAAAACACCACTATTAAAGTGATAAGAGAGAATGAAAATAATCTGAGGACCAAAAAGCTAAATAAAAAACACTTCCTTCAAAGCTCTGTGAAGCCAAATGTCTCATAGCCACTTTAAGCACATTGTATAGTACTTTTTGTGTTTTTTTTCCCCACAGTAGTTTAGCCTAACAGCGAAAATAGTGTTGCTTTTTAGGGATAGCTTTGCTAAATTTGGATGTGTTTTGTTCAGGCTAGCATTCAAAATCTTTGGCTTAGGGTTGGACTGTACAAAAATAACAGTAGTTGGTTTGGGTTGGGATGAATACACAAGGCAGGTGAGTTAAATAGCAGAAGGATATTGTATAGGCTTCTCCCAGGTAAATAAATGTTCACGATGATGCTTTTAATACATTTCAAACACTGTTTCAAGAGCACCATCTTCACAGTGGCAGACTTGGCATTAACTTGTCCATGAGCAAGGTCACTATTATTCTAGCAAATTAAATCCAAACAAAGAGCAGAATGGAGGGACCAAGGATTCAAAAGCCAGTAATTAGGGTCCAAACATTACTATACAGTCACCAAAGTACCAGATCCACACGGAGAACCAAAAAGGCAGAGCAAAGCCAACACACAGTGTCTGATAGTCGGAAGTGGCTTAACGACTGGGCAAGAACGACTAGGTGTTCTGAAGATGGACACACCCCCAAATCCTGTGAGAGATTACATTTTTGCGCATTAGTCAAAGCACGGGAAAAAAAAGTAACAAAATGAAAGCATGAACACAAAAATCATGATACATAATGCAAATTTCCATACAGTTTCTTATGTAAATCAACATCTTGTACCTTGTGCAGTATATTACAATACATGAAATGTGTTGTGCTAATGACTTTTGTCCACAGCGGTATGATTGACAAATGGTGAGATGACATTTTAAAAAGAAGATAAGGGAATACATTTGAGATCCTCAAACATACTGCTGTTGCTATTGAGTGCTCATTGTTAGTAGAATATTGACTCAATCAATGTGATCAGCCAGCTGTGTGGAGAAGCTCAGCAAGGCAGAGGGACAGAGTTTATAAATAAGCCGAAAAAAGAAAAAAAAAAGGACGGCGCCATCAGTGACCCTTGAGATGTGGCTCTGGAAGGGGTGGAAAGGCAGACGTTTATCCTGAAGAAACTAATAAAGCACTGTCTGTCAGCTGGGAGGTGAGTCAGCCTAGAGGAGCATTGTTAGAGAGAAGCAGTGCTCTGATCATTTCTCTGAGGCAAGATGCCACACATCTAGTCAAGACCACCAAGAAGCACACGGAGTGAGCAGGCTCACAATACAGTCTGTTTCTGCAAACAGCAGCTCCGCAGCACATGCATGCTCTAAAATAAAATGAAAAAAAAAAAAAACTGTTCATGGTGACAATCTCCAAATAGAAAAAAGAATCATTCATCTTTTCAAACACTGGATAATGATATGTTAGCTTGCCAAAGCTGTCACTACGTCCCCTCTCATAAAAATACTGAGAGCCTTTACACAAGGATATTCTTTAAGTTTTCAAATTTGTGTCTTGGCAAATAACTAGAAGATTGCCAAGCTTCAGTAGTCAAACATTATTGTGAGCCACAATAGAAAATACAACATATAATTAACCATCAGTGATCTAGCCCATGAAGACTAACACATACCACCGCATGAAAACCGATTCTTTGTCCTTTTCTTGACTATGGCCAAACTGGATTAACTTCAAAGAAAACATAATGAACATAATTTATTCAGTTTCACATGGACAAATTTGATGGTCGGTATTAATAACTGCACACATCATGAGTGATGAACCCAGGACCATCTGTATTTTACCATTGTACTCCCTCCCTCAGGTTTTTGAGTTTTACACCCTGAGCACAAGGTACAAACTGATCTTGCTGCTGTGCAACACATTATGCACTTTCTTTATGTGGGACACTCAGATGATCTTCCTCTCCAGAGCCTTGTCCCATGTGGTCTGCACACTTTGTTGCCTCATTCTGATACCTCCTGATGTTCTTACCTACACTATGGGTGCACTTCCTTAATCCTTGACCAGCACAGTATCTTTCCTCTACCACCCTGCTGTGGTGCAGCTTTGCATCTTTAGCCTTTATTCTTTTTGTTTCCTGTTGTGGCCTCAACTCCACATTTGGGTCTTGAGACTGTATTCTACATAATTCCTGGTCTTGGCACCCTGAAATATGTATTCCATAAATTGAATGGGAAGTGTCAGCATGTTGCTGTTTCAAAACAGTTGTTGCTAAGGCGCCTCGGTAACCCTAGTCATCTCCTCAGGTGGCTGCTCACATTTCTTTCCAAGATTCCATTCTCGAGATTGGCACCACATACAGAAGCACAGACCAAAAGATTCTTGGGACAATTGCATGTTGCTACAATCAGACCTTGAATTGCCCGGGCAGAACTGAGTGGTCTACTTACTTCAGCCAGCTGTTCAGTTCAGCACACGTGAGTTAGATGGGTAAAACATCCTTCAGTGTGTTGTGAATACATTTCCAAGGTTTCTCTTTGGTTTCTCCTTAAGGAAATTGTTTATGGTGAAATTTCTTCTTTCAGCACCAATGACCTTGATTTACATGCCTTATTGCTCCTCCTGGCCAAGCTCACCAGAGTTTCAAGTATCTATAGAAACCATTTACAGACTCAGTGATTGTTAGCTCATGCATGTAAGCCTGGGTGGATGGCTGTCGTTAGCCTGAGTTTGTCTTTGCACCTCTGCATGGTGCTCAGCAGATCTCACAACCATGTACATTTCTCAGGAGAAAGGGACAAAGGTGAGGGTGCAACCAGGTTATTATCTATACTTCTACTTTGTGTTGGATGCTTTACTATCAGATGAGACTCTCAAGTTACTCTAAAGTTACTGTAATAGCCAGCAATGAGCTGCCTGGTTGTGCTGGGGACATGATGTTTCTCTGTTGTGTGTGGTGCACCAGTTTGTGTGTCATATGCTCTGGCTGAATTGAGCCACAAAACAGTCATCTTGCTTCTTTTCTCTTCAAAGAAAACACCATGAACAGTTTTACCATCAGTAGTTCAACATTTTGGGAAAATGTAATTTATTATTTGCTTGTTTGTCATGAATTAAATTAGACTTTTTCTCATCTCATTCTCCTGCTTCTAGTCTTTCTGCTGAACTAAGTTAATCATCTTGCTCTTTAACTGATCTTACTGATCTTATGAGTGCTTAACTCTGGGCACTAAAATGATCAAGAACAATTATGAGGTACTTTTCAATAGCTCTAAATAATGTGTGTGGTTTAAATTATTGTAAAATTTCTGTTAAGACACAGACAACAGCTTTAGCTCTTGGTCTGCTTTTTCTGCGGTGCAGTTTCCTTCACATCCCAGGCATTTTTACAGCTGTCTCCAAGTGCTGATACATTTTTTTTCTCAGGGCAAAAAAACTGCATGCTACTGCAGACATCAGGTACAAAATAGAAACAGGACATGAAAATCTACTTTAGGCTCTCATTCCTGAACTGTCCCAGTCTTAATGTGACACTGACTTTAGAGGGCTGTGTGTATGTGGAGGGAGGAGGTGAGGTCAAGAAGGAACAAAAGCGCTCACATTCACAGTTTCCTGATGAGCTTGATTAATCGAATGAGATGCATCATATCTTTTACACATGACAGAAGATGCTTGAATCTGCACAGTCTATATTTATAGGTTGGGTAATGTTTGAAGGGAGGGAGGTTGTGATCCAGTCTTGTGCTGACACTCTTCCCACAGAGCTACTTCACACCCAAATATGACATCAAATGATGAGAGGCTTGTTGTTGTAGCTACAGCTGGCATCATTCAGATCAGTTTTTTAATAAACACACACACACACAGGTCCACAGACTCCGGATGAATCACCCTGTATGGAGACCAAAGCACCATTTATGCATTGACTACTGCACTGTAAAATATAAAAAAAACATGTGTAATTCATGAATTTGTATGATTTGAATAATTTTCCCATATATTTGAGATGTTTTAAAAATACAATATATTGTTTTGGCATGTTTATTACCCTGGCGAAGTTGATTGGAAGTCCACAACTGTCAGCAAAAAGCATATTTATAATTGTTGTGAACATTATCACTAGATTGCTATAGGGTCCAGTGAATTAATTAAAGCCAAACTGTGAACCTCAAAAACACACACAACAACAATGACTTTACTCCTTTTGTTTGCAACACGCCTGAAACTTTTGTCATGTTTCTATGTCGAAACGTTCTTTTTTTTTTAAGGTGAATATAAAGGACCATGCACTCTGGAGGGGGCCTTCTCTGGTCCCTGAACCTCACTTAGACAGTCCAATAACCAATGAGAGGACAAGCTGAAATAGCTTTTTGCCAGTCTTTCCTTCATTCCTCTGCTTATGCGCTGGCTCATTTTTGGGTGTCAATTCATCTCCGTTACCTTGTTATACTTGATTGGTGGCAAACAGGTGTATGAAAGACCATCTGGCAAAATATCCTCCTATATTGTAGCCCACCTTTTATTTGCATTTGCAATATTTCCAACACCTACAGACATGAAGATTTTCCTGGTAGACAAGGTTTACAGGTCTTTGCAGTTTCCTTTGGCATTTGAAGGAGAAAAAATCTAAACCCAATGTCAGGACAACTTGGGACCACTAATATTCAATTTGTTAGAGAGAAATAATTGCATTGACCCAGAATTTAACATGAGTTCCCAGCGATAAATAAGATGAATTAATCCACAGGTTCATTTCTGGCCTCATGCGTTTTAACAAACCACAACCAAATGCAAGAGATGTACAAAACAGAAAGACATAACAGATCAGCTCTAATATTTTTTAAACTGTTATGGTAGAGTTCAGCCGTGCAGCCCTCTCCTCTCCTGTGTCATAGATGCCTCCTATGAGTAAGACTGTGATGTAGGAGCTCACAGCAATTAGTGTCAGCAGTTGCTTTGCTGCGTGTCATGCCCATAGTAACTGCTGAGCTCCATACCAAGCACACAGATACAAACCAGTACAAACAGGCATAGTACAGGTCTTTGAAAATTAATTGCTGGGCTCTTTCACTGGGTGTCCTGAACCCACACTGGGATTATTTCAATAGGATCTGTCATTCAGCATGTCCCTTGTGGTTGGCGGGCGCACAGATGATGCAGGTCTGAAACGGGCGGTTCTGTGTGGCATGGCGTCTGAACCAGTAGATTCCTGGATAAACACTTAGCACAACAACAGATGGTGGAGGGGAGCTCTAAGCATCAGTGGGTGGTCTCCCGTTAGCTCGAGATGATGATGTGTGAATCACTCAATTAAAGGTGTGCTTCATTTTCCCCCTCGGTTCCTCCCTATAAAAAATTATAAGCAGTCCACATTTCATCTCTTAAATATCCTGAGCATCATGTGCGATTAACAGGTCTATATTTTGACAAATGTGAAGCTGTTATTGGGTTAAAATGACATAATTCGTCCAGGTCTGGCTGATCTAAAGACTGTTTCAAAACAAATTAGGAGCAGATATTAATAGGACGCAGTGCTCATACCACAGAATCGTAGCCAAATGTATGGTTATATGCACTGCCCTTTCTGCTTCTCAGATATGCACACCAACCCATCTTCCTTCGCCTTTTCTTTTTATTGTGTCGTCATGGAGATGGGTTTCATCTTTGTGTCTAATTAAAGAGAGAGCTTTAGATGTATTGACTATCTCAGATCACAGAATACCTCTTCTCCAATACCTTTACTCTTGTCGTCATCAAACAGTCAATCTTTAAGTAGAAACATGAACATGCAGCCACAAACAACATACATGTAGACAGAAACAGAAAGCATCAGCAACAGACACAGTCGTTGCACTCCGTTATTTATCTAAATGTATTATTCTTGATTCACTAATGTTTTGAGAAGAAAAAAATCCTTCCATCTGTGATCAACTGTTTTTCAAATAAACTCTGTGTGACCTTTGCTGACAGACATGGGTGTCAGTAAACAAGTTTTTTTTTAGAAATACACATCTCTGGAAGTGTAAAAATCACAAATTTTTGCCTGACTGTGTCAACGATCATAATTCAACTTCTTAATTAAAACACATGGTTTCCATAGTTACCAGGAGAGTATGAAAGAGTGCGCCAAAGCTTTTGAGTCTCAACATGGTTTTCACGTCATGTTTTCCATGGCTCCTATAAGAGGAAACATGATGAAACACTATTCAACATTTACCATCCCCTTTTACACCCCAGGTAGAACAGACTGTTTCTATGAAAAGTTATAAAAATACCAATATGTAACACACATTATGTATGACTGATGATTGTTGTGTCATAATTAAAAGAAAAATGTGTCCAAATGTATTGTAAGGGTCTAAAGAAAAATCATAATAATTTAGGTGTGTTAAAAGTTAAATTAAGTTAAATCAATCTAAGGACTTCAATCTAAGGACGTCTATTTTGCTTCTAGAGGTCACCAATGCTTGCACCTACTGTAGGGTAAAACATCTAAACAGTCCAGTGTGTCATAAGAGAGGAAGGTTAAAGATGAGAGAACTGCAACAGATGCTGTTATAAACCAACCAGTACTTATAAACCATCACAATTCCCTCTAAACTACACTAAAAATGTCTTCATTATGGCAATGGAGTCAAAATAACAACTTCAAAGGAGCATCATTGTTTTCTGTCACTGTATTATAGGAGACATACTTGTTTGTTCTATTAGAAGATGCATTAGACTTGAATCTTTTTACTCTGCTGTAGCTCATCGTTGTGCTTCATTTACTCACAAACAACACTGGACCTAAATTTAAAAAAATGTTCCTCAGTCGTTTTATTTTCTGCAGCACAATGTGCAAAATATGTCCCACTGTCCTTTATGTGAATATGATCTATTCTTAGGTAATTAAACAAGCTTGCGAATCAAAGACTGTTCCTTCAAAGTTTTGGCAAACAAATTATCTAGGACCTTTTCTCTGTTAGAGGTAGGAGCCCAAGTTACCAATCGCTGCATTGACATTCTGTTCCAGTGACTGTGCACATTCAGCATGGCTTATGATGATTAAATTTGATTAGTTTGATCTAAGTTGATTGCGACTTTTCCTCTCAGGGATGTCATTTTAGGAGCTTTGAATGTATTGTTGATGTGCCCAGTACAATATTCACACCAATGGATCTGACGACCAGCCAGCAGCTCTGCAAATGTTATGAAATAATACCCCCTTGTGTCCACTGATGAAGCTGCACTCCTCACAAAAAGATCTCAGTACAGGATAGTCTATATAATTCCAATAATTCTTGTTTAATTGCTTTAAAATTTACATATTACATTTCACATAGTCCAGCATAAATAAAATAATGAAATCTGACTAATTTTAGCATTTTTACTATATTATTACTATCAACACGATCATGATCAACATATCTGCAATTCTGGCTGAGTTAAACATTTTATTGTTGCACATCAAAATACTGAAAATAAGCAAACTCAAGAATTTTTTACCATAATATTTACAGATTTTGACTGAAATATGTAAAGTGATTCTCAGAGGATAGTTGTTGTGTAAAACAAATATTTTATCCTGGTCATGGTATATGCAATTACATTAATGATGTTTAGAGAAAAGATAAGTGAGAAAAGGAGACTTATTTCCCCTACCTAGAAAAAAATCAACCCATGCTTTAAATTTACAGTTTATCCTGATTTGGAGCTGCAGGAGTCCTACAATGGAGGTGGTGTAAATGCTACACAATCTCACAATTGGAACTACAGTATCTCTCAGTTGTATGGATTTATTGATTCATCAAAAAATCTTGGGACCATTAGTATGTGAGGGTGAGCATTTAAAAAAATATTAAATGTGCACACAACAGATGTAAATCTGCTGTATGAGCTCAAGTCAAGTCTGATTAACTGGGTGGTTTGACAATATGCCACTACACCAAGATTGTTTGTTAATTGTAGATTTCATTAACCTTAATAATGTATTTTTTAAGCTGAGACATAAACAACATATCAGACGCTGAAGCTGAGAAATTTTAGCATTTCATGGAAAATATTGAATTTGATGGCAGCAGCACATCTCAAAAAGTTGGAGTAGGGGCTACAAAAGGATGGTAAAGCAATTGACAAAAATGAAAAAAAAATGGTTTGGCAACACGTCAGTAACTTGGCTGGATACAAAAAGGAGCATTTCAGAGAGGCGGAGCCACTGGAATGTAAGTATGGGAAGAGGTTTACCAATCTGTGACAAATGCATCTAACACTCAGGAACCCCTTTCAGAAATCACTGTCTGTGAACACAGTTCACTGTGAAAACCACAAAAGTAAGTCAAAGCTGTATCATGCAAAGAAGAAGCCATATGTGAACACGATGCAGAAACACCACCATGTTCTCTGGGCCAAAGATCTTTTAAAATGGTCTGAAGTCAAAAACTGAAAAACTGTTCTGTGGTCAGATGAATCTAAATTTTAAATTCTTTTTGGAAACCATGGAGGCCCTGTTCTTTAGAGAGGGACCATCCAGCTTGTTATTAGTTGCCTGCATCTCCGATAGTATGGGGGTGTATTACTGCCTATGGCAAAGGCACAATCAATGCTGAAAAGTACATAGAGTTTTAGAGCAACATATGCTCCCGTCAAGACAACGTTTCTTTCAGGGAAGGCCTTGCATATTTCAGCAAGACAAAACCACATACTACATCCATCACAACACAGGAGAAGAGTCCAGGTGCTGAACTGGCCAGCCTGCACTCCAGATAGAAAACATTTGGCGCATCATAAAATGGCAACTCCGGTGACAAAAGCCCAGGACTGTTCAGCAGCTAGAATTGTGCATCAGACAAGAATGGGACAACATTCCTCTCCAAAAACAAGAAAAGATTGAAACTGAGCTAATATTTTCCATGAAATTTCAATATTTCTCAGTTTCCACATCTGATATGGTGTTTCTGTTCTATTGTGAATAAAATATGGGTTTTTATTTAGGTTTTACACATCTTCCCAACTTTTCTGAAATTGGGGTTGTACAATCTAATACAATCCATTAACAGTTTTAAAACATTACACACAGAAGAACCACCTCTTAATAGAAAGTACCCCAGTACAACTCCACTTCAGTAATAAACACATTTTCACCTTACTGACATGTTAGACTTAAAAGCTTAAAGAAATTATAACCTTGTAAAAGAAATTATAGCAGAGCTGCAGTATTGGATTGGATTGCATTAGATTGTATACAGTTGGAGTACCTAATGAAGTGGACAGTGAGTGCATAATAACAATACATAAGAAAGAATTTTATCAAATGTTGGTAAAAAAAAAAAGCCTTTTTATGGTGCTTTTAGCAGGAAGCAGTGATTAACAGTAGCACTCGTCAAAGTAAATGAAATACCAAGGAGGCCAGATGGAGCATTACAGTAATGTTTGGGGAAATGTTAGGACCTGGTTTACTAGCTACTGCATCTATTTATACAGTAGCTGGTTCATAAAATGAAGTAGCAGCATATTGTGTCCAGTTATCAGTGATGAAAAGTGTCGGACACATACCCTTATCAGTTCTCCGTCCAACAAACATTTGATAGATAGCTGGCCTGGAAAAGTGATAAGGAGATGTGCTCGACAACATTACAACCTGCACAGTTTAGTATACATAGTAGTATAGTAATAGTATACAATTTCTAATAACCTAAAAACTATTAAAAAGTATCTGTAAAGTTTGAACTGTCTCAGAACATAACTTTGCCCAACCTGTAGCAAAGGTTAATGAAAAAATAAAACCATGTTTTAAAAAGTCTCACTTAGTCTTCATGTCACCATCCAAAATGTTAATGAAAGGTTTTTGTCCACAATTACATGCTGATGTCCTCAGAGGAAGACGAGCAGTGCGTCACTGCATCATGAGAATCAAACTGCCATCCATCTGCTGCCTTTGCCTGGTCACACTCACACAGCTCAGTGTCCATTCATCATTCATCTGCGTCTAACTGACAACGTAAGTTTGAGGACACATCAGCAGTTTTATCCCACTCAGGCTCCACCTCATGCCCAGTGCTGTCCTGTCACTTACTAGTTAACAGCAAATACCCAGATTACATTTCACTATCTGGTCAGTATAATAGTTATAATTTTACTGAAAACTACTTTTCCAATAGTGTAACAATGTGCTTTGTAGTAAAACTAGGCTCTAGACAAGAGTGAACAGTAATACATAATCTTTTAATAATACAATTTAATTTTTGACATACATTAAAACATGGATAAAACCACAGTTTTTTGGAATCTGTGAGATTGCTGAATTTATTTATTCCTAAATGGTTGCAAAGCTTTAATTACTATACTGCATAAACCAACTACACATTACAATGACATTTGACATGTAAAAATTTGGAATATTGTATTTAAAGATCAGAAACACATTAATCGTAGTATGTAAGTGTTCTAAGATTATAATTGTTATCTCAATTCTATCAAGTAAGTGAAGATATTTCTCAACACTAGACATGGAATGAGTATGGGGGCTTTGTTTTTCTAAATCCTAAATGGGTTCAATCCAAATGGCTGCACATCCTAACAAAGGACTCAACAATAAATGGATCGACTTAATTTTGACACTTTTATTTAAACATCAGAGCTATTTGCCATCTTTAAAATGTAGCACATATATAGGAAAATATCCCAAATCAAAATACCTCAAATCAATAAGTAATGACGAACAAACAAATGTGTGACATGCTCTGACCCCTTCTGTCTGTTATCTTTAGTCTCTCCTGGGTATGCAGTTGGCAGAGGAAGGACAGCAGACATATCTGTGTGCTTTGGTGGTGGTTATCTCTGCCCAGTTCCTCCCCTCAGTGTGAAAAGTCCCGCGCAAGTTAAACACGGCTGACTCGCCTTCTGATCCAGTTCCGGATTTCTTCTCCACACCAGCCGCCAACAGCAGTCACACGGATGAGGGGAGATCTGCTAGGCATCTCCTCTGCAGTGCTCTGCTCTCCTCTGGGATTAGCCGCACTGCATTCCCACTGTCAGCAACACCGGGACCATGATGCACAAACGAGGCACACACTAACATCAGTGCAGGCAGTGTGTTGGTCATCTATGCAAACAAACACACACTTAAATTCTCTCCTTTTGCCTTCCATCTCCCACAGATTCACCCCAGTGTGGTTTAGAATTTTTTTTTTATGTAATTCTCAGGCTTTATCGCTCTTTTCACAAACTCCCTCTCTCTCTCTCTCTATCTCACACACACACACACACACACGCACACACACACACACACACACACACACACACACACACACACACACACACACACACACTGTAAGTCTACAGTCTCCACTGTCCATTTAGTTCACTAAGATGTAAATGTACTTCTCCCAAGAGCTAGAATTATGCTGTAGGCTGACATAAGTTTATATGGATTGTGGTTTTGTTGCATCCTCCATTGTCCTAAGGACAAGGATTGTATGAACAAGAGGTCAGTGCACACATAATTAGTCAATGCTGGAAGGCTGCAACACAACTTTGCCACACAACCACCACTAAATTTAAAACGCAGTTAACTTATTAACTTAAGGGAGCTTTATTTGTTTGAAGTTAATAGTTATTATTATATAGTCCCATTCTGACTAACTTTAAGGAACATTTTCATCATAATATTTTCCAGAAGTAAAGAACAGAAGCTTCATGTTTCTCACCACATTTGGTGAAATACATTAGCTTTCCCTTCCCTCTTTTATACTTCCACATCTGAACCCCTCCCACTATTTATCTTGTCTCTTCCTCAGCCAGCCTAACGAGGATGCATCCCAACGGAAGGTGCCAGAAGTGACCTTGGACCCTCATTGCATCCACCTGGGTCATAATTGGCAGTTGTAAGATAATGATAGATGATCAGCCAAAGACAAAAGGGGATTTCCACTGTGCAAACAAAAGAGGAACTCAATTATCTTTTTTCCTGAGGAGACCAGGTATTTCCCACTAATGATGTCCTAAGAGAGAGGGGGAGTTTGGGGATTGGCTGACTGCAGGATGATGCAGGCATGTATGTGGGAAATGTCTTCATGGTGAAACAGGCTGGCTTTAAGCATCACAGAGCACAGAAACAGCCAATCAGTGTTGCAGAGAAATGAAAAGTGTCAGCCTTACCATTCATTTTACAAGTCACAAGCAGCGTATTGTTGTTGACACGAAATGCAACATACCACCACTTTGTGAACAGTTCTGCAGCATTACCTCCAAAATACAGTGTAGTGCATGTCATTGAGTCAAATTAATCTCCAGCAGAGGGCACCATGGATGCTTTCTATTTATAGTAGTTGACTAAGATTTCTAAAGGGGATTAGAAGCTTCCTGAGGATGCCTTGCTCTGTTTTCAGGGAAAAGGACCTTTTTTCTCTGACTGAGCAACAACAGGCAACTGTATGGCAGCCATCTATCCATTTCTCAGTCCTAACAAACAGAATTTATTCTGATATTTTCTACGTGTGTTAGATAGATTTTGTCATTGTGCTTTTCATTGCTCACAGTGCTAATGCACCTTTACATCAGCTGTAGCAGTATTTCATAGATTATTCTGTGTCACAGAGATGCTGTTAAATGTAAAGTATTCTGATAAGTTTGTTTACTGATGTGTGCCATGCAAGGCGTTGGCGTCTAATACACATATCTTACATCTCTGAGAAGACTTTTGCCTTAACCATTTTTGGCAGCACTAAACTTGACTCAGTTGCTATGGACACAGATGATGTTTTCCTTCTCTTTTTTGTATCTTTTTTCCCTCTCTGTGTCCATGACAACAAAATGGCACTAACAGGAAATGTTATGCATTTTTAGACTTCAGAAATGAAAGGATGTAATGTCTCTATTAGTAATGGCAGGTTTATGTCATTTTGGCTGTTGTGATGTTATTTGTTATTTAGACATCTGCAGTGTCCCCACTATGCATTATGTAATCTTGTAAACATTCTTAAGATTTGTACAGCATCAAAATGTGAGTAGATAATCTTAATAAGCTTCAAAGCAGCGTTTCTGGAATTTTGTCTTGAAGATGTAGAAGTATGAAGACATTTTAAGGTTTCACAGATGATGGTTAAATAACTGTATACACATACAGCCATGTGCACTGGTAACAGACCTCCTGACACAATGAGTGGATTTCAGTTGAAGCCTAAAGGCAAGATGAACGCGAATGGGAGTGGGAGGGGGGATAGTGGGATATCCCCGATGACAGCTTTTTTCTGTTAGTGTTATTCATTTGATTTAAATGAATCAATTAATTAAACTTTTACTACAGCCCACTTTTTGTACAGGTGCTTATTATTATTGCTTATTATTGAAAAGTAAAAAAAAACACAAAAACAAGCCACTGCATAGCAGCTGACTAATGAAGAGTGAGCTTTTTGATTAAGAAACTGAGAAGAAAAAATAATTTCACTGAAGAAAGTACAATTGCTCACCAACATTTATATCAAAAACTTGTCACAGAAATATATAACACCAAGTATCTTTATGTTTTCTTCATGAATAGGAGTTTCATTAAATTAACCTAATTTCATGATCATTTATCTTGATTCTTGTCCACATTTAGGTTTGTATGTCTACTTAATGATGTATGTTTGTATTTACATGCAATTTTACATTTTCATGACTAAACATATCTTTTACATGTGCCTGTAATGTAAATGTTTTGTGGTAACGTGGTTCTAAATCATATTGAATGCTTGCATGTTATACAGTAATTATGCATGTACACACTTAACAATGTTAGTAACTGCATCCACATGCAAGGATCCTAGTGTTTATTAATTGTCAACTTACAGTTACATTTTAGTGTGTTGCAAACCTCCTATTTATTATTTACATTTTTATTTCTATTTGTTTATCCTTTCAGCTTATTCCGTGAGTTCAGGGTCGCCAAAAGGGATCATTGTCCGCATGTCTATTTGGCAGTTTCTTTTACCCTGGATGCCCTTCCTGACGCAACCCTCCCCAATTTCTCTCTGGCTTCAACCTGCCCTGCACAGCTGGGGATGGGAATGGGCTGTTGGGGGTACAGTGTCTTGCCCAGAGACACTGCAACATATAGCCGGGACTTGGGATCAAACCACAGACTGCCATTACCAACTGAGCTACCCTTTTTTTTTTTTATTATTTACATGCTATTCATAAATACAGGATTAGTGTTGGTTGATGCCTACCAGGACCTGCTCCTTTTGCGCAGCCACTAGATGGCGGTGGCAAGTCAAACATCACCAGGATGGACCTGTGTGGCCACCAGGCTCATTATTAGCACATGATGAGGCTGCACTTCTGGGGAGAAGCAAATGCAGGCTACTAGGTGAATATCTAAGAGGGATGAGGAGAACAAACTGAGCAGCAACACAAGCAAATCAAGTGGACACGCAAGGTCACTGTGAAACAAGAAACCACCCCCGAGGCTCTCAGCTCAGCAGCTTTTATATAAATCTTGGTTAAATGATAGGCTATGAAGGGGTTTATGTTATACATGTGTTATATTATGATTAACACATAGCACATTGTTTACTAAGTACGTCTTCATCATTTTGGCGTGTCCTTTTATAGTCTGTCTTTGAGGCATTTCAGCTGACTACACGGGTGTTAATGGGACTTTTGAATGTTTAATATAGACATAGAAAATTACAATTGAATAATGGAAGTAGTGTTCAGTCCATTTATTAATACATATTGTACATAGACTTTTAAAACTCATTTTGACAACAAACAATTAAAATATTTCAGGGTACATGGGACCACAACAATTTACAGTTTAACAGCTTAAAAAAAATCTTTATTTTCTACTCTTTTAAGCATACCAAAGCTACTCATTCATGCTGAGAAGGTAGAAAATATTTCAGAGTTCCCGTTAATTATACATTCTTAAGGCCAGACTAGTCTTTACAAATTAACAAGGTTCTCCTTTTAAAGTGACTTTGCTGAGTAAATTATTAAAATTACATAATTATCATACTGCACACATGTGTACTGTGACTGAGTATGAGCACAGCTGTGGAAATGGTTAAGAGTTAAACTAAATGGCATCATATTATTAACACAATATGCAAATGTGAGCCTCATATCTTGATGCTTTGTACAGTTCACAGTCCTTAGGCCACTAGGAAATGAGGAATGTGGGCAAACAAATGATCACACAGTCTGTTCCTGGGTGTGTGCTTGATTTGAAATAATTGTTCCACTTGATAATTCCACAATTTCCAGATGACACAATGATGACAGAGGAATAATTTCTTTGTATTGTGACAAAAACACATTAAAAGTGAAAATGGGGTGAAAAATACACTGAAATGCATTTCCACAAAATACTGCAGTAAAAAGGGAGAGAAAGGGGGTATTAAAGATCACAACCTCAAATATCAACTCTGCACAGTGTTGCCAAGTCTTGTTGCTATGGAGATTGCATCCTACTGCAGGTGTGAGTAACGACAGAGGAAGTCAACTGTGCTTCCCTCTCTGTGTCTCTTTCTGCTCCTCTGTATCTTACATGGTCCTCACTGCATGTGTGAGTGTGTATTTCCACCTCAGACATGTAATAGACATTAACCCCGAGCTACAGGGTTGATATTTTATACAGTACACTTGGCACTTTCTCAACTTTCTATCATATGTGTTTGTTCACTATAGATACCAGAAGATTGCAAAGGATACATTCTAAGCAGACTTTTTTTTTCTCTGCTCTTCAATGGTGACAAAGGAAGACCTCTGGACTGTGCAAATGAAATTGACCCTCAGGCAGGGTGTACACAGTGTAGGCTGAAATAAATAGACACATGTGTCTAAACAGTGCTAGGAGATCTCCACTGAACTGTGAGGGCATTGTTTGTGTCAGCGCTGTTGGAAGAAATCCAGTCTGAAAACCTGAACAGATTTGACCCTGGAAGGTGTGATATGTGCATCTGTTCCTGCAGGACATTATGTGGCACTTGTTTTTAATATATGTATTTAACAGAAACATAAAAAAGAAAACAATTAAATCAATAACTAGTACATTTATGTCCGTTCTATTCTCACCTTTCTGTGTTTACAATAAAAAGAGCATTTTGTCACTTATGGTACCTTGAGGGATCAGAGCCCCACACTGTGATGATGACGAACTGTGAAACAGCCTCAAATGTTTTACAGACAGAAACATTAAAAGTTCACACAATCATTACCAAAAAACAAGTAAATATAAATAAATATAATAAATAATAATATTAAGTATAATCACAGACAGTCATTGGGTGAGTATTTTATCTTATTTAATACTTTAATAATAATTACATTTAATTTTTTTATCTTTTCAGATTTAAAAAAACAAATGTTTTCTGATTTCAGCATCTCAGATTTACTGCTTCTGTTTGAGATAATATTGTTGGGGTTTGGACTACTGTTTGGACAAAATCTGCAATTTCAGGTCAGGACAAAGGATTCATTAATTCCTTAAAAGGTATTATATAATAATAATTATTATTTGCTGACCAAGTTGTTCAAGATTCTCTTCCTCTTTTGAATAATTGTACCACTATAATGCATAAAAACAGTATTTTTCTTCCACAAGAATTACACCCTCACATTCACTTGTCTAGTTCCATCAGAGCTGGAGCTGTTGTTATGCACTGCAGGCGGCTGCTGCTTGGATTCCTTGTGGCTTTGTGGCTTTGAGTTTAACCGAGGAAGACTAAGAGAGGCTTATTAATCTCAGGACTGAAGCTTCAAACTGAAGGCCGCAATCATGGACAAAAACAATTTACTCACTGTGTGACATAAATATACTACATTGAAAGTTGATCATACAAATACATGGTATGAAATGAGGGTAGTAAGATCCAGCATGTCTGATAGGGGCTGACATTTTCACAGTTCACGGCTCAATCACTCTGTGCAAGCCTTGGTGAGCCTGCCCACTCGTATTACGATGCACAGAATTTCACCGTATGGTTTGAATTTGTTTACAAATGCATTTTGAAGTAAAAAAAAAAAGCAAATTTAATAATTGGTGATGAAAAGCTTCTTCTAGACTACAGCTGAAAAAATAGCAACAATGTGGAACAGGAGAAGAAAGAAAAAAGGGGTTTTAAGGTACGTTTTATCATCGTCACCATGATAAAATATATATTTTATCACAATGTTTTGTATCTGGTTCATACAAATCTTGACAAAATATGACAAATTAAAGCAGCTTATGAACTACATCTTGTTAGCAGCAGGCTGGGAAGGGCAGCAGTGATGAACAAATAGAAATCAAAGTTGGCTAAAGCATAATGATTTTGGTGTGAGAGGGGCCATCACTGGTGTGCAGGCTGGCATGTAAAAACACCAGGGCCACAAGATTTTGTAACCAACACATTCCCCAGGTTAAATGTGCCAACAAACTGGATTTACAATGTCAAACAAACAAACAAATCTCAACAATGAGCTAAAGATTGGTTTCGAGCAGGGCAGTATATAATTTTCTTATTGGCCAACCAAACCAACAAATCAGTACTTTCTGACTTTTCTACCTTGTCTGGGGCTCTCATCTCAAAGCCTAACAAATATATAGTTTTATCTATAAAAAGAGCTTAGTAATTTCCAAAAATAGCTGTGCACTTAGTCGCTGACAACCGTCATTCAGCATACAGAAAATATTGCATCCATGGCACAGAGTAAGATGAGAATGAAAGATCAACACAGCGAAAAGTTGTTTGTGTGATCAATTGATTGAGTTTGGCGTTTTCACAAGAACTAGCAAAAATATACACACATCATGCCACCAACCCCCTTGTCATCCAGACAATGAAAAGGCAAATACACAGAAAAGCCTCAAGATGGGTTCTTGCTGGGTTAGGTGATGGCATTAAAGAGGCTGCTGATGCACTGCACCAGCTGAGATAATAACATTTTTATTGAGAGCACTCGTCAACCGTGGTATAACCCTGCCTGGGCCTGGTGAGCAATGGGCTGTAGTGTAAGTGATGGCACTCTTCCAGGATTAGGGCTCATTAGTCCCTATTGATAGTCCTGATGATCGGCGCTCTAAAAGGAGGCAGCTAAGATAAAGGTCAGCCCATGGATCTAAATTTGACCTCACTAACTCATTGCTGATTGGCAGCATCTGTCATTCTTATATTTAATTTTACAGTGATTGAGTGCTGGAGAGATTATACTGGCAGTAACCCCTGCAGATTGTCTCCTTTCCCATGTTCTTCCAGACAAAATTCGCACCTGTCTCCTGTGCCCTTATTATTTAAGCTGCAAATACTGTGGGAATGCTGGTACTGAAATGTGCTATTTAGCAAATGAATGCAAATCTATTTCCTAAATTCTTATGATATTTGGTTTCAAGTCAGCATTCGGGTCTCAAATTAGTCTTTCAGGGTTAACATAAATTCCATAATTATCTATTCATTAACCACATCTCTACATCCCTGCCTGTGGCTCTGTGTGGTTCATATAGGCTCAGTGGTATTTTGAGGAAAATGCTAATGCCAGCATGGCACCGTGCTCACAGGTTGTTAATGACATGCTGATATTTATGAGATATATTGATTTAAACGTTATAAAGTGTCAGCATACAAACATTTTGCTGATCAGGTACGAGGTACAGCTAAGTTTGAGGGGAATGTTTTGTGGGTTTGCAGTTATTGCAGCATAGTGCCACTGGGCAGATATTATCCCAGCATGCACTGAGCAGAAGGCAGGTCTCAAGTCTATCACCAAGCCTGGGATCCATCTTGTTAAATGAAAATCTTCTCTTGCTATGCCATATTCATCTCACATATTTTTGCCAATAGTGTGTGACCTTCTGGTGGTTGCAAATGAAAAGTTGAGACATCACCAATGTATGCAGGATTCATGTGTATCTGATCAAAGCTACATGGCAACCCATCCACAGACTACAAGCATGGCTACATAGTGCTTGTGTTGAGGAGCTTTGCTTGACATGAACAATGACTGGGTAACCCATGAAGCCACAAACCGTGTATTGTAAACACCGGAGGAAGTATCTTTTCTCCAAGCAGAGAGAAGACATGACTAGCAATGGGTGTGTAAAATAAGGGATGCTTCAAGGAGGAAGAGACTGATTATGTAATAGAGGGACTTGTTTATGTGTCCCCTCTGAGTTCATGTTAGCTGGAGGAAGACACCCTGCCTTTGCTGCTCTTCTTGGGCTGTGCCACAATGTATTAATGTCTTTGTTCATAGTGAGTGGTTATTGGCCTAGTTTGAGGCAAGCGTTAGTCTCTTATGTGAAATTATACTGTAAGAAAAAGAGATAGAAACTGCTAACTTATAGTTCCACTTGTGTCCAGGTTAACACAAATGTGGCAGTTCAAGTTCAGTGCACGTGGTTCCTACAAATATTTTATTTTCCTATTTTTAAATATAGTGATATATATATATTTCAGGAAGGGGACTTTTAATTTGAAACTGTGTGTAAAATAAAGTGGTCAAAAACATTCAAGAGTTGTTTTCTACATTGGCACTATCAATGAAACTAAATTGTTTCATTGCATGCACATCTTAGTTGTGTGGATCAGGTTGTGGTAAGCAGATGCTGCTCTGAAAACTCAGTTTAATGTTACATTGCTCAAATGCAGTACAGTCATAGACAGTTCTCTCTTAGTTTTGGATTAATTATCTGTCTAGATGCAAAATTGCTAATGTTTGATCTTTGAATTTGTCTATTAGTCTAAAATAAATAACATATAATTTCAAAAACAGAAAATTCAATATTTCAGAAATGATATTGGCATATTAAAATCAGGGTTAAATAACAGGGACAATAACTTCTTGTTACTAGTTGTGTGATAAAGTGAAAGCTAACTGCATCTTTTACCACAGTGAATAATTCACTGAGGTAAAGAAAAGGAGCTTAAACATTACGTTACATTACAGAGGACATTTTGTACAATGTTAAGCTTTCTTGGAGGAACTTCTAGGGCCATGTACACGTCCTGTCCACAAAACATGGGCAAATACCTCAAACCTACCATTCCACCTTGTATTGATTATCATGGTTGTTTTGTAAGACAGCGCACAGTCGAGCTGGAGGTGCAACCTGCAAGGCCCAGTAAAGGTCAAACATGTCCGTTATAAAGTGGGACAAAAAGGTTTTCCATCAAGTTGGTTAAGATCCCCATAACAATGAAAGGGCAATGCAGGAGAAAATTCAACAGATCTGCAGGAGAAGGTATGGACAATTGATAACATACAGCAGGCATCCCTTGACAGGTTAGGGTCAACCCTCAGAAGCAGCATCTCCCTCAGTTTCGATACCATAGAATTGTATTTACAGTGTATCAACAGCAGAGGATCTCAATCATTGTGATAATTCTCAAGCATATCAAGATGAAAGTACGTGGCTCTTGCAGACAACACAGTTATGCTGACAGTGACGTGTGAAATTCAATTACAGACCTGCTGTGGATGCACCATGTGTAACCCAGGGAGATTGGAAGAAGTGGCAGCCAGGTGGCGACCCTGTAGGCAGCACCGAGCACAAATCACAATAGCCTGGGCCGCTGCCAAGAGCTGGGATTCTGCCATCACGCAGCCCACCAGTACTCCAAGAGCAGCTCATGGTCACTCATCACAGACACTCTCCACGCATCTCTCTCTCTCTCACATTGCACTCAGGTCAGTGAAAACGGACTGCAATACACATTTTTGGCCACTTTGCTCTATAATTCATGTCCTGCTCCTAAAATAGAGTACTTGAAGAGTACACTCTGTTTCTCTGTGGCTGCAAATAATGGAAGCACGCAAGTGGAGTAAAAAGCCGCCTATTTTCAGACAAAAGAGAATTATATTAATAATTTAGAAATACTTTGGTTGTTTAGGACACGGTGCCGTGATATGTGCTTCAGTTTCACTATGTAGGTTAGCTGAACAGTCGGGCCATCTCTTACCCGTTACACAATTCAACATTGAGCCAACAACTCTGATTGCTTGATGTGGTGGTAAATAAAATGTAAAAAAAAAAAGTAAAGTCTTTCTAACTGGTGAAGGTGTAACCCAACAGGCATTAAATCTGCATGTGCGCATGCTCAGACTTCCGACATGTGACCAAGCCTGAGTGGCCCCTGGGGATCCTGAAGCGTCTCTGTGCTGTTACACAAAAGTTGTGAGGGTTGGGAGTGTCAGTGCGTAACACATGGCCACAGCCATCTTCAATAACAAGGCGAAAAAGGAAGCTTGCTAAACGGTGATGCACATCATTTGAGTGTTAGATATTATTGTATGATGGTTAGTATAGTATTACTGTACTGCATTTCTGGTGGGTCTTCTTTCTCCCCCCCCCCTTCGTGATCTGTGAGTAGCAGGATGACTAACCATTGTTGACACAGGAGAATCAGCCTAAGTTGAGAGGGAGCAGCCGTGGGGGAAATGCCTGCCTGCCACATTGTAGACCATCAGTGAGACATGTCAACCTCTGTTCCAGTTAAAGTCCCAAAACCATGTTGCAGTGTACAGCAACCCAACATACAAAAAAATACAGAGAGCTTCTAAAGTGCCACCAAAAGAAACATTTATGAATTCAGTGGTTTAGGCACTGAGGTGTTGTCAATGTTCATTCTGATGCCACTAAGGGGTCTGTAACAACTTTTGGGTCACGTAGACCTGGAGCCTGTCCCAGCTGTCGTTCGGTGAGATGGGAGGTGCACCCAGGACAGGTTGCCAGTCCATCTCAGGGCCACCACAGAAACATATACACAGACAGAAAACCATTCACACCCACAGGCAATTTAGAGTCACAAATTAACTCAACATGCACTTCTTTGGCCTGTAGGGGGAAACCGGAGGGAACTCATGCAAGCACGGGGAGAACATGCAAACTCCACACAGAAAGGCTGTAGCTGGCTGGAAGGTTCAACCATGGCAGCGATAACCAGACCACCACCATGCTATGAATGAATTGCAGATTTACTCTCCCCCTTTTAAAGGAGACACATTACTGATCCAAAACCTTGAAATGATCTTGTCTGTGCACGGCACACACTCATCTAATGTTAGTCAGTCAAACAACAACACACATGACATGGATAGTGTTTTACAATGTTATTATAGTGGGTCACAGAGGGTTGAAAATTTGGGTTGCCCGCTTCTGAGATGCTGTGCAGGCTTTGACAACTCAGCCTTTTGTCCCAGTATTACTGCATTGCAGCTTTCTCCCCTGATATCTCTTTTTATTTAATTCCTCTCTACAGCTAATCCGCACTGTTTAACGCAACATCATGCTTTAAAGGGATTTAAGATGTCTGTTTGTACGTTTGCTTACTCACTTTCAATCAAAGAGACTGTGACTGCCATACCAGCCAACTTGTTTGTTCCTACATGACAATGAGCATGAGGGGTCTGGATAAACTCCAGAAAGCTGTTTCTAAAAAAAGAAGAAGTAATTAGTAAATGTCAATTGAGAGAAGTACGATGAATTAGAAGCCTGGTGGATCATGTAATTAGGACTGGAGCCTTTTCATAGGCGGCTCGGGGAAGGACAAGGACACCACAGCGGCAACCTCTGCTGAACACTGACAGCACTATGAGCTGTAATAGAAAACACCATTTGACACACACAAGCAGACACACACACATATGCACATGCACATATGCACACACACAAATTTGCACTCTTGCACAATGACAGAAAAAATATTTCTGCAGGTATACACACATGTGAGGACAGTTCACAAAGTCAAAGATACTGACAGTGATGTATGACTGTAGTTTTTGGTTTAAATGTTGGCATTCTGTAAGTTTTTTTATCAAATCAATCCACATTTGTAATGCAAATACTTCAATTCATGTGTAAAAGTAGTACGAACAAATCTACAGTCAGGTACATTCACATTTTCATTAATCCAAAGTGTTCAAAAGGGATGTGGCCTGAGTTTCCACATGTGCCACATTTAATCATTAGTTAATTAATCACCTAAGTGATTGGCAAAAAAAAAATTATTTGGCAACAAGCTTGAAAAATGGTTAGCTATTTAAATAACTGTCATAAGACAGCATAATCTTTGTTCTGTTTGTAAAAATGTTTATTTCAGTAGCTGGTAATATTTTGTATTGGGTTGGATGTTTACGTTTATGTTCATGTCACTTCCACTTACTGCAATAGTGTTGGGCCAAAGTTGTAAAAATCATTAAAAATAAATATACAATATGTTGTATATGTGAGACCACGTGAAAGTCCTTATAGAATGTTTTTATAATATCGAGGGATGGTCTGGGAGTTTAATATTCCAAAGTTTGAATAAAGGTGACTCATCCTGGACAGTAGAATATAAAGAGTTTAATAGATTTGTCAGAGAAGTGGTGGGGTCTTTGCCATTACACCCACTGCACCAAATGAACTGTACATGCAACAAAATTATCAAGCAAAACGTGGCACAGTTTGATAAATCATCAAACACTGGCCTCTCAAACACAGTTTTTTATTCATGTGTCTAGTTAGTGATTCTTTCAGACACTTCGTTTTACATTTGTCGCTCTCTCCAGGTTCACAGATGATCCACTGAAGCAGGTAAGACTGGAAATACCCTGATTAAGCACACTGGCCCCGTTGTGTTGCACTTTGACTCACACAGTGCACATTAACAATACACACAGTGTTATCAGCCTCTCACACATGTGTGTTTATGAAAATCTATTCAAAACCTGGTTGTTTCAATTGCGTAGTTGCAGCACACGTAACTAACATGACATCAGTTTATTACAACACATATATTTACTTTCATTTCATTACATCTCACCCATTTTCATATTTGGTTACTATTAATTAATTGAACAAAAAGAAAAAGGTCATGGTGGTGGTGGTAGAGGTCTTTAAGGAGAACAATACAGGGTCTGCTAGAATAGATCGGAGAGAACGTAGACAGCAATGTAGATGGAGTAATAAATAAATCTCCTTTCTGAGAAGTAGCCAGAAGACTGACGGCAGCAGATTAGAGCCTGTGCCTTTTAAACAAATTAGGTGCTCAAGGAGGAATATTGGCTGTGTGCTCGAGCATGTTTTATAGTTCAGCTCTGTAACCACTAGGACACACAAGTCTGGCAGTTCCCACATGACATGAAGCTGTAGCTCAAACAAGATTCACATGGAATTCAGCCTTCAAAATAGAAGAGAATAATTTGAAACATTAACTATCTTCTTTGTGGCACTTAAATGAGATGAGAAATAATGTGACCCACACAAATGCGCTTCTGATTTGAAAGCGTTTTTCGGTTTGTTTGCTCACTTAGTGCTAAAATAGTCAAAGATCTTTCTGTAAAGACTACAGCCAGGAAGACCCATTTGATTATGTTTTACCTGGAAATTTGAAAATCCTATTAAGTATATTTATTGTAATTTCCCATGTCTCTACGTTTGTTTTTCTAGTGCAGTACATTGTTTACTGCACATACAAACAGTCTTGTGCAACAGTGTTGCAATATATCTTGCCACCCTGGAGGTTTTTGTCTTAGACAGGTGTTTATTCCATTGTATTTGGGGGATGTGCTGGATGGCGGAGTTGGTCAAGGCCTATTGATTACATTGATTACGCTTACAGGTGTTTCTATTATGTTGTATTTGTTCTATCTATTTTGTTTACCACGTGCAGATGTACAGTAAATCAGAGGGGTTATGCTAAATAAAAAACAAACAAAACAAACAAACAACAAAAAAAGCAGCCTCAAGATGACCATCAAGCCTACTATAATAATCTGTCAGTGTATATTTTATAGCCTACAATGTTACAACACGTAACCATTTTATATATTAAAGTTTAACTTGGTGCATCTCTTTAGTGTCATTTACAGATGATAGCAAATCATGGAGAATACTGCACACTACATCTACTCTTCTTTTATAGCACGCTGGGCTGATTTTGAGTAACCAAAGTACGATAATAAAGTTTAAAATTTCTGAACTTCAATTGCTGGTTTGGTTTTAGGTCTTGTGCCAAACTGTTAGAGCCATTTGGATATAATACAGTACAGCCATCGTTGTTTTTCCACACATTCACCTGTGGTTGTTTTATTGAGACCTCGGTGTATGTACCAGTAATTAGACCATTTAATTACGCTTATACCACACTGTAAAAATATTTCATTACAAGAGAGTAGACTACAGTACAAAGTTTTACCTATTGCTACCAAGAAAGTCCAGTTACAAAGGCCATTGAAATGTTAGAATACACGAATCCAAGCTGAAAGTATTGTGATCCACAGTATTTCTTAAATTGTAGTTTTTAACCTGGAAGTTCTCTGTTAGTACTGAATTTTCCTCCCTCCTGAGGCTTAATTGCAATAAAAATTTACAAAGCTCATCTGTACTCAAACTTACAGACTTTTAGTTTTCTCACTAAAAGTCAACATTGATGTCCGATTTTGTTTTTCGAGGGGAGGGTAAGAACTTTTCAAGACAACCAGCAAAAATAAATGATATATTTCCTGTCCATGTTTGTTACTTGCCATTTTTCTTCTTAGGACCCCAACAGTTGATTCTGCACATGACACCGAACTCATGCAGCATCTTATCGAAACGTCCCTGTCCAAGGTCCTGAAATCTGCTTCTCCAAGCATGCGTCATGTGACTTCTCCCAGCTCTGCCTAGCTCAGCACCAAGCCTACTGGTTTCAGGAGATTTCATGTGAGAAAAGGACAAACCCCGAACCATTTCCCCTCTCATCTTGCCTGTACACACTGCTTTTTTCGCCCCCATTTCCGTCTTTTTTCACACAATCGGATAATGTGGACGTTCGTGGCGCTCGGAGTATGACAGAAGATTTTAGGATGCTGGACTTGTGCTGCTTGTTGTGCTCCTCTCTTTTTACTTAAATGCCAACGCGGTGAATGCGTCGGACAGAGTGGACGAGCCTGCTGCTGGAGACCCGCATTCAGAAAGTCAACCACCTTCTTTATTTGAAATTTCTCTGGAGCGACTTGAGAAGGATGTAACGACCGATCCACCGTGTGCTGCAAACGTCTTCTCATCACAATGCAGAAGGGAATACGACTTAATGATGGTCATGTCACCTACCTGGGGCTTTTGGCAAAAAAGGATGGCACAAGACGAGGGTGCTTGAGCAAAAAGAGCTCAGATAACACGAAATGGCACACAAAGTGGTTTGCTTTGTTACAGAATATGCTCTTTTATTTTGAGAACGAGTCCAGCTCTCGACCCTCGGGATTATACCTGTTGGAGGGGTGCGTATGCGACAGGGCGCCTTCACCGAAACCTTCACTGTCAGCCAAGGAGTGTTTGGAAAAGCAGGTACAGAGAGAGAGTGAGCGCGCGCACACACACACACACACACACACACACACACACAGACACACACACGCACAGGACTTTAATTCTCTGTAAAACACCTCTGGAGTCATGGTAAAATATTAACAACATGCAGCCCCATTTTTTTTTCTTTATGCAAAATTCTTTAAAGTCTAATGTAGCTTCGAACAAAGCGTTTCCCCGTCGATATATTCTTATTTCCTATTGTGTGATGACCTAAAATCCAGCGCAGGAGAACATCACGAGGTTCCAAATTGCTGTCTTGCACGTTATATAATGCATGCATGGCATTAATGATGAGGTAACAATATTAACACCTAATGATATTACAGCAACCCTGGCAATGGGCTATGCAGTGTTTTGCTTTAGGTTGCAGCAAACCCGAGCATGATCGTCTTTTTCCTACTGGTTATGAGTTTTCAGTGATGCATTAAATATAAATGCATTTGCATCCTTGTTGGTCACATATTTAGCTTTAGTCCTTTGGCGTTTCAGGGCGAGAATGGTAAACCTAATGTTCCATCAGATAAAACAAGCCAAATAAATAAATAAAATAATAAAAGTTGTGGTCTCGAGGTTTCCATCTTGTGGTGAGATGATGAAACGACAGAAACAGCAGGGTGCCAGATCAGTCTGCTCTGAACTAACTGACCTGCATGAAATTATTCAGTACAGTGTGGTTGTTGTCATTTGGATTGTACATGATACATTGTACAGATGTAAAGTGTTATATAGGCCACAGTCACATCTGCAACTCTTGATTCTAAAAGATCTTAGCTGTTTGCTTCTTAAATCAGTAAAATGCAAAGTCCAAACAAGTGTTGTGAACAGAGTTAGGCTCCCATAGTTATAGTGAACAAACAGTAGAGGAACATAATGCCTCGCTGCCACCAGCTCCTCTCCTGTCTCCAGGCTTTGTGCCTGACTCTGTAGGTAGGGCTGCAATCCAAAGTGAGTCCAGGCTCTTCCTGTGAACAGCTGCCTTTGTGCTGACAAAGCAGAATGCACCGCTCTGGCTAATGTCATGCTCTCACAGTTACAGCACCCAAAAATCCTTCCTGAAACAACTTGGAGTCCTTTTTTTTTTTTCAAATGTTTTTGGCAATGTTGTTTGCCTTCTGCTGTTTTAAATACAGTAATGTGTATGTGCGCACATCTCTTTCACCCACTGAATTCATGATAAACTAGTAAAATAACTCAATGTTTTCTGTGAATTGTGTTTGCAAGTTGCATAAAGAGTGAGAGGCGCATGCATAGTGAATGACTAATGTGACTGGCACGAAAAGTTACATCTCAATGTAAACAAACAAACAAACAAAAAAAACACCATTAGCAAGGACAAATACAAGTTAGAAAGTCTCCTGCAGCTACCAAGTTTTATAATTTTGTGGTAATGTTCTACTATAGCAATCCACCGTAATCCACATCACATTTCTCCTCAAATGCAGTTAGTGTGAAAATGATGAGCCCAGGGTTTCTATGGCAACTCTTATTAGCATCCTAAAGAATGATGCAGTTGCAGGAGGCAGGGGAAGAGAGAGAAGATAGAAGTGATGTGTTGCATCTCTGCTATTAATGTGTGCACTATCTGGGCTAAATTGGTTCCTTGCAGTACTTTGGAGGGGTCAGAGTCCATTTATAGAAAATGCAGTTTGCTAAAACTGGGAGAAAGCAGCACAAGAACACAAGATGCTATCGGAGTAAACTATTTGTTACAGAGTGTGCTGTATTAATATGTACCAGAGACACATGATGCATTGGGCAAGACTAACACCCAATCCAAGGCTCCTCATTAAAATAAAAGCAGATGTAGGTTGACTAAATATTAACGCTTCGTTCACCAGGGAATTTATTAGTCACTAACAATTATAGAAGGTAGAAGAAAGTTTCTGCTCATGTACATAAAGAACAATTAATTATAATGTCTAATTAATTATGTAACGGTCCTGCAGCACAGCAAGACTGAAAAGTTGGTTTTGCTGCCATTTGAAAAGAAGCATGTGTCTTTAAAAAGCAAATGATGCCCAATGCATACATTTTTCTTCTTCTTCTTGGCATTTATAAATACTACATCTACCTCAAGATCAGTAATTATTTTTAACGGTGCATGACTCAGCAATAAACGTAAAGCAGGAAGCAGGGAGTGAGCTTAACATTGCCTCACACCAGACGCTCAACGCGCTCTTAGAGTAATCATGAGGGAAAACTACAACAACATTCAAGCCTCCCTGCCAGAAATAGATTTTCTTTGACGGTAGAATGAATACCTAATGAACACGAAGATGAAAGCACAGTCGGCCAGGAATAATGATCAGTTGCAGGTTTAGAGGCGCCTGTTGAACATCCACAGGTCAAAGATCAAAGTCCGGTCTCAATCAGCGTTGTTTAAACTTTCCGCAAGAAAGATGATATTTAACTTCTGGGAGATGTGGTATAATTTTATAATTGCTCAGTATTTAATTACAAGAAAACTTGCATTTGTTGCTTTTAGTGAATTATAATTGTAAATACTGGTGTATTATTCTTACATTGAGGAAATTGTTGAGCGTATGTACAAACACAAACTTGTACATACATCACTAAACGTTATATTATGTGTATGTTTGCTCTTTTTAAATGTATCCAAATACTGTAGCTAGACCATTTTATAACTGAACTAATCATAATTATCCAAATGCACTATTACGTAGATGTTACTGCATATTACACACAAAATGGAAATACTCAAGTACCTTAAAATTACATTTTATTATTTGACTAAATGTACTTACAGTACTTACATATAAAAGTAGAGTTACTCATAAAAGTGATAGAGGCAGTGTTGCACGTTTAAGCTTTCAGTTTTACTTTAAAATCAGCAGCAGCCACATCAGGATTCATAAGCAAATAGCTGTTGCTTCCTGACACTTCCATTATTTGTTCTTTATAAAGTCAAGGAAAAATCCAAAGCAATTATAAATTTTAATACATCTCTTGATTGTGTTTGCCCACTGAATTTAACAGTCTTTAAGGTAGACGTCACTGAAAGGAGGCGTTTTTTATAGAATGGTTAGGACTCATAAATAAAAACCAAGAACAGACTAGATTCCCAAATGTTATCACAAAAGTGCATCATTTCTGAAAATCCAGTGGAAAGGAAGCATGCTCATCTCAAATCGAATGACACATGAAAACACAAAAACAGCCTAAGTGTTCACATTGACTGGAGTTGCTAGGAAACAGGTATCGCACAGTTATGCAATTGGCCGTGGCTCCAGCCTCCATGTATTATGGCATTTCCTCCTGGGAACCAGAGACAGGAAGTGAGCTGGGGGGGAGGCTTCCCTCAGTGTGCGCCATGAAATGCACTGGTGGGCGAGGTAGATGTGGCTTCCCCAGGCCCTGTGTGGTTTTAAAACACTCGCTTAACGTCTGCTGCAGCAAGACAGTGGCACAAACACAGGAGGCAAAAGGAGAAGCTCCGGTCAAGCCACCACAGATCTATCTAGAAGGTATCGAATACTGAAGGCTCCACTGTGCGCTGAACATACAGTATAACTTCTCATGTTAATTATAGTTCTGTTGTTTCTAACTAGAATTCCTCAACCTTTCCCCCCTTTGTTTCAGTACTATTTCACTGTCAGCTTCAACCATGAAAACCAAAAGGCGCTCGAATTGCGCACAGAAGATGTAAAGGACTGCGATGAATGGGTGGCTGCAATATCACATGCCAGGTAAAGGCACATATCAGTGAAATGTGCAAACAGGGTGTTTTAAAGTTGAATTAGCCAGTAGAGGGGAAGTAATCTTTGACTCATGTGCTAAGTCTGGAGGGAATGTTGCCATAGTTTCATAAGGAATGACACACTTGAAGATTTGCATTGCTCCCAATAGAAAACCTGCTGGCTTTTGTGTAAGAGAAACTACATCCACTAATGTGAAATGTATTAGCGAAGCTGCAATATAAAACCTGTATGTATTTGCATGTGTTACAGTTACAGAAACTTGGCCACCGAGCACGAGACTCTCATGCAGAAGTATCTTCATCTGCTTCAGATTGTGGAGACGGAGAAAACAGTTGCTAAGCAACTTCGACAACAGATAGAAGATGGGGAAATAGAGATTGAAAGGCTTAAGTCAGAGGTAATATTCATTCCTTTACACTCAGGGGTAGACATGTAAACAAATATAAATACATTATTCAGGTATGAATAGATAACACACTCTGAATAGAATACCATCCCTCCCAGACTGACACAATTCGCAAACGTCACACCACCAGCTTCAAATCTAAATATACCCTGCTAGAATTAGCTAAATTCAGAGTTGCTGATGTTCAACCTCCATAAATCAGTTATAAATAATAAAACTAAATAAATCCCTTTTGAATTTGGCTCATAATCCTCACATACAGACTTTTCTTTTAGGATAAAAAAAAATCCAGGTTAGTGTTGTCTGTTCAGTCCAAACAGGAGCTATTTCTAGACAAAGAAGTACCTTTCCATGATTTGCAGACGTGTGAAAACAAAAAGCTGAAACAAAGACAGATCCTAATTCAGTTACTCACTAACTTAAGTTCATCCTCAGTAAGTTATCAAAGCTCATCACTGGATTTGTTAGGCACCTCGGGATAAGGCTTGAATGCTGTGCTATTTTTACCTCACGTAGTTCCTCATTTAGCACATAAAATCCGCTTCACATTCTGGTCTATTTAAAAACAGGTGTTTTAGTGACATTTACAGGTGTAACTAGAAGCTTTATGTTACACTCTCAGTATCGCTTTTTTGGCTGAACTGGGTTTTCTTTTTGAGACCTCAACACAATGTCAACACTGTTAAAATGTCCAGGATTTTTGTTGTCTCTCGCTGAAACACAAAGAAATGCGTAGCAGTCTGGCACAATATCAGCCAGACCTGCTGTAAATCAACTTCCAGAACTGGCAAAAGTGCTTTGTCATTCTTCTTTGCATTGCACATACAGTGTACTCCTTTCTCCTTTTGTGTCTGCCTTCTATCCTTGTCTCAACCTGCCAGAACAACAACAACAGCCGAGCCAGTGGGAAATCTATGGATTATGCTGATTATTGCACTGTGTGCCTAATATGAAGAAACTAGCGTGAGAGGACAGAAATGGAAGCACCACCCCATCACAGAGAGAAACGTGTTCAGGCCCGACCACTCTCCAGTTTACATCCCTTCTTTCAAAGACAATGCCTCAAATAAGGCCGTGTTCCCGGTTGTATTCTTCAGATCAAATAGTCCCCTCACTTTAATGTGCAAATGTGATGCTTGAAATCAAATTATGCGCTGAATATGCATGAACATAGCTTTATGCTGCATCTCCTCTATGAAATGCAATCACAATTAACTCTCACACCGTCTACAAAGTAAATGGAGACACTTAGCTTCAAACAGTTCAAGGCAGCTCTAGTGTAGATTTTCTTTCCTTTTTTTTTTTTTTTTTTGTTGAAGTGTTTACCGACGACGAACATGCAGAAGAGTTTGTTACATATTACATTCAAATGACCAATATAAACAAATACTGGTACAGAGATACCAGCTAAGTGAACAAAGCAAGTTTAGCCAGACTAATATCTCAGTGTTGACAGTGCTGACAGGTCTGTTGACTTAGTCACTGTGTTTACAGGCCTGTACAGTAAGTGAGAAGAAGAGTAGTGTGTAATAGTGTGTGATTGCTCTTTTTTGTGCTTTTTCCCTGGCAGATCGCTGGGCTGCTCAAAGACAATGAGAAGATCCACGCCAGCCCTGCAGCTGCCCCAACTGATGACGATTCAGAAATAAAGAAGATCAAAAAAGTAAAGCTTGCATTCTAAACTTGCGGCTTACTTTTTTGGAGCATGTTCATTTATTCAGAAACTGACCACAACTTTTAAAAACCTGGTCTGCTGTAGGTCCAGAGCTTCCTGCGAGGCTGGATCTGCAGAAGAAAGTGGAAGACCATCATCCAGGATTACATCCGCTCGCCACATGCAGAGAGCATGAGGAAGAGGAACCAGGTGGTGTTCAGCATGTTGGACTCAGAGGCTGAGTACGTCCAGCAGCTTCACATCCTGGTGAACAACTTCTTGAGGCCACTCCGCATGGCTGCCAGCTCCAAAAAGCCGCCAATCACCCACGATGATGTCAGCAGCATATTCCTCAACAGGTTGGATTCTTGAGATCATTTCATAAAAAAAAAGATCAGATTTCCATCAAAATTAAGGAGGAGGAGTGTTTCCATGCTGTCTGGGTTGCATCTTATGCACACACGAGAATGCACATGAGCTTAAAAAAACTATTGAATCTATTCAACAAACTGAAATTCCTCGACAGTAACACAACAAGACATGTAAAGATGTGTCAGCAAAACCCAGGAAAGAAAACTGCATAAAATGAGATTTTTATAAGGGAAAACTTCCCAAGGTACCTTGAATAAGCCATTTAGTTAATATAGAAGTTTAAGATACTGGATAATAAGTTTAAAATTCATGCTCATGTGAATCCAATGAAATTTGCTGTTGTATTCTATGACATGCATTATATCTATTATGTTAATGAAATATTACTTTGCTGTTCGATGATATTTTGTGGACCAGCAAATATATGCACTAATATACCCCACTCACCAGAAAATCCAAAAAGTAAAAAAACTATGCTTCATAGTGTTTACTCAAAATAAAAATGTGTCTATCTTATAGAGAAAGATGTATACAACGTAAGCCTTAGTATAAACATTTGATTAATCCAGTTTTTTTTTTAAAAAAAAAACACATTTTCTGTTACTTTAAATCACATAATGTCTGCATGCAGAAAATTTTTGCTGGACAGACAGAGTCTATAAAGAAGAGACTAATTTGCATGTGCACTCATTGGCCTATTCAGAATCCACCCACACGCTCATCCAAACACTCTCATTCTCAAAGCCTGCACACCCATGCTCTCATGCACACTGTCTGATGTCAGGTCTTTCATTTACCAGAACTTCACTGGATGTTGACAGAGGTATTAACTCTCAACTTTGTTTTTTGTCTCGAAAGACAGAGCTTTTATCTGTTCTTCTTATTTTTCCAGTGAAACGATCATGTTTCTACATCAGATATTTTACCAGGGTCTTAAAGCCAGAATAGCAAGCTGGCCAACATTAGTGCTGGGTAAGACACAGCATTTCTGTTTTCTCAACTTCTTTCATAAAGTTGTCACTACAAGAGAAGCCCTCTTTATTGTCTGTGCCATTGTTCTCTCTCCCTCTCTCTCTCTATACAGCCGACCTGTTTGACATCCTGCTGCCCATGCTGAACATCTACCAGGAGTTTGTGAGGAACCACCAGTACAGCCTGCAGATCCTGGCTCACTGCAAACAGAACAGAGACTTCGACAAGCTGCTGAAGCAGTACGAGGCCAAGCCCGACTGTGAGGAGAGGACTCTGGAGACCTTTCTCACTTACCCCATGTTCCAGGTTGGCTCATTTGTTTCACTGACATACGCAAGAAATAAAGACAGACCTATTTGTTTGCTGCAGAGCTGCAGCCTGGAGCCACATTTTATCGTTAACATCAGACTCTCATAGCCACTCTGGGCTAAGTTCTTCTCTCCATATATACTTGCTACTATTGGGCCAAATATTCCACCACCTTAATACTACAGTTAGGTTCATAAATACTAAAGCAATAACTTTTTTTGGTCACCAATAATAGGTGTAGGTGTATTAAATGGAGTTTGCATGTTCACTATAGGGTACTTCCATTTCCTCCCATAGTTCAAAGACATGCATGTTTGGTTAACTGGTGACTCTGAATTGCCAATAGGTGTGAATATGAGTGTGAATGGTTTTCTGTCTGTGTGTGTCTCTCTGTGTTGACCCTGAGATAGGCTGGAGACCTGTCCAGCGTGTACCCCTCCTCTCGCCCTAGGACAGCTGGGATAGGCTCCGGCCCTCCCTGTGACCCCAAACAGGATAAGCGGTTATAGATAATGGATGGATGTTTTAAAATGGCTCTAATTCCTAAAAGGGTAATGCCCCACTTTTGTCAAAGCCCTTGAAATAAAGCTGAAAGTATTGACTTTGAGAGTTTCAAATTCATTGTGGTGGTGTACAGAGGCCAAATTTTAAAAATTATTTATGAACCTAACTGTACAAGTAACTGAGTAGCTGTTGAAAGACTGGTTCTTTAATATGTGTATTGATTTCATCACACCTCAAATGCTGTGACTAATGTGTTGCAGACACCTGTTAGAAAAGTACCTACAGTACTTCTTTACCAAATGTCCATCATTGTCACTGTTATCTTCATTTTTAGTAAACAAGTACCTGTATGAATCCTCAGGCAGCACGGTTTTGGTTGTTCTTTTTTCAAGAGCTAAGCAGAAGATGAAAATTGGTCCAGTTCTCCTTGTGCCGAAAGATTTACAGCAGCTACCCACCACCTTGTCACTCTGGCAGGGGGTGGCATCTGGGCTGTCCAATTAGATTTTAGGTGTGGCCAGGCCACCCATCTGGCCAAGCCCATGTGAGCTGCTCAATCAGGACTTGGTTTTAAAGAGCTGCTTACATCTTGAGTGGTCAGTGACTGTCTGATCGATGTCCCATATTGTAGCACCACAGATGAACAACAAAACCAGCAGGCATTTGTCTGCATTTGCTCAGAATATCCCTGTAGTGTTTCTCATGTCTATAAAAAGCAGTTGTTTGTGGAGCTCAGGCTTTAATAATGGCTCCTTTCTGGCAAGGCACGCAGTTTCCCAACAGTCCACTCTGCTGGGGCCTACTGCAGGCTGTTCCATGTTGATAATGCATTTTGCTGATGACTGTAGATTGTGCTCTCTACTGATCTACTTCTCATTACTGTACACATATACATGTGCCAGTGTACATGTTGTTACATTTATGATTTCATGTAAGCTGGTATATTTGACTGTGCACCCCCCCCCCCTTGTTTCTGTTCTGCCTCTAGATTCCTCGTTACATTCTCACGCTGCACGAGCTCCTAGCCCACACACCCCATGAACATGTAGAGAGAAACAGTTTGGACTATGCCAAGTCAAAGCTGGAGGAGCTTTCCAGGTACTTTGATCATTCTGTCAAAACCTAAATTTGCATGGCATAAGTTTAATGTGACATTGGTTTGGTTTAATTTACAGTAGAATCAGACTGTAAAACCAGAAAAAGTTGTGTTCTGCATGTACAATAAATACCTTTACATAAATGTATAATAAATTACTGGAAAGAGGAGAATGAAATTTTGTTTTGTTAACAGTTTATTGTAAGGTTACATAAATTCTAATTTATGCCCAAGTAAACTTTTAAGAAGTTTCCTAGAAGGAACCATACCTAAAATACAGGGTGATCAGTTTGTACACCTACAGCCTTTTAATGATAAGCTAACACAATCATAAGAACTTTATGTAGAGGTTAGCAATTGAGCTTTTTCATACATTTTCACTTGAAATGCAGTAAAAAATGCAACACAACTAAGATAGAACTTTGTCTGTATTTTAGCAAATATAATAATTATTTCCTAGCAGACATAAAGGGATCACTAGGAATAACAGACCTGTAAAAAAAAGCATTACCAGTGTTTTCCATAGCTGTACTATATTAACCATAAAAGGTGCATGAGTGTGTAGTAAGTTTTTCATCCCAAAATAGTTATTGCAGGCTTCCACCCAGACTGGATAGCTGCAACATATTGCATCAAAAAGACACCTGCCACAACTGCAGCCTGAGAGACAAAACTTAGGACAGAAATATCTTTCATTCTTATTCTCTAACATTCTTGTTTCATACACAGTATATCAAATGATGATATATATCCTTTTACCAGAATCATGCATGACGAAGTGAGCGAAACAGAGAACATCAGGAAGAACCTAGCGATCGAACGTATGATTGTAGAGGGCTGTGAAATACTCCTCGACACCAGCCAGACCTTTGTCAGACAAGGTAATTCTTTCGTGGACTTCCTGTCCCAATTCACCTTTCTCACAACCTGATCTCACATCTCACATCCTCAGCCCTGCGCTGAGAAAAAAATATCCTGTTTAAAAGAATTACGCATCTCTCATTCTCCCTCTCTCTCTGGGGAACAACATGTACTCCTCTTGAGGAGAGTCTTTAATTTCCAAGTGTAATTATAGTGTTCTGAGGCAAACTGATGAGGAATGTGGGGCTGCAAATGTCACACATCCCCAACAGGCCCTGATTGATGAGAAAAAGGAAAACAAAAATTGTAGTTTGTTTAATCCTTAGCATCTCATGTGAATATACATGTTTTTTAAACACAATAATTCTTTTGGTTCTCCTCTCTCTTCTCATTTTGATATTGGATGTTGTATCTCTCGCTCTCTCTTTCTCCCTCTTTCTTGTATTTGCACATACTCTTTTGTTCCCACATACAGGGTCTCTCATCCAGGTGCCGATGAGCGAGAAGGGAAAGATCACCCGTGGGCGACTGGGTTCTCTGTCTCTTAAGAAGGAGGGGGAAAGGCAGTGCTTTCTCTTCTCCAAGCATTTAATCATCTGCACGAGAGGTTCTGGGGGAAAGCTTCATCTCACCAAGGTGAGCCTGTGTTGTTTGAATTGCAGCGAAGCTGGTTCTTATTTCAAACATCACAATCTTAGGGTCCCACAAAACCCAGAACCTCTGAAGTAGATTTAACAGATTAACGTTTTGTTGATGAAAGCTATAAGGTTAGCAAGATTGTGGGTCTTAATAGCAGCAATGATCACTGGAGGTACTTATAAAAGGCTGCGTGCATGCACAGGCTTATTGTATGCAAATCCACATGTGCATTTCTGATTCACATTCTGATTCACATTTTCCCCACATACTAGGAATTTACAGGATATAATGCATGTATGCAATCAATTCATCAGTTATTCCCTTACTTCGAAAGAAAAAATTAAAACTTTATTGTGACAATACAATCATTTTGTGTTTTTTTTTTATTTGACCACTTCCTCAATGTTTTCCTGTTTTGATAAAAAAAATTTGAGTTGAGGCTAAACACAGCAGTACAAAAACACGAAATGACAAAGTTAAAAAGCATTCCAAGAATGATTATGACAGATAGACTAATCTACTCCACGGGTTTCACTTGCACGAGCAGTGGAAACATTACTAACCGTTTTTCAAAACCACGTATTTCAGAAGATGTAATTAAAACAAATCTTGCTGTATCAGGAAAACATGACTTCTGAACCATGCAGCATACAGTAAATATTTGTAAATGTAGGTTGTGTAATGTTACTCTGTGTTGAGTCAAATGAGGCTAATGTAAACTGAAGGCATACTGTATGTTGTTTACAGAATGGAGTGGTCTCGCTTATAGACTGTACTCTCATGGAGGACCCCGAGGGGACAGATGATGAGTGTGAGTGTTTTTTATTCATACAACAACCAGTGTTGTTGTAGTAGTGTTGTATTTTATGTTTAAATATTTCAGTGGCTCAGATAAAATTGTCGTAATTTTAAGATTAATATTTAGAACTGTGATTTTCGAATGCGAGCATACCACTAGAAATTAGTACAGACAAAACAAAATACAGACTTTTGCCAAACTTTCTTTCTTCCTGCCTCTTCATAGTTGGAGTACAAATCACATTTTATGTCTTTACCCTATATTCTGCTTATATATATATAAAGAGGAAATCCCATCACGTTATCTCTATGTGTTTGTCTCAAAGCCAAATCAGACAAGAGCGGCCAAGACATGGAGCACCTGGACTTCAAGATTGTTGTGGAACCGAAAGACAGCCAGTCATTCACAGTCATCCTGGTCGCCTCCTCAAGGCAGGAGAAGTCTGCATGGACCAGCGACATCAGCCAGGCACGTCAACCTGCATCATAGTCTGCAGCAGTCAGACGAGAGGCAGAGGATGTCTGCAGAAAGCTTGCATGTTATAGAACTCACTAACATTTCCTCTGTCCTCTTTTTTGAATCTGAATCTGTCCTGCAGTGCATAGACAACATCCGGTGTAATGGGTTAATGATGAACGCCTTTGAAGACAACTCCAAAGTCACAGTGCCACAGATGATCAAGTAAGCAAAAAGTGTTTACGTGCAACGCTTTGCAGCTGTCTCTTTTTTCTGTCATGCCCTGGCAATCTTTATGCTTATTTTATAATGAATTAATTAATTTATTTGTCCTGAGTAGGTCAGATTCAAGTCTGTACTGTGATGATGTGGACATCCGCTTCAGCAAAATGATGAACTCCTGCAAGGTACTGCAGATACGCTATGCCAGCGTAGAACGCCTGCTGGAGAGACTCACTGACCTCCGTTTCCTTTCCATCGACTTCCTCAACACCTTTCTGCACTCCTATCGTGTGTTCACCACTGCTGATGTGGTGCTAGACAAACTCATCACCATCTACAAGAAGCCCATCAGTGCCATCCCTGCTCGGTGAGTCACATTACATTTGGACAAGTTTGAGTGTTACAAGGTTGCTGACAGCATTTATAACAGACAAACAAATCTTATTTGATGTGCCTGGCATCCTTCCAGACCATACTGCATAAAGACGAGGCGAGCTATAATGATGTTAAGCATTGTCATCCTCTAATCAATGCAAAGCATGTACAGAAGCCAAGGAGCTTGCAGGTTGAACTGCTGCCAAATGAATTGTTGCTTTGTGTTTTTACATGTCATTGTGTTTTTACTCATAAAGATTTATGAAATTGAGAAGGTCATTGGCTTTGGAATAAAACTTTACAAGTGAGCTAGACAGATATTCTTGACATTTCTGAATTTGAATCTAAAAAAGAGGGTGACAGCAAAGTGAAACATAAGACTGGCTGGTGTGCAGGAATATATGTGTGTTACATTTCACAAAATATGTGTTTACATACTGAATGTTACGCTGAAACAGTTAAGTCCTGTGATCTTCAAGGCTTTGTGTGTGATTAAGAGGAGTTGGTCTTGTTGGTTTATGTGATCACAGAGACATAGCAGGTGGGAGCAGTAGAGAAAGATAATCTGTGTGATGCCTCATTGTCACTGTGCTTGTGTATTTATGTGTGTGTTCACTGGTCAAAGGCAATAATTTGGTCCCGTCTCTCCTGCCTGCCTGGGATTGTCTCAGCTGGGCTCTGTCGCTCTATGGCAACCAACTTCGGTGCTGCAGGACCCCACCCTCCCCTCCCTCGCTCCTTGTCTGCAAAAGATCCATAGTGTGAAATATTGATGGAGTGTTGCAGTGGGGCTAACTCACCACTCCACAGGTCTACAGCAAGGGCCCCACTGTGGGGTTCAGATCAGGGGGAGCTCCCCATGCCCACGCCCTGCGGCATGCTTTACTGTGGTGCTTGTCATGTCACTGTGAGACACCTACACTTGGCTGCTTATGTCAGCAGTGGCCATGCGCACTATCACTCGCTGTGCTATTTATGGGAACCCGTGAGGTCGCCAGGAGGGTGGCAAGAAGTGGGAGAGGTTTTCTGCAACGCTGCAGCCTGTATCCTGCTCTAAAACGATGAGACGTGACTGCAAAGAGACTTCTGTTTTTTGGGCCGACTTCGTATGCATAAATTATTGAGGAGGCATTGTGTATTTAGCTAAGCTCTTAAAACATGGAATATGCTTATCAAATATCAAAGAAACATATGCTTGTGCCCTTAATTTAATTGCATATATCCTCCCTTGATGCAGGTCCCTGGAGTTATTTTTTGCCAGCAGTCAGAATAGTAAGCTCCTGTATGGAGAGCCGCCCAGCTCCCCCAGGGCCAGCAGAAAGTTCTCCTCCCCTCCTCCTCTGGCTATCGCCAAGAATTCATCCCCGAACCGTCGGCGTAAGCTCTCCCTCAACATCCCCATAATCACTGGGGGCAAAGCTCTTGACCTGGCTGCCCTCAGCTGCTCCTCAAATGGCTATGCAAGCATGTACTCAACTATGTCCCCGTTCAGCAAGACCACCTTGGACATCAATAAACTCTATGTGTCCAGCCCTATCACAAGCAAAATCCCTGATGAGGGAGAAGACAAGAAGGAGAAGGTGGAAGACACCTCCGTGTGCAAACAAGGTAGGTCAGCTGCTGCCTTGATAAGCAGGTAATTTCAACTTTGATTGGCTGTAATACTTATGAGTGACACTATGTGTTTTTGTTATGATGCAGAACTCTCAGTACGAGAGGAAAGCGACAATGATCAAAATCAGAGTGATGACGGGGACCCAGAAGCCTCGCCCACCAAGTCTCCAACCACCCCCAAAAATGTCAAATGCAAAAACTCTTCAGGTACATTGTGTCCTCGAAATGTGTACTGATATGAGTCAGATCCAAGCTTGTAAATTGCACACACTTGTAACCAGTGACCCTTCCAGAAGCATACATTATCTAAAATATACATTTTGTTTATTGTTATGAGCATGTGGAGAAAGCCAATGCTTGGCTTCAGTACTACATCCAGACCGTGCTTTCCCTGTTGCCCCCAGTAATGAGACTGTTTCATACGAACCGACATGATCTCTCCCCTCGAAATCTTATGACAAAATAACACAATAGGTTTTAAAAGTGACGCCTGCTCTGGAATATATGAATTAAGTGAAATTGTGTAGCGGCGTGTATCTCACATGGTGGGGGATTCTTAGCAGCTTAGGATCTGTCTATGTTCCCAGGATTTAAACATAGCAGACTGCAGAGAATCTGTTGATTCCTCTGTTATGCTGATATTTGGTGGCTATATTTAGCTGCAACCATCTTGAATATCAAAGCGTCTTGTAAAAGAAAGTCTGGAGGGAAATAGTTGTGTTGGTCTGTAGTGCCCCCTTTTGGAGGTTTGAGCAGCTCCTTCTGCAGTCTCTGCATATACAGACATGGCTACATTATACTCAATAAAACAAGTTTTTATAAATTTAAGTTATAAACAAGGTAAAAATATTTTGTGATGTCTCTCCTCAAACTGACCACACATTTAAATTATTCTGCACCAGGTTTATCTTCTGTTTTTCTGTGTTTCTTCGTAGAGTTCTCTCTGTTTTCCTACAACAATGGCATGGTGATGTCCTCATGTCGAGAGCTGGATAATAACCGCAGTGCACTGTCGGCTGCTTCTGCATTTGCAATTGCCACAGCTGGAGCAAATGAAGGCACCCCTACCAAGGAGAAATATCGACGCATGTCCCTCGCCAGCACTGGTATGCACATTTGCCCATCTAAAGTCCAGTGAGACATGGTTTGACATCACGAGGATGCCAAGAATTGCAAACTATACTTTATCTTTTTTGCACTGGTTTGCCACTTATAGAGCCTTCAAACTTTATTGCTATTTGTTGCTAAATCTGTAGGTATCATAGTGGTGAGAGCACAATGTAATCGTTTAATATATTTTGTACAGGTTTCCCAACAGATCAGAGAAATGGAGACAAAGAGTTTGTGATCAGACGAGCAGCAACCAACAGAGTCCTGAATGTCCTGAGACACTGGGTGTCCAAACACTCTCCGGTAAAACAGAACACAATTTAGGCCACATTTATAAGCCCAGTTTTCAAAGCGTTCAGTGTTTTTTACATTCAAGAAATGAATGTATTTTGTGCAATGATATGGTACACTTTAAAATGTCATTGGTGAACAGATATTATACAGCACGATACATTGGAATTGTCTTAGGGAAATACAGGTTAAAAGGAGACAAGGAAAACTAACAAACAGAATATGTTTATATATTTGAAAATTCACATTAGAGTTTATAATTCTGAGTTTATAAATTACAGACAACTTTAATTATTGTACAGTATTTAAGTCACCTACATTATATGTGTCTCCAGGACTTTGAGAATAACAATGAGCTAAAGACAAAAGTCATTGCCTTCCTTGAGGAAGTGATGCATGACCCTGAGTTGTTGACCCAAGAGAGGAAAGCAGCAGCCAACATCATCAGGTACTTCTGTGTGCTGTTTGATCCTGCGATTGCAATTATTCGAAACAGTTTGTTAGACTTCAGGGTTTGACATTCTGTTCTCTGGTCGGTCAGGACTCTAACTCAGGAAGATCACAGTGACAATCAGATCACCCTTGAAGATGTGATACAGCTGGTAAGTGACGCTGGTCTCTATTAGTAATGGTTTATGTTTAGTGTGATGCAGTTTTAAAAAGGCAGGAGGCTTAAGTATCACACAAATATAGGTACTGTAAATCAGTGTTGATACTGGTGGAGAGAGAAATCCAGTTTAAGAAAAACAGAAAAGACATTTGAGAGAAGGGAACAAGTGAAGCAGTGCCATTTTGTCTTGAAAACCTGCCAAAAGCACCTGCCAAAAGTTTTGCTATGTAATTTTCTCTTACTGAACTACTCTTCAGTAATTACTGGAACTAGTTTTAGATCTAATCCAATCATCTAATCCAATAATGGAGAAGAATGGATTAATGGACATTCATGGAGAAGTAGACTTTGCACTATTTAAGTTTAAAATTAAACTCAAACATCATGTCCATTTCTCTACCCAAAGGTAGAGTCAAGATCACATTTTCAGAATTTTCTCTCCTTTTATTTTTTTGGTTTCAAGAGACGTGACCACAGTTGGACTGGATTTCTAAGCATGAGCTTCTAGTGCCGTTTACCAGCATCGAGTTAACTGAATTTTGATCAATTGTATTTTGTTTTTCACTCATCGTGTGCACAGGTAAATAATTTCAGACTGTTCTGTGACTCCTAGGTGGGAGGAGGAAAGGCCGAGCCCTTTGAGAACCACTCTGCATTAGAGATTGCAGAGCAGCTCACTCTACTGGACCACCTGGTGTTTAAAGTCATCCCATATGAGTGAGTGCCATCACATACATGTGCACTGTATGTCTGTTACCTAGATTAAAGTACATACGTATAAACTGAGAATTTTTTTGTTCTTTTTGTTTATTTTGTTTTGTCGATCTGTTTATTTTGCAGGGAATTCTTTGGTCAAGGCTGGATGAAGAATGACAAAAATGAGAAGACACCTTATATCATGAGAACAACCAAGCACTTCAATGATGTATGTCTCCTATCAACAAGCCCCTGACCCCTAACGCAACCCATTACTAATTTTCCATCAAAACATTCAAGTCAAAAGCCATTATGTCTCTGTTTTGTCTGCAAGATAAGCAACCTCATCGCCACGGAGATCCTTCGCTGTGACGATGTGGTCACTCGGGTAGTGGTCATAGAGAAATGGGTGGCTGTGGCTGATATCTGCCGCTGTCTCCATAACTACAATGCTGTGCTCGAGATCACCTCCTCCCTCAACCGCAGCTCTGTGTTTCGCCTCAAGAAGACCTGGCTCAAAGTTTCCAAGCAGGTTTGTAACACTCTGCGCATTATTTTAGTGTTTTTCTTTCTAATGTGCTTAGGGATTTGATAAAATACGTTCTCGACAACCTTTTTTTTTAGACGAAAGCATTGACTGACAAGCTGCAGAAGCTGGTCTCATCAGAGGGAAGGTTCAAAAACCTGAGAGAGGCTTTGAAGAAGTGAGTTCAGCTCAAGGACATACTGTAGTTTGTACTGGATCAATAACGCAAACATGCAGCACAAGTGGATGATGTTTATGTCTTCTTCCCACCAGCTGTGATCCTCCCTGTGTGCCCTACCTGGGGATGTACCTCACTGACCTGGCTTTCATTGAAGAGGGAACGCCAAACTACACCGAAGACAACTTAGTCAACTTCTCAAAAATGAGGATGGTGAGCTGTATCATGTCGCAGGCGAGACTTTCCATATTTGTGTTTTTTTATTTTACATAATTTAACAACTTGGTTCCCCTGCTTTTCAGATTTCTCACATCATCAGAGAAATCCGGCAGTTTCAGCAGACTGCATACAAGATTGACCTGCAACCAAAGGTACATTATTACCATGACTTTACACCAGTGGCTTTCAAACTTTTTGGTTTGAAACTACAAGCTTTGTCTAAAATGCAAAACATGTGACCTTTAATTAGCCATACATGTTGGTTTAGAGCACAAAAATTAAAAGAAAACCGTAAAGATACATTTCAATAAAAAAAATAAAAGGCTTGATCTTTTCTCTTTTTCTCATATTTCAGGTAGCCCAGTATCTACTGGATCGGAGCTCTGTTCTGGATGAAGAAAGCATGTATGAAGCCTCACTCAGAATTGAGCCTAAAGTACCCAACTGATGGGGAAGGTGGTCCTCTATGTTGTTTTCTCTGTTAATAATACACATCCGTTGACATACACATTAACTTTTGTATAGTTGTACATGTTTAAGATATTTGCTCCTCTGTACAGTAGATGTTTAAGATTGTTTGACTACACAAAACATTTCAACGTATACTTTTTGTTTGTGCCATGACACCACCTGCTTTAAACATTTGTTTTTTTACCCTTTTTTAAAGCATAATAACAGAGGTTACTGTAGTTTCACACAACTGTGTCTTGTCAGTGACCAATGACATTATTTTGCATCATCTCATACTGGGTGGACGTTGCACTTTCTGAGCACTCGCGCTCCCGGCCGTTGTTCTCTTTGCTTGAGTTTTATTGATGACTGAATTTCTCTGCAACTAATGTAGCACTGTAAAAAAATGTAACTGCATCAAATCAGGTAAAAGAGCACAGAGAACATAACTGTATTTAATGGTGGGAACAATGATCAAAGGAGAATGCAGTGAGGTATCTGAAGCAACCAAAACAAGAGGGATTTGTTTTCTTCATTTCTGCTCACAACCCTAAAGACAGAGGCTCCCAACCACTTTAGCAATGCTGACCAGCAAATAATACTGACATGAAACTAAATAGAAAACTAAGTTCTATGTCTTGATGTCAGAATGTAGGTAATTAATTGTTAATTGTAACAGTAACAAAGACACCATGTATGATTCTACAATCATACTTTGACCTAATTGCTAACATACGTATCTTAATGCTATTTCATTAGTTGATGCTTTGATTATTTATTTATTTGTTTTGTTTTGTTGTTTTTGTGAGGGGTTTGTAGTATTTTGTTTTTTGGTGTGTTAGCATATTATCATCTGCCACCTAACAATAAATAAAAAGTAGCAACAGTTAGGGCTAATGATAAAATTGTTAGTTTTACGAGTATCAAGCTGAAGCATAGGCTAAATTATAAGTTAAGGCAACATAACAACATCCCAGTTCTTATTGTTTGTCCTAAGGGAAACATGCATATGTGTATGATGGTCCATGCAATATTTGTTGAGATGTTGTACTTAGAAAACCCAAATATAAACTTCATGGTGGTACAAGAAAAAGATGGTCGATAACCAAAGTCAGCAGGCTGGGACCCATAGATGTTTGCACTATTTTGGTCGGATAATTGGTCGGGCCCACAGTGTTGGTCCAACAGTTTAACATTGCTGCTTATAATCATTCCTTAAGCATGGCTAAATTGAATATGTTGTTTTATAGCCTATAGGTGTTAGAAATGTTTTATGTCTAAGAACAGGTAATGGTCAATGCTGGTCATCAGGTTGGGATCCTCTGTTCTGAGATACATGTCTTCAAATTGACAAAATGCAACTGGATTTTTAAAATATGAGTAACACACTCCTTTTGTAGCCTGTTGTCACATTAGACCCCTCAGTTCATTTGACATGATTAGTTATAAGCTGTGTAACAACATACAGTGAAAAAGAATATACATTGTTCTGATCTAAGGCAAAAGATTAGTCATCTATATTTTTTGTTACACTCAGAGCACACCAGTACAGTACAGTGAGCTCTGCCTTTGGACAAATCTTGTGTATCTTGATTTTTCGTTCAACCCAAACTCATGAAATAAGATCTCATGCGATGGTAAGTGTTGTATCTTCAGGTTCGGCGATGTAGAGTAAAAGGTTGTTGCTCTTCTGTAATTAAAAGACAATCTGTTCTTTTTGCTGTTCCAGTGATTGTGGAACGTGACTGTATATCACTCTGTTATATGCATCGCTGTTAAAAACTATGATAAAACGTTTGTGAATGACCTCTGCCTGCAGCATTCAAACACTATTTTTGTAGTAGTATAAGAGAGAGTGACCTGCTCTTTATATGAACATGGGAAAGTATTTTGTACTTTGTTGGTAATTCACCTCACAAATATGTGCTGTACATTTTGTACATGCAACCCTGCATATTTCTCAATGTGGAACATTGTAATCCTTTAAAAAAAAACTTGTATCTCGAGCTTAAACACAAAACAAAGCTACAACAGTGTGGTCTTGAAACCATGAGTTAGAGGTAGGAGACAACATCAAAGTGTTTTGCATTTATACTGTAATCCTGTCTATAACCATTTCTGTTAGCAGGAATATAGTAACGTAGTGCTTATTCTGTGAATATTTGTATGTATTTTTACTATGTATGTACAGTACACTTTTGAAGCTCATGTGGCAGGCATGCAACACCTTCACAGACAGAATAATATATACTTATACTGTATACACTTATACATGCACATACTCTTATAAGATATATAAACAAATAAACATTTTGCTGTTAGCAATACCCAGTGGTATGAAAATTATCTTTCAACCCTCATGTTTCCACACCTTAAGAACTATTCCCAGTTTTGTAAAGAAAAAAAGAAAACAATAAAAGCTATGATGATGACAATAACAACAAACAAAGTATATGTTTCCCAGTTACCTCTTGCTAATAAATTCATTTTATCTCAGGGGCATTTTGTCTCAAGTGTTTTTGTAGATCACCTGTCAGTTGACATCGTGCAAAACTACTGAGATGAATTTAACAGCACCATTTTGTCCCATAGCCCACACCAACAGACAGCATTACTGGGTCTTTCTTTGAAAACATACACGATTATATGCAGCGTTAAACGTGTACACTGACTACATGTTTTAATACATTATGTGGGATAATAAATGACTAATACATAATTTAAACATACAAAATACCCACATATGTAAATCAGGAGAATAAAGACGAGCTTCACAGGCAGCACCAATTACATAATAATAATACTAAACTTTCTTTTGTTGATATTGTAATTGTGTGGGACACATTTCAAAAGAAATTAGTAAAATTAAATTGTATTTAACAAGTGGAAAAATAGTGAATCCACGGCAGGGCAGTTGTCCAGTATGCCCAGTTTTTAATCAACTTAAAAATTTGTAAGCCTTAAAGTTACAAATAGCAACTTTGAGAAGTTACATATCTTCATTAAACAAGCTTATTATTTCACCCAAACACATCTCATGTGTATCTACATTAAACAGCTTAAGTAAACAGTACAATAGAGGGAGGTCATCGTTTACGCCATAAAAAAAAGTTATATAAGCAAGGTAATGAGTTATATAAGTTAGTTATAAGATACAGTGTGGTATTATCAAAAAGCCCCCGACCTATAACGTCAAGCACAACTTCAAGCTATCTATAAAAGCAAGATCATACAAATTCTTGTCTTCATACTGTTCATCAGCAGGCTCTGTGGTCTCAAAATATTATATAATTATTAATAATTAACAATATTCTACTCCTTTGATATTTGCCAGTATCATGTGGCTTTTAAAAACAATTACGTTAAGGGCGGCAGGTTATTTTAGTGTTTCAAATGGGTTCCGAAACTAACAAAAACACGGAGAAAAAAAATTATGCATTGTTTTTTTGTGCAGTCAGACTGACAATGATTGGCCGATTCATGCGGCCGAGTCATTTATTCAGATCGTGGGGAGTTTTTTTCCTCGGCAGCTGTTCACCTCGTGACTTTTCATTTGTTTCACTTCACTTTCAGAGTTCGATCCTCCAACTCACCACAGACAGGAGCTTCGATGAGAAGCTTTAGGAAGAGATCAGGATGAACACTCTGCTTTTGTTTGCTTTGGTATCCGCAGCTTCGGCTTCTCACCTGTCTGAACAAGGTAACGAACATCAACGCGCTGGACTCAACTTTTGCTCTTGTGTTTGTGCAACAAGTGCTTTCACTTTCACATTCAGCTGTGGCGCCTACACTTCTTCTTATTGTCTCATTCGCTAACAGTTGCTACATTAACTTTTACAATTTGTTACACGTTGCTTTCAGATGAATTTCACTTCAAGTCATGGATGGCACAGGTACGTTATGTCCATCATAATGTGAACCAAGTTTCTGAAGAAGTTACAACTGAAATAAATCAGTGCAACACTGTTACTTAACGTCTGTGTAGTTTGTTGTACTGTTATGACTTATAAGCTGAGCGCTGCCAGCAATAACCCCCAAATAAAAGCGGGTCCCCTCCATGTACAGCACAACAAAGCCTACGGCATGAAGGAGTACTTCGAGAGACTCCAGATATTCACTGACAACAAAAGAAGGATTGACAAACACAATGCAGGAAATCACTCTTTCACAAGTAAGAAGAGCTTTTCGGTACATACACATTGTTTCCATCAGGTCTGTTTTAAAACATGTCACACTTTGTTTTATGTTTTATTCCAGTGCGGCTGAACCAGTTTTCGGACATGACATTTAGTGAATTCCGAAAGTCTTTCCTAATTTCTGAACCTCAGGTAATACCAACTATTGAGGAAGTAGTTTGCTGGTTGATTTTAAAAGTATTTTAACATGTTGTGTATTTTGTACGTACTGCCTTTTGCAGAACTGCTCTGCTACCAAAGGGAACTACCTCAGCAACAATGGACCTCTTCCAGACTCTATTGACTGGCGAAAGAAAGGGAACTATGTAACACCTGTAAAGAATCAGGTAATGTTTAACCTCACATTATTTTTATTTTCCGTTACTGATCTCAAAGGTCACGGAGCATTTGTTGTTGGGTTTCAGACGTTTTCCAGTCAATGCTGATAACTAAGTGTCGATAAAACATATTCCAGTAACTCCTAGCTGTGTAAAAAAAATATACTACACACTAATTATAGGATTTCAGTTCATAACATACTCACGTTGACAAGTAAATGGAGAGTCAGTCAGAATGCATGCATACAGTAAAAAAAACATTTGTAATGGAACGCTGATATAAACAATTCAGTGCACAAAGAAAATTAGGGAGAACACAAAAAATTGTGCTAATTGTGGAAAGATAAAATACATTTTGCTATATCTTTGATATTTTAAATCATTAGTTGCATTTTGAGGTTTGGGTATAGCTAATGTTCCATTAAACATACCATTGTAAAGTGTTTTTTTTTTTTTGTATTGTCTTGTACAAAAACAGTATTCTATAAGGATTCACATTGAAGACACACTATATACAGTCAATAAGGACTTGGCAAACACAGGCATAACTAATAATGTTAATTACAGCATTGTGAAATCTACTGGGACCATTGGTAGTGCTATTGGTTACAGCTGTGTTTTTTCAGCTAGGAAAAATGAAACCACTTCCTGTGACAAAGGTCCATGAATCTGTGTCATTTGTAAACAATAAAGCAACAAAACCAGCCAAAATAGACAGATTTTAACATGAAAGAGAAGTGTTTAATGATGCTCATCAAACAGCCAAATGCTAAATGTTGAGTTCATTCACAATATAGGCTAAGAGTGTTTTATTTAAACTTACCTTTTACATTTGCACAACAGAAACTATAAAGAAATATGCTGAAATGTGTTTTTGATAATGTTTTTCTTGCTGTAGCTTTTCCCAATTTATTCCATTCTCACTGCATACAGATTCTCATGAAAACAAGGTTTTTCATAATGACGCAAATAACAATCGTGGCTGCACACTATTGCAGTCTTCGGTAAGCGGGTGTAACAGCGAAAGATGATCCAGAAACTGAACCAGATACATAGAAATCTTTTTTCATTAATTTAGTTCTTTACATCTGAGGGTTTTCTACTTTGTATTTTTGCACCAAAGGGAGCTTGTGGCAGTTGCTGGACTTTTTCAACAACTGGCTGTTTGGAGTCTGTTACTGCTATTGCAACTGGGAAGCTTGTGCCACTGGTAACTTTCATTTATTTGTTTATTAAAACTGCTGATCTTGTTTAAAAAAATATTTGTTCAAGTATTTACCATACTTTTGAACAATTTCAATTTGCCCTTGATTGTAACCCAATTTTCTATGCACATAGTCAGAACAACAGCTGGTGGACTGTGCCCAGGACTTCAACAACCATGGATGTAATGGGTGAGCAAAAAAATATGTTTCTCTTACTTTTTGATAATTTTCCCTGTAACAAAATTTCAATTTCACAATATCCTCCTCTGTCTTCTAGCGGCCTTCCCAGTCAAGCCTTTGAATACATCATGTACAACAAAGGACTGATGACTGAGAATGACTATCCATACAAAGGAAGGGTAATTAAATAATCAGTTATCTTACACCATAAATTAAATAATAAAGAAAACTGGCTTTAGAACTACATATTTAATGGCTTTAAATTGTTTTCACTCTTGTGTTAAATCAGGAAAATCAGTGCAGTTATAAACCAGAACTAGCAGCTGCTTTTGTGAAGGAAGTGGTCAATGTAACAGCGGTGAGTGAACACCAATGTCTTTCTTGAAGACAGATGTGAATTAAAGTCTGTGAGTGATGAACATTTTCTGTTTCCTGTCAGTATGATGAGATGGGTATGGTGGATGCTGTGGCCACACACAATCCTGTCAGTTTTGCCTTTGAGGTGACAGATGACTTCATGTCCTACCACAAGGGTGTTTACACCAGGTGAGAGGAAGTCACAAAAAATATGGTTGTCTAATTTTTCAGTTGTTTTCTTACATGTACAAATTACAAACAATTAAAAGTTGTAGGGTATGGTTGCTAGATTAATGCAAATACATATTTACCTCCAGGAAGTACATGAGGATATATAGATCCAATATTTTAAACTATAACCAGGTGTGTGAACTTTTTATATTTGGCATCATGTGGCTAACAGCTTAAATCCCTTCAGCTGACACCAGTGAAATAGTGTCTGGTTTAGTAAAATTTTGCTACAATCATCTGAACAGCCCTTAGGAAACTGACACCACATTTAGACAAAAAGACCCATTTGTATGTTTTAGGTAATGTATTTTGGCACATAGAATGTGTGTCCACTTACTTGGGCTTTTATCTGAATTTGAGTTTTTTTAGGAATTAAATGACATTTTATTTTATTTGAACTTTTTTGTCTGCAATTATTTCAAGAACTTACTGTTTACAAAGACATTTTCTGTCAGTAAAACAGTTAGACCTGATGTTTAGTTCCTCATTCTCTATTAAACAGTCATGTGTATAAAAATAGATATTGTAAGTCAACCTTTCTGCTTTCAGCACCAGATGCCACAACACCACAGACAAGGTTAACCATGCCGTGCTAGCAGTTGGGTATGGAAAGGACAATGGCACCCCTTACTGGATAGTGAAAAACTCGTGGGGACCACAATGGGGAATGGATGGGTAAACCATCTCTTTTATCACACACAGGAAAGTATTACAAAATGTTTACTACCCAGAAATACATAACAACAATGGCCTGTCTTAACAGATATTTCCTCATTGAGCGTGGGAAGAACATGTGCGGACTTGCTGCCTGCTCATCTTTCCCCGTGGTGTGAATTTTACATGACTACAAAAGGATGCAAAAGGAGAATCCAAGATACATATTTTTTTAATCATACAGGGTGAATTGCCTCCTATTGGCTTTATACAAGGTGAAGTCTTATAATCCATTTAAACACTTTACCAGGATAATTAAAGTCATGAATAATGAATTAGTATATTAAATGCCCTTCATTTATTCACTGTCTCTAAATTCACAACTAAAATTAAATGTATTAAATCTTTTGTTTGTCTAAGTCTTTCGTTATAACATACAGTAGCTGCAGGCAATAGCAGATTCAGGCTGCCAGATGTTGAGGAGTGAAAAAGAAATCTAAAAGGGCATCTATCAGTATAACAACTATGCCTGTTTGCAAAATTTTTGATCATGTTTACCTTTACACATAGAAGGAGAAGGGTTTTTCTCCTGCAAACACACACTGGATGAAATAATTAAGACCAGCCTGTGAGGCAGCCAACTCCATGCCGTTCATAACTACAGGCCTTTAGGTTACAGCACAATGCAGTTGGAAAAGCCAATAAACTGAAATAAAACAGCCAAAAAGTTTCACAAGCAACTTTTGCAATTGCGACATAGAATGCGACATAGGGGGTTAGATGCAACGTTATTGCATTTGCTCTGTTTTAAATCGAATAAAAAATATAATAGTAATACTATCAATGTATTGTTATTGCAGGTTCGCGCACCGGCCTTTCTGTGTGGAGTTTGCGTGTTCTACCCGTGCGTACCTGGGCTTCCTCCGGGTACTCCGGTTTCCTCCCACAGTCCAAAAACTTGCATGGTCGATTAATTGCTGATTCTAAAATTGAACGTGAGTGAGATTGGTTGTCTGTGTGAGTGTCTGTGGCTCTGTCCAGTGTGTACCTGTCATCCCTGACAGAATACCCCCGGTGACAGATAATGAATGGATGGATTGTTATCTTGGCCGCGAATTTCCTAACACTACATTTCCCAGAATACTTTATGCTCAGTATCGGCCAATAAGGAGAAAGCTTGTTAAACAGGCGCAAAATGTGTTGTTGGTTTACCTCCCACACATACACACAGACTGTGAATATTGCGCTTAAAATAGCAGATAAAACGGTGTAAGTCTAATGATAAACGAAGCGCCTACCGTCGGGTTCTTGTTGCCTCCTGTGTCGCAGTGTTGGAAGATAAAAGTGGTCACCGCAACTTGACAAATTGAGCCTGAGGCTGCTAGCTAGTTAGCTAGCTCAGCCTCTTGCAGAAACAATGTCCAGTCTTCCACAAAACAACTTGAAGGAGCAGCTGGCGAGACACAGCAATGCTGCTCAGAGCAAGCTGTCTCTGGCTAAACCAAAGACGGGGTAAGTCTACACAGAGGTCGGACTGCAGCGGCTACTAGCTAAGTCAACGTCGTACTAAACGTACTAAATGAGAAACTCTCTTTAGCCACTGACCGGCAAGTTACTGTATGCACAGGTTATTTTCACAGGAGGAACACGTTTGCATTTGCCATTGCTAAAGAGCATATTTGCCCTTTAAAGGGGTTTATGCATCCGGAACCAGTTCCACACTATTGCATGTCAATTTATTGCTGACCAACACTGACATTCCAACACTGTCATAGAATAAAAGTCAACGGTAACTAGTTATTCATTTGCCTCGTGGCTGGTTTGCTGTGTGTACATTCAATATTTTTGAGACAATTAAGTCTAATATCAATAATAATTTTACACTGTTTGGCCACTTTCAATAACTTAGACACTGTAAGATCTGAGATTATGTTGCCCCATCTGTCGCAATTATTTGGAAAATAAAAGCAAAATAGTCTTTGCCAAAGTAGTCCTTGCTGCTACGTCCCTGCTCTTACATGTAGCATTTTGTTATAATATAGTTTCATAGACATAATTTTATATCTGTGCATTTTACAGAGCCTTTTCTTTCAAAAAGAAGTCCTCATCAGGTACGACCAAGGTTGAAGTCAAGAACAAGGTAATCACCGCAAATGTTTTGGCAAACAGGAATGTCAATGTTCCCAAGGACACTTTGGTGACTAAATCTCCTTTGACATTTCCAAACAAGCTTGAGAGACCTCAAAGGTCCAAAATCAACAACTTCTTCCCTGTAAGTTCAAAAGGCAAATCTGACTCCATCAGCCCAACAGGAAACTGTTCACCCGTAGAGTGTGGTGTTAGGGGAATCAACCGATCTATATATGACAGCCAGTTTACTAATGACACTGGGACCACTTCCACAAATCTGGATGTTTCTCTTGGATTTCCAGAGGACAACTGGGATGATTTTGATGACTTTGAAATACCTGTAAAAACAAAAAATGACTCATTCGTTTCAGACATACCACAGACAAGCGGCAAGCCTCTGTCATCTCCTTACAGGAAAAAAAAAGATGTTACAGCGAAAGTAAACCCAGTTACCACTGTTGTGACACCGGAGTTAAACAGGAATGGTCTTTCCAGAAGTGAAATATCTTGTAATGAAACAGATGAACCAGAGCATTGTGTGAACAAAGCTCCTGCTTCACCTGGACCTCATTTAAACCAGGACCTGACTGAGTTTGAAATGGACTATTCCCCCATTAAGCCAAACAGAAGACGTCGTCCAGCTCCTCTGAAATCTGTCCTGAGTGATAGTGAAGAGGACAACAACGTGAAGCCTGAGCTGTTTGAAGACAAAACAGGTAACACTCTGTTGTAGCACTTGTATGTTATTTGTACACTAAAGAGTGAACACAGAAATGTATATAGTCATTCTTAACAAAACTGACAATATTAAATTCAAGTTTGCCCTTTTAGATAAGGAAAAATGGATTGACCAAGTAATAGAGGTTGATGATAACTCAGATCCTGAAGATGACCTAGATTACATTCCCCCTTCACCGATCCCAGCTGAAATCCCTCATACGTCTTCTATGCTTAAGACAAGGTCAGCTATTTCAATTTCTATGTATTTCATTTTTGTTCATGGGAGTATATTTGTATACAAAGGGATGAAGTACTGTAGATAATTCTTCATGTACATGTGTCTGAAATGAAAACCTCACACAGTTAATGAGCTGTACTAAGAAAACCTTATGATTGCCTCACTTCCATTGCAACCAGACTGTATTGAGTAAATTCTTGCTGCCAAACGTTCACACTATTTGTTTTGCTGTAACAGGTGTCATAGAGAAGATTCCCATATTTTAATTAATGATTTTTTTTCATTAGGGTTTTAATAACTTTAAAAAAGCAATTAATACCTAACATGCATTTTATTCACACAGATCCAAATTAGCTGATGATGAACCCAGACACTGTCCTGTGCAATCCAAAGGACCCATCACATCACTACATGGATTTTCTGATCACAACTCAAAAGACACAATGAGTGAGTGTCACACTTTTCTTTTCAGATTTTTCCATTACTTGCAAATATTTTTTCATCAAATCAATATTTTCTTTATTCTTGTTCATTAATTTTGTTTTTTTTCTACTGATCATCTCCCAGATGGGCAACTCCTTAGAATTATGGAATCCATTTGTTCTCTGGTTGATTCCATCCCTGAGCATGAGCTTATTGCTCTGTCTTGTGGAGATGAGCTTTTACTGAAAAGGGCTCAAAGGTGTGTGCATTAATGTAAAAGCTTTGTTTACTAATATGTAATGTCTAAACAATTCTCAGTATGATTGTAATTTTATGCTTCTGTCCTCCAGGAAGAGAATTCTTGCAACAGGAGGTGATGCTGTGTTCAGGATGCAGCAGCCAGACAGCACTGTAATTTCTGAGTCTACCTCAAAAGAAAAATGTATTTTGAGCAGTGACGTGTCTAGTGTCATTTCATCCAACAGCTCAGTGCCAGTGGACTCAAAAAACCCTCAAATAAGGAGGTCGTCTGTCATGTCTTTGGACTATGACTCTGATCCCTCTGTTAATGTGAAGTCCTTGCACAGTAAAGGCAGTGAGATGCTGTATGTGGAAAATGAGGTCATCTGTGACTCACCGTCAACCTACAGTCTCACTAAACCATCTTTTAATTTCTCGAAGAAAGCAAGCACAGACGTGGATGATTCAGATCTGTTCTTCTCACCTAAAAAGCAAGACACTGGTGTGCAGATCAAAACCAATACTCCTGCAACCACAGCTGTAGGAGAACAAGATGACTTTTACATTGACGATTTCGACATTGATGATTTTAATGACTCTGATATACCAGCTTACTTTGATGAGCCCCCAACTTCATCATCATCAGGACAAAACTCAAGCACCGTGACAACAACTGTAAAAGAGGGTGGACCAAGCAAATCTTCATGGGAGAAGAAACCAACAACACCTGTGTCTGGACCAAAACCTTCAAAGATCTGTTCCCCTGGTAAGTCACTAATACAAGGAAATATCTGAGCTTGTAAATATTCTACTTCTTATAGCAGTATTTTTGTCTTATGTGGTCTGGGTAAATGGCTTTCAATTTCATTCAATCTGCAGAGAATGTGTGATGTATATATCCATCCGTGCTTTAAGAATTTTAATGTTTTCATTTTCAGAGCCCACCTACAGAAACCCAGCCCATGATCGATTCAGAGGGTTCAACTTCCCTCACTCCCCGGAGATGATGAAGATTTTTCACAAACGTTTTGGTCTCCACCAATTCAGGTTTAATCAACTAGAAGCGATTAATGCAACAATTCTGGGAGAAGACGCATTTGTTTTGATGCCCACTGGTTGGTAGAAGTCATAAATGATATAAACATGCATAGCCGTGAAACAACTGCGGCGGCGATGTTAACATCCTTCTAACTGATGCTTTTTTTTAGGTGGAGGTAAAAGCCTGTGTTACCAGCTGCCTGCCTGCGTGTCACCAGGAGTCACTGTGGTCATCTCCCCCCTTAAATCACTCATTGTAGATCAGGTCCAGAAACTCACCACTCTAGATGTAAGTTTGTTTGCTCCTTCTGCTCTTTTGGAACACGGTGTATGTAAAGGTGTGTGGTTGTTTGATATGTGTGGTATTCAGAGTGCATTAGTTATTTTGAAATGTCCCACTTTTCAGATTCCTGCAACAAGTCTATCTGGTGGTATAAGCGACAGTGAAGCAGCAAGGATTTATATGCAGCTCTCCAGGAAAGAACCCTTAATTAAACTGCTTTATGTCACTCCCGAAAAGGTGAGAAATTGATTATTTGCACTCTAAATCTATCAACTTTTAATCATGAAAATGTGTTTTCTTGTTTGCTATAAGTATCGGTTTTTTTCCCAAAGGTCAGTGCAAGTAACAAGCTGATCTCTGCCCTGCACAACCTTTACGAGCGTGGACTCTTAGCTCGGTTTGTCATAGATGAGGCTCACTGCGTCAGTCAGGTGGGTTTTTCTGCTTTTATTGTATAGAAAACCTATTCTATGGATCAAATGACTTTTGTTTTTTGCAACACCAGTTGTGAACAATCCGATGGCCTTAACTTTTTCAGTGGGGTCACGATTTTCGTCCAGACTACAAGAGGCTGCATGAACTGCGTCAGAAGTTCCCCAATGTGCCAATGATGGCTCTGACGGCCACTGCCACTCCTCGTGTACAGAAAGATATCCTCAACCAGCTGAACATGACTCGGCCGCAAGTGTATGTGTTTCATAATGGGCTCTGTCTCAGTTTTTTAACCGCATATGTATTTCAGCCAACAGTAACTGAACATTTTCTATCCAATATATTTTCAGGTTTACCATGAGTTTTAACCGAACAAACCTGAAATACGCTGTGCTACCCAAGAAACCCAAAAAGGTTGACGAAGACTGCATCAGCTGGATCAAGAAGCACTACCCACGTAAATATTTCACAAGTCCAGTTGATGCCATTTTCAGAACATTGTATCTGTTTTATAAAAAATGTAACTCCCGTTGAACGGAGCAGTAATCAGACTGTGTTCAAGAAGTCCAGTGTGTTATGTTATGTCTACTCTGCTTTGTTCTGACACATCATGCCAAAAATATTATGCTGTAGATATGTTTTATATGAAAGGATGTAAAAATTATTTTTCGCTTCTCAAAATGTATATATATATATTTTTTTTAATTCCAAATAATCTGTTGCAAGAAGCATTGTACTGTAATGCTGTAATTGAATTGTCTTTTGTTTATTTATCTGCACCTCTCATGATGCAGGTGACTCTGGCATTGTGTACTGTCTGTCCCGTAATGACTGTGATGCAATGGCTGAGAGTCTGCAGAGAGCGGGGATATTAGCTCTTTCATATCACGCGGGCCTAAGTGACGGGGACCGAGAATATGTGCAGAGCAAGTGGATCAATCAGGATGGCTGCCAGGTAAGTTCACCACTCAATTACTGGTCAATTACTTGATTTAAATATTACAATTGATGGAACATTGGGCATAAAATTAAGGGAAAGCATAAATTGATCAGCCACAACATTAGGCATTCCTGTACAATTGCATTAGACTGTATAGCAGTAGCTGATCAGGATGAGTAGAAGCAGGCACGAACTTTGTATTGCTGTTGTCTTACTGGTTCCTTTTTCTGCCAGGTCATTTGTGCCACAATAGCTTTTGGCATGGGCATTGACAAGCCTGATGTGCGCTATGTGATTCATGCCAGTCTCCCTAAGTCAGTGGAGGGTTACTATCAGGAGTCAGGAAGAGCTGGCAGAGATGGAGAGGTCTCTCACTGTATTCTCTTCTACTCATACACTGATGTCCACCGCATCAAGAGGATTATCAGCAGTATGTGGCTTAAATATGAGGGAAGTTCAACAAGGGTCTATTTGCTTTACTAGAAATGAAAAAGAGACAACCTGTTTTGTTTCCGCCAGAATTATTCCATTCTTCCTCACACAATAGCGACTAAACTCAATATACTTTTGCAATCTGTGGATCCATTTTTCTTAGCACACATAAACAAACCTTAAAGATGAAAATTTGAAGAAAGAAAATAGTAGAATATGTAAGGTTTCCTGAGATGTTATTTCTTTTTATTTATATTAAATCAAATAGACTTGGAACTCCCATCGTAACATAGAAATGTAATATTGTGTCCAAAATATATGTGTATAGTTTTGTTTTTTCATGTGTATATTTTTCTTTTATTTATTTCTTAATTCTTCTATTTATTTAAACAAAGTGGACAGGGAAGGTGACAGACACACCAAGGCAACTCATTACAACAACCTACATAGCATGGTGCACTTCTGTGAGAACATGATGGAGTGCAGAAGAATTCAATTGTTAGCATACTTTGGCGAGTTGAAATTCAACAAATGCTTCTGCAAGGAACACCCAGAAGTCAGCTGTGACAACTGTGCCAAACCCAATGTAGGAATCATTTATTATTTCTTGATTAATTGCGTTCACCACAGATTTCAAACTTACTTGACTGTTTCCAACTGAGCATTAATCTGAATATTCCTGTGTGCAGCAATACAAGATGAGAAACGTTACTGAAGATGTAAAGAAAATTGTGAGGTTTGTTCAGGAGAACTGCGAGAAAGTTGGAGCAAGGTTTGGCAAGACTGCTCAGCAAAACCGACTGACACTCAACATGCTGGTGGATATCTTCTTAGGTAAAATACATGCGACAGCTTAGGTTGAAAATGTATTTTCCCAAAATGAAAGTAGTGTGATATATTCCACGTATTTTCTCAGGGTCTAAGTCTGCTAAGATTCAGACAGGAATGTTTGGAATGGGAGCAGCGTACTCCAGACATAATGCTGACCGCCTCTTCAAAAAACTGGTTCTCGACAACATTCTGGTTGAAGACCTATACATAACAGTCAACGGTCAAGCTGTGACTTACATCTCTGCTGGGCCAAAAACTATGAATGTGCTATCTGGCCACATGCAGGTAAAAAAATCTCATCAGGCAGTGTGAAGAGTCCACATTTATTGCAGATATTGATAAAAACATTAAACACCAGTGTCTGGGAAGTTACTTATCAAAAGTATCATTTTATATGGTACTTACCATATGTACTGTTCATTAAAAGTAATATGCTACAGTATTACTTTCAGAGGATTACCAAAACATTCATCTGTCCTTATTGAAAGGCCTAAAGCTAAACCTGCATCAACACAAAATTGGCTGCTCCTGAGCAGCTAAAAACTCAGGGCCAACATAGACAGACGACCATTCACAGTAACATTCACACCTATGGGCAATTTAGAGTCAGAATACATGAATTACTCCTATAAATTTTTTTTTTTTTTTTTTTTTTTTTTTTTTTTTAGAACAAATAACTATGATTTCTGAACCTAGTAATGCATTACTTCAAGTATCTAGTAATTCTATAATTAAAGTAATACCATTAAACATGTTGGGTAATGCTTTATATTACATTGTTGCTATAAAAAGTAGGAATTACATTACTTTGGTAATGTTACCCCCAACAGTGTCAAACACTAACTGGCACCTGTCCTATCCTAGGTGGAGTTCTATGAGACAGAGAGTGCATCTAGCATCAGGAAACACAAAGCCGCCGCGGCCAAAAACGTCTCCAAGAGAGAAGAGAAGGTCCAGGAGTGTCTGAAGGAGCTGAGTGATCTGTGCAAGAAGCTGGGGAAAGCATTTGGCATTCACTATTACAACATATTCTCCACTGCCACCCTTAAAATAATTGCAGGTAATTAGTGAAACAGTTAACTAATTTGTGACAGCTTATTTGATGAAAATGAAATGATTGTAATCTTAAACTTTTTTCTAAATGAACAGAGAAGCTTTCTTCTGACCCTGAAGTCCTCCTGCAAATTGATGGCGTGACAGAGGACAAACTGGAAAAGTATGGAGCTGAAGTCATTCAGGTCTTACAGAAATACTCTGAGTGGCAGCTACCTGGTAAGGAACTACATTTCAACCTTTTCACCCCAATTCTTTTTCAATTGCACATTGAGGTATTAATCCCACATTATCTCTAGCAGAGGAGCAGACTAATAGTGGTGGAGATGGGTGGATTGACACAAAACGAGGCCGTGCACGTATTGATTACGATGATCAGGACGACACGGAATCCTCCACTTACTTCCGTAATGAGCCCGCACAAGGAAAAAAGAGAAAGAAGGCTCCATTCTTCAAGTATTCCAAGAAGAAAAAATATGGAAATGCAAGTGCTAATTCTAAAGGGTCTGTAGTGTGTCACCTTTTACAGTAATAATTATGTATCTATTATTGTCTTATCTATCAAAACGTTTCACTTCACAGCTAAAATTTTATTTTCTCTTTGGTCTGTTTTTGTGGTGACACGGATTCAGTCGTGGCTACAGCAGCAATAAGTCATGGTCATCCTCCAACTCCAGAGGTGAATCAAAAGCTTCAGGTCGTGGATCCAGAAGCTCAACAGGTGATGCATCATCAGGCAGGAGACCAGGCTTCTTGGCTGCCCCGATCCCTCAAACCAACCAGCGGCCTTTCTTGAAGCCAGCTTTTTCATCCTTGTAACTAGCTCATTACATTGTCAAAGCAATTGGTGTTAATAATCGTTATAAGAATTACAACTGCTTAATGAAGCTGATAAAATTGCATATTTATTCAAAGTAGGGTTTTTTTGTTGTTATTGAAGTGTACATTGTTAAATTCTACTGTCTGTTTTGATATGTATATTTTTTTATATTAAATAAAAATTTTAATAATTGTTTCCTTTTTCCCCTGATGATTTTTGAGTCGATAGAGAAATGCAGCTGTGTTGTACCAGAAAGCCACAGGTGAAGCCACATCAAGTTTTTATTCAGAGTTTATTTCAAGTTTGAATAGTTTTATTTAATGGCACCAGTTACAAGGGACTATTGGAGAGAAACAATATTTCATACTGACTTGTACAGAAGATTACTTGCAGTACAAACATGGTTTTGGAATGGATCAGACTGAACAAGAACTGGATTTGGCACATGGATTTCTATATATGTATACTTGTATATATAATTAAACAGCAATCTCCAATCCCAGGATAGATGCAGACTTCATGACACACTTCATACCAGATGTGGATAAGCGTGTACACTTACTGACGTGTACGTGTAAGGGTCTGGCTACTGGGAGCTGACTGAGGGGCAAAGAGCAGATCAAGCTGTCTTTGGTTATGACCGTCACCAACCACTCAGTTCTACTGGCATCATCCATATAAATGAGATGGTGATTTTGGCCAGGAGCAAATTTCAAGGTAGCAAACTGTGCAAAAAACATGTTTCTAAATTAGTTATGTACCTCTTTTGATCACATCCATTTAAAAAACTTAAAATGTTTAAAGACAACCAATCAATCATTGAAACAAATCTGGATTAATAGGATTTGAACATTTCTATCAGTTAAAATTATGCATTAAAACATGGGGTGGACAAAATAAGAATACCTCAGTAAAGTGCAGTCCAGGACAATAACCACAAAATAGAACCTGATACAATACTCCCAACCCATTTGACAGCATTAGTAAAAACCAATTACAATTAGTATCACTTGGTTGTTATATCAATTTACATATTTGTTTCATGCAGGTGCTTCTGTTATCCAGTCCATCTCTTGTATATTAGGTTTAAACATGTAAATAAACTGTTCCTTCCTGGACCACATTATTTTTGTCATGACAATCACAATTGCTCATCAGAATCACACATCTGGCCAAATCTGTAGCCCTCATGAGTGCTGCTTTTTCTTTTAGACTAAAGTTGAAGAATGGAGGAGTCTGTTGTAGGCCACAGCTGATAGGGATGTGTCTTTCTATCTTCAAAGCTTTGCCACTTTGGTAAACTGTAGAGTTAGGATCCAAGGAACTCTGTCACTTAACAATGAAAACAGTAAAGAAAACAGCAGAACAAACATCCACAAAAGATCTATATGAATTTTTTTATATAAAAATGTTATGCAATGATAACCAAGTGTCTCAGGGGTCACATCATTATTTATCAGCACAACAGGAATTTGGAAAGTGGTTTTCTAGAAACATTATGATTAAATTTCAGACAACTTTATAAATCACATCTTTTTGCTTTTACAGCTGATTATTGCTCCTTGAATAATGCTGCCATTTTATTTGTTTCACTGTTTGCATGCTCAGAGAGACCGTAGAAGCTACATAATGCTGATAAATGTGTTAGAAATACCTCTGTAGACTGACCTTTAAAAGAAGTCCTGCTAACAACTCAGCCTTGCTGGACTGGCTGGTCATGTTGACCTTTATGTCAGTAAAGAAGTAAAAAATATGAAGTATGAAAGTTCACAAAAAAAAGTCAACACACCCACACTGCTCCACCCCTGGTTAGAAGAAATGTGCTTAATCTTTGCATCTGCTGTTTAATGGATGGATTGGATTTAAAAATGAATAATTTGAAGTTATTACAGTATGCTCCTACACTGTGTCTGTGACAGGTTGTTTGCCAATGTAGCTCTAATAATTTTGTTTTGATACAGCTCCCTCCATGACAGACGCAGTTTGTGAAGGATAATGAGCTACAAGAGTGGACCCAGCCACAATGCCAAAGTGCATGCTACTCTGTGGTCAGGATCGCAACTTAGCCAAGGACTGACAGGCTCGGATTACACAGGAGCAAAGAGGGTAGCACCATTGGGCCTTCAGTGGAGCAGCTGCAGGTACTGGTATGGGGGAAGGCCAAAAACAACCAACCCACATACAGCCATTATTGTGATGAGTCACCAAGCACCTTCCATTACCAGTTTATTTTTCACATCCCACTTTCAAAGAAACCTCCAATTTCCCTCACTCTTCTCTACCTCTATCTTTCATTTCGCGCTTATCAACTTTTCATCCCTGCCAGTCTTTCTTATTTTTAGCAAAATATTTTTAAAAAGTTCTCAGTCTAAGCCTCCATCCCTGTCACCTTGAATCTTGCTTCCAATTCTACATACAGACACATTTACACTTAAACCTGCTCTGTACAGGAGGTAGACACGCAATACAAAAAAACTGATTTTACCCAGAATCCAGGAGCCATGACACTTACTGCTCCCTGCAGTGATGAGGCAGAAGAGTTTAGGGCCTGATTGACAAGTCAAAGGGCAGATAACATTTACCAATATTTCCTTGTTATAAATACACGTCTATTAGTATTTGCTTTTAATTAGCCTGCTATAAAAACGAAGGGAAGTAAGAGTATGTCATTTTGTATGTAAAGTGTTCAAGGTACCTTAGAGAATGGCATTCATTAAATTTGTCAGACCCTTTATTCCCCTTACTTAGCAAATATCTTACGTTTACTTTTCCATTTATTTGTTAATTCTTAATTTATTGGTCACAGGATATTGTGTTTACAGTTGCAACTAACAATCTTCAGTATCTATCAATTATTTTCTACATTACACATTCACTGTAGTAATTATTTTTCTTGACCAGTCAAAGAAATGTTTTTTTTTATTAAAATATACAAAGAAGAATAGCAGAAAATCTACATGACGATGATTGTCAAAGTAGTTGCCAATTAACGTTCAATCAGTTGACAAAAGAGTTGTTTCAGCGCTAGTTCTGTTTTACACATTTTTAAATTATTTAGTAGGAAATTTGTATCATAGGTGAAGCAACAAGTTTTTATTTTTGGTGCAAACCGTGAATCAGGCTCACATTCACCTCTTCAAAGTCTTCAAGTAAAATAAGATATGGTAAAGTTATCAAAGGTGAAAATGTGTATTTGAATTATATGGTATTTGTAGTGGTATGTGTTCTCCAGATTTGTATCTGTACCAAAAATTTAAATGATCAGTAAAACTATGCTGCTGGTGGACTGATGAGAAGCTGGATCAGTGTTAAGTGAATCTGGATAAAAACCCTGTATTTTTTTTAAGTCCCCCTTCTGAATTTCCATGAATTCTTCTAACCTTACTTGAAACACAGCACTAAAAAAGGTATAATTTAATCTTCAGTAACAAAATAACATTTCAGTTCTGCTAAAATATACATGGAAAACCTGTCAATATATATTAGGAAACAAATTTGTACAAAAAGTACATCATTTCTCTTATTCTAATAATATTAATAGAGTATGATACATAAACCTAAGACCAAGGTTGATGAAATCAAAATAAATCATAAACTCTTTATACAAAGAAATAATTGAAATTCATTGAATTTCAACTTATTGAAAAAATGCAAATCAAATTAATTAGAGAAATAACAGAACTGAACAAATGAGCACATTTAAATGTACTTAATTGTTAAAACCATATGATCATTGCACATCTATCTAGACTAAATCTATTGGTGCCAACAAACCTTTGCTCATCATGAATATTTCCCTAATTGCTTTATTCTACTAGGTCACTACGGTATTGTTTTATTTTACTCTATCCTTATAAAACATTAGAAAAACAACTTTGATCTTCACCAGTTTACTTTGTACACCATGGTATAGTAAAGTGTAACTGCGTCTTAAAACAATCCACAAAATGCTAAATTACGGACAGTCATCGAAGTCTTCTCAGAAAAGGCAACTGTCAATGACCCTGACTGTTCTATTTCATGAACCTCTTCACTGTTTTTCCCTTCACATTGTGTTTTCAGTTGCTGTTTATCTAGTTGACGTCTGATGGCAATGAATTAGTGTCAGAGATTTTCATATAACATTGCCTCACAAATACTCCACAGCACTAGGTCTATGAACTTTAACCTAATGCACCTTTTAATCCGTTATCTTGATAACTTGCATTCTTTCTTTTCCATTCCTTATGCAAATATTCATTTAACAGTAATAAATAATAAATGACAGCAAGTCGCATCCGTTGCAACAACAAATCTCCTATTCCTGTAAAAGGAACAGTTTAAAACTCTTCAGTCCTCTGATATTTGTTTTTTTTTCCTTTGTGTTATTTGAAAAAATAAAATACCTGAAATGATCTGAAATAAAAAAAAAAAAAAAAAAAAGACAAGAATGTCTTCTGGCTTTGTTGAGAAAAAAAGAAAAAAGTGAAAAACAAGTGAAATGTGGGGGTGTTTGGTGGGGGGGTGGGGTGTAACTCAAAGTGGAGGAGGGGAAGAGAAATCCTGGCCCAGTGTTACCACGAGTGGTCCAAGCTGTATGTCTGCAGGAGGATGATGAGAGAATCAGGGTTCATGGTTTGGACGAGGCTGCCCTCCATCATTCCGGAGTCCTAACCGTCTCCTCAGACCCCCGAACGGGTTTACGAACTCTACGATCTCACTTGTTAATGAGCAACCCGCCCACCCAGCGGAGCTTGCAGGCAAACCACCGCCTGAGGGGACAAAAGTATTCGTAATGGAACTGCTCAAATTCGGGGGTCTGGCGGATGTCACGTAAAAATGCTATGTCAAGGTCTGACTCGGTGAGGATGATGAGGAGGAGGAGCAAGACAAAGAGGAGTCCAATGGTCACAAGGAGCAAACGGAGGACACTTAGGACAAACTTATTCACCTGTTCCACTTCGCTGAGGGCTGTGTCCCCCCCTGCACTCTCTTTTGCAGATCTACCGTCCGCCCCAAAATCACCTCCATCCCCGCGTGTGGGGGTGCCTGCTTCTGACTCCTTCTCCTCTTCGATGCTGCAGGGCGCCCCATTGATCTGGCGCGAGATGGACAGCTCCGTGCCATGCTCAGCCACCGGAGTGGGTAGGACACTGTCAGAGGGACAGTAGGCCTCGTCAGAGATCACCGACATCCCCTCACTGGCATCTGTGGCCTGGCTCCGGGAGCGTGGTATGAAGGATTCTCCGTGGGACACTGAACGCACCGGTGTTGAGTGGGCACTGTCACGCAAGGACTCCAGACCTTGTGGAGGGTTCAAGGAAGAAGAGGGAAAGAGAAAGGAAATGTTACAGATATTCTGTGGTCACTCATAATCTGTATCATTGTACTGATGCAGTCACACATTATACTGTAGATGCAGTTCTGAGTCCTGAGAGGTTTCTTCCTCTGTTTGTCCAGCAGAGGTCTGAGTATAGACACACACTCTCCAACTTGAAAGCAGAAATCTGATCCTGCTTCCCCTTGAGTCAAACAGATGGGGACGATTGTCACTGTACTGAATGAAACCTAATCAGCTTCTCTAATGTAGCCAATTAGACTGGGAGCGTAAATCTCCACAGTGTGTATAACCCATTAAGATATAGTATATTTCAACAAACTCTAAAATAAACTAAAAAACAATCAGCCTGCCTCCTGATAAGATGTGAGCAATAATCTTATTTTTTCATATGTGTTGGATGTTTTAAATACTTTCTGAAAACATCCACTGCTTTTTCTTTCATAAAAATAACAGGTTTCTGTTGATGACTGAGAAGACGTCCCTTTTACTACGCAATTTCTCTCTAAATGACTAGGAACAAAATTCACTGATGACTTATACATTTTATGAAGAGGAAACTATTAAGAGGAAGTTAATAGTTTTAGTTCAACATTTCCCTTCATGGTTCTCGTCCTCCACAGCAGGAGCAGTTTCAGCAAGTAAAACTTTTTTTTAAATTTAGATTAACCTGAATAACCTAAATGCATCAGCACCAAACAATCACAGAGCCAGTGCATGAAAGCTGAGGTTGAGCCCACTGCTGAACATTATCACATTCTGTGTGTGAGAGTGTTAAAGCAGCAACGTTACACCTTTACTATAAAGCGGAAGGACTAAAATTTGGCTTTTGATAAGGAAGCAAATCATAAAACAGCAGGAAAAGAAGGACTGATTCTGTCCATTATCTAAACTTCTGCTGACATGAAACCCCTGTCAAGCCAAAAGAAAGAGGCTTGCAAGGAGTGTCAGCAAACATTTTTATCCTCTGTCAGTTTGTCTCGGTCATTCATAATTTTTACATTGGTGGAGCAGCGTGCGGGAAAATTGTTAAATTTTTATTTGCCATGTTTAGAGCTTCTACTTTCAAGCACTATAACTTCCTCCTAGAGTAAATTCATGTCAACAAAAGGAAAATACCCTTCTCCTTAATAAACTCTGTGATCTTTTAAAACACCAGTCCAAACCGATAGAATGAAGGCACGAAGAAGCAAAAGCTAAAATCCATGTCCAGTGACTGAGACCTCCAGGAAGCACAGACAACCACAGGAATGGTATCACTGCGTCCTCCCAGCACCAGTGAAGCAGACTCTGATTTAAAATAGAGAAAGCCACTGCTGCCTCCATGTAAAGCACACTCTTGGCTCGTACTGTGGTGATTTTACCTGGAGGGTTGCTGGGCTGAACACAAGGCAGAGGGGTGCAAGGAAGAGGGGTGACGCTGGCAGACTCCTGTTGCCCTGTCAGGGCAGGATACAGTGGCAGCACGCCCAGGGCTTTGCCCAGCATGCGAGGCCCCAGGCTCAGCACTCGAACCTTCACATCCCGGTAGCAGTGATTGATCATACGCAGGTGAACGTTCACCCGGGTGGTGATACGAATCAGACACTTTACCATGGCTGCAGCATTCACGTATTTATCCTGTCCTTATGGTCCCTGCCCCAGAGTCCACGCCACAGTCTCGCTGTGTGTCAGGCCGAGAGGGTTTTGCCTTAGTTGCCGTTTGCAGAGAAGAGTGTGTGAGGTGAAATGGACGGTTTCTGCAGCGATGCTATGATTGTCAGCACTGGCATGGCTTGGCCCCACCCAGGCCAGTGACATACATGGAGCAGAAGACCCAGGCTATTTTGAGCTGGAGTATTAATACCGATGTAAGACACCCAGTCAGCACACACTGGGGTAGGAAGCTCTTATGACTTTTTAAGTTCCACAAAAAAGAAGCTCATTGTACACAATGCACCTGCTACAGACCTGTATTTATCTGAGAGCTTTAGTATGAACCTGATTGCCAGGGCCAAAGTGTCTCACTGTTTGGTTTTACCCAGAGCCATGCACGACTGTAACCCTGCTGTGTCCATCTCACTCACACGGGCACAGAGGCCACCTGTTCTGGACCAGCAGCCTGCAGGTGGGCTGAACTTTAGCAGGAACTGTGTTTGCACAACACACACACAAGGCCATTCCAACACACACACAGCGCTGAAAGGCTAAACCGAAGTGGAGCAGGCTGACTGACGCACACACCTGCAACATGTCCCACCAGCGCTGTAAGCATGAACTGGGCCAAAGAGCTCTAGTTACAGAGTGTGTGTGTGTGTGTATGTGTGTGTGTGTGTGTGTGTGTGTGTGTGTGTGTGTGTGTGTGTGTGTGGGGGGGGGGGGGGGGGGGTAATATATCTGAAGACAGGGATCATAACTGCTTAGGTAACAACAAAGAAACCACAGACACACAAAGTTGCCCTCAGCAATTCCAAAGCCACCGTGAGACTTGCTTGCTGAAGTTTGAGGGTGAAGCTCAGTTCTTACCCTCCATGATAGATATGTGCACAGCTCTCCGTCGTGTGCGCGGTACGCTGCAGAGGCGAGGTCCATGGGTGATGGATGGACAACTTCTGCTAGGCACAAGGCCAGCCCTGCAGAGACAAACACAGAAACGAATGCACAAACATGACCGCACTGAGAAACAGCTGAGAGCTGAGGTAACTCATACTGTAGCGTCTATGTGCTGCTGATATAAAAACTACAGTAGCGATTGGTGCCTACAAAAATGGAGGACAATCGAGAACATTCTGACCTCTCCTGAGTTTACAACTCTACCTGTGTATTTCTGGAGGTTCGCGTTTGATTTTGGCACTCTGCTCCATCACCTCTTTTGCCACTCGTCCACTGTTATAAAGCACAGAGACGATGCTCAGGATGAGTTTCACATACACACACTCACCACACACACACACACACATTACCATGCAACCTGGTGTCACCCAATATCATGAAAGCTGTCACTGCAGTGGATGAGTACAGTACATGAGCATCATGACTCGGTGAATTCCGCTTTGTGTAACTGAATTAGCACCAGACAGACAAATGCACACACAGACTTGCAGGCAAAAATATCACAACAATGACAATGGTTTGTCCTCAAACTCAACATTTAACTGACTCGGCTTGTGATGTCACTGGATATATATGAAAAGTACCAGGTATTTTTGGTGAAAATTATTGTACCAAATAGGAATTTTCTACACATTTGACCTGAAAAAAAAAAAGTTCACATGGGTTGGAAGAAATGTGTATCTGAAAATTTATGTAAATAAATACTAAAAGAATCTTTATGGCTTGGGTTCACTGAGTGGGATTGCTAAAATTTCTTTTTGTGTAACTTATGCAAATGATCCCTTAAAGATCCTTTTTACGATATCTTGGGAATGTTTCAAGTTCACAGGAGATACTAGATGACAATGTGTCATATGATCAGTGTCCCTCATATTGCTCTCTGCGTCCTGTATGAGGTGTTAGTCCTTTTCTCTGGCCAAAAGCAGGCTGCTGTCACAGCACAGAAGGCCAGGAGGCTACGTCTTCTGGGAACACCTCATAGCACATCCAGCCAGGGGTTTTCTGCAGTGTCCTCCCCTACCTGTGATCAGTCAAAATGCCTTGTTGTGTACTCTACCTGTAACGGAACCGGCTGCCCTTGAAGAACAGGTTGCTGCTGGACACCGTGCGAACCTGACTCGACTTCTCAAGCCTGATGGAATAAATGGAAAAGAAAACTGAATCCTGCCGCACTTGAGCAAAAACCTTATTATTCCCTTATTTAAGGGAATTAGAAACATTCAACTCCCCAGTCACTCACTTTATAGAATATGATCCTTGCATCAGCAAACTGTTCAAGATTGAATATATGTAATCTTTGCTTTTGAAAATCACAAACAAAGTAGATCAAAAACCTTTCCTATTAAATGATTGATGTTCTCTCCTTGCACTATAGGCACTGAATCCCCAACATGGCTCCATACAGTATTTAATCTGTTTATATTGTAGCACAAAGGGAGACATTAATATTTAATGTTTCATTTTGCTTTCAAGGCATGCGTGCTTCTCTGAAAGATCTTTATTAAATGCCCTCTCCTTTTCATATCCCTGACTCATTATAGAAAGATCTTAATAAGTGGAAAGTCTGCCACTTCGAGAGTCATCAAAAGATCATAAAATATGAACCCTTTAATGCACATGCTAAGCTTTACCCTTCTCATACTCGCTCTCTCTCTCTCTCGCTTTCCATCTGCTAAACCCTGACATCACCTGAGCCATCAGCCTAACTCATTCTTACACCACCCCACTGAGGTCAAGCTGCTGTCTTTGTTTTCGCCTCCTATGATCTAGAGAACGAAGATGGGAGCCACACTATTACTCATAGAGGAGTAGGAGGAGCCATATTTCAAATGGAGCACCAAAGTACTTGCAGTCTCGTGCCAGTGCACACTCATTTAATAAAGGTCAGCCATAACTCACAGCTTATTTGCTCACTGACAGACAACCTTGAGGAAAGGGCTTTTTTTAAGGACACCAAGGTGCTATGATAGTAACCTGCCTGACAGCACTCAAAGGCATTAAGAGTGAAAGGTGAAACACAAAAAGGAAATGAAGGATGATATTTATAGACTCACTTATAGAAAGCTTGGTTCTCCACTCCGCACTTCCAAAGGTGCTTGCATGCCTCTGGTGTGGGTGCAAAGTATGTCAAGATGATCTTTTTGTCCTGCACATAAAAAAATAAGGGAAGGTGCAGGACAATATAAAAAAACTGACACAGAAGTGCCATTAACAAAAAATGTTCTCTGGAGTCTTTTTTCCCACATCCAGCATTTGATGCTCTCACCTCCTTTTGATTTGCATATATGTGAAACGTCTTGCCTTCAAACTTCAGTTTGGTCACCTCGTTCCTGACCAGGAGAGAGCATGACAACAGTTAAACAGGCAGCGAAGGGACGCAGAATGCCACAGCCTTTTTAAATATTCATGACAACCACTTTGAGATCGCATAAACAGCCACGGAGCTCTGCGCTTGGCTGACAAAACAAATAACTGCTAATATCCCCTCCAGACAGGGAATAGAGAATGGGAGAAACCTGAGCACAACAGAGGGCAAATCAATAAATCAATTACAAACACTGTAAACATAATACATCTATCTTCATTACTGTAACAATAACTTTTTCAGTGCACAAAAAGCACTGAAAAAAGAAAAGTGCTGCATCAAATACATCGTTTTGTTACATCATTTAGCATCTTGCTGAATGCAAATCAGTAGGTGTCTACAACAACTGAAGGCTGGCATCAAGCTATTGTTTCGATCTTATGTCTGTAAATCTAGCAGGTGCAATTAGCCATCTGTGCATATTCTAGCCCCCAGCTCTTGTCACAGGTAGAGGCACATTGTGCAACCAGCTGTGACGGTGCAACATGCTGTTTCAAAGCCCTGGATGTAGAGCATATACTATGTCAAATCAGGTAAAATCCAGGCCTGCCTGTGTTAGTTTGGCTCTTTACTTCCTGCAAAGACAGGTGGAGTGTGCTGCCTTTGGGCTCACCATTTGAGAAAGTGCACTCTCCTGTTTCCCTGAAGCACAACAAAACCAAATGGCGTAAAGGCGAGGAAAGCTGGGTTCCCAGACACATCCTGAAAAACATGCAAACATTTCCAGAACATCAAATACAACACTGTGTGTACTGTAGCTGGCAGAAACGTTTTGAAAGTGTTTACTGTCTAAAAATAGTAGAGTGCTCCACAGACCTTGCATGGATGTGGATCAACACCATATGTCTCCAGCATCTGGGCTTTCTGTAGGAAATTTCGCTCTGATGTTTCAGGTGTCTGTCCACTGAGGGAGAGCAACAACACACCAATGAACTGACAAAAAATGTGATGATAAATTAATTTAGAGAGACAGAAAGAGGCAGAGAGGAGATATATCAAAACATATCAAAATGCCACATGATCAGCCAAAGCAAAGAACATGTGTGATGACATATTTGTAAAGTTCTTGTTTATTTTAATTTGGCTGCCACATCAGAGGCAGAACCCTTACTTGGTGCTAAGGAGAGAATAAACCACAAGTGGGCAGCAGAGTCCCATTCAGAGCATCAACACTAAGCTGATCCAATTCTACCTGCATTGTGTCTCACTGCAAATCATTAAACAAACACCTTGTGGGTTTTCCCACTCTTTACTTTGTCCAAGTAGCATCAACTTAAGTCCATCCTACCATTTGCAAGATAACACAACGGTTCATGCACGTGCACAATCAAATAAGAAAGAAATAAGATTCAGCTGGTGAAGTTGGCTGCTGTGCATTAAACCATTCATCAGTTCGCCTTCTATAAGTGAGAGTATTGTGTTTATACTTCTGCGTATACTTCTGCTCTTTCTAATAACTTTCAATATCCTGCTCTGCTGGTCTTTTTCTTTTTGGGGCTGGGACACACAAGGCTAAGAGCTCAAGACAATCCGTCTGCATTACATGAGTGGATAAAGGAGGCGAATGTGCTTTTCTTTGCAATCTGCTCAAATAGTCAACAATAATCTTTCAAGCCAACCCAATAAAGTTCAGTTGTACTTCTGTTCTGAAGTCAATTACATAAATGTCAAAAGAAGTGTGGTATTTGGTTGGACTGAATAGGCACAGCATGCAGGTATGTGAAGCACAGAGGGATTGATTGTGGAGATGCTGTAGTATCTTTGGCTCTCACATCAGCTCTGTCTTGTGTATATCTGCAATCCGGCGCTCAAGCTTCTCCGAATGTTTAGGGAAAAACTGGAATTTTGAGCTGTAACCTTCTGGATGCTTCCCCGGGTCATAATCACCAATCTCAGCTGGAAGAAATAGAAAACAATGTTGTTAAACGTGTTCACAGAGACAATCAGAGCTAATAAAAGTTAACATGTTGTCTACAGTTTTCAGCTCGCTGTAGACAGACTGAACATGCCCAGGATTTCTTTGGTTCTTTCATGGCACACTGCACTTCCTAAGATGACCCTGATGCTGATTTCTCTCTGCAAGGAGCAGCTGACCAAGCAGTCCATCTTTAATTCATCAGGCCTTCTCCAGGACCTGCCTACCCAAAAACTCTGGGTTTTCTGTGACGTTAGCTGTGCCACCATACCACATGCGTGTTGTGTTTGTTTACGTCTGTACTTGTGTGCGGAAAAGATGATAAGATGCTAGATAATCACTTCAAAGGATTTATAAACAAGCATGATTTCTTGTTTATTAAAGAGCCTGGAGGCCATTAAACTAATTATCATACAGTACCAAGTAGGGAGTTAATACTAGTACGGAGAATAATGTCTGATGAGTGTGACATGTTTTTTCAGGTCTTATGTGTGAATATAAAACAGTGCAGGTGTATTTATTTCAAATTAAAATCTATTTGCTTTGCTGGTGATATTTATCAGCCTGGCGAACTACAGGGCCTGATAACACAGAGGATGTGAATGGTGCAAAGCAGAGAGTGGTGCAACTTGTTTTCATCTGTCATCTTCCATTACCTTGAAGAATGTAGGCAGCCAGCATGGCTGCATCAGACGTTTTACACAGGAGCCGACCGTGGTAGAGGTCTCTCTTGATTTGTAGGAAGACAAGATATCTACACAGAAAAGGAGAAAAATCATACAGTATGAAAGGGCTGCCAATACGAATGATGATATTAAATGATATTACTAATGATATTAAATTACTGCTTTACCATTCACACAGTTAATATTTCTGACGGAAAACACAAAAGGAATAAAACAATAAAAAGAGATGCAGTATGAGCAGGAGCAGGAAAACAACAAACCTGATAAACCTCAAAAGCTGTTGAGTTCACGTCCCCCACGGGTGGTTTGCATATTTCTTTTTGATTTAGCTAAAATGAGGGTTTTGTTTGGGGGAAAGGAGGGTAGGGAGGCCCTGAGGGAAACGCTGCTACTGACTCTGGGCTTCTCTTGAAGCCTCCAGCCTAGTTTCAGAGTCACTCAACCAATCAGCTCGTGAAGCAGGAAATTTACTCTGAGACAACATCTAAAGCCAATATCAGGTTGGTGATGATGATGCATTAACTATTATCACTGTTATTTGTACTGCTAATATTAGAGGTGAGGACACATTAGGTACAATTCTCCAAGAGAATGCGTTTATCACCCTCGATCTAGGCCTAGACGTGTTTAAAAGAAGCAAACATTTCTAATCTTGTTTAAACGGCAGCACGTTCGAGACAGTAAATGAGTAACACTTCAACAAACATTTAATGCTGATGTCTAATAATCATATGACCGTATGACTGTAGTTCACAAGCATGACATCATATACACAGCTCACTAGCAGCATTTCTGTCAAGTCAGTTTTCTGTTATAGTAGTTACTGTTTATGATAAAGAGCTCCTAGTCACAGTTTAACAGAAATCGCGTCGGGGATCTGACGCACCCGGAGAGCATTTTAACAGTATAAAACGGGAATATTTTGGAGAAAACAATCAGCAGCCAGTAGAAGGAGAGTCTCTGGTTTGGCATTTTACAATTGTTTCTATGATTTTCTTTCACGTGAGAATGACAGACAGACGTCAGCTGTAATGCAAACCACTTATGTGCTGGCCAGCTTGGAGCAGATTCGCTGCTTCATCACATCAAATAAGACAGGAGATGTGTTTGATTATTTATCATCTGCCTCTCTGTGTGGTCTGGCCCAAGCTCTGGCCTCTTCATCATCATATGTTGCACAATTCATCTCATTAGAATTGGTCTCTTGGTTGCTCTGGTGAACTCTATGTGAACACATAGTCGGCTCACTCTGTCAGTTTCATATTTCTGTAATTTAATGAGAAAATATTTAAACAGGACCTCTTTTAGGACGAATTACCATCGGGAACGTGTATCTCTCATCTTGTTGCTTTTAATTCTCAGACTAAGCTACTGGGAAAGCTTTTACATTCGTCTCTGCTTCACAGCTTTTCGTGCAAACCTTGTTTTGTGTTATATTTCTTTTAATGTTTTAGACAGTAAAGTACTCGGGCATTTTAATTATGAAGGGCCATAAATAATGTTTTAGCTTCCTGTGTTTAAATCTGTGCTACAGGCAAATCAGCAAAAACAAGGACCAAGCACAGCTGCTTTTCACAGGTTTGTCAAATGATGGCTGTCACTTCATGAACCACCTGGCTTTCTTTCATTCTGTTAAACTGAGACAAATATTTCTGTGGAGAAAAAAAAAAGAACAACATTTATCAGGTCGTGTGAAGTGAAAAGCAACAACAGGAGGTCATACCGGGTTATTTCCTCCTTAAGAGCAGCAGGATCAGGAGGGTAGAACTTGACTCTCAGACACATGGTGAATGGAGGCTGAGCTAGAGGAACCAGACAAAAAAACTTTTCACTCTCACATTGTTTTTAAGAAGCAAATACAGGCAAAGATTTTCTCATGAATTGATGATACATCTGACTGTACACTTAACTCCACCCAAATCAAATTTAAAAAAAAGGTAAACTGGAGATTTTTAAATAGAGGAAACTCATTTTAAACAATACTTTTAACATCTTTTAAATGTCATAATTAATGATACTCACTCACATATAACAAGGCAAAAATACCATGTGAATGTGAATAAGTGAAGTCTTTTCTTTGTGGTCAACACAAAAACAATCAAAGTGAAGTCATTAAAGAAAAATGAAATTTCACTGGTGGAGAAATACTCAGATCCTTCACTTAAAATGTAGCAAAACAAAACACATTCTACATTTACATTTTACATCAGTAAAAGTAATAATAGCTAAATACACAAAGTAAAAGTAATTCATATGTGCTTTTTATGCAATATTATAAAATAGAACTACTCCAAAAAATGTACTTAAGCACTGTTCTTGAAACAGTTTCTTCAAATTTGTAAGGCTTTACCAAAACACTGTTTAGAAATAACTTGATTGATTAACCAATTTTTGAATTGCACTGTTTTATTTTTGTTTTTACTCACCTCAGTGGTATGTTAGATAAAATGATGAGGCATATCTCAGCCCAAATAACTAAAAACAGGTAAACCTAATTCCAAAGTACTTACATTTCATTTGCTTTGCAATTGATTTTGTGAACTCCAACCAGTGCTAGATTAGAAGGAAAAACAGATTAATTCAAATCATTAAAGAAAAACAAAAACCTCTCGGAATAATACACACATCAAATCATTCATCAACTATAAGTTGGCATGATGTTCAGCTGTTACTAGAAACAGTCTTGCACTGTTAAAGCAGTGGAATATGTAAATCTGCTTTGAGTATAAAGAATGTGCAGGGTTTCCTGTTATTAAATAATCAAAACCTATGTGATTTCAATTCCAAACAGCTCTATGCTACGTGACAGCAGCGTTCTCTTGAGATGTTGTTAGAGCAGTGGGTTTGATTAGACAACAGGTTTGGACTGAGCAGTGACAGTTACACAGCATCCATCTACTCTCTTCATTTTGATCACACATTGCCTTTTCACCAACCTGACCCACACAGAGCAACAACCACCAAAATAGCCCTGAGTGACAGCTTAGGAGATACAGCGTGCAACATGATCGGTGGACGCGTGAAAACTTTATGAATCAAGCTGTGCTACTACATCCTCACAGAAGAAGAGCCTGGTGGAACAGCCGTCCATGTGAGAGGCAGCATGAATAAGAGAAAGCAAAGAACACGACTTTTCACTCTATGCCCCAGTCTGGAACAGAGACTGACGGTACACACAATATTATCATGGAGCCAGTCTGAGTTCACACGCATGAACTTATTCAGTAACAGAATTTTGGCTCAATATTTAAGTCAGAATTGGCTTATAGTAATTGCCTTGTTTTATTTTAGGAACTGCCCGCTTTTTGTTTTTTTTAACCTACCTGGCTCTATATTCACAGCATATTGTTAGTCAAAGGAATAATTCAACATTTTGAAAGTATTATTTTCAGCTTTGTGCAGAGAATTACACGACAGGTGTTATTATACTCTCATTTCTGTTTGTGAAGTGCAGAGCTGAGGAAGTGGTTAGCTAATGAAACTACAAGCAGGAGAAGTTCAAACGTACACTTCTAAAGCTCTTTCATATGTATTATGAATCTTTTATTGTAACTCGGACACAAACAGAAAAGCAAAAGTAGTTTAGATTGTTTAAATTATTTAGAGGTGTGTATCTTTCATTTGTAAACATTGTCATATTAATGTTTTTAATAAAGTAAAAAAAAATATTTAATAAAGGATGAGCTAGTATTAGATAAATATTATGTACTGCAATATATTTTGAAATAACTTTCCTAATCCCTTTTCAGAATTTTAAAGCTTTTAAATATCTTAGTTTGCAATTTGTGAATAATTTTAGGACAGGATTTTTGAGTCTGGTAAAAAAAATAAACATTACATCTTGGTAAATGATAAGCGAATGCACATGAGCATGCACTCTACATCCTCACACACACACACACACACACACAGACACACACACACACACACACACACACACACGCACTCACCCGCTGCTTGTCTGGATCCACATATCTGATGCCAAAATAGTCTCTCTCCAGCAGGTTGAGGTGGTGACAGATAAGGTCAAACAGATACTGTCCCTTTGCATCCCGCTGCAATAAAAGACAAGAAAAACAAAACATCAGCAAGCTAATTAACAACAACAAATCACAAACATTTGAACATGTGGTTGAGGGATGATACAACCAACAGAAGGTACATTATTGTTCCGAGCTCCAGCAACACAAATAATTCCTGCTAGCAGAATATGCTTAAGATTTTTGAAACCCAGTGAGATCACTACCACAGATTCATCCAGTATTAATACACAGCCAGAGCCATCTGAAGTGTCTGGAATAAACCCTATCCACAGCTAAAACAGACTCTCACAGACAGGATGAATTGAATATGTTGAGATCTCACTAGGGTTTTGCTAATACTGAAGCTTCCCACCGAGAAGCACTTGTACTGTAGTACTGGATATCCTTCAATATGTGCAACACAAATCTGGTACCCTTCTTACTACGCAGAATCAGCGTAGTCTGAATAACACCGAAACTTTCTGGATGAAACTAGAAAGTTTGGATCCACCTTAAACTAAACTTTAGCTAAGTTTTTCAGCCCGCAGCGTAACTGTTTAGGATAATTACCATGAATTTGATTAATATTGTTTACTAGGAATCTGTTTTCACCTCATTCATTTTAAGACATCTGCTTATGTCACAAACAGAACAAAATGTATGAAGTATGAACATTTTAAAACAATGTCAAGCTCATTCATGTCTGAGACACATGTTAATTGCAGCCTGACTTCATAATGATAAGAAAGTCAATTTAAGTCAAGCTTAGACAGCCAGTCAGCAGTGTTACTCCTCCATCCAGTCGGTTTTCTTTGAACCAGATAGAGCAGTAAAACTCAGTTATTCTTATTCAGGATTTAGAGAATTTCATTAGGACAAAGTCCTTGTCACGTTACTGCTGAAGGAGCTCAATTCCTAGAAGTATCTACATTACATATTAGTTGGATGCATTACAGAGCATCAATAAAATGTTATTCTTTGTGATGTGTAGGAAGACATACACATATACACAAAGAAATAAGACAGAGATGGTACATTAATGCATGTACCCTCTATGTTTACAAAACCGTGGTTTATAAAATGATCCCTCAACGAAGTTTATTTTGAAAGAACTCCAGTTTCTTGGTCGTATATGCAAATTTTGCTGAATTTAGAACACAAAAAGCAAAAAAAATATTTCTGTCTATAAAGGATAAGCAATGATTTCTCCTGTGGTTTTATCACAGGGCTGAGAAGCCACAGGGAGCAACAAAGCCAAACAGAAATAAAAAAAAATCACCAGGAGGACACACTGAATCAGAAAGGACATCTGCTCTTTTGTTGCAAGAAAAGAGCAAGTTTGTTAGTATTCAACAGCACATCCCCCCAAACGCCATCCCTCTGCGCTCAACCTCTGTCTCTGCCCAACACTAAGCATAGCTGCTTTATTCCCCCACTGGTTCCTCTAAATACAATATGGAGGAGACTGTAGACCAAAAAGACCTGAAAGTGTCTAACTAATATTGATGAACAAATGTTATCATCTTTACTGGCATCTCAGTGAACACAACAGGAGTCTCCACATATTACCATATTACCATATTATGGAAAGAACCAAATGTCCAGGTGTGTCCCTGTTTACAACAATCCGTCCTACTGTGACCTATAATAGGTTTAGTCTTGAAACAAACTCCACAAAATAAACATCATCACCAACAAATAGAACAGACCTGCAAAAGGGCTGAAGTTGATCAGGAGAAAAGCACCTGTTGCCAAATGCCCCTGTTTAACAGGACTTGGTAAGGCAAGTAGTACATGTTAAACAGCATCGCTGAATGACTTCGCTGCACAAAGAAACCACAGATTTGAAAATTCAGATTTGTTCTGAGAAATGCTGAAGTTATTTCATTACCCACACACAGTGGGGCTCTAAAGGTTAGAGGGGTGAGCTTCTGACTGGAAGGTTGCTGGTTCAATCTCTGCACTAGCAGGGCAAGTGAAAAGGGAAAGTGAAACCGCAGCACTTGTTTCACTCACTGACAACACTGCGTGTCCTTGAGCAAGACTCTAAACCCTGACTGCTCCTGTGGAGTTTTCCAGTAGAAGCTTTCAGGTGTGAATGTGATCAGGGTGTTTCCCCCCACCCGAATCTACCCTGAACAGGAGCTGCTCCTTCCTGCTTCTCAATCATTGTCTTTATTAGCGTAGGAATTTTATGCTTCAGTGTTCATCAGTGTGTCTGGACAAGATACTGAACCCACAACTCCCGAGCAACCCAGGACATGTCAGCAGGAGCGTACAGCATAAAAACCTGAGCCACGGGATCCGGTGTAGTGACCCCGAGCTTTTGAAATATGCCAAATCTTTATCTAAACAAAAAGCTCATCGATCAGCCTTTAATGAGAGTGAAACACATTTGTCCCTGCGTACTATTTATTAGGCATCTTTAGGTACCATAAGCTTCTCTAACTGTTTGATTAACAGTCTGAATATAAGGTCTGGATCAACCCAAAAAAATTATTCTGTAACACACTCTGCTTGACATTGCCAACAAATAAACGTCTCACAAGGTCTCTGATAATGCTAACGCCCAAGAGTTACAAAGATCTTTCTGCCATCCCTAATCAGGATACAACCTGGATACTTTCTAAAGAGTCCCCAGTGTATATTGAGCACTTTTTTAGATTAATCATTAAAATGGTCTCTATTTCAATGCAGGAGCACAGACCATTAATAAAAGATTATTCCACTTTATAGTAAGAGGAGTGGAAAACATGATGCCATTAACTGTGCAGGACTCTGTGTGTGTTTGTGTGTGTATATGTATGTGTGAGTGTGTTTGGGAGAGAGAGAGAGAGAGAAAGAGACAGAGTCGCTCCTTTTGGTTGGCTGAAGTGATTGCATTTGTTGATTTGTTGGAGTCATGGTCATGACTTGTATGAACTTCTAGTCATGATCATGACACCGCCTGTTAACATGTTTAATATAATGCAAACAACAAAACAAATAGATCACCCCACAAAATTTAGCAAATGCTTACTTACTAAAAAATGTGTAAACTCAAATCAGAACTGCATTTATAAATACTCCCCAAAATGCTTCCAGTGGCTGAAAACAAGGGAAAAAAAACATGAAGAGAAAAGAGCTGGGATATTTTTTACTTTTTCTCCTATTGATCCACAGATAGCCATGTCTGATACTTTACCACAAATGTCATTTGATACCTTATGATACAATTCAATGTGTGCAGATAAGTGACTTATCTCCTGAAGGTCTAAAACAAATAGGTCAGCACATAGTTGGACATTTGCTGTCTTTGTAGCAGTTCAATGACAGCTCTTACTGTAAATAGGGTTTTTAACTTTAATACTGAACATCACAAGGTCAGAATATTACCATGTGGTACCATGAGGTACAGCGTGTGGAACAACGCAGTGTAACAACACAACAAAACAGCAAAATTACACTAATATTGACCCAGTTAAAAAAACAATATAAAGTACAGTACACACTTTTTCTATTATCCTAGTATTTAATTCGGATAAATTATTGATTGGTTTAATAGAATAATCATAATTTTAATAGGCTATTCTACAATGTGATGCTGTGAAGCAGAGAAACATCAGACTGTGCTGCGTGCCTCAAGGCATTTTTTTCAAGATGGCTCAAATATTAATCTTACATCATGTTTTTAGATGTACAACTAAAGCAGAGCACAGAAGAAAGCAGTGTTGCTTTGACACACAAAAAAAGAGAGGATCTGCAACTTCTACATGCGTCATAGGATGACCACAGGACTTGGATGGAAGTCTGCTTTTTCTTTTATATTTTATTATTTTATATTACAGTTTGAAGCACTGTTTAGTGAAGTTATACAAGTAAAAACTGCAAAACACAAGCTGTCCATCATGAAGCATTTGCAGTAGGTCTCTGATGTCTAGAGCCGTACCACTGGTATAATTTACAACATGATTTACTTGACTCACAGCAAATTAAAAACACATTTTGATGCTTTAAAGCAGTTTTCAACCGTTTGTACATTTAATCCTGTCCATTTTAATTTTGAAAAAGTTTTATTTTTAATCTACTGTGAAACGTTGTACATATAACAAGAGAAGAACCATGTCAAAGGTTCATATATCTGCAGGATGCTAACATGCTCACAATGACAAAACTAATGTGTGTAACTTTTAGTCGGTTCACGATCATTGCCCTGAGATAGACTGGCAACCTGTCCATGGTGAACCCAGCCTCTCACCCTATGACAGCTGGGATGGACTCCAGCCCCCTGTGACCCTGAACAGGATAATAAGCAGCTAGAGATAAGGGATGGATGGATGTTTACCTTTATACTTGTAATGTAAATGTTGGCATGTTGTCATTTGCTAATAAGCACTAATCACAAAGCACAGGATGATATGCGTTACTTCCTACCAGTCATCCTTAAAGGGGACTCAAATTACCAATCCAGCCAACATTGGTTGAGGTATTTCAGACTATTGGAAAAGGAAACAATTTTATTTGCCAAATGTATCCAAAAGAAATGCTGCACATTACTTCTGTACCTGTGAAACGAGTAGGAAGACATCTTTTCCACACTTCAGCTGAGTAGGTTTTGTTATTCACACAGGTTTAGAAGGAGACTGACAGAGAAGTGGCGTTCTTCCCTTTTTAGTAAATGCACAGTGAAGGGAACAGCATTCACTGTCATTCATAAAGGTTGTACCCTCACTGGATGTACCCGCACAAACTGAACATTGGTTGCTTGGTACACAAGTCCTAATGCCTTGCCTTATTGTAGGCACAAGGAAATAAATGTTTGTCAATGAGGATTTCTGAGTCATTAGTCCTTCAGCCCACTAGTGATGGATTTCATTGCCAGCCGGTTTCTATAATAGCTTTTCTGTCACATCTCTCAACTGCACCTATTGAGATGAGCATTGTGGGTACAACAGTTCCAAAATAAACCCCATGTAGACCGCCATGCAGTGCTAGGTTTAACAATCACAGCAAACGTAAGAAAAATCTATCCCCCAATCATTGTAGAGACCTTTTGTTAGCCAAATAAACACATCTGTCCACATCTCTAGTTATTAGTGTTGTTGCAATTGTTACTGAAATTGGAATTGCTCTCTAAAACTGCCAGGGTTTCTTACTAAAAAGTGTGACAAATTCCCCCCAGACAGAATGAGTAGCACAAATGGTGTCATGCTTAGGATTAGCATTAAGACAATACTTAATTTTCTGGCATTTACACAGCTCTTACAGTGATGCACCATTCAGTCTCTCCCAATGTAGCGAAAGACTGTTAGGCAGTGACTCAGTGTAGCTAATTCAAAGTCTATCAACCCCTCAGACCCAACAATTAATGTCATTAAATGTTAAACTCCAGATGAAATGAGAGCTGGGCAGTTTTACAGCATGCAGTATTATCTCTAGCGACATCTCGGTTTAGCCCACAGGCATGACGCACTGAACCAGACGTGCACATTTTAGTTGCTGGCAAAGCCTCATTCACACATTGACTAATGTTTGTTATTTATCAGTGCAAAAGCTATAAGCAGTGCACTATTGAATTTCTTGGCAGGGGCAGCTCTTCGTGCTTTCATTCATTTCATAAATGGGATTTAACAACATTAGGCCTTAATAGAAACTTTTTCCAAGAAGACTGACTGCGTGAAGCCACTGTTAAAAGCTGCGCTACATCATGTACGTTAATAATTGCTCTGAAGCTTCCACAGCGTGTCTCAGCACTGGACTTACTTTAAAACAGCAAGGCGACCACTTCACTGAGCTCCAGCCCCCTGTCTGGGACCGGCAGCTGGAGTTCACTAGGCAGTCTTCATCGCTGGCTCCTTCTTTCAAGCGTGCTCTCTGTGAAGTACGCTTGGACACCGATTGAGCTTGATTACTCTACTACCAGGGCCCCTTCTGTTTGATATAATTATCAGTGATACTGCGCTGATAATGTAAAGCCCTTTTCTGTGAGGACGCACGCTGGCTGATCCCCTCCCGAATGCACACTGATGAACTCTGATTGCTTTCCTGTTTCTGTGCATTTCATATGCACATTTACTGACACTCTCAGAAGAGACTTTGATGAGGCTTTGGCTTAGAAAACGGTCCTTTTTGGTGCTACTATACTAAATTATGCTGACAAAAACAAAACAGCTGGTTAAATAATTGTGTCTCTTCATTAAACCGTTGCTGTCAGATTTTTAATAAAAAAGCAAGACTGCATGGGATAGAGGGCAGAAAAAAGCTTTCAGGGGAAGAAAAGAATGATCTTTTTTCTGTCAATCCCTTCGGAATTCTTGGTCTTTTTCTATTATTACTAAAGAGGGATATTTCCCAGCTGCAGCCTCACCTATTTTTGTCAAATGGGTTGATTGAATATTACCTCACAGGAGAAACCACCACATGCACAAATCTAAAACTAAGAAATGCATCATTTTTCTGACACCATTCTTTCTGAAGAAAAAATGTTGGAAGATATTGCTGAATTAAGCTCAATGAGTCTGTATCGTGTTTGGATACCTGTGAAGAATCGTTTTGCACTTCACTTCGGTTGCAGTGAACAAGCCTCAGAGCTTCGTCTATGTAGAACTTCCTCTGTTCCTCAGATTTACTCCTCTTGTCACATTAAGTTAGTCAAATGTGTTGCTACCTTGTCAAAAACAGTTAACTCATCCAAGAGCCTGTAACCAGTGTTGGCCACAGTGGTGATGACAGGCACGTTGCCTAATCTGGCTCTGCCTTTCTTTGTCCGCAGCATCTCTGGTTTATCTGCTGATCTCGGATACAGTAACAACAGTCTGTGGTCAGAGCACAGCGAGAGCCTTTTTCCTTCTGCATAATTAGAGTTTTTAAACACCTCTAACTAATCTACTACCTTAGTAGAAGTCATGCATGTGTTGTGGAGTGCAGTTTGAATCCTTTATATCTATGTTAAAGTCACTAATGTTTCAGCTAATGCAGACAGCTGTTCCAAAACAGGCACAAGGAGTGTTCTGATAGTACTGTGCATATCTATTGTCCCATGGCTTTAGAAGCCTGAAAACTGTGTTGTTACAGTACTCCCTGCTACCTCTAACCCAAAGCACAAAGAGGCTCCATTTTTTGACGAGGCAGTGCTGGTTAAGCACATTTGCCAGCAGGACACAGCGATAAGATTGCTGCTGTAAAGTCAAAGACAACACGATAAAGTGAGCAAGAGGAGGCAAAGGCAGCAGAATCATTTTGAGTAAACTCAAGCTTTTTTCTAGTGAGTGGGCAGTAAGCTCGATTTTTCTGGTTCTGCTGATGAAGTCACATCCAGGAGGAGGAATGTTTGCTCGACAGATACGCTTGTTTTACTGTGCGACTTAGTCGTTGACACTGATATTTGATATATTTTGATATTTTGAAGCTATGTGTAGTACTATAAAAAAAGTTTGTTTTTTTTTGTCCTTTCAGCTTAGCCCGTGAGTTCAGGGTCGCCAAAGCAGATCAATGTCCGCATGTTGATTTGGCACAGTTTTTACGCCGGATGCCTTTCCTGACGCTTAGACCGGCACTGCACAGCTGGGGAAGAGAATGAGCTGGGACACTTCAACATATAGCCAAGGACGGGGATCGAACCACTCACCCTGTGGTCCGTGGACGACTGCCTTTACCAACTGACCAAATTTCGCCAATAGGGAAAAAAATCTAAAATGTAATATACACGTCATGTCAGAATGTAGTGACTGTATACTAACATATAAAAGGCTCGAAAAGTCGAAGTACTCATATGATATAAATCAGGTGGTGAAATATCTGACAGTAGTCTTTTTTTATCTTTCAGTATAGATTGTTATCTGCCAGTCCCATCCTATAAACAACACATGGTCTGCATACAGCATGGCATACTGTAAGAGCACTGCTAGTATGACTGGCAGACAAGCAAGTTGATTCGCCTGGTGAAAAGATTCTAAGCTCTATTTCTCACAATTATCCCCCTTTTAGATGTTTTAAATGCCTCATGCTGAGCAGAGGGCCACACTATGGTACCTCTTCACCCTCTCCATTGTCTCTAGAGCCCCAGGAAAGATAACTTCCCAGTGGTGAATCCAGCCATAAAAAAGCAGAAAGCTGTTTGGCCTTAGAGACTGGCTGCCTGTGCACACAGGCGTTAAAGGTCCACCACTGCCACAGTGTAATGGCGGCCCAAGGGAGATGCAATGTTTTCACTAAATGATTCAGAGAGGTGAGATTTCCACAAAATGCAGCTCCCCATGTTTATGACAATATTAAATATGACCAAATGTGGATCATCTAACTCCCTGCTCCTTCCCAAAATGATGTCCCATGATGATGGCTGGAGCGAAGATCGACTCAGTTCAGTGAGGAGGAGCATTTCCACACAGAGAGATTACAGAGCCGAGGATGTTATTTTAGGATTCAGATGCTGACAAAGGCTGCTCTAAGATTTTAATATTCATGGTAAGCTCTACACCACACAATCACAATGACACGTCAGTTATTGTCGTGTGTTGCAGGGCGAACTTTTCAAATCTATCTACCATCTATTTAACATCACTGTGGCAACAATAAAAACAGTTTGTTCAAAGTGGTAACATTTGGTGGGGTGGGATTCAATCCCGTGGCATTCTGCATGCTCTACCCACTGAGCTGCTAGGCCTCCATATTTAGTTGAGAAAATAACACTGGAAATTAATATATATAAAAGAATTAAACTTTGAGATCAGGTAATGTTCATCCATTATCTATACCATTTATCATGTTACACTTTGCATTAAAAATTTATTTTTATACTGATAAACATATCCAAACATGTATTTGTAAATTGCAGTACGTGGACGTGGCTGTTATTCGATTGTAAGTCGCTTTGGATAAAAGCGTCTGCCAAATGACTGTATCTAAATGTAAATGTATATTGACTAAAACGTGTCAAAATGTCCTGAAGATCATTAGCGGTTCCACTAAGGTGAAATAAGCTTTAAAAGTCAGAAGATATCATTAAAACCAAGTAATACCAGGCCCCACTATAATAGGGGAAATTAGGAAATTATCTGATTGGTCACACACAAGTGGATCGCCTACTGAGAAACAAAGAGCCATTTCAAGGGCTGAGGTCTACAGTGACCTACGAGCTGTCTTTGAAAACTCTAGCGAGTCCTTGTACAACAGGCAACCAAACTTAGTGCTTTAACTGAAAGACATTTGACATAGTAATGTTCTAAAAATGTCTAAACCCTGATTTGTTTTGTTTGATCCAAAGGGATTTAATCTCAAACTACTTTTTTATAGCAGGCACAGCACTCTCCAAAATGTCCTGACATAGTAACTGACTTAGACCAAGGGCACAGCAGCTCTCCTCATACTTTTTCACCATCTCACACAATAGTGAGCTGAATCTGAACAAGTCTTTGAGATTGTGTTAATTTCATTGATTATTTAGTGTGACAACCATGAAGAGTTTAGCTATGAAGGGGAGGGCAGCTGCTGTCTGCGACCCACTGTGCTGTACTTGGCAGCCAAACAGCGAGCCAGGACAAGTTAAAAAGTGTTGCTGATATGTTGTCTGGGGATTTGGAGTGACAGCTTATTTGAGAGATTTACTGTGGTGTCACTTATAAAGCTTCAAGGAAGATTCTTTATTGCCTAATCCTTGATAATGTTAGAGCTACAGTAAATTACACACACTGGAAATGTTTCTCATATCAATATGTTAATGAGGACAAGGACAAATAAAGTGGCCATGCACGGAAAAGTATGTGAGGATTAGCTCTCACGACAAGTCTGTGCTGACTCTTCTTAAGAAAGATAAATTATGTACATGATATAAAATACTGGCAAAGTGTGTGAAGCTAAAATATTGAGCTCTCACCCTGTGCAGTGTAACCACTCAAAGTTTCAGAAAATCCTGAAAATTTGCATTAATTTATATGGTGGAAGTCGTATGTCAGAAAAATTTGAATAAATCTCTAGAGCAGCATCTAATGATGATTTTCATTCCTGACTGAACTGCTAAATACAGTCTTGATTCATTGATGAACCATTTTGTCATTCAAATGTCCCAGGGTGATATAAAAAAACATACAAAAAAATCTCATCTTTAATGCTTAAAGTTGACATGTTTGGGGATATGCTCAGCTACCATTCTGATCACTTTAGTTTTATTTATTTTTTTGTCTGAGATGAGAAAGTGGAATGCAAGTCCCATTTATCTACAAAATAGTAAGTATAACAAAACAAAGTCCAAGTAGTTTCTGTATTGTGGCCCTTGCTGTAAATGTAATAGCTTACATCAGTACTGAATCATTTTAATGTCAAGTACCTGTTCCTGCCTCTTATATCTGAGACCATCTTTGACTTTGAGAACTTGTGACAGATATTTCATTTTACCATTTTTGACATTTGATATTGAGGACAATTAATTAATCAACAAAATATTTGGCAGATAAATCAACAATAAAAAGAACTGCATGCTGCAGCAAAAACAAAGTTATTATGCTGAAGTGGATACACAGCACAGAATCGCATGCATCATGTCTTCTTCCATCTGTCAGAACCAACACAGGACATTGTTAGCTATGACAGAGACTGTGTGTACAGTAAGTGACCCTTCTGGAGAGCTGCACAGGATTTGTAAAACAAATTGCATAGTGTACGAGTTAAAGCACAAAACTGGGCACTGAGTGACAGTAGATGCCTCTGTAGCCAACCTTGTTTGAGGTTAACCACGGAAAATGAAAAAGCGCATAACCTAATTGCTTTGCATGCTTAATTAAAAGCTGGTACTTTGAGAGCAATCTGATTGCACAGCTAATATAAATTAAGCCTCTTAGGATGAAACTCCAGAAATGGAGTAAAAATAGAACTTTCAAAGTCGGCTGTGAGAACTCTTTAAGCCGCCTTTCAGTTTCAGTCCAATGCAGCTTAGCTTGTTCTCCTCATGAGAGGCATGGTGCTAATTGTCGTATGGCCCCTCAGGGACTGAAGGTTAAAAACCTCCTCTGCACATCATGTGGTACAGTAAGACAAACTGGAGACATCATAGTCTCGTAGCACACCAGAACGTTTTCAGCTGAGGATTACAAATTACTGAGCTTTAAAAGATGTATTAACAAAACTGACACACTTTATTAATAGTAATTACTGTAACTGCGTCCTTTAGCTTTAACACAGACATCTCAAAATGCCTTTTCTAAAGTTATCACTGACAATCTGAGTGCATTTCCTTAATAAAATCGCTCAACCTCCTAACAATTAACACAAACCCAGAGGGACAAACGTGGCCTTTTCTCTCCCTGTTATTCATACTTTGATAAAATATTGTCTGTCATAAGCTGATCAGACAGCAGCTGACAGCAAAAGAGACAGCAGAGAAGCTGAGCAGAGAATCCACAACCAAGTGTACTTTTACAGCACTGGCATCTACTTCTCACTGCCTTCAGTGGAAATAGACATAGTATTGCATGTTCACAGCAGAGGGCTTAGCATAATTTTTGGCGCAGATCAGCCTAAGCATTAGGTGTTAAAAATATTTCAACTTTTCTCAAAGCAGAGCTTTGAGCTCAAACACAATTTCAACAGTCTCATAGCAACAGCAGTCTACATAAGCAGCACTTACAAAGCCTCTTTTACTCCGGGCCTTACTCTTCAGTACATACCCTTTGAATGAAGGTAGGCGACTTCTTGTAGAACATACACAATGTAAAGATAGCACTCAGTCTTTTTAAGTAACAGTCTCAAATTCATCTTCAGCTGTCACCCACACAGTTTACATAAGGTATTGATTTAAGTGTGCCAGACTTCAAATAGAAAGACAAGTGAGTCTAAATAGCTTAACCAATAAAATATTTAAATCCTATCAAAAATCAGTTTGACCCATTGCTTTCAACCATTAAAGACAGCAAAGACAGCAAACTGACATTTTAACATTTTCATCAAGCTGGGAGTAAGTGCTAAATATTATAACTTGTTGGTAGTACAGTATATCTAAAAATCTCAACAAAAAACCTAGTTTTATGACTTCATTTTATATAAGGACAATTTTGCATTTTATGCTCTTAACTGCAAAAAAAATATTTTTAAGAATATTATGTTTTTATAGGTATTTATTATCTTATATTCTGATAAGTCTTACTGTAAATAATGTTGAATGCAAATGTCCACATAAAAAATTATGTACCACACTCATTGGTCGAGTTGGATTTGACCTAAAAGCATAATTCTACCTGTAAATGCTCATCAGCCTTTAGAGCATTGCCTATATAGATAGAAACACTAGATGGTATTTATATTTGCAAACAGGACAGAGCAGAACATTACAAATTGTGGAAGTGAAACCCTGAAATCCGAGCAGTGTTTAAACAGACCAACACATTGTCTCCAACTTCTCTGAGCACTGAGATATTTTAGCTGCATCTTTATAACTGATTACTACTGAGCCTCCTACTTCACAGGGTAAAATGCCCAAAGTCCTAACGGCACAGTGGAAAATGCAGGCTATTAGTTTGAGCAGAAATACAGAGCTCCTTGTATTCCCTTTTGAATACCCAACACCAACTCTGAAAAAAACACTGAGAAATCATTCACACCGATGGGCCAATTTAGCAGATTTAGCATAATTAACTGACAAATTGTCACGCCATGTCATGCTTATACTTAGTCTAAATAAATGTTTTCAAGATCTACAGCACAAAGACTCCTTTAATCAATATTCGTCATTGATTTATTGCAAGATCAGTCTTTCTGTAAGCCATAAAATGCTGTGATGGATGTTTCAAAACTCAGGGGAGTACAAACGAAGTCACAAACAGTTTTTGTTCCCTGGTCTGAAAGCCTTTCTGCTTCTGAACAGGGATGGACAAAAGACTCATCATTACACTGAAAATAGGTCAGGTATTGATTATTGTTCACAATAGATAGGTGGTAAATTACCCAATGATAAAAAGACAACACAACCAACCTGCCAATGTGGAAGAGTTAAATGTAAGTCTCTTTAAATGAAACATCTTTTTATCCTCTTAAAAATTATCTGTTTCCTTGTAATAAAAACTGATGAACGTATAGAGTTATTATTTCCTCTATTTCTCTACAAACAAAAAGTTCCCTGATAGGTTAACAACTGCCTCAAGGGCTCAAAAGCTTTTTAATTTTGTAGGTCAGGACTTCTTGAACACCTTGACTCCCGCACAGAGTGACTGAATGAGGCCAGTGGATTGATGCTGCAGGTAGAAACAAATAGGAGTTTGCTGACTGACAGAGTGGAGATGTGACATCACCCCAGAGGCCTTATAATAGTGCAGGGGCTTGCAAGTCCAGGCTGCCTGGTCTGGACCTCTTCACTCAAACAAATGGCACTGTTGCCCTAGAGCATCCTAAACCATTAAGAAGAAGGTGTGTTTGGGAAAGTCACTAAGTAGCAGCAACATACCTTCAGCTACAGTTCCACTTACTGAGAGGTATGGATATGGTTTGTGATGGGTGATAAACGTAATGGATTCTGGAGCGCTCATATACAATACTATAAATGCTTTAAAGTAAGCAACAGCTCATCTGGCTTCAGCTTGTGTAGAACCTGTATGATTGTCTGACTACATGGGTACTACTTGTAGGGAGGTCAGTGTGAACTGAACACTGCCATAACTCTGCTAGGAACTTTTTTCTTTAGGTTTTTTTAGGTTATCAGTTAGGGATTTGCTTTAAAAGTCATAGGCCTTGAACTTCTGTCTTATAAAATTAAAACCCCAGTATAAACACTGATGCATTGCCAGTAAAGGGGATGATTCTTCTCTGTCTCCTCGCTTTCACTTAGATCAATCACAACATTTAAAAAGCAAAACCCGCCTAAATGGTTGAATGTTGCACAAACTATAGCAAAGCTGTAATATGAAAACGACTGGGTCACTACACAGTGAGCGGCCAAAAGGAACAGATTGCTTCTGCTCTGTATGATCACAGTAGGAACTGCCCTGAAAGGGGTCTTTGTTTGCCCAGGGAGAAGCTAGAATGGCATGGCTTGGCTGGACAGGATGGCATGTGGTCTGGTAACTGGGTCTGGTGGGATGTGGGAGGCTACACTTTTGCTGCAGGCCCTTTCTCCCACTGTCTTTCCAACCTCTAATCAGTCATGCAGCTCTGGGAGCAATGATGTCATCCAGCACTGCAGGCAATATGCAGCCTCCCCGGTGAGTCGCTGCAAAATATACTGCACCGAGTCTGAGATTTAAATAAAGGCTCAAACATCCTTGTGTTTACTACGTATGCTCCATCTTTTATAAAAATGCCTAAAACTAAATGTATCTCCATGGTTCAGTAACACCAGTTTGGTTTGTCATCCTTAATTCTCATCCGCTCACCTGAAAAAACATTTCAAATACCAGTAGATGGTCAGGAAAACCAAGTAGCAAGTGCCATCATATGAAAATGAGCGAAGAAAAACAAATTTCTACCATCTAGATTAAAGCTAGAGCTATCCTTCAATACGCAACGACCGGACAGCTTATGGAAGTGAACAAGACATTTGGGTTTGGAAGAGAAGGTCCATTATCTTGAAATAAAAAGAACGTCCCACAGTGGTTTCAGAGGCCATGTTGTTTTGACAAAAACAACAACTTCTTAGCCCACTGAGATGCTTCTGCTCTGCTTCAGATGGATGAACTGTTGTGAGAAGGAAACCTTACAGCCCATAATATGAGAAACTCCCTAGTCAGCAAAGGAAAACTGCAAGTAGGAAGTATGCTGACAGATTTGTGACCATATCTGAATTTATGGCTCCAGGATGATTCAGGCTCCACAATGCCACAACACATAACTCTGCTGATACATTTCATTGAGATATGAGAAATTTGCAAACGTTACTAAAATAAATAAAAGCAAACAAAAATTTCAAATGAATCTGCATAACACTGGTTAGTGCATTTCAACATAAGAAAAAGAGAAATACATTTAAAAAGTAAATAGAACCAAGTTGTTTCCAACCCGCAGAAACAACACAGCCTCTAAATCTGCCTTAATCCTGCCAAATGAGGCCCCTGCTTCTTTTTAGCTTCTCTAATTATTAAATACTTGTAATCAAAGTGTAATCCCTGTTCTGGGATGAATGAGGCTGATACACGACCACCGATTCGTTTTCATTATTTAAATTCATGATAAAGACAGACACATGTTGTCTTCCAAGCGTGTTACTCTAGTGTCATGTACAACATAAAACACCAAACACACACACACACACACACACACATCAGGCTACGCTGGAGTCTGTACACAACTATACACGCGTGTGCACGTGCTTGGTTCAGTGAAGGTACAATGAGGGTTGGCTCCTAAGAAAGAAAAACATTACACTTTATGAATGGAACTGGCTGTCTGGTCCATGTTTTTTTAGGATGATGCATCACCTTTTTTAAACGGCAACTATCACTGCTTATTGTGATTGTGTTAAAATTAAAAAACAATAAACAATGGACTTATTTGAATAAAAGATAACAACTAATATAGTAGAAAATATGCTGATACTACCATGCTGTTATTACTGTTACTGTTACCTCCTGGCAAAAAAAGATCTGGGTTTGAACCTGTGCATGTTCTCGATGTATCTAGGTGGGTTGCCTTCGGTCCACAGTCCAACAACATTCAGGTGTCAGGCCTGTGATAGGCTGACCTGTCCAGGGTATACCACACATCTCACCCAATGTCAGCCAGGGTCAGCTCCTGCCTCATTCTCGTTTGGTACAGCTAAAGGTCTGATGGATCATGATCAATATGATCATGATCAAAAAGATTCTAACATCTGTACCACTGAAGGGACTGTGGGTTGGTCATAATCATCATAACCTGGTGTTTTGATCCCCAGATCTGCTCCTGTCATACTGTCCTTGAGCAAGACAGTGAACATCAGTTTTCTCATGGTATAATGATATGAGGAATAAAATGTACAAAATCCGTGTCCTGTGATGTTTTTTAATCAGGGCAATGTCATAACACAATGTGTGGAGGTTAATAAATTCCCTAAAGAAAACTTCAACCTTGAGTCAAGCAAACATTTAAAAGGCAAGTACTCTGTTGTAAAAGCCTGATGAGAACTCAATCTTCAGCAAACCACCAGCCTTGAGCCGAAAATGCTGATCTCATTAGTGGCATGTAATCAGCCCTTTTAATGATCTGGGCCCCTTTCAGTGTCCCTCGCATAACGTCATCCATCTGCTCCAGTGGGATTCAGTCCTACTCTCTTGCCCTGAACCCACTGGAGCGCTGACGATGGATTAGCAGAATGCGCTAAACCTGCACTCTTCAGACGCTACTTACTGTTCCAGAACAAGTGGATTTTCATCTGCGGGATGTAATGTGCCACTACCTGTTTTCCAGTATTTACTAGCAAACTGTATTTGTAAATACAGGAAAGGAAGACAGTACCTTGTTTAGCAAGCCTAACAAAAATGAGCTACAGTAACAGGTCTGGCACCAAGTTTTCATGTCAACTATGATGACTCACAGATTGGGCTGAGGAAAAAAAACACTTCACATAAGCAAAGCATATTCATTAAAAACTGATGTAATGATATCTACCTCCGTACAGTGTGAGGAGAACAAGGAAGTGCAACATGAGGTGAAACATAGCTGGGAGCTTTGGGCACACATTACACAGCACACCTGGGGAGCAGTGACGAAATGAACAGTTGCCATGGTGATACGCGGCTACAGCATCCCACAACACCAAGGACATAGAAATGTCATTTTTTTTCCCTTGGCTGCAGCAAGATAAATGAAAAACACAACTTACAACTCAAGAGCATGTTTAATCTGCAAAACATCAATAGTACTGTACTGTATGTACAGATGGTGAACCATTTGGGGGAAGACTACATCATTGCTGAATAAATTATTTTTAATTTAAACTTGTGATTGTCCTGTCTGATGACTTGCACATGTAAACAACAACCATATTTTACACCAAAATGATTATTATTCACAAACACATGAGAGAAAGTAGGGCCACATCTTAATGTTTTGTTGGACTAAATACTAAAAGCTGAATATGTTTCTATAATCCTCTCAGGCTAGCTGTTACATAAAACATCTCAATCGAGAGAAATAATCCACTACTGGATATCAGAACAGGGTCACTGAGAAATAAACTGCAGAGTGGGTTGTGATCTAAACACAGCCAGTATGCAGAAGGAAGTGGAGATGCCAAGGAGCAGCTTGAAAACCTGGTTCAAACCTGCACAGCTGCAACAGACAACAATATACCTGTTCATGCTCAGAGCAGCACATCTGCTCGGTATGAGGATGTGGGCTGGGTTGGGTGATTATTAATTCATTACTCTTCTAATCTATTAACAATTCTACACAAATCCACTCTCAGTATCACTCAACATCACGTATTTTAATTATCTGTGAATTGAATTTCTGCTGGCTTTCTGTGACTTTATTTCGGGGATATTTGTGACATCTGCCTAGTTTTCTTAGTTGCTGACATACTGAAGGACACATTCTGGGGTGCCCCCTCTCCCTTTCTCTCATTGCCTCCCCACGGTGACTCATCGGGGAATAACCTTGACAAATGACCCTCGGCACCCACACTCAGGCATAGCAACACTGACACGATTTACAAAGCACTTCAGAACTGACCTTAGTTTCCTTCCAACTGTCATTTTTCTAATCATAGTAGTAGGTAGTGCTGGGTAATGCTGTTGCCTCATGGCTATTGGGTCCCCAGTTAAATCTCTGGCCAGCTGCAGCCTTTCTGTGTGGAGTTGTTCTCCCTGTGCTTCCATGGTTTTTTTCTGGGTACTCTGGTTTCCTCCCATAGTCCAAAGATATGCATGTTAGGTTAATTGGTGACTCTAAATTCCAGTAGGGGTGAATGTGAGTGAGTAAATGGTTGTCTGTCTGTCTGTGTCGCTCTGTGTTGGCCCTGAGATAGACTGGCGACCTGTCAAGGGTGTACCCTTCCTCCTGCTCAGTGGTGCCTGGGATGGGCTCCAGCTGCCCATGAACCTGAACAAGATAAGTAGTTAAAGATAATGGCTAGATGATGCTAGATTGATAACTTGCTGCCAAGTTATGACAGAAAAGGAGCAGACTGTTACAGAACAGACTGTCTTGTGCCACATAGGTGTCAACAAAGCCTCCGAGGACAATATTATGGGTTTCAGCCACTGTAACAAACAGTCTAGAACTACATTTAACATGACAGCCTTGCGTCCAGGGAAATATACTTTGCCATAGCAAACAACTCTTGCAATTTAAATGCCTCATATTTAACAAATGCAGGAAAAGCAATGTGCACCAGCAGTGAGCTAGGCTGAGTGTGACAAAGACACTAATGAATGTCCATTATAGACTTTTCAGCACAGGTACACATGTGCAGGGTGAACAGCATTCATTGGAATTGATAAACTATTTGTTTAGTACATCTGTAGTGTAAACATGGTAAACATAGTAGTAATACCAGCAAACAAGGTAAAACTATAAGGTAAAGCCGTAAAAACAGCCACTTAAAAAACAGCAACATAAGAATTTTAGGTGACCTTTCACATTCCTGGCCTTGTGTGCTCTGATTCAGACAGAGCAATAAATCAAATCAATGTGATGCCAGCAGTAAATGAAGTGGGCAGAGAAGTACTGACTGCGACTTCTGGCCAACTGTTGCCGACCAAACAGGGCCTGACTGCGGGATGGTAATCACTACGCCATTCTTTGAAGGGCAAGGCCTTGGCAAAGACTCAAACATTCATATTTTGCCCACAGTTAGTCAGTAAAAAAAGATGAAAGTTGAAAACACTGTGAAATATGAGAGATGTGCAACATAATGATTTCTGCCAAATTTGCAATAATTAACCTTGTGTCCAAGTGTCCCACATTTAGATTTAATCAGTGCACTGTCAATTTGATTGCAGAGTAGTTTCATCACTTCCCTTGTGGCTGAAATGGTGACTGTTAAACCTGCCTTACTTTTTATGAATTTCTCCGTGTACAGATTCTCTACAGCATGTCTAACAAGCAGGCTAATATACTGAGAGATGGATGAAAACTTACATGACAAATACAGCAAATACCAGTACACATCCTACTAAAAACACAAATGAACTGAGAGCAGCTAGATTTGTATCTACAAAGACTCAGTTTCATTGGATCTCCTAAAGATCACGGCGTTCCTCAGCCAACCATACTGCATCATTACCAAGCTGGCAGCGGTGTCAGACTGCTCTCGCCACAGGAGGAGGGCAATAGGAGCTCCTGAAAGGCACTCCTGGGGTCTTTCCACAAAACTCTCCTACTAGTCTTCAGTTAGCGACCCTCGTTAATGATAAAGACCAGTTAATGCCTACTGTAAAGCCCAACGGACCAAGGAGGGAGAGTGGTCAATGACGAGGCCAAAGCAAAACTCTGTAATTCACACAAAGGGGATAGTTTTCTTTCTACTGAACTCATATATATGAGCTAAGCTATGAAATGACGAAATCCACACAACATCAGCATAATTATTAGTAAAATGTAAAAATAGTAAAGTTTAGTGAAGTATTGCAAGAGACTAGCTTCTGTTTTCCTCATAGCAACATCACAGCTCACAATATGCTAAATGCTCATGTATATAAATACAAATAAATGCAAACTCAAAATAAATGCTGCAAGAACAGGAAAAATGCTGAAAGCTGCATGTCTTACACAAACAAGTGGCATCACAGGAAATCGTGTTTATACACGGCAAAATAGCAAACAAGTTTTGTAATCGCTTGCTTTATATTTGCAGCTGTGCTCACGTTGCAGCCACTGGATTAGCTTTATGCTGTCTTGTGGCTTCTATCAGGGAAGGAGGCCACAGGCTGCGTTGTAAACTTCGAAGTCTCCTTGCCTTGAAAGGCAATAAAACTGTAGCACAGAATCAGCAACACAATCAATCTGAGGCATATCAGTGAATCTTCCCAGAGCGCTTGTAAGCAAAGCACCAACAGATCACATAATGATAGTCACAGAATGTGCTCATGATTCATTAGGTTTGCATTGTGCTTGAGGCAGCATGTGGGCGGAGGTGGCCAGGCCAACTCCTCTGTAGAGTTTATTCTCCGTACCTGCACTGAGGAATGGCTAACGCTAAAAATAGCTACGCTCACCACAAACTGGACCGCAGCATCATCTGTGTCCCACAACTCACAGGATACTAAGTGATCTCTCTACCGATTAGACCAGGCCCGCTTAAATGCGTGTCAGTTTGGATAGCTGTTATGAAATAGGGATTTTTATGACATTAAAAAAACAAGCTCATCTCACAGTTTAGATTTACAGGTTTGTCTCTCAGAAATGATTGGACCCCCTTAGGTAGGTAGCTAATTATCAAACAGTTCTTAGAAAATAAAAGCTGAATATGTCATTATTACAAAATAATATACAAAGGAACAAGGCCTTTGTACAGGACACTTATCGTTTCATAGTACATGAAACTAAAGCAGCTCTGTCCCTCTTGTATACACAACCAAAGAAGCCTGGGGCAAACAATCACTCTGTCCTTCAAAATCAGTTGTGTGACTGACATGCTGCCTAGCTGTGCAAACAGCCCTTTGTTCCCTGTGGTGGCACCTGTCTCCCACCCTGGGGACAGTGGGGAGCTCAATGAACACAGTTTATTGAGAGGGAAGCACCAACGTTAAAACAATCCCCTCCAGACTACTATTCTGCTGCCATATGTCTGTGTGCTCAGCCAAAACAAAGACACAGAGCTGCCACCAAAGGCTAGAACTGTTTTCTTAGGTCTTTTCTTTTTTCTGCTGATTTTCATAATACACAATTAGAATAACAAGGGCACAAGTTCTTTCGTCAGCTGCTTTTGCAAAGACAAATGCGACAAAAATTATACCTAAAGATTTTATAAGTATCGCCTTAATGCTTATAAAATGACTTGAGATCATGTGGTTCTCAAGTCATCCTCATTTTTTTCTTGCAAGTTTACAAATTGGAAAAGCATAATCTACTAAATGTTTGCAAGCTACAAAACTTAACTCTCTTAGGATGTGTTCACTGACAATGGTTTTTCTTGCTCTTGTCTTTGTCTTTGAATTTTCTGAAATCTGAAATCTCTGCCTCTCTGGGAGGCTCCTTTTATACACAATATTGATATTAACCTGTTGCCAATAACACACATTTGTTGTGAAGGGTTTTAGTTGGCATTACACAACTTTGATTTTTTTAAAACTTGCTGCTGGCAGCAAAATTAGCATATTCTTTTCAATTAAAAAAGTTTTTTTAATAACTTGTAAATTGCCCATTTAAGCAGTGCCTTGACTTTGGGGGTAGTAAAATGTTGAAGATGGTTACCATTATGCTGTTAAACATCAGCATTGTTATTGTGTTTCCATGCTATTGTTAGAAGCCTCTCAGAGTTGGTGACGGACTCAATTTTGTGCCCACTTTTTGTACACTTCAGAAAAGTGTATGGGGTGGGTTATAAATTTGTGGGTTGTTAAAATACAGTATAAAAATGAACATTTTTCCTTATCCCATATCAAATTCTTGAATTCTAGAAACATTGCCAGTATGGCCATATCATGGTCACTGACAGCTTTCAATCTGATATTTTATTCGACATTAAAAAATTGACAGCATAACACATTGACACTGAGCTGTAGCAAATTCCAAGAAACCCAGTGGAAGAACTCAGATGCTCTGTTCACTCGATCATGATACAAAACCCCCCAGAGAGACATGTACAGTGACAATCATATGCACAACTGTTAAACCCTAAACCATGTTACTTGGCCTGAAAACCCATTTTCCTCAAGATAGCAACGCCGTTGTTAAACGCTTGTGCTGTTCCTAATGTGATTTTCTTGTACTAGATGTGGTAAGAGTCTTTTGTTGCAATTACAAATATGAGAGCACAGAATGACATTTTCCTAACCCCATTAAAAGATCCCTGTTAGAGTCTGAAAATATGTACTCACACAACTCCAGTTAGTGAGGTTTTAAGGCAAGTCGAGGCAAATGTAGTCTCTATCTTAGTTTGTTATAATACATCCAGACATACAAGCTAATGAACCAAGAATAATGACTATGTCTTCCCTTAACCGATTTCCAGCAGCTGTTGAGACTGAGAGAAGATGACACCTGGGAAATACGTTGTGACAGAAGTAGTTGTTCTGTTTACAGACACCAAAAGCCTGGCTGGTCCCCCTAGAAAATCAGAGACTGCATAGATAACAGAAGAAATTAAAAGATGTAGTGGGATAAAGTTATCAATCACCAGTGATTTCTCATTGTGATCCTGTTATGTGTGGAATAGACCCTTCTGAGTGTCAATAAAATAAAGTAAAAGCCAGAGCTCTGACTAATGTTTTTTTTTTTATTATGGATGAAGACCTGATTATTTTCTCTATTTATCAATAATATATTATTTCATATCATCATATAAGATTAATGAAAAAAAAAATCTTTTATTACAAACAGACACTATTATTCTATTAGAAACTTTTTAACAAAAATATGTTTCCTGACTTGAACCAGAACCTGCAGTGGACAGCTGGCTTTGAGTCTGTGGCTTGTTGTGCATTTCCACTGTCCAGCCTCTTTGTCTCCTGTGTGTATTCATTTATTTCCTCTGCAGAGACATCTCATCTTTTCTGCTGAGCTGTCACACACACAAAGGAAAAGGAGAGTGACTGTATGCATTAAAAGCTGTTAGTGTAATCTGCAGGCCCAGATACATGTGGACCAACAGAAGCTACCTCAGACCTTTGTTAGAATTTAAGAACAAATAAAACAAGATTGATGAATGATACAGTATCCAAATACACAATATAGGCACTCATAAAACAACATGGCCTATCATCAATTTCCACAACATAAAACACAACTCCTTCTCTGGAGGAAAATTATTCAGAATGAGCGGGAAATTAGAGTTAGATTTATTAAACATTAAGAGAGTTATTTTTTAACTGAAAATACCAAAAACAACCAACCAGCCTTATCTCAATGTGTTGTTGCGTCATTACACATCGCTCTCTCCAAGCTTCCTTGCTCTCTGCCTTTCTCGCTTTCATAAGCAGATTTGCTCAGCTGTGTGCCACAGCACACCTCAGAAAAAGAGCACCTTGGTACTCTTTTGAAGAGAGATGAGAGGAAAAAACTGCAAAGAAAAGCAGGACTGAGATCTACTGAGAATAAACCGAACTTGTACTCTTACTGCAGCTCAAGTAGCCTTCTTCAAAGACTTCAAGCTACATGTGCACAATAATGGCATGATCTCATATTTCTCCCTGAGCTGGCACTGCTTTATGAACTTGCAAATGGCTTTCTTTAGTGACCACTTTTGTCATGGTGCTCAAGATCAGCCATTTCACCAGCGATAAACACCAAGCACTAATCTGTAAAACACATTCTGCAAGATCGGGCTACTTCACAGCAGATAACCTTTACTTCAGCCTCACAAATATGAAGTAAACCATTTTACAGAGAAATTACATGCCACCATTCCTCTTGCTTTCATCACAAGTAAAAACTTATTAATGTTATTAGTGTTCACACATTTGTAATTGTACTATAAATAGTTTAATGCAAGCTCATCATGTCCCACAAGTAGGAATACAGCAAATATTCTGTGATTAGAGCAAGTTCTAATTTTCACATCAGTATGTTGGTTAGGATGACGTAATTTGTTGAAATCTGCTGTCACTAGGAACAAAAGACACACTAGATCATATTTATACTAATGGTCATGACACCAGCCTCAGCCGTTATCACACCATCCAATGACTATCACCTGTCTTATGCAGGTTTACATTCTCTTGTTGTAAGCTGCAGGAGCAAACACGCACTTTTTCCTCTTCAGCTGCAGTGGACAGGTTGTGCATCGTCAGATACCTTCATGCAAATCACTGCTGCACACAGCTGTAATGCATATGAATGAGGGGCTTTTGCTGATGTGAACAGCAAAACAAATCTCTCCACTCAAATGTTTATTAAAACATAAAACTTATGAAAACCATTCATTCTACTGCTGAACTTCTCATGCCTGTCTACATGCTTTTTGCTCATGTTTTATTTACACATTACTCACTATATGGGGGAGTTTTTTTTTTTCCTTGGAGCAATATACAATAAAAGGCAAATACTGATGCTATGCACAAGCAGTGTTTAGCTATTGTATATAAAGAGAAAGAAAAATGTTTGCTTAACACAAAACCTGCGGGACAGATCAGTTAGATCCTCTGGCTAAAAGCATTTACTCCCTTTTACTGGATAAACTGTGTGACATTATCCGACTGAAACAAAGTCATTGAGGTAATTCTTCAGTCTTTTGAAGCTAAAGGAACAGGGTAAAAGTATCAAGAAGCCTCATAACAAGACGCTACCGTCATCCTTAGAATAATTTACTCTCTAAAGCACCGGAGGAAACATACTGTACATATCTGGAAAGTTACTAGGTAGAATATCAATGAAATTCAAATGGATTTCATATCATGAATTTCAAATGAAATAAAGTAATAAATTGTGTTCGTTTGTGTGTGTGTGTGCATGTGTGTGTGTGTGTGTGTAGACATATAGCAATGACTGCACTGAAACCATCAAAGAAGTGGGATCCCACAGAGCAGGTAGGTGAATCTGCTGAGAAGACAAATAAAACAGACACAGTGAGGCATGGACGTAGAACAAGGGAGTTGGAAGAAGGAGGGAAGAAACTGCAATCATTAGCTCAAAATCCCTGCATAAGCGTGATGGTACAGACAGAAAGAAAACACTGGGATTTGTGGAGCTGATGAGGGTGAGATGAGAGCGAGATATAACAGGAGGACAGAAGGGAGAAATAGGGAATGTGTTTCATAAATAAAACAACACACTCTGCTGAAAAGTGCTCCCTTGTAGGTCATCAAGCTAAACTGACGAAGTGAGGACTGAACTGAGACTTGAAGATTAAATTAATCTCTACCTCATTCGGTGTCAGTGCTTCTCTTCCAGTCTTTCACTACTCTGTTGACTGGAGTGTCGTGTTTGTCAGACCACAACTAACTCGAGCTCAGCACCTGGCCTTAGTGCTGGTGACAGCTGCATTATTATTAATCTCCATCACAAAGCAACAATTATGTTTTAGAATGCATCTAAGAATTATTCAAAAGTTACAACATTGTTTGTCGGACAGAGACCCAAAGATAAAAGCTGATAAGCTGACCTAGCCGATAAAAGGATTACATCCCAAATACACTCACATACTGTATAATGAATATCACTATGTTTTCAGTCAAAAAAGTGCAGTTCTGCTCATTTTCAGTGTGAGTGCAGTAGTATGCGCATATCCCATCCCTCATTAGTCTGCAGAGGCGTAGGGCCTTGAAGTACAGAGAAAAATAAAGCATGGACTCTCTACGCAGCCGATTGCCCCGAGGCTCAAAGATAAACAGGACCAAAGTGACTAGAGTAAAGTGCAGAGGACAAAAAGTAAAGTCTGACTAAGGATAACTACACAATGACATTTGTCTTTTAAAGCTTTCTAAAGGTAGACGAGACACAGGTACAGCTGCAAAAAAAAGACAATTTACAAAAGGGCAAATTGCAAAGCTGATAAATTTTAGTAGGAAAGTCTTCCCAAACGACATATGCATGAAATCTTTGGACTAAGTATAAAATAACAAAGACAACATCTGCATTAGCACTTGCTTGCACAGAAATTATATCAAACAATTCTGTGCCCATCTTTAGCAGCTGGCTGCCGAGCTGTGCAGAGCTGTATCAAGCATGCTGTGGTCCCAAAACATAAAGAGGGTTGTTACCCAACAAAAACTGCTCTGCATAAAATTTGACTCATTAGGAAAAATATACCAATATATAATATTAACTGTGGCTGTCATATTGTTATTCAACACTGAATGCTGCTGCTGACATAGCATTGTAATAAAAATCATTTTTGATAACTAATTGACATTTTCTGAGGTCAGCATTTGTAGGCAACTTTTTTGATCAACTGTCTGGGTGAAGGTGCTGCATCACTCTTCTGCATCAAGACAGTTGACAACACCTTTCAATATATGTAATTGATCAAAGTTTAACTTGGCACAGTTTCCTTTTTCAAATGAATTAAACTCCTCAACAAGATGCACTGCACCGTGTTAACTCACTTTAAGGCCAATGAAGTATATAAATATCACCAACAAGCTGTGCAATCTGTTTGCATTACAGCTGAAGGCTATCTACACCAACTGAACCATGGGCTGCTAGGGGAGCAGGACCATCAGCACTGCTCTAATCTTGATCCCTTCTCTCATTAGAAGACCAGTCACCACAGAAATGTATTGCACTGGTAGGAGGTTTAATATTCATGCTTCTCTGCTGGGTATAACCTCAGGCCCCTCTCTGTTTTTCTTTGTCACACAAAACATCCCAGGCAGGACAATAGAGGGCTCAGCAGACTCCTAACAACACACACCACAGACCGGCTGCCTGCTCTCCATCCAGCCCACACACACACAAAGAGACACAGAGGACTGTGAGAGGGCCATGTGGTGTGGTGAACTCAAACAAGCTCTGCACCTACATTTAGTGGCCGAGGCATCCTGACACAACAAAGCGCAGCAAATGAGAGCGGAGGAGAGAAGAAAGCTGAACATGTGTCTGTGTTTGAGCTCATGTTCCAACAACTGCATAGCAAAGGGACTCATTTAGCATCTCATCTTCAGCTAAGCTCTTTCATGAATCCCAGTAAGCTAATTCAGGTCATGCAGAGTTTAATTTCCCTGTAATACACTGCTGAAGCTTCCGAGCTGTGTGTGAGGCAGCCCAGAAACACAGGAGTGAGGCCCCAGGACCAAATCCAAAGGCAGCAACAGAGCAGTGGCCCAGTGGCTACCTTGACACGACGCATCAACTGGACTTGAGTGATGGAGTGTAACTGGCTTGTGGCTGCTCCAACATATCAAATCCCCATGAAAGAGATCGGAGAAAGCTGCAAGCTGGGGCTGTCCTGTCGGTCTCTGCTGTCTATGTAGACAGACAGCACAATGATGTAATCCTTAATCGCAACCAGCCATGCGCCAGAAGTTCAGCCAAACGTGATGCTGGTGTGCAGTGATGCTGGAAAACACAAGTGACGTTCTCTTGAGGTTACTCCTCATGAAACATTAAGACCTAGCACACATTTTAATTATTCATATGAGGCACAGCAACAGTGTGGCAGTGAGTTGGAAGAGCACACATACCTGCACAAAAAAACAAACCGAGGTATGCATTCATTCAACCCAGGTTGACATATTCTACAGTATACCTAGCAGTTTTCAAGAATGAAGAGAGAGTTAGCATAGCAACCATACCTGACTCTGAATCTTAAGCAGCTTAAAGGAATACTGCACTTATTAACATTATCTACACCTGTGCTTTTCCTGCTGACAGGTCAAAATATCTTGACTGGTGAAAAGGGCCTATTGATATTAAAACATTCATATTGTAGGCACTACATTACTGAAACATTTTAAATGCCAACTAGCCAATAATGTGCTTTCATTATCCATCCAATTTATCCACGTGAACTTCATGTGAACAAGAGCATCTCTTATGTTACAGAACAACTGCGTAAAATATCTGATGTGACAATAATGGCATGACAACAGAACTAGACTAAACATGTGTCAGGGGAGCACTGAGAAGGTCCCAAGATGCCCTCCAAAGGGGATTCAGCGAACAAATTACCTTTCTGTTTGTGCTAACAGCTAAGTTTTTGTCAGGGAGTTTGGAAGGGGAATCCTGACCAGTGAGTGCTCTCACTTTTTGTTAGAGTAACTGTGGAGTCACCGTAGCAACAGTTGAGATCCTGGCACCATGCTTCAAAGTAAAGCACCCCTCAGTAAACATAGAGAAGCTATCAACCGCTGATAGTGTCCTCACTCCGTCTTATGTTAGTAGAGAGAGGAAAGGGCAGAAAGACATATACTCTGTCTTTATAACTTTGATGCACAGAATTGAAAAAACACCTAATTTCTAAACCTTTGTATACTTTCTGTCGAGATATATGAAACTGCCCTGAAAGCTAGTGGTAATGGTTCGGAAATCACAGGTTTCACAAGGTGTAAACTGTAATTAAGTCTGTATCTGAGTGGGCCAGCTTACTGTGCTGACATCCATTTCAAAAATCTATAATTAATTAAGCCCAATGAATAAACAGAGATTTGCACACAATCTGTACCTAATGGCATCAATATAAGCATTTAACACACAGGGCTATGTTAAAGATGTTTAAAACTACTACTACACTACTGTATAAAGAAAAATGTCTGACAATGTCAAAGTCCTTTTAGGACAAACAACAGTTTCCCCATGTCTGTAGCAACTCTCACACACACTTTTTGCCTCCCTTTTCCCCACACATATAGCTTTTTAAGGAAAGAGTATTGACAAAAATTCAAGATAATCAAACTATGGAAATGGCTTACGCTCATCAATAACAAATTTGACTAAATTAAAATAATGTTTGAGGAGTTTTGGTTCAAGAAATAAGCACATATGGTGTATATGTAGTGGTTAAACCTACTGTCTGAAATAAACTATATAACTTTTCCTTGCATTTGATTTCATTGTTATTCAGACATGACAATATTGTGAAGCGCTGCTCGGACTGTCTACAGCAAGACTGCATTAAAAACACAAAGTAGAAGAGGCCTGAGGGCAAAAGAGGATTTTAAGCACTTCCATCAACCTGTGACTAGGTCATAGCTAAATCTACAGGTCTGAGTAATAATGAGTGCATACTTTTTCCCCATAGTCAATTGGATCCATATTTCATTAAAGCAAAACTTAATGCATTACAGCTGCCACTGTTTAAGAAAGACAGACACATTAACTGCTCTTCTTCTGAAAGCCCTCAATGGTAGGCTTTGATGCATGCTTGTTTCGTGGTTCTAATTTCTGCTGAAGGTGGCTTTCCTAACAAAGATACCATGGAGATATCTCGCACTCTCGGTGAAGAAGCTGAAACCTGGCCAGTGTCAAATAATGTTAGCAGGCTAACCTAAGTCAGCAGCAAATCTGAATGGGGAGCCATTAAATGTTTAGTTAAGGATCAGAGTATAATGGAAACAGGTCCAGTGGGAATAAAATGTCAGTACACTGATAGCAGGTTGGGAAAGTGAAAAAGACGGAGAGTCAAAGGGACAAAAACACAAAGAAAAAGAGAGACAGTAAATATATGACCTAGTTATGTCTCTTACTTTGCATTTCCTGGTCTAGGTGTCCTGATATCCTGGGTGATTTTGCTTTTAAGCAGGCCAAGATCTTGGAAGAAAGGAAGAAATAAAAGAATAAAGGAGAGATGGGCAAAGGTTTACCTGTGCAAAAGAGGTGAGGCTGACCCTTTGGATTAACTCCCAACCAGTTTGAACAAAAATACAGTCAAGATACCAGACAGCCAGAGCAGAGCTGGAGCATTCTCCTCTTTCCCTGCACTCCCCTCCTTCCAGCCCACTGACTTCACCCAGACCACACAATTCTGCTGCAAGCAACACACCTGCTGGCTTCACAGTCCATCTGGCCCAGTTCCATCTCTGGCTCAGTTCCCCAAACAGAAATGCAGGTCTGTTTACAACCTGGGCACACAGTCACAATCCTACAGTGATTGTAGCGTCTATTTCACGCCTGCTCATGGCAGGAAAGAGGAGCTATTGTGGTATACCATGGTGATGACAAGAGTGACAAAGAAACATGTATGTGATATTACTGTTTAGTTGTTCCTTATAAAAGGTTGAATGTTTCTTTGGTATGTTGAGAAGCGGCCTTAGTGCATCCACATGTTGCAGACTAGGCAGAGAATTCTCTGATGAGCTCTTTAGATCGCTTTCTACAACTGAACAGCATCTTGCAAAGGGAACCACTTTCCTTTGTAAGTGATGTGACTGAACAATCTTCAAAGCAAGGCTCATAGCAGTGAGACAAAGGAAGAGAATTACATTTTTAATATTAGGGTCTAGTATTGTTTTTTTCGGCTGACAATGTCAAATAGGTCCTTTGTTGTGGTAAAATCCCATTTATAGAAAGGAAAACCCGGCGGTGCTGTGTTTACTGACTGATGACACTAGGTCCTGCATCACATTGTCCATTTAGCTTTGCTTAGATCCACAAGAGCCACATTGTGTTAACTTTGCAGGCATGTTGTCCAAAGTAGCAATGGGACAGCCTATGCGCAATATTGATGTCAAGAGGTTCACTGCACACTAGATGAGCATTTAAATTTAAATGGTGACTATGAATATCAACTAGCAAAAATCTTGGAAATAACTAACATATAAGAAAAAAATCCGGAAATCTCAGTCTAAAAAACGTTTGGGTTGCAACGCAGCCTAAGCTTAAGGGAAATGTCTGTCCTACAGAGCCCCCCCCCCCCCCCCCCACCCCCACATCTCAAAGCCTGCCACCAAATTGACTGATTGGTTCTGACAATAGTGGGTCGTGTTAAAGAAATGCATCCCTCCTGAATCCGACTTCTGTTATTTGAAATGACAAAAAAAAAACTACAGGCTTCTATTCAGGCTCTTTCTTGCTTTACACCAGCAGCGGGACATGCAGCCACTTCCAGCACCCCCCCTCAAACACTCGCTTTTCTGTCTGCCAGCTCAGACACAATTGCAGCGCTGCTCGGTGCTCTGCGGAGTGAACAAACTGTCGACAGGTGACTAACCTGAATGGTGCACGTATATTCCGTATCATCCAGCAGTCTCACGGTGCAGCTGTACTCCCGCTCAAGATTCCTGATGCTGCCACTCATAAATCGGCTCAACATCTTCTCGGAGAATCGCTGCTCTGCGTCTAGAACCAGAACAATAAACTCAACGCCAGCGTGCAAGTGAACGTCACATTGACCACATTCCCTGGTCATCTATACGGCCAGCATCTCTGCATTCAGCCGCCGAGGCGTGCACCATTGTTGTCCCGCTAAGTTTCTGTGCAGTGGGCCCGTGCTAACAGCAGAATCCAAGGATGCCCGCATCCAGATCCAGAGGCAGCTCAGCCCTGTTGTGTGTCTGTGGTGGAGCAGAGGATTATCTCTCACCACTCACCGCTGCCACTTGAGCAAGCGGGCGGGTCCCAGTTGAAACTGACGTCAAAGTGAACCAACTGGAGTGTGGGGCAGTTTTCCCCATGCTTTTCTGCGCTTTAATATCCGGCATTTTTTTCTTATGCACATATGATTAATATGACGGGCTCTAGAAGCAGCACTCAAACGTAGATCATTCAAGATTCAAACAACTTTATTGACCCCATAGGGAAATTGTGTATGCAGCATGCAGTCTGTCTTCAATGGCTTTGCAAAATATTCCAAAACACGCCAGACTGAGCTGGGGCCGCTGGCCTCAGGTGCCATAACAATCGAATTGGTTTGTTTAAATGAAATAGTTCTATGAAACTTAAGGAGATAAGTGGTTATTTTCCTATTGTCACAGTGTGACAAGATTGAGTGTATTCGAGTGCCGCCTGCAGGTCAGTCGACGACGGTGCTCTTAAAACAGTTCTGAGAGGATCCATGTAGGAAAAACATGACAATACATCCGCCTAGTTCATGGATTTATCACAGTTATTAAACGGAATCTCAATACTTGGGAGGAGAAAGGAGTCTAAAGGAAGTAAAGTCTGCACACACGTGGAGACATAATCATTTGACCTGACTCTAACCTTCACCCTAACATAACCTGTTAGATGTAACTTCTAACCTCTGTGACTATAGGCCGATAAAAAGGTCATTTCTACTGTCAGCTGCGTGAGCTCCTTTCCCCTGCTAACGTTCAACGTAAAGCCACCACCAATCTGCTAAAAGGTGACTGAGAATTTTGGCTTAAATCAATTTAAGTCCTAAATCACACAAAAGGCTTAAATTCACATACTGGGTTTAACATACGGCGTTGTCAGCGGAATGTCATAAATTTTTTTGTTTTAAATTTTTGTTTTCAAAATATATCCCAAAATAAAGCGCCCAAGGTGTTCACTATATGTCTGCCGTGACCCGGATTCGAACCGGGGTTGCTGCGGCCACAACGCAGAGTACTAACCACTATACGATCACGGCGAGCCACCGGGACCCTGCGTCTCGCAACAAAGTTATCTTTATATAACACATGGCTCCTTAGAATATGATCATCTGTGGATGTTTGTTGTTGTGCGTTGACCTACAGAGACCGATGGGACTAAGAGCTACACTTTAGCAGTAACCGTTAGATTGTAACGTTTGGCAAACTTTAGCCGAAGCTTAGCTAATGTTAGCGTCTACCAAACGAACGCACAGAGACGTGACGTAAGTTAGCGTCATTTCCCCAAGCAGACAGTCGTGCTAAAGTAACGTTAAGTCTGCTGTCACCCACGTAAACGTTCGTAACTTTGTAAAGTGTTAAAATGTGCAGTTAAAACTGTCTCGAGAAAGCGTTTTGTAGCTAAACCTCAACCTTGTTCTGAGATAGGCTTTCTTGCGCAACCCGCATTAGTTCAGCACATTTTTAATGATGGTCCAATTTTCAACTTGCTTTCAATGGCTCTAGTTTAGTGCGTAAATGTACATGACTTCACAAAAACATTCTTCTGCTTCGAGCTGAGAAAACTCCTCCAGATTACACCACCCATTTTCATCATTAGGAGTTCACCAGGAGGAACTATGGAAAAGTAGGTTGCCCTTGATTACAAACTCCACAGTAAGAGCAACGAGATAACATACTCTGAAATAAAGGTTCCTTTCAAGTGACGTCATCTGGAGGCATTTATCAGCTACAAGTGGAGAGATATTTTGATATGGGGAAGTCAAAGGGAAGTTCATTGCTATTTATGTAAATGTACTTCCCAAACCGGAACCAAAAGAAGCAAGTTTAAAATCAGTGAAGGCTCAAATGTTTGCACGTTTCCCGATTACCACTTGTCTGATTTTAAAAGATAAAGGCTGATGATTCACTAGATTTTGGTCACGGACAAGAAAACTAAACTGTACATTGTTCTTATGACCCCACTAAAAGGTAAGGGTCCATGTATTCCCATGTGCAACAGTAATTGTAGAATTTAAACCAAACTATTTTTTGAAGAAGTAGCATGTACAAGCTTGTTCATTCCTACTTTAGTCAGGTTTTGAACACATTCATGATCATGATAAGTGGAGAGTCTAAGGACAAGGAGTGTGTGCTGTACAGATTGTAGTAGTAGTATGAAGTATATACTGTATAAATAAAAGGTTTTTCCTTTTTTATATTTAATCTATAAGATCACAAACAAAACTTGTGTTCCATTAAATGATTTGTAACATTAATATGATAATGACATTTAATAAGAGGCATATTTCAGTTTGACAAACTACTACTCTTTGTTAGATAATTTATTGACAGTAACGGTATTCATCTGATAAATTAAGCCAGCCAGCTTGCCACTGATCAAAAAGTGCTATGGCATTTCATAATAATTATACAATTTAAGATAAAATCAGTGGTAAGCAAAAGTGTTGATACCCCTTCAGTGTTAAGCTATGAATTAGAAGGCTAAGACAAACAAAACATACATATCAGTCATTCACTCATTCATCATCATCAACCACTGTTAAAGCAAGATACATGATCAGCAACTGAGTAATACCAAATCACACAGGTAAAGCCAATCAAATTCTAAAATGAGCAATTAAAGTAATGGACCGGAAAAGGCCTAACATCAAAGAGTGAAGTCTTGCTGTTCATTCTCATCATTTTCTTCAGGTTCGTTGCTCCTTGGAACTGCAAGTTTAGCAGCACACTCTGCCTTTCTGGTGAAAGGGCGACATGGACCAGCCAGAGTCTGATGCAGCAATGGTGTGCTGCTTGAAATGTTGCCCATAGTTTGAGCAACACCGTCAAATTTTTTGTCTGTTGATGCATGATTCCTTCTTCTATAGAGTTTACATGATGCCACCAGAGGCTTTCCTATGTCCAACTTTTGGCTTTCTGTCTGGCGCAGCCTGCTGTCACTGTGCGTATAGTGTAGATCCACCTTGATCACCAGGGATTCCTAACAAAGACAAACAAACCTTTTTCACATTCATTGTACAGACTTCTTGTGAAGACTTGTGTTTACATAACACCTCATGGGAGCAGAATTGGGGCATATGCCATACTGCATACCTTAAGCCTCTGAAGAGCACAAAGCCTTAGGGTACAATCTGGGCTATCAGATGTCTTTAACAGCAGAGAGTCCATCTCCTCTGACCTGCCAGGGCCGGAAAATATATCTTCCATTGGCTAAGAATTCAGAACATAAAATGTTATTAGTATAATACGTGTTAACAATGTTTTTCAAAATGTGTCCTACATTGAGTGTTTGACAACAGATTCACAGCTAGAATGCAACCATAAAAAAGCCACTAGATGTCAGTATGGTCTAAAATTCAGTAATCTAAAGCAGTAGCTGTATTACTAAAAGAAGTGAAGTTGTCTACTTCCTTCTGTGCCTTTATCTGTGGTTAGAGGGATGGATGCCTATATATGGGCAGAACTTCCTCAAACATATGAAACCTGTGGGTGAATGGTGATCAGTGAGAAATTCCTGCTGTCTAATGGAAAGCAACAGCATGTTGCGGTGAGCAACGTGGAATTTATGATACATACAACTTTTTGTTGTTTCAGACAATATTGAGTGAAGTGAGGTGTACATACAGTGATGTATAAAGGTGACATTATTTATAGAATACATTTATTATATATATTTTACCTAGTGTGTATGTTGCATAAATGTCAGATGGGGTTGTTTATAAATGACAACAAAACTTGTCAGGATGTCTGATAGTTTTAGGTAAAAACAAATGCTTACAGGTATGCTGCTCAGAGTGACAGTGCAGTCCTGGGTACGGGGTCCTGTAGTCTTTATGGTAGCAAAAGCCATCAGTACATTAGAGAACAAAGCAGAAAAGCAGACTTCCACTTCTGCTCCACAAAGAAACATCAGCCGCTTCTTCCTTGGTAGCTCTGGAAAGAGGCATGAAAACGTGTAAATTCTTTTTTTTTCTTTTACTAATAATATTCTAAAATAGTTTTTGGTTTGTATTATTTGAGCAATAGATTTTGCTGAGACACTGATTCACTACATTAGGGACTTTTCCGTTGCTTTGTTAATTAGGCCACAGAGGTTTATCTAGTCTCAAGAAGACTGAGACGATTCTAAGATTAGCCGTCTTAAAAGGGTAAATTAAATTTGAGGAAGTTATCAGGCATAAAAAGACAACTTCCTTCCACTGAACACAAAATTACATTCTAGTAAAAAGGCGTTTCCTGCTTTCATTTATCAAAAAGCAGTAGCTTTTTCACATGCCTCACAATAAACCACAATATATGAACTTGGTTTGTCACATGTTACAGTGTCAGAGTTGTGGGGAAGAGTTAACATACCTATTTCTCTCTCACTTGGGAACAGATCAAGAAATGGAACTGTTTCTTGATGGAAAATAAGATAAATAATAAATTTCTCCCAACTCACCATTTGCTTGTCTCCAACAGACATCTCGCAGGTGTAGTTCCCTTGTGTGCCCGGTGGTCCGAACCGGATCTGCAAGGGATCGAGACTCCTTCAGGGTGTGTTTGATCTCCACTGCCTGTTTGCCTGTGACTAGAGGGTCTTTACCAAGATCTGTTATGAATGAGAAAATGCAGATACATGTGATGCCTAAAAGAATAGAAAACAAAACACCAGCTTCATACAAATTTTGAGGGTTTTCCCCACATTCTCCTCTGTGCACTTCAATTCATTTCAGGGGAAATAGTTTATGTTTCATTAACTGATAAGATCTTCCCAACTATAACAGGCCATCACTCACACATATTTGATCATGGAATTGCCTGGGTTTAGCAATAGCAGTGAGTGAGGAATAAGTGAGCTTTAGGAAACTCACTTAATTTGGGGAACTTAGGAAAATTTGAAAAATGAGATGGTTAATATTCTCTGTAATTAACTGGGCTAAATAAGTTTGGAAAAAATTATTCTTTACAAGATTTCATACATTGAATACAATCTAAGAATCATTATAAGGTTAAGCAAGTACAAGGGCTGGCTAGTGGTGACCATGTTCAAAGAAATTGATATAGATTTATGCTTAGCATTTGAGAAGATTTTGTGTCAGGAATATTTTGGGTAAGCTGTCTACACCATGCTACCATAATGGCTGACAAGCCAGCACCTCATCATCAACATGTCTTTTTCCATCTCTAAATATGTCCCACACATGATGAGTATAAATATAAAAAGCAGAGGCTTGGGAAGTTGCTACCCAAGCTTTAGCTCTGGATTTCAAATGCAAAGTACAAAAAAACCATAAGGAATGTCTAATTTTTTCACCTAAAAAGGTGTTCACACACACACACACGCAGACATACAGGGTGCTGTCAGAAGGGCGCCCTGTCCCACTAATACTGATTTGCTGATTTGTGAGTAAGCCTATGAGAGCAGTAAAGGGGGTGCCCAAATGGCAGAGCAGCTGTCTTGCACCCTGCAGCTCTCAGGTTTCTTGCTGTTCTCTAGCCAACAGTGTGAATTTCAAAAGAATGAGGTCACATGCTAATGGTATCTTAAAAAATTATTCCTACAGAGATTTATTAAACAACACACTTTCAAAGGAGACAGCTAACTCACCACCCTTGCTCATTTACAGCCATACATACAAGTATTTAGTAAACAACACTAAAATGAATTGCCAATGATAGTAAAACTGGTCTTTGTTTACTCTGGATCCTACCCTGATAAATCTGTCAGCAAACTAAATTATGGAATATTGTGTCATACATGAATATTAAAATGCAGTAAAAGGATTTTGTACTTTGCTCTGAGTTGATGTAGATTTTCATTTTACAGTAATGTTGTTAATATTAGCCATACATTTGTACATTATGATTTGAAACAGCCAGTTCCCCTGTAGTGCGCTACTAAAAACCAGAGCATAGTCACATTAGGCATTCAATGTTAGTCTACCTTAGACTGTTACATTTAAAATGTAAATAAAATACTAACCTTCAGACACCTTCTCTAATATGTGTGTGACCTTCTCGAACTGTAAGATGTGCTTGTTTAAGTACTTAGTGAAGATTCCAGTACTTTTTCCACCATCCTGGACCTCAAAAGCCTCAGCATCTTCACATCTGTAGTAGGTATAAAAGATACAATTTCATTCTGTGTTTTCTTTCCATTTTGCAGAATGTTGACAGATTTGAAAAAGAACTAACTTAGTTAATAATGCCACTTGGTTATTTTTTACATTGTTTAGTCAGTGATATTTTTACAAAATTACAAAAAGTACATACGTGCCATAACCATAAACAGTGTTCCCACTTGGTTTCAGTGGCATGATGGCTGAGGGTATGCAATGCTGATTGTACCTTTAGAAAATAAAAGACCATTTTAAAAAGAATAAAGCACTCAAAATAAATTTTTCTAACTTATATATTAGGACTGTATAAATAAGTATATGGGTCATAGTTTACACTTGTGTAATATAGTTTTTAAAATCATTGTTTGACATATAAATATGAAAATCCACATTACCATCATCTCTCAATGAAAAACTGTAATTCATTATTTCACCTACCATTTTCTACAGGTATCCAGCAGGATCACACTCAGCCCAGTCCGTCTTTGCTGCATGCTGTGCATGACCCTCTGCACACAGACACAGTTTTCAGGTTGGTATGGTTGTGGAGCGTCAACAGCTACCAAGTAATTCCTTCCCGCACGTTCATACCCATGACCCGCATAGTAGAAAAGGCCTGTCAACATCGATAAAATACATATGCAGTTACTGAAATTTTAATCATCACCTTTTGAACAACACATGTGCTGCAATAATGTTTTAAATAATATGTAATGTTTGGAGAAAATTAGAGAAAGGTCACGCTGAGGAGCAAGCAGCTGCTGGCTTCTATACAGCCACACATATACATTCTTAATTTCCTGTTTTGTTTCTCCATTAGCAAGAACAGTAACAGACACTGTCATTCTGATACGGCATGACACATTTCTCATGATTTATATTTAATCAACATAATATCATCAATATAATTTCATATCTCATCTCTAAAGTGTGAAGATGTAATACCATAAGTGCCCTTTTTCTAGAGAATGTGACTAATTTTTCAGTCTTAATAACTAATGAATGTTGTCATACACTGCAATGCCATCTTTTTTCATTGTATAAGACTATAGTCCACTCTTATAAAGTGAATGGCAATGTTTGTAAGTCTGTTCACCTGACATTTGGTTACTCTGTAAAGATTCCTTAAGAAGTGCCATACATACAAACATTTAAAAAAAAAAATATTTTTTATGTCCTTATCAGCCTTTGTATTAAGCAAAATCTAAACTACCAGTGGCTTCACAACCTATGACAAGTGAACAGTAATTGATAAAAGAAACATATGATGACACACACAGGCTAAAATGTTGAAACAAAAACTTAAATTACTCTGACACCATTTCTCCAAGGACAAGAACATCAACTAACAAATGTTGGTAATTTAAAAAAATACATGAAGACAGATGGAGTAATACTCACCATAAACTCCTTTGTCAAGAAGCTGAATAAACTTGTCAATAGCGGCCAGCATCTCCTCCCTAGTGAGATCCAACAGGGAAACCACTCTAAAGCCAAGTTGCTGTAGGAGGTTGGCCAGCTCATGTACATCCATAATGGGAGCCATCAACCCCGGGTGGTTAGAGTAATTCAAGTTGCCAATAAGTAGGGCAACTTTATCAGTGGCTAAACAAAAAAAAAAAATCAAATTAGAATTATAATCATAGCAATACAAGTTAAAAAAAAAACATACTGTGATGGTTTTCCAGTTTATTCCAATCTGAAGTGTGGGTGGAAACAGATTATTTCCATAAAACTATACCTGTGAGTGCTGCAGCAGGTTGTTGATCCGTTTGTACTGGAGGACACAAAAAATAGAATCACCAAATCATCATTTTATAAACAAAAATACAATGTGATGTATTAGTGCAGTTCAGCAATTTCACAGTTCTTTGTTGTGTTATGCACTGTACAAGAAACAGGAGAAATGCAGCAAGAACTAGTTTCAGTTTACATCACTTTCCTGTTGTGTGTCTAAGGCTCGGACCAAGTACTCTTTGGAGGCTAGCAAGTTCCTTTTTAGTTTGTAGAAATGGGAAAGTACCCCTAGCATAATGGAAAAAAAGCCTGGGCGCTAAATCAGTGGAAGAATGGAGTGTGTAAAAAAATCAGTTCCTCACACCCCTTTCACTGAAAATGGAAGAAGTGGAGAATATAGTGGTCTAAGGAGAATATAATACAAAACTTTTGAAATGACAAAAGTCATTAAAAGTAGTTTCATTTATGACTTACCAATGTCAACATCGACTGGTTCTGTCCATCTCTCTTCTAGTACGTTAGATACTGAGCATAGATATGATCCTCTGTGTTCAGCTGTTGCACAGTCAATCTGCATATACCAAAATATATCATATTGTTTCCTTTCTGGCTGTTGGCCCACATGTTATACCCCCCCACTAATATATTCACGGCAGTGAAATCATGCAGAAAACATAACACAGTGTTAAACTAATCACTATCTGCATTAAAGAGTAAATACTCGCTTGTCATCTCTCCTTACCTGTAGCGTGTCACCATTCATTTCCACCAGCGGCTGCCCATTTCTGTACCACTGATAGTAGGGAGTAGGGATGCCAAAGGCAACACATCGGAGAGTGAATTTTGTACCTTCTCTGACTGTCTGGGGTTTAGGGTTGACAGCAATGTGTGGCTCCCCCTGCCACTGTACTGACAAACCTTATGTTGGACAAGTAAGAGACAGAGATTCAAACCCACAGCAATAAACTTGTAATTTGTATAACCGACAAGCATAGGATATGCTGCAAAACAATAAAAACGACCTCATTGCTGCAATATAAACTAATGTGAGAATGGCGCAATGCATACCTGATTTATCAATGTCCAGCACCTTGACTTTCACCCATTCGCTGAACACACAGTTACAGAAGTGGTCATTCACACGACACACATAGAGCTGAGTTCTTTTAGCATTGATGGTCAGGTCTGGTTTAGTACCATCCAACACCTTGAAAAACAAAAACAATATAAATGAGTAGAAAACACTTGTGACATGACACAAAAGTGCCTAAGACCAGTGCAGTCATTTAGTAGTACTACAGTCATTTATTTGTTTTTAAACAGTTACATTTCAAGATCCTCACGAGAGACCTGTGCACCAGATTATACACACTTTTCCCGTACACAATAGGCTCAACTTGTTACCACATTAATGTAAAATGAAAAGTTCCGTAAAACCTGCATACCTCTTTTTTATCTTCAGTAAACCACTGGTAGTTGAGGATACCTGTGCCCTCAGCACGGACACTGAGAGTCACCTTATAGCTCACAGGTACGCACACAGAGACAGGATGGCGCACTATGACGAGTTCTGGCACAAATTATGTAAGAATCTTAGTCATCTGAAATCACAGTTTTGTTTCTATTTTGAAATGCCCCATTGTGCAAAGGCTGTAGTTGTGTAGAGAAATAACATACCTCTGATCATTATTCGACAGGCTGTGGTACGGTATCCAATTAGTTCATTTTCTTCCTCTGATAACCTACAAGACTATAAAAAGTTGTGCTTAAAACGAGTAGTCCTAAAGCGTATTACTTCAAATACTTGAATTAAAAACGAACCTTTGAAATCAATAACACAATGGCTTCTCTGTAAATTGGAAAGTGCTGGAAATTCAATATCTAGCACAATCCCCTAATCTCTTATTTCGATTAACGTTAGCTTTCTATATACACCGCAGCCGACAGCGGATGCTATAAGAAATGTCCATATGTTAGACAAGAAAATGGTCTCTGTTCTGTAAATCAACATATGTGACAGTGCATACCTGCCGTCAGCCTCGTACGGGTTGAACAGCTGTAAGACCTCAGCCAGTGTATGTTTTCCTCTTTTCAATCTTCATAACTTAAATTATCTCAAGTAAAAGCTTCCCTTTCCCGGAAAGAGGCAGTGCGCACACACGTTACCGTTAAGTTTGTAATATGGGAGAATCGTATTAAGCATAATGAGTCTCTCACCAATATTACACTGAAATTTCATAGGTGTTCACTGTAATATTAAAAGAAAATATTGGTCTTAGTCTGAGAAGCACCCAAGCATTGTTCAGAGTAATGTAAATCTCGCAAAGAGAAAGCAACTGAGCCACTTTTCTAGACATTATGGTAGTGAGCAATCTGGCCCCTTGTCAGATGCTGAACAATCACAGAGTTCGGGTGAGTCTGAAGAGTTACAAAACGTCCTTTTGAAACTGGAATCATAAGGCTACTGGGTGTATTTTTAAAAACTGAAATAATACAACGTGTGCAAAAATATATGTATAATGTGTGAAAGTTTTTTATTTTATTTCTTGACATCCAGAGAACAGGGAGTTGCAAACAAACATGTTACACAGAAGTATACAAGAATAAAGATTTTTTTTTAACCTATGAGTACAATAAAGCAAAGAAAATATAAAGAGTAAAGGTATTAAAGATACCTTTACACCATTAAATTAAAGCCTCCATTTTGTCAGCTGAGTCTGTTTTCTTCTAATTGATGTGAAATGTGAGCCGCAAGTGGGTCATATGAAGGGAGGGAAGTTGTCCTTTAACAACTCTTGTGCAACTCATAGACAAATGGATGTCATCAGCAACATCATGAACCCTTTTGAGTCCACACATGTAGTCCACAACAATGTTCCCTTTGTCAAACTTATTAAGACGGACCAAAGCAAAGAAGTGAAATTGTTACGGTTCAGCTAGCGATGCAATAGAGGTTTATGAGGAATGTTTTCTGATTGAAATTGTTAGCTCTTACTCTAAATTCAATTTGTGTTTTAGGCTTATTTGCTAAGTCTGAAGTCTAGTTTTGGAAAATCAGATGTGGTCTTGCACCTATTTGTGGGCCTGCTATAAATAGGCCCCTGCTGGCAACACATGCTTGTCTAGGATAAGCAGTTACACAGATTTTTTTCACAGACTCTGACTGGAAAGCAACACTGACAACATCTTAATGGTAAGTTAGAAAATGTACCATGTTTTGGGTGGACCAAGAAACACCTGGATTCTATTTGTAACATATACACATATTTTGGGGGGGCTGTATTTGACCAGTAACAGCCCTTCTTGATAGCTGATACTATTTTTAACGTACTTCAGTACTTTGCCTGGTCAGAAAGGACAAGCATTGAAACAGAACTGGGTGTTTGAGTTTTGTATGAACAAATAATATGGTGTATCTTTGACTTTAGTTCCAGCAAGTTTTATTACTTTTGTGTTTATTTTTCTCTTGCAGGGGCTTTTACATGGACAGCAGCATTAAGTTTTAACTTTAAACTTTGTGAAAGTTGTGGATGTAAACTTCTGGTCATTTATATTGGGTTTTACTTTTTTGTGACTTGCTTTATTGGACGATGACTTCCAGAAGGCCAATGACTCGCTCTTTCTCTAATAATGGGAGGACAAGCAGCTTTAGTGAAGAGGAGGGCAGCTCTTCCAATGGCCGTTCAGAGAGCCGCAATCCTTACCTCTCAAATGTTAGGCCTGAAAACAGGTAGACAACCTCAAATATCATACATATATATGCAAAGCATGTAAATCTTGTCACGTTAAACTGTGTCTTGGGAAACAGATTTGTAGTAAAAAACATATATACATTGATTAGTGTTAAAAAAAGGGCATGTGGGTCAGGCAGATGAAGTTAAAACAATCAAAAAAACATATAGAAAATATTGCTGTGTATATTTGAAATACTGTTTTGTTTGACAGCGTTAGCTAGTAAAAGCAGTGATTTTATTATGCAGCTCATCACATTGTTAGCCGAAAAAACAAATCACATTTATCACATAATTTGTGCATATTTCTGTTTCTAATCTACAAACCTTAAAATGTCATTAAACAGTCCTTATTTTGTCAAAGATGAGGGCAGTTTTTATACCTAATTTATTTAGTTGGGTTAATCAGTTATTGACGTCCCTTCATTTGCCTCCCTCCGAATAGCTATTCAAGGTATTCTCACTACAGGCCAGCGAGGTAATCCATATTTTTGAAACATTCCTCCCAACTAACACCTTAACTGCAAAAACTGATTTTCCCAAGAATGAAACCAGTACAGATTTTAACTGTAATGTAGTGTCCAGTTTGTCCAGTGTTACAAAAGTTTCAGTTATTGTTAGTGTTGGATTGACTGAAAACTTTGTTTTGCTTGACATCTCACAAATTTCTGTGTCACTATTTTAAACAGTATTCACTACCAGAAACTTCCATTAACATCCGTAAGCTAAGTTACTGGAATGTACTGCACAGAAGTGAAGATGTCACTGAAATGATACATGAGAATGTAACTGTTTGCCATAAATTGACACTAATGCTGCAACATTTCGTTCCAGGAGCACATTGTGCAGCATCATGGCTCAGTTGACTGAGGACATACAGCCATCTTTTGAGACCACCTTGAAATCAAAAGCGGTGTCAGAGAATTGTAACGTGAAGTTCACCTGTGTGGTATCAGGTAATTCTAGTTTGAGTGCATGTCTTTACTTGTTTGTTTGAGTAACTGAAACTTTTTAGCTTGATGTAAAGAAACAGGATGTGACTAATCAGAAAACCAAGGAAGGATTTCATTTTAAAGCTACTAAACATAACTGACAGTATTCAAATTCTTTTCAAGATAATGTGTTTTAACTACAGATATATTGTTTGTATATGTATGTTACTGTACTGGATTTCGTTTACTATGCAATTCCTAGTAACCATTCATATAAGTCAAAAATTTCCACCAACTGCTGCATGTTTCTAACAAATAATAATAATAAATTATACCTTGCAGCACTAGAGGTGTAAATGGTTTATACCCTCTCCATGTCTATAGGTTATCCAGCTCCAGAACTGAAATGGTATAAAGATGATATGGAAATGGATCGGTACTGTGGACTCCCAAAATATGAAATTCATCGGAATGGAAAAACTCACACCCTTATTATTTACAAGTACGTAAAGCCACCTTTTAAAAAATAAACTATTTGTTAGATTTGTGCTCCCTATTTAGGAAAATGTGTCTTTGTTGCTTACTTGTCAACTGTTTTTGTTTTCAGCTGCACATTGGACGATGCAGCCATCTATCAGGCTTCAGCCAGCAATACCAAAGGTATTGTCTCCTGCTCAGGAGTTTTGGAGGTTGGCACCATGAATGAGTACAAAATCCACCAGCGGTTCTTTGCCAAGCTAAAGCAGAAAGCTGAGAAGAAGAAGAAAGAACTGGAAGAGCAGTCCAAGAAAGAGGGTAAAGAAAATATTCAGAAAGACCAACTGCAGAGCAGTCCTGTACGTCCTCAAAGGAAGCGGCCTGTCCCACCACTGCTAGAAAGGCCAGTTGTAAACCAGCCTGAGGTTGGGGAACAATTGGGAGCAGCTGCTGAACCTAATGGAATTAGCTTTGAAGTAAAGGAAAATGGTCAGGAGGATGAGATACCTCCATCTGATGAAGCCCTGGCCAAAAAACAAAGAAAGTTTTCAAATGGTGTAGATGTAGACATTAATTGCAGCAGTACTAGCAGCATCAGTAACAGAAGTCATATGATGGGAAATGGAGGTGAAAACTGTTATGATGGAGGAATCGGTTTAGCGCAATTTCTGGCAGAGACTCTCCAGTCACAGGGTGCTGAAGAGAAACACAACCTATCTCAAGTGGAGAAACCTACAGAGGTAGATATGAATATTGTAAATCCCAGTATAGAGAAAAACAGCGAGATAGAGAGGATGCGAAAACAGAAAGGAGAACAAGAAAAAGCTCTAGAGGAAGAGAGAAAGGAAAGGAGAGAAATGGATTTGGCCTTAATAAGAGAAGAAAAAGATAGTTCATCAGAGATGTTGCATACTTCAGCACACAATAAATGTGGTTCAGAAGTCAAAAATCACAGCAAGGCTCATAAGGATCATGACCATCATAATATCCAAACTTCCATATCCTCTATGCTCCACACAGTCAAAGACTTTTTCTTTGGGAAGAGTAAGAAGGACTCTTATGATCACATTAATAACAAGAAGAGAGAGTCTGACCATGCCTCAAAGCAACCTTCTCAACAGGAGGCACCACCTTCATTTTGTCTGCAAACACAGCACAATCCAGACATGTATAAGCCTCTCCCAGAGGATATTGTACCAATGGAAACAGATAACCCAAAGGAGTTTTCAGGAAGTGAGGATGTAGAGCAACAGTCAGTGTCACTGGAAATGCAAGAGCATAGGCATGACGACAGTGAATTGCATGTAGATCTGACACCAGTCCATAAATTGCCACCTGAGAGTCTATTGGAGGCCACAGGGCAGTGTGTCAGGGAGACTGGTGTTGCAATGGAGGCCATGGAGGTGTCCATGGGGGCAGGAAGTAGCAGTCCAGAGGAAGAAAAGTCCTTGTCTGAGCATCACGTTCTAAACAAGGTATGTAAAGTAGAAAGGTGGTTGCCTTATAAAAGTTATATTTGTGTTACCAGATGAACATTTCATGTCTAAACCCTCAACTATATCAACTACTGTATGACATACAGATGTCATAAGATGCTGGGTGTAACTGTGGTTATTAATAAGCACATTATGAACCCTAGTTAGATTTTAAAATAGGTGACAGTGTTTAACAGTTATTAAACAACACAGCTATTTTTAAATATACAGTATGAAATTGATGATCACTAAGCAGTGGAGTGAGTCAGCCTGGCTGTGTGAGTGTCTGTGGTTTCACTGTATCAATATAATTTAAGAGTGGATATACAAGATAGTGTTGGGGCTTTAGAAAGCATAAGAACAAGGCCGCATATAGAAAATATATGTGGGGGTGGGGGATGTTGTGTATCACCACTGTGTCAGAGATCATGATGAAACCTGAATGTCAGAAGTAGCTCTCATGTTACAGATAGGGCTTTGCATGACAGAGGGCTGTGTGTTTAGGACAAACGGTAGTAGAGTGAATACTGCAGCAGGTTTCGGCATGAAAGGAGGGTCTTGTCACACTGGACGGATTCCTCACTGACACCCCGCACACACCCCCACCCCATGTCTTAAAATAAACCTCTTCCTCATGTAGAGAAAAGGGAGAAAGGCAGCAATGTATCTCAACATTCAGCTCTTTAAATTGTTTCATGTCATTTATGTCTGGGGTGTTAGGAATATCATTCTGTGATTAATGTGCTATACGGGCACTATACAGTAAGAAAACTGATAGGAGTAATTAGTGAAATACAATTTTTCTGTATTTGTTGGTATATTTGTGGTATCACTGATTCAGTCCAGTTAGATAATGTGAGTGGAGCAATCTTGGCTTTTTAATATTTTTTTCAGATTTTGTTTAAACTCGCAAAACTCTTTGTATATTTTATTTTGCAAATAAATGACCCTGTATTTGAATTTAATCTAAAGCAGTGAGTAGATTGATTTGTTTGAGGCAAATGAAAATGTTAAACAAAAAAAACCCATACCATTTTAAGATGAAAATATTTGTGTCTGAATAACATTTGTGTCTGTTGATTTCAGAATGGCCGACATTAAGGAAGGGAATTTGTGTTCATATTAAATGGACATTCTGAATGTCTTCATATTTTCTCAAGGTTTTCTGTTAAAGACAAAGTTGGAAAAATTTTTATTGAGTTATATAATGTGGTGATTATTAACAGTTAATGTGATTCTAAAACATCAAAATTTCATTTGTTTTCTTAAATTGACGTGCATTAACAGGCAGTTTATATAAAGCACATTTGATGTGGAAAAAGGAACTGAAGTAAAAATGATTAAAGCATTATCCACTTGCCAAGCGATTGGTTGTCTCAAATGTGGAACTATATGTTGTGTTGTGGTATATTCTGAGACTTAGTGGATGACTAATTGGAGGAAGTCAAAAGGCATGTCTGAACAATGTTTTGTGATGGAGGGCTGATAGCTATTTACAAATGGAGCTGTAGTGATAACCAGAGCTTCATTTTTAGAATAAATGTGACATCAGTTCTCTTCCGTGTAAAGCAACAACTTTTTTTCTTAGTAGCTGCTACTGGTTGACCATTTTGTCACGAGGAGGCATGTGGCTTGATCACTTTTCTGCATATATTTTAACACCAACAGTGACAATAAGGGAAAAACCCAACAAACTTATATGAAACTTATATGTTTACATTGAGGCTTTACAACTTTCCTTCTGTCAATATTTGTTATTTTTCAGCAGCATCGACATAGAGATGTCTGCAATTTCACATCTAATTCATGTTATAATTTTCTCTGTAAATTACAGATCAGTGTCCTAAAAAGCTTTGATTGACTGAAATGTGCAGATTAAAATACATGTCATGTGTCAGGTATATTATGATTGGTCTCTTTGACACAGATGTGTGGCACATATGTGTTTGGAATAAAATATTTTCCCTTATACAATTTTAAACACACATAAGACACAGATACAGTGAAATCAAACAATTAAATCAAATTCAGGTAAATGGTTTGCTTAAGTCATAGACATATAAGGTAGTAAGCATTATTAAGTTCGTATTTTATTGATTTATTTTCAGTTGGTTGTACAGTTACCAAAAATATGGTAAAAAATATTTTGTATGCACAAGAAATAAAACCAACAAGGGTGTCTTATGAAGTTAATTGTGGAAGACAAGCATGTCTTTAGCTTCAACTGTTTTAATGTGCTAAAGTGCTTTTTTATTACTTTCCTTCAGATGGAAGACAAAGATTCTCCTGCAGTCTCAGTTACTAAAGAAGTTCCTGTAAACTGGCAAGAGCCAGTTTGCCTTGTTGTTTCCCCACATCCTAATCACCAATTTACAAGAGATGAGTCTATACCCAGGGAAGATATATCAGTCTTTCCACAGACCCAAGCTCCATATGAAGAAGAATGCCCCACCACAACAACCCTCACTAGTTTAGAAGAGAGCCGGTCACTCCCGCACAATGTTATCTCAGATAGCTACACCCTTGGAGAACTGCCCACTGAAAATTTGCAAGAGGAGATGACTGTTGATATGATAGGCAAAGAAGGAAAGCCTGACACAGCGGAGGGCCAATCTGACAATGAGCTACGTGAGGAAGAGAAAGTTGAAGTGAAATCAAGCAGACAGCCATGCTCAGATATAAACAGATCAGAGATTACTGAATTAACAACATCTTCACTGGAAGAGAAAATAGAACCATGTGAATCTAAAACACAAGATCAGGTGCTTTCACATTTGACTGCCATGACTGCATACAGTGCCAAGGGAGAGAATGTAAAAGAAGCGAGCAAATGTACTTCACTGATTCAGGAAATGAATGTAGGATTTCCGCCCACTGCCACCTCAGAAAGTTTTGAGAAGGGTGACCTAAAAATACAGCATGAATCTGCTCCATCTGTAGTAGAGGAAAGTACGAAGGCCCATGTTCTCAGTGAAATTCAGACCTCAAACTTAGGTTTTAACAACAGTGAAAAGAGAAGTGACTTGAAAGAGGTATTACATTTTGATATAGAGAAAGATAGAAACACAGAGGAACAACCCATTTTAGAAGGTGAGAAAGATGGTGTAAAGAATGAGAGTCTACAGTTTGAAGTTGAGATAGAAAAGAAAGAAGAGGAGTTAGATAATTCAAAAAATCTTTCAGTGACACAAAACGAGGGTAAAAATGTTTTGGAGAAACACAGGAATAGTGCATATCAAGACAGCAGTGGGAATGAGTTAGATTGGCTCTTAAAGAATATTCCACAAATCCAAATTACTACTGAAGACACTCCAGATATCACACCAACAGTCCCAGACGGAACCCAAAATGAATGTTTCATAATCCCAAAGACTGAAATAATGGAGCCTGAGTGCACTCTACCACTAACTATTTTGGCACTAAACAAGCCAAAATCAGAGCCCACTATTTTGCAAAAACATGATGTAACTCATGTGTCAGAGATGAAAATCCAAGAACAGAACATGGCAAATTCTCTAGGCTTGCTGCCCACACAGAAAACTATGCAGAATGATTATAACAACTCTGTGACAGAGAAAGTAAAGGAAGTTGCGCAATTAGATGACAAGACAGAAATGTTTGAGCAACAAGTCAAAACCAGTCAACAGCTCCCTCAAATGGACTATGCATCAATTCCTGTTATAAATGTATCATGTACTGAGGATAAACAAGATAATGAATTAGTAAATGACCTTGTTTCACATACACAGCAGCTTCATGAAACTCCAACAGTGCCTTTCTTTGTGGTACCACCAATCTCAGTCACTTGTCATGAAATCAATCCTGGATTCAGACTGCCCACACCCAGTGAGCATACAGAAACTGAACTTTCATCTGACATGCAAAGGGGAACAAAGCAAAATGTTGGCACTAAAATTGACACCAAGCCTGAAAAAACTCAATATAATATACAGAATATTGAAGAAATGGCGGAGAGGTTAAAAAAAGACCCTCCTTCTTTGCTACATGAAGCTTTATTACCAAAAGTTGGAAATGGCGGACAATTAATAACTAAACAGGATGATGATGTTGCTGAAATCTTCAAGATAAAACTTCTTAAAGAGATCAAAATAGATAACTGTATGTGTCTTGATGGCACCCAAAAAAACAAACCTAATGTTGAGAGGCTCAGCTCCAAGCCCCCAGCACATCCATCCCTGAGTCCAGCAAGTCTTCGTAAATTCATGTCCAAAGCTGCTCCAGACAATGAGGCTGTGAAGGCCGGCCCTGTGATCACTGTGAGTGATCATCAGAGTGACAAGGCAGATGAAGAACTCAGTGGAGGCTCAACACCAACATCATCCCTCTCTTGTGAAAGCAGTCCTCGACTGAAACGCAGAGACAGCTTGTCACTAATACGCTCTGCTACACCTGAAGAGTTGGCCTCTGGAGCTCGTCGTAAAATCTTCATCCCAAAAACTAAAGAAGATGGAGAAGGAGCAGTTGGTGCACTAGACACTCAAGAGAGAAAGAAAGAGGCCCCCTTCATGTCACCCAGCCAGGCTCGCAGAGCAGCATTGCTACAAGCTTCCCCAGGTCCAAACACCCCACCAATGGAGAGGCGCTCTCCACTCTTGAGTCATAGAAAGGCCACCTTGGAGGTGCCTAAAGTCATGGAAGAGCCTCTCAAAGACGAGCTAGTGAGCACCAAGAGAGAAGAGAAACCAGCTGAAAAGAAACCAGACCCTTTGAAAGGTAAAGAGAGTTTTCAATAGATGTAGATATATTAATGAATAGTAAAGCTACGTGTTACCAACTGACATATTACAAATTGTTCTGTGAAATTATTTGCATATGTTTTTAAGTTTGATAAAAACACTGGCACTTGAGGAAATGGAAACCAGTGCAGTGTACATTTACCTTGGGTCCCTCGTTGGACCCCACCCCTCTCTCATTCACCACCAGCTCCACAGGTCATTCGTAAGATTAGGGGAGAGCCTTTTCCTGATGCCTCTGGACACCTGAAACTATGGTGCCAGTTCTTCAACGTGCTCAGTGACTCCACCATTAAGTGGTACAGAGATGAGGAAGAGATACTAGAGTTGAAGAGAAGGTAAGCCCCTTTCTTGTCTTAGAGTGGTAACATACATAATATAATACAGTAGGGGAATTACTGTACATCCATATGAATTGTATTAAACTTCTCAAACCTTCGCTGTATTATAATGAACCTCGTGGCGGAAACACAGTTTGGTTCATAAAGGTCTCATCTGTTCTGAAGGAACAGATCAACCAAGCCTACAATTTCTGTAGTATGAACAACCACCTGACCTAATTAGAACTGAAAAACCCCTCCAGATGGCATCATCACGGGGAGTTTTTTGACAAAAAACAGAGGGACCTTTAATACATGGATAACAGAGGAAGGTTTAATGCCAATAAAATACATTTACTTCACACGCCATATAACCATTGAATGCAAGCTGAAAATACGTGTTGCCCTGTAACTTTTCACCCCTTTCACTGCTATTATCCTGAGGATTTCCAGGCAACATGACTGGTGAAACCGAACAGGTTCCAAATAAAAAAACATTAATGCTTCAAGGATGAGTAGGATTTTTTTGGACCTCAGTTTTTCCCATGGCCTTCTGTCCTTCTCATATTCTCCCTGCAGGACGTCCGGCTCATGTGACTGTGACCCCACAGCCGTGACACAGGGAGGTGAATCTCTGACTAGACACAGAAACTGTAACCTGACACAATATTTTTTCCATCTACAGGGGGCAATAAACGCCTATATTTGTGCTATTGGCTGCTTTGTCAGCAGGCGCAGTATTTCTATCTGTCTCACAGTGACATCTTGTGGGTTGTTGTTGAATCTTTAAAGTTTCTCTTTTTTGCCATCAAGTGGAGGAGATGAAAGCCAAGTGGCGCTGGCTATTGTTCTGGCATCTAGTCAAGACTGTGGCGTGTATGGCTGTACGATCAATAATGAATACGGGACAGACACCACTGACTTCCTGCTCAGTGTAGACAGTAAGACACAGTGTGACTGGATCAAATGTGCAATAAAGTCTAACAATGTTTAAAAGAAGTCATAGCTTTTATGTTGTGTTTTTTTTTTACAGTACTGTCTGAGATACTACTAAAAGATGATTTGGAAGGTAAACGTTTCTCATAACTACCGTATGTACTGTATCACCCTTTTCGTATTCTGTAAATCACTGTTCATTGTGAATATATGTTTTTTTTTTTTTTAGTTGGAGAGGAAATCGAGATGACCCCTCTGCTGTTCAATAAAGGCCTGGCTGACTGTGGCAACTGGGGTGAAAAGTACTTTGGCCGCATTATGACAGAGACAGTGCACGTTGGGGAGCAATGTGCTCACAAAGCCAGCAGAGTGAAGGTTATTTATGGCCTGGATCCCATCTTTGAATCTGGAAGCACCTGCATCATCAAAGTTAAAAACCCTATTGCCTATGGGACCAAACAGGAGAACATCCTTGCAGACAGAAATCTACAGATAACTAAGCAAGTGAGTGGTGGATTTATTGTCAGTGAATTTGCCCCAGAAAATTCTTTTTATTATAATTGCAGCATATGCATTTTGAATCTTTGTTTTACCAGGAATGCAAAGTCCAAAACATGATTCGCGAATACTGTAAAATTTTTGCGGCTGAAGCCAGAGTCATTGAGAATTTTGGATATCCACTAGAGTAAGTATCACACTCATTAAATAGTAAATCTCCTCACTGACGCATATTTAAATGCACATTACTGCTCACGATCATCTCGCTATTCATGTGGTCACAGAGTGGTTCCTCAATATCTGATGTACCGGCCTGCGAACTCTGTGCCTTATGCCACTGTGGAGGCTGATCTCAAAGGTGTCTTCCTCAAATACTGTATCATGGATTCCAAAGTCAAGCAGATTACACACACTGCCTCTGAGGTGGAGCAGAAATGCACCACCTTCCAGCACTGGATCCATCAGTGGACACATGGCAATTTACTGGTCACTCGGCTGGAGGGTAAGCTACATATACAAGACTGTGACAAAAAGTCTTCATTTATGTATTACTGGGAATACAACTTTTAATATTTCACTTTGATTTCTGTCTGCAGGTGTTGAAACAAAACTTACTAATGTTAAAGTTGTGACCAAGTCAAAAGGGTTTGTATTTTTATAAGCACATGCAAATGTTATATGTTTTTGTTAATAAAATAGCGGGAAAAATGTTGTCCTTTGTGTTTCAGATACCAAGGATTAACTGAATGCGGATCTCCTGAAATATTTGAACAATTCGTGACACATCATGAGTGCAACTACTACTGTGGACTTCTTGGCCTGCGCCCCCTTAAGTCTGTGGAGAGTCTGCAGCAGCCCACCAAGATGAAGGGCTCGAGAAGCCCCCTTCTCAACCGCAAGTTGGGCTCCAATAGCCCTCAAATGTTTAGAAAGCCAAATTGTAGTCCAAAGGCAACTAGAAAAGTTCAAGAAGCAGAGGACAATAAGTCAGACAAAAAACCCAAGCCTACAGAAGCTGTTGATGTTCTTGAAATAAGGTAATAAGGAAATAGGGTTTTTGCTGGTAATGGTTTTATTACCAGTTCCTTTCCAGCTAATAAAGCCAACAAGGACTTGAAGAGTATGTGTTATATGAACACTTTGTTAAACTAACTAAAACAATATACTTCCGAGCTTGTCAGGTATCTTCTGACTACATTTAAAAAGTTTATAAGGATGTTTAGAGAGATGGGCACAAGGTTTTGACCTTAGAGCTCAAAGGTGCAAAACTGAAAGGTCAGTGTTTTTGGTTTTTATCTTACTATTTGAGAATGAGTAGCAGCACGTGGCCACTTCAGGGTTAACGTACTCTTTGCTCAGAGTCTTATCAGCTCTGTGAGTAGATAAACAACTGTCCAAGAAATATTAGTTACCTTGAAATGATCATTACTGAATCATCATTTCACACTGTAAAATTTGTAGTTGCACTTCTCTTATATTGAGGGGATGTCAACACTTGTGTTTGATTGAACACAACCACAGATGTGATCAAAGTAAGGAAATCCATATTTACCACTGCATGTTCTATTGTACAGTATGTGTGTAGCGCTTAAAGATATCCTTACTTGTTTTTTGGAGACATTATTTATGGTTAGCATTATGACTGCCTATGCAGCATTTCTTCACCCAGCAAAGTTGAGCTCATGCTGTGGAGTAACAGTGACATTTTTAAGTGAGAGATGTTTGCGTGCACTTTGTTTTTGGCATTACTTTTTGTTTATAATAGAGTCTGTCTGTGTCTTTAATATGACCTCTGACAATATTTCAGAACATATGCAGGCAAATACAAATGCCAAAGCAATGAGCAGTAATGAGCTTAATATTCGTTAACCTCTTTAACTATGGCATGCTAATGCTTATTGCCTGCAAATGCACAATTGTGTTCCCAGTAACATGGGAAACTTATGAATGAGTTCCACACAGTTATTTGAACCTGACCTGTGGACTGTAGGATAACAGCAAGTTGAACTAAGTAACCAAAAGAACAGACTCAGGACTTTAAGACATCTGCTTATTACAAAGTAAGGCTCACGGCAAAGTCAGTTAATGGTGACGGCCATCACCTTTCTCTGAATAAAGCCATGTTATTTATATAGTACAGCTGGTCAGACGTAACCAGGCCAATCTTAAGCATTGCCCATTTCTTTTTTATTAGTCAAGTCATCATGGACTTACACTGGGATTAGAATCAGACCGTAAACACTTCTGTTACAGATTACATGGGTATTCATGGTTAAATTCCAACAGTCAGTTCCCTTTTACAAACAATGAAGAACTGGCAGGAAATCCCTAGAAATTCCTGTAATAATTCTTGGTTAATGATCAACAAAAGTTTTCAATGAATCTTTAACTTTACTTGCTTCAACTTAGAAAATCACTTATCGATAAAAGAAGACTCTATCAATTCTAGGAGAATAAAAATATTAAAAATAAATTCTAATTGAAATATTTGAAATAGCAAAACAAGTCAGTGCCAGTTGTTCAGAGATGATGAAAACACTGTAATGTTAAGGTGTGCTGTAGTCCAAAGAATTATCTGTATTGTGTTTATGTGTACATAAAGTCAAAGGACTAAATATCCAAAATAGTTTGAGGAAAACCAGCAAATGTGTGTAGGGGTGCGCAAATAAGTGAGTGAGAGAATAAATGTGTGTTTACAGTGCTGTCTTTGGTAAGTTACACCATGTCAGGAAATGTTTTTTTAATAAATGTGAAAATGATTCACATTTTTATTTACAAAGCTTTTAATTTCTTAAAAAGTATGACTGTATGAATAATTTTCTAAATAAGTTATTTTAACTTATTTATTGTATTAATTTTATTTATTATATTTACTTACAATTCTGCAACACTTTAAGGTCAGTTCACATGAATCGCCATGAATTCATCCATATATTTCCACACAGAATGAAGAATTAACAGTATTTTATGCATGGATCAGCGCATGAACATTACATTAATTATTGCTACTATGATCAACGATGTTCATGTCTTTTTCAAAGTTAAGTCTATGTAAAGGAAAACCTGTCCACACATGTACATGTAGTCTGTTGCAGTCCAAGAATTGTAATCATGGTTACCTAAGCACTTCTTTATCATATGAAAAGACAATAGCTGATTTCAACTTGTGGCCCACCTAATTAAGTGGTGGCATCCTCCTTATTTATTTCAGACAAATAATATACAGTATAATTTATAGTGGAAAAAGCATGAAATTGCACGCATGAACAATTTGTCTGAACCATTTTTTAAAAATGGGTTCTGAGATGATATTGTTAATTTTTGTGCACATGGTCACTTTATGAAGAGGGATACTAACATAATAAAATCATAATAAAGTGGTGCTTATAGGTATCATCATTGTATATTTTTTAAAATTTGGAATGCAACAGGATGTCTACCATTGTGTGTCCCTGTGTGTGCCTTGTCCCTTTACCTCAGAGTTAACCTTGAGGAAGACATGTTCATTAACATCTCAGAGGTAATGATGAGTTAAATAACTTAGTTGTAGCTTTATTTAAAGTATTGTTCTTGTGTATGTTTGCATGAATTACTGGTAATTCATGAAGTCATGATTTTTCCTGCACAAAATTATGATTTTTAATGTACCCGTACTTTAAAGTTTAAATTTAAATTCTTATAATACATCAGAATATTTCCTGGGGTATATTATATAACATATACACATATACATATAACATATGTTCTTCCAATCTTTTCAATCAGTTTCAGAATTAAATACACTATAATACATGAAACATATATTTGTCTTTAAATGTATGAATACAGTGTGACACAAATATACAAACATGGACAGAAACCCCAATAAACTATGGTATAAAAACTCAAATTTCTCTTCTACTTACAAAGAGCCACATTGGAAAGACCACAACACTCACAACATTTAGAGAAAAACACACTGGCATTTGCTACTGTGCTCCACGATCCTTCAAATGAGATGGTCCCATTGTATACAGTACTGCAGATGAATAAGCATATTTGGAGTACAAATTAAACAGTGTCATATCACCTTGAGGTATTTAAATTCCTGAGTACACATATAAATGTTTACCTTCCTCGTGTGTGACTTATTTTTCCCAGTTATTCCAGCCACCAGAAACATTGTTTGTACTGAAAATGTAAATATTTACCTTTGAAAGAGGTCTTGACAGCACGTTTGAATATTTGCATCTGTGGCATTGAAAGCAGATATCTTGAATAACTCCACACAGTCAAGTGTAGGAACAAAGAGCAATCCTGAGAAACAAAGTGAGAACTTCTCAGTTTAAATTTATTGCAAGATTCAGTCTCCAGATTTAAAAGGTCAAAAACCCTTACCTGCAATACAAGCATTGATAAGAGATACGCAAGTCCCAGTAATCATAGCTCTCAGCACTAGCGATGAGATATCACTTCTTCTGGACGGGGTTATAGAGGCTTTTTATGAAAGAAAATACTCAAAGGTCATTAATGATATTCTGGGATCAAGACAGAAACATCATGACAGGATGGTAAAATACTCACATAGACCCCCAATCACAATACCCAGTGAGCTGAAGTTGGCAAAGCCACAAAGAGCATACGTTGTGATTATTTCTGATCGGACCTGAAACAAAAAAAATTAAATCATGTAAAAATGTACCTTTACATGGTGTGAGCTGTTATTATTCACCTTCACTCAAAATATTCAAACTCTGAGAACAATTACTCACAGATATCCATTGTGTTTCACCTCCAATAATTTGATCCAGGCCACTGAGTCTTTTGTCCTTCATTTGAGACAATTTCTCATATGCCACAAACTCATTGAGGAAGAGCTTTGTTCCAATTAGTTCAGCCACAGTAAAACTTTCATCATATGGTATTCCCATCATGAAGGCCACAGGCATAAACACATAAGAGCAGATTAACTGTGAATAAGAAATATGTATTTAGATAGTGTTACACTTGCAGATAAATAAAACGCTGTATAAGTATAAATACTAAAAAGTATTAGACATTCTCAAAATACCACATTTGTAACCATTTTGCTAAAAATATACCTGAAATGTGATGGAAGGGTATCCCACCATGCCTCCAAGCCAACTCAAAGCTTGATTTATGAATGCGAGGATGGCGAGAAAGGCTATCAAGTTTGCTGCAATGTTGGCAACAAGACCTATTGAAGCAGACGCTCCACTGCTAGCAGCCTCCAAAATGTTCTGTTCATCTCTAGGGAAGAAAAAAATAATTTAAATCACAAATAGAAAAAATGGGAAAGAAAATTGGTGAAAAAAAATTAATTAAGACATACACACCCACAGTCCACTTTAATATTTTTCTCTGACTTGAAAGGACTCTCCTCTGTCTCTGGGTAAGACAGCTTGGAGATGGCCAATGCACAAGGAGCAGCCATTACAGAAGCTGATATCAAAGAAGATGCATCAATCTGCAAAATGCAGTAAAATGTTGTTTAATTTAGGGTGAAGTTACCTGAAATTAAGTTACCTTTTGCAGCATTTCAGAGGTAAAATAACTAGATCAGGTATTCAAGTACACTCATTATTTTAGACTTAGAGGTTATCCCTCCCTAAAACCAGAATAATTTTGGTTATTATTTTGGTTTCTCCTCTGTCTACTTATTGTTCTTAACATTACCTTATATCTGGCAGCTTTCTAATTAACTTTTGAATGTTTGTCAGCAGAAATACTATGAATTACCAACCCATGTCTATAGAAATAAGCATTTTTTGTTACCTTCAAAACTGTTTTCATACACCCTGTTCTGACCTGAAGTACATTCTATTCTAGCATAATGAGCAAAAGCTTCAGCTATCAGACTTTATTGGCTCCATTTGAAAGAACATAGATGGGGCCCTCTGGTACAGTAGACAGGCTGACCTGACTACTTTGTTTCCACTGCGGGGGGAATGTTCAGGGAGTTCTGTGGCGTGCACCAAGGTATAGTCTTAGGGGGTTTTTTTTTGTTGTTGGTTCCCTGATCACATTAAAACTAACTGCCTTGTCACCATTTGTTTTCCTTTTTTCTATAATCCTGGCCCTTGTCAACCTTGCTTATATCCTTAAGCTTGCCTGTTTTTCCTGCTTCCAAAACATCAACTTCAAGAACTGAGTATTGACCTGCTGCCTATTATATTCCAACTTTTGACAGGTGTGTGTTTTACTTCACTTTAAGTGATTTCAATGTTATGGCTGTTTAGTAATTGTGGTTTCGGAGTCAGAATCTGTGAACATGATTTCTCTTTTCACTGTTATGCAAAGAAACAGCTCTACATCTCTGCCTCCTCATTCAAACTATTCGCAACATTGTGCGTTTTGTTTCTATTGCATCCTTGTGAAGCAAAATATGAAGCACACCAAATGGCCTACAGTGACTTTGTATTTATCTGTGCTATGTTTATTTGTGAAGTACATCTTTTTGTATTAAATTTGCCATATAAATACAGTATAGTTCCCATACTATCATTCTGATTATTATTGTTGTTGTTGTTGTATTATTAGTTTCTGTTATGAAAACAGCTTGATCTTACCCCAAACGAAATGAATGCCCCCATTACACTGCCTGCAATTGTGGCAAATCCACCAGTCATAACAGCATGGATCTCAGATTTAGTCATTTTCTTCAAATAGGGGCGGATGAGCAGTGGTGCTTCCGTCTAATGAACAATAAACATATTGCAGAAATAAACAAACTGTTGTTTGTTTTTTTTAGCACAATGTAGTCAAATAGTAAAATTTGTGTTTTGATGAAACTTAGCCTTTTCAAGAGTACCTGGCCAACAAATATATTTCCTGCCACACTTAGGGTCTCTGTTGGAGAGGTCCCCATTGTTATTTGCATAACCCATGAGATCTATGTGGACAAAAACAGATAGTTACAAGTCATAGGATATCACAGCATGCATAAGCACCAAGAACTGCAGGAGCATGCATAAGATTTTACTTTATTATCCTGTCTGTACCTTCAAGATGAGCCACTGCATGACACCCAAAAAGTAAAGGATCGACATGACACTGCTGAAGAACACTATAATGGGTAAAGCCTGAGGATAAAATCACAAAACGAAAGTTAAACTGGTTCATTTTAATAACGTGCAGTCTTGAGAATACGAGTCTTGATAATATTTATTAAGAAGCACACTGTTTACTCATCATGGTCACTCACTTACTTGAAAGGCAAAAATATTCTCGATTAGAGGTCCAAAAACAAACTCCGATCCTTCTTTGGTATAGTCAAGGAATATCTGTAATTATAAGACAGTTGGAACCCCATAAAAAAGAGGGAACAGCCTAATAAAGTCCCTTTAAAGATAAGATGTATAACCTTCTCAGGTAAAGAATATTGTGCCCTCATAGATAAGAAACACTGCGTGTCAGTTTGTTGCGTAAATCCAGAATTTCAGATGTGATGGTTAAAAGTATTGGAAAACAAATGTTAAAAGGACTCTTACTCTTTTTGTTTTTAATGGTTTGTTTTCTAATGCCTACTTGCTATAATTTAAAGCTTTTTTGTAATTACTTTGTAATGATTCATTTTACAAAAAGAAAAATACCTTCACTTGCTCTCCAAGCCATTTGAAAGCCACGAGTCCAGGTTGTGTTCTCATAACAAAAAGCCCAATACAGAACTGCATACCAAGACCCCAAAACACAGGCCTCCATGACACCTAAAAAATATGTTCAAAGGAAAGCAGCTTACGATCAGTGTATCACAGTCTCCATAAAGGCTTGTTCTTTTATAAGGAATTTGAAAGATAACATACATTCATCAGTGGATGGACTCTGTGCCAAACTCACCGCTGTCCTGTGCGCTGAGAAGATGAATACAAGCACGATGAACATGCACACACCTCCAAATGAGATTAGCTGCTCAGGACGCTGGCTTGTGTCTAAGGCAAGCCACAACACAAGCAGGACCACAACCAACAGGATGAAAACCCTGTAAACACAATTTAACACACACACAAAAAAAATCAAGCCTTCACTTTTAGGAGTTTCAGTTGTGTGTATAGCTCAAGTAAAAAACAGACCATTTTATCCATTTCAGATTAGATTTAAAGCATCTTGCTGCAGGCCGGAAACACAGACTGATATTTTCTCCCTTGTACTCCTTAAGAAGTTCATATGATTTTGCAACAACAGCCAAACTGGTCAGGACCACCAGAGCGATGGCCCTGTGGAAGTCCAATACACAGGCTGCAATGAAATAGGCCACATATCCTACAGAATAGAAAATATTCATTGTCAATATTTTCAATAATATCACTTTTTCAATCTTTTATTTTACCAGTAAAAACCTCAATATGAACTGGCAACCACCATAAATAAACTTCAACAGACTGTAAAATTGTAATACAAAAAAATCTAACTTTTTAGAATACCTGCTCCGAGTATTCCCAGCACAATGTGTTTGAAGGTTTTTGAGTGAGACTTGATGTAATCCTCTGTAGCGTTAATCGGCTTGGCAACATTGCTGAAGTAAAAAACAAAAAAGAAATACAAGCCCAGTTGAATACAACATACGCTTCTGTTTGACACATTCTTCATTTGAGTGAATTAAAAAAAAAATGTATGTTATAATTTTTTTGTATTAAATACAATCAACTACAGACACAATGATTACAGTAGCACAGAAAACAGTTGCACAGTCCTTGTTTTGTATGTGTGGTAATTGTGGACCTATGGTTCCATGTGCATACTGTATAACCAAGATCAGCATTGAAGGGGTATTAAGCCTGTTGTAAAAACTGCACCCAGGAGAACTGCACAACAAATAAAAAAATTGTAACTTTATTTACAAAAAATGATTACTTATTCTTTAATGGACACACCTTAAGTATGTTCCCAATCCCTTTTTAGTCTTTTTAGTCTCCTGTTTGACTTTGCTAGTATCAGAATGGTTGTCCTCCTAAGAAAATAAAAGCATTTTATTTTGAAGAACAATCACATTGGGCTTTTTCCTTAAAAACAAAAGATAAAACATACCTCTATTTCAAAAGCCTGGTTGTCCACGCCTGATTGTTCATTAGTGTAGGTGGCTTTTCCAATTTGGCCACTATCGGTTTGTGCTGAAAAACAGAAAAAATGTTCACTACTCTGTAGTATCCTCCTGGAAAGAAACTTGTAAAACCAGAACAAAACTAACAAGTTGTGTTTCTCTGTACTCTGCCAGATAAAAGAACCTTGAAAAAAGTCCACAGAGTCCTGGAGGCTAATCGTGCACATAAAAACACCAGCTCACAAATAGCAAAACAAAGAGCTGAATTCAAGGAAAAGCAGAACTAATAGCTTACACATTGTGCGTCTTCCTTAACCCGTCTGTCAAATGCTATGTTGTTAAATACACTGCGGGAAAACACACTCTGCCCTCTATGAAACATCTCATCATTAATTAACAGACACGTAGCACACTGCTCAGATCTTTCTCAGGAACCACATGACAGTGTGATAATGCAACAAAAATAATTTATTGGGCCCAATGAAGTAACTCTGAAGTTCATCATTTGCCAAACCACTAATGCAACAGGTGATAAGATCGCTGTTGATAAATTTATTAGTGCTGACTTTGAGCCTGTAAGGCTGATATGTGATGATAACATGTGTTTGCAGGCAACACAGAGAATTTTTCGTGAATGAGTTTATCTGTAGGTGGCTGTGCCCCACCCATGCTTTAAGTCATAAAAGTTTTTTGTTATGATAATTTCTAAAAATACGTATGTGACAAACACGTGACTCAACAATGGCATGAATGACTCCAAGGCACATTTTAGACTAAACCTATATGACAAACAATTGATTGTGCACAAAGAAACAATGTTAAACTGTCATATTGTTCAATCTAATTCTATTCTATCAACATTTTTCTGTCTGTATAAGTACCTCTTAATTTGCAGAATCTGCCTCAAGAACTTTTATGGCTGTTAGTGGTCCATTCAACAAACTGCAATGCTTTCTATACTTTACTGCTATGGTGGTAATACAAAAAATATAATGGCGCCTATTTGTTCTACTCGCTCGAGTTCAAATTGGATTATGTCACACATAAAGTTTCATGGTTTGCTCATGGGAGCTTTGGTCTGTCTGGACAAACATGATGAACTTTAATTCCTGTTTAAAATTACAGGATGTGTGTGCCATCGGGCTGTCACAAAGCCTTTCAGACAGTGAAATTCATTAGCAACGGTTAATGACCCAATAACAGATTTTGTAGCATCATATTAAATGCCTTGATTCAGGAACCAAACACATTTGTTTTATCAGCTCATTTACTATCAGACTCATTTGACAATTTACATGTAGCAGTTATAGGTATCATTGAGAAAAACACTTGTTAATGGATGACTCTACTTTATACTAAGAAACCCTGATTTTTGAAATGTTAAACTGAATTCAGTGTGTTAATTGTTGTTCCCTTATTTAAACATGCACGATTCATTATTTACAAACAATCAAATTAAAACATATAGGTAAATTAAAGAGCCTACTTTCTAAATGTATTATATTGTATTTCTTAAACTATCTTCAATAAAACTTGTCTTGTCTATGTGTAGGCTAAAAACGGTCTGGTATTCCATGTGGCTTTTCCAGTCATATTACATCATTGCTTAAGTTTATAGTTACTGAAGTTATTTTGTTTTTAATCCAATACCCAAAGTGCTTAAAGCCTGTGTGTCTATAAATTCAATGGGAATTGGTGTGGCTGCAAGACTACTTGACCAGCAGGGAGGGAGACTATGAAGCCCGTTTCCATCAGTCGTGTCTAACAGGGTTTGAAAAGCACTTCTACTAAAAGATGTGTTCTGTCCCAACTTACGGTTCATGTGGTGGTCATAGAGCACAACTGTGAATGGGGGCGATTTTAGTTTTAGTTCCAGATTGCCACATGAGTTTTGATCTTTCATGTTATCGTCCTGGCAAATATTGAACCAGCTTTATTGATGTTTTTTTCAGTCCTGCTTTGCTTTATCTTAGGTCTTAGTCTTAGGTACTGTAATATATTAGAACATAAACAAACAGTAAGACCATAACTTATCTTTCTCTATAATTCCTTGTTATTTAGACTATTTGCAGTTTCCACACAGGAACAAACAACGGAGCTAATGCCTGGTTTCATTTTTATATACACCCCCTGATAATAAATTGACACAACACTACTGAAACACTCACTATCACAAGAAACTAGAGTGCATTGTGCAATAGCTGTGTTTCTGCCCTAAACAACATCTGTAATATGTAAACTTTGGTAATCATTAGCGGCGAATCAAGAAATGTTTTATTGGGTTGGCCAGATGGATCAAATGCGTAAAAGTAGCTGGCACATTTGAAAAATAATTTAAAAGGTTTTGAACTCAAATTTAAAAAACCTTTTAGGAAATAATACACTGTATATTATTAGGCTAATAGTCTTTTTTCATTGTCACAAATGTAAATTATCTACCATTTTTAATTTAAACAGTTATAGACTAATAACAAAAAAGAGTTGGGGAGCGGTAAAAATCCATAATTCACTGGGATTATCTGTGTGGTTGCAACAGCTATAAAGCTCTATCGTGACTTAACATATGAAAACACAAATGTCCATAATAATATAATTGTATCTGTAAATAATTTTAGTGATTATTTCAGCCTCCCCTTTGGAAATTATACCGCAGGTACCTACCACCGTGTCACACACACACACACACACACACACACACACACACACACACACACACACACACACATATATATATATATATATATATATATATATATATATATATATATATATATATATATATATATATATATATATATATATATATATATATATATATTAGAATGTTTAGAATATATTGTTGTATTTGATAATAATATATAAATACATACATATATCTAACTTTAACTTATAATATCCTATAATGTAATATCCGTGTAGCTGAGTAAAGAATCTGCTTCGTTTTACAGGAAATGTAACGTTTTAAGCGGTCAATGGCGCCGCCTCTCGCCTGTAAGTCAGCGCTGAGGGTTTCTATCACCCATCTACAGGAAAAGAAAAACGAAGTTATCACTATTAGCTAGCTTGTAGCCTAGTAATGAAACCCACCAACTGGGAGAGCTAGCTGTCGAACACTTGGCGCATACAGTTGACAGGCTGTGTAGCTAATTTACTAGAGCTAGTAAACATAACCGGATCAAATGGTAAGTGCAGGTTTGGTGACACATTTCTTAGCTTGGCTGCATAATTTGCTCGCTAGCATGTTGCTAAGATAGGGTGCTAGTTTGCTGGCTTGGTTCTGTTGTGCAGCTAGTCGATTAACTGTATTTTGATAGCTAACTTCTATGTCAGCTAACGTTACAGTAACATCATAACATCTCCCAGGAAATGCAAAACGAGATGATATTTGGTAAATTTATAAATATAGTAATCTGCACTCAATGTCAAATTACGCGTGATGTGTGTTAATGCTTCATTTGGTAGAAAGTAGCTACAAAGACGCCAACGTTTTGCCTGCTAGCTAGAGCTAACATTAGCATTGAGGACGTTACCCAGCTGCTAAAACGTTACTCGTACAGATGCAGTTATCAAAACGCTATCTGCTGTGCCCAGTTTATACAATAAAATATAAAATATTGATCAACACTGTGTTTGTGTAGGTTAATGACACTGCACAGCCATGGGTGACATGAAAACCCCAGATTTTGATGATCTTCTGGCTGCCTTTGACATCCCAGATGCCACAGGTTTGGATGCCAAAGAGCCCATCCACGAGAGTCATGAGGAGACAGAGGGTCAGCTGAAACATACGGGGATATGTTTGGATGACAACTTACTGAGTAACCACACTGCCACCACTCCAGATATTCCTGTTGTAAGTGTAATTGTTAAAAACACAAGTCGCCAGGAATCATTGGAAGGTCTTGGTGATAGGCTTCACTCAGGACAACTGTTACAAAATGGATTTAGGCGACAGGAAACTTCTCCTGACTCCAATGAAATAAGTAACACTGGTTTCTCTGCATCCTTTGTGTCTGCTTTGAATGGGGAGACTTCAAGAGAGCTTCTAGTAAAGGCACCTATTCAGCACAAACCTGATGGAACACCAATATTTTCCCAGTCACTTTCACATTTTAGTCCTATTTCCAGTCCTGAGTGTGAAGACACTCAGTGTAGCAGAGATGAAATGCATCCAAAACAAGAGCAACCCTGTTTCCCAGAAGCTTCAGTTTTGGTGGAATGTTCAGTCCCAGAAGACCCAAAAAACGTGGACCTCAGTGTGTTTGACGACTGTCCAAAGGACTCTGATATCCCCAAGAACACTCAGTGGAGCAGTGCAGAAAGTAGTAGAAGTGAGGAGCCTTCTGATTCAGGAATCCAAATGGATGTTCCCAGCTCATACCCACAGGCTAAATCTCAGACATCTAAATTATCGTCCTGCCTAGAGGCTCCGGTGGCTCTGACTGCTCGAAAAGATACCATTGAGCAGTGTTGTTCAAGAGAGTCATCTGTGCTTCAGAATGATTGCATAAAATCTAGTCCCAAGATACCCATATCCCCACGAAGCCCCAGAAGTCCACTTGAAGCAGTGAAACGATTGATGAAACCTTCTGATAGCCCTGTAAGCATCTGTAGTGATAGTAGTGGCAAAGCATCCCCTGCAGTGGCATCAGGGTCACCCCCTGCTATACCCAGGGTGAGAATTAAGACCATTAAGACCACGTCTGGACAGATCAAGCGCACAGTCACAAGTGTGCTGCCTGACTCAGAAACAGATGAAGTGCATTCTGCATATGAATCCTCTCCATCACAGAGTATGATAAGTGATGACTCTTACTGCACTATGTCTCCTCATCAGTCTCAAAGTGCCGCTGATGGTAGTGGTGGAATTCAGAATAAAGGTACCCCAGCTGGTGCATTTTCACTGAAAGTTTTACAAAACAAATCAGAAGCAACCTCCAGGAGGTCAGGCACAGCATGGTCTCCAACAGTATTTCATAAAATTGCTGGTCCTGCCAAAAGATGTGTTAAACATCAGGGACAGAAACCAAAGAGAGTATCAACCACAACAGGCAGTACAGCTAGCACAAATTTCCTTCCCAAAGCAATGCACTTAGCTAGTCTGAACCTGGTCCCTCACAGTGTTGCTGCTTCAGTAGCTGTACGTTCCACCTCTCATCAGCAAAGTCAACACACACTCTCCCCTATGGTGTACAGTACTGTCCCATTAGTACATCAGGTCAAAACAGCCAATCCTTATCCTCGCATGTCCACTCCTAACACAGCAGCAGGAACCCTAAACAGACTGTTGAACAGTGTCAATCCTGTGCCTACATATGTGCCCAACCTGAACCCCCCTCCTGAGAGCAATATCAACCTTCCACCCCGTGGATTTTGCTGCCTTGAGTGTGGGGATTCCTTCGGTGTGGAGAAAAGTCTTGCATATCATTACAGCAGAAGGAGCATTCACATTGAAGTAGGATGTACTCACTGTGCTAAGACAATAGTGTTCTTCAACAGGTGTGCCTTGTTGGCACATGCACGAGAGCACAAGAACAATGGTGCGGTGATGCAGTGCACACAGCTCCATATGAAACCCATAGCAGAAGAACAAATGTTTGTGCCCCTGAGTACTGAATCTATGAATACAAACTCTTACACCTCACCATCACCCTCCTCTAAAAGCCAGCCTGTCCTGCCCCTATATCCAGACAACGTCATTCACCACAGACTCCGATGCCTGGAGTGTAACAAGCAGTTACCTGACTACAAAGCACTTGCAGGCCATTACCAGAGGCTTTCAGAAGAAGTGGAAGGACTAGTGAGTATATAATAAATATTTAACAGAGGGTAGCTGAATTCTTTATTTTTAATTTATTGTCAACAATTCTAATGATAAATCAAAACCACCAATCGTTAATCAATTTTTCAATATTATTGATAGTTTCTCAGCTTGCATGTGAAATATATACAAAGAAATTGTTCATAAATGTATATTTTTGAAGTGCAAATAGTACAAACACAGCATGGCTTGATAATTTATTTTTAATAGTTTTTATCTCAGTCTAAGTCTGAGGCACAGAGGATAAGCAATATCGTTGCATTGTTTTGTATTATTGTTTTCATGGGTTTGTCAAAAAATTTAATTATTCTTAAATTTAACCTTTAAAAGGCTTTGTGATATGTATTTGTATTTTCTTAGCCTCACATTTATATTTTTAACATTTCCTTTTCATTTGATAACAGTTGTGTAAGGTGTGCTCAGTGTTGTTGCCGAACAAGTGCAGCTTCAAAGCTCACCAACGCATTCACGCACACAAATCCCCTTACTCTTGTCCTGAATGTGGTGCTCTGAGTCGCTCTGCAGACATACAAAAGCATGTCAAGGAAAACTGTCTTCACTATGCCCGGAAAGCTTGGTACAAGTAAGTAAATAACCATGAAATGCACAAAAAAAATCTGATGTACAATATAGGGTTAAAGAAAAGTGGTATTCTATTTCTGTTTCTTGCAGATGTCTTCACTGTGATATGGTTTTTAAGACCCTTCAAGGACAGAAGACTCACATTGAAGAGAAACACTGTGAAGTCTTTTACAAGTGTTCCATTTGTCCAGTTGCCTTCAAGACTTCAGACAACTGTGAAGTTCATTTAAAAAGTAAACACAGTGCTGGAAAAATATCGCCTCAGTAAGTCCTCATCTCATTATTCAGATAGCAAAAGTTGTACATTTCTTTTTACACTTGTTTTGACTGACTACTTTTTGGGGGGGGGGTTGCAGGTTAATTTTTAAGTGTTCATGTGAAACCATTTTCAAGAAAAAGCAGTTACTTTTTCAACATTTCCAACAAAATGCCAACAAGCGTGTTACGTGTGTGTTCAAGTGTCCAGAATGCAACTCAGTGTTTCTACAAAAGCAGCAGTTAATGCAGCACTTCAAGGTTTGTTTTAATTCTATTTTTAATAAGATATTTTTGTGAATGTTTGTCATTTAAAATTAAAAACCTTAAAAGTGAATTATTTTGTATGGAGTTCTGGGTTGAATATAATTATGTAGTAAATGTTCAACCATTCACCAGTATACTTGGATAACTATTGGATATTTGAAACGAAGAAAACCAGTAGCAATTGACTACTGATTGTGTACAAAAAGAGATTTAATATGAACGTTTTGGCACGACTTTAACCTCATCTGCTTACATGTTTTTTTTAATTTATAAAAGCTCAATGTGGTAAAAGTCACTCAGTTCAGTAACATAGTTAAATTTGAAATTCATAAAGTACTGTTTAGGAAATTATGAGTACTATATTAAATAAGTCATGACTTATATGATCTGAACTATGAAAAGAGACCATATATTACCTTATGTGAAAAATTTGCCCTTTATTTTCTTGTTTTGCAGGGTGTTCATGTAGGAAATATGACGGGAGAGGAGGACACTAGACAATCTGACAAGACTGACTTATGCCGGGATGCTCATTCTGTACAACAACAGAAAAGTCAATGTCCCGTTAAACACATAGATAGTCCAAGAAAAAAGGCTGAACAGTCGAGCAGACCACGTGTAAAGCCCACCGGCTGGACGTGCGGCGAGTGTCTCCAGGGGTTCCCTGAAAGAGATTCCTATGTTAATCATGTGAAAACCAAACATGGAAAGGTAAGAGATTGTGAATTACCAGTCTTGATGGAATCTGCATGCGTGTTAATCTAAAACATGTAAGAAGTAATGTACACTCAAAAACACACTTGTTAAGTAAATATGTTATGAAATATAAGATATATTGGTAGTTTGCGCTTTAATTCCATTATTAAAAGTACAGGATTTGATTTGATTTAATGGATGATTGAATCTTTATTCTGTTGTAAATTTCTAATGGGAATAGTTTTAATTAAATTGATTTTATTTTGTTATTAATTATTTCTTATTTTTTACCCAACAGTCAATAAAGAAGTATCCATGTCGACACTGTGAGCAGTCATTCAACTCGACAACAAGTCTGAGACGTCATATTCGAAATGACCATGATGGAAAAAAGAAAATTTATACATGCTGGTAAAATCAGACAAATCCCTTTTGTCACAGTTGATATTGTTTTATCAATTTATTCATGGAAAATAATTTCAGATTCACACTTTAAGGTATTGCACGGATGCCAAAACAACTTTCACGTCAAGTGTAATGTTGAAGAACCACATCAGCTTAATGCATGGAATTAAAAATCCTGACCTTGGCCAAATGGTGAAAACTGTCCTTCAGGAATCAAAAGTGTGTTTGGGCAAGGTATTTATAATTATTTAAAACAAACAAGAAATATAGCTGCTGGCACAAATACAAATAATATAGCACGTACCAGTCTTATTTTTAATGTGTGTGGCTTCTGTGTTGTTGTTGTTGTTTTTTTATTTAAATTATTAATTTATTTTTCAGGGGTCTAAATCCGAAACACCTGCTTTTGAGACACAGAAGGAGGGGCAAGAACACATTGGTAGTCTCGAGGCTCCTTCAGCAAAACGTCTGAAAACTCAGTTCCGCTGTTCAAAGTGTGGTTTTATAACAGATGACAGCACCCAGTTCCAGCAGCATATACCTCAGCATAAAACTGATGAAAACACTCCTCAGTGCCTTCACTGTGGCCTGTGTTTCACATCCCCTTTGTCTCTCAGCCGACACCTTTTTATTGTCCACAAAGTCAAAGATCCAGAGGAAGAGGGAAAAGAAGCAGAAAATGATGGAGCAGTGGTTATGAAGAAGAAGCTGGGTAACTATCTAGTTGAATCATCAGAGACAGATGAGGTAAATAATTGGTTACCGGAACTAAAAAAAACTGAGCGCTCACAGGCAGAAGAGCCTAAAAACTTGCACTGTGACAAGACCATGGGCTGTACCATTAAACTGAGCTCTTGCTCTCAGACACAATCAGTCTCTCTCTGTTAGTGACATTTCACCTCAGCTCTTCTTTAAAGCTATTTTAACAACCAGTTTTCATGCAGAAGCGACAAGGGATTAGTAATCTTCGACATGGAGTTGTTACAAAGCGGCCTTTAATTCGAAAGTTAAGTCATTTAGAGGCTGTGCAGTATATTCAAGCCAATCCTTAACAGTTAATACCAAACAGTATTTTTATTAACAGGACAAGTTAATATTCATTTTATTTAATTTTGCATGTTGGAAATATATTATCTTACTCTTTCACGCATAACTGCAGTAATATTACAGCTGAAATTGATGTAGCAGTGAGTGGGTCTGTTTCACCTTTATAACCAACAGCTATTTAATTTGCTTTCATTTTGTCTAAAATGCTTATTATACACTATTACCTGAGTGGGGTTCAGGTGGCAGTTTTTATGACATGTCCGTGATTATTTTTGCAGTATGGAGATCTTTACTGGCCCTTTATTACAAAACAGTGGAATTCATTGTTGATTTTAAAAGCTGTATGTCTGAGTTAATGGTATAACAGTCAAATGGAAAAGTGTCTTGTGAGATCAAAGCCTGCTAAAGTTGGGTTTTACATGAAATCAACAAGTTATTTTGACTAAGCATTGTGAAATTATTTTCTTTTAAGTTACTGAACATACTTGCTTTGTCAGTGCATGTGTTGTTTGAGATCTTTTCTTTTATATATATATATATTTTTTTTTTCTTCATATTTGAATGTGTGTGCAGAGAAACATGGAGAGGTATTGGATGGGTGGTGCAGCAAAATTTGAAAATACCTCAAATTGCCAGAAGTGTATTTTTCAGGCAAGTGAACGGTCAATGTTATGTAAAATCAGGGTACATTGTTTTGGATAATCCATAGCAGGTGTGAAAGAGAAGACTGGTGGTATATTGGAGATATTGGTTTATAAACCAGGACCTGTAAACAAAAAGTCACTCATACTAATCATACTAGTAACCAAGGAATTTGTGAAAATAAGAATGACTTTAGAACAGTTAGATTAAGCTGTAAAGGGGGTTTCTTCTTACTCCCAGTTCCTGATTTGTAAAGCAGAAGGTTTTTTTTTTCTGTTGAGTAAATGACAGTTGCTACCTCCATGGTAAATGGCAGTGATTGTTAAATGGTGAAAGGCTTTGAAGAGTTGCAGGTAATCTTAGTGCAATGTAAACTTAGTTTAAAAAAATGTGCATTATCCCACATTATTAAATTTTATAAATTATATTGGGAATATAATAAGGCTATATAGTCATATTGACTTAACTGGCAAGCGATCTTTTCTATGTAAGTGCTATTTGAGCTCTTTATTTCTCTGTAATCTTGCGTCCTGAAATCACCACATTGCAGCTGTCAAATCTGCAGAGGCTGACAAGAATAACTTGTTCAAAACTTGTTCTTCTATAATCCTTATTGAGAGACATTTGTACTTTTTATACTGTGTACAGCAAGGACTTGTGTAGGATAGTAACCTGTATACATACAGTAGTCAATTAACAGGATTTCACAGCATTTCTTAAGCCATTACATCTCTTCAGCATGCAGTGGCACATGTGCCTTGCTGTTATGTTTACGTAAAGTACTTACAAATAAATTGGTGCATTTAATTATATATTTGTTGTTTTTGTTTTGGTTTACAGACTGTCTTATGTACTGCATACTGGGGATTAAAGTATGTTGTATGTTATGGTGTTTAGATGTGATGATCAGGGGTTTGGAATTAGTATATTTCGCAGTCGTCATAGCAAATCAAAAAGGCACATGGTACTGTGATGTATCTCATGCATCCAATAAGAAACCAACCACAGATTGATGACTTCACCATGTTAGAATATTAAGCCCGTCCTTTTCTTAGTATGACCAGTTGTCACCAAACCAGCATAGAGATTTTAATTAACCTAACTGTGTAGAAGACTCCGGAGCAATGAAAGGCACACTGACTAACATCTGCAAAGCAGGACTCCTGTCTTCTTTCATCTTTGTTGCATATATTGCAATGACTTCTTCAATGACTCTTGATTTAACTGAGCTGAGAAATAAAGTTTCAAAGATCAAGGTGAATCCACGGGGGAATCTGTGGGCAACAGGTAAGGAAAATTACTGTTCTGCCATAGTGTAATATGTTTTAAAAATATATATAGTTTTTTTATCAGTTTACATTGAGTTTGCATTATTTATTTATTTTTTTAATAAGGACATTTCATGGGCAAGAAAAGTGTTGTGGAAAGCTCCCCAAAGAAACCTGCCTATGAAGATGTAAATGTTCCCACTAAAGTCAGAGCTGGTAGTCCTGTGCACAGAGTGGAAGACCTGCAGGCGCTGCTCATTCAGATGTTGAAAACTGCCCAACGGACGCAATATAAGCAAGCACTGGACATGTTAGTTAATATTATTATTATTATTATGGTTATCATATTGTTGATGCATCACCACTGTATAACTGCTTATATTTTTCATTTAGAGGAGCAGAGGATCCAATTTGAGAAACATTTCAACTGACAGTTATTGAACAATGAATAAAAGAAATCCTACTGATGAAGAGGACTGTTTAGATCTTGTGACAAATAGGCTGTAAAATCTATGTGTTTTAGTTTTTGTTAAATGTGATGTTTTATTAGAAATTATACCAATGCATAGCTTTAGTCTTGGATGCCTGTATTTTCACCTAATATTTATGTCATCTGCTAATTAGAAAAAGCACCGAAGCCCACCCCATTTTTTTTTTTGACAATGTTCATTGTTTTGTCGTTTGAAATATTAAAATATCAAAAGAGAAAAAGTGTGTGTGTGTTTGACTTCTGTTAAGGAAGATAATCACTCTTTAAAGTGACCTTAATTTTGCGTCGCCTCCTGTTGGTCGACTGAAAAAAAAACTTTTTTGACTTTCACATCCGGGTGACAGTGGCAACATAGCGTCCATCGCATTGTAGGCTAGTTTAACAACACAGCCAGGAGCGATGCCTCTAATAGTCATGTGTGGTTACCCCTGTAGTGGTAAAACACGGCGGGCAGACGAACTGAAGGTGTATTTCGAAGAGAACACGGGACGGAAGGTCCACGTTGTGGGAGATGGATCCGTGGGCGTAGAGAGAAACAGTGTTTACGGAGGCAAGTGAAGCTAACTACAGTTAGTCAGTGGAAAAAGTCCCTTTACATGTTAGCTTTTCACTAAAGCGTTCACAGATTTTTTTTACACAAACTACGAAAAGTATTTTTATTGAAAACATTTTTTAATGCTATTTAAAACTCGCGTTTCTGTGGCTTTGCTAACGTTAGGTATTGAAAATATCTTATACTGAAAACTAATCAGTTTTACATTCGGTGTTTGTGTGATTATCGAGAAGTTACGCAGCGTTAAATTACTGGGATTATTCATGGATATTGTTTGCAAACATAACTATAGTTATGTTTCGTTTAAAATACTATTAGCAGTAAACTTACTGTGTAGCGTAGTTACGGAAACTGCTGCTCAAGATGTCAACAATCATATAAAAACATTTGTTCACACGATCATGATCAAAACTGTAAAATAGATTGGGAGAAAAAAAGAGACTAGATGTTTTGTGACCAAAGCTCAACCTTGTTTGGTGCGTTTCAATAACACAACCAGCGTTTTCTGGATTTCTATAAAGCAACCTGGGCCTTGTGAAAACGTGGCCGTAATGTTTTGGATGTGTTGCAGATTCGCAAAAGGAAAAAAATGTCAGAGCAGCTCTGAAAGCTGAAGTAGAGAGGTGGGTTTCATCCGTTTGATTTTACATCCATTGCTGATGTCCTACTTCTCTGCTCTTTTAACTTGTGTTTGTCATTTAGGAAAGTAAACAAAGATGACATTGTGATTTTGGATTCATTAAATTACATAAAAGGTACATGGTATTATGAATAGTGTGCTTTTGTAGGTTCTGTATTTAAACATTGTCATTTTTATGCCTTTTTATGTTTTAAACTTGAAATATTTCACAGGCTACCGCTATGAACTGTTCTGTCTCATCAAACATGCGCAAACGCCACACTGCCTGGTAAGCGTACGAGTAAAATTACTATTTGATCAGAGTTTACAATTTTAATTTGTGGTCAAAGTCAGTCTCTTATGCCCCCTTTTGATGAAGGTTTACTGTTTGACGTCAGATGAACAGAGCTCATCGTGGAACACAAGCAGAGATGCTGCTGAGCAGTACACCCAAGACATGTGAGTGAGAAGGGGCATGTCAGTCTCTAATAAAACTGACTCAAGCTTTGGTAATATTTCTATGCATGTCATTTAAACAGCATTAAGCACATTTGTGCTCATCCTTTTTTTTTTTTTTTTTTTTCTTTTTTTCTTTTTTTGTAGCTTTGATGCATTAGTTCTAAGATTTGAAGCTCCAGACTCGAGAAACCGATGGGACAGTCCTCTCTTCATCACCCTGAAAGATGACACGCTTCCATTTGAAGCCATTTCTGATGCGCTTTTCAAAAGAAAAGCACCTCGACCCAACCAGTCCACTCAGAGCGTAAGGAACATGTATTCTGTTTTGCTATTTGAGTACACAGAATATTTAGTACATGTAGACCTATGTTCTGTAACATTACTTTTTTGATTGCCTGATTGCCATAGGTCTTTGTGTTTCTCTGCAGCAACCGCTGTCCTCTGTAAACTTCTTGTATGAGTTGGACAAGATCACACAAGATGTGTTAATGGTATGATTTCATGAGTTGTGGATTATTTGTTCATTATTCAACACCAGTCACTCACATTTGTCCTACTGGCACATTGATTTTGCGAATGCTAACCATGTTTTGCATTTTGTAAACAGTGAGGATTCTTATAATCCACCATTAATCCCATATGGCATCACTGTGGCATAGGTTGCAAATCAAAGTAACTGAGAGACAACTTGTGTCAATTTTAGGACAATTTTTTGTCGATTATTTCTTCAAATAATCGATAGATTATTTTCCCATTAAGATCTTTTTTTTATTTTTCAATTAATATAACAATTCATTTAGTCAAAATAAAAATATAAATTCATCAATCCCTGCAGTCCATACTTTGTCATATGTTTGTTAAAAGAGAAGATGATTGAATAAAATATTGAAATATAAATTCAAAAAAGGCAGTAAAATGGATAAAATTCAAATATCCCAATTTTTATTTCAATGTTTTATTCAATCATCTTCTCTTTAAACAAATAAATACACACTCTGTGTATATAGAATACTCTAAACAGTTTAGTTTGAATACTATAAGAGCCAAAACCTCAGTTTGACTTTTTTAAAATTAATATTTATGTCTAGATCACGTTGCTGATATTGTGCTTTGCTTTAACAGAAATAGGAATTGGAAGGTGAGGAATCAAGAGCATAACAAATGGTTATAGCAGCTGGAGTAGAATCTGATACAAGGATTGATAAATTAGCTGCAAACTCCATGTAATGAAACGGGCAAAGCTGAAATTATCCCTTTTTTGCACAAATTGTTTAACAAGTGTTTTGATCATATATTCTTATATATCATTAATTTGCGGATTCACTTTGACTTTATCTGGGCTGTCTGCTCCCTGAGTTCTGCCCTCACTCAGACCCAAAGGGAAGATGCTGCTCCACAAGTTTATTTTCTTATTCACCAATCTTAATGGTGTCGCGAAGAATTCATATCCATGATTTCAATTCAACTTTATTTATATAGCGCCAATTCACAACAAAGTCATCTCAAGGCACATTACAGAATAAAGTCCTGACTATACACGTATGTAGAGGCAACCCAACAAATCGCCTTTGAGCAAGTCCTAGGCAACAGTGAGAGGAAAAACTCCCTTTAACGGAAGGAACCTCCAGCAGAACCAGGCTCAGGGTGGGCGGCCATCTGCCTTGACTGGTTGGGGTGAGTGGAAAGTGGAGAGAGAAAAGGAAAGAAAACAGAAACAAAAAGCAACAACAAAACATCATAGAGGTTGGTAGGACGAGTAGCTGCAGACTGGAAACACACAGCTCTAAAGCCGGGGACACCTGCAGGAAGGGACAGAGAGAGGGAGACAGAGGGGGAGAGAGAGAAGACACAAAAAAAAATAGCATGCAGTGGTGACAAATAAAAGAGAGGTGAGGAGCTCATTGCACTTCCAGGAGTCCACCAAAGTTTTCACGATTTTACAACACAAATATTGATATTTTCGTTCTCTAGTTAACCCTTTAACAGCCAAATGTGAGCACTGAGATGTAATTTTCTTGATTGTCCCCAAATAGTCGCAGTTCCCAACACTTTCTGTCCCCGAGACAGCGGGACCCTGCTTGCGATGCATCGTCGCTGTTATATAAATCGACGTAATTTTGTAATGGATTACATCGCCCCACTCTTTGTCAATTAGCAACAATTACAATTTGCTTTTGATGACACTTGTTATTAGCCTGCATGTTTTGTTACACTTCCTCTTATTCCGTATTCATCTTTAATAGTAATTTTGAATTATTGCAGTTGGTAATAAAAAAAAAAAGCCACTTTAGTTTGGATTCTTTTATACATCTTCCAATATGCAGATCCTACTCTTTTGTATGTAATGTTTTTACTAAATGATATAAACATTTTTCAGGCAATTTTTAACGCACAGAAGACGAGTGTTCCTGGGGATCTCATTTCAGTTCCAGGAGCAACAGAAAAGATATCCTTTTTATAACTAAATTAAATTTCCATATTAATTAAAAACCTGTTTTTGAAAGGTCCTTTCAAGTTATATGTTTAATATCCAGATGATTTATATACTTAACATGGTTATAAATTACTTTATAAGTTAGAGACTAATACAATTATACAAAAATTGTAAAATATAACATGACATAAGAATAAATACAGAAATAGCCAACCTTAATGGCTGTCATTTGTTTCACACTGAAGCTTCAATGAATCAGTTCATAATTTTTCAGTTCATAATTTTTCAGTTCAGTCTAAACCTGTTTTTCTAACAAATATTTAAAAATGGTGATATTTAGTAGCTTGGAATGTGTCATGGCCTGTGTCTGTGGTTTTTAGGAGTTCTCAGAAATAATATTAGATTAGTCTCCCTAGCTGTTTCTGCAGCAGCAGTGATTAGCCACAGCCAACGACTAAATGTGTATAATGTCACTTTCTGTTGACTATTATCTGCCTCCTAGAGGAACATGAATACCCTCATCAGTGGAAGGCAAAATGCACTATATCAAATGAATTGTTAGAAGGGAAAAGTTGATGAATGTGTGTCCATCAAAGGACACAAATGAAAGGCACAGCAGACAGTCACTGTTAAAGGTCTTGCCTGTAATAACATTTTGCTGGATTTGTATGGTGGAGAGATACTGGATTATTTCAATTACTTTTAATAATTCGTATTGGCAACTGCAGTGTGTCACACCTCAGAAGCAAATGCTTTGATTTTTTTTTTCTCCTTTGAACATGTTGATCCAAGCGGAAACCAAATTAAAAGTGCATTAGGTTCTGCACTGGTCAACCTCTAATGACCAGTGCATAATTAGATTTTGGAATGTCAGTAAAATATGGTACTTTGTTGTTTTATTGTGTTGTCCTCAAAGTTTAAGGTGTGATACTGTGACCTTCCTGTTCTTTGGTGTGCTAATACATTTTCAGTGTTCAAATGTAGGCAGGAAACATTTAAGGACAGCATACACACAGAAAAAAAAACCTGGAATTGAATTGTCCTTGACTTGATGTTAAACATTGAGCTCAACCGGAACATCAACATGGCAGAACTGCGAAAACTACGGCGCCAGTTCATCAGCTACACCAAGCTGCACCCAACAGAGAACACAGGACACGTTTCCAACATGTTTGTGCAGTATTTAAATAAGAGTTTTCACTGAAACTTGGTAGCATTGGGTTTTATTTTCTTTGACCAATAAATATATTTAAATGTCGATTGTGTGTAAGAATTTGTTTTTTTAATGAACCGAACAGTTTTGGGATACGATGGACATAGGACCCAGGGGAGTACAAAGTCTTCCAAATGATTTAACATTTAGTTTTCAGCCTTTAAATATCACATAAGAATATTAACACTTCCCACACGGAATGATCACAACATGATTTATTGGGAAAATATCTTAGGCAATTCATCTATGTGTTATTTGTGTTCAAACTGGTGCAATAATTCTTTATTAACTACTTCTTTTCACCGCCTGCCTTCCTTGAAACCGTCTTGTTGGTGTTGGCGTATTTTTGTCGATCATTTCTGGAGAGAAAGGTAAAACAACCTGTTAGTGTTTCAAACTTTTAAAGATGTGTCTATTACTATTGTGTCCTTTAGAAATACTAACAATAAAATTAGGAAACTAACAATGTCTTTTAGTAGATGTACCTGCTCATTTTGACTTTGTTTCTGCATCCCAGTCCTCCCTCCCAGTGGCTGGTGCGTGTGCCACGTGTCATCATGCCTCCACAGCTGATGCAAGGCTTTCCATTTCCATACGGCTGTAACAAACATGTTAAATTTTAAACTTAGAAAAATTTAATATTCAGATGCAACATCACTCTGATGTCTTTGTGCTGTCAGGTAGAAGCAATGTGCTGATCCAGTCAAATCCACTAATGTACAGTGGCAAAAAATCCTTTGGAATATCATTTTAGCTTTAATTGCTTTAATCATCTAAATCACGTATCAACAAGCACAATATGCTCAATAACACATTTTTAATCTTTAGGAATGGGTGTACTCAAAGACCTGATGGATTCCACACTTTTTTGTTCCAGTGTACTTAATGCTGCACCTCTAACTCCTTCACGTGCACCTGGTCTTTCGTCTGTCTTCTTTAATAAATACTCTAAGTTCCCCTAATATTTTTTAGGTTTAATTACCGCACCTTTTCTCATTACACGAACAAAAACAAGGCATGGAAAATACATTGATTAAAAAAAAAAAAAGGAGTCCCTTGAAGTTATGTCTTTATGTAAAAAATTGTCTTAAAGTTTATCCCAATCGTTATTAAAATTGTAGTTTTTTTTAGAAAAATTTTTTATTATTAGATCTATGTCCTCAGTGTCCTGGCATATGCTCACCTGTTCTTTGGCGCAGTGGCCACAGATCATCCTAGTGGCAAGTTCCAAGGGATGGTCCTGGTCCTCGTCATGGCAGACATCACAGGGATAAGCCCGTCCACAGCAGGGAAACCTAAGAACATGGGTATAAAGCTTTCACCATCTTCTCCAGGTACATCTCAAAGTTCCGATATCAGACATGAAATGCGACAGGGAACATTTGAGCATGATACCTTAGCCAGCGGTGGCTCTGTTTGAAATGTTTGCATGTTCCCTTTTCTGGCAGTGGCTTTCCCTTTTGCACACCAGGGTCTTTTATTGACTTATAATTAACTGCACTTGAATCTGCACAAAGGAGAAAATTATCACATTAAGGCCTTTCTACTCTGTTTACATACAGCAAACATTTTTCATTTGTATATGTACAAGATAAATTAATGATTCTTAGTCACTGTAGCTTTTTAAATTATGTGAGATAACACTGATCTGAGAGTCAACAGTGGCAGTTTGTTTCATTTAAGATTGTCAACCTTTTCTAATCCCTCTGATGACAGATGTTGAGGAACTCTGACCTGTTTTAACAATACGTGGGTGAATATACTGGAATTTTGTGCTCTCAGCCATAATGCTGAGTTTGCTGTGGCAGTGTTCACAGTTAAACTCTTTTGTTTGTCCATAGGGAACCTTCTGATGAAAAACAAAAGACAGAAAAGCCATTTCAGATATGGTCAAAGCTTATAAAGACATATTTCTGATGGCATATAACAGTGTTATTTTGGACACAAAACAGATGTGCACAAACCTGCACAGGACTCGCCTGGGAGCAGCTGAGGCATCCTACAATAAGAACGCAGTCCTGAAGCACCAGATCAGCAGGTGCAGCATTATGGAGGTCCAGATATCCCAAGACATCACTGTAATGGTGGAGCAAGCAGGGCCTGAATGCAGCATTGATGCTTGAATTGCACTTTTCACACTGTGCTGTGCAGGGTGCTCTTCCTGTGAGTGTCAGGTCTGCAGTCACCTTACACCTGCAGGCAGCACACATTCAGCATGGAGTTGGGTTTACAATTAAAGATCTTACTAAAACTCTCATTTTGTACTTTTCGATTACCTATTACACTGAAGACAAACTGTAATTAATTGGGCAGCGACAGTGGCCGTGTTCTCTCCCAGCCTTAGTCCCATCATCTTCACCTCTGTGCCTCTGCGGGGATCACTGATCTTAATGTTCTCCACCAGATGACTTTCATCATCCAGCTGCGTCTGCTGCCCTTCACCACAACCTGGATCCTCTTGCTGGACTAATAGACCTCCTTCCACGGACAGCACACATTCTAGATTTTCTGTTTTTTCTTCGTTACAGACATCTTGATCTGCACCAGCACTGCCAGATAAATCATCATTCTCAGACACTGTGGCCTGGAGCTCCTGGTAGGTTATGAACTGTAGGCCAGCCTTTTCTAAATCAATGTCTTTTTTCAACTGCAAAAATTCGAAACAGTAAAATGTTACAATAAATATATTTAGTGCATTATCTGCAGATGAGGTAATTCAAACATATTCACAATCAGTTGTAGTCTCACCTGCCTGGCTCCCTCAGTGAAAAGTCTCTCCAAACTGCGATCTAGCCACCGAAGGAAAGGCCGGAAGAGCAGCTCTACCTTTCCTAGAAGCTGATTGGTTGCATGTTTGGCCTGAAGCCACTCCAAAGATGCCTGTTGTACATGTCTGCATGAGCAAAAATTACAGAAATAACTGCAAAACCAATTGTTGACTACATTAAATATTAACAGCAAATGACACTTATTTTACCTGGCCATCACTGGTGGCAGATCCTGGTCCAGTGGTATATCCAGTGTGAAAATCTTAGGAAAATATCATATTGGGGAAAAAAATAAAGGTCATAAGTAACTGTATCTGTTTATGTTAATTACTATATTAATATGCTGTATATTTGATATTCAAGATAATTACCTCCTGTGGGTAATTGTCTGGGAAGCTCACCATAATCTCAATTTGTTTCAGATCAAATGGCTATGAGTCAGAACACAGATGGTCAGTATATTTATAGATAGTACTGTATTATTGGTTAAGAAAACATCACATTAAAATCCCTATGATGCTATCCTAATTTTGTAGAATTGCTTCTATTCAGAAGGCTCAGTATTTGATGTGTCTCTGAAGTAGTACAATTTACCCAACTGTTGATTACTGTTCAAAAATTAAATCTGAGCAGGACATTATTATAGAAATAATGTAGGTATTTTTTGTTCTAAACTACAGTAGAACAAAGTGTTTACCCAGTCTGGATCAGTGGCCTCTACAGCTGCCCTGTAATAAGTAATTTTGCCATCACTTCGTTCCTGAATAATCAGCTGATCTTTGGGAAATCGCTTCTTCAGCCCCTTGATCTCAGTGCCTCGCAGCTCCTTGGCACCTTCCTCTGTCAGGTCGCACAGCTTGACTTCCTGGAGGATGCTTGGACGGGGTACTGGTGGAACCTTCTGAGCAGATTTTGTATGGTGGCCAGGAACAGGCAGGTCATGTACAGAGGGGAACTGAGGTGGATGCCAGAAGCGACATCTGTCCTCCATTGTGCAGTGGCCTGAGATAAAGTAACGACAGGGACGGCGGCCAGATGCTGGGGCAGCCCTAGAGTTATTAGCAGGACGAGGCTTCTGCCCCACATTTCCTCCAGGGGCCTCTTGGTTCTGAGTTGAGACCTCTGATTGACTGGGTATACTGATTGTATCCTCCTGAGCACTAATGTCTTCTCTTACATGTAGAAATTTACATTTCTTCCCAAAATTGCAGTATCTTCCTTGAGAGAAAAAGCGACACAGCTGTTTTGTGGGAGGAGCTGCCTCTGATTCATCCGTGTTCTCTCCATCACCACTCTCCATACTTACTAACACCTGAAGGAATCAAAATAATAATAGAGTTGATACAGATTGATCTACTTGTAATATCTAATCTAAAATCTAGTATAAAATATAAATACTGTCACATGGTAACAGGCAAGAATACTGCCATAAAAGGAGGAACTAAGGGAGTGTTTTTTTGTATTGGAAGAAAACTGTGATTCCCGCACTTCCTGGCTAACGGCCCCTTTATATCAAATATCTAATAAATATCTAATTGTGATCCTTTAGAACAGGTTATGGCTTTTGTGTGAAAATGAGATGTGAGCAGTTTGTGAGCAGTGATTTTCTCTGACTGTTATATATCATGGTAAATGTTAAAATATTTTCGTTTGCTCTACAATTATTAAAAACATGAAAAAAAAACGTATTGTCTTCTGTTTAATATTAACTCTATTCACAAGTTTATCAGATGGACTTGAACTCGTTTTATTGCTCCAGGTAAATTATTTACATGAAAGCTAAAATTACCCGTTAAGTACTATGCAATGTCTCAATGTCGTATCGTAACAACGGGATGGCAATTGGACACTTTTTTCTAATGTTTGATCACCATCAAATCCGAATTTAAAACCAACATTGCGCTAGCTGTTTACTTATCTAAATGCACTTTAACTGCCGTTCAGAGGAAAGACTCTTGCCAAAGTTAAATCACATGACATGAATTATCGTAGGGAACTAAATTTACCTCAGATGCAAAAAAATGGTCCGGAAAATAATAACAACCGTGTTTTTAAGAAGCTTCAATTCTTTCCAAGTGGGTAACTACCGTCTGTGAAACAGTACGGCCTTCTTAGATAGCTACCTGTTTACAAGACGGTTACGTTCTACCGGAAATGGTTACGTACCATTGCGTTCGCGTCATTACGTTTTTTACGTGCGACGAAAGGTTTCTAGGAGTTATCATCGGATCTGTTACATCGCTAAACGAGACCATAGTGTGTAGAAGTTATAAAGCTTTTGGTAAATGTGAGGGAAAGGATATCTGTTCTACGCTTAATATAAACATTTTGTTTGCCCTCAGCTGTCTGGGAGATACTAAACTCGTTTTTTTTTCCTAAAATCAGTCTTGACCTTTGAAATAGCAGATTTTCACATGATCTTGATGAATCAGTCGTGAAAATATTAACGTGTACTTAAATTAAAACATCATCATGAACTAATACTTAAAAATAATGATAAATGTATACAGCTCTTGGTAATCATATGTCACATAGTGTGACAGTTAATTTTAATGCATCAATGCGCACAGTAAGAAGAATGATCTCCCTTGCAATTTAGGGATTAGGACGCATATAAAGCAATATATGCTGTAAGGTTCAAAGTCAACTCACTTGCTATACAAGTCCCATGCAGATGTTCTGGGACTTTTAATCCTTAGAACATTAATTCAACATAAAAAAGGGGAATTCGAATAAGGCATAGGACAAACCTCATCACTTGCAGATCACATGGTATAACTTAAATATCCAGAACAACTACTAAATTATCCTTGTTTGTTTTCTACAATGTCTGATTTTGAACTTGTGCTACATCAGTACAAATACTCCCTTCAGTACACCTGAACACACCAAAAGACCTGTCTTCTTTTTGTATTATATTTTAATGGATGATGCTTTTTGTTCTAGTTCTGTTACTCTACTCAAACTACTAAAAAATGATCTATTATAAATTGGACTTACCCTTACATGCTCTTTATACTCTTTAAAAAAGTCCCTGGTTCCCATTCAACTTCTCCGTTTCTCCCTGTATAAAATAAACTCACTTGGATTTGAAATTGAAGAGCAATATACCAATAACACAGAGTAAAATTTCCAATTTCCAATTTTATCACGTGGTCAGCGAGAAGGGGCATATGAATAATTTGGTTTACCAAGCTGTCACTTGATACTGTGGTGTCAGCAAAGCTGAACAGATAGGACTAAGACTTTACCATAGCTGCCATTTCTGGCTGGATTATCTACATTCCCTAGATAATGAAAATAGGATATTTTATCCTGTAACTTTTTCCTTATGATGCATTTTACAGATACCATCATAGATCTTTGGTTAAGATGCTTAGGAAGCGAGTCTCTGCTGCAGCCACTCTGGGACAGCATGAAGACCAACTACAGAGACTATCTGAGATCACCACTCTTCCCCATTGTTCTGACTGTGTCTTCTTACTTTGTCTTGTGCCTTCCTTTCCTTGTTTGTGACATCATGGTGGATAAGTGGGCATGGGTTCAGCAATTCAAGATCCAACCCAATCGTCGACCAAGAGCCTATATGCTGCTGCACTGTGCTCCTAGTGCTCCCAGGATCACTGACTCAGTAGGCATGGAGGCCACCTGTGGACCTGCCAGACAAGGCTCCATCCCTGCTGGAGCTAATGGCTGGAGTGATAGGCAACCTCCTGCTCTTTGACTTCCAGTATTTCATCTGGCACGTGCTCCACCACAAGATCCTGTGGCTGTATGTCACTTTTCATGCCATCCATCACAATTACTCAGCTCCCTTTGCTATTGCCACTCAGTGTCTTGGGGGCTGGGAGCTGATGACTATTGGCTTCTGGACAACTTTGAATCCTGTGATCCTGAGATGCCATCTTCTGACCACATGGGCCTTTATGGTATTGCATGTCTACATTTCTGTAGAGGATCACTGTGGCTATGACTTCCCCTGGTCCACATCACGTCTGATACCATTTGGCATTTATGGAGGACCCAGCAAGCATTATGTGCACCATCAGAAACCCAACACCAACTTTGCACCACACTTCAGCCACTGGGACAAATTATTTGGCACACATGCTGATTTCAGTTTCTCTACTGCTATTAAATAACCTGAAAGGCCCTTTAACCTGAAATTGTGTTTATTGTTCTGAACGTATAGTATAAAATAGTATAAAAGTTTCACACCTTTCTTTACACACTTTGGAAGCATGTTACTGTATTGTATTCACTGCAAAAATCAACCAATCAACTACACTGTTCATCATCTATGAAATGCTTCTGTTTGAACTTTGTACACATCTTAAATAATGCCTATAAGTCTTACACGTGTTTGGTTTCTTAATACTGAAAGGGATGCTGAGGTTGCTGAGGCTCTCTTGTCATGCGTCAAGTTTTGTCTGATCTGATTTCAGTGTGTTTTGTTCTATTTTATTTATCAACATTGTTTTTACAGATATAGAGAACATATTAAGTTGTAGTCTACCACAAGAAGGTGTACAAACCAAGGGAATTTCTTTTTAGCACAAATTACCTTAAATCTTGTAAGATTGTGGCACCAGTATTGTCTTTTTCATTTCATGTACTTATCATACAAAGAGAAAACTGGTGAAATTACTTGATGATATTTATAGGAATGATAAATTCCGCCACCAGGTGTCAACCAAGCACTTATCATCCACAGTTCTGATTTTGTTCAACAGTCCATTGCATATAATCACAAATAAGAGATAGTAGTAAGCTACAGGGGGAAAAAAAATACAAGATACATATTGCACACATATTAACCAGTAATTCTGTAGAGGGGGTTCTCATTTGTCACTCCAAGGTTTGTTGTACTGTGGTTGTGCTGGTGGCGCTGCGCCGCCGGTGCGGTTTCATCCACACATCCTCCGACACACAGTTGGGAAATGGAGTGTGAGCTGTGGAGCTGCTCGTGGTGTGTTTAAGTAGGAACCTGCGTTTTTCTCAGCGTCAACAGCAATAAAAACCCCGTGCAGAAGATGGGGCAGTGCGGCATCACGTCTTCAAAGACGGTCCTGGTCTTTCTGAACCTGATATTTTGGGTGAGTTCCGAGGTTGTTTTTTTTTAACAGTTTTCAGCGTGCGTCACAGCGTAGCAGCTAGCCAGCTACGTGTCCGCCTGTCAGCGGCAGGAACAGTGGTCGGCCTTTGTCTACCCGGAGGGGGTTAGTTTGTGGTCAGGGGGCCTCAGAGATAGGGTGTGTTTGGTTAAACAATTAGCCACTAAATGGTGCACTTAGCTCAGCAAGTTGCATGACGTTTTAGAGTTAAAAGACCACTTTATTTACATGCATATTTTCTGGTTAATCTTCCTCTGTGCCACCAAGCAGCACACGACTTAAGACGCAGGTCAAGTGGGTGAAACGGACCGTCGAGCTAACCGAGTCTCATTTTCGGTCTAAATATAACCGCAGGAAAAACCCTCTACAGAAGCATATCAACGGGTTTGAAGAGTCATACGCGGAAAACTAACAGGAAACCAAACACATGAGGCTAAACGCAGCCAATCATTATGTGACATTATATGTGACATAAGGACGATGCAGCCATGGTCTTAAAATAATAGGTGATAAATCACCTACGTTAGTTATAAACTGTATACTTGTCATTACTAATGATATTGTTTGTTGTAATTGCTTTTATTCATTGTTTATAATGTTTTAGAAACAATTCTCAACTTTTTGGAGTGTTGGCGTGGCGTGAATACAGGGAGCTAAAAGAGACTATAGATGACTATATCAAAAAATAGTTAAAGTAAAAACATTTCAAAACAAAGAGCAGTCATTAAAATATTCTCCTAGTGATTAAGCTCATAAAGGAAAGAGAGAAATTGCATAAGATAAGACGCCTTTCTGGTGACTTCAGGTTTATATATTATTGTATCGGTAATGGGGGAAAACAAAGGTGTGAGAAAATTCTGGCCAGGAGAGAAAATAACAGGTATTGGTGTTGTTAGACTTTATACATTTTATTTTGTTTAGTTATGTGTTTGATTAGCAATGGTGTTTAAGTACTTAAAGATATCGTATTTAACTATTAAAAATATGTTTTTTTAAATAATTTGAATAAGATCCAAAACTTACAATGTGGAGAGGGGCAGTTGAAGCTTCCTGTGACTGACTGATTGCGTTTTTGAGCAAGGCTCTACTATCTGCATGTTGTAGCTTTAAGTAGAGTTATTTACATTCCATCACTGAGGATAATTGTCCTCTCAATAATGATATGAGTTACTGTTGACTACTAGTTAAGCACTGAACAGTAAGCATCAATAACCACAGCATATTTGCATACAGGCTTGCATGAAATTTTGATATTTTTGTCACACAACAGGCTGCTGCTGGCATCCTGTGCTATGTTGGAGCCTATGTCTTCATTACATACGACGACTACGACCACTTCTTCGAGGATGTGTACACTCTCATCCCGGCAGTTGTCATCATTGCAGTTGGAGCACTCCTTTTCATTATTGGGCTCATTGGATGCTGTGCTACAGTGAGAGAGAGCTACTGTGGACTAACAATGGTCAGTACAGCTAGTATGTGTTTGTAGTTTGACAGATGAAAGGAGTATTTTTACTTCTTAAAGAATAATGATGTTAAAGGCAATAATGAAGATTAACTTTGAAACATTTAAAAAATGAAAAGTGACAATTCACCCTGCATAGGAAGTATAAAAATATGTGTTGCATTTCACTGAACACAAATTTGAAAATTAGAAATTAATACAATCTAGACAATCCACTTTGTAGGTACATGCATGGTAGCTTCCCAAAGAATCTGTAGTACTTAAATCTTAAAATTAAATCCACAGTTTGTCGTCATTCTCCTGCTGGTTTTTATGACGGAAGTGGCAGTGGTGGTTCTTGGATACGTGTACAGAGCAAAGGTGAGAAAGTCTAGTACAAGTCAGTATGTGTTTGTTACTCTTGGCCTTGTTTGATAATGAAATTGCAGCCCAGCAAATCAGCAAATCCACCCCCCCCCCTTCCCCCCGCCCAGATGAGCAAGGACAATCTGTACACTACAGATAACATAATCTACTCTACTTGTGGTTCCCCTCACGTTGGATTGTACTCAACCCTTTTAACTTTTGGTAGGTGGAAGATGAAGTTAATAGTTCTATCAAGAAAGTATATGATGAGTACCGCGGCACCAACAGCAATGCCCAGAGCCGTGCCATTGACTACATTCAGAGACAGGTAAGGACAGAAATACTGTCTCTGTAATATACCCCATTATTCATTTGAACGCTGAAGTTGTTGCAAGCAGTTGAGAAATCTTGAATTTTTAATAATTTTTTACAGCTTCATTGCTGCGGGATTCACAATTACTCAGACTGGCAGTTTACAAGGTGGTATCAAGAATCAAAGAACAACAGTGTACCCATCAGCTGCTGCAAAACCAACGTTGGAAGCTGCACAGGGTCCCTCACTCACCCTGAAGATCTCTACCAAGAAGTAAACGCCTTCATATTTGCCATGTGTCCAAGCTAATAACACTTTTCTTTTTTAAATGAAATTGACTTCTTCTAGTTTCATATATTTGGACATACTGTTTGTGTCTTCTGTGTTTGGGTGTAGGGCTGTGAGGCTCTTGTTGTTAACAAGCTGAAGGAGATCATGATGTACGTCATCTGGACTGCTCTGACATTTGCTGCCATCCAGGTATCAAACTTTTATCAAGACGCTTGTACTGTGTACATCATCCACAAGCCACATGGGCTTTGAGATGTGAGTTGTTTTGTAACACATTTCAGTGCCTTGTGTGAACACCACAAGACAGAACAGTTTCCACAGTCTGTGTATCAGCATAAGGAAGTTAGTGAGGTTTTTACATACACACAACATCAATATCTGTTTGTATAGTGTAATTTTATAATTTACACATGTTAAACAGAGGCATAATAAAACTGTTTCCATTTTTTAAGTTTTAACTGCAGCATTTTTGTAAAGCACATAACAGTCATGTTAGGTGTAAGCAATAGGTGTCCAGCGGAATTTCCATCTTATGTATCATTTAAAAACAGTCATTCATTCAGTGATGATGCTGTATAGTTTTTGGAAACTCTGTGCTAATAAAAAAGCTCTTCATCAAAAAGCAGCAGCAGACACCTACATGTTTACAAAATGTATACTGCAAATATGAACTTTACATCTACTTTTACTACACCGTGTAGCTTTTCTTTGTTTTCATGCAAAGTGTTTGAGGTGTTTTATCTGACCAACACCACATGTTAAAATAAGTTTGAGAAGCAATAGCACTAATAAGTGTGTGTCTCTTTCTCCCAGATGCTGGGGATGCTGTGTGCTTGTGTTGTGCTTTGTCGCAGAAGCAGAGATCCAGCCTACGAGCTTCTTATCACAGGGGGCACCTATGCTTGAAGGAGAAAGCTGTATCAAACTTTCAAAATGTGTTTGTGTCACTGGTGAGAGCATGAAAATAACACAATAACCTGTTTTCCACAAACTAATATTATATATATATACATATATATATGTGTATATATATATAAAAAAAAATGTATTCTTTACTAAAGTCAGATGTGAGTAAAATGAGGATGTGGTCATTTTCTCATGTTGGTTTGCACTATGTGTATGGCTTTTATACTATTTAAATCTGTCATGTACTTGAATAAAAGAGTGTATATTTTCACTCTGTACCTCTGCTACCATTACTACTGCTACATCTATTTTGCTTATACTACTACTATTACATCTAGTTTTGGTTAAAACCTCACCTTTCACCAGCAGTATTCTGTCAAGAAATAGCTGAAACCACAGCCCATACAGCAAGCTTTTGCGCTTGACATTGAATTTTGCTTATCTGGGTTTTAAATATTCATGTAATCCCCGTTTTAGTATGTGGGAATATTAGTGATGTATCCTTAACCCAAATTGATTTTTGCCTTTTGTTGTAATCTAGGCAGATTAGTTAAGACGATGGTGTTTTAGAATTTGATTTATTGTGACTTGTTATTATGTAGCAATGATAAAGACTTAAGAATGTAAATAAAATGTGAGGTGAAAGTTTGAAATTAAACAAGTCTTTTATTGTGTCCTAGTAACAAATGATTTGTTAAAAATCTCTGTTAAAAATCTCTAGACTTAGTTGTTTCTACTTCTGGAACATTTTGTGAGCACTGAATGACCTCGATACATAAATGATGATAAAGGAGATGATCTTTCGCTACGTCATCAACAGTATCACGTGCTGCAGAGTAAGCAGACACCTCAGGCCCATGACACAAGAATAGGCTACCTGGTAGCATCTCAGATGCTTTGTTTGGATTGATGTGGCCTGGACTTAAGAATAGTGTTCACACGGGTGTCTTGTAAACAAGTGGTTAAACTTTACCACAGAACCAAAATGTCTATGTCACACGAATATCACATTTTGTGCCATGTGTTCCTCTGTGTCTATAGTTTTTACTCTAAATGACTATAACCGAAAAAAATATATATACTTCATGGGAAAGTGAGATATATATATATATGAGGGCTATAAATAATTTAGCACTAATGAGTCTCATGTGACTATCTTAAAACACCCTCCTATTTACGGATTTGTATGTGACAATGGTGTTTTTAAATTGCATAGAATTTGTTTGTTCCTGTCAGCCTTTCATTCTCAGCTTCTAATCAATAGGGAATAATATATGGTGTGCTTTATTCACTGCTATCATACTGCTACTATACCACTAGGGGTTGCTGACTATTTGTAAATCTTTCACATAGAGGCTTTAATAATGTAACAGTGGTATAAATAGCAAATACAATAAAATTATGATGTAAGTTGAAGTCTTTACTAAACACAAGGGAATGAAGTTGCCATATAGTCTTACATGTGGCTGTAAAATCACTCTTTGGCAAGGTAGGATCCTGGAACCAGTCCCGTGAGACCGTTTCTTTGCACTGTCCACCAACCGTCGTCACCTTGATCTACAACAATCACAATGTCCCCAACAGATATGGAAAGCTCCTCCTGCCCCTAAATAAAGACAGAAACAATCTGTCAACCAACCAGTCGTTCATAAATTAACACCAAACATATTTGAATGTTTCTCATGTAGAAAGTGAGACCTTGAAACCAAGAATCTGACCTGTGCGATATAGCTATACACTGCCTTGTACTCATCAGCTCTCAGTGGGGATGATTGAGATCCAGGAATGGAAGCATACAGTCCTTCTGATGGTTCTGCTGCAGAGTTTGACAGAGTTACAGAAATAATTAGCAATGGGTCAATTCCATTTCTGCACCAAACCAAGGGAAAAATGCAATACAATTTTTATTAGATTAAACATTTTATGTTATTTACAACACTGTTTATAATGTAAATGTGATGCTTTGGTAGTACGCATACAGGATTTACAAAAGTATTCATCTGCCATGGAAGTTAGAAAAAGACTAATGATAAAATGAAAACAAACAATTCAAGCATAAAAGTGAAAATAACTAACTGAATTCACCCTTCAAGTCAGACCACAGAATTTTCTTTCATTTGAATATAGAGTTTCCCTCATGCCTTCTGGAAACTCAGCCAAGATTTAGCTGCGTTGAAATTAAATTTCACATGATGTGCATCAAGATATGTAACTAATTGCCCCTGTTTCAGATTCTTCATCAGAGCAATATCTACTGTACCCACATTGCTTCACTTTCTTGGATGGATTTTACAGAACTTTAAAGGACATTGAGTGACTTAAAAATGGGCTTTGTTCTTCATGGTGTAGTTTTTGGCCAGGATACTGATTTTATTATTGAGGGAGCCTTTAAGATACAGGTGTTTATACTGCAACTAACACAACTATTTGGTTGCACCAATGATGATTTAGGTTGGGTCACTTTAAAGGGAGTTAACCCTTTTACAAATCTTATATTGTACTTTTATTTAATTTAATTACTTTTGTTGTCAGTTTTACCTTTAAGTCTTTTCCTGTTTATCATTTTCAAAGAAAACTAGAATGTTGTATTCTTCTGCCAATCAGGGTTAGTTGCAGTTTACATACATGTCTGTTCAGATGCATATTCTAATCAGTTCATCCATGAGTCCAAATTGACATTTGTGGCAGATATATTGAAATTCTCTTCAGGTTCCATTGAAGCATATTTCTATTGCAGCCATTCACACAAAATTAAGATCAGGCAGAGATTTCAACTCAATAAGGCAACGGAGCAAAACACACAAACATGCAGTACACTGCACCACATGTCTGTAAAAAAATTACTTCTCTTATTTGTGCTAATAATAATCAGCTGAATATGCATCATTTCTTACTTACTGTGATGCAAGAAACATTGTACAATACAATAAGTGGAGGAAAATTGTTCTTCGAAGATTATTGAGCAACAAAAGTTTACAAGGGTTTACAGACTATTTATTAACCTATAAATGTTCTAATAAGCACTAGTTGTACCATCATCTGCAAGTGGAAGAGGCATCTGTCCGCCATCAATGGCCAAGCCATGATAAGGCAGTAAGAAATTTAGTGAGAGAAGCATCCCAAGTCCAAGTACAACTCAAAAAGACCACCAGAAACACATGGAAGAAGCAGGAGCAATGCAAAAAACAAAACTCCACTGTCACTCTCCAAAAAATCTAAAAAACATATTGAAGCTCATTTGAAGGTTGCCACACAACATTTTGGGAAGCTCCCAGATTACTTAAGAATGTGATGTGGTCAGACAAGACAAAAATAGGATTTTCTGGCTATGTTACAGCGTGCCATGTTGGAGAAGAAATGACTGTATGTAACCAAACATATCATACCTTCAGTTAAGTTGGGAGGTGGAAGCATCATGGCATGGAGCTGTTTCTGTAATGGTATTGTACTTAGATAGTCTTGGGAAGAATCAATAGCTGTCCACCAGGACAAAGAGGATAAGACACAGGTGGACCTTCCAACAAGACAATGATGCAAAATATACGGCAACAAAGACTCACAACTGGTTTCAGGGAAAGAAAATAAAGGTGTTGGAATTTTAATTAATTTAATTTATCACCTGACTTAAAAGGAAAGGAACTGAAGATAGTCTAGGTTAAGGATTAACTTGCCAGACCTCTGTGGTCTTCAAGATTTGAAAACTTTCTGTTTAGAGGAAGCTTTTAAACAGGAAGCATCTTAAAGCTGATTTTGCAAGCAAGGTATTCCCTTACTGCAAGCTCAGTAGAGAAAGCATATTGTGCAGCTGTTCAAATGGGCTTAATGTCCTGTGAAAAACTGTACTGGAAATGTCTTGAGTGAAAAGAGTGTTAATGCACTAAATACACATTTCCCCTAAAACCCCCTATCACCACACTGCATTTGTATGTATGTATTTGTATATGTGTGTAGAGGTGATGGGCACTTGTTTTTGTGTTATCATGGGTTTTGTTGTAGCTCTGGTTAGCGTGGTTTAGAGACGCATACGTTTGCTTAAAAGAATTGTCTGTTTTCATTTTCACATTGTTCTCTTGCCATGTTTCCAACTATCACAGCACTACGTAATGTTCCACTGGAGACCACAAGTGGCACGGCCATATTTGAAACAGGTGAACAATGGCTGCAAGTTGATTTACTCAAACAAGCCTTTGATCAGTTTATGAAATTCTAAAGATTGTCATCTTAGTGTGTGCTTGACAAAATCCTTGGTCAAAATAGCTATGTAACTTACAGTTGCCAACAATACTCTGTGTGCTGCAATGATGAATGTATTTTTACAATATGTCATCATTTTGGAAATTGCAGTGTTACTTGAATGACTGGATGACTGTACCCGTCAGTTGTGTAACTGGCTCATTGATGCTCATTTTGGAGCCACTGGAACAGTTCCCCTGCAGAAGATTTGAAAACCTACAAATTGGGAAGAGTACTCAGTTAGCAGTACACGAATAAATACTGAAAGTAGAACACATCTCACATTAATCATTCATCAAATTTGTTGTTGTTGATTTCCACTGTCTGACCTTTTCATGACTCCTACAAATCCGACACTGCCATTTCTGTCAGCTGTAGCATCTCCCTCATAGTAAGTTTGGTATATAATTGGAGCTGTAAATAAAGAATTGGTATCGGTAATAATGTCCTGTTAAACACTTTGCATGGCCTGTTTCCAAACATGTGACACACATCCTCTTGCATAATTTTGCAACAGCTGGGAGATAATATTGAAATTTCTCACTTAACACATATTCAAATCCAAACAAGGAAGGCTACAGGGTGGCTGCATACCTGCAGCAGTTGAACCAGTGCTTTTCATCTCCACAAAGGTGTTATTGTCCACAGCGATGTCACACATTTCCAATGTTTTCCTCACATCCTCATAACACTGAAAGAGATTTAAAAGTTTCCTGAATAGAATTTACATATAAACAGTAGCATGATCAAATGGCTTGTATAGATGTGTAGTAGGAGCAGCTGCACTCACGTCGTCATCTTTCACACTCTGCATTGATAAGTGGTTACAATGTACCCACAGAGCATTTCTTAGAACACTGATGCGGTCCTCTTCCTGCTGTTGAAACATCTGCAAAACAAAGGTGTGATTGGAAATGAAGTAAATAATCCAGGAAACACTGAAGCACAGGAAATATTGTGGTTCAACTGGCATTTTTTGTGTAAAGAAAATGTCCAGCATGGCCTTAAAATCTCTGCAGTCTGTCAAGTGAAAGTTCTAAGAAGGCATTTTTTTGCTTTTTAATTTCCATAGCTTTCATTTAAGTAAATATTTAAATCTTTCTGTTTTTGTCCATATATCTGGAGTTCCGAGTTATCTTTTGCCTCAAAATGCAACAGTAATTAAAGAGATTAAGCTGCTGAATGCTTATTATCATGTAGGAAGAAATTATTTTTTGATTAGTGACACACTTTATTTTTGGTTTATAAGAAGTATTACACATCCTCACTGAAAAAATAGGCCCTCCTGCTCTTAGTGTACCTTTGTACATTTAAAAATATATTATGCAATATATTTAGTAAGTACAGTTTCTGTGAAATACTTTACCTCACATGTGTTTATGTGTGTGGATTCCCATTCTTGACGGACTATGTCAAGCTGTTCAATGTTTGACATGTACTGTTTGTCTAAAGAGAAAAACAACATAAAACAAAAAGGAAATCAAGTTCTTCTCTAGCAGAGACTTAAATTTTGACAGTCCATTTAGCACAGGTGATTAAAGTACATAAACTCAATACTCAAGTAAAAACTTTCCTTTTTGCCTAATGATTTACTCTACTACAAGTAGTAGTATCACTTGTATTACTCACACAAGCTGAAGAACAAAAGTACATACTCAGAATTTTACATGAGCAAAAGCAGAAGTTATCCACTAAGAAAACTATTTGGCAAACTCTCAAAGGTGACAATTATGGCAGAGAAAGTTTGGTAGTTAAGGAAAAACAATAACTAAAGTTTTCTGCCAACTTTGTGCAGAACAAAAATTGCACAACTGGTGAAGTTTTACCTGATTTTAACCACTTTATATGCTGGGAGTCGGTTAATCCATAATAATGCATCATATTTTATTAGTCAAATAGATTGTTTTATTAAGAATCTTTATCTAAAAAACTAACTAAAGCTTTAAAATAAATGTAGTAGATTAAAGGCTCATAATTTTCTTTTTAATTTTAGTGTAGTAAAAGTAAAAGTCACCTCAAAATTGAAATACCACAAAATAATACTTAAGTACAATATTTGAATAATTGTACTCAATGACTTAACACCTCTGCACCTATACCCCACTCATTAGTTCATCAGTTTATATATTAAACAGAAATGTACTTTTGTAATCCTCAAAAAAGGGGAAGCAATGTAACCACCATCCAAAAAAAAAGATTTCTGGTAAACCATTGAGGCTTTCTTTGTTAAACGGCTGCCTTCACTGCCAATATACAGCTTTTACATAATTTGGTATTTGTCCTTACCAGCCTCTTTTGCTGCTTCTCTGCACTGTTTGGCTTTGCAGTTCCCCTGATAAAGAAAATACATTGCAAAATGACTCATATAATTTATATCTGTAAACCTGCTGATGTCATAGTAAAAACTAAAACGTTCCCTTTTGCATTTTTTTAATACAGTTTCATAGCTTTTGTGTGAATATAAAACAGGTTTTCCCTTCAACACAACTATGTAACATAGTATGTGCAGAGTTTGTGTTTTAACATTCATTGCTAAAGCAAATGATGTTTCACTGCACCTAAAATATTAATGATATGTATCTACAAGCATGATTAGTTGCAAAGCTAATAATAGTCCAATATATAACTCAGAAGGATTTTGTGGAAACCTGAAACTTGTAACTGAAAGACACAGATAATAGACTTTTCAGTATAGCAGGAAGCATCCTTGTTAAATGAACAATATTTGCATATTTGTAGATTTTCCAAGGAGATAAGGAGAATCATCATTTAAAAAAATGTTAATTTGGAAATTGAACATTTTTGTGGAATAGCCAGATTGGATAGAAATTATTATTCAAAGGAGGCCAGTCTCAATAATTGTCTAAAGAAAACGTTGCACTAGAACACCTTACAGCTTTACCTTGTCAATTTGTTTTTGTGTGGATGTAGGAGCACTCCCCATCTTCTCAGCTATTTGCTCCGCCTCATCTGCCTCTCTGCAGCGCAGCTCATAATATTTTTTAGACTGGGAAGGAAACAAGGCAGATACCATATGAAACTACATACAACAACAACAAAAAAGGGATGTATTCATCAGCACTCTAGCAAGACGGGTGGTAGGGGACCGAGGGATGCCATGCATGTGCAGTAAAAACTAAGTGCATCAAGTACAAACTCACTTCCTTCTTTGGAGCTGGCAAAAGCATGCATAGGCTCAGACTTGTTATTTATCGGTTATGCGTGTCATTTACTTGTACTCTTGCCAAACCTTGTTCCTCTTACAAAATTAAAATATGCAGCGCAATGCTTCTCAACAGTACTACATTTTTTCAGAGTGAGGTGCACTTCATGTGCTTGTCTTGCCTATAAAAGCAGAATGTGCTGCACTAAACCTGTCACTGAGGTAATACATGCTGTTGCCCTCTGCCACATTATACATTAGAGCATATAAATTCAGTTTTGAAAATAGAAAATGAGTTTCACTTCTATCAAACTATTAGTAATAAAATTGTTTGTAATTTTATTATTCGGTTTTTTAAAAGGCTTCAGTGTTGATTTATGACCTGAACTTACTTCTATTGTTTTCTTGTAGAGGGAGACCTTTGTCTTTTGGACCTTGTCCATGACAGTTTCAAACTAAGATGTGAAGAACAACATGATGTTACAAAAAGGCATCATCATCATTATCGTCATCATCACCATCAGAAAACCACTGACACAAGGTTCTCTTTTTATGGTCCCTCTCTAGGCAAATATGATAAGCAACTTTTCCTGGGTACCTTTTTCCTCTGATCTTTTTGTCGCTCTCTGAACTGCTCTATTCTCTTCACCTCGTCCTTCAGGAGTCCCGAAAGTTGAATGTGCAGGTTTCCTATGTTCTCAATTTCTAATGGACACCAAAACATACAACTAACAGCTGAGAACTAAACCAAACTTATATAGAGAGGCTTAAAAATACTCATGCAAAGTAGGACAGGAAACATACTGTGTGCTTACGTTTTTTCATTTCTTCAAAAGATGCTCTCAAAGTGCTGTAAAAGTGAAAGAACATAAGAAATCCATAAATGATGCAAACAGTTTGTATTAAAATGCTTTGTCTATGTCCAATACTGCATAATAAACATATTATTCTTAGAGTTAAACTCATATGCACCAACACACACCTACCAGATCTCATTTAAACCCCCAGCCTTGCGTGCAATGGTGACCAGTTCTTTACCATATTTCTCCTCTGCAGATGCCCTAAAAGGACAAAACCCCCATGTAGCTAAACTGCCTTAGAGTGAGGCCACTTTCTATGTTGATGTATAATTTAACAGACGTTTATGAGCCCACCTCATTTTCAAGAGCTCTTCCATGTCCTTGCAAGTTCGACGACCATCGTTAAGTCTTTGAATAATTGTCTCATACCCAACATTGCTGATGAAGTCTGGTCCCTAGAAACATAAATACCAAACCATAATACTGCCTGTGGTGTGGGGAAATGGTCACAGGGATTCTATAGCAATGTTTAATTTTGGACTAAAAGTCTGAATAAATGCTGTTAATCCGAAATGTTCAATGTCTATACAGAAAATAAAAGGTTACTTTTCTTTTTTGCTTATTGTTTTAATAAGGCTTAATGCAACTGCAAGCATTATGTAGATGACAGTTCCTTTCTTCCCCCATAGTACTGTGTCATCTCAGAATGGAAACTGTTACAGTGTTCTGAATGGAAAGTAACTAAGTTGGAAAATTTTTAGATATATGTAACGATTAGTGTAAAAATATGCATGTGTATATAAATATGTATATGTATATTTCTTTCTCTATGTATATTGTGGCTACACACTAGACAGGAATATTGATAGTATAAGATTTAAAAGAAAATAAAGCAAGCACAAAACTTAATCTTCTGATCTGAAGCCACAGCACTCATCTGCTTGTCCAGTCTGACTAGCCAGCTTGTGATGGTTAACATGTTTATAGAGCCCCAGGATAAAATCAGTACTGTGCTGCTGACTGCTTAAATAGACACATTGATTTGTTGTTTTGTTGCATGCGTGTTATTAGGAGTTCTGGACAGATATAAAAAGCTCAAACGGAGTCTAACCTAATTATGAAGAACACTTTAATAATCATAGGTCTCACACTTTTACTACTATGGCACTGAAGTACAGTATGTATTTAGGTTATGTTGGCTTTTATACACCTTTAAATGGCATAACTGCCAAATGTATCTTTATGTTTGTGCTGCACACATGGTTTTAGTAGGAAATGTGAACAACCCAGACATAAGGATGTTTTTGCATATCAACACTAAACACAAAAAGGATACATCTAAAGAAGTGCTCACATTTTAATCAGCTGAACAACACGCCCGGGACTGAACAACAGTTCAATGGGGCTCAAACTAAAATCAAAAGCAAGAAAGCAAAGAAAGCTCATAGTAGAAGTAAAAGCTCATAGACTACATGAGGCTCAGCTCTAACCACAACAGAAAATGGTGGGATTAGGAGAAGCATGCTAACTCACCCAAAAGGCATCTTTAAATTGTAATGACATCTTGATAGTTGGTTAAAAACAATCCCCGTTTGAGAATCCACTCAAAATTTATTCACTTTGTTTCATCGTGCTACGTCCAGCAGGAAAAGCAGTCTGTTGCTCGATGCAAGTGAAATGGATGATGACACAGGAAACCAGGCTTCAAACACTCACTCACTTACTCACTTGATTTAAATGAGGAAGAGCCGCAACATGTCAGCAGCTTTCACAAATGGACTGATATGACACGTGTGAAAGGACAAACAGAAAGGATTCACAGCTGCAATTCAACTAACTTGTTCGAAAAGTTTAATCAAAACTAACTCTTTGATTACAAGTACAGGATTGCTGCTTTTCACACCCACGTGTTTTGTGTATTTTTGTCAGAATGTCCTTAAAAGTGGTTAAAATTATATTCCCAGTTTAAACTGCATGTTCTTCCAGAGGAATTTATGCATGTTGGGTGTTGGACAAAATACTAGGAAAACCTTACCATAGTACGTAATCCCAGGTAACAGCCTTGGTGCACACATTACTCATCAGCACCTAACACCTAACACTGTGGACATTTTAGACTATGTAACTTATGATGTTGACATAATATACCTGTGTTGCCAGATATGTGCTCCTGTTATTTTGGCAATTAATCTTGAAAACTTGATCTCTTTTATTTTGGGAGTGGATGTGAATCCCAAGAGTTATGCTAATGTACAAGTCAGGAAATAAACTACATTACATGTCTATGAAAATGAATGTATATAAACCTACAATAAACATGAACATATAGTTATAATTCATGGTGTGGTATATGTAGCTGTCTGCCATAGTCTGTCACTTCACTGTTCATGAATGTTTCTTGATTTTTCAAAACTTCAGCCTCTGAGATCTGTCCATCTCCATCACGGTCCATTTCCTGGATGAGGTGAAGAGCCTGTTTGACAGGAAAGCAAAACTAAGAAATGAAATCACTAAATTTGTTACCATATGGTTATGAAGGCAGCAGAAATATAATAATATCAGTCAATAGGTTGAGGATATTAAATATCCTATATATACATAATGTGTGTCAAGAAATGTGTTGTAACTTAACAATTGAGTAGAATCAAATCAGGTTTACCTCTTCTCTTGCTGAACCGTAGCTATTAGGTGCAACCCATCGCAGCTGCTCCTCTCTATTCAACTTGCCATCCTTGTCTTGATCATAGAGATCTTTAAAGCGTACTGTTTCTTCAATCTCCCATTGTGAAGGGGAATCCTCTGAAAACAGAAATTAATGGTGGTACATAGGTGATAAAAGTTGGGTTTTGGACAGTAAAGTAACAACACACATGCAATACTGTGTCTTGAAAAAATCTCTGCGTTCTTACCATCACCACGAACATTTCCAATATATTCACTTAGACTGATGAATTCATCGTTGTCTGTGTCATATTCATTCAACACATCTTCAATCGCAAAATCCTTTAAAGAAAAAAGTTAATCATCAAACTCTCACATGACATAGGAATGGCAATTATAGCACGGCTGTCAGGAAGCCATTGTTTTAATTTCACGTTTAGCAAAGAAGTAGGAACTAGTCTTACAGTCATGTGATCCACTTCAGATGGGTGGGTGAAGGCAAGAAACTCTGTCACATTAAGGCCAGGTGTGTGGTCCCTATCAGCAAAATCAAAGCGCCTCTTCTCCTTGAGATGGAGCTGATGGAGACAAGAGCCTTTGTTAAAGTAACATACATGGAATTTAGACTGTCACATGATGTGATTTGTAACAGGACATCATGCATGCCTACATATCTGAGAGACTCTTGCTCTGGATCCTCTAAAATAGTGCTGTCATCAAAACGAATGAGCTCGCCATGGGCGACCATGTTATATTCCTTCCATGTTACAACACCGTCTTTGTCGGTGTCATATTCAGGGAACCGCTCCTCTGCATCATCCAGAGCATATTTTCTGTAGACATGTTGTATCCATAAAGTGATCTCCTCTGTAATATTAATTAAAAAAAAGCTCACTGAGTACTAAGTAAACCTTTGATCACCTTTGTTTGTCTTTGCGATTTTATTCCTAATTTTAAAAAACAACTATAAATGTACCTGCACTTAGCAGTTTGTCAGCATTTGTATCAATTTTCCTAATGATTTCCATCATCTTTTTCTTCTGTTCTGCCGGGCTGAGTTTCTTTATGGCTTCTGTGTCCTTGAATGGAATAAAATATATAGAAAATATAGTAAAACCTGAACATGTTAAACAATCAAAGTGATTGGGCTGAGGAAAGTCAGATAACGAGTATAATAATATATAACAACCTCATCTCCGAGCAGGACATTCATATCGTGTTCAGGGTTGTGCTGCTGGCCAATATAATGATCTTCATGAGGATGTTTACTTGAGCTTTGTCCAAGTCCAAACTGAAGTAACAGCAATGCCAATATCGCAGATGAAGCCATCTGTAACACAGTTAATGAACAGTAAATACTGTGCTTTTAGTTTGTGGAAAACTCAAATGACTGGTTCAAAGATGCCACAATGCAACTGTGCGACCCTGTGGAAAGCTGGTGGAAGTTCAAACAAACTCAACTTTACACGTGAGCCTCGATCGTCCTGAAACCTTCAAAATCTGCGCCTGCAGTTAATTAAAGGGGGACAGCAAAGCAAACGACCAGGTAAAGATACTGGTTAATGTCTAGTCCTGTGTATTTAAGAAAGAGTGAAGATGTCAGACTTTAAAAAGCTTTTATGTCGATATGCAGACAAAATCGGGAGCAAGACCAACAACTTAGCATAGATAAATACAAATGCAGGCAACACAAGCAGGCCACTAATAAATTAAATAAAATAAAGTAGACAAATAATGTAAATGATGTGTGTTGTTATTACCGTGGGGAGTTCTTCGTACATTGGTGGACGCCAGTGTCAATCACGTTGAAAGAAAAGGTGTACTTCCGGTCACAAAATTCAAAATAAATGATTCAGGCGTAGATTCACTTTTATAAAAAAAAAAATTGAACTAATAGCGGCAGTAGCTCAGTTGGTAAGGCAGTCGTTCACGTTCGATTAACGCTATATGTCGAAGTGTCTCTGGACACTGGACCCCCAACAGCCCTTTCCCTCCCCAGCTGTGCAGACCCGGTCCAAGCCTGGTAGAAACTGGGGAGGGTTGCGTCAGGAAGGGCATAAACTGTGCCAAATCATCATGCGGACAATGATCCGCTTTGGCGACCCTGAACTCACGGGATAACCCGAAAGGATAAAAAAAAAATGTGATTAATATAATTCAATCGTATATAGAATCTCTTGCTTACACCGTTGACAAAGCTATATAAGACCCAAAAAACATGCAACATAGGCTGTACAAGTAATGGCTGAACTTCTTGGGAATAATCAACACGGTCAACTGTAAAATCAATGCTGCCATTAGAATAATGTGCTGTCCTGTTTGTCTTGTGTGTCGTGTATTTTCCAGCAACAACAGCAGCAGTATTTGGTGTAAGAGGTTTTCTGTCTATGTAAGCAATCATACTTTGAAAGCATCTCCCTGTTTTCGTTTTCTTCCGGCCGTTTGTAGGTAACTTGACAACCACTGATCATAGCCTCACATGTCCCGCCCGATCTTCCTGGTTGCCATGGTAGAAAGTTTAAAGTCCCGCCCTAACGAAACTCGTCCCACCCTTTGACCCAAATTATCCTGCACATGATTGGCCGATTCGTATGTCGTTTATACGTTATGGTGAATTTATTGGATAATCCTATTGCTAGTCAAAACATGTGAAGGCTACTGTCTTCCTGCTTTGTTAGGTTGTGCACACTGTCATGTATTTATCTGATATGTTGTTTCATCGGCCCTGACAGCTACACAACTTTATTCGCACTCGCACATCTCTTTTATACCGACTGACAGTTGAACAAATAGTAGGATCGATGTCCAAGGACAACCGCCACGATGGACGACGGCGTGGCGCTGGGCAGCACCGCCTCGGTCCTAGAGTTAGCCAAGGTGGTGACGGGAGGGAAAGGTCTGGTAGCAACAGCTCCGGCTCCTCGCATGGAGGGGGCAAAAACAAGAATGCATCCATAAACGCTTTGAAGGTATGTAGTGAGCTGTTCGCTCGTTTATATGAGCTAAAGTACGTCAGTCAAATGTTAATGCGTTAAAATTCCGATGCTAGCTTGAGCTTAAGAGACCGGATCATGGAGAATGGGTTCACCTGGCTAACGCATCAGTAAGGAAAAGATGGATTTGGGTGTGACCTTACCGTCTCTAGGTGTGATGTTGGCATCTCTGATGACCTTCTTAGCTCCTGAGAACATTGCTAAACATACCTACTGTGTTTTTACCAAGTGATGATAAATGCTATTAAATGGCCTTATGGGTTTTGTGAAATGTTTTATGGCTTACAGATGTGTATACTTTGATATACATGTGATCATTAAAGTATGTCACAGCTGGAGGGGTTTTATGTTGAGCAATGGGACACATACATTAAAGCATGCTGCGTCTTGCAGACTTTGTAAGTTTGTCCCCTTTGTAGGCAGACAGGCCATGTGGAGTTGTGTGTTTTCTGCCCCAGCAGCCTATGAATCACCAGATGCCGAATCCAATCAGATCCAGAGCATCACTCTGTGCTGCTAATGTATGGCTTGCATGAGCGCACACTGGCATTGCAGAATGGGGGGCAGAGCGGCGGCGGGCCTGCTGTGCCCATGACTGCACAGCCTTTTTGGCAGAAGGAGAGTGAGAGATGAGAAACAGAAAGTGAGAGAGAGTGAGGGCTGTGATAGAGCACTGGGAGACTAGAGGAGCATAGCAGTAAATATAGGAGGCTGCAGGCAGATAGACAGCAGCAGGCAGTGAGCTAGGCCTGGGAAGAGGCAGCTAACTCAGCAAAGGGCTGATAGCTCAGCCTAGATTACAGATGGTTAAAGACTGGGCAGGTGGGCTTCTCAGCACTTGTTTCTCTCAGCCACTACTATGAGAGGCGTGGACACAGCTGGGCAATTTGTAGCAGTGTGGACTACACAGTAGAAGTCTATTTTGGTCCTGCCATCAGATGACGATGTCACCTCGCATGAGTGGCAGTGCTTGTGAGGGGGAGCAGGTTGCCTGAAGTGGGCTGCAAAAGTATGTCAGGGGTGGATCAGGACGTGGAACCTGCTTACAGACTGTACTTCTATTCTGTATGTATACTCTGATCTTTTGATTTACTCTGTCTCTCCTAGTGAGTTCTTTGACACCCACTGTCTTTCTACTTGCCGTGAAACATTACACTTGCCCCCTTACTTGGCGCAGGCTTGGAGATAAATGCGTTCTCTGCAAGGGCAATTCCCTGAAAAGAGACTATAGCATTTGTTATGTTTCAGAGTCGATCTTCCTTTTGTACTGAATCCCAGTGGGCAGCTTGTTTGCAGTTGATTTAAGTGGATTATGAGAATTTTGCTGTAAGTCTTTTTGCTTCAGGCAGCTGCACACAGTTAGCCATCAGTTGTTAGTAGGTAAGATAGTCTTAAAACACTCATCTGTCATCCAATGGCTGCCAACACAAGAAAAAAAGTAAATATGTACAGCCGCTCGATGTGAGATTGTCCATTCACACTAACTGACATCACTAATGGTCTGTTTTTTTTTCTTTTTATTGTTTTTTTTTTACTTGGGGAAAAGACCACTTGGTGCAATAAAGCCTAGGCCTCTTTACATCTAAAGAATTTTGCTCACCAAAAGTAGGTCAGCTGGATATCTCCCTTAGGGACATTAAATACGATCAGACAAATACATGCATGCTGTTTCTGCCCATGTAATGCCTAATGAGCCACATTCACTTTGTTGGACTTGAAAAAAAATCTGAAGTGATTATAACGTGTTATTTTTATATAAACATTGGCCTTATTATCACTTGTTTCCTCAAATCTTTGGCCATAGCAGTGTGTTTCATAATTTGGCGCTAGCTTTCCTGCCTGAATAGTGGTGTTAGTGAGAGACAGCCTGGAAAAGAGGGAACCGTTTGTTCCATGACTCATTTGCTATTAAGAGCAGAACTGGCTCTCAGTTTTTGTGTTGGTTTTCGATAAGAACAAAACAGCAAGTTGGGTTTGGTTTCATCAACATTAGAATACTTTGAGTAAGGAGAATTGATGGAGATCATTCAGCTGGTCGAGAGTTGAAGATTGAGAATGATGGACCTCTACGTTTAGCTTTTTTATGGTTTTGTAACCAGATTACGAGAAGTCAGACTATTTAGTGATTAATTCTTGTAATTTCTGTATATAAGGTATGTCATATAGGTTTGGAGCTGTAGTATTTATTGTTTAGAGTGTTTATTATATGCATAATGGATAAGTCGTTTGATCAAACTGTTATCTGACTAAATGTTTGTCAGATGTAGGAAGATGTTGATGCCATCTTTTGTTGCACACTATTATGTGTGTTATGTCTCAAAGGAAACAAATGTGATTAATGACTATTTGCAGCACTTCTTGCATTTATTTTGGTTCTATGTGTCTGCTTCACCCGGGGTTACAATCAAATTCACTGATGCATATTCAATGTGTAGGTCAACCATGATGCATGCTGGGCACAAAGCAGGTTTCCAGTTTCTGCCTCTGTTTCTTGTCACAATCTCTGCCAGCAGATCTCATACATATATTGAATGCGGACCTTGGCTCAGAAATGCACAAGGAGTTTAGCAAAATCGAGACAGCATATTACAATATGCTAAGGCAATTGGAGGCTTCTCAGTGAAATTATATCATATGTAATTTTGTTATTGTGAACAATGATAATTTCCTCTGTATCTATGGCACTATGACCATTTTATTTTTTTTTTATTTTTTTCCCACTGAAGACAAAATCTTAAAGTATACACTATAAATAGAGCTGCGCCTAACGATTATTTTTCATGTAGATTTATCTACAGATAATTTTTTTTATTAATCTAGTTAATTTCATTTTAAGCTTTTTTTTTTTTAATTTTTCAATTGATATGTTAATTTACTCAAAATAAAATATCACAGTAATGATATTTTAATCTTTATTTACTGTGAGTGCTTCAGCAAAACATTTAGCTTATAAAGGATATTGACGCATGTATAAGGCTTTTTAAATATCTTTTAAACCTTCTTAAGATTTGTACACTTTTAAAAATTGTTGCTCTGACATCATCGGTGACATCACATAATTGCCTTTTGAAGTTTTTGCCTTTGAAGTTTGCTTAACAAATATATAGTAATATCCTTTTTATAATTTTCAAAATGTTTATACTTTTTAAAACAATTTTTTTGACATCATATATGACATCCCATAATTGCCTTTTGAAGTTTTTAAGCGAAGTTTTGCCTAACCAGTATGTAAGGAAACAACATTTAATTTCAGCTGTATAACAAAACTTTCAGCTATTTCAGCAAAAAACGCTTTTTTTCAGCTTCTATTGGAAAATCCTTCTGGCGCCGGAGCATTCAGTGCACTTTGTTTTTGGGTCCTAACTGCTTCGGCATACATAGTTACTCAGTAAGAAACACTGTTCAGACTTTAAAACATTCAGCTTAAAAAAGACATTTATGCTTTTGTATGGCTTTTTAAATGTCTTTTATACTTTTTTATACTCGAAAGATTTTTATACTTAAACTAGATGATGATATCGATTACATCATCAATGGCATCACATAATTGCTTCTTGAAGTTTTTAAGACTAATCGGCTCTGAAGTACGCATTCACAGTGCATTTTCTCTTTGGAAATGATTTTTCTAGTTCAATAGTTTATTCAATCATCAACTCTTTAAACGAACAAACATGAGGAAGTATACATTGCAGGGCATAATTCAAATCTTCTGATTGACATACCGTGGTGGAAATGTACTGTATATAGAATACTGGAAACTGTACTATAGTATAGTATACTATTACTGTAGTATATTGTATAGTATTTCTAGATCACTTCATAGTCACAAATGTTTTTTGTGAAAAGAAAAACATAAAAAAAAAATCTTAGTGGGATCTGAAGAATTCTTATCCCGTGATTTCAGAACAAAAATACTTATTTCTGTATCTAGTACCTTTTACAGCCTAATGTGCGCAGGGTGAAGTAATTATCTTTATTGCGCCTAAATAATCCCAGATCCTGAATCTTTCTCTCCCTGGGATTTCGAGCTGTGTTTGCGATGAATTGACACACCTTTGTTAAATAATACACTGGCTACTGTAGTTTTTAACAATACTCAAATGCAAACAACAGTTGATGTACTTGTAGAGGACCAGTTTCCTGAGGAACAGTGGATTTGTTTATTTAAGGAAAGTGTGCTATATTGATGTGCATGAAATGCAGCTCTATGGCTACAGAGGGAGGGTTAGACTTCATTATGAGCAGACTATATAAATTGACCATAAAGTTTTTTTTTTTTGCATTGTAATTACATTTCATATTTGTGCCCATTTAATTTTCTCCCCTAGGTATTCTAGTGTGTCACCACATACGAAGTAATGTATGAAGAAAATGCTTCTCACCTTCATGTCCATTATCCCCTTATGTGAAAACACTTTACCCGATTTTTGTTTCCTTTCAGTGATTCTAGTTTGATTACATGTACATGAATGGTATTGGACGTCCTAATAGAGCAGTGTTGCCTACCTTTGTCCCATCCATTAAATTTAAACTATTTATATCCAAACAAAACAAAAGGTATAAAAGTTACTCACTGAACCACTGTTACCCATCCCTTAACAGTTAATAGTGTGACATAACTTTGCAGGGCAGAGAATAGCGCTGCCTTTCTGTGTGCATTTTCTGCTTATGCTTGCTTGGGTTTCCTTTATCTGGCGTCATGTCATCCCTTGGTTTTTGGATAATGTACTAACATTAAGTTATTAATCTGTCTCTCATTTAGGCTTCTTTTCAGCGCTCCAACAGCCATGACAAAGTGCGGAAGATAGTGGCTGAGGAGGGCCGTGCTGCTCGAAACCTCATAGCTTGGAGTGTACCACTTGAAAATAAAGAGGAGGAAGGTACCTATTATTTTGCTCAGTGCTCGACATTAACACTTGCCCACATGCCTGGGGAAAGTAAACTTTGTGGTTTTGGAATTGAAAATATAGGTGACTGTTTCCCAAACATTAATTTATGTTTCTCTCCCAGCCACAAATTGGTTATAATCTCATTTCATTGTAGAGCTGTCTTCTCTGATGTTACGCGAACCAGAAACCAGGAAGTTTGATGCTGTCTTTCCCCGCTTACTAATTCATGAAACCTTAATAACATGGGTCTACGCGAAGTGTTTCCGCTGTTGAATGAGGCAAATTTATCAGTGTTGTTAACAAGCCATAGAAAATATTCATGGTGCATCTTCACATTTTGCTTATCAATTCTATATCTGGTTGAACCAGAACTGAAGGGTGCATCGACAAACACAGTCTTTAAACGTCTTCCCTCTGAAAGACCAAACTGCAACAGTTGAAAGAAGCTGCCTCAACAGCAGTACAGCTGTGTCGCGGTTATTGTTAATAAGCGGTAAACAATTTCTTTCCAATCTAATAAAACGTTTTAAATATGACCAGTGAGCTAAGTAGTAAACTAAAAGAGATTCACAATTTTGCCTCGATGTGAGCAGCTATCCAAAATGTGTTAACTTCACCAAAAGTGGGAACTTTAAACGTTTACCAACATCCATAAAGTCTGGGATATTAACATTTTTACCAGCTGAATATCTTGGGGCTGTTAAAATTTGACTATAAAGTAGGCTATGAATCAGCAAATTGCTTTAAGCATGATGTATTTTCCTTTTTCTATTAAAAATAATCTCTTTAAATTCACAAAGTCACAATTTAGCCTCCATTTTATTTCTCTAATTTAAAAAGATGGATTAACACTTTTGCCTGTGTCTTATTAGCTTTTTCTTGAAGGCCCCTTATTTGCGGTATATAGAAAACTGTAAACTGTCTTAGTTTAATTTTAATTTAGTTTAACTTTTATCAGGTCTACATTTTCTGTTTCAGGCAAGTAAGTTTGTCTACCATGTGCATAAAACAACTCCTCTATATGCCCAAAGGGCAAGATGTCTACGCAGCTTAAGCCCTGCGGGCTAATATCAATGAGTAGAGTAAACAGAGTGTGACAGTCTTATTGTTTTGGAAGTGTTTAGTCATTAGTTTGGAGCATTGACTACAGACTTTCTTGAAGACAGTGATCAACACAGTTATCATTTTTCACGTCATGGGTAGACTGATAAATGTTTATCAGTATGGTTTGATATTTGAAAAACAAGTCTGGTAAATTGTCACTTGAAGCCTTTTCCCAAAGTATTTTTATGCTCCACATTATTTTGGCCTCTACAAAAAAGGAAGCTTTTAGGCCACCCTACTCAGAAGCCCACACCAGAGACTCCCATATTTCATTACTTTTGCTGTGTCGCTCACTCTTCTCTGTGGGTCATTTAAATTATTCAGTTAAGGGTGCTTCTTGCTATTGAATTTGTCATGAAAGCTAGAAATCTTCCAAAAATAGTATTGCATTGCATTACTGCAACTAAATAAATGTCCAACCTTTTATCTTTAGCACTTCACTTAAGAATATTGTCCTATTCCCTTCTGTTTTTTGACATTTGCATTTATCAAATAGTAATCAAACCCGCATTACTATGAATTGTTAAATAATTTTTCATGGCATCATATGAGCAGGTGGAACGTTAGCTTGCAGCTTAGTTTTTTTCATCCGTTCCTATTTTATAAGCGTTCTTTTTTTCTTTACATAGCAAAGTCCAAAAACAACTCCAGTTGCAACTCCAGGGGTCAGAGGATCAGTTCTGGACAACAGAGAAATAAGAAACAGGTAGGTGTATATCTGTTTCCACTAGAGGGCAGCATTCACCAAGCTAAATCAGTTTGGGTTTTTTGTTTTTTTTCTGCCAAGCAGTGATTTAAACACTTAAAAATTCACTGCAGTGGATCTGTGACTGTAACACTCTTGGAAAAGCTGAGTTCACCTAGAAACAGAGAAAAATTGAGAAAATCTAGTCTCCAACCAAAATCTGTCTTAAATGAACTGTTTAATTTAAAACAAATAGACTTAGTTCCTTTTGTACACTATTTTAAAAAATAAAATAAAAATTCTGCAAAGTCTGATATAGGATTACTTTGTCTCTCCCTGCACCAGTGAAATGCTTTATAACCAAATCAATTTTTTAAAATAATTGATACTTCCAGGTGCACTCTGGATAAAACCAATGTTGGGACGTATGGCATTAGCAGTGCCACAAAGTTCAGTACCTCTTGCCCTAGTCAACAGAAAAAAATACTGTGCCTGCTGTATTTACAGATTTTTACTGTCCACAGAATGCTGTTTTGGAAGGTAAGGGCACAGGCAGTGCCATGTTGGACAAGGGTGCAGAAAAAAGCCCCACCAAAGCCAGACAGCCCCGTAAGGTGGATCTGCGTGCACGCTACTGGGCATTCCTCTTTGACAATCTGCGCCGAGCTGTGGATGAGATTTACGTCACCTGTGAATCTGATCAGAGCGTTGTAGAATGCAAGGTTAGTCATGTCAAAAACATTTTGCCCTGGTAAAATGCAAATGTTACGTTCTTGAATCTTTGATATGAATATCTGACACGAGAAAATATAAATTCCTTTTTTAGGAGGCTATGAACACTAGAGGGGGACACTGAGCTCAGAACAAAATTTGTCGTTTACAGATTACATTCCTCTTGATCTCTGCTTTTTGTCAGAGGGTCTCCCTGCAGGCTTGCCGGTGAGAGAATTATCACAGGACTCTCTCATGGGCCTGGCAGACTGGACTGAAAATTGATGAAATACTGTAAACAATATTGTGTATGTGCTGTGTTTGTCATCAAGCATTTGCTGGAATAGTACTTAGCAATATGGAATGCATTTTGGTCTACATCTTGCACATAAAATAAGCATCATATTTAGCACTCATTCTGGTTGGTGGTGCTTCCTTGCAGTGGTACTGCAGTGTTTTCACTGGGCATGCTGGCATGAATCTGCTGCCCTTGTTTATTGATTCTTGTGCCATGCTGGTCTGTGGTCAGTGCCATAGCCCAGTTCCCTGTGGTGTGGTCGGCTTGCTTTCTGTGCCACAGTGCAGCTCCCTGTGGTGTGATCAGCATGTTTTCAGTTGGCCTATGTGAGACATCAGGTTGCGCGCACATACACTCTTACCACCATAATCCCTATACACCCAATTGCTGTCTAATGGCCATGGACCTGGGCATTATTCATAGCTCTTCCAAACCTCCCAGCTTGGGCTTAATGGACACTGATAGATGATGGAGTCATCATGAGTAGATGCAGAGTGCTGTGATTAGACCCTAGCCACAATCCCCGAGTGTGGCTATGGGCAATCTGCATTGTGCACTCACCCAAATGGCTAACAATTTTTCACCTAAAAAGTTATGGACACAAGAAAGTGATGCCTCATTTGCTGTTGAGGCTATATTACTGTAATACTTGCTGTAAGAACCTTGGTGCTGACATATGCTTTCCTATATAGCGGAAACCATTTCCACCAAACAGAGTAATACATACATGCCTAATAATGATGCCAACAAGCCTGCAGACTGTTTCTTATTTTGAAATAATACCCAGAACTTCTGACGTGTATTTTGATTCTGAAATTGAAATGAAAAACAATATTCTGGATAATGAATACATTTAAAAACAATAGTGTTAATCATTTACCTGGGATCAGCTAGAATGACCTGGCCACCACTACATGCTCATTCTTGTTTCATTGTTTGGACCACAGGGTTTTACTGCTTATCATACTTTATGGCAACACCTCAGAAAGGTTAAACATTTAGTCATTTCTCATGAAATGTTATGTGAGGACTGTATTTAGGTAAGTGTGCCTGATAACACGCTGAAAGCCACTTTATGGTGCCTTCACTCACTGTTGGTTTATCTGTCAGAGGAGCAGCAGCGCTTGCTCCCTCTTGGCCTTCATTACCAAATGAACACTGGGCCATAGCGGTGGTCTTTGCCTGTTAACTAGCTCTAATCAGCAGACCTGCTTCTGGACACATCTTTCACTGGCCTGACTTGTCTATTAACTAAAAGCACTGTGAAGCTTTACTCTCAATTACCACTCCCTTCACGCTCCCCATCAATCATTTGTGTCCGTTTCATTAGAGCTCTGGGAAAAAGCACTACACAGCTCACCACCTCTGGACAACTAACACTGAGTCAGTCCAAGTGCAAATAATGGGCATTTGCTATAGGGATTTGCTTTCCCTGTTTTTCCACAAACCCTTCGATCAAGTGTATGTCTTTGCACATCAAGAGGTGTGGGTCAGGTCCTGCTTTTTAACAACACTCCTGATCTTTCAGATTCCTGTCAGTTTAAACTGACTTGAATGGTAGATTTGAGCTCCCAAGCATTTGAGATGTCGGTTACTCATATTTAGTGAAAAGTGAAGTTTTTTTTTTCCCATTTAGCTTTTGATTGTACTGACTAATTGCCAAAATATTTAATATCACAGACAGGCCCCAAGTAGTACATTTTGAAAATGCACATAGTTGATGCTTACAGTATACAAAGGTTATAAAAATAGAACTACAGAATCTAAGAAAGTATAATTAAGTTGAGATCAGGTTTTTTGACACGGTTTGTTTATTTTTGTTTTTTCTTTAGCAAGTAATATAAAAAAATATTTTGGATATTTTTCAGCTTTATGAAGCAAAATGTACTGTTCTTACTGATTTAACATTTATTTGCACAGTTCTTTACATTTTCTTGTAGTCTGCTGTGTAATCAGTCTCCATCCTATATTTACTGCTATTAGGAGGTGTTGATGATGTTGGACAACTATGTACGGGATTTCAAAGCTCTCATAGACTGGATCCAACTTCAGGAGAAGTTAGAGAAAACAGATGCCCAGAACAGGTGATCTTCTTTAGTTTCTCTTTCACGTTTTCCTTTTTTTGTGTGTATTCTCACGATTTTGAATTGCTCCCTGGGGTGACACTGGAAGTGCCCGTGTCTGGTCCCTGGCTTTAAGTCACAAACAGACTGGATCAATAGCCTTGGCTTTATTTCAAAGGGAAGAGTTTATTGGCTTCTCTTTAACACGGTGACCACGGCAACCATAAATTGATTAAGAAATTACATTTCCAGTGCTTCCACATAGTTTGTTCATTTAAAGCTTACTGTTAATCAATAATACAACCTGCAGCCTCTACAAGCTTCATTTATTGCATAAATTACTGCAAATGGATCAGTTATTTAAACGATTTGCCAAAGTGTGAGGCAAGCCACTGCGTGTTTAACAGCTAGAAATTGTAATTAATTTATGTTAAGTGATGTTTGCGACATTTACTTTGTTTAGGCCTACCTCCTTAGCTTGGGAGGTACGTAAGATGTCTCCCGGACGGCATGTGATACAGAGTCCCTCAGCAGACAGAATGGTTCCTTCTCCAGGTGCACGTCGCACTCTAAACTTCGGGTAAGCTCTGTCTCACTGCTATTGTTTCTAGTCAACCTCCTCATCTCAACTTAAACTTTTTATTTGATTAACGATGTATAACGGCATCCTGTTATTAGCTGATCAATATGTCTGTTTTTGAAGGGGATAGGAAATGCAGATTATCTTATCTTGCAATATGGCCATTGATTGTTGATGGCAAAGCATTAGTTTAATGCAGTTTGAGTCTCGCTCTTTTGCCATGGACTCAGTGGAAGGTGTAGATGAAAGTCTCAGTTAAAGACTGCTGAAGCATTGGTTCAATATGTGCACTGCTCAGTAATCGGATGCTGCAGGAAATGGATATTGATCATTACGGAGGCCTTTTGTCCAATTCAGTCCCATGCTATCTCTGAGTAGAAAGTGTTGGATTGGTTAGATAGACTGTCTTCGGCTTGCTAAAATCTCTACAACAGGCAGCAAAGTAGGACCAATTCAAAGATGATTGAATAGGTCTGAAAATCCTAACTGTTAAAAGTAAAGCTTTCACTGTGCAGGTGTAAATTAACAGGTTCCTATGTATGATGTGTGTGTTTAATTCAGTGGCCCTCCACCTACAATGGCTTCAGCACGGCTCTCGCACACAGGCCCCAGCTGGGCAGACAGAGTAAGGTGCACTCATTCTGTCCCTAGCTCCAATCAACCAACCACAAGCCCAGTTGAAAAATCTGGTAAGAAATCACTCAAGCCCACCTCAGGTTGTACTCAAGGAATGTCCTCAGAGAGGGTTTTTTTTTTTTTTTTTTCCTAGTATAGACAACATGGTGACAATAGTTTTTTTCCCTGCCTCATATTTTCCAGTTAAAAATGATGAGGGCTGGGAGACCGTCCAGCGAGGACGCACTGCCAAGCCTCGCTCTGCTGCCATAGTTGCCAAGGTCAGTCCTGTCTTGGCTCATGTCGCCCCCAAACAGGACAGCGCCAAGGGTAACCAGTCACATCTACCACCACAGGAAGGGCAACAACTCCATAATCTCTGTTGCCTGGCCAAGGACTCAACCCAGACTAACACTGAGCAGCAAGTTCCTGCAGAGCCCAAGCCACTGGAGAAGGTTGGACATCAAGAAAGCAGGAACATGATGGAGGTACTGAGGTTCAGTACTGTGTGATGTCTTTCTCCTAGAGCAGTCCCAGAATATCAATTATTCACAAAGAGCAATGTAACACTAGACCGTTTTATCAGCCACATTTGTTTTTGTTTTGGGCCCCATGGTATACATAGACAGACAATCCAGACAGGCGTATCAGCTTTAATGCGATTGATTGTATACTGACATTTCAGAGGCAGAAAACCCATTTTCCCTCTCATGAAATATTATACGCTGTCACTGGCTCAAGACACACTTTGAAGGAATGTATTATAGCCATCAGTTAAGTTTAAATACAAATCTGTATTTCTAATATTTGTGCTTATATTGATCTTCATTGGATATTTAGGGCATGTCAGTATCAGCTTCCCTGCATGATTTGTGTCTTTTAGCTGTGTGTAATGTGTAGATTGTTGAGTATTTGTTTTTTATTGCTGTCAGGAATTGCTTCTAATATGCATGTCTTAATTGAGTTTGCGTGTGTTTGTGTGTGTGACTGTCGGTGCAGCCCCCAGCAGAGAGTGTACAACAATCGGGGCAGTGTGTCGACACACCCTGTGAAGACGCGCCTCCCCCAATACCAGCTCATACCCCTTGCCAGGCCCTAGAGCCCACCCCATCTTCAGCCCCGGCCTCACCAACAGACATTACCTTATCAGTCCCAGTCCCAGTCCCTGCTCTGGCCTGCTCCCCATCCCCAGATCCTCCCCAGATGGATGGGCTTGTTGCACTGTTGGCCTTGGGGGACAGTGTGGCTGAGGGGGGCGCGTCACAGGGCATGGCCACATCTGCTCCAGGACAGGCTGAGACTCCCATGGCACCGGTGAAACTGGAGAGTGTGCTGGACCCCACAGAGCTTTCAACTGTGAGTGCTGAGAGATGGAGGAGCAGAGGGAGGGGAGGGGAGCCAGGGGTTCCCCAAGGGCCCTTCATCGCCTAAACAAAGTCAATCTTAAGAAACCTCAAGACTAAATGTGTAGGCGGGATTGCATAGCTCTGTGTAGTGTTATTATAACTCCATTCACTGTGAAAAATAGCTGTGAGTAGATGGCTATTGTAGTCAAACAAGTGCTCCCATGGTGTCCCCCCTAAAATACGCTTATTTTATTTATTTTGGTCACTTTTAAAAATATGTGCAAAAAAACCTGCAGAAGCTGGAGGTTCCACTTTTTGGCACTGTTCATATTAGGCAGAATTAAATTTGGACAGTATTGTCTGTATTCATCAGGTGTTATGTGTAAGCACAGAGCTCCATATGCTTAATCAAAGATGACTGCATGGCTAAGCAGGCTACTGTCAGAATTTGACAGGTGGTGTATTATATTGGGGGTGGTGGTGGGGGGGAGGTCAACTTAAACTTGCAGTGAAGTCTATTTGGCAACCAATTTAACACCACCATTTTTTTCTTCTGTTGCTGTACCTAATATTTGTGTTTAGAGAGGTTTATGTTCTCATACATGCATATATATTGCAGAAGGCTTTCTTATTGACCTCTGTAACTGATTTAAAATATTTGCTACTTACTATTGCCATCTTACAGCAAGACATACTGTAAACTCTAACTTCTAATCACTGAAATCCATAAGTTGCCTCCTCCCCCCCCCATCTCTTCATCCTCACAGTAAACATGCACTGCATGACTACTGAATGCTTCCTCACTTTTGATTTTTGTGATGATTATGTGGTACAAACGGTGATTGGGTTGATTATGGGTGTGCATCTCAATCTTTGAATTATACATCCAAATACAAAATCAGACTACACAGAAGTTCAAATGTATTATTGCAGGTGTGGGTGATTTTAACACTTACATTATTTACCACATTAAACTGCTAAATATATTTCAGTATTCATACACTGAGCAGGAGATCTTATATTCTGAAAGGTATTCACATATAAAGCAGTGCAAATATACATCTTTCTCACAGATTCAGCAACAACAGAAATTTGTTTTTCACAGGTAGCCTGTTTCACGGGATTATTATTATAATAACAAGCATTTGTGATTTTATGATCACTCACTGTTCAATTTTGGTTTGAACATCGTATTACCAGAGTTTAAAATGTGTTTGTCAAGTGTCATCTATGCTATGTGTTCAGCCCCAATCAATGGCAGAGGTCCTGGCCAAGAAAGAGGAACTTGCTGATCGACTGGAAAAGGCCAATGAGGAAGCAATCGCCAGTGCCATCGCTGAGGAAGAGCAGTTGACCAGGGAGATTCAGGCTGAGAACAACGACCTGGAGACTGACAACGAAAGTGACTTCTCTGTAAGAGTCGTCATTTACACTTAATATGTTTAGCATTTTTTTTTTTTTTATCAACAAGTATATGGACTGATAAAACCCCAACTGCTTTTTCAGGCTAGCATTGGCAATGGAGGTTGTGGAATTAATCTGGATTGGAGTGACATGTTAGCAGATTATGATGGTATGAAGATCAGGATATACATTAACATGGAACACTGACTATTTTTAATGGGAAATGTTATATTAAAGTCTATCCATTTTCTTTGCTTTCTTTTCTGTAGCTCGAGAGACGTGGCGTCAGAGTAATTCATGGGGGGACATAGTGGAAGAGGAACCTGCTCGACCTCCTGGGCATGGGATCCACATGCATGAGAAATTGTCCTCACCATCACGCAAAAGGTGTGTGTGTGTGTGTGTGTGTGTGTGTGTGTGTGTGTGTGTGTGTGTGTGTGTGTGTGTGTGTGTGTGTGTGTGTGTGTGTGTGTGTGTGTGTGTGTGTGTGTGTGTGTGTGTGTGTGTGTGTGTGTGTGTGTGTGTGTGTGTGTGTGTGTGTGTGTGTGTGTGTGTGTGTGTGTGTGTGTGTTCTATCCACCTAGTAGCTCTATTCTTATTTAATGCACCACAATCTGCTCATTTGCAATCCCCTCACCTTATTTTGACAACGATTTAAAACAGTTGCTTGAGAGTTAAAAGCCTACTTAGTGCATCTGACCCTTTTCTTATTAGGATACCACCCAGAACGTCCAAACAGGCCTTAGTGCCTATCAGAGCCTATGTCTGCCTTGTGCATTGTTGGTAAGGGAACAGAAAGAGATGAATGACATGTTTCCATATTTGTGACAGAACTATTGCAGAGTCAAAGAAGAAACATGAGGAGAAACAGCTGAAGGCACAGCAGCTGAGGGACAAACTGCGGGAGGAAAAGACTCTCAAATTGCAGAAGCTCTTGGAGAGGGTGAGTACGTTGTGCCGAGTTGACAGAAAACAACGTTAAAAAAAAACTATGCAAGCTAAGACTATGCTGGCTCACAATGAGAGGTTCTGTCAGCACACTGCCCAATAGAATCACTAAATATTACAACCTACTCCATTCGCATCCAGGCCAACTGGCCTCTGACTGTCGTGAGCTCCCTGGGCCAAAATCAACAGCCTTTCATGAAGTTTGTTTTTGTTCTCCCAACGATGGCAAAATAAGTCAAACCTAGAATAAAGCAGGATTAACCACATAAACGCATCAAGTGGTGTATATTCATGTGAATCCCCCTGTGGGCACATTGGAGAGGGTCAGCTGAAACATCAAGAATCTGTTGTTCCTGTTATCCTGGAGAATGTATCATACATCTATTTTTAATCACGCTGGCTTAATTTTCATTTTCTACATTCTCCAGGAGAAGGAGGTGAGGAAGTGGAAGGAGGAATTGTTGGAACAACGTCGGAAAATGATGGAGGAAAAGCTGTTGCATGCAGAGTTTAAGCGAGAGCTACAGCTCCAAGCTATTGTGAAGAAGGCCCAAGAAGAAGATGCCAAGGTATAATGGATGGGGTTCCCTGAAAAACCATGGTCATATGTATGTGACAGTTGAGGAATTAAGTAAATAATGTGTGATATAGGCATACTTCTTTCATTTAAAGTGCTACATTATATTCATACATACACAATGTTGATTTTTTTTTTTTTTTTTTTTTTTTTTAAATAATATTGGGAAATGTCAGTTTGACTAATGCTAGCCTAAGTATTATTGCTATTTTAAGACTATTTAGGCTACAAACAACCAGTCTCTGTGTGTGTGTGTGTTGTACACATTGAATTTTTTTGTGTATATAATTTATTTTTATTTATTTCATCCTTGTGCACAAAAAATGGGTCTGTACAGGTGAATGAAATTGCTTTCATCAACACTCTGGAAGCCCAAAACAAAAGGCACGATGCCCTGGCCAAGTTAAGTGAGTATGAACAGCGCCTCAATGAGCTGCAGGAGGAAAGACAGAAGAGACAGGAGGAGAAGCAGGCCAGAGATGAGGCTGTGCAGGTAATACAAAAGCCAGTGCTGTATTACATATACATTCTTTTAATTTTTTTCCCCCCTGTTTTATGATTTGAACAGTCTATCTTAGAATTTGTGAACAACCCATTCTAGAAACTGAGACATAATCTTGCTGCTATAAATTTTCATTATCATCCTCTTTCACTTTTGCCATCTGTGCTCGGTAGGAGCGTAAACGGGTCCTGGAAGCAGAGCGACAGGCAAGAGTGGAGGAGCTGTTGATACGGAGGAAGGAGCAGGAGGCTCGTATTGAGCAGCAGAGGCAGGAAAAAGAGAAGGCAAGAGAGGATGCTGCTCGGGAAAGGGCAAGGTTTGTAGTTTCAAATCCTATCAATCTATCTACCTACCTACATCTGACTGAGTGATTTAAATAAGTTAGATAAAATTTACGGGGATTTTTACAATGATTTTGTATATCCTCTGAAGAGATCGAGAAGAGCGGCTGGCTGCACTTAGTGCTGCTCAACAGGAAGCCATGGAGGAGCTGCAGAAGAAAATTCAGATGAAGGTGAAGTTTATACCATTCCACCATTACTTCTCTACCATAGGAATCCTAATTTCTTATGGCCCCTGGTTTTTGCGGTTTCTTCCACAGCATGATGAGAGCAGCCGCAGGCATATGGAGCAAATTGAGCAGAGGAAGGAGAAGGCAGCTGAACTCAGCAGCGGTCGACATGCTAACACAGACTACGCTCCCAAACTGACACCATATGAGCGCAAGAAACAGTGCTCCCTGTGTTGTGTTGTGGTACGTACAGTTTCACAGCTTATTGATTTCCATTGGTGTCCTTCACTTGTATGCACGGTATTAAATTTGATGTTTAATTTCTATAGTTTCTGACAGTCGTTTCTAAAACAAGTCCTCAACACTTTCTTACTACCTAAATTGTTCTCCCACCTTTAATTGAATTATTTTATTCTGACCTAAAACAGTATGTGAGTATATCTTTGGTATGCATGGATGTGAGAAAAAACAAAGGCACTTGCTGCAGCAGAACAACGTCTGACAACTCCTATGTTTTTGATAGCAGGCTATATTTACATACAAAAGCTGATGGGAAGGTGAGTCCTAGAGGGCGCATTTTAAAAGAGAATTTGTCTGAACTGTGTAAATGTTGACTCTTAAAACAGAAATTTATGACTGTGTTTGATGGTGCTTTTTCAATTGGCGGGTAACAAATCCACAAGTGGACACATTTGTCTGTGATGGACCAGTTACCATGGCAACAAGAATGGGACCCCTTGAGTTTTCAAACCAGCTTTAGATAAAGAGCAAATCTTGTTAAAATGTTAGATGACCTCTACGAGCAACTGACACCAGAGATCACGGATGGGTCAGCAGCAATCACTTTATTTAATGACATTAAACAGGAACCATTCTAAATGGGCTTGTGTCCAGATATTGAAGGGGAAAAAAATATTGCTTGCTCTACACCTCCCTCCAGTTGTGGCTGTTTATCAGACCTGTGCTATGTTGACATTATTTAGACATCTAGGACGAGTTCACTGGGGGGCGGCTGTAGCTTAGTTGGTAAAGGCAGTCTTACAAAGACCACAGGGTCAGTGGTTCGATCCCCAGCCCTTGCTATATGTTGAAGTCTCTGGGCAAGACACTGAACCCCTAACAGCCCATTCTCCTCCCCAGCTATCCAGTGCCAATAGAAATTGAGGAGGGTTGCGTCAGGAAGGGCATCTGTGTAAAAACTGTGCCAAATCAACATCTGGACAAGTGGTGACCCTGAACTCACGGGATAAGCCGAAAGGACAAAAAAAAAAGGACGAGTTCACTGTATTGTTCAGACTGTGTTGTTCTCTGCATTGACCTTTTTGACCACCATGCTTGTGCTTGCAGATCACTTCGGAGGTGCACCTGTTCAGCCACACTAAGGGCAAGAGGCACCAACAGGCCGTGAGAGACAGTAGCAGCATCCAGGGCCGGGAGCTATCTGATGAGGAAGTGGTGCGTATCCCCTACACCTTGACAGGGGCAAGCATTCCCTCATGCTGTCAAAGAAAAGCACTCTACCACTGCTTGTGTCATGTAAAAAGACAGCGATAAAATGCTAATCTTTTATGACATGGTCATAATCATTGTTTACACGCCCCCTTATATACTGTCACTGCTCTGTTGCTGCCTTTGTGAGATTACAAATGGGCCTTGAAATGTACACAGTTAGGGTTCAGTGCTTTTGAGTAGAGGGGTGACATCACATCCTTGTCTCCAGGCTGTTTTTGTCATGCAGCGCTTTCCATGGGAAGGCAGCTTGTTAATGCAAGGTAACCTCTCAGGCTGCAATATGAGATTGGCTTTTCAGCAGTGCTTATTGTGAGCTTGACAACTGTTGGTGCCATACACGGCACCTTTGGCCATAGCAGCTCTTTAATTCAAGAGTGTTTTTTTTTTTTTTTTTTTTTTTTTTTTTTTTTTCAATAATTGATACCTCCTCCACTCTTTGCATGGATCATTAACTTTTCAAATGCAGATGGAAATATGATAAACAGTTCATATATAGACATTACCTAATTTGCACTTTGTACTTAACCACAACATTTAAGCTTGTTTTCCTACATGAATCTTGCAGTCAATACTATTCATTAAGATTAAGCCCTTGAACTGTAAGTTATTCTCTATCTATATTCACAATTAGGTTTTCTTATATGTGAAAGCTAATCAAACTGTCCAGTAGGTTTATGTCTGTAGATTTTATTTAGATGGGCTTTAGGTTTATGTGCCCCCTTATTATTTATATTATAGTTAATTTTGGTATTCACTATTTCATTCATCACAATTTCATACACAGCCAACTATTCAGACTGCAGCTCCATAACTCTTTATGCAATGAAAGATTTTTAATTAAAATGAAGATGGTTGGCTCTACTGTGCAGAGGTCACTCCATAGTTTTTCTGTGGAAGAAGGCAGCAAGCACCCTGCCCCTTTATATTTAGTCACTTTCTCTCATTCTCAAAGATGTCAGAATTAAATTGAAAATCCAGTGATTACCAACAGGGCAGGACTGAACATGTGGGGGTAACACAAGAGTGCAATCATTCTTTGTACGCACCATCTGTTCTTGTTTCGTATAATGCAGGTAATAGTGCAATCAGAACACACAAACTGTTATATTGTTCTGGTCCACATTGAATACAGTTGCAAAGAAAAGTAACGGCACAGTTTGCAGTTTTCTGCATAAAATGGTCTTGAAATCCGAAGATTGAATCATGTCAACTGGAATTCTTTTTTTATCCAAGCAGAATCTTCTGCTTGGAAAAATACCAAAACATTTCTAACCAAGAAAAATTTGAGCTTTCAATCACTGCTGATTCAATCTTGGGATAGCAAAACCTGGATGACTGCGAATCTATTAGGTTTAGCTCTGGTGTTTCCTGTCAGAAAAGCCTCATCTCTCTGCTTATCTGCAGTGTTTCTCGAGCACAGCCTATAGAGCGTTACCCCAGTTGCACAGTGTATCTGAGCTGACATGCCAAATGCACTGAATAGTCCTAAAGGTCTTGTCGTTGAAGCTGTACTGATGACAAATTGAGAACCTTGATGAAATATCCAGACTGCCAGCTGAAGCAAGCTTCTCCCTGCGCACTGTTTTGAGATCTGAGTCATATAACATAGAAGCTGCTGTTGAAAGAGTGTGTGTGAATTATTCAGTGTTCACTTTTCCCCTCCTAAAATGTCAGCTTACAGCTACAAAAATCATGTAGAACCACTGCAGTGATGGTAACTCAATCCAGTCAATGAGCATATCTTACCTAGTATTCAGCTGTTGTTGTTTTTTTTTTTTTTTTTTTTTAGCCAAATGGAAATCCTACCTCTCAGGCCTTTTGTGTGACAAAAGAGGCAATGTATGAACACACCCCATAGAATCTATATTTGTGTAGATTGCCTTTTAGATCTGTGGTAAGTCTGTTTTTCCAAAAAGGAGGAATATTTAGTGGCATCACATTACTTCCACTGGAGGCACTCTTTGTTATGATGTAGCAGCAATGCCCTTAGGGGAACATTTTTGCTGCTTTGTTACAGTGTTTCAATGGTAGACACCTGTCTGTCATCAAGTCTGATTGTTGCAAACTCTGAAAGTCTAAATAAATTACATTTTGAAAACCTTCCTGGAAAGAGAAAGTAGGGTATTATTTGCTAAGAGATCATACTCTGAATCAGTATTTTACTCTCTTTTGTAGCTAAATATTTTAAGGAACCTTTTGTTACTGGTGTGAATTTTTATTTTAAGTGTGCTACTGAAACAATTCCATTAAGCAAGTAGCTATTGGTCTGGATAGCGTGTCAAACGGATTACTGAACAGCTGCCTCCCACGCAAGGGACAGCTATGCTGGTGAGTCATGACTGACCTGTAGAAAGCAGGGAGTAGAGGGCAGAGGTGTATGCATACATAAAGACACGCACATCCCTTCTAAGAAACATAATACCTCCCTTGCATGCAGTGCTGCTTTCATGTCCTACTATCCTTTTTTTTATGTTTATCCTTGTTTTTATCTTTTAGGTTAAAAAAAAATCTATATCCATCCATATTAGATATCAGATTTGACTGACATTGCTGACATCCCTACAACAGTCAATCCCTCAAAAAAGGCATAGAAAAGTGCTGTGAATTACTTTTGACATTTGGCAGAAAAGTGTGTGTGTGTGTATGTATGTGTTAATGTAGGACTTTATTGCTCCTAGTATAATATTTTTAAAATTGTTAGAAAAAATGTTTTCAGTCTGTAACTTTGTGACACTAATTCATTTTCCTCACTTCAGCCCACATCTTTACACCTGTTTTGATCTGATAGCCTTGGACTGAAAACCCCTATTCAGGTAGCAGGTGCACTGACTTGTGACCAAAGGCTACACACAGGTTTAGCTCCACTGTTAAATTGAAACCCTTTATCTGTGAGACCATCGTATCCTCCAGGGTGCTGGATGACAGCATAATTGGGTAATTGGTTTCTTGCACATGCATCATGTTGTTCAAATTAGGTTACATTACCCTGTCTCTTGGTAGAAATATCAGAATCAGAAGGATAAGGCAGGAAGCAACACCTTCAGCCATTTAGCATGTCTGTGGGTGGCTTCACAATATTGTAGAGTACTAAAGGTAATTACAGGACATTGAGGTGCTATTGAGGGGTTGATCTGTCACACAATAGATTAAATACTGTCAAAGTGAAAAACCTTAACTTTATGATAAATGTCACTGAATTACAATGTTATGTCATCTATCCTGTATTGATAAACTCACTTTCACTATGGGGAAGCAACACTTCTGTAATATTACCATTGTAAAATATACATATGACATACTGCCCCTTCTGTCTTTTTGCCATTCTACAGTTTGTTCCTATTTTATTTTATTTTATTTTTTATGCTAAAGCAAAAACATACATTTGTTATTTTAAAGCTTGTAGCCACCATTGTTTTTGATGTATTATCTTTTCCCTATATGTAGGAGCATCTGTCCTTGAAGAAATACATTGTGGATATAGTGACGGACAGCTCTGTTTCATCTGAGAGCGTAAAGGATGGAGAAGAGCGACAGAAAGCACGAAAGAAGGCAAAGAAGCTCCGTGCCAGGATGAACTCAAGGTAGTAATTCCATTTTTCTCTCTGTCTATCTGTCTTAGTTGTCTGTTCTTCTGCATCTTTATCCTCAGAGCTAAGGAGGACAAAACTGTGCCAAGACCTTTTTTATGAGTGACAAGAAGATGGAAAGCAAATGTTATGTGCATCCTGGCTGTCCACAAGGTAACACAGATGAGCTTAATTTATGACCACTTTCTGTGATTGGGGAGCAAAACTGCAAATCGATATGCAGGGTCCCAGCTTTCACCTGTAAAAAGGTTTCCTTCAAATTGCTGCCATGGCATTGCCAAATCTGAAGTCTTCCTTTGTATACAGGATATATGTTAAAGTATGTATGAACCATGCCCATATTTCTTCTTCTGCGTTATTGATTTTTAAATGAGGTATCAAAGAAAATCAATAGTAATCAACAAATAGGTGGCAGAGCTGCTGTGTGACCAGACCTGGCCACGAGCTCCGTCAGATTAAATAACTGTCACAACAGGAGGGAGGGAAATGGAAAGGGACACAGCGTTGTCAGTGCTCCCTATGTTATTACTAGAAATGGTACTTTTACTATTGGAAAACTGGCAATCAAAGTGAATTTACATGTAGGTGTTGGTCAGGAACCATTCCTACCCTTTTCCCCTCTCCCCATTATTGACAGTTCAAAGATGGAAAGTTTTTGCAGTACAGCTTGACCTGAGAACAATGTAATACACACAACCAAACAAACAAAAAACTTATAGTCCCAAAAACAAAAAACACTAAGTTTGTGATGTGGCTCTGGGTTCTCTTGTCCACATAGGGGACTGAGGTTAGAATTAAAAATACACATGCCATTTTGTGGGGACAAGACCGCTAAACCCCTTAGAGTAACAAATCCCACCCCGCCAGGCGTGGCCCCACCCAGACAAGGGCCACCTTGGTGTCAGTCCCGAACCCAGATTTAAAAAAATGGGAGGGTTGCGGCAGGAAGGGCATCCGGCATAAAAACACACTGATGCAAAATCAATGTGCGGAAAACGCTCCGTTGTAGGGACCCCCGAACGGACAAGCCGAAAAGCCATACATCTTTGAATTTTTGGCAGCTTTAATGATTCTAATAGGTTTCCAACCTTTTACAATGATTAACCTGGGGCTAAGACCATGACTGAGATATCCAAAAAGAATAAGACAATACAACATTCTGTAAAAAGGATATTTTAAAAAGAAGTGGCTGCTAGTCTTGTCTTCATTGAACTAAAAAAGTGACAATATTTCTGTTCACCATCACTCCTGGGCCAGCTCTTTTAAGACCAGCATTCAAAGGCAGAAGGCTTTCAGAGGTCATAAATAACAAGGAACCCCAATAAACACAAAAGTGGGCCACTTCACGGCTGGATGGAAATGAATCATTTTACCACTTTATGGTATCTACAAACAATGAGTGGTTCTTCAGCCAACCTGTGGGCCTGTGTTGGCATAAAGTGACGTAAAAGGTGAAGGGCTTGGCTCAACTTCCCTTTTATAATAGGTCTTTGGGAAGAAAAATATGATTGTAAAACATAATTTTTATTATCTTGTAAGTTAGTATCACGATGCGTTTGTTCTGATCTTGGAAGCCAATGTCTCCTTTTTATTTTTCTCTCTATCACAAGCCTCTCGTCTGTTGGTGGGTGCTCGTTGCACTCAGCGGAACAGTGTTGTTTTAATGTAGACGTCAGGTGGTGGTGTGTGCATACAAAGACGCTCCTGTATGGGGTATGAAATGCATTATGAGGTGTCAAGCGTGGGTGGTTTTACTTGGTTGGTAGCCTTAGATAATGGGGAAAATGTCTTGCTTGAAATTAACTCAAATTCTTAACTATGCAGACACAAGATAAATAGTTTAATACACTTTTTTATGTGTTATTATAATTAAGGTTTGCCCCTCTTGTGTCATGATTTGGTCATGTTTTTGCAGTATTAATAAAGGGTGTTTCTAAAAGAAATGAGGGTTGAAAAATGGAGAGGAGTTATAAAACATAGTCATACAACATACATTTGTGCTTTCTCTCTCATTGCTCTTTTATTTATTGCCCAAGTCCCATTTCGCATCAGCTGCTTCTGACCATAATGAAAAGCTCAGCAATTGCTCCCTGTTAAACCTGGTTAGCTATAAACCTGTCTAGGATTAATATTGTAATATCATGAATGACAAATAGGGTGACTATAGTCCAGGCCCTTCTTAATGCAAATCTGTGACACACAGGACCCAGAAATTGTAGTTTACTAACTCATTTTCTGTACATCAATATAATATACATTGAACCCGAGATGAATAAATTAGTAATGCTACTGTATTGCTTAATACAATGATATTATTATTCCTGGATAAGCAGTAAAATGATTTTGACTAGTCTCTAACTGTTAAGTGAGTTGTCATTTGCTGTTAAAGGATTGCCCTTGAGTAAAAAATTGTGAACAGTAAACCAGGCTTTGTTTGGTCCAGGATTGATGTTCTGGGACAGATTCACCCATCTAATTTCCAGAAGCATTTGGTTCTGTCATTGTAGAGCTGGGGAGCCGGAAGACTTTCTAACTCCGGTCAATAGTTACCTATCATGTCTGGGAATGCCTGATTGACAGATAGAATCTCCTTCTCAATTACTTACACACACAGTCTGGCTGGAGTAATGCCACAGAGATGCCAGTCTCTTATGACCATGACCTTTCAGGAAGTCACATATTCAAAACATTGTTTATGTTGATTGTTACCTCATTAACTGTTTATTTGACAATGGGTGAAGTAAAACTTGATCCCCCCCATGTTAAAAGGACTCAAAGACAAAAGGATTTGTCTTGGTGAGATGAATGGCTGGGAGCAAAACACTTGTCCCTACAGAGCCATTGTCTGATTATTATAAGCCAAGCAACTTGGAATGGTTGACGGGCATAATAAACAGACTCGGACTAGGCTTGAACGGCTTTTCTGTCTTGTTTTTTTTTTTACTTACACATTGATTGGCCTGTCAGTAAAGAACACAACTAAACTTTTTTTCTTGAATTCAAATACTTTATACGACTTCTCCCTCTGCAGGGCAAGGGAATATGAGACATCAATGGAGGCAAAGACACAGGTCCCTGATTCACCATACAAGGCCAAGTAAATGTTTTCCTTTATATAACTTGAAGTTGTATGTTTTTACATATTTTTTAAATTCTAATAATTACAAAGATGTGTCAGTAACTTGTATTTATAATTGTTTTTAAAAACTTTTGAGCTGTAAAATCAGAAAATTAGTTAGAAATACGTAATTACTAATACCTTATCATGATGAATTTAGTTTTAGGGCTACAATTAACAGTTAATTTATTTTAATTTTATAGTAGGTAATTCATAGCAGAAAATTATAAATTATCATATTATCTATTCATTATTATGTTATAATATTATGAATTAGATTAAATATTATAAATTATAAATTACGTTTCCCAGACCCTTCTAAACCCTTCCGTGGCTTGAACCATTGCATGTTTGGAATTATTTTTTTTGTTATTGTTTGAATACTGTTTTTAAAATTATTCAGATTGTTTTGTGGACCTGTATTACAAAATTTGTGTATATAATTTGCTGTCATAGAAAACAATGAAAGCGGTAAATCTTCATATTCAAGAACTCTCTGTATTTTCTTTTAAAATTTTTGGAAAACAAATCTTAAAATATGAAATATTTCTTAGTCAACTAATTATGAAAGTTTGCTGAGGTATCTGAGGAAATGGCGCCTGTAATCAGATTCATAATAACATTTGGTTTTCGTATGTTCAGGTTACAGCGCCTGGTAAAGGACCTGCTGAAACAGCTGCAGGGTCAGGACAGTGGCCAGTGGGCCAACAACAAAGTGTCTGGTCTGGACAGAACTCTGGGAGAGATTGCCCGCATCTTAGAAAAACAGGTATAGCAACAAATGGATTACATATTTACAGTAGACAGTGTGAATTGAATTATATTTGTCTTTTTAACCATCTGTGTTTCTTTACTTTTGTCTTTTATCTGGATTTAAAAGTTTCCCGATACCACCGATTTGTGTGCACACTATGCTTGTGTCCTGCTTTTCAGTCAACTTAAAAGTCTGCAGCAATGTACAGCCCTTTGACATGTTTCATCAGTGATGAGTATTGTTTGGCTATGGCTCCGTCTGTCTCACCCTCCCAGAATGGAGTATTGCTTACTCCAAACCAACTTGCCTTTGGTTATTGGCTAATGAAGACCAGATTAACTGTGTTTTCATTGTGCACATGGTACCAATAGAGGAGTTGCCTAGCACGAGAGCAAGTATTGTCTTGTGTCTGAAGCTTGCACGACTCAGATGTCACTAGTTTAGACAATAGTAAATTGGATTTCCAGATGAAATGCCATCAATGCACTTTATTGAACAAAGTCGAGAGGAGATTTAGCTTTTTTCTTACATTTTCTTACAGCTGTATAAATATATATAATTGTCAGATACAATGGCTGATATTCATAAGTTAAATCAATTCATAGTTGATTTACAACATCTGTCCCAGAGGTTTTGTTGCTTTATAAATAAATAAATACATACATACATACATACATACATACAGTAAAGCTTACATCAATCAAAGACTGAGGAGGAACTAAACACCTGCCATCGTGTTTATGATGAGGAGAATATACAGACCACTTCCTGTAATGAGACATAAATTTTGTGCCAACTTTTGGTTTGAGATGTCTCATCATCTCATGATGCACGCTTGTAAGCCTGCGGGTACAGAAATTATGGTGTCCCATCAGTGAAGAGAGAAAGGCTATTACCAAATTTCCCCAGAGGGTAAAAAGAAGAGGTGGTAGAAAAGGGAGGCACCCTGTCCTGTAAGTAGAGAGGGCACCAGTGTGATGTGAGTAGCTTACAAGCTGTTGCTAAAGAAGTACTCCTCCCCTCAGCTCACAATATTCCCAGAGGGAGGTCACAGGTCAGCGGGCCACAGGAGGCGTGCTTCATTCAGCAGTGGTGCTGCAGATGAGGCAGATCTAAGACTTTGTTCTGGGCCTTGGCTTTGTCTTTTACTTCAGTCTAGAAGAACATTTTTAAATTGTAATGTCAAGTTCTTCAACACCTGCTTTTTACAGACTAATCCACCCTAAACTATGTAGAACTTTGCATAGCCAGTGAGGGCAAACAGGGGAGTACTTCCCTCTCTAATCCCTGGACAAAGTCAAATAAATAGTCTCCGTCAGCACAACTGTCTGGCCACTGAGTCACTTCAAATCAGGACCATTTAGATTATTTGACCTAACAAGCATTTCTCAAGTCACTGGCTCACCTAGAGATTTGTTTTTGCTTCCCCATATCTGATTCAGTCTCCACTTTCTCTGCTAATTCTTTACCCAACAATTGCTGGTTGCACTGTTGCTTGGGTCCCACCCCTACCACTCAGTCCTCTCCTGCTTTCTAGGCTATGTCTAGTCTTTAGTCTCTGACCCCTGCCTGTTTCTCCCTCTGTGGCCCCTAATGGTTTATTTTGTGTGAAACCCGTTTTTTTTTTTTCTCTCTCCCCTCCTCTATATCCCTCAACTTGGTGAGTTTGAAGAGCAGTTTTACATAAGTTATATTTTTATTTTTGTTGCATGCTTCTCTTATTATTAAGCACTTGTATTTATTTATTGCCCAAAGTGTTTACCACTGTTTTAATCAAAGCCTGTCTGATAAAGGCCTATAAGTATGACAGGCAAAGATCTGTCAGAAACCTATTCTGAGTCTACCGTGTATTTACATTTTCATTTGCCAGCTGACACGAGGACGTGGGGGGTGGGATATGTAGTGTAGAGTGGCAGGTTAACAGGGTTTCTTGCTTGGGCCTCCAGCAGATTGACAGATACAGCCCAGACCAAAAGTTGTAGTTGCAAAGACAGCAAATGTGAGCAGCATCGCTTCTGGATTTTCCATCTTTGTGAGCCAAAATATTTTTCCACTCTTGAGATTGTGTCATTGTGCTGTACTTTAAATAGTTAAACTGAACTGATGTTGTGCCTGAGTGTTAGTAATTTATCCATTGTCCTTGTATGTCTTATGTATTTAATTTGGTTGGCATTAGGTATGTAATAGTTTTATTATTAATAACATAATAATGATGATGATGATGATGATGATGATGATAATAATAATAATAATAATAATAATAATAATAATAATAATAATAATAATAATAATCAACATGTGGACAAATGATCCTGAACTCACAGGATAAGCTGAAAGGCTAAATAATAATAATTTACAATAATAATAAAAATTATAGTCATACATACATACATACATACATACATACATACATACAAACAAAAATATATTATTTTTAATAGCTCTTTTAGCATTTCTCACTAACCATTTTTGTAGTAGGTCTGTGTATCATTTTTATGGATGCTCATTTTGTGAATAATAAGCAGGTGAATGGAAACAAAAATGATACATTAACGGAAAATAAAAATAATTGTATTGTTTCTGAACTCATCTTGTATTTTCTCATTCTGAACTGACATCTGTTCCCAAACAGCACTATTTTTATTTTCTTACCCCAAAACTAACAAGGAGTGAAATGATTCTAAGCTGCTTGGTGTATTAGTTTCAACTGGAAGCTGTCTGTGGTTTCTGTGGCAGGTTTTATTTTGCGCCACACTGGTCTTTGATTAATCTTGGCCCATGTAATGGAATAAACACAATTTGTAGAATTATCCATTTCCATGTTCACCCTGCACTTTCATAATGTACTAAATCATATGCCATTATGTCTTGTAAACACACAAGTTTATACTAAACTTTAGGATGTTTATTCCTGCGGCCATGTTGTGGTTTATAGTCGACTTGGCCCACAGAGCTTTGTTTACAGTTTGCAGACTTTTCTATAACACTGTATAATGATGAAATTCATGTGATGAGAGGGTGATCTTTCATACTCTGTCCCTGTCTTGGTCTTTGTTAGGTTTTAGTTGTGAAGGAGTGAACTCATGGCTTAAGTGTGCAGATCAAAGTGGAGGCCAGCCTTTAATGAACTCTGCCATTTGTTGTCCATCTGTTAGTAGGGTAGGAAAACTGAGGTTGTGCCCTTCTCTCTGCTTTAATTAAAGTGTCTAGTGGGAGGAGGTTGCAAAGTGCAATCTGGCTGGTCTGCTGGTCTGCCAATGCAGTTGCTGGAATTACCAGCTGCTTTGGCCTTGTGATCAGCTGGGTAATACTGATCACCCTGGATGGTAATTGGATAAAATCCCCTCTATTGTATAATCCAATAGATCTTTCTCACCATTCTTTCAGTACTCTGCCTGAGTTGCTCAATCTTTTACTGTGTCTTGTCGTAGCTTATGCTGAATTGAGACGTGAGGGAGCACACGTTTATATTGGGTAAAGTGGGTTAAAAGTTGGCTTACATTGAATGACTACTTTAGTATGTCAGTTTAGTAATTCTCTCAGACCACAAAAGAAAATACACCAGGTCATGTAGCATGCTTATCTCCAGACCTAGGGTACAAAACAGTAATACAATCAAATCTTTACTGATTGTCCGCACTGTAAACTTTAATCATAACCAACTAAGCTTTATTGAGCCCATCTCCTCCTCCTCAGACATGTAGGTTTTACTGTACCTCTACAGTATGAGAGATTTTCTAACCCTGCCTTTCTAAATATGCTACTCAACTCTTCAGGCAGGCACTCATCTCTTGTCTTGTACTACTGCTGTGTCCTTGTAATGGGGCTACCGGCATGTACAATCACAATCTCTCCTAATGATCCAAGTCTCATTTTTGATCACATACAAGAGAGAGGTTCATTGGTGCTGCCTAATTCTGCATGTCCAGCAGCCTTGCTCCCAATATATTAAAACAACTTGTAAAAAGAACTTTTCTGGTAAAAATCTGGTTCTCCCCATCTTTTTTTGTACTTCTTACATAGAAGCATTTTTTCCCTTGGCACTTGGCTGTCAGTGTCTTCTCCCTCACTTTGTCATTTTGCTTGCTTGTACCTTACTTGTAAGTCTTATTTTATTTATTTTTTATTTTTTTTTTTTAAATGAAGGCACCTACCAAATGACTTCATATAAATGTAACAAGACGTTTGCATACTGGCCAAAAGTTTAATCAGACTAGTTTTACCCAGCTGTTTGTTTCATCTTTATTCCATATTTTGTGCTAAGGTAGCCTTAATGTGGAGTAAAAAGAATTCAATTCTTCCAACTTTCAAGACTTGTATTTCCCAAAGTGCTGCAGTATACTTTTTTTTTTTTTTTTTTTTTTTTTTTTGTTAAAACACTGGGTGGAATTTTGTGTTTGATTTTGTTGTTGTCATGAATTTAATTTGTAAATCCTTGCAAATCTTACCGCGACAAAACATAGTTTTTGTTAGGTTCTTACATCTACATGCAAATTTGGCTTTCTGTCTACATACACTGTCACTGTGATTATATACAAACATGATTTCCGTTGCTCTGAGTTGTTACTGATATAAAAGGGATTCATCATCACCAGATGCTTGTTCCATTTGCTTAGAAATTCAGCTTTGCATGGCACGGACATTTAAAGACCACAGAGCTGTTATTATGCAAAACGAGTTTTTTAAGTGTTATGTTTTTGGTAAATATGTGTCCTTAAGTAATCCTCTATTGCCTTTTTGTTTTCTGTGGACCATTGCATGCATAGACCACCGAAAGATAGTATGTCAGGTAGTTGGAACTTAATCTTCTTCACTCGTATTGTTCCATCATCACAACAGATAAATCTGTCAACAGCAAAAATAAGGCACTGACTAGCCAAGCAACTCTTGTCTGCTTTTCAGAGAAGCCAGCCAGGACTGGGCAGGTCCCAGTTACCTTCTTTAATACCATTTGATAAGCTGCTATGAAAGAGACGCTTTTTCTCTTTTTGCCTAGAAGCTTTTAGTTAGGTGTGTTGATGGGTGGGTTAAGAGATGGTTTAAGCCCAGCTCAGTAACTGAGACCCAATTTATTAGGCAGAGAATCTGCTGGAAACTTACAGAAAGAAGTCATAATGAGGTCGTCTTACAAGTCTGCTTAGAATCTTGAGAGAGTCTTTGAGACATTTCTAATTATATTGAACCCATAGTTTCTTTTGCTGTGTTGTCCCAAACCTTAAATGATTGTTCCGTGCATTTTCTGTATGCCTATCACCAGAATCAAGGAGTAGTTACCTCTGTGCTGTGATGAATGACAGATGAAGAGCTTATCTGTAATTTGGTAAAGCGCTTCTCTCTCAATGTGTTCAGGCTTGTTGGCAGCTTCCCATCTGTGGAACAAAAGTGCTGTGAAGTGGTTAGATTTTAGTGCTGTCACTGCAATGAGGAGCCTGTAACCTCATTAGGTGAAGGAGTGACCTGCAGTGTAACACAGCCCTCTGTAGTCATGTGAAGAAGGCCCTCCATCAGCAGCTCCCCTCGAGCACCTTTCCTCCCTGTCGACCCAAGCACAAACTTGCCTGATAGTCGGTCCTCGCCTCAAGCTTTGTACTTGTTGATTTATCGGAAACTGTAGCATCATCATCTGACCTACTGCCAATTACTCAATCATCACAGGACAGCAGCACCTAACTATTTACATGTGTTCATAAATCTAATCCAGTTAAATGAAGTGCTTTCCTAACAAAGTTAGTAAATTTTTATTGTTACATGTATATTGTAAGGGAAAGAGAATAATACTTAAAGACAACTAATTGAATCTAGGGAAAGTGAAGAGTTGTCAACTTTATTTACTTATGTCAAGTTCATAAAATTATTTTTAAATGAATACAAACATGGTAGTATAAAATGGACTAATTACAACCATGTTTATGTATTTTACATACATACACATATTTTACGTACATTTGGTCATTTATTTAGATTCTTTATTCTTACGTTACTGTAGGACCAAGCAATTTGTGAGCAGAATGTGTACATAACAAATGTAGTGCCATCAGTATAGATAATCTGTAGATAATTTAATTAAAAAATAGACAAAACAAGTCAATCTTACACATTAGAAGCTAATAATTTAAACGGAAAAACAGAGCGCTTGAACAAAAATATTTTAAATAAAAAACTAAATGAAGACATTTAAAGGAAAACCTATTTTCAAAATAACTAATGGATAGATGGTAACAAACACTGAAATCAGATTTTTTTGTTTGTTTGTTTGTTTTTTAAGGCTGCTATCAGCACAAAGCATAGAGGTCTTAAAGATCTTGAGAGGTCTCCAAGCTTGTGAGGATGGATAGCGTTAAAGGTTAACCAAAAAATCTCTAAACAGGATTAAATAGCTCTTTAATCCCTGTAAATGCTGACACACAATGCTGACACACTTTTTTTTTTTTTAATGCATTATCAATTTAAATCCCAATATAATCCGAATCATGTTTTCTGTATCCTGTGTTATTAGTTATAATCTTAATTATTATTATTTTTTATTTTTTTTATTTTGGGGTGTGTGTGTGTCCCAGTGGCATTTTCTCAGTTTCACTTAGTCTGTGGTCATCCACTGAGACCACCCAGGTGCTAATTGGAGCCCGCAGAGCCTTTGCTTTGCACTGAAACTTGACTGCTTCGGGGCGGAGTTTGGTTGTGCACTTTTGAGATTAAACAGGAATACTTCAGGGATAGCTTTGTTTCACATTTCAATCCTTAACCCCTTTGGAAAAAAGAGTGGTTCCCTTCCTTGTGAGAGCTGTGTAATACCCTGTCCAGCCAGTGGCTTGTTGTCCCCTCATTTTAACTGTCTTTCTGTCTGCTCTCACCTTTACAGAACAATGCAGACCAAGCGGCCTTCCAAGTGGGCGGTGGCCTGTCGGCTCTGGAACAAATTCTGCAGGTTATCACTGCTGCTTCCACAGTTCCTCGTATTCCTGTCAAGTGAGTACCGTCACCAAATAAAAATATTTACATACTCGCTTTTTTTAGATAGAGAGAGAGAGAGAGAGAGAGAGAGAGAGAGATAGATATATAGATATAGATTCCACAGACACACACACAAAAAGAGTGTTCGGTGGTTGGGCTACTTGGGATTTTATGAAGCAGACGATTGCCATGCTTCAGAACACACAAAACAATTGCCTACAATTTATAATTGTTACAAAACTCAAAATTCAGTTTTAAGCCAGCAGGGCGAGCTGTCTTATTAGCTTGTTAACTGTTAATCATAAGTGAGTGTAATCTTGTTGAGTAAGATTTTTCTGCAATGACAGAAATTCCATGTGGACCTGCATGTGTGTATAAAGAGTACCTGCATGATGAACCCTTTTAAAAATAGACATTAAAATAAAACAGTGGGATTTTCTTTTTTCCAAAAAGACAAAGTATTGGTTTTCACAGGACAGCCATGAAAATATCAGAGACCTTCTTTATTGGTTTCTCAGGGCCAAGAAGTTTGGATTTCTGATGATCTGTGATTTTAAGTGGGCTCAGTTATATATTCACACGGCCTAAAACTGCTGTTACACTCCATCTTTAATGGCTTCTGTTTTGCTGTATCCTTTCTGTGACCTCACTGACAATACAGTACTTTATTACCTATTTGTGACTTGTTTAGCAATTCCATAAAGTGAGTGAGCCAATCTCAACTAACCTACTTTACTGTTTATAGTTGTTTCATCTTAATAAATGCTCTCACAATGTATTAATGAGTAACAGCCCTGCCCTTTTGGAAATGGAAAGCATTCCTATTTTCGTAATCAATTTGTGTTCATTCTTTTCTCTTGAAACACAAAAAGCACATATGTCCCATCTATCATTTGGAGTGCAGAGTATTTTTGAGTTGTGGGTCTAGCGTTTGCATGCACTGCCAGTAGATAACCTCAGAGAGGCTGCTTTACTTGCTAGTGGGACTCTGTAATGGACTCGAATGGCCTAGCTCTCCCATTCATTAGCATTTACTGCTCTCTGAATTTCGACTAATGGACAAATCCTTCTTATATTTATAAGGCTTTTAAAGGGCATCACATGTATATTGATCTGTGTGTATGTGTGTGTGTGCGCGCGCATGTTTGTATCCTCTTCCTCAATCATTGTAATCTAAGGGGATTTCTGAATGATAAAAACAATGTTACGTTAAAAAAAAGGGCAGTCTTCTTTGGTTGGTTTCCACATCTGTGTATTACATGATGTGTTGGCTTTCTTGCAATCCAAGCCCATGGAGAAATGAATCCTTATAACATACTGTACACAACGTGTTACTGTAATAACTAATTTGGGTGTGTTACACAATCTACAGAGCAAGCTCTTATAATCAGCAATACAGGACAACATTGTAGGGTACAGTGTATTTGAACCAAATCTATTTATGTTTCTAAATATGTGTAGATATGAAATTTTACAAGTTTACTCAAACAAATTGCATTTGCCTCTTTTGTAAACTATGTAAAATGCAGGAAAGTCACACTTGATCCTTGTAAGGCAGTTCAGTCAAGCCAGTCAGTAGCTGGTGTCGAGAGTCAACACAAGGGCGCAGCCCAGCTGTCTACTTATCACTATCCGTCATCTGAATGGCTGTGTGGCTAATGGGCTGCTGTACAGATGTAGCCCCAGAGTGCGCTACATTATCTGTTTACAGTGATGCTGCCATATTGATCACCTCCTTCTACCAGATAAGCAGAGTGATTTACCAAAAAAGGCAGCTGTAGAGATGCTTCTGCTATATATCTCCCTAGGGAGGTTGATTCCATCTTGTTACCATTACATTAATGGGCTAATTCTTCGGCGAGGCTCCGCTAACATCCTGTTGTAACCCTATGGTCGCTGGAATGTCTATATCAGCCACTGTCATTTACTTCGGATGGATTATATCTCTCAAAACCCACAGTATCATCCTAAATGTCAGCATGTAGATGTTATGAACAGAATCAATTTTTATTATACATGTATTAATATAATTCACCTTATGTTAATTATTTGGGTATTAATTCAGTTTCACAGGTTTTTATTTTGCCTAAATTCCTATTCCTAACATATGCATAGTTGAGTTTATTATACAAATAATTGCCTTTTTTAGCAAATTGTGAAAAATAAGCTCCACAAACTTAAATTCCTCTCAACCAATTTGAACAGCACAATTTGTAAGTAATCCCAGAGTAAGTCTTTCATCAAGATTTCTGTATTTTATCAGTTCAAACAGAAAAGCCCAAAAAGCTCTGACAAGGTCTCTTTGCTCATCCTTCTGCGTTCCAATAGGGGTCACTAGAGAAAAAAATTAGAACAAAGCCTTAGGTACTATTCCATTTCCCTGCAAAGCTTTAAATAAACAGAATACAGATTTTATTTCTGACGTTTGGTTGCCAAAAAAATCAAATTCAAAAGTTTATATACTAAATTTTAGTTTTTATTTTGACCATTTCTATAGATTTTGAGGTTACAGGATTATGAAGGTGATTTTTACACAGGTGATCACCAAAAAGAGGAGCACGAGTCCTTGGACATTGCGTGTTAAGCCAATTTGTATTTCTACCTCTGTTTCACATGACCTGGTGTATCCTCTGAAATCAGATCTACTACCTCTGGTTTTATTTCAGGATGTTTTCCACCATTTGGAAGTAAGTGTGTGTGTGTAGAGTGAGTGAGTGCGTGCACACAGTCATGCTCCTGTGCATGATGCTGTGTGATGGCTCATCAGATTTCTCCCTCTTCATACCTGGCCAGTGTGGCACATCAGCCAGAGTAGATGTCTTGGAAGCACTCAGGGTATCAGAGAGATCAACAGCAGAATCAAATTAAATGTCATTTAGGTGGCAGTGAATGAAGGCATTGTTTGACAGCACACGGAAATGGATTTGCTCCTCACCTTTTATTTTGGCTTAGGATTCTTTTTCTTCCCCTGAACACAAATTTACCCTGTTTAAGTGGCAGGGACTCAACTTGATCTGGAAGTTGGTCAGATTTCTGCAGCATTGCTCCAGTCAGGCTTGACTGTGCACATAGGAAATGCACAGAGAGGGTGAGAAATCTGAGACTCGGGTTGAAGTGCACAGATCTCTGGGTTGATAACTCAAGGCTGTGACAAAAAGCATAAAGAGCCTTTTTAAATGATTGTTGTCCTGTTGTCAACTGAACTGAGAGTTAGTCATTTACTATAATAAATGGTTTAATCTTGAAACATAGACTCCAGTCATTACTGTTTATCGGTCTGCTGGGAAAGCCTTGTTTTTGCTTTTTAGTTTGTATTAATGCTTTAGAGTTAGTGAAGCTGGTATGTAATGGATATTTTCTGTAATATTTTGGGAAAATGCTGTCCTCCAGGAGTAGTTTCTTATTTTTAAGAAACTCTTATTCTCCCCCCCCAATAAGCTTCTATCTTATCATGCCTGTTGGCCACCCAGGTAGAGCCCCAATGGACTGGAGGGTGGGGAGACGGGATCAGGTGTGCTCTATCCCTCTACCTCTTGGTCTCATTTCTCTATGGATCTGACTGACCTTAAAGGTAAATTGGTATTCCTTGGCTCTGTGAGGTTAAGCTGTTTAGTGTCGGTGTGGAGATTACATTGCTAATGATTTGCCTCTGACTTTTTTCCTCAGTCTTTTTCAGAAGTTGCCACTAGTTAAACCTTGTGCCAATAGTTTATCGCTTCTATTTTCAAGGCAGCATTGAGCTAAGTGTGATAATGCAGTGCAGTGCGTGGGCGGATGGAGATGGATGGTGTCAGTATTAATTTTGGGAACTATGTGATCTATGTAACATAATGAGAACCCCATTATGTTGTAGGTGGGGGAATGTTGCCTGACTGGCACACATCAGTCCCCGCAAAGTTTTTGAGCAACATGAGACAGGGCAGTGTGGCACCCCACCAAATTGTTCCACAAAATCTTTTACAGGAGCTGTCATTGAAGGGTATTGAGATCGTGAGATTCCCAGAGAGGGATGGCTATCAAGTGACACGCTCATCAAGCTCAATTAGGTGGGAGGAAACTAAAGACAGATCACTGTGATGGTATATTGTAAAAGCTGGTCTAAGGGCATTAGTCAAACATGCTTTTGACAGGCTACTCATTTGTTCAGAGATGACCAAAGACGCGGCTGATTAGCTTAGTGACAAAGCAATTGCATGCTAATTACATGAACAGATGAGTGAGTTGTATGTGAAGCCAGAGGGCCAGATCTGTCTTGCCAGGTGTGAAGTAACTTAATTACAATATGCTAATCATATCAATGAGAGAAAATGCTGCCATCCCTTTAATTACACTATATTACTGGTTTACATTGCTACTGTTTTTGGTAATAAAATGTAACTTTTTTGCATTAGCTTAACTTTACAGTCCTGTGCTTTTACCCACTGAATTAAAGTGAAAACCAGTTATGTTTTTCCAATGTGTGAATATATATATACGTGTATATTAATAATACTTCCAAATTCCAAATAATAGAAATAGAGTAAGGTACAATGTCAAAAAACATCATCTCACTGGCTATTTTATGTAACAAAGTGTACTGTTTGTTGTTTTTTATTTAAATGACAGCATAATAAGTTTACTATGTAACGTACCACAATAGTTGCTCAACATTTCAAAACTAAACAAAACAAAATGTATCACAAAATGGAAATGCATTCAAATTAAATCCCTTGTCAAGCTTTTCATGGCAGAACAATTTTGCCTTTACTGGCAGAAAACACCTAAAGAGGAAACAATAATATACAACCTAGTCCCATGTCAAATTTCATCAACATTGAATTGTCTTTCCAGTCCACTGATCTTAACTCCTAAATCTTTATAAGTACTCCAGAGTTCAAAGTTCCTTATCATTCCTTTTTTGCAGGAAGGATTAAATATCCCATTTCACACAGTTTAGCACACGCATGGCAGCATTCCGAGGGGGATTGAAGCTTTTCTCAGTGCAGTAGTGACACTACTGATACTACTAGTTTTTTGTTTTGTTTTCTATTTATTCTTATTCTTATTCATTGTGTATAGTACAGCAAACGTTTGGCAGGAAGATGTAGAAAACCTCAATTGTCACAGGTGCAATCTGAACGTTATCATTAAGCAAGATGATCAGGCTGTTCTGAAACTGTTCTTTGGCTTTCACAAAGTCAGTCCTGCCTCATCATTTAATTTCTGGTAGGTCATATGATATTCCTATTGTTATGCACTGTGTTACTGAACGGGGACATAATCTTAAATACCACAACTGTAACCTAACCTAATCTTGAAGAAAAGTATTTGAGTTGTCAGTTAGTTTTTTTGTATAGAAGCTGACCTTTGTCTCATGTTCACTAGAGAACCAGTGTCCTGATGCTACATGGTTGCTCACAAAGCAGAGTTTGTTTGGGATCTCATGTTACCTCAGGCCCCATTCCACCCAGGCTGCTCCATCAGTGCACTTAACCATTATGGCTTATGTTTTCTGTCTTAATGCTTTAACAGAATTACTGTCAGTATAGTATAGTATCTATAGTTGGCTGACAGTACTGCAAAATTACAAGAAAGCTCATTTTAAGTCTTTTCTTTTTTTTTTTTTTTTTTTCCCTCCTTTCCTTTTTGGTAGACTTAAGTAAGCTTAGATGTCAGATTTAGACATTGTGTGATCTCTCAAATCATAGTGCTTCTCACATTAACACCACATTCCACATCTAGCAGCTTAACACTGCTGTGTCAGTAATGAAGTGGTAAATAACAAATTTTCACACTAGCATACGCTGAGTAAAGACTGGGGCAAGTTATTGACAGACTTCTGGTTCCGCCTCACCCTAATCTACTTTGCATTACTATACCAGTGTGGTTTGACTGAAAACACACAGCAGATGTGAAGGTTTCGCTAGATATCAAAATGTTTACCAGTTGAAATAAACATGGCCTACTTTTGGCTCTGGAGAGGCGGATTCCATTCTTCTAGTGAACAGATAGGACACGCCATTTCACCAATGGCTAAAATATACAGTTGTCAAGAAATATTAACTGATGAAACGGGGGTGAGTGGGAGTAGTAGTCGCAGCAGGACGATTGGTCACTTATCTGAAGCATTAATCTTCTCTGTGGCTTGTTTTAGAGCAGACATAATACAGAGGCACGCTGGCTGGCTCAAAGTTGGCCACAGCCTGGCGGCTGGGAGAAGCTGCTGAGAGGAATAGTTTTATCTCTGAAACGGAAATGCAGCATTATCTCAGCCAAGATGGGACAGCGATTGTGTTCAGCTCCCTTGAACAAGTCTCTAGCAAAGGGAGTCTCTACATAAGTTGCTGATATGAGTGTTTTATTCCCCAAATGGCTTCCTTACTTGTGCTGTCAGTGAGATATGCTTTTGACTAGAGAAGAATCACAGTAGTAGCTTTTCTCAATGAATTGTGAGGTGTGTGTGTGTGTGTGTGTGTGTGTCTGTTTTTCAACTTGGGATTAATAATAGCATGTCATTTCTGTGGTAGATCTCTCTGTGCTGCTGTAAATTCCTACTTCCTGGCATGTTCCTGCTGCCCCATCAACTGCTCCTATGTGCTGTTTAGCAACAAGGTAGCGCTCCTCGTGGACCTGCTGCTGCATCAACTAACAGTAAGTCTTTGCATCTATATTTTATTCAGTTAGATTAAATAGCATTATTTCAATATGGATAAAATTTCCTAAATGAAACAGACATGCATGTTTACACTGTATTCAAAGCGAGTATGTCTAACGTAGCCAGATCTATAGGTTTTGACTCTATATTGCCCCTTTTATTGTTTTCTTAAAATTTATCTGTTGACATACAATACCTTGACCACAGAGAAAACTCTGCTTTTAAGCTGGTTTCTCTTCCTGCCACAGTGTTAACGAAAGACAGAGCAACACACAAGCTAACGAGTAATGAACCATTGCCCAACCTCTACAGATACCTCCTGACTGAGGGAATGTGAGAGCTCACACAGGCAGGCAGGCTGCATTGCGGCAACATGTCAGCCCGTATCCTTCAGCACTCTGTAGAAGGACTGTAAACATTAGCCAACTCCAAACATCTAACAGTGGCGGCTCGCTGGGGCCGCCCACATTCAAAGCACAGCCAGGACAAGGCAGTGGGTTGCAGTACATGCATGAACTCTACTGGGGCTTCCTTCTCTAGCAGAGTTCCAGGCCAAAGCAGTCATATTTCCTTAGGGCACACAGGGAGAGGTTAGCTTGTACGCCTCAGTTTATATAAAACATACCCCAGCAGCTGCTCTGCTGACTGACATATCCAACAGCACTGTAGGAGACGAACTAACTGTTCTCCATGTGTCCAGGGAAGATTTGGACTCAACAGTGCTCCCACGCAGTCTTTGATGAGTTGTGATTTACTTTACACTTTGTAATATTTTCAAACACACATTGCAAATGTTATTGTGTCTTAATAATTTTTGTGTATTTATTCACATGTCTGTGTTCTGGTATGCGAAGTACTCTGCAATGGAGTAAAGCAGTGGGGGTAATGCTGCCATATGAGCATGTCCACATTTAATTAGATTTGTTGAGAATGTCGGTGGATTTACCTATGCTGTCAGCATTCAGCCCAACCATTACTCCAAATGAGGAGGTTTTACTTTTGCAAAAGTCTTGACGTTGAGCAGCAGCACTATATTTTAAATTTGCTTTGTGTTTCATAAAGTTTGTTGGGAAATACAAATAAGAGAAATGCATGCGTAACTACATTTGTTTAGTTGTTACTACATATATCTGGATCATAGTACATCTCAACTTGTTTATCCCAGCATTTTGTCATTTGTGAAACCTAGTATAGAAATGTATATTTTATAGAAGGTGTTAAAAGCATCCCCTTTTTTTTTTCATTCTTGCAGCTATATGTCCCGGATGAGGATAAGTCCATCTTTGGACGCAGTGTGAATAAACAAGTCTTTGAAGCTTTGACAACGGGCCTGCTGCAGACCATTGCTACCATCCTGGGGTCCTTATGGCCACATATTTCAGAGTCTGGACAGGGTGAAAACTCATGGATTTCCTCCCCAGATGCCAAGGTCAAGAGCTCTGCTACAGAGCCCTTTAACTCTCGTGCACAAGACCTAATCAGGTAATATTTTTATTTATTTTTTAAACCATGCTCGGTGGTACTTTAGCACTTATTCTACCTCTCATACTTCTTGTGCTTCCTTATACTCTCTTTCACTGGATTGAGAGTTGGTCAGCCTCAACTTTTCTCACTGGAGGCTTATGTAAAAAAAAAAAAAAATAATAGTAATCTGACAAAATATCAGCTTTGTTCAACTAGTGTCTTATTAGAATGGGAGTAGCCTGCCAGTTTGTACTTTTTCCAAATGTTCGTAGCCCCATTTTAACTATGTTCAGTTCTGAGGCATAGAGCAGCATAAACAAAGAGCACTTCCACAGCTTTGAAAAGTCCTCTTGAACCTGGCGCTACCCATGTGGGTCTGGGTTGTAGGAGGTGGATTGTGTTGGAGAAATTTGGCCTGTGAGTAAAGACAGGCCCAGTCTGATGAAGCCTTGTGGAAGAGGGCAGTCATTCCACCATCCCTCCCACAGACCATGATTCATATGGACAAAGCAGTTGACCAGGCCCACTGCTCTCATCCACTGACCCAGTCGTAACCCTGGAGACAGGGGAGGGTTTGAGAAAAATAATGTCGTCAGACTAGTTATCCCACGTACCAGCACAAGATTTACCTTAACTGCCTTGTATAATATATATGCTAGCAAGTAAGTGCAAAAGATCAAAACATTTTTAGCTTTTGCAACACTCTCGCATTATGCCAAGCTAAGAATGTTATTATTTTGTTTTCCTCACACTAGTTTCTTTCAGGACTTTTGGTCGTCTAATTTTGTAAATGTTTTCAAACCATGCGCACATGAGAAACAAAAGGGGCAAATTTGACCACCAAGTAGGCTATCAGAGTGCAGTTATTGGACAAAGCAGTTAATATGTGGAAAGATCCTTTCAACCCAAGTAAAGATGTGGAAAATTATCAAATCAAAACAATAGGACTTGGCTCAAGTGTCAGTTGACCTGTAGTGGAGGTTAACAACTGTTGTAATTGCCTGCCTAAAGGATCAGAATGAGTGACACTTCTAACAAAAGCATATATGCAGAAGAATCAAAGATGAGGAACAGTGGTTTCACAGTGATTTATATTGGCATCTTAAAAAACTTGATTGCCATCTGTAGCACTCTGGAGTTTCGAAAGCTGAGCCCAACCTTAAAGGTCCTTGCATTTTGGAACTGTGACAAGACAGCCCCAGGTCACTAGAGTGTCAAGGGCACAGAACTGGGCTTAGACAGGGGCCACAACAGCCCTTTAATGACACTATTAGTAGTGATTTGTGGCTGAAAGAGTACAGGGAACATGATCATGAGACCTGTCATTGGCAGAGACAAATTGGAGATATCACAGTAATCGCAAGAGTAGAGGGCTTAGGTGAGGTATCTGCTTTCAGCAACAGTGCTGTGGAAGTATGCACAGTAAAGGCCTTGTTTGCCTGGATAAGATGAGCTCTTTACAAACGAAGTCACCCATGCAAAATTTTGGTTAATGTTTTTCAAAAAATGCTATAACTTCTCCATGTTTTGTTTCTGCAGCTATGTAGTAAACATGGGTTTGATTGACAAGTTGTATGGGTGCTTCCTGTCTGTCCAAAGTCCTGTGGACGAACATCCGAAGATGTGTGCTTTCCTCCAGCAAGCCTCCGCTCTGCTGCACAGCATGTGTAAGCTGTGTTTTGTCGTAACTGGACGGTGAGCATGTCTATTTCTCTGTTACCCACCTAAACATTTCTCTGTGATCTTCCTCTGACAAACACACATCTCTCTTTGCATCTAATGACAGAGAGTCCGTGTCTGATGGCATCCTTCTGATCCAGAAGGAGGATCAGAAGGATCCATAAAAGCTCCCAGTCAAAGAAGGCTGTGGTTCCTCTTCAATCAGCCAGCAGGTCGTTTCCTCTAGCCAGCTAGTTGGTTAAGCTGTCGTTACTGCAGATAGAGCGCTGGGTCAAGTAGATGCCTATCTCTGTCACTCACTGTAAACCTTAGCCTGCGGTGTGGGGGGGAGGCCCACCCACGTGTGCTATGGTGACCCCCACTCAGAGAGGTTCAGTGGTGCCGCTGACAGAGTCTAAGCACATAGTCACACATCAGCACCGCAATTCCTTACCGAAAAGAAAGAGAAGCTGAGAAATTAGCAATCCCGGATCATCTATGTCATAAAATTTGAACAATAATAAGATTTTTTCTTTTCAGTTTTATGCTATCTGTGTAGCACTTATGCAAACACCTCAAACCTTTTTTTGCAGCTTGTTATTTCAAAATAATGTTATTGCCTTTCTGTGTTACTCCAGCACCTTGTTAAGGTGCTGCAGTAACAATGACCAGCTGCTTAACACCATCATAGAAGACAGCCATAGTAGGACAATCTTCCTGTGTTTGTCACTGTATATCTGTGAGAAAGTAATACTGTCAGATCACACAGGTTTAATGAAACCAGTGTAACGGTCACTACTTCAGCCAGCAAGCTCTGCCCTGCCAACATTCTCTGTGTGTCATATATAAGAATGCTCCGTGGGCTTGTAGAATATTTTGGCCATGCCAGTTGCTGTGTCAGGGGATTATAATGGAATTAGGAGGCTGTGTTCTTGCCTAGCAGCATATTTCATGCAGAGCCTGTTGGCTAACATCAAGTATCAGCATGCACTGTAGGTTCCATCAAGAGTTCACCCCCTCTATTCGGTCTTGCAGCAAATCATAGCTGCTGCTGCCATAATCTTAAATTGTTTGTACTAGTCAAACATTTTCACTGTAATTTTATGCAATTCGAGTCAAATGGCTTGATATCAGTAATAAAGGTAATCAGTAATGAAAGTCAGATAATGCATTTATCCTGAATGTGTTGTCCAGTGAACTGAGGTTTTACGGTGTCCCTAAAATTATTTTGTGTTCATTTTCATTGTTGTTCATTTGGTAAGACAGTCCTCCGTTAAACCCTATGATTGGTGGTTTAATCCTTGGTGCCTCCTGGCCACATTTGAAATTGAAAATTGGAAAGCTACTGAAACCCCTGTAGCAGCACTATCGTCTACGTACGCTGTTTAACAACAATTTACACAGGGATTTAGAAAATATTGATTTATTATTATAAATTAATAAAGTCTTTTTCTGTACACGCAAGCTTTATCTCATAAGTGCAAACCTCAGTAGCCCTGTTCTTGTTGCTGAATGTGATATAAAAGAAATTTATGTTACCAGTCTCTTTAAACAACACTGGCATCATTTAGGTCTTTTGAATCTTCTAAAGCAACCCTTTCACGCCTGAGCACTCGGAGCCAGCTCACTGCATTTGGAAGGTTGGAGCCACTACCATGAGCTTCACCTCATGGCATTCCTATGTTTACAGTAGCTGGATTGGGATTGGGAAAGCCAATCTTGAATTTTGAATGCTCCACTCTCAGCAATACCCCAACAGGCTGGCAATGATTTCTACTGGTTAAGTGAAACATTGAAAGCTGCTGGCAAGCAGAGAATGGAAAAATTGTAATTCCACAAACAGCCGAGAAGCACATGAAGGGTAGCTGTAATCCAACATGTCAGTATGCAACACATTTTAAACTTGGTGTTTTTCCACCCACTGCAGCCTGTTAATGCAGGTAATAGAGCATTGCTACCATGGTACAGTAGTATCTTTTACTTTAAGGGCAGTTACCTCTAGCTTTTAAGGTCAATAGCTGATATTGTTGAAAAAATCGGCATCAAGGCACAAATCAGTATTTGTTAATGAAGACTGTCATTTATTTTTGATTTTGTTGAACTTGTATATCCACTTCCTTTCTCTCCAGTGCTCATAGCATATTTGACAATAAACGCCAGGACCCGACTGGATTAACAGCCTTGTTGCAGTCGACAGACTTGGTGGGAGTGGTGCACACCCTGTATTGTATCCTGCTCCACAGTTTCTTACCGGAGTCTGCTTCCCAAAGTCAGGAACCCTACGGCCCTGGGGTCATCCAGGTGGCTTTGCAAGGCATCCGCTTCCTCAACAGTTTTGCCCTGCTTGACCTATGTGCCTTCCAAGTATGTATATATTTGAAAAAAATAATATTTGGTTTGCATTTTTCACAAAGCAGATTTTGCACATTGGTGACAGAATGTTTTTTGTCTGTTTTCTTTTGTCTGTTTTCTGTATTCCTGTTTGTACTGGTTTGTAGGAATAGCTGGTGCCTTAGCATTACGTAACTTATGTTTGAGTAAATTGTAGATTGAAATTTAAATGTTGTCTAAATGTAGTTTTGTCCATTCTTAAAAAATGCCTACAAATATTTAATTGTCCTCCCTGGATATAATAAATCTCCATGCATGGTTAGATCAATGCTAGTTATTTTTCTTAAGAACTGTTAGAAGAGGAGTTACTCTCCTCAGGACAAAGCTGACCTGTGGACATAAACACAGGTGACCCCAGGTCAGTTGTCAGAGTTGCACTGTATGCTGGGTCATACATTACCCACCCCAAGGAGGAGAGAGCTTCACTGTGCTAAGTCACTGCTTAGACAGAACGACACAAGAGCAAGCAAGAATGCTGTTAATTATTTTAATGTCTTGTGGTAATTACTTTGAAGCAGCTTCCTCTCACTGACCCGCCACTTTCAGGCAACTCAAAACAGCTGGAAATGAAAGCATTTCACTGCTGGAGTTTTATGAACATTTTAAATAATGTTTTTTTTGGCCAGGAGTTGTAATCACCTTGTGTTTCACATTAAGTGACTGCACAGGCTAATACACACTGCAGTGGGTGGATGATCAGAATTTCGGCCATTAAATCATTCAAGTGCTGCATCAGTTCCCAGTATTATGTTGTGAATTTTAAAAGGGTTCAACACAGAAAAAACTGTTTTACCTTGGTTTCAACAGAGCTTGAACTTTTTTTTTTTTGTTTTGTTTTTTATCCTTAAAAATAAATGTAGAAAAAACAAAAGTTCACATTCAGAATATAAATCACTGTGTGTGTGTGTGTGTGTGTGTGTGTGTGTGTGTGTGTGTGTGTGTGTGTGTATATATATATATATATATATATATATATATATATATATATATATATATATATATATATATATATATATATATATATATATATATATATATATATATATATATATATATATATATATATATATATATATATATATATATATATATATATATATATATATATATATATATATATATATATATATATATATATATATATATATATATATATATATATATATATATATATATAGTTACATTATACTTATTGTTTTCCAAATTGCATAGATTGTGAGGAAAATGATGTCTAGTTTCTCAAGTATTGCATAAATGAATGTTACAATGGTCACACACCCAAACTCTTTATGGTGCTCTGTCACACTGACATGTTTAATAAATACTGTCTGTGAGCTGCTCCTAGCATCTCATTTTCAAACAGGATTGAGGTATTTTATGGTGGGACCTGCTTGAATTGCTTATACTCTTATACTGTGTGTTTCCACTAGCACGACATATAACATTTTATTAATTTGCATTGTTATCGCATTAACCTCATTATAGTCACAATCACAGACAATTTATGGCTAATTAACTCCGTAACATGTTTTGTGTGTGTGACCTGCCAGTCTGTTCTAGGTGCCGAGGGCCTGTCTCTAGCTTTCCGGCACATTGTTAGCTCCCTGCTTTGGTACTGCAGCCAACATTCCTCCGAAGAGCTGCTTCACGAAGTCATCATTTGTGTGGGATACTTCACTGTTAACCACCCGGACAACCAGGTAAACCAGCAGAAGCCTGCACTGTCTACACAGAAATTAAATTATCAATACAATACAATTCCACACACTGATATATATTTTTATAGTAAAGCTTACTTTGATTTGTTATTGATTAGTCCAACGTCAGTTAATAGCTTAATTGATTGTGTGGTTTGATTATGTTAAATTTCCAGTGTTGTGACAAATTCCAGAAGAGATGTTAATCAATTAGTCAATTTGTTTCAGTTCTTCTTAACATGTGAAACAGTTGCTATAAAAACTTTTTTTTTTTTTTTTTTGGTCAATCCACTGTTTATTTATAAGTTGTATTTAAAGTTTTCCTTTTGTGAGAAGCTCTCTGTTCAGATAACAACAAAGTTTTGGTAAACTTTATTTTGTTCTGCTCATATATTATTTGTCAGAAAAAAGGTGTAGTATAGTAATTGTAACAAAAGATACCTTTTGAAAGATTTATGCCTTGGCACCTTTCTCCTTTTGATCGCTCTGTTGTCTCACAGAGTGACCCATTGTTACCTCTTGGTAAAGCCGAGCAGCATGCTGGCCCCAGTGTTACAACTACTTAGGGAACAAGTGAGCAGGATGCAATGGAGCAGGCCTGGCTGCTGTTTAATTGGCTGTCATGCATGGCCCGTCTACAGGGCCCCTGATTATCCATGCTACAGTTGGCTGGGCTTTGATTGTTTTACGTCTAACCCACACTAGCAGCCTCAGCTTTGTTCTCCTACGTCTGACATGTCATTTATGTCTGCACAGTTGCATCAACCCTCATTGCAGCATTTTATAGGCTGATTAGTGATTCTAATTTGCCTATTTTATTTTCATCTAATTAAAAGTTCCTCCTTCATTCTATAGCACCTAAGCTCACTTCTCAGCTTCTATCCAGTTTAATAATTCTGATGTAAAGAATGTAGTGTTTTTTGCTAATTGTAGATCCAATTTGCATATTACTATAAATAAATGAGTAAGGACTGATGATTAAATTTAGTGTTTGATATACCCACAGCAACATTTACACAGCAACGATGCTTGAATCTTTTTGGCAAACAAAGAGTTGCATTTTGCAAATGTGATGCCTAATCTGTGATACAACAGCATCCAACTTGGGCAGGGCCAATAAGAAAAAGCAAAATACAGTCCTTTACCTTGTACAGATTGCTTGGAAACAAGATCCACACAACTTCCACCAAGAGTTGATCTTTGCCAGTGGTCCAGTTCCTGGAATGTGTCCATCCTGTTCCGCACCAAGATGGATAGTGTTAAGGAGAATATTTAGAGCAGCTTGAGCTTTTCTCAAACTAATGTAAGCATTGGCAGAACACAAAAGCGTCCCAACCCGAGGCCTGTGCGGTCGCAGAGACTGCTGATTCACTGTCGGCACACCAGCTTTTGTTTATATACATATATATCCTCTAGAAATAAAGCTTCTCATAAAAAGCAGAACTTTGAAGCAGCACTATACTCTAAATAGTGATGTATTCCCTCTGGTCTGGTGTACATGAATAATTGAGCTTGTCACACAAAAAGCCATTGGGAGAGTGACATATGTAGGCTCGTATTTTTTTTCCCCCCCTTTGCTTCAAGTGTATCTTAGCTCATTGAGACCACTGAGCCATGTAACCATATGTTTCATTGTGTAATGGGTGTGTCCATAGAGACGTTTTCACCAAAAAAAAAAACAAAAACAAGAACAAATTGAACCTATTTTGTGACTGACATGACTTCTTCCTTCTCCCCTGAAGAGATGTGTACCGGTAATCTCCTTGTCTTTAAATACAGTGATTCATTTGTGATTCATCCACAGTGATGATCTGTTGAATCTTTGAGCTGACGGGACTGTAATTGTAAACTGTTGACATGTTAACCCACATGATTCCTGTGGGCTTTTTTGTTTTGTTTTGTTTTTTAGAAAGACAAGTAATTTGAGTGCGGAAATCCTAAGAAAACTTTGCTTTTCTTCTAGTACATGGAAAATTGCCCCACACACGTGCATGCCCTCATGACACAGTAAAACTGGTCTTATTTCAGGTACAGAACCATATGAACCTTTTTTTTATATGTGATAGGAGCCAGTGCAAGGAATACTAAGATTACCTGACTCTCCTGTGCTTATGCTTGGTAAACTGTTATCTTTTATACCGATAAGCATCTCCCAAGCCGTGGATCAGAACTTAGCCTTATCTGTGGGGTCATTCCTCTTCTTCCCATTCTCTACGAAGGCGTTTCCTCTGCCCTGCAGGCCCAAGCCAACCTTTAGGCCTGTAATTCCTGTTAACCTGATGTTGAAAAGTTCCCTTCAGCAGTTCATTACTGCCAAGACAACCAAGCCCTCACTGCCTTCGGGGTAAGTGCAGCCAATGTAGACCATAGGGAGCCAGCAGTGGGGAATGCACACTCTGTATCACCCAGCAGAGTAAACAGAGGCAGCACAACACAGACGGAGACACTTTCCACTGACTGGCAGGAGAAGGCCTGATTATTAGCTTGGTAGATGATTTACACTCTACTTTTAAGGGTGAGTGCAGGTCCAACTGACTTTAAATGGAGCTGAAGACATTTTATCCCTGCAAACCTTTCAGTGAGCTGTTTCCATTTGTCTGTAACACTGTCTGGTTAGTTTAGAGCAGAATTATCAGCCGTAGGATCTGGGGTGGAATGATTGCATCACCTTATACTGATAAAGAGTTATTAGGCTTTATTATGTAAACAGTAGGTTTTTATAGAATTTAACAAAAAAAACTGACAGTCACCTTAAAGGTGAGATTGGATTGGCTGTGTCAATGTCTGAACCCAATTGACCAACAGCACTTGACACCACAACCTGTGCACATCTCAGTAAGCCACTGTAAATGTTGCAAAGAAGCACTAAACAGTTAATTGACTAACTTGGCTTTGTGTTTAATGTTGACCTGCTTGTCTTATCAGTAAGGCAGATGGATCTGGTTTACATTGTGGGTTCGAGTGTCAGATATATGGCTCTGCTCTGATGCTGGTTCCTCCTGAGGTGTTTGGGCCGTCTAGACACTATGATAAAGGGATGTTCCTTTACACATTCAAGATTGTCACTTTCCTTTTGTCTAAATTTCAAAAAAATAATAATAATAATCTAATCGGATATTTGCAATAAGCTGTTAATACCATTTTCTGTCCTCATCTAGCGTTTAAGCCCCAAGCTAATTATTGTTTGGCTGGATGAGATTTTTTTTTTCCTTTTAATCTGCTGTTACTTAGTTTTCTGCTTTAACAATGGGTTTTCACAGGAATTTGTTTGCGTTTCAGGACATTAATTTTACACACTCTGTTGTCATTGAGGATAGTGAGGAAGTTATGTAATGGAAGCGTCATAAAACTCAGCACTGTTTGAAAATGCCAGCTCTGTGAACTTAAGAAAGAACAGAGCAGCCAAGACACTTGAATTTTTACAGGGTCTGCATTATACACAGGCCAGACGCATGGGTTCAGATGCTTGTTGTTAGTTTTATGATGTAAGGGTTTGAGCTGCAGATACTTAGGCTGAGCTGGGAGAAGTACTGCTGCAGTATAATCTCTCATTGGAAACTATTTCATGCTCTGCTGTTGCTCTTCACCTGGTAAAGGCGTGGAAAGTTGGCAGGGTACTTGGTTTCTTTGTTACCTCCAGGCTTTCACTGCCACCAGGCTTTGTTTTATGTCTTTCTGCGTCAGGCACTTGAGGGTGGACAATTTGTTTGGGCAGCTGAAGATGGAACTGTGCGTAGTGGAGGATTATGAGATCGCTGTATGATTTGTGGCTTGAGTCTTCTAAGAGCCCCAGCTTAAACATCCAACTTTTTCTTTGGTGTTAAATAATGGTACCTAAACCATAAATGTCCTGAATTAAGACACAAAATTAATAGATACATTAGCTTCTACAGAATCATGGTTTTGGCTCTCTAAAGAATTGTGCTGCATAAATTTATGGCCCGCGATGCCAGTTCGTCTTTGAGTGTGTTGCAACAGAGATGATGAATATGATGCTGTAGGATTTAGTGGAAAGTAACATGAAATGCTCACACTATGTGAACTGAAAATAAGCAGCTCTAGTTTTGAAAACATCCAGAGCTTGCTTTCCCCCCTTCCTTCACATTTGTCCAGTGAGTCCCACATTCCTTTGTGGAAAACACTTAGTGAGTTGGTGAGACTGTGGGGATTTTGTTCTTTCCCTGTGACACATGGATATTCACGGCCCAGTTTTCATCCTCTGTATTCAAGACTTCATTAATACACTACTGCACTGAGTCATAAACCGCACAGCAGATTTGTTGCATGTTCTCTTAGCTTGAAACAAATTAACATTTGCGCTTCAGGTTGATAAATGCAGTGCTCTTCACATTTTTAAGTATTTGTAATGCGCTGCAGTTCCGATTGTTTGATCTGTCCATATGGATTCTTTAAACAAACGATGGCAGGAAATGGCACTGTTTTCTGTCCCCTTTGAACGTCGCTGTGGAGGGCGGCTTTAAGAAGCTTCACCTTGAACTGATAAAAGCGATGAATTATCGTTTTGTTTATCTTCCTGTTAAGACCTGGAGTGCACTATCAAAGGAAAAGCCAATGGAAGAGTATTAGAGAGGGTGTTTTAAAAATCTTGTAAATCTTGTGAATTTATGTCTCCACGACTTGGACCTCACCTTGCCCTTCTGGTTTCCATTGATATTGAGCCCTGATTCCCATAGTCTTTTACCTGTACAGCAACATTTTGTTTGTTTTTGTTTTGCCAACCCTCTGCCTCTCAGATCGTGTTCAGGGTTCTCCCAGACCCAGGGGAGATGACCAGACCATTAAACTGGGACCTTCCATTGCAGCATTCACCCTCTCTAATCAAATGAGGCTGCAAGTGATTTGGTTTTAATACTGGTGGCCCGGATGTGATGGTGTGCGATTGACAGGCTGTGATGAAGAGCAGGATGTTGGCAGGGTGAAAAATACCATTAGTGGTATTGCTCATTTTGTAAAGTGGGGGTGGCCGTGCTGTTGAAGGCGGTTTGCTCACCCTGTCTGTCACCTGCCACCCCACCCCACCCGTTCCCACCCTATTGCACTGTGAATGCACTCTTAACCTGAGTTTCACTCCTGCACTGCCACTGTGTTTGAGTGTTCCGTAAAGAGCTTAACAGACCTTGTTTTAACCACTGATTATGACATCAGTTCAGATTTCTCATTTCAATCTTATATTACAGCAGCTTTGCTCTTACCGTTGGTACAGGGAACAAAACATCCCATCATTATGTTTTATAGCCTGTAATTGTGTGATGGTAGTCTGTGCCCCCCAGGTCTCCTCCTAATGGCTGTTTGTGTGTTGTTTTAGTGGCAGATTTACATCTGGGAGGGGCACAGGGCGGTGATTTACAACGAACAGTGCCACTGCCTGGCTTAGTGATTGGCCTTGCTCCTTGTGTGTTCCAGGTGATAGTACAGTCTGGCCGCCAGCCCAGCGTGCTGCAGAAACTGTGTCAGCTGCCCTTCCAGTACTTCAGCCACCCACGCCTCATCAGAGTCCTCTTCCCCTCCCTCATCTCAGCCTGTTACAACAACTCCCAGAATAAGGTCATCCTGCAGCAGGAGATGAGCTGTGTGCTGTTGGCTACATTCATACAGGTGAATATGTGTGTACACACTGTATGAACGTATTTACAGTGCCTTGAAAAAGTATGAATGCCCCTTTAAATTTTCCACATTTTGTCACGTTACAACCACAAACCTAATGTGGTTTTTGGGGATTTTATGTGATGGACCAACACATAAAGTAGCGCATAATTGTCAAGTGAAAGGAAAATGACAAACGGTCTTCAAAATTTTTTTGAACTAAATATCTGAAAAGTGTGGCGTGCATTTGTGTGCATTTGCACTCTGATACTTATAACAAAAATCCAGTGGAACCAGTTAATTTTAGAAGTCACCTAATTAGTTAATGAGTCTATGAGTAATTTAATGTCATTATAAATACACCTGTTCTGTGAAGTCCTCAGAGGTTTGTTAAAGAACATTAGTGAACAAACAGCATCATGAATTCCATTGAACACACCAGACAGGTCAGGGATAAAGAGGATGTGGAGAAGTTTGAAGCAGGGTTTGGATATATAAAAATATCCCAAGCTTTGAACATCTCACGGAGCATGGGACAGTCTATCATTTGAAAATGGAAAAGAGCGTGGCACAACTGCAAACATACCAAGATGTGCCCATACACCTAAACTTACAGGCTGGGCAAGGAGAGCATTAATCAGGGAAAGAGCCAAAAGCCCCATGGTAACTCTGGAGGAGCTGCAGAGATCCACAGCTCAGGTGGGAGAATCTATTAGTTGTGCACTCCACAAATCCGGTCTTTAGCAAGAAGAAAGAAAACCATAAGAAGGCCGCACAAGCCATGTGGGGGACACAGCAAACCTGTAGAACAAGGTGCTCTGGTCAGATGAGAACAAAATTGAACTTTTTGGCCTAAATGCAAAATGTTATGTGTGCCTGAAACCTAACACTGCACATCACCCTGAACACCCCATCCCCACTGTGAAACATGGTGGCAGCATCATGTTGTGGGGATGCTTCCGCAGGGACAGGCTGGTCAGAGTTGATGGGAAGATGCATGGAGCCAAATACAGGGCAAATCCCAATAAAATATATATTTATATTTGTTGGTATAAAGTGACAAAATGTGGAAAATTTCAAGGGGTATTAATACTTTTTCAAGGCACTGTATAATGTGCATTATAGCATTGTAACATACTACAAAAAGCAATTCACTAATAAAAATGCCATATTTAGGTGCAACCTAATTGATTTTAGGTTGCACCACTGTATATTTTTTTTAAGAAATACTTTAAATACAAAACCATACAAATGATGAAAATCACCCTTCATGGTTTTATACCAAAATCACTAAATTTCTTTCACATTAGAAGGAAACTACAGCTGATAAACGGCTGCTTATCTGGGCCCCAGTGAATCTGTGGCAGGCAGGTTTTTACAAAGATAAATTGTTTCCTTCACGCTGTGGATGTACCTGCCACTGGTTCAGCTCCCAGTAAACAGCTTGTCTCCTTCATCTTCCGAAGACAACACGCCCCCCTCACCACCCTTCAAGCACCACTGTTTAGACACTGATTAACTTCTTTTGAAAGGGAGACAAGCTATTGTCATTTCTTTCAAACAAACCAGTAATGCATGGCGTTTTGCGCCACTGCCCTCATTGAGTTGACCTCGAGAGCATTCCTCAGAGCATAACAATGTGATCCAGGATGGTTCTGTTATACTTAAAACATTTGGTGTGATTTGTTGCAATTAGATGAAACATAATAGCAGTTCATTTTACTGGAAGATTTAACTAAACTGAGATTAGACAAATGAAATTATGTACAGATAAGACTACCAGCAGCTGCAGTATACAGCTATAGTTTGCTATAATGCTCCTCTTTAATTCCACTAGGACTGTGCTGCAAGTGAGAAAGATGCAGACAACAAAACAAAGCCTGGAGGTAAGTATTTCAGTAAATATATCAAATTTATATCAAAATATTCAATTGACTCTATTGTTTTAAAATCTTTTTATTATATGCTAGATTAAAACTACTAATAAAATGTTCTTTATGTTTTGGAATCATCTGGAGTATTCAGGCATGGTAGTTTTTTCATTTATCTTAACACATGTTGGGTCTGTTTTGGTGTGATTGTACTTACAATTTTTTTTAACACCTAGTATAATGTGGTTGTTTCTGTCTGTGCAAAGTTTTCCAGCTGCTGGATTACTGTGAGTTGTCCAACCGCTTTCCAAGAGATCAGTGGGACTCAGCACTGCAGTTTTTTCTGAGTAAACAGGAGGAATGATGGAGTTTTCACACTATCCACAGAAGGCACGAGTACAGCCTAAACACTAATAGAGACTGAGATCTGGTTATGTCTTTTGATATATGTTTTGTTTTCTTCTTTTTCTTTCTTCAGACTGTCAAATGTATAATTGTAGAGCCTTATCATATGTTGCTGCATCTGTTTGAATTTCATGGAAACCATAACGATGTTTCTAAGGAATTTGCACTGTCCTGTTTGGACATTAATTGGTCTTTTCGTTTCTGCTGAGGATAGAGGATCAGTTTTAAAGCCGTGACAACGTAAAGCTGCATAACATATTTATAATGTAATTTGCCAAACATTGTCATTAATACTGTGTTAATTTATTGTATTTTTCTCATTTTTGAACGTGAATGAAAAGAATGTTATCTCTAGTCTTGACTATGCCACTTACTATGCCAAGTTACAGGACCTGCATTGTTGCTCATATGAATTATATTTTTTACGTTCACATTTTTTTCTTTTCTTTATGTTCAGAGACATTTACAAATTAATATAATTTATTGAGCTATTTACCTTGAAGTAAAAAAAAAATAAAATGCCGTTATGTACTGTTCATTAGTTTTGTTCTGAATAAAGTGAACAAATGCAGTGTGACTTGACAAACTTCAATTTGTACTAATATTTCCATCCGTTAAACCGTCATGACCATAGAGAAAGAAGCCATGTACATTCAATCTAGGATTTCATGAAAAATCACACAGAATTTGTAGAAACCAAATTCTATTTCTGAATATATGTTGAAAAATGTTTTTCACAAAGAAGACCTGACTAACAATCATTATAGTGACATTTGAAGACTAGCAGTGACTATCTGCCGAAAGGGAACTTGTCTAGTGCTGATAATTCACATATACATAAAATTGAACAAGGTTTGTGATTGAATGTCCTATTATTACTGCTTCTTATTATGCTGCCTCTGGTTTTGCAGCATTGGGCAGTCATTGTCCTAATTATAAAAGGGCTAAAGCAAAATTGGATGGAAAAAAAATTATTAAGTTTTTATTAATAGTGTATTTGTTTTTAAAAGTTATGCTCTTTATTTTAGGGGTTTTATACTTAGATAACACTGTTCTAATAAACATTTTCTTGCATGCTACTGTTGTCTGTTTCACGCGGGTAAAAGATTAAGTATATCAGCCAAACTTAAAGACTTAACAGGATTTTGAATTTCAACCAGACTCCATTTTCATCACTGATAAAAGCCTCCCCAACAAATTGTTAGGGTGTAGTGTGTCATCTTGACCTGCATGCTCTCGTGTCCAGCGGCTATTTGCCGCTCGGGATTCCTACTGGAATGAAAATAAACTCAAGATACGCCAGGATGCGTCCGCAGGCTGGGAGTCCCTCCTGCGCAGCGCCGCTGCACGTTTCAGTGTATCCTTTGCAGGTGATGCCAGATGCAGATAAGGGGCAGCCGCGGCTTGTGCTCTGTCTAGACTTGTAACTGTGGGCCTCAGGTTGATATGGCACTTGGACATTTGTATAAATAAAGCCAGTTTTTACGGGTATAGTCAAATCTGCCATTAATGTAAGTCCAGGCTACTTGGAGGTCATAATAATATCACTGAACTTCTAGTGCCTTATTCAGTGACCTGTGACAAAAGGGGCGAATGGTTAATAAGCTGTCACTCGTCCCTGATCCGATTGGCTCAGAAACAGTCTAATTATAAGCCGTGTTTCTAATTCTGCTAGAACACTGAGGGTTGTGAGAACAGAGAGGGGGACAGAAAACTCTGGGAGAAAACCTTTGTAAACACGGAATTATCACTGATTTACTACTCGGTGTATTAATATGGGTTTTCATTAGTTATCCGATGAAAACCACAACGGAACGGGCGCTCCTTCAGATATGACCTCGAACTTAACATTCGTCAGGCAACAGAAGCATTTCGAAACATTTACGTTAAAACGAATTTATGTGGTCGACTGTAATAAACGTTACACTGAATGTTTGCGGGAAAAAAGGGTTTTTTCGTGCAACAATCAGTTAGACATGTTTTTATTGATAAGATCGGCTATGTCTGCCCTCATAATAAATAATAATAACTTATTTTTGCAGAGAGAGCGCCAACAATACGCATCTCTATCATCTTTTCATTAATTTACAAGAGTTGATAGTGAATCTTACAAATCATGCACATCTACACAGTATTTTTTTCCTGATAAACATACTGTAAGCATTTATGTTCAGGCGTCCAGTAAAAGCTCACGTGTTTGAATCCCACAAAATATTCTCCGCGGTATGTCCAGTTATTGGCATCATGTAGAAGTCAAGGTGTCCCAAACTTTTACGCCCCGCAAACACAATGTCCATTGACAGTTGCGGGTCCTGCCGAAGTATCCTTGAGCAGGACATTGAGCTAATACCTGGAAATGTAAAGGGAACAGTCAGACATCCGGTCGGGACCCGAATGTATCCAACATAATCCATCCCGATCCTTAATTGTTTTTTTCTCGATTAAATGCCACCGAGGTCTTTGCGCTCTCTGCGGCTCCAGCTGACCTCGGGGGCTCCTCACGTGTCGACAGGACTCGGGACCATACTGTTCGGTGTGTCCGGTAACTGCGACGACAGAGAGGTCACATCACTGCCCGAGGAGTTCCCCAGAGAACCCGATTCAGAGAAAGACACCTGCCGGAAGAAAAGGAGGAGGTCGACTTTAAAAAAAAAAATTAAAAATTAAAAAGTCCAGTAGCCCGTTGGTTCGGATGAATCCCCAGTTAAAGAGATGTCCACATGTTGGCTAAGTGAGGACCAGGAGTAGACTGGGGGACCTCCAGATGGATGAAGAAATAATAGCTGCATTACCTTTTTAAGCCTTTCTATTTAAAACATGTAAAAACACATCATCTCAGCCTTCTTCCCTTAGCCCAGACTACATCAACATATCAAATGAGTCCACGTGTGGAGGGGGCTATGGTTGAAAAAGAGTTTGGCACAAGAAACAGTTTGTTTGCACTTGAATCGTTTGACAATAAAATGTGTCGACAATATTGCATCACAATATTAAGATGGCTATAACTTTATGATTAGTTTATCAAATGATATTGTTTTTGCAGGCCACAATTACTATCATCAAGGGTAATAAGGTTAAACCAGCTAGATCAGTTTCGTGTTGATATCTTTAAATATAAGGCGAATATTTATCTACATATCTTTTATTGTAACAGCAAGTTATTTATTTTGATTTTTTTCCCCTACCAGTTGTTGGAAGGCAGGTTGGTCCAGGTCGCTCTGCAGGGCGAAGTCGCTGAGGGTTTTCCAGGGTGACTGGTAGGTTTGCACCTCCACAGGATTCCCCTGCACGGTGTTGTCGTGCCGGATGGGACTGCCTGCCACCAGAGGTGTGCCTGTCAGACCCTGCAGATTCTGCAGGACCAACGAAAAACACCGTGTTCACCCAAATCTTAGTCCTAATGATGACAAGTTTAAGTCATTTTGATTCCAGGGTGATTAATCAGTAATTATTGACAAACCAGTAGTGGGCGAAAATGCCTAATAAAGGTTGGTAATAAAGTGTCTATGAAAGAGGTATAAAGGTGAAGTGGTTTTAATGGATCGCTCTGACAAATCCTCTGTCGAAATACAAGGACAATATTTCCAAACTATGATTAGTAAAATACAGCAACTGTAAAATCAAACTGGAGCATATGTTGTTGTGTGAGTAAAACCTGTTATTGGTTTCTTTATTTTGCTTTTTATTTAAATTGATAAGTCTAACTGTTATTCATGCTGTGATCCCTTTTAATTATCAGACTATGGTGTGATTACACAATGTGATTTCAGTTAATCGTTTTTATCTCCAGCATTATTTTTTTTGATTATTCCCTTTGTGCAAAGGTATGGAATTTTTCCTGTTTAATATTTAATAATTAATATTTTTCAAACAGGAGGAATTAATCACAAGTTTTGCGTAGAGTCAAAAGAGAAAAGAATAGTTTTATACATAAATGTACAAGGGGCAAGTATCAGGCTAAAAAAAAATACATTTTTCATTTTTACAATTAAATTTTAAAAACATAGGAAACTCACGGTTTTGTCGTTGTGTTGCTGCTGTTGAAGTTGCTTCACCAGGATGGATTTCTTCTTGTCTTTGCAGCGCTTGTTCTGAAACCAGACGCGGATGACCCTGGGGCTGAGGCCGGTCATCTCTACCAGCTGCTCCTTCATCAGGGCATCCGGTCTCGGGTTTGCGTTATAGCAAGTCCGCAGGGTGTGGAGCTGCTTCTCGTTCAGCACCGTCCGGACCCGGGTTGTCTTCTCCGACTGCTTGTGGACGTGGTTCCGGTGATGAGGAGGATGCCGGACCGAAACCGGGTCTGAGCAGAGATGATATTAAAATTGAATTCAATCTATTAATAGATCATAAACTAATGTTTTACATCTACAGCCATTTCCAAAAAATATGGCCTTTAATTGAGCACAGAATTTAGTGTATTTAAATATTAGGATAAAAAATTAGTAGTGCCATCACTTTAGTTTTAGATATGTGTTGGCCCATTCATTCAGTAATAGGCCTACACATACAATGTAAATAGTCATGTCTGACTTTATACTTTATACATGCATTGACATTTTGATTATTTATTTCAAATGCATGCCTCAAAAATTAACAAAAATTAAAAAAGAAACAGAAACAGGCCGGAAGCCTCCTAAAATACATGGGCTATTATTATTATTATAAGAAGAAGAATGATAACATACATAGGTCTACAGACACACATGCTTTTCTAGAAGGATATTTTCGGAATAATAATACATGTTTGAGCCCACCTGAAATGTGCAACGGTCTGGTATGAATGTTTCCCGGGCTGAGCGGGCTTCCTGCAGAGGCCCGCTCCACCAGCAAACTGTGATCCGCCCGACACAGCAGCTCCTCATCCCGCAGGCAGAATTCATCTCCCGGCAGGAGATGTCGACTGCACACCGAGCACCGAAAACACTCCATGTGATACACATTGTCCCGGGCTCTCATCACCAGGTCACTGCTGCAGAAGCCCATGTTGCACTTTGCACATTTGATGCCAAATAACCTGAGGAGAAGCAGTTTTTTATATTTATCGAAGCTGACGTTCATCCAAGTTTATGATCTAATCAAACGAAGCAAAACAGTTCTTTGATCACAGGAAACGATTAAAAACTCGAATGCCTGCAACACAAATTCAGGTCTCCAGTTCATGATGCACATTTTTGCGCAGCTTCGTTCGCACGCTCTCTATTTGACATAAAAAGGGACGATATGATTGTAGGAATATTAATCTAATATTTAATTTAATCTCAGTTTAATCCCACCGCTTTCTCTTCAACAGCCCCGACACTTGCTCTCTCCATTTTAAGAAAGTAAAACTAATCCAAACAGCCGTTGAACTGAAAAAGGCATACCTGGCATAATCTCGTTTACAGTAAGTCTTTCCGTCTCGGACGAAGCAAGTGCAGGTCTCGTCCAGGTACTGGCTGCACTCTGCACACTTGAGGCAGGCTGCATGCCACTCCAGGTCCGGGGAGACTCTCAGGATGTATTGGTCGTGTATCTGACTCCCACAGCCCACACACATTGCGATTCCCGACTTCTCTGTGTGAAGGGGGCGATCCATTAATGCTCCCATTAATGCAACTCTGTGTGCGTTCTTTTAATCCCCGTGGCATCTCCGTTAAACCTCCTTCACTTTAAGGAGAGAATGCTGCGCACGTATCACAACAAACATGTAGGTCCTTCCAAGAATATTACCGAATTATGGCAATGACAGCAAAGGAGCTATAAATATCACCGGTAACCCACGGCACGGGTCACTTGAAACACATGAGTACTATACTACACATACAAAATAAGTTTATATACGGATATGATATGATCATTACGATTTTATTAGGACCAATCGGTTGATCATGACCTAGTGTCAAATTTTTAACATAGTCTCCAGTTTTTAAATTCAAAAGACCAAACGCCGTTTACGATATAGCTTAAAAGAAAAAAGAAAAAGCACCAATAAACCCTCACAAGAATAACACAGCAGAGGAATGTCTTACTTTTTGAATGATCCCCCATATCATCCAAGAAAGAAGTATTGAGCAGGATATCCACCATACAGGAGAAATAGCCCAGTGCAAGCCGACAGATGAAGTTGAGGAGCGGCAGAGGAGACCGTCCCGTCCCTGGCTGGATGATAAACTTGTATTCCTCCACCGAGAGGTGGAGAGAAAACAAAGATCCTCGACCAGTGACGTCTGCAAACCTGGACCTCTGTGGGTCCGGGAAGACTGTGCCATGCAAATCTTCTCCCAGACCCCTGCTCTTTTTTTCTATTGGCTTCTTCGACTGCCTGTGAGGGAAGGTGTTTTTTGTTGAGTATTTTTTTGTCCCACAACACTGGCTGCCCATCTCGCGTTCTTGGGTGAAAGCATTTGCCCTGAGAGTTTCTGCTTTTGTAGTAATTTATTTTTTGGTGTAACGTTTCCTTAATATTTATTGCTTCACGTGTCCTTATCGGTACAATCAGGAATTGCTGTGTGATTTGTTTTCTTGTAAATACACCATATCATTTGGTTTTCATCCTAAACAAAGTGCTGGAAATGTGACAAGACAAAACACTGGGAAAACAAAACTACCTCTCTTTACCTTTGTTACGTTTCGTTGTATTATTATTATTGTTGTTGTAATTGTTGTGCTGTGTAATCTGGTGATCCACTGTATAATGAACACTATACATTTTCTATAATTAACAATAGCTTCTCCCTAGTATGTGTTATTACTGTGAGAGCCCTCTACTGGATGATATATAGCCCACTTTATAGTTTTGACGTATTTGTACTTTGCTGGAGTATTTACATTTCATGTTACTTCATATTTTTAATACACAACGATTCAGATGTTTTCATTTATTTACTACTACTATTTACTACTTTTTTCAGATGCGTAAGTCAAAATTGAATCAAACAATGCACGACGATGTATTATTTGTGGCAGCCCCTGTACTTAAAAACACTGTCAGTCACTGTCACTGAAAAACTACTATGTGCTTGGATGTGAAATCAGTATGTAAACCACAAAGATGCGTGAAGGAACACAGTTTGAGGGTTAGGAGGTTTGTGAAGTATCATATGTAGGTTTTCCAGAACTTTTTAAAAAATCATGTAAGGAGCAAGACGCCCACCTGGGTTATCTTGTCGCAGATGCCTCCAAGTATCTATGTAATTATTAGACAACAGTGCTTTTTTTGTTTGCATACCTTTTCAAATGTCATATTTACTGCTTAATAAATATATATGCTAATATTATACAGCTAACAAGTGTTAGCTTGTGTGTAGTGTGTAAAATCAGCTCCATCTTTACAGGATGCAAGTCTCTAGTATAATGCAGATTTTTGTCCTTAAAATTTTTGATTAATTACTAGATTTCTTTACCCCATTTTTAACATTTTGAAAGTTGGCCAAACTACTCTTGACTAAACTTGCACATTTGTGGTATCAGCTGCACAAGGTCCATATAATACAATGTTTTGAGTGTTGTTTGTGCTGAATTATAGAGCATTGTACGTGGTACGTGGTATGTTTGTACTTGTAGAGTATTTTAATCGACCACTTCTGCACAATAAAATCAGTACAGGTTATTTTTATTTTGCTATTTTTGCAGTTATATTACTGGATTTTGACCTATACTGACTATTAAAAATATTCTCCTATCCACAAATGTTTTTACTTAATAAAGTTTTTATCAAATTTAGTTAAATATTAATATTGTGTGGAAACTATGGGACAATAAAGTAAGCGTTTTTCTCTCTTTGCCTTTAACTGTCTGGTGGGGTGAGGGGTTAACCGGAAGTTAGTTTGTCTCGCGAGAGCTCGTCGGAAACGTGAAATGACCTTTGGCACAGTTTTGTTATTGCAGCGGTGAGGAGCAATCGGTCGATTTGGTCCAAGATGAACAGGGCCTTTAATAAAACGACCCTCAAACATTTGGTAAGGGTTTTATTGTTTTAATTTAACAGCGTGCATAGATATTGTACCGTTATTGTGTTATCGCCGACTTAAAGTTAGAATTACCTTAGTAGTGTCCCTGGTTTTTGCAGCTGATAGCTCACCAGCTAATTCAGACGCAGCAGGCTAAGTCGCGCTGCTTTGACTTGGTGTAATTTTGTATTAGCACGTCTGACAGTGTTGGTTGAGTTCTGCCACGATCAATTCTGGCATTAAATGTATATAAAAACTGTGGTTCAGCTGGAATATAAGTTAACAGTTTCTTTTTTTGCGCTGAAGCTATCTTAGCATAGTTAGCCTGCTTTTTAACCCTAATACATTAAACAAGTTATTCAAGTGTAATATTTTAACCAAAAGCATTTAATCTTATCTGAGACGTGTTGTATGGTTATATCATATGTATGTATGTATGTATGAATGATATATATATATATATATATATATATATATATATATATATATATATATATATATATATATATAGTAATTGACTATCAGTGTTGAAGTTAACAGCTACACCGTTTGCAGATTGGAGACAACATGGACAGACTGCTTTTGAATGGCTGTGTACAAGTTGTAAAACATACAAACTAAAACCTAGATGAATACTAAAGTGATTAATGCAGTAATTAAATTACAATAACAACGCCAAAATCAATTTACCCTCCTTACTGTAATGGTTAATTTTCATCTACCACAGAGAAAAGAACCAAACATCACTGTATCTGTATGGTACCTGTTAAATTACTATATATCTGTTTTTATATCTGTTTTTGTTTTAACTACATTTGTACTCAAGCCATTTCCCCTGTACATGTATAAAATGTATTAACTATAACCAAATTAGAAATGGAGATAATGAAACAAGAGATTCAGGTATAATCAAACATTCTAGTATTGTTGTATACTGAGATGTGGACTTTTTCTCCAAACAGACGGGTTTTTTTCGAAGGTTTCAGAGCACCCTGGTGGTTGCAGAACACAATAATGATAAGTTGACTCCTATTACGCTCAATGCAATTACTGCTGCCAGTAAGCTGGGTGGAGAAGTGTCTTGTCTGGTTGCGGGAACGAACTGTGCAAAGGTATGCAAGGCTTTTGAGAGTATTTTATTTGTGTATGTTAGACAGTCAAAGATAAAGAAACAATTGAAGGTCACCATTAAACTCGCATAAAAGGTTTTTTGTTTTTTTTTCAGGTTGTGGAACAGGTAAGCAAAATCCAAGGTGTGAAGAAAGTTTTGGTCGCTCAACATGACTCTTACAAAGGTGCCCTTCCAGGTATGTACCCTTTGTTCACAGACCCCATTTGTGTGTATGTGTGTTTCAGTCGCATCTGTTGACAGCTGGAGGATTTGCTGAAGCACATCTTGACCTTAGATTGAATATTGCTTTTTTTAAAAAATGTCCTTACGTCTATTCTGTGTAGAACTGGTCCCACTTACTATCATTTTCTTTTTGGCAGAGGAGTTGACTCCACTCATCCTGGCAACACAAAAACAGTTTAACTTCACCCACATCTGTGCTGGTGCATCTGCATTTGGGAAGGTAACACAGAATTGATCCATGTATGATTTGAATTTAAATATTTTAAAATAGCTAGTGCCAGGTTCCTATTTTTGTTATATATGTTGTATACTTGCTTACACCAGGTCTAAAGAATTTCTTCTCTTCATTTTTTAAATGTATAAACATGATTGATACATATTTCTCAGCATATGCACAATGTATTTGCAGAACCTGCTTCCCAGAGTGGCTGCTAAGTTGGATGTTGCTCCAATTTCAGAAATTATTGAGATCAAATCTCCAGATACTTTTGTCAGAACCATTTATGCAGGTAATTATTTTATTCTGATATTAAGTTGATGGCTTCAGATTATTTTATTTTTAATATTTGAATTTTTATAGGAAATGCTCTCAGCACAGTAAAATGTAATGAGGCGATTAAGGTCTTCACTGTCAGAGGGACATCCTTTGAAGCAGCTCCAACAGAAGGGGGAAGTGCCGCATCAGAAAATGGTACATTCTAAAAAGCACACATTCACATATCTCTCTCGATAGATAGATAGATGGAGGGGTGGGTGTGTGTGTATGTGTTAGTGTGTCTTTACCAACCCCATCTGTCTTAGATTTCTTTCTTGCTTGTCATTGATGATCATCTAATCTGCAGTGGCTCCTCCTTCTCCCACTGGAGTTTCTGAGTGGCTGGAACAGAACCTGACAAAGAGCGACCGTCCAGAGTTGACAAGTGCTAAGGTTGTGATATCAGGAGGTATGAGTCAACTGTTTGTCTTTTTTTTGTCACCAAAGGATGAATTTGAAACCTACATTGTGGATAGCTGGAAAATTAAATGCATTTGTTTGCAGACCTTTTTATTTTCTGTGTTTTTAAGCATTACATAAGTTGAACTTAATATTGTATAGCTAGAAGTATGAATACAACTGTTTGGAGCTTTAGCAGTAATGTAAATTTAAATGATTTTTTTTTTTTTTTCTCTTAGGAAGGGGGTTGAAGAGTGGAGAAAACTTCAAGCTGCTTTATGACCTTGCTGACAAGCTGAACGCTGCAGGTAATATTCGAACATAATTTGTCATTTATTCTCTGTATGCTTGTTTTTCTTTGCTTATTAAACTTTTTTTTAATAAATTTTTTTAGTTGGTGCATCACGAGCTGCAGTGGATGCTGGGTTTGTACCTAACGACATGCAGGTTGGACAAACGGGCAAGATTGTAGCACCGGTAAATCTTTGTTTTCTTAAGTGTTTTTTTGCATTTACTTCACTTTAATTTTTTAGGAAAATACAATTCAAAAACCCCTTTACAAGTAGACAACACTCCATTGCTGTGCCACTGTACATGTATACATTTTAGCCTTTACACACTTTGCTCATTCAGTGTGATATGAGTGTCTGCTCTGCCCTTTTAAAAAGGTTAACTTCCCATTATGTGATTTAGCCAGGTTGCCCCAGCTGTGATTATCCACACATTAGGCTCTGCAAAATGTACTTGATGGCACATTTAGAACCCTAAACGGTTTAGCTGATCCATTCAAGCAGAGTGTGGTGGACGTCTAGTCAGAGCCTCAGAACAGGCCAGACTTTCCAAATTAAATTTTCCAAATGTTATGACGAGCTTGTTAGATTTAGCTAAGTTAATTAAATAGAATTTAAATCTATTCTTCTCTCCCACCATATCAATCTAAAAATGTGCGTGTGTATTCAGTGAAATGAAAGGTTTACATTATGGTCACACGTGTGCATATACGATAAAATCTTTTAAAAGAAAGGCTTTTCTGTGTTAAGTTTACTTGTTCTCCCTGTAGTTGCATGGGTTTTCTGTGGGTACTCTGGTTTTCTCCCACAGTCCATTGGAATACAGGTTAGGTTAATTGATGACTCTAAAGGTGTGAGTGTGAATAGATGTCTGTCTGTGTATGTCTCTGTGGTCCCTGATCTGTTTCTTTTAAACCAATAAATAAGCACTGACATATTTATATTGCAGTACATTAAGAATACAGTAAGAAGCACAGTTGGTTTTTCCAGCACGCTTAGTGAGATGCAGTTATGGCCCTCTAGGACACGCTGATAGATTACACAGCTGTGGTCTATACAACATCGAGCTGCTCTGCTGTATTGTTGTTCTGAGTTGTACCTTTTCCAAGGGCCCAAAAGTACACTTATTATTAATTTTACTATCTCTTATTTATGTCCAGGAATTGTACATTGCTGTTGGTATCTCTGGAGCCATTCAACACCTGGCTGGAATGAAAGATAGTAAGGTAAAGTCACTCGGGGCAAGGTTTTTACCATATTTCCTTTTTTTTTTTCTCTCTACCTTTTCAATGTGTTATTAAACTTCAGACAAAACAGACTAAAAATTGACACTTAGTTATGTGGATTTTATGAAAACTGCTGATGCCAAGTATCCTTCGCTCTCTTTAGTTTACTTAGACATTTGGCCGTGATTGCAAAATCAGTTGTTTCCTTGAAACAAAGAAATGAAGAAAGAAAATGCAAGGGACTGCATGCACGCATTCCCTTTAGTGGACAAAGTTTGATAAGCATTTTGTTGATTATTCATCTGTATTAAAGGCATGATCTTTTTTTTATGCAGACTATTGTAGCTATTAACAAGGACCCAGAAGCCCCCATTTTCCAGGTGGCTGACTATGGCTTGGTTGCTGATCTTTTTAAGGTGAGTGTCTGGGACTGATATTTCAACTAATGTTATTAGGATCATAAATTGGAAATCATGCAAGCAGGGACATCTTTACATTCAGCACCTTCTACTGGACGTCCAATTTATGTTTAGATAGAGGTAAATCCAAATTAACAGAATATATCATTTTGCATTCTCGCTGATAAATTTAGCAAGATGCTTTATTCCATCTAATGACCTAATGGAAATGTGCAACTGTTGCATTAAGTTGTTGAATTAATCAGTGGATTTGTGGCTGGGGCTTGCTACTGAGAGAGAAACGCATTAGCATCTCAAAAGACAAAAAAAAATAAGTAGTTATGTGAAAAGGTTTCTTGAGGTTTGATTTCACTTTCTACTTGCCAGACCTTTTTGAGGCCAGAGTGTTGGCACAACTAACACTGGAATCCAGTACTGAGTCTAAAAGGCTAGTAGGTTGTATTTTCATTTATTCCCTGTTGCTCATGTTTTATGTAGCCCCTCAGCACCACATGAGTAGCCCAGGTGCCGACAAACTCTGATAGCTAGTGGCAGCAGAGTTCTGACTTGCTGGGTAAGATAATTTTACTTGTGGTGACTCCTCAGAAAGCTGATTGTAATGGATGGACTTTCTGCCTTCTCCCTAAATGAATAGTTAATAACAATGACCAGTGACTGTTATTTTTGGCGGTCAATATTTTAAAGTGGCTCAATTCACAATTAAGATTTGAGAAAGGAGATTTAAATAGTTTTGTTCATATTTATGAAAAAAAGGCTTTTGTCTACACACTTCACTACACAACTATTAGCATATGTCATTTGGATTTATCAACCATGTCTGTATTCTTTCCATCTGCTGTGGCCATAAATGTTTTATGAAATACCATGAAGGTGTAAATGACAGGATAGCAAGCATCATATTCAACTTGAGCCTGACATATTTAAAATAGCTGCAGCAGTTAATAATAATTCCAAACACAAAACTGTTTATGATGAATGCTTTCCATGGTGTATTTATGTTTAGTTAGCAAGTGATTAAAGAATAACTTCAGTGGTTTTCAACAATACCCATACAGACACTTAAAAACAATTGTCTCTAGGTCAGCTAATTTGTCTTTAATGTAGCTCTCCGTTGTCCAAAATAATTAATAAAAACACATTATTCAGACACTGGTCCACTGGGTGACACGTTTAATCTAAAAGATTTCGTCAGGAGTTAAGGGATGAATCCTCCAATTGCTCTTAATTGCTATTATTTCACCAGAGATCTCTCACGTGCACAGTTGGATCTTGCCTTAGATCTCTATAAAAATGGATGCAGAGTATCTGGTGTAATCTAAAATTTCTTGAACATGCGTTATGGAATGAGGCATAGATTAGCGATTTGTCTGGATGATGTTTTTAAATTGGTTTAAGACAACGGAAATCTATGGTACCGACAAACAAGCTTATCCAGGTTCTAATACTGACAGACATTACCTAAGGGGCATATCAGCAAAGACAATTCATTGTCAAAAATTGGATTAATTTAGAAAATGATTGAAAGTTTCTTTAAAAGTACACTGCCACTATTCCATGCATGCTGTTTTTTTCTAAATTTGGACAAAATATTGTTTTAGTTTTGACCCTTCAAAACACCATTGTAAAATTCAGATGAAATATTTTTAAGCTCTGAATGGTTTTCTCTTCAGGCTGTCCCTGAGATGACTGCAGCACTGGGCAAGTGAGGGGAAACCAAGCCCCACCAACCCGATCACAGAAAGTTTCAGTGTGACCACAGGAACCCACAGCATTGACGCGTCAGAAGCCATGAGCATACATGTGCTGAAAACACGTCATCAACATCTGTCTGACTGGCATCAGAACATTTTACATCTGCTATGAACAAAATAGGTTGTACTTACCTGTGGCTGGACGTTTTCTATGCCTCCAGCAGTACATGTGCTGTTATGTGTAATGGAGTTTTGGGTAAGGTCTTCCCTGGGAATGCTTCACTTGTCTGTAGACTTATTTAACAGTTGTCTGTACAACCTAGCTGTTGATGGTAACACTGAGGAAATCTAATAAAATGACAACTAATAATTTTGCCATGTTTCCATTTATTGGGTTCAGTCAGCAATGCCGTCTTTCCATGATCAAGATAGAAAATGCCTGTTGACATTATAATAAACAGGGTTAGTTTGTGATATTTGACTAGCAAATCTTGAAGGCTCATGCTATACTTCAATATTTTATTGTAGCTCCACTTCAGGTGTTTGGCTGTGATATAATGATCAAGCCTGAAATATTTACACAACTTTCAACATTAAAAGTACTATTTTAGGTAGTATTTTAGACCCAGAAGACATGAAATCTATCATGTGCAGGTAGATTTGCAATAATTTTAGTGCATGAAGGTCATGCTGCAAAATCTCATTAAACACTGACTGAACACTGGGTTTGGTCAGCTTCCAGTCATGGCACCTGGGTAAAAACTCAGTCACTTAACTCACATACCAATCAAATGTTTCTGCATTCTTTCCACTCATAGAATAGAGATAAAAATGTTAACATTGCTAATATAGAAAGATGAGATTAGAAAGAAGTTGAAACTGTACCCAGCAGCTGTCTGTCAAAGAAGACCTTTCTTTGTGAGCTTGTAGACACTAGACTGACTAGCACAACAGCTGACACACCTGCGCCTGTGAAACAGCTTTACAGCTTAGAGGAACTGATGGGAGTTTGAGACTCCTCATTAGCCCAGCAACTCCAGTTCCTACAACGTGTATCAGAGGAACTAAGCTCAGCACAATGTCTTCACTGATGTTACTCCTATAAAACCACACGACTTGAGCCCTGTTGCTGGGTTCTTTTGGTAAAATTTTCTTAAAATTCAAAAGGTTTTTTGTACGTTAATTCCTGATAAGTAGTGTGTGTGAATCTGTCTCCTTTTGTCTACTGTGCCGTCTGTTTGTGCTGCTCTGGCAAGTTCTTCCCCTCAGTTCCAACAGTACAAAGAGGATGGCAGAAACATAGTTTATGCGCCAGTGGCTCCTGACAACACAGGAGTTGAGTAGAGCATTCATTTTTGTGGTTGATTTGAAGAATTGTGACCTTCCACATGTCTGGCAGTCTTATGTCTCTGACACACGGTTGACTGGGGCGTCTACTGGCTCCATCATCCTGTACTTCTCATCTAGAAAAGGCTCGTTGCCCTGCAGATGAATGATTGGCTTTGAGTGGAGCCCAACTCGACTCTCCTGATTCCTCTTATTATAGATGTTGACCCTGTGCTCCAGCTCTGGACTTGTTTTGGTGGAACCTGCTGGACTTGGTGGTTTAAGGTTGACGGGGTCCAGGCCCTTCTGGGTGAGACAGGATTCCTCAGTCAGAGAGGAGAGCAGCTCCTGCACCACAGCGCTGGGACTCCCTCGAGGTTGAGTGCCCAGCGCAAGAGGGCTGCTGTAGGGTGGAGGGTAGCAACGTTGATCACTGTAGTCTGTGGAGGTGGAAGCCTCACGCACAGTGGAGCTGCAGTCTGTGGTGGAGCCCAGCGTGTGGCTGCTGATGCTGTGTTGGCGTGCGCTAAAGCTAGTGCGGGACACTGTTGTGGAGGCTTCGCTGACCGAGCTGCCAGTCCGCTGCAAACGGCTGGACAGCGCTGCGTCAGCGCTCACCAAAGAGGAGGGAAGCTGGCTGGGGTTGTTAGGCAGGTGCACGTCTATGGCTGCTGTGGTGATGACGCGTGCAGGGTCCGGGATCCCCATATCTAAAAGAACACATAATGTAATAATCTGCATTGACATTTTCATGGTTGTACCTGGGTTGCAGAAGAGGATTTTTGCTGCTGCTCACCACTGCTTGGCTCACTGTAGTACTGGCTAATGTAGTTGTTCATGTCATCTTGGCCGTTGTGATCTGAAGTAGATGAAAAATGGTCAAACAATGTCCTTCTGAGTCAGAAAAACACTGAATCCAGTAAGAATGTGTAAGTTAATCAGAGGTATTTTACAAAACAGGCTACTTTAGATTCCATAAAATCTGAAAACAGATAGTAGAGAGCAATACTGTAGAATGCTATGGTAATTCTCCTTTTTAGGATTTAAAAGCCGTATATACAATTAATAAATATTGTTTATAATAAATTTAATATTTAAGCACACACAAATATATTAAAGTATTTGTCAACAATTTGAAAGGTCCTGTGGGCATGGAGGCCAGTGTAAACACATAACAAATGATAATAAAGTAAAAGGCAGCTGCTATAAAATAAAATCTTTTTATAGAAATTGCAATGGCTGACAAACCATATAGTAATGATATGCTAAAAATGCCCTTAGTGTTTTACAAAGCTTAGAAATGTTAATCAGTGTAATTCATCTGTAATCTATTCATTCAATGTACTAGATGTTTATTTGCTGCTTATAAATACTAAATAACAGGAAAAAGAAAAGGGGTAGCTCATAAGGCCCTAGTGCAACTAACTACATTTTTAAAATTGTAAAAAAATGGCAGAATTGATCCAGAACCCAGAAAAGAGTTTTGCTGAAAAAAATTACTTGAACAACCAATGTTCGTTTATCTACTAATAGATTAATCAACAAAGTGTTTTGGCACTACTTGAATGAGCAGCGTTTCACAGGTTCTAAATCAATCCAAATGTGTTTCTCTTAAGTGCCTTCCAAGGTCCCAGAGGACTGTTAAATAGCTACATTCATTTATGTTTGGGCTTCACATATTTATGTTATGAATGTCCCAAGAGGGGCCACTTATTGTTGAGCCTAAAATGTGACAGGGATCATCTCCAAATGATCAATACCACATGAGTGCATGAGGAGTATGTCCAATCATAAGGATGTCTCCCATACATCTGGCTCAGACTCACACTATGATTTATAGCTTTGATAAAGGAAAAACCTCAGTGTTTTGAGCCCTGACAGCCCTTTGATGCTTTATGTCCTGTAACTTATGACCTGTCACTGTGTGAAAGGTTTATAGTCCATCTAGGCTGTAGCACCAGAATTTTGATGTGGACTGTGAGATGAATGTTTTTGAAGAGAGGACGACAGTGTGTTTAAGATGTTCTATATTAACACTGCTCTGCAAAATTGGGAATGGAAAAATCAAATGCACTGTTTGCAGATGTGCTTTTTGGTATGATTTTTTTTCAACGTTATTTTAATTTTAACGTTTTAGTTGCTTTCAGTAACCAGAAAAAGCTCCTAGAAACCCTGCAGCCCATGTTAAATGTGTGCAGTGTGGCTTCTTGGGATGAGTAAGGATTCCTTATTCAACCCCTTTAAACACTCGTGAGTGAGTGTTTCCATAGAAAACCCAGACTGATCAGTGAGATTTGCCTATAATACAACAGAATTGGGTGTTCTAGAAGGTTACCTGTGGGCCCCCCAGTCTCCCTAGCTTTAGATGGCCCAAGATGCTCAGAGGTCCCACGGGCCAGTCCGTCCACCTCCTGGAAACTGCTGTTCTGTTTACCCCACATATGGTGGATCTGCATGGCTGCTTCACGCTCTGCTACCAGGTCCAGGTCTTGCTGGGCCAGGTGGGCCCTCAGCTGCCTTATCTCAAACTTGGAGAAAAGAGGAATAAATGATGGAGTAATCTGGCATGGTCTGGGAATTTCCCATTGGATAATAATGGTATCAAAAAGTAAGTAAGTCAGTAAGCAAGTATTGTATGTATGTATGTTTCTATAAAACTCTTGTTTTCCTTCAGGCTTTCAAAGTAAATGAATAGGACAAATAAACTGTAACATTCAATCCTGAATTGCTTACATCACAGCTGACTGACTGTACGTGTATAGTACCAGTGTGCATATGACAAACTGCCCACGTCCAGTGTCTCTAAAACTTCCTACATCATTCTCAGATGCACAGTAGACACTGTTTAGTTTGAAATCTGAGAAATATAGAGCACTCAGCACTCATAGATGGTATTACAAAGTTAGCTTAAGTTTTAGCAGGGTAGTACAACATAAAAACACTAAAAGAACCATGATTATCACATTTTTAAGAAGCCAATAGATTTCCTTGGGATAATGGACAGTGCTGGATATCTGATATCCACAAGACTATTGTAAAAGGTCTGTAGTGATAACATGGATTCAATTTTATAATGTCTATTCTGCCTTTTCAGATGTAAGGATGTATTATTTTCATTGCACTTTGCTTCCCTCTGCTGGCTACATGCAAAAAATAAAAAATAAACCCCACACATTGTATAGTGTAAGTTAGACAGGTAAGAGGACATACTGCCTGTTCCTGACAGATCTGGGTGAGACGGTCAAGCTGCTCATCCCTCACCACCTTGGCCTTCTCATACTGCTGGATCTCCAGCTCCATTTCCACCTTCACTTGCAGCACATATGCTAGAAAAACACGGCACATTAAAATCACTTTTCCTTCAAACGAGTTTTCTACATTGTATATTATTTGTACATGCTCGAGTTTAAACTTGCTCTAAAAATGTAAAACCACAAGGGGGAGCAACAGAGTTACTATTCTCAATAAATAAAATGCCCTGAATGCACCTGTATGATAAAATATTGTTTTATGCCACAGTTATTGTGTGAACATTCATTATAACAACCCCACAGTACCATCATTTCTGGTGACCTGACAGCAAAGGACAGGACACAGGGGACAGGCAGCCGCAACCCCTCCTAGCCTCACCGTCAATGATCCTCTTGACCCTCCAGATACGCAGTGTGATGATGAGACCGATAGCATCCCAAGGGCTGCTGGGGCCGTTGGCCACTGTGGATGCCACCATGGGGGCCAGAGAGAGGACGATGACAGCTCCATCAAACACCTGAGAATATACCCATGTGCATGCAAACACACCTGATTACTCTTGTATGGGTAGTTTCCACAGTGCACAGTTGAGCTATGACATTGAAGGAATGACACTGCAGTGAAAGTGGCCCCAAGTTAGGACTAATGGGACCCGTGGGAGCTTACCTCTACTTTGTTCTCTATGTAATCCCATATCCCCAGCACCACAATCCTGAACACCGTCTGGGACAGGAAACACAAAGGGTAAAAATGGAGGAAAACAAGGACGGATAAACCGAGAGACACAGGATGATCAAGGTAAAGTAAATCAGTTAGTTATTCTAGTCTCAGAACTTGACGGAGGCATTTGTGAGTCACATTTCTTTAACAATTCTCTAAATCAACAATCGTATTACAATTATCCAAACAATTAAAGACATTGAGTTTGGCTCCTTTTGCTGACACACTGAGGGCTGCAGAGGGTAAACAGCTCTCTACTTTTCTTTTCTGCCATCATCTGACCCTCACCCTCAATTCAGATATTCAATGCTGCAAAGCTAAAGAAAACCCTCCCTGCTTTTTCCACTGCTTTTATTAATAAATTAAAATTCACATATATAAAAAAATAAATAAATAAATTGGTTTTGATAAAAAAAAGTTTGCAGTGGTGGTCATATATACAGAATTCAGACAAATGTGGCTAACTCTAAAGTTACTGGTTATCAATAGAGCATACTTGAAGGCACAAAATTATTTTAAACTAGTGACACATAGCTTTAAAGTGTTTGTGCTGTGGATCAATTGAATAACCCACAGGGGAACAACTGTTTCAGTTTGAACAGCAGCAGTTATGCATGTTATGTTTTAGTACAGATTTTAATAATTGAAGTTACGTGCAGCACCAATGCAGCTGTACACAAGTTCACTTCCACAAACCTAATCATGCTGTAACATAGGAAATGCAGTGTTTCAGTGTTGTTAGTGTTCTAATGAGTCTGTTTGTGAACTTTTAAAGCCCCCCCCCCATTCTGCACAACATAGCATTAATCGACAGCTGACTGCATCAGCTGTAAGTCAGACTGTTCTTGCGAGCGGACGGAAGACAGACACTCACCTCAGTGAAGAACACAGAGAGGATAGCCAGACTGATCCAATGGATGATGCTGGCAAACTGGAATGCATTATTAACTGTAGGGAACAAACAGAATAACTTGTTATTGTTTAAGGATGCTGAAGTTTGTGTGGCATCGTGTGTAACACTGACAAAGTGCAGAGATGTTTCAAAACACAAACACTTCTAAATTCCAAAGCCAACAGCATAAGTATAATCATAAATACAAATTCACCACATCCTTTAAGTGTACATGCATGTGTCTGTATCTTCCCATCTATTCATTAGGCTAAGTATGGAGAGCTTTAAACAGCATTCAGCTCTCAGCTGAAGCCTCTCTTCATGTGCCCCCATCTATCTTTGTGTTCAGTGATCTGTCAATCCATTCATCTTCTTCCAGTTGACCCCTTGCTCATCAACCAGCCAACACTGCATTGCCTGAATTCTCTGTCTGAAAATCTCCCTTTAACTATTTGTCTTACTTTTCCCACTCTTATCAGTCAGTCCCAGATGAGCAGTGAAGACTTGATGCATTTCAGTACTGGTGGAGCAACACACCCAGAAGGTCTGCTCGTCACTCGGCCCTCTGACATCAAACAGGGCTAGACCTCTGACCTTCCACTTATGATAGATAAGATTGTGTCCACCAGACCTCATGTAGATGTAGATAAAGGTGATATTGGGGTGACATGGGTCACACTGATATTTCAAACACCCGACGTTTGAGGAGTATTAATTGAAGGTTTATAGTGTGCAGATCATGAGTGATTATAGCCTCAGCCTCACGACACAGAATAGACCGTCAGTGACACAGATTCATCATACAACAGTCAAACTTCATGTGCATACGAGTATGTCTAATATATGAACAGACAGATTAGACCTTGTCACCAAAAGCACAAGGTCTAGTCTAATCTAAGAATAGTGAAGAGTGTAAAAAAAATTCATGTCCTATGGGATAATGGACATTTGTTTTTTGCACAAACATAAGAATGAGAACAGTGTGTTATTTTCTGACCATTATTTGCTGTGTAATATTCATTTTTGATTAAACCTTTTTGTTTTACTTTGAGAAATGTTTTTATATTTCATTCACTCTTGCTCCTATGCAAATTAAGGTCTTGTGAACTTACTCCTTTGTCTCACGCCTTAATGCGAGTGTACGTTTTGAACCAGGCATTTTCCTTTTCAAGAATGCTATTGCTAGACATGAACTAATAAGTATTACAAACAACCTTCCTTGGCTATTATGTCTTCAAAACCAATACCTTATCATTTTGATCATCTGAGCAGACACACAATAATGCTGATACTCACACTGCAACAGCTTGGTGTCTATGAGAAGCTCCAGGGTCAGCAGCACCACCACCACAATGACACAAGCCACCAGGAAGCAGTTGAAGCCGGCCGACAGCAGACACACCTGCCACAGCGCTGCCCTTCTCCCACAGCAGGGCTTCAGCCAGTTGGACCTGAGGAGGGGGACAAAGAAGGGAAGAAGACTGTGTGTGGAAAGATAGATGGTGGAACTTGTTGTGGTATTTTAAAATTTAACAGTGGTAAAGAGTGTAAACAACCAGCCAGCTGGAAGGTCAAATCATTACTGTAAGACCAAAAACACCAAAATACACAAATCATGAGATGTTTTCAAGCTTACCCAGTTTTGAGTCAGCATGCTTTCAAATATTTTTCAGCAGAGGGCACTATTCTGCAGACAAATGCTGAAATGAATTTACACTATTAAATTTCATGTGAAGCATAAATGCATGATCCACTGGCACTGGGATTATATATTAGGATGAAATAATTCTGTCCTCGAATTCACTAGTGTCATTACTTCTTTGCCCCATTTTCTCATGTCTTCATAAAGTGATTCATTTTTTTCCTTTTCTGCCTTTCGTGTTTGGAGCGATCAGAGCCTCTTACACAGAATTCTCATTCCCTCTGCTGCACTGGGTGATGGGGCAGGTCTCTGGGTAAAACTGGTGTGCTAACAAACTGATTAGTGCTTAGCTCACTTGCACTCCTCAGGCCGTCAGCATGATGGAGTTCTCCTGGCATGACAGGTTACATGTGTAACCTCTGGAGTCACAAACAGCCAAAAGTATAAGTTCTTAACTATGACAATGCCTTTATCTGATGGCTCACACCTTTGTGTCTGGCTCGTATTGAGACAGCATCAAACTGAAATATTGGGATCCTTCATAAATTCTGATCCCAGAATCAGTGTGTCATGTTCTATATGCTGTCATTCCTACTAGTGGTTTAGCAGCCACTTTTTCATGTATCTTCCTCCACATTGCTATTTATCTTTCATTAGTTTTGAGTGTGTTGGTATCCCTGGTGTCCTTGCTACTTGTCCATTGTACATTGTGTCTGAAGATGCGAGTGTCAGACCTGCCTTAAATCCATTTCTACTCTATACTCCAACTTCCTCCTGAGACTCCTGGGGATTTATGGTCAGTAAATAATGACAAATCACCAGGAGGCACACAGGGCTTTCCCTTCCTGACACAGCTCTGCATTCCATGCACACGGTTCTCAGATGTAATCTCAGAAATACACACAAAAATGAGTGTGTGTGTGTGTTTCTGTGTGTGTGTGTGTGTGTGTGTGTGTGTGGGGGGGGGGGGGGGGGGGGGGTCATTTCTGGAGGCAACACTGAGAAAGGCAGTATGTTCATTCTAAAATAGCAGCTATCCATTGTCACCTGTCCCCCATAGGACGAAAGCTGAGAGCAATGTCTGTCAGAGGACAGGAGAGGATGCAATTTATTCTACCCTCTTCAGCTCGGAACGAAACAGGTAAGTATGAGGACGAAGCATGGTGCAGCCAGTTCAAAGGCACCGGGATTCACCCAACAGTGAATAGGAGAGAGAGAGCCAAAGAGGGAGGGGGGGTGGGAGAAGGAAGAATGAGAAAGAAAAAACTAAGAAAGATGCTGACTGTGTTAAAGCATAATTCCAATTTATTATAATTTGAGTGTTTTTTGAGCTTTGGCCACCATTGGCATTGGTAATAATAGGACTCTACTCACCAAGTTACTTAAATGCTGTGATTTATCAACAGGGCAAAAAAACGGATTAACTACATTATTGCTGCTGACTATGTTATCAGTTGACTGAATGGGTAGTTGTCTAACCTACATGTGAAAGTGAAAACACAGTCGAACTGCATAACTCTCCTTTAAACCGTCCATTTTAAAAATCTATTGCATTTTACTGAATTACTTTTTGGTGCAATAGTGACCTGCATTTGTGCATCCAGAGGTGATCATTGCCATTTTGCCCATGATTATTTCTGCTATTAACCACTAAAAAAGTCCAGTTTTTAACTTGTTCTCTTGTTTAATGGGCAGTGCAATGTAGTAGCAGTGAAAGCCTTAGCTATAAAAAATGATATCTAATAAAATAGCATTATCCTGTGAGGGGTAAACGACACTGGGGACCCTAGTGATTAGTGTGTTTGCAGGAGTAGTTGAACCTGATGTAACTATACAGCTACACATCCCCTCTCATTTCTTCACCAGGGACAGAAGGCAAGGTGGAAGTCAGCCACACTGTGTCAATGCTCTTCCAGAGGGTAACTGGTGCACTCCACAGCAACCCTCTGTACCAGCAAATGCCAGCAGATTAGGAGCTCAACACCTGGGGTGAGAAAGAGGTGGTGAAGGATAATGATATCATTAGCAGATACCATGGAGACTTTTCCCAGCACCAATCTGTTCCCAAAGAAACAATGTCAAACCCCATCTGCCAGTGGATGAGAGCCAAGTAGAATAAACATTTACCTAATGATACCGCTAACACGCAGTCACCGGACATTTCTGGACTATTAGTGAGCAGCCCACACTCCAAGAGACGCCTCACTTACCTTAAGTATTGAAAAGCATGATTTAACTGGTACAATGTGAAATCGTAATTCATTCAGACTTCTCCCACAAGCCAAGCAGAAAAGGTATTAATTTAATAAACCTGTAAAGAAAAACCATGTCTGGAAGCAGAGTGAATGGCAGTGATGGATTACTCCAAGCTCAGAAACTTAATTTTCGGGAAATCACTTTAAACCTTAAACGCCAAAGACCTGAAGTATTTATACGGATGTGAGGCCATTTCAGCGGTGGAGTGAGCCAAAAAACAAAACCATGTCACTTTCTTCCATTGTCACGCTAGGTTCAGATCAATTGGGCCAATACCACAAAAGATGCTTTTGCAGGCATGAACAAACCATCACATGCTGTACACTTCTAAGTACACTGTGGAGGCAATTAGACTTCCAGGTTCACAAAGACACAGTGGTAACACACTGAGAGAACATCAAGAGTGAGGGGTTTAGATCATGAGGCTGATTAATATGTACATGATGCTGGCTGTAAGAGCTCTAGCAGCAGAGTGATCAGAAAGGACAGAGCACACAGGAAGGTGGCTGATCTCTCTGTTAGAGTTCATTTATACAGGCAGGACATAGCTTTTGGTGTAGCTCCAGCGAAGTAACTCTCACTAAGGTGGGGAGCCCATCACAAGGAACATATCCTTCATTATACTGTCTCTTGTAATTGAGACAGGATAAAATACGATGTAAACTCATTAGATACAAGTTAAATGGAAGTTAAATCAGAGGGATGGTGCTGTCCCACTGCCCGTGTGCGTTTGTGAGTTAAAAACAAGGGCTGAAAAGGGTCAAATTAACTAATGAGTCTGAGACTCTATCAACTTCTCTGAGCTACTGATTTCAACACACACACATAAACACACACAGACCAATGAAAAGCAGCACTAACCCCTCTGACGAAATGTTTGCAAAGGAAAGCCTAAAATAGCATTGCCCTGAATGACTTGCACTGCTGTTCCAGTCCTTTAAATAAATGATTGGAAATTTTTGATTGATGTCTTGATTGCACATTTACAATAGAGTCATTTTGTTCTGCAGAAACCTCCAGCGCATTAGGGTATATACCTGTGGCATCTGGCCCACAATTACATTTGCTTTTGCAACCATTATTCATTCCATAATTAAATTTTTTTTTAAGGCAGCCAGTCAATGGCGAAGACTCCAATGACTGTGCCTGACATCCACTCATTTATTCATGCACACCTGGGAACTGCGCTTTTGTTGAATTTGTCAATTTTAAAAAAAAACTTTGGACTGTGAATCAATGCCTATTTAGGTTATGGCCTGCTCAAAACTAGAGCTATGGTCTATTTAATGATTTGTCAGTTAGTCGACCAAAAATTAGCAGTGGAACTATTTTCATGACTGAATAATGGAGTCATTTTTCAAACTACTGAAAAGATCTGTGTTGGATCAAAACTTTGGTCTATAATTAAATTTGCTGGAAGCTGAGAGTGCAGTTTTCTGTTAATTTTTTATGTGTTTTTGCATTTGGTCTGCTTTGTGGTCCAGCACTTGCAGTTTGTTCAGATGTGCAGGCCTTTCTTTGTGTCTGCTTTGACCAAAAAAATTAAAAGGGAACCATTTTTATGACTGAATAATGGAGTAATTTGTGAAGCAAAAATGACAAAATTTAGTGTTTGTAGCTTCTCTAATGGTGTCTATATTTGGGTAGTAACTGTGTTTAGGACTGTTGGTTTGAGAAAATTTAGAAAATGAGTGACAGGTTTAGTGATAATAAAAATAATTATTAGTTACAAGCCTAGTCTAAGATGTGAGTAGTTCACATATTTCACAATATTCCCTTTTTAGATTGATTATTTGAAGATATTCTGGAGGCTTGAACATTTTAAGCTTAAGTATCCAGAACTGAAGTCGCACAATTATAAAAATTCTCTACAAAAAAGTAGATATAATTTTGGTTAATTTAAATGCATTCTTACTGTATTTATTTTGTAATCTGATAGAGCATTCTGACTTTGTGTTGTGAATAATTACTTTAATAAGTCTGTTTGGTGATTAAAAGTTTTAAATGATTATATCCTTGGTATTTTATTTCATGTAGATAATTATTTTTGACAGACTACGTTTGCCATTTCGAAATAGCAGACATCTCATGACCCTTGTTCACTGCCAAAGGGATTGTGAACACTTTTTTTAAGCTGAGGACATCTTTATCATAAGGGACAATGTCAGATACTACTCCTGCAACCTTTTAAAATGATAATACCCAACTCAGGTTTTCTGTCTCCTCTGTCTGCACTGATAACTACATAGCCCTGTGCTACCTCCACTATAAACGTCAACCAATTCACACCAATCTGCTGAACTCAGCTGGCTCAGGCAGAGGAAAATGGACTACGACTGTGCGCCTGCAGGGCTACTGAACAGTAGAGATTGGAGGACTTCATCCTATTTAGCTGGTCTCTTTTATGCTAAACTTTCTCTGAATACCTGTAGAGCCATTTCATTTAATTACCAATAAATGTTTTTATTTATGTTTTACCAAAGAGCTTTTGGCTCTAGAAAAATCACAGGTGGGGCATCCACGCAAAATCCATAAGAAAACAAGAAATATGCCGACAGAACAACAAAAATTCTGTGTAACCACTGCTGAGTCATCATAGTGCATGGTATCGCCACCAATAAGGAGAAGAAACCCTTAGAAAGGACAACCTGCCAAGCAATAAATATGCAGAATGGAGTGAGGTTATCATAGGGGATCAATTGTACAAAGCTTCCATGTCTCATTGCTGTTAATCTTTTACTCACTTATGCCTGGGGATTTAGTAACACTTGCAGTAAATTAGCAAATCAAATGAAAATCCACGTGCTTGTATCCTTTCTGATTAGTAAGATGACATGTTTTTATCTTCTGTCTTACAATGCAGTTAGCTTTCTAGTTTGTTTCCAAATATATCATCTCTTCAGTATTTGTGTTCTACACCACAGCAGAACATACTATAGGGACTCGGAGCTGGTCTTAGCCAGAGGAACGGGCCACAGATACTAAGAAATGGAGATGGATGGGGCTCCATGTGCAGAGCAGCGACAAGCTGTCCCTGATAAATGGGTTTTCACCAGGACACTTGATCTTTCTCGCTCGCAGACTAAAAAGCAATATCACACTTTGCATGGTTGTGAATATTAACAAACCCTCAAACCCTGCACTCAAATGTCATCTATTGTGTCGCACATGGTGCCAGGCAAGCGAGCCAATTTGATGGAGAGGACTGTTCCTCTGTGTGTTTGATATGGAGTCCTGTTCTCTTTCCAGACATCCATCAACACAGAACAGGTATAGTATGGCTGTGGTTCCAAAGCCCAATGAAATATTGCTGCAGCCAACATTCATGCTGGAATCTGCCATCCTTCAAATTATGCCATCTTACTTCAACCTTGAGCATTATCCACATGGTTTTGGCTATGTGTATGACACACCGCTACGTCATTTTGACATTATGACACTATGCTAAATCAACTAACAACTGTGGCTGTCAACAGGTAACAGGCACAGGGTTGATACCACATGACTATTCACTATGGACAGATAAAATGAAGCCATTTCCTACTGATCTGCTGCTAGCAGCTTTGTGAAGGAACATGTGGAGGTGGGTCATCATATCTCCTCGAGTCCAAAGCGGCAGGTTGACCATATGAAACATCTGTCATTGCTGCAGCGCCTCACATCTCTCAGTCTGGAGATCAGCGGCATATACCACTGCTGCTATGAGCAGCAGACTGATCTAGGGAATGATAACCCAGGACAGGAGTAGCACAGTCAGGTTCTCCAGGAGCCTGGGTTCCAATCTGTCTTTAGGTCAGGAAGAATGTCACTGGTGTACTGAGGTGTCAATAGGTATGCCATCCAAAAGGTAATCTGAAGAAAAGTAACCTCATTATCCTAAAATTTGTGTAGATGCAGACTAAAACGCACCTGAGACTCTTATTAGCATAGTAAAATTTGCAGAACCTACCAAATTTTTGCCACAGCGTAATTAAAATGTAGAAACAAAGCATGTAAGTTAAGTTCTTCATGGAAAAAATTTCAAAGGTGACTACCTACACCATTTCTGCTTAGCAAAGGTGGATTTGACATGTGTAATTGCCCACATCAGTTGAAGAGCCACGAGAAGCTGCCATGCAAGACTAAATGTGGAGCACTGGTTTGCAGAATCCAGATATCAAGATAAAACCTTTGACCACATCCTGATCTATTGACACTTTAATGTGAAATGACAATGCACCCACTAATGAGACTATTGGTGCCAGATATAAACAAAATTAAAATATAAATCATCTCAGAAATGGAGGGCAGCATGAGAAAATGTACTCATCTGATAATAACCAAAATCAAAGCATATAGCCAGTGCAACACCCGTAGTGAGATAGTGAAAATGTGTTTACATTGTTGTACGCAATCCTTTACACAGAGCTATAATTAAAACTCTTTCTAACTATAAATATACTATATATAAGCCTAATAAAGAAGACAAATAGCTTAATGAGCTGATCAGTCAGGTCTCTAATATAATATAATAATTGCCTTTGATAGTAAGGATTATTAAGTCTGTCAGCATACAACACATCCCACCTTTGTGTCATTCCTCTGATGTTATACACATGACTCACAAAGGTGGTGAGAACCTGTGACGACAAGCTAGCTCTGTTGATTTTTCCGAGAGCAGTTCCAAATAAGTAATGTGTGTATGAAACTGTGACGACAGGCATGCCTTGGAATGCTTGTGACCTGAAAATCTGGAATTCCAATCTAAAAAGCTCATCAAATACACTGTAACACACACGGGTGACAGTTTGCTGTGTTTTAATAGCCTGTGTTTTAATATACTTGGATACTGAGAAGGAGGCCTCCTGAACCAAATACAAAAACTTTACTTTTAACAACTAGTAAATACATAAATTTACCTTGGCTAATTTGGCAAAGATCCAAGACGCTGGCATTGGATTACTTTTATAACGCATTGAAGTCCAAAACTCATGGGATCATGGTGTCATATGGTGCCATATGAGAGTGCCCACTGTGATCCTAGTTGTGCTAGGCTGCCAAATCCTGCCCTCTGCTGTGACAGTGCCATGAGAAGGTTTTCTGTCCTTTAACCGAGAGAAAAAAAATATATGAGCGAGGATGAGAGTGTGGGTGTTTGGGACATAATCCATCTGTCTCTGCCCTCTGTCTCAGAGAGCCATCAGCTCAGACTGGGCCCCGACCAGGCAACGTCCAGCAGAATGTGGTCAGTTGACACACTAGGGCTTGGATGGCGAAATGCCGAATGCACTAATTAAGCTTATGCTGTTTGTTGACTTTCTCTGCATGGATGCCAGCATAGCAGCATGCCAAGGGGTTGTGAGTCACACTTCCTGAGCGGAGAGCCATGGACATTTGCTACAGGGTGCTCTAGGTGGGGTGTGTCCTGTCCTGAGAGTACTGGGCCAGCAGCATGGTGATATGATGATAAGAAAACAACACAAACCCAGGATCAGCTGGGCTCACGGAAAGAAACGGCAGCACCACCGAGCTCTGACATTTCATGGAAGCTATGGTCCACCAGCACTCTTTGTTTTCTGCCAGAAATCGACGTTAAGAACAGAAATCAATCTGGCAGTAAAAACATGCTGTGTCATTGAGCTGAAATGAACACATCAGTAGAGACATTGTCCATTTAACATGGTGACACTAATAAATTCATCAGCGAATATCCTTGACTCGTGGACTCTCATATAAAATAAGGGGTGATTCAATACACCAGGTGTGATTACCATGTGCAATAACAAGCAATGGAAAGATTGACGGCGGAGCTTTTCTCTGCTGGGGGAAGATTATAGATTGTAGTAATTGCAATTCTGCCTTAATTATGGATGTAGCACTTTGAAGCAGCAAGCACAGACAATGTCTCTGACACCATAAGTCTAGTATCTGATAGAAAGCATCAATCAACATGTAATTACAATTTGAGACTTTTAGTATATAAATTAATTGCAGAAATAATTCACGAATAATCATACAACTAATTTATTTTAGGAGCTTTAAAAATGATCTTCATATTGACTGAACTGGTTATTCATCAGTGCAGCCAAACCATGAGTACTTTAGAAATCGTGTTATAGACTGTCATGTAAAAACTGAAAGTGAAGGAATGTTTGGATATGTGGGATGTACCCGTCTCTGTTGTCCTCTTCATCTGGGTTTGAAATGAGTTGGGATCCAGCGAGGGATATGTCCAGCGCAGCCAAAGGCAAATCTCTGTAGGCGAAGCTGACCAGCTGGACAGGGGCCATGCACTGGTTGTCTTCCTCCACCTGCTGGGAGATCACCTCCAACTCTGAGGCTCCAGCCTGGGAAACAATACTGTGACACACACACACACACACACACACACACACACACACACACACACACACACACACACACACACACACACACACACACACACACACACACACACACACACAGAGAGATTCATGGGTGGTCTTGCATATTTAAGCCCATCATATCTAAAAGGTCATCCCCTTTGGATTTGTGTGAGGTTTACATCGAAACATTGCAGAGCAGGATGCATGAAAGTGTGATGTTGATTTAAATTAGCCCATCCACCATCCACCTGCTTCTAAAAGGCTCCAAGTAGCAAAGTGTGATAATAACTGTTGGGTCTGTGCCTAATTTTGATGAATGAAAATGCAAACATGGTGTGAAACTTCTTGTTTCTAGTCTACACAAGGTCATAGTTACCTGGCAGGCCATATAGAGTTATGCAATAAAGAAAGTCCTAAAGCACAACACGAATGGAAATTTGTATCCCACATCATATATTGTAGCAATATTAACTGTTTATTCGCCAAAACACACTAGTATCAAATAATTTGTATTCAGACATTTGGAGTTGGTCCCCAATTTTTTTTAAATACAGACTGAAAATCCGAACTAGGATCCTGTTGAGAGGAGCATCGTTTACAATGAACCAAATAGACTTGTTGCTATTGTGCAATCAAGTACATTCAAATTGGTCTCAATTTATATAAAAATAAAAAAAAAAACTCTGGAATTACCTAAAGAAAATAAACCAAAAAGGTTCCACTGAAACTTTATTCAAGTTTCCATTTGACAGAATACTAAAATTATCGTAAAGTAGAAATAATAGTAGTCATAATTATATACTTAAGAAAATGATTAGTTACAAATAGAGTTATTAAAGTATAAATTTGATTAATTACAGGACAAAAACTTTTTATCCACTGTGATTTCTAAGAGAGGTTAACTCTATTTGGCAGACACAGACAAAGCTATTGGTCATTTTATCTGCCAAGAGGTCTTAAAATTTAAATATGTAGGGAGGACTGTGATCCTTCAAGCTCAGCCAATAGCAGACAAGGAGAGGTCACCCTGGAACAGGAGTCTCATATGGCTTGGCAGCCCTCCCAGTGCAGCCAGTGTGGAGACATCAATAACTCCATTGCTTAACTGTGGAGGAAGCCATTGATTAAAAGATACAGGGCGCAAAGTCATTGGGTTGGTGAATTGTACAACCTCTAGGCTGGAGGTGAAACAGTGTGGGAGGAAACAGTTATTAAAAGCTCACTGAGCAGACCCACCTTGCTGTTAAATGTTAGGCAGGCCTGCAAAAAAAACTAGTTCTTTTGTCCTGTCTTGACTAAGTGTTTTTTAATTGAAAGGTATCACCAGAGCTACCTTGTTATGACATCACACAACAAGGCTATGCGACCCACACTTTTATTATAATTACTTACAACATAAAACACCTTTCTCTGCATAACTTTACAGTATATATTTTATCCTTTTACCATGCAAGTTGTGCTGCTCTAGTTGTGTTGTTTTACTTGAGGGTCAAAATCCCACATATACATTCTTGCCACAAAAAACACGTGCACATCCCAGTGTGATCTGGGGACTTGGCACCTCTGATCAACAGCAACAAGGACACTAATCAGTCATGACAGACACAAACTGTTTAGTGCATCAAAATCACATTTCCAGACAATCCCAGAGCAGGCCAGGAGCTATTATGTGCAGAGCCCAGTGGAGTGGCTGGTTGCCATCCCAGAGAGGGAGTAGAGGTTTCACGTCTGAACACGCTGCTCTGCCAGAAGCAAGCCAAAGGCTGGGATCTTTTCAGAGGTGATTTTAGCAAATACCACATGGAAGGAAAAAAGTTAATGTGAAGCGTGCATGGGTTAGGGGAAAATCCAGTACCCATACAAGTAACACCCAAACAGCACACAGATCATGCACTTCCACCAGCTACGGTTTCTAAATGTTGATGTGGTTTTGTTTAACGTAACACATCTTAAGGTACTTTGACTACTACATTATATAGCAAACTACAAAAAATAAACCAGCTATAGCTTCATCTATTGAGGACTGAAATTGCACTACTGCTTTTGATTTTAAGGGTATGAAGATATAAAACTATGTTTTTCAGAAATTTGTAATTAAGAATAAATATCAGTTTGTGTAATAGAGAGTGTTGTAGTTTTTTAACCCAATTGGTGTTTTCAGGTGGTCTATTTGGTGTTTCTGACTAATAATAGCCAGCGATAGGCTCTACAGTTAGTTCCCTCCAGCATTTTCAAATCACATTACTATTCTGTCACATGAAAAGAATAGCTATAACAAAAATTGTGTGTGAATTGTTTTCTGTCTGTGTATGTGTCTCTGTGTTGGCCCTGAGATAGTCTGCCGGCCTGTGTGTACCCTGCCTCTCACCCTATGACAGCTGGGATAGGCTCCAGCCTCTCCAGCCCCCTAAACAGGACAAGCAGTTACAGAAAATGCATGGATGGATGGATGGAAATTGTATCATCATGTTAAGATTATTAACATTTTCAGTGATTTCCATGACTCCTTTCATTTCAGTCACAACAAGGAATAACCAAAAAGCACCATCCATACATAGATTCCAGTGACATGTTTTTTCAAAATCGCCTGTTTACACTTTGACATGTTCAATACAAACACTTCTTGGCAAGACTCAGTGATTCAGTAGATCTGGTGTTTAAGTGGATCTTCGGACTAACCTCTGTGTGAACACCACTAAAGTGCAATACGACATTACAAAAAGTATTCCGACCTCTTCACTCATGACAAATTTTGTGGCATTGTAAATTTATCTAAAAGGGAAAAAAATGCATGTATTCCAATTAATCTACACACAACAACCCATAATGAAATTTAAATAAAGTCAGACAATTCATACTGATTGTAAATAAACTAACTTTATAATTCCCTTATGAGGTGATTTTTTATTTTGGAGCGACACCTTTTGTACCTAATTTTCTAACTATCATCCATGCACAAAATGGATGTTTAAATGACGAAAAATATTAGAAATGAATATGTTATAGGGCTGTAGCTGAGGCCCTGTGAGAGTGCATCAGGCCATTGTGTTAAAATTAGAGTAAAACCATTTGATTTGATAGTTATTTTATTCTGTTTTTAAATGTCAGTATATGCTACATGCCTCATGAATGTGTTAAAGTTATATTATTTTGTATTTTATGTCACTTTTTAAAAATGTAGTTAAACAGATTCAAATCTGAGATAAGTTTAAGATGGCTGACATCAAAGTTTTAGTTTGAATTGTATTGGTAGGTAATCATTTTTTGGTTCAGAACTAGCTATGGCTGAGTGGGCTTCACTTTCACATTGGCTGTGAAACTGTAGCTGACATATCCTATAGCACAGCACTCAGCCTTCTACACACATGGGGTGTGTCATGTTTCCGTGGATAAATAACTGTTAATATAAGTACATTCACACCAAACAGCTTATGATTGTTATAAGGCTGTACAATTCTAAAAACAGACAAAGAAGAACAATCAAATGGAGAATAATATAGCTATTCTATAAAAAGTGACTGATGCCTTTCACTCCATATTTGAAATCACCTTATTGGGGTAATATATTCAGTGCTTCTGTCACTTCAGTGAGGTTTAAAGTGCTGCCTCAGCATGAACTGATGGTTTGCAGAGGGCATTGATATCATTGTCATTCTAAGTGCTCATTGCCACGGTATTTCTGGCCAGCTGTCTACAACCCATCTGTTCTGTCTTACTGCCCACTAAGTTTGTATACTGACACTTGGCTACTCCTTGGCGATTCACTCTCCCGATATCCTCAGGAAAGTGGAACCAATGTGCCAAATCACTTATATAGGCATTGGCCACATTTACCAGCAGTAGCAGCAGCCTTAACACAAGCTCCTGACACTATGGAACAATTTATAATATCAGCTCTATTAGGCACCGCTTGCTTTTTTAGGGTCCAAGAGGAAACTACAGCTGTTGATAACAATGAAGAGTGAAGTTGTTATGTTGGTCTTTGAAAACTTTTACTTAACTGTATATAGAAAAAATGAGTCAGCCTTGCATCCACAGTTGACCGTCCTTATTGCCTCAGTTAGTGGAAAAAGACCAGAATGCTAGAGACATTCAGGTTTCCTCTCCAGACATTTTAACAACAGAGGCGAACAAAAGCAGGTGCAATCAACAAATCTTATTTGTCTGTCCTGTCTCTGGCACTTAGGCCCAAGTCCATTCATTTTAAATTATTTTTTTCATTTGTTTATGTCTCAGGGACATTTACAACTGAAGATTGTTACCCACAGGCAACCAATGCTGTACTTAGAGGCATAGTGACTAAATGTATCATCAAGAAAGGCTTTTTAAAGGATTTCATTGATACATTTACATTTATATTTAATATTAACATACGATGTGCTTAAAATTAGAGCTGAAATTTTAAGTTTGAACAAAAGACAAAAGAATGATGAGATAAATATAGACCATAGTTCCTTAAGCGGAACTGCTAATCAGTGGACTTGATTCGGGTGATTGGAGAGAGGGCTTCATCATGCTGATAAACTAAAAACAGCGTGGTACTGGATCACATGATGCTGAGGTAAGGTGCAGTAAATGTTAACTGACCTGTTTCAAAGCCCCCGGTAAACCACCTTGTATTCACTTTTTGTGTGCTGAAAATACACAATTTACTAGAAGCAGAGGATGAGCTCTGTATCTACTTCAGTAACTTTTGGGCTAATATTTTTCAGTTTTCACTTTCTTTTACAGACTGTTAATTGAATGAGAACATGCAGTTTGTAGACATAAAATGTTCTGACAATTTATATAATAAATTAAGTAAAATATGTAAAGCAAAATCCCTTTGAATTGTTATATTTGAAGTGTAGTGTTTTCCCTATCCTGCCTCCCACAGAGCTGACATGAAAACAGTGGGAGAGAGAGAGAGAGAGAGAGAGAGAGAGAGAGAGAGAGAGAGAGAGAGAGAGAGAGAGAGAGAGAGAGAGAGAGAGAGAGAGAGGGGGAGAGAGAGAGAGAGAGGATTTACAGCACACAGTCTAAGAGAGCAGGAGTGAAAATAACTCCAAAGACCTTTCTCTTGATGGCATGAGTTTCCCATCTGTCACTTTACAGAGAGTCAGGGGGATTCAGCAGTATTAAATCAGGCCTTTGTTTGTACTACTAGCCAGTCACACGTTCTCCATTTGGTTACAATGGGACCCAGTAATCAACCATCAACAGCACTAATCTGGTTACTGGAAACAGCAGTCTCAGCAGAAACCTGTGCCCTTAACCAGGAGATGCAGCTGACTGAACCCATTGTGTATTCACACCCCACTCCACTCCACATCACTCTGCTCCAGTCCCCTGCTCCCTCAGTCTTCCCTTCTCTTAGCCCCAACCCTGGCTGTCATCAGCATGCAGGGGCTGTCTCGAGGACCACACACAGAGTAATTATTAATAAGAGAAGATGACAAGTGAACATCCCTCCTGAATGCTAAGAGATGCCACTGGAGACTGGAGATGGCCGTCTGCTGTCCCTTACTCTCAAAGATGTTGGACAAGGCTGAGCTCCGCTTTCCCCCTGATCCGTCTTCAAAGTCATTCACAGGAGGGGCACGAGAATATTCAGGTCCCATTCTGCTAATCATATCCTATCACACTGAGATGCCCTTCCCCAAAGACTATGCTTTCATAAACAGAGATTTAACATTTTACATTCTCTCAGACATGGTCTCAAACAAGACTCTAGGTAGTGTCACTTACTGGGGGTCACTCATGTTGAAGTCTTGCTGTTGCAAGTAGACATCCACAATAAAGAACTCCAAGTGTGAAAAGTGATTTCACCACTGCAGAGACCGGGCTCCAAGCACACCTAGAGAAAATACAATAGAAAAGAACAACATTAATACTACATGGTAAATCAATGGGTGAAATCCAGTTTCATCAGGACTTTCCATGCAGCTCTGTAACAGCAACTTACATACATTATTATGGGGTGACTGTTTTGCCAAGTGCTATTTGGTCAAGAATGAACATTTATCTCAAAATCAGGAAATAGTCAGAGTATATGAAGTTGAGTTACATGACATGCATGTGCTTATCCGTTTCCTGAAGGCAACCTGTCCTAACTTCAGCTTTAGCTAAGCTCTACTCAACTCTTTTCCTGGGGAGCACTAAACTGTAATGGATTTTAAATCTCCTTCGATATACGCCCCGCTCTGTGAATCAGGGGCTGAGGAACATCACACCTCTTGCATAGCAAGTACAGCAGGATGCTAGGTCTTTGTGCCACAGGATAGAGAGCCATTGATGTTTATATCCGTTCAGTGAAAGCCCACTTCAGTTGGTTTGCAGGGGAAAGACATGACATGACCAGTTGGGAAAGTCACACACATACAAACGGCCTTCACATGAGACATTGAATATTGGTAAATAGCCACAGCAAATAACTATAATGATGAAATAAGACGTTGACAAATATTGCACATGCGTGTTGTTGTCCACAAGCCTTATAATTTACTAAAATAAATTACTGATAAAAGAAAGTGACAGGGAGAGGTGAGGAGTCAGCATTCACAGCCACAACAGACCACAGCAGAGCAATGTAGTGAAGCACAGCAGATTAAACTCCACTCAGGATAAATCAGCCCAGGTCATTCAAGGGCTAGGAGTGATATTGTTTTACTGCAGCACCCCCAAAATGTTGTCTGTAACATAATACTCAGGAAAAAAAATACTCCCCCCCCCCCAAAAAAAAAAAACAAAAACAAAAACAAAACATCTCTGGCCATAAGATGTGCAGAAAGCATTGATGCATTTCTAAAATACCTAACAATGTCTCTCTCTTTTCAAGTGGGGCCAAAGGTTTGTGCACTTATAGGGAAGATTCACTGCATATTGACTGTACTTGAGCAGATCACTGTATCAGAGAAGCTGGATTTTGAGTCGCTACCATAAGTACAGTGTCTTCCTCAGTGGAGGCGATGGTCCACACAAAGGCAGCTTTCACTAAACTAGCACTGTGCGCTATTCTGCTTTTAACTTAAGAAACATGCATTTACAACCATTTCCCACTCGTAGCTGAACACTTACAGTGTTGTTAACAATTTATCACCGTGCGACTCAAAGGCCATGCTGTCCCCGTCTTGAACATGTTTAAACCATCACAAATGCACCATCTACCCTAAGCTTTAAATTATACACTGACGGGACGAGAAGCACAAAGACACACAAACCTCTTGCGTTTTCCTGCTCTACATTGTGTAAAGTGTGGTCGTGACTCCTTTGCCCTCGCAGTGATGATGGTAATATCATCCTCATCGCCGATGATGATGATGATGATGGTGATGATGATCAGTGTGAGGGAAGCTCGGATCCTGCTCTGTGTAGGCTGCAATTCCCCTTAAATCTGCGTTGGCCGAGCACCCGTATGGCCTCACAGAGGAAAGCGAACGACGAAAACACCTACTCCAGACTGAAAGCACCATCCTTCACTGGAGACGACGTGGTGGTCACCGAATCAGGAGGATAACGACATGTTAGGACGGATGCAAAATGTCTTATCAGGGCTTCCCCCACAGTCACACCAGGGACTCCATGTGCCCGATAATAGGAAGAGGTTCACGACCGGGAGCTGTCCAGGTGCTGAAAACAGGAATTCCAGCGGCTACAGCTGTGTGACGAGCGGTGCCACCAACCCGGGGAAAACCAGGCTGGGTTTAAAAAACAAAACAAAACAAAACGCACACACATTCATGACAAGCAAAGCTCATAATTAGTCTGTTTTTAAATGAACGCGCAGGAGCCTGCAGATTTTCCTCTTTCCATGTCGCCCTAGAAGCGTCGACGTAGAAAAACGCTCTGGCTTCACTTCACCTCTTGGGCTTCAGAGTTCCTCGCGATAACAACCCACCAGCACCAAAATAAATCTCTAATACTCTTACAGCGACTTCAAGTGATTCTGTGGCGCTACTTTATGTCGACCGGCTCTGGTTTGACTGTAATTCAACAATGTGCAGCATCGCCACGGAACATTTGCTGTGATATTCGAGTTGTATCTTAAAACATGTACTGTAGCACGTGAATTAGGCCCGAAATGTGTAAGTGGAAAATGACTGGCTGAAACGCGGCTTTAATGTCATTGCCATTATCTCATAACAACTAACTAATGGTAGATCTTCCCCTAATGTTTAGTAAATGGGTTATAATCAATAATGACAACGTTTGGATTCCAAGTTGCCACTTTTCTATTCGATATATATTACAATGCTTTTAAAAATACACAGTCTTTGTATTACTGGAATCCTTCTTTTAATTAGATCCAGATTCTGTTCTGCCTTTTTCCATAAGTGGCCAAGAAGCCCATTGCAAAACTCTCTCTGAACTGAAAATATATCTCAGAGATAAAGCAGGATGAAAGGGGGAATACAACTGGCAACACCAAAGTTGTTCTTATGAGGCCCATACAAGCACAAACAGCCACAACATTATTTCACCTGGTTATTTCACTTGGTTTTAATGTTGTGGGTGATTGGTGTATAATTAATTACCAAATGATTTGCTGCTATAATTAGTTACATTAGTTTCAACCCTTTCATAAAAGGAGACATCCAAGACAGATTTCCGTCTCCAGTACTGTCTACTACACTAAGTGCATCATCAGCCCCTGAAGTAAGTAAAAAAAATGGCCATTAGGTGAGTAAACTAACGGTTCTAAGCACTGAGCAGTAATTATCTGTCTGAAGGAGGTGGTGTCATGTGTTCCTTGACTTCAAGAAACTTCCCACGATTCCAATCATGCCTTCATTACATACCTCTCATTCATCTCATTCATCGTCTCTAACCAAACCCAGATAGACTGAACTTATCCCCGACCAGGGTCATGAGTCCTTATTTCCTTATTCTGCAACTATCAAAAAGTAAAAATGATATTCTACTTCATCTTCCTCTGATAGTGTTAAACAGGGTTTAACACTTTCACAGTCTCTTTTGGACTTCTGTTAGCTATTTGTGAATGACTCACACACCAGTGGATGGCACTATCTATGACATACTAACAAATTACCTGCATTCAGTAGGCAGGATCCTGACATTTGGCTTGCTATTTACAATGTGGACAAACTGCAATCACAACATTTTTCAAGACAAGGGGTGTGACACACCCACATGAGAGTTTCTCCCAAGAACCAACGAAAAGCAGTTCTGAGTTATGTCGAAACTTCACCTTCACTACACTAACTACCAAAAGCTGTGATTCCACAAGCTGGTAAGAACAGATTTCTTTATCTATTTCAGTGAATTTATCCATTTTCTTTTGTTTGTCTGCAACTGTCATTGTATTATATTGTTTAGTAGAGTGTGTAACATTTTGTATTTTACTTTTTGAACAAGTCCTTGAGAGCTACCAATCACCAGAAGCAAATTCTTGTTATGGGTTACCTTACTTTGCCAATAAAGCTGATTCTTTTATAGTCCTCTCTAAACTGTAATTATTTGTAAGATTCAAAATTAAGAAAAGGTTTAAGTATGCAGGTTTGTTTTCCTTTTTGGAACCTGAAAATTTTTTAAAATGTTTCAGGAAACAGCAAGAAAAACATCCTAAATGATGGCAGGTAAAAAAAAAAAAAGAAAAACAAATGTAACAAAAAAGTGACTGTTCAGTTCTGTTACAGCTATACCTCCTCAAATGTCACTATGTTTATCTAGACCATGGAGAGCCGTGTGATGGGGAAGATGTCACCTATTGCATGAATGGAGGGACATGCTACAAGATACCATCTATAAACACACTCTCTTGTGTGTAAGTAAAACAAAAGGATATTTTTAAAATGTATTACATGTAAGAAATAATATTCATAAACCTGTAACAGAGGATTTCTCAACATGCCAACTTTAGGTCAGACATTTCCTTTGTGCTAAAACACTGGTTACGACTTTGTACATCACACTGTCTTACTTCAGGTGCAATACTGATTACAAAGGCAGCAGATGTGAGCACTTCCATCTCCCGATCAAGGAACAACAAGCAAGTGACATAGGGCTACTTGCAGCTGTGGTCATTGTTGCCCTTCTCATCTTTGTGGTGCTGGCAGTTATCATTTACTACCTACGCAAGTAAGTATATACATTAACAGATTTAGATTCACCCTAAAAGACATCGGATATAATATTAAAATGTGGATGTGTTTTATATAATCTTCATATAAATTTTCTTTAGCGAGAATATACTTTTAAAGCTAACAACCATTTCGTGTCCACACACAGAATGTTGAAAGCCAAGAAACAGAGCCAACAGAACAATCAGCAACAGTATTGGAGAGTAAACCCAAGAGTATGACCTGTCTTTTGATACATGTTTGTTTCCCCATTTGGTTGTGCGTTGAATGGAATGATGAAATAATTCTAAGATTATGAAAGACCAACAGACAGAGGAAATCTGTTGTGATGACTCTAATTAAAGTCAAGGCAGGTGAAGAGGAAGTAACCAATGAGGCATCCCATGAGATTTATGGATTCCATGCAGTTTACTACAGAAAGGTGTCATTCATCAACACACAAATGGAGTGTGAAACAAGTGTGAGTGGTGGGAAATAATTCACACCTTGTACAGTTATTAACAGCAATGAAGTCTGCAGTGGTGTTACTCATGTTAAATCACATTTCAATCTATGTGCTTTGTCTGAAATGTATTTACAAAGCGTCGCTGGACAATGTAAAAACTATTTCGTAAAATATTATTCTAAATATTGAACTTGTAAAGGGTTATTAAAGAAACCCATGTATCAGTGAAGTTGTTGTGTAAAGATATGCAATAATCCCTACTGAATAATTTCTTTGTGTGATTTCCAGTGGCAGACTACACACACGCACACATACTCTCTCACAGTCAAGACTCACTTTATTAACTGCAGTTTTAAAACAAATGTTCTCACAAAGTTGTAAACGCAGGAACACACACACACGCACCCCAAGCTCTGTGTGGGAGTCTGTATAATTAGCTTATCCCAAGCCATTCATTAGTTCCTTTAAAGATAAAACAGGGTCAGAGATGATCCCAAGAGATTTCTAATGAGAATAGTGGCATCAAATCTACTTCAATTCAGCCATTTTAGAAGAGGACAAAAACATATTGGACTGCATTGCCAACAGTTTGATAGCCAGTGTTCTCAAAACAGCTGTATGGAATACTTTCTTTCAGTTTATGGACAATATATTACTGAAGTCAATAGAAAACTGGCATTACATAAAATGGTCTCAGCAGTGAGCACAAAGTAAAAATGCCACCCTTTGTTTTTGTAAGTGACATTATGAGGTCAAGATTCAATTATTGTTGTATTTCCAGGAGTCATTATATTATGATGAAATATGTGGACAGGGTGGGCCCTAAAAAGGTCACTAGATGTTCTACAGAAACTTAGGAGCTGTACCGTGGTTGCTGAAATAGAGACTTCTATCCATTTTGCATAGCTATCTATTAAAAACTGACTGGTCTGTTGTGTTAACTGACAGGGGGATATACATGTACATCAAGATGTAAAATCAACAAACTGATAATACTGTTTGTTAAAAAAATGCAGTAAATTGCTTCCACCTAGTGGCAGAAAGACTTTCCTGCTATGTGTCGTCATGCAAAATGTAGTCATTTCCAAAATGTATAAAAAAAAAATACAATTTTAATTTATTTATTTTCAAAAACATCCTCTAAACATTGTTAAAAGCGGTTTTAAAACGACAGATCATAAGGTCTATGTAAAAAGAAGTAAAGTGTAAACTCACACTCAAAAAACCCCTTGCCATTACAGGCTTCTGGCTTTGTCAAACTCATGTGCAATTTTCAGTGCTGTGCTGTTGAGTCCTACAGTCTGCATGTTAATAATGATAGAGACCACCACCCCCTGAGGAAGGACGGGGGTCTTTCCTTGGCACTGGTCTATTTCCTCACTGGGTAACACGAGGAGGACGCTGCTGGCACCCACAGCATTTCCTGTGTGTGACACATAGTGTCTGCGCTTTCTGCACTGGCCATATTTCTGCTGCTTCTCCACTACAGCCCAGGCTTGGGCATACATTGCATCTTTATCCCAGCCAATCTGTGTTCCTTTAACAGGTTCCCACAGATCTATTGCAGTTTTGGGCTTGAGGAAGCCAGGCAGCAAGCCATCAGTGTCTGGTAAATGGGCTACCTGGTAGCTATAGAGCAGTGCATTACCGAACACTAGCAGGTCACCCACAGTGGAAAGGAAGCCACCTCCTGCCCACTTGTAGGAGTTGTCTACGTATGGGCAGTTAACAACACGGCCTTTCTTGTTGAGATGATAATATCTGTGGAAAAGCATAATCTATTAATCTGCACTCACTATTGTATTTGTGTCATGTTGTGCACCAACAACAATCAAGAACAATTAGGACAAGCTGAAGGAAATACCAGATTTCTACAGTTGAGTTCTACTGATGAGACATTAGTAATTATCAATTACCTGGACCGGTTGTAAATAATAGGGTCATTCTCATCAGGGACAGTATTGAGCATTCCAAGTTCATGGAACATGTTCATCATGACGTCCAAGAAGGAATGGTCAGCAGCCTGTTCCACAACAGCACTAAGCAGGGTGAAGGCATGGGTGGAGTACAAAAAAGTGGTGCCTACATGTGGCAAAACGTAAATGCATTTCATCAAAACAATACAGTAGAAGTTTTGTATTTGAATCGTTTAGAGAGCAAATATGTTTTTACCAGGTTTGAAAATGAGCGGGTCGTCCTTGAAGAGGTCCAACGCCTTAACCACACTTTTAAAGTTGTCCTTCAAGTAGTACTCTTTGTGGTCAAACTCTTGTTTTCTCTGAGCCTGAGGAGCGTCTTTGTCTTTGGTTACCTGTTCAGTTGTGGATTTATCCTTGTTTTCAGGTGAGCTCTTTTCATCCTCCCTCTTTTTTACTGGTGGCTTTAAAATTAGCATAGCTTTCTCCTTGTCCTCTTTCACTTTCTTTGTGTCCTTCTCATAATGGCGTATTCCACTTAGATGGGACAGAATCATTCGAGGGGTTATTGTAACCTGAAACAACAGAATAAATATTGAGCTCAACAAAAACCATCAACAATAACAGTATTTCTAAGGTAAATATTAATATATTCTTGTAATATGAAGATATTCTAATATGCATGAATTCAAATTACTTACATCCTGTCCGTCAAATTGTTTTTGGGGAAATTCTGGGACATATTGCTGGACTGGCACATCAAGATCCAGTTTCCCTTCCTCACACAGTCGAGCGACAGCTGCAGATGTGAGGGACTTACTGATACTGGCAATTCGCATCACCGTTTCTGGGCTGCATGGCACACGGTTCTCCAAATCAGCATAACCGATTCCTGAATTACATTGAGATTATTACTGAACCATCTGAAAATGTCCATTTGTTTTTATGAGCCATGTTGTTGTTGTTTTTTTTTGTTTGTTTGTTTTTTTTGAGTTCTTGGGTTTCTCCAAAGCATTAAGGCACAGCTTTGGTTAACCATGTCCAAACAACTTTTAGTAACCTCACCAACACACACACCCACACACATATACATGCATATGTACATACACACACAAATCATTAATTTGAATTGTTGTGAGACAAACTGGTAACCAGTCGCAGCTTTAACAGCGATTCTGAATTGTAAGAACCCTGATAGCTGAAGTTGATAGCCTGTCCGATCAATTTAAAAATAACTGGTTGATTAACTCATAATGTAAGAAATCATTACAGTCTAAATTATTGTGTATTGCCTCAAATTTGACGATGGCCTTGACCCAACTGATGACATAAGCTAGGCCACAAAACTAAAAATGCTGTTGCAAAAGTAAGACTGGATACATCGGTTTTATAATTGCAATCCTTTAAAAAGATTAATAAGAGTAACACCTTTAAAGTGGACTTTGCGTGCACCAACCTTCACACCAGACCGGAACACCATCAACAGAGACCCCGACCACCAAACCTGGAGTCCCGACCTCAGCCTGACAACACACAAACGCTGAACTGAAACAGGTGGACAGGCAAGTGAAGAGAAGCAGGTAATATCAGGAGAGGACATGTCCTAATCAAGCAGGAACGGGCCTACCTCTATGCCTACCTTTATCCGCTCCACAAGGTCTCTGCTAACTTTAACTGCAGCGCTGTACCGATCAGTCCTCTCTGCCTCTATACCATCACAGGAACTGTTGGTGTAATCAGTGCGGTGTTTTAGCCCCACGGCCAAGGCAATGCCAACACCGACCCCGCATATCCAAATCCTCGACTTGGGCCGATAGTTTGAAGGGGTTTTGTTGAAGCCCCCGAAATGTCGGCTTTGTTGTTGACGAAAAATATTCCGACTTTCTGACTGTAGCCGTTTGAATCCGGTTCGAAGTGAACGCATAGGCGAATCCCGCACCGCCAGCAGGGTCCATTTGGCACAAAAACCGTTTGTCAAAAATAACCCCGACATAGTAACACAAAGACTTGTGCTTGTTGGTGAGCTGCAAAAACAGTTAATGTGCAACTTGCTGACGTCCTGTGTGAGTCATCGAACCAGACCAGATTAATCAAGCAACGAGCGAGAGAAGTAGGCTAAGGTCTGGATTATTTAAGAGCATTGCTTTTAATTATAAAAATTCGGATGTAGTATCATTTAAAACTTAGAAATATCTCATGATCTTTTGGTTATTATAGTAATTAGCTCAAAAGAAGTTTGTAAAAAATTTAAAAGATAAATGTTATTGCACGAATAGTAAAGCTGTCTTGTGTGCATGCACACAACAGAGGTGCAAATACTGCACCACTAATAAAAGTTATGGATGTGTCAAGGATTTGATGCAGCAGCACATGGTGGATTTTTTTATTGTTATATTTATTTTAGGTCTTGTTAACACTGTATTGGTTGGTTTAAACAAAAGAAGACTGGGCAATATCAACAAATTGTAATATAGTTGTAATAGTTTTAAGTTGCTTTGGATAAAGGCATCTGCTAAATGTAATTAAGTCATTTGTAAAAATGGCATATGCACATGGCAGAGGCCTAACTCACCGTGACACTACTGGTTATATTCATCAATATAAATTTGAGTGGGTAAGTTAGGCAATACCATCACTGATGAAGCTACATGTAAAATACCAAAAACTGCACACGACTGAATGTCTGATACTGGTAGTGAAGTGGTAAAGATGCATACCATATAACTGCAAACCCACAGTTTGAGTCCCAGCCAATGGACCTTTGTTGCATGTTACTTCTTCCTCTTGTTTTTCTCGAACTGCCTCTTATCAATAAAGGTACAAAGCTGACTCTTATGGAGCAACGCCTAGGACAAAAATGTGTTGCTGGGCCTCTACTGATTACTCACAGTTTAGACCAGCAATGCTAATTGTACACTGAAAACATTAAGGTTTAGGAACCAAAGATTAATATAAGACAAAAGTTAAGACTTTAAATTTTCAAATGGATATGTTAAACACGATCAGATGCCTCCAAATTTGAAGTGAGCAAAAACATTGGAAAATGTTCTTACTACCTTGGTCTCTCCTATAAGATTGATTTGCAACCAATAAATACTATTAAATGATCTTTCTTGGTTTTAGCCCGGATTTTACCTTTGATAACTGCATTTGTTGTTAAAAGGGCGAATCAAAATGAAGATCAAAGTTATTTATGGGGGAAATGTAAGCCATTGTCTGAGAAAAGACAGAAATTTAATCAGACATCTCCCAAGGATGTATTGTTGTAATCACTATGTCAACGTATTGTTGTATTGACTATGTCAATACTATGTCAATACAGCAATACATACAGAGAATAGATTAGCGATTAAAAGACAACAATTGATGACAAAAACATTGTGAGATCTAAGAAGAAAAACCCAAAGACAACAATCAGACATCCAAACCAAACAAGCTCATCAGTGCATGGCCTCTTTTAGAAAAGACTCACAAATTCATTATATAATTCACGATGTTTGCACACGAATGAATTCAGAGGTGTAGAGAATCATTTTGTCTACAAATTCACAGAAAATGGATCAAAATTACTTAGGTGGAGCTTTATCAAGCAGTAAGACAATAACTCAAAACACACTAACAACTCAACAAAGGGAGGGAGAAAGTGGAATGTTTTTGCTTGTCTGAGTAAATAAGCAGATGTTAATCCAACTGACCACGAATTTCAACCTGCTGAAGAGGAGGGAAAAACTAAACAACAGCATTTTTAAGTCTCTAAGCTGTACAACATCGCTGGTCTCACCGCCATCTTGACCACCTTTCCTTTCATTCTCGCTTCTTATATCACACAACACATCTGACACTTTTCTCCACTTGTTCCAGCTGCCTTGCTGTATGTAGGTGTAAATACCAACAAATAAAAGTTTGGTTTCAAACAGCATTCATCTTTTAACCTTTAATCCAGATGACTACAGTAAAAACAGGTTATTTGGCCTCAACCTTCCAATGCATTTGGAGGGATTGTATTACATAATGCAGCTGTATTGTTTATCAAAAAACCAACCATGCCTGGGCTCACTAACAAATTTAACTAGTCTCAGATCCTCTGTGTAAATCCACCCTTGATTTTGAGAATGAGTAATTGAATTGATTGATTGATTAATACATATTAATACATGTTTGATATTTAGGGTGTGATACAGATACAACTTCTCAGGATGCTCGCCTCATCTATATGCATAATGCACCCCAGCTTCGTGTTGTGCAGCTGGATTAATGGACGTGCACATCTTATCGTCCAACTGGTGGCACAAAGGACTTACAATTCATTTCAACTTTATTTATATAGCGCCAATTCACAACAAAGTCATCTGAAGTAGTCAAGATAGAGTTTAAATTTCAATAAATGGTAAATTGTGTTTAATTTCACTGAGATGATATATAAACTAAAGCTAAATGCAAGAACTCCATGTTGTATTTTACTCACTTTTGGTGCTTCTTCTTTCATTTACTCATATATTAAAATGGTAAGTTTCCCGCAGTTGCTACATAATTTGATTTCTGACACTGAACTGATATGGCTCAGTAAGTGCTTACCAAGCTCCACTGAACCAAAGAAACACATGACAATGTTTTTCTCTCAACTGCCAGTCAAGCTGAGGGTCAAGCAAAAAGGAGCCAGGAGTCATGCAATAAAGCTGGAGTAATATACAGACCTAAATTTAAATACATTCTACATCTCTGTGGGAAAGATTTTGTCTACTAAATATATTTTCTTTCCCTTGCAACAAACTAATCACACAGAAAATCTCCACCTCTGAGATGGACTGTGGCTACAGTATATATGCACCACAAACAGAAAACCTTCAAAACGTGCTTTTATTTATAGTCATAAATTTAACATTTCAGATAAGATAAACACTTGAAACACCTCCATTGAAACAACACTAACATAATGCACAACCGGATGAATAAAAATTCTATTTTATGGACAAGATGAACAAATTTTGAACCATTATTTTAAAAAAGGACCATACTGGAATGGATTTTTCAGCTATGGATTAACAATACAGTAGCACCAGTATACACACTGACAGGTTAAGTATACTTTTCCCAGAGAAGGGTACATGTTTTTTTTCTTTATACATAGTTTGTCTTGTGGAATGCAAAATGTGCATACAGTAATGTTGAGGTTTAATTAGGTGCAAAATTTTCCCACTTTATCCTTTGGTATGTGCATCAATAAGGTTGGAATGGAACGTACTAGATCAGATTCAATGTAAAAATAAAAATAAAAAAAATCTCTGTAACCAATGGCACATAAAGTCACCAGATGACTTGTTTAAAAACAAAAAAAAAAAAACTAAAAATGGCATTAGGCAGACATCATTAAAAGTTAAAAACTAGCTTGCGAAATCAATTGTGTTTCTCAGTTTAGGCTTCACTAAAGGGAATCGTTAAAGCTGACTTCCCCTTAGCTCAGTTCCTTGGTCGAGGTCCTCTGAAGGCAGAACGGTGCGATAAGAAAGCATCTGGCTGTTATTTCTCCACCATGGGTATGAGAGGAGGGCTTTATGGTAAGCAAGGTGCAAGTAAAAAAAAGCCACAGTGTGTGGGGGGGGGTCAGACTGTGATTTCACAAATTATTCAGTTCCATTAGAGTCTGGTCCAGCATCTGGTGCATTTCGAGGTTCTCTTCTTTAGCTTGTGACAGTTTCTCTGTTAGAACATTAAATAAAGAAGTTTCAATTGCACAGAAGTGTGGGTAAGTGAGTCAGTTTGCTTGCATTAATAATGAAGCTGGCTACATCATTCAGATCAGTATTAAACACTTTTTAACCTGACTTACTGACAGATAAACACCGAGAAACACACAGCGTAAACAAGCTCATATTAGATGATGCAAGCAACCATGCAAACTCCTGAACACATGGTAATTGTTTGTTATAATACTAATTAACTAGAAAAGTATATGTTTGAGATAATCCCATATATGCACAATATTTTAAAACACATTTAACAAACAGCAACACAAATTTCAAGCGGTGCAGGCATCGTACATTTACAGTGCAAAGGGAACAGATATGGATCTTGGACTGGGTTTGATTGTCATACACACATTAAAAACAAAACTGTAAGAAACACATAAAACATTCACACAATTTAGTCCTCATTCAAGGCCACACGTAGTTCATTAGTGAGAAGCCGGTTTTTCTCAAGTTGCGGGTAGAGGCGATCTTTGCAGTCAGAAAGCAAGTTGAAAAACAGAGAAAGGACAGTAAATCAGAGGGATAATTTGAAATGACGAAGTGCAATGCCTGCTGCCACCTACCTTCATTAGAATAGATCACTGATGAACTTATAAATCTTTGTAAAACATACTGAAAATATCTGAGAAGGTTTTTAATGACATGATCAAGCTGCATTTTCATGGTTTGATTTGTGAGCTTTACCAAGCCAAGATGTTTTTCTTTAGAACATGAAGCAAAGCAGGATAGTTTGTAGAGTGTAAACGGGATGAAACGATTTTGTTTGTGGAAACAAAAAAACTGCAAATGTTGAAACTTTCTATTCAGTCCCATCAATATGCTCTATAAAAACCTTGTTACCATATGTTTAAACACACCTCTTGAAGTGAGAAATGGATAAACTGAGAATAAACTGTTCTGTAGGCATAGTTTGGCTTAATATTTAGGGATGTGGGTCCACAAAAAAAAAGGGAACAAAAAACAGAAAATCACTCTTCTGCTTATTTTCTATGTGTCTCATTATATGGCAAAATATTTAAGAAAAACACCCAGAATGTCTGATTGTTTATTTATTTAAATATGACAGGATATTGGGGATCATACAAAGCCCATGTGTCATAATTACTGATATGAGGTTCACCTAATCATTCCAGTCACCAGATGATGTTCAACAAAACCTTTCTGTTCTGTAGTTCATCATAACACCCATTACTCAACTTTACCACAGTCTTCCTGATAATCCATTTCTTATTCCCGCCAATTCTCAAATCTTTCCAGTTAGCTCCTCCTGTCACAGTGCTAAATGTTGAAAAGTGCTTGTATGCATCACTCTCAAACACTAAGAGAGAAGACAACTTGGCTCAGCTTTAAGTCAATTACCTGTAGTTGTTCTAGGTTTCTGTCCTTAGCACTACTAAGATATTCCTAATATATCTCATTCGAAGAACAATATTTGTATGGAAATACAAAGAACGTCCATTCAAATCTACAAAACTACACAAAGAAAAGCAGGGTAACACTCGACTATCAGTTTCTTGAGATGCAGAGACAAAATCAAAAACAGAACTTAAAATCAAGACTTCCTGATTTTAGAGCCACTCGAAAATAAATAGAAATGAAAAAGAAAACAAAGGATGGAGTACAGAGATACAGCTTACATAGAAGGAAGGACGTTTATTTTTTACACAACGCAGAAAGATTCTGGGATTCTGTACAAGAGATGGGAGGCCATTAACTTTGAGATGAGGGTGAAAACATGAGGAGGTAAGGAAAGCAAAGACAGAGAGGTAAGGGAAAATGGAGACAAGGCTGGAGAGAGCAGACAGTTGCTGCTCAGCTGGCAGGAGGCGTCTTTGATGAGGTCTAAACAATTTATCTGTGTGGGAGAGAAGAAGTATAGTGAACCTGGGCACTGGATTGGGACCTATGGAAATTTGAGATGCGCACCACAATGCACCAGAACCACAGAAGCCACAACACTGCACAACAAAACCACAATGCACAAAGGAAATGCACTGTGAGATCGAAAGCACTGATGAGCACAAACTGGATTACATCCATCTGATTACATCAAGACCTTTGTGCTAAAACACAAGGAATAGCGCTAGACCAGACAGATGTGGTGCGCCTTGTCAATCTCCCACAGGGTGGCCAAATGTTGAGGGACAACACATAATGCTGAACTGTGACACTTAGCCTTCAACTAATGCAATGGCAGAAAAAAATAGGGGTGTCAAACACACAGGGGGCCTTTCTTCGGGACAGAAGAAGACCGTATTAGTAGACGAGGAAAGGAGGACATTTTATACATAGCCTGAGTTACATGGAACGAATCAAATTGATTGAAAGACATTCTATCACACCTCAATAGACAACCTGCATGCGATGCTTAGAAAGTCAAAATATCGTAAAAATGACCATACGTTTTTTGAAAATTAGGGAACTATAAAAATGCATAAACTCGCAAGTTAACCGTGATTCAGTTTTACATTAAAGTAATTCACAGTGAAATCAGCTAATTAGTTTAAACAGACCCATGCTGTTTTCATTCATGCACAACATTTCTTCAGTCCTGTTCACAGTTTTCTCAAACATCAGAAATACTGATACAGAATGACACACGGTATCAGTACACTGTAGTCACTAGTGAGTTGGTATTAATTAAAGTTAGCTTTGGTTACACAAACATGGAACAACACAATGTCTGCTTCAAGATTTTAAGTTATACAGTAGCTCCATAACCATTTTAAGTGTAACAGATGCAACAGTTGAAGGTGCTAGTTTTGGTAGGTACAAGAAAATCAAAGGGAGATGATGGAGGTGAGGCAGCTGGTGTACAGAGAATGGGAAAGGAGGGTGACAGGGGAACAAGCAGGCACAGCAAGTTGAAAATTACATGGAAGTCATGTCGTTGAGGGCGTGGTCCAGCTCCTCGCTGATGGCCTTGTACTTCAGTTTCTGGGCATACAACTCATCTATTGGTGGGCCAGGGGTGCAGGGGTAGGGAGGTGCAGTGAAAGGGAGCAAAGGTGGAGGAGCACATAAAAAAAGGGGGTGAAGGGTGAAGCATTCAGACCATTGACAAGATAAGGAGGAAGACGGGAAAAGGTGACAGGAAAATTGGAAAAAGAGGAAAACAAAGTTACAGCAGAAAATGATAGCATGGAAATGCAAAAAAGGAGCAATTCCTTAACGCCACAAAGAAATGGACCGTTCACTTCTATGTGGCTCTTAGTCCTTAGCCCACACTGTTCCCCTCTATCAACATCTCAGCTTTTCTCTGATAAACCTCAAAAAAATCCACTGTTTTCCCATCTTGAAAGTTTAAAACAAATCAACTAGACTAGCAGAGATAGGGTAACAAAAGTATGATGCTGTGAAATAGAGTAAGGATATTAAGAGCAAAGCAGAGCATAGCCTAAATAGATTTTTTTAAAAGCACTTACCCAAGTACCATAATTGATATTGTACACATTTGTGGGAAAAACTAAAGTGAGGTGCAAAAACATCATACCTTCCAAGTCATCAATGGTCTTCTCGAGCTTGGCTACTGTTCTCTCAGCAAACTCAGCACGAGTCTCAGCCTGTAGTAGAGACACATAAGTTGGTCCAAAACTTAAACTGGACTTCTGTAGTCTGCAAATACAGATGAAGCTTAGTGAAACTTTACCTCCTTCAGCTTGTCGGTGAGGACCTTGATCTCCTCCTCGTACTTGTCCTCCTTCTGTGAGTACTGTTGGACAAACACAAAGACGAGAGTCAAATGTACTGTTGTGGTGTCAAGCTCTATTACTTGATATCACACAAGTTCATACATTTGTACATGTAAATATTCTGAAATAAAATAAAGAGTTTGAGCTTTCCAGGCTCTCCTGTTGCTAATCCATTAACTCTACTGCCAATATGTGGGCTTTGACACGATGCACTTGGCCAGCAGGTCACACTTACCTTCTCGGCCTGGGCCTCCAGTGACTTCAGGTTGTTGGTCACAGTTTTCAACTCTTCCTCAAGCTCAGAGCATTTGCTGGGGTTTTAGACACGGGGATAAAGTTGCAAAAGAGAAGAAGAGGAGGGTGGAGGGAAAGGAAGGAAGCGAGGATGGAACCAGAACCGGAAACAAAACCGGTAGAGGGAAAGAGGGATGGAGAGGACACAAAATAAATAAGAACTACAGGGAATAAACAAGGAGAGGATCCCCATTTACCTTATAAGCGCCCCAACAGAGCAGCCTTGTAAGAATAGCTCTAATGGTATAATTACAATTTGTATAAAAATATAATTTGTTAAATTATTTCTGAGCTAAAAATCATGCTTCTAAAGGTGAGGTGTTATTCTTGCAAAGTCTCTGCTATGTTAGAGGCATCAAAGAGTCTAGTATTCCCGTAATAAAAGAGCATAAACGAGGAAAGAAAAACAAGCACAGCAAGCAAAGCCGAGGCTTCTTTTCAGCAGGATGAAAAGGAAAAAGTGCCACTCAAAGATACAAGTGTGTGTTAGTTTTTGTTTGTACCTGTCTGACTGTAGAGCTTATTGATTTCATGCCTTGCTCCAAAACCCTCAGCTCTTCCTCGCCTCTTCGAGCTCGTCTGTTAGTGGGTGCAGCATATGAGCGCAAGCCAAAACCATTTAAACCACGGACAGCATGCAAATGATCAGCACATACAGTAAAAACACAGTGCACACTGTTCCAATGGAAACAAGTTCCAGACTTTGTGTTTTAGCGCTAAAAGCTTGATGTGTTTTAACTGCAGACATGCGAGAAGTAAGTTGCAGTGTGCGAAAAAAGATACGTTTTTACCTTTCTGAGAGCTCGGCACGTTCCTCTGTACGCTCCAGGTCACCCTCAATGATGACCAGCTTACGGGCCACCTTTAGGTGCAAAACAACAAATGTGATGTTTGGTACGGCAGAATAAGGATGTGGTTTTAGGGTTTTCTTTCAAGTCAAAATGTATCACGCTATTATAATTAAATGAAACTAATGTATGTCAACACTTTCATAACATTACCATTAAGTTCTTTGCTACTTTGGGGACATTTTAAGTAAGATATAAGCAGTTATAATTGCTTGTATCTAATTCTGATATGTGCTTTTAACTACGTTAGAGGGTGTTAGAAACCATTTATTAAACATAAATGTACGCTGGGAACGATGTAAATGCTGATTTTGGACTCAAATATTTAAAAAGGTGTTAAGATAATTAGACATATACGTGTAAAAAGCTTTCATTTCAGTCTGTTAGATATATAAAGATTACTCAAAAAATAATTTGATTATCCCATTAAGCCAATAATAATTACTTGTCAGAGAGGCACTAATTGCAGTAAATGAACAAATGCATGTTTGGTGCGGCAGAATTGTTTTGTGGTGGTTGCCAGTGGCTGGCAAAAACTTGCCTCCTCATATTTGCGATCAGCCTCCTCAGCGATGTGTTTGGCCTCTTTGAGCTGGATCTCCTGCAGCTCCATCTTCTCCTCATCCTTCATGGCCCTGTTCTCAATGACCTTCATGCCTCTGTTTGGAGGAACAAACAGCCATGGTATGTCAGGAAGTGACACCTTGCAAGACAGGCAAGACAGACAGGTGTGTCTCCCTGAGGAAACGCATGTCTGGAGAACAGAACTGCTGACGGGTACTCATTTAAGGTGAATGGCTAATGGTTTTCTGACATGAATGAGAGAGGAATTTGTATAAATATATAATATGGTTAGTGTGATATCAACAGTCTGACATCTTCTCTCTATTTATGCACGGCCACCTGGCTGCGGCAGCAATTGAAAATAATAATGAGTGAAATAACAGAGTTAACATATCTGACTCTGTGCTGCTCATTCACGAACCCACCTCTCGCTCTCATCAGCAGCCTTCTCAGCCTCCTCCAGCTTGGTCAGGGCAGTAGCCAGACGCTCCTGAGCACGATCCAACTCCTCCTCAACCAGCTGGATGCGTCTGTTAAGGGAAGCGACATCTGCCTCAGCCTAGGGAGACAAGAACAGCAGGTCAGAATTTGGCTATTGTTGTGCTTAACAAACAAATTCCACAAGTGACATACATGTCAGCCCAAAGAAGATGTGTGTGTGCATCTGCTTTTAGTGTGTATTTAGGCCTTAGTGGTGCACTCCAACAACAATTTCTACCCAGTGGGTGAATGTTATTACAGCTATTCAAAGTGTTTCTCTTTGCCACGTGTTGGGAAAAGCCCCCCCAGCGGGGTTGTATGTGCTCTTGACCGACTACAATGTTAACAATGTCACAAGCTAACAGAAGGCTGAACACCCCGCCTGATTACTGGGGCCCCTACAGAGATCATTAACAAGACTCCTGTCAATGGGCCTGAGAGATTTATACTGCAAATGACTGCTCACATAGCACACAAACAGCCACACAGGAAACTCCTGTGATAGCTCACAGCTGTAGGCCACATTTAAGAGTAAATTAACCAGTCACATTTGCAACACTGATCCATGGTGGAGAATATTGGCTATAAATTAAATAAGGATGTGTTATTAAAAAAAAAAGAAAAAAAAAAGAACAAGGCATTTTTGTAATAATATCTACTTCTGCTTTTTTGGAGTCGGTATGAGTATTCGATTGCTAAGAAAGCGCACAGTGAAAACAGGAGTGACTCATGTCGGTGGGCCAAAGTGCACCTCGGCGTGTGAAGCGGGACAAAGACGAACTTAGTAATGATTTACACCGTATTTTAAACACATAACAATCACATTCACTCTTCATTCAACACTATGCAGACAGATTTCCCGTCTAATGTTAAATACGTTTCGCAATGTTTGCACAGGGGAAATCACTCTTTGCATCTGTGAAACCTATTGTCCTTATATGGACAAGTCAAAGAGCATAAGCTCACAGTGCAAACTGGCACCTCGAATGTTGCCACAGTTTTGCAGCAACTTCCTGGTCGCTGAAAAAAAAACACACTAAAAATAATTCAATTCAAGTTTAACCTTGATGCAAATATTTAGAAATGAATAGGCGGACCTGGCGGAGGGCAGGTTGGAGGGGGGCCGTGCAAGTGCATCAAAGGAGATTATAACAAAGCATGATGAGATGGGGAGACATTGATACCATGTTGCACGGTGGCATCAGCGGCCTAACGCTGCCAATTACAGGCGCTTAGCCCGGAGCCTCTCGAACCCGCAGAGCACCTTGTAGCAGTTGTGTTGCATGGTGCAAAGTAATACTCAGCTTGCATCACTGCGCAAAATGCAGACAAATCTCTAAATTATAACTGCACGCCCTACATGACCTTAACACACATACACGCATGAAAGTGTACAAGAGGAGGCTGAGTAATGTTGCGCCCGATAAGCAGCCCCCCCGCCCCCGGTTTGGCCGTAAACATGCTTACTTGTTCCCTGGATTTCCTCTCCTCAAGCAACTGCTTCTGTAATCTCTCGGCTCTCTCTTCAGCACAGTCTGCCTGATCTTGCAAAGATTTGATCTTTCGTTTGACCGCCTCCAGCGATGTGGCTCCGGCCATTGTTTACTCTACTACTATACAAAAAAAAAGAAAGGACTAGATTCTTAAGATGCAGCACAGTTTCCGACAAACTGACAAGGAGCGAGATGACGACCTTGACTGTGCCGAAAGCTGCGCGAAGAAAGGCAAAACAGTGCGCAAGCTTTCTGTAGACAGACTCTGCAATGCCTGCTATTTGTCCAGGAAGTACCGCTAATTTCAAAATAGACCTAATAATTAGGTCGTTTGCATTGTTTTACAAAGCGTCACAGTGTGAAAATGTGCTGCACAAAAAAGCATAAAAAATAAAATGTGAAACTTAATAAACACGAAGTTACAATGTTTTTTTAAAATATGAGAACACACCCATTTAACACACTGTGTGAGCATGGTTCTAGTGAACTAACATAACCACAGCGCCCTCTGCGGGTCAACTGTGAGCGGTACACATTGTAGTAAAACACAGGCAGCGGGTCATTCGGGAAATCTTCAGTGTTCGGTAATTACAGGCTACATTTTAGACTGCAAATACACAGAAGATCCCTACAAAATTATGAAAAGACAGAACCGGAAAAAACACTGGGTGGTAATTAAACGTATTTGAGCTCAACAGTCCGTATAGATTTATTAAGAAACTGAGGCGGTTTCAAGACATATAGGAAATAAATGACAAGTGTGAGAGGGTAAAATTCACTGAACAAAGTTGAGACAGACCACGGCCTAAAATCCCCGAAGAATCCAATTAAAGGATTATTACACCGGGCTTTCTTTAGAGGCAAGATGCGCTGCAAAGTGGTTCCCTGTGTGCTCGAACTCTGCCATTAATAAGCTTATGTATAAGGACAAAAGGTTTACAGACTTCAGGGGTTTCGACCCCCCCTCCCGCCCGCTTTAATTGTGTACATTATTTACAGTTTTCATACCACGTGTTTATCAAAAAAAGGGGGAAAAAATCTTGTGTTGTAAATAATAGCTTTAAACGTTTCTGTATTTTTGTATGTACATAAATTATGATTGTTTATTTAGTTCGCTGTTTGTGGCATTTGGATGTTTTTTCCCTTTAGTCAGCATAGACCGCAGGCTGCAGATGTGAGTTCTGGCCTGACCATATAAAGCATTGGGCTATATTTATCCAGGCTCTTGCTCTCAGCGCTCCTGGGAAGGGTGCACATTAGGCTCCTTCCGTTTTCTCTCTGAAAATGACTTCTTCTTCTGCCAAAGACCTATAAGGCTGGACACATCTACAGTACAGTACAGCAACAGTAATTATTACACAACAGGGGTGTACATAGGTAGGAGAGGTAAGGTAAGGAGAATGGGAGGAGTTAGGCCATGCAAGGACTTTAATTTGACAAAATATTGTGTGTTTCGGTTGAATGGCCAGTTTCTTTGGGCAGACTTGTATGTGGTTGTGCATTCGATCAGTGACAAGACATAAAATGACAGCTCAACAAACAAATTCTTATGGTCAAATTTCACAGAATGGACAGGCGTGCAAAACCTACCCACACAAATGTTTTATCATCTACACAATTTCCAGGAATAATAAATTATAAATTAATAATAAATTATTTCTCTGCGTTGTTGAACTGTTATTTCCCACACTCACAGTGATGACAGAATGAAGGTGTGAGGAAGCGTGGTGCGGGAATGGTGGCGTTGTGAAGCCCTTCCTTACTTACATCAGTGGCTTTCTTCTCAGCCAGCTCAAGTTTCTCCTGGGCATCTTTAAGAGCCTCGGAGTACTTGTCCAACTCATCCTCAGTTCCCTTCAGCTTCTTCTGCAGAGCTACCAGATCGTCCTCAAGCTGAGGCGCGTTTCAGTGCAGGACAGTTTCAGAGGTGATCAGCGTGGAGACGGAGTTGCGTGAGCGCGCACAGGCGCAAGAGCGAGTACAGAAGAAACACAGAACAGGACAGGAGAGGACAGGACAGAGAAAAGAGAGAAGGGAAAAGTTAGGAAAGCTCATGCAGGTCAGGACCAGATACCTTGGTGGCGACCTCCTCAGCGGTCAGCAGCTTTTCCTCAGCAGTTTGGAACTCCTCAAACACTTTATCTCTTTCGTCTTCAGTAACACGCAATTTCTTTTCCAACTCTCTTATATCGTCCTCTAACTACACATGCATATGAAAACATTACAGAGTTAAACAGAATATACAATACACATGCAATGACAAAATTCTTAAAGTTTTACAATTATTTTCTGCGTTATAATTATATCGGCTATTGCCAAATAGAGATATATTGAATGAAGGCTTAATGACATCCACAAATAGCAATAAGTACGGGCTGATTCTTAATTTAATCCATATTTGGCATTGTCCATGTAAGGAATTAATCCGTGTTTAGGAGGCGATCCATTTAAAGGACAGCAGCTTTTTACTGCTGCTGGTGCTCCAGCTTTTTTTTATGGATCTTTGGGATTTCCCACAAAAGAAAAGAAAAAAAAAATCAGCCGACCTGTTTGCTTCTGTCCTCTGCTGCTTTCTTGTCTGACTCAGCCTGCTCAGCTCTGTCCAAGGCATTCTCCTTGTCGAGCTTGAGCATCTGCATCTTCTTCTTGATGGCATCCATGGCTGCTTATTGCTGTTCGGCGGCACCAACAAAACGTCCAAATGGAGAGAGAGTGGGAGAGGAGCTAGGGCGTCTGTGCCTAACTGAACGCTAAGCTGGAGTGCAGGCTCTGCCTCACTGTGTCCTGTCAAATATGTACTTTCAAGGGGGGGTGACTGGATTCCTTAGACATCCAATACTTTTTTGGAGGAGGCGTGTGTTGGTGTCCAGGCGTTTTTTAAGGATCTGCACCGCGATTCGTTGCTCCAAAGCATTTGACGTTTAATACGCCTTTATATGGGCTGTAATTGACCTGCAGGCAGCTCCCACCAAAAGCCTTTCGAGTGGTAACGTAACAAAAGCCATTTAATGCACACAGAAGACGCAGACCACTTCTTACTGAATAAGCGCGTCGTCAAATCCCCGCATAACTTTGGGCGAAAGTTATACCAGAGTCACGACTCGGGTAAAAGCAGGTTGTGATCATTGTCACTTATTTGCTGTTTGCATAAGTGCATTTCGAGTTGAGGACATGCTTTCTTATAATGCCCCCCTTTTTTTGGGGGGGGGGGGGGGGGGGATTTGACAGTGGCGGGGGGGGGATTTGACAGTGATGATATTGTGTGTCTAGGAGTGGGACCCAATGCAGCTGTAGGCTTTTGTCAGCTTGCAGCCACTTGTGTTCCTGTGTCTGAATGTGTTTGGGTGAGTGAGCGTAAATTCCTCTGTGATAAGGTGTAGAGCTCAAGACAAGTGAGCTGCCAGAGAAGAGATGCTTTCGATAAGTCTAGCAAGCCCCGGAGGCATTGTTCGCAATCTGGGGGCTCAAGACAGGGAAGTGTTTACCTGATAATGTATCGGATGTCCTTCCAGGAGCTGTTGATGTGTGATTTGGCTGTGACAACACAGCATCCAGCTTCAGCCAAGCTGGAGGGATTTTATTCCTCAATTACAGCAGCTGAGCTACCGTTTAACTAGGGATTTGAGAAACGTTAACTGTTTTTCAGTCTTAAATAAGAGGATTTTAGTTTGTGTGTAGTACATTGATTAACAACTTCAAATCTAAAGTGCTAAAGTGTTTTACCACATTTTACATTGTATTAATTAGACAATATTAATTAATACAATCAGCGCCTTTTCATCAACCCCAAAGGCACAACTGCGGAGACTGAGGACACCCCAAGTGTCTTCTTGTCTTCATAAAGATTCTCTGGGATATTTTTAGGACCTCCTTCTCTTTCATGCACCTGCCTTCGTCAGTAATATGGATTCAAGACCATGTGCCAAGAGTTGAAGGTCTAATGCTATTAGATACGTCCCCTAAAATAATCCTGGTCTTGCTCAGGGTTTGGCCTGTTTTGAAGATTATTGTTGCTGCACCTGGCAGACTTGCTCATTCTTTTACAGTGGAATCAAAGAGCAGAGAAAGACTGCAGCAAATAGTGTTTACAACTTTCTCAGCATATTGTTTGCAGTAAATTAACATGTGAATGAGATTTTAATTGATAATTGATAGGCACAGTAAATGAAAAATATTTTAATAATCTAGGGCAAGCCCATAATAAACTGGCATTTGTATAATTGTGGCCAGAGATACAACATTTCTTTTTCTCTCGCTCTGGACAAGAAGAAGTTGCAGTATTACATTTGGTGCTTACATCATAAATCTGGAAAAGTTATTTTCCTTCTTTCTCAACATGAGTGGCAATGATTTATCCACAGTACTTGAGTAAAGTTTAAAATATGCTCATGTGCACTTGTAGTGTTTCGTTAAATTACATATTTTCACCACGATCATCTAAAATATAGTGTTTTATACAGACAATATAGTTATAATTGCCTCTAGATTTCCTGTTGTGTGTATACTGTAAAGTAATTTATACTTTTTCTTCATATTTACATTTTTAAGAATTACTGGGTGTCATCAGACAGTGACATTGGCTTTAAACTTGTTTTGCTATATGATTGTAATTATTTTTAACAGCATTTTAACTTAATGGACTCAGGGAAAGTTTGTGATGGCTTGCTGGTTTTGCTGTGGCATTCGGAGAATGAAAACAAGCTCTATTACAATGTTTTCCTATAACATATTGGCACAGTAAAAGTAGCCCAGGGCCCAATGAGCTTGTTTTTATTAAAGCAGTCACAAATCTCTCCCTGTGTCCAGACATTATTAAAAGGCTTCTGCTTTCCAACTTAGATCCCTTTGCATCACTTTACTTACATCCCTTTGGAATATTTTAAGAGCTACAGGACATATGTTTACCTTTTCTACATAATAATTGTGGGAGAAAAAGCAGTGGAAAACTTTTCTGAATGCCACTAGAACTCCAGAAAGAATTTCTTTTTCATGGCATCTGAAGAAAAAAAATAAATAAAAAAACAAGACGTATAATTTTGTGCTCTTTGGAAAAATAAATTTGCCTCCAAACCAGCACAGTGTATAAAAGCATCTGAAAAGCATGAAAAGCCTTTTCCTATCATTCACATTTTCTTCTTCTTCTTCTAAAATCTTTAACAACATTCACTTTAGCGAAGATTGTTTTTGTCTTCAATAAGCTCTGTCTGTGTTGACAACAGGGATCATATTTGCTCATTAAAGAACCACAATTCTTCCCAGTATTTATCATGCAAACAGCTGAGAGGATGTGTTCTGACATTTTGGAAGGAGACATGTATTCATTTTGACATACAGTCTATCTTAGTGTGAAAAACAGAGACATCAGACAACTATTACCCCTTTTCTGAGTGACCATTTCTCTGCATCCTGATTCAGTTGTCTACATGAGACAACAGCAGAGAGAAACAGGTGCAAAAATTACCAGAATTCTTATTTACATTTACTACACTATTATTATCATACGTAATTTACTTTCTTTCTACGTGTGAGGTTTATAGTTCATCCTTAGTTATAAACAGTGTGGTAAAAATTATGGTGTATAGAACTGTTTCTTCCAACTTTGCCACTCAGTCCTGATTCCTCAGTCACCACTCACTTAGGACGCTGAGCTTTACTTGGCTGTTGTGCATTTAATAATGTTTACATAAGAGCATCCTTTGGAGAAACATTTAAGACTTTCCCACGGCTAAAATGTTGTGGATGAAAGAAAACATGAGCATCAGCTCCGTTGAGGTTCAGTCACAATGCTTGTCTGATGCAAAATAATAATCTTAAAGTATTTACTCATTAGCAAGGGGGAAATGCAGTCCTATTGGTTAGAGAAGCAAGCTAGTGCTCAGAAGGCCACCGGTTCAGTCCCCCAGTCTGGTAGGATTGAATCTGGCAGGCACACGTCAAAAGCATTGCTTGTCCTTCCCTCATCAATTTCAAGGCTCTTGATTCAAAGCACCCTATGTGTGTGTGTGTGTGTCTGTGTGTGACCAGGGCAACCCCAAAAAAAGAGAGGAAGCCTATCAGTGAAACAACCCTGAATGAATAAATGTTAACTTTGAATAACTTTTCTTTTAATTTGGTGGGAACCAACAGTATTCTGACATAATATGGTTATTTTCCATTGATATTCTACTGATTGTTATAGACGCAGAATAGTGAGGCCATACTGGACGTGTAGTTTCCCCTCCATGTACAGTGCACAGCTACTGAATGAAACTCGGAGAAGCACAGTGTTGGATAACTCTGTGTCAAATACCATCTGAAGATTTCTGCAGACATCATCCAGATATATATAGAGAGGACTTCTTGGCTCTTTGGGACAGTATCCCTGGGAAAGATATCTCCACACAGGGGCATAATTATTTAGCATAGTAAAAACGGAAAGAGGGGGAACTGGGAGGGGGCAACCCAAGCTCTAACTAAAGCCCAGCCAATGCCCTACTGCTAACCTAATGCTGGGTTTATTCACAGTAATGTTCCACAGAAATACACCTGTAATCGTAAGACTTGAGCTGTTATATTTGCAGTCAGGAGTGGAGATCGAGCTGCAACAAGGGCAGAGACACATCAACAGCATTTTACTTGATGGGTAGTTGCAATAAGGTTGTGACACTTTGACTCATGAATTCTGCGTGGTGCTAAATCTGTCATTAAGGCTGTAAATCACACAGATATGTCCGTTTGAATTCCATTGAAACTTTCTGTTCCCATTTAAATCTGTTTCTGGAAAATTAACAGCACTGTAAAAACAACTTTCACCTCACCCATGCTTGACAATCTGAGGGGAAAAAATCTCTGTGGTATGAAGGTCAAATATTTCAGCTGCAGGTGCTCTTTTGAATGGGTAGCATCTTCCTGTGCCAAGTTTTTGCTACAGTGGAAGCTGCCGCTGCTGTTCAAAGACTGTAAAGACCTGTGATATTAGGCCACATTTGGGTCACAACTTTTTATTCTTACAGGTTTTACTTTTTAGAGAGCCCCAATGTTTAGTGAGTTATTAAGTTAAACCAAAGTGGATCCTAAAGAAAACTAAAAGAAAAAAAGCTGGTTTAATGTGTTATGAGAAGTCTTTTCAAAGTTCACATTTTGTTCTTGTGCAAATGCAGTGATCAAAGTTGAGATTTAAAAGGGATTTCCCAGGTTTACCAGAGAACCGTCAGTAACAAAGTGCAAGTAGCTACAGTATGACTTATTGAGAGAAAACTGGCTCGGCTATAGTATGGACAAAAAATACCAACGTAAAAAGATCCAGTACTGCAAACATGAATGTGGGTAGAAGTCATAATGGAGGAATATTTGTGGCCTTGGCAGGGCTCCTCCCAGATTGTTTGTTTGTGTTCCCCCTCTACATATGAGGAAGCTCAGAGACACAGGAATCTCAGCCATATCAGATGCTGCTCAGTCAACTTTGACTAAAAAAGAGGGGAGAGGAGAAAGTGTGCAGGGGGAACTGTCACGATTCATTTCATACTCATGCAGGAAGCCTCGGTAGAAAATGATATTCTCAGAAAAGGTCAGACATGTCACTGCTAGAACGCTGAAACACAGAAAAGTCAATGTGTCATGCAGCTTTACAAATCTGTCTTCAGTTTGGGAAAACAATACTTTTTGCACTTTCATTGTGTTTATTTGTACACACCAAAGGGCAAGTCAAAGGGGAAGTGGGGAGTAAATGATTGTTTACAGGCAGCTTGAACTTCTCCCAATTACAGATAAGAAATTCCTTCCACAGCATCAGAGTTGGGTCACACTCAGAAATTCTTCCTTCAGTGATAAGGCATCTTTCTAAATACCCGACTTTGACGTTCACCGTCTTTCTACATTGTACTGGAAATCTTCATCTTCCCACTGCTCTATTGTTTGTTGTCTTTTCTGGTGTTGTATGTCAGTTCACAGCTGGCTGGCATCTTGCTGATAGCTCTCTTTAAATATTTGCCTTCGATCTTTTGCCCCTCTTGTCACAGGGCTCAACGTTTCTGTGTTTGAACACGATGGGAGAAGATTTCATATATGTGTCCATATATGGGCTCTCTGGTCTAAGCGAGGAGACAGAGGAAAAGGCTAAGTTGCGGGGGCTTTTTGTGAGGTCCAAAGACGTACTTGATATTTCTTTCCATTCCACAGGGCTATAAAATGTCTTGGTATGCACTTCCAACTCAGCCACTGTTCTCCCAGCTACAGTCCTGCCTGTCGGATCCTTCTGGCACAGAAAAATGAAACAATGGCAAAAGGAGGAGGATGCTGGACTTCTAAGATTTTTATTAAACAAAAACATAATAGAAAGTCAAGGGTATGAGTTCCAAACTACCAAATAACCCAAGCTTAGTTTAAGAAAAGCCATAATGTAAAGAGGGAGAGAGAGAGTGAGAGAGAGAGAGACAGAGAGAGAGTGAGAGAGAGAGAGAGAGAGAGAGAGAGAGAGAGAGAGAGAGAGAGAGAGAGAGAGAGAGAGAGAATCTTTGGTGATGAGACATTCCAATGTGGTTTTGAGAGGGTGTTTGAAAGCTTGCAAGCGCTGTTCGCTGTGACTGGGTCACAGTGGTCTCTCTACAGTGAGGAATGCCACAAAAACCCACAGCTCTGCAGCACCTGCATTCTTATACCAAGGTCTGTCTAAAGCCCCACATTTGAGTAGATGCAAGACTGTTTTCCATCAGATTCAGACTCGCCACACAGCTAGGAAGCTACATAAAACAGTTGAGCAAAGTTAGACAGCGGCCTCGGTGGATAGGCGTAAGAATAAATAGATATCCATCTGGTTTGGACTGGTTAGCTCCTGTCCCGGGGCCTCAAATGTCTAAGATTACAGTATGATAAGAGGGTAATTATGCTTATAGGCCATCTGAAGACAACATCACACCCATCAAAAGAATGGAAAAGTAAAGGGAGAAGAACTCTGATTAAGTAAAAGTAATGTCAGACAAAAACATAAACAAACACACATTGCTGTTACAAGTAGCAGTCCTACATTTAAAATCCCACTTACTGTAATGTTCGGTATTTTAGCTGACTGCTTCCCAATCTAGAACCAGGGCCCCTCCTAAGGGTCACAAGATCTCTAGGGCAGTGATATAAATGAGATTTGGAAACTACTTACATTTTTTTTTTGGTTTCCTCCAGTGTTTCCAGGAGGAATGGAAATACTCTATTAAAGTGCTACTTTTGTGCAGCATTTTAATAAATATACTTAGTTACATTGCACCTTGGGAAAGACTAGGAAAGTCAGTTTTTGGCTCAAGTCCTATGTAATCAGCTGAGTCTGTGGCTGAGTGAATGGAACAGGCAAATTGTCTATATAAGACAAACTAATATGAATAAGTCAGACTGATTAATCATTTTGGCTTTCCCCACACTACATGGTCCATTGAAAATTGGCATTAGTGCATATAAAATCTGCTGAGCACTGAGTGCAGGGACTGTTTATTCAGCTTTCATTTGGGGTGGGGAGACCGCAGGATTGAGAGAAGAAAAGGAGCCAAGGACTTCTTTCTCTGCAGAAATGTGGTCTGTCATCTAATGAGCGTGAGCAAAGTTTCCTTATTAAGACAGAGGGGTTTGGTTGGACGAGAGTTACATTTCACTCTAGACAGCTTAAATCTCAGGAGGAGCTGCAGATCAGTTCCAGTCGGCAGCTCAGTCTGAGACAGACGGTTCTTCTGTTCCTCAGCTCGCTCTCAGCACTGTTTCAGGCACGAACAAAACTGAGAAAAATCACCTTAAACCTCTGAGTCTAGCCTGACTTAAAAGAGAGTGTTAAGAGTCAGGCGACAACATTTAATAGATATTCCTGTTACTTGTGGACTTGTGGCCAAAATTAGCATCCTAGTTGTAAGTCTCAGCTCAGTCCCAATATAACCCTGCTGTCACTGCTGACTGAGAAATACTGGATCTTCCTTACATGATGGCTAAAGGAGCTGCTGTGCCGTCATGGGAGAAATAGACAGCAGCACTGTCACTCAGCAGAGGATGGGAACTTTAAAGGTGACATCAACCTACTCACATACCTTATTTTACATGAATGCACCACCTTGTTATCTCATGGAAATGGGAGAACACTGTCTGACGTAGTATTACACAAGGGCCCGAATATGGGACAGTTCCTGTAATTTGACACTCAAAACATCACTTTTATGACATTTCGTTGGGGAGTTAAAGCCTGGAGCATGTGAACAAAGTTAGTTTGCCATTTTTCAAAGAAAGCAAGGTTTCACTTTCATCTAATATTCCCCCTAATGTTCTCAGGAGATATCCACCAAATACATATTTAGCAGATATGGAATTTGAAAAGAACCAGTACAGCAATAGATCTGTACCCTCTAGGGTTTAACTGTAAAATCACAGCACACAGACAGTAACCAGTTCTGAGTTATGGAAGCACAGAAGGCATCTTCCGAAGTTGTTTCCACAAGGTTTATTAAGTCATAGACTGTACAGTGAATAAGTCCCAGAGCCAACATTGTTGAGAGATCCCTGCTGATGACCTAAAATAGTCATGTGCTCCAGACCTTGGTAAAAAGCTCCATCAGCTGCTGTCTCCCAGGTTTATGTTAGGGAGCACTGCTTCTCAGAGCAGGCAGAAGGATGATACATGAGTACAAGTAGACAACAGGCATCCTTTTCACACAATGACCTCACCATAGCATACTTAACCCTTGTATGGTGTTCAGGTCTGTGGGACCTGTTTTCATTTTTATCAAAAGAACAATTATACAATTAATTTGTTTTTAAAACTTAGACTCATTGGCCTTATCTCATTTTCTGTGAAGAACATATGTCAGAACACATTTTCAATTTCCACACACTGTACACCCCCCCTACACATTTACATTATATACAGGATGTTTGGAGGCTAATAAAAGTGTAGGTCCTGCGTACCTTCACTCTGTCCACTTCCTGTCTGGGCCTGCTGTCAGTATGTGTGTGTGAGAGTATGAGTTTTGCATTTTGTCCCTGTCATTTCCGCACAAGTTTGCAACATCAATGCAAAATTCAAAGACTTCTCTGCTCACACATTCCTGCACATTTTACAGTCGGTATTGCGAGAACGTACTGTATCTTTATTGGCTCATACTGCTCATACACTAAATATAGCCTAACCAGTGTGGTTCCTTATCCCAACTGATCATGACAACCAAAAGATTCTCCGCTCAGAGGGCCTTGCAACTGATTTTGGAAAAGAGAGAAAAAGGAAGAGTTTTCAGAATGTGAGGATCACATTTCTGTCTGACAGTGACTTTGAGGAAGAGGATGAAGCTGAGCATCAGCTAGTTCCAAAACGAATACGAGCCCCAGGATCATCCCGTCAGCAGCCAGCTCCAGGACCAGAACAAGTCCGTCAACAGTTGGCAAATGAATAAATATGGATTGATGAAAAAATAGTGATGTTGAATTGTCTTCTTGCCCAAGAAATGGGCAAGAAGCATGGCTCCCAATGAGACAAAGATGCAAACAGGGCCAACACGGATGTCATTTACTCATGTGCAGGACATCAAGTCTTTTCATCCCAGATTCCATCCAGAAAATGATTCTGAATTGCACTAACTTAGAAGGAAGGCGGATTTTGGAGCGAAGTGGAAGGAGATAGACCAAACCCATTTGCACAACTACATGGAGGTTTTTATTCTTGCTGGAGTTTTCAGGTCCAAAAGGGACTCCACAGAACCCCTGTGAGATGCAGAAACTGGCAGAGAACTTTTCCTTGCAACAATGTCTCTCGCAAACTTCGACATAATTTCCAGGTTTGATAACCGAGATGACAGACAAGCTTGACGCCAGTGAGACAAGCTAGCTGGACAGCACTGGACAAGTCGGTGCATTGCACCCTTTGTTGTGATCTAACAAAGGGTAAAGGGCAAATATTAACCATATATGCAGTTTATGTTGCTTATTGTTTTAACATAAAATTCTTGGATTGTGTTATATTAAAAACCACTAGTGCAGCGGGTACACCTGACCCACAAACACTGGCTGAATAACAAAACTATGACCACCACACAGGGGTTAACAGCTCTATTTTCCTGTTTAAAATCATTTGAGACAGTGCAAGTGTGTTTACCTCGGGTTCGGCCTCACTATAAAATAAACTGTCTAAAAATCTTGCTGAAGCATCAACTTAAGCTCCAACACAGCCGTTCAAATAGGCCTGTTTCAAAAATGTGGTATCTGGGAGAGTTTTGATAATTGTAAGTAAACAGTTTCTTAAGTACTTTCTTCCCCCTCTCCACCATCCCATGTTTGGGTCTGGGCTACGTGTAACTTCCTGTCAAGACGGACTGAAGCCAAACAATAACTACAAGGCCTTTAACCAATGAACCAATGAAGGGTAATTTCCACTGTTTTAGCAGCTTGAGAAACGTGTTGATTTCTTTGCCTAAAGCATCTGCTGAACCACTGCTAAACTGCTTTCTTAGCTGAATTCTTTATATCACAAACAAATCAGCATTGTCCACAAATGAAATAAAAACTTTTACAAAAACTTAAAGAACTTCTGTGCTTGAACAAAGAAACAACAATTGTCAGAGGCTTTTTGTTCACACTGTTCAAATCTGGGAAGGAGGTGAGAAAGACACCATCAGAATGAAACGTCCATGAACAGAAAGGCTGAAGAGGCCAGTGACATTACGTACAGTGTAACAGATCTAACATCAAACTTGTGCCAGCAAGGGGCATCTGGAATCCATACCCACACCCATGTGCAGCAAATGGATATGTGACTGGGAATCATTTTAATTCTAACTAATAGCATAAAAAAAAGCAGTTAAAGGTTGAAGAAGTAAAGGGTGGCTGAGTGCATTAGAAACCCTAAAATATTTTTTCCGTTTAAACAATCATGCAGACTGTGTGCTTCTTCTGCCAAACAGAATTTTTTTCTTGCCCCCAAAAAACAAGAATAAAACCACTATAAATTACGGATCCCAATGGGAACATAATTAAAGCTTTAAGAACTAATTAGTCTGAAATTATGAAGTTTAGGACAATAAAAGGACAGACTCAACCAGACCTCTAATCTATACCATTAATCTACTGAGGTTTTGATCGTACAAATACCAAAGTTACCCAAAAATCTTCTTGGTCTTTAAGACTAAAAGGAGTGAGAGAGGGTGAGCAGGAGATGGACACTCCCATTTAAACACATGGCTTCAGTTTCCCTTCTCCACTCTGTGGCCTGGCCTTGCATGAGACCAAAACACTTAAGCAACCAAATATGGTGTTCATATGGACGACTCGTATTGTCCCAGTCACCTTTGACCATCCTTATCACACTCTGACCCCATCTGCTGCCGACACAGAACCAGGCTCAGTTTGCTTCAGTGTAAATTAAGTATCACCTGAGTAAAAGTCTGAGGTTAATTAGAGCAATAAACTGTCAACATGAGGTTTAGTGTTGTAACTGTAACCCACAGTACAAAATGAACGTGAAGCCTCATTCTTGACCATAACATCTAAATGAGGATCTCTGCATACTTTAAGGTCTGCTCTGTGAACTAAGAGGAGAAAAAAAAAGCACAGCCATAATGTCCATATTTGGTCTGGCTAACTTTGCCAAACCCTTCACTAGAACATTTCTCCAAACATTCACTGGCCCCTCTGACTGAACTCTGAAGTATAATACCGACACCTGCTGGAAAGAATGTAGGCTGACTTGGCTGTATGAGACGTCTACTAGTAATAGCATTGATATGAAACAGCACAGCAAAATAAATGTGAATGATACTGGTTGTTTGAAATTCTTTATTTTTGGTGAATACAAAAAATACGTTTGTGACCAGATAAATATTATACATACAGCATCAAATCATAAAACTAAAGCAGTCTGTTAAAGAAAGCACAACACCTATTCAGAACAGAGCTTGTAACGTTTTCTATTTCTGTTAATACTTGGACAAATCAGTTAGACAATATATTTCAAGTTAATTCTTACATTTACTGATAAAAACTTATTTGATATAGTGGTTAAACAGTGAAACAAGGATTCAGTCCAACATTTAAGAAGGACCTGGCATAATGAATTTCAACTATTTCTCGACTTCAGACACAAATTGCCACATGCTCATGGAATGCAGTCTAGTGTTATTCTTCCAATATGGTCTCTAAATCCTAAGGTATCCACAGATGCCCTTTTAAAATCAGGATTATAACATTGTTGGCAGGTAGGCCATCAGACAAGGCATTGTATCGTATGGCAAAGGACTAGCTGACAGTTCATTAAGACCCCACTGGGGATTAGACTGGCAAAATGTTGTGATTCGCAGAGTAAAAGGCTCAGGCTCCACCCAGCCTGATCTTCAGCTGCTTGCAGGGCAGACTCAAGTAAGGCACTAGTGCACAATGCAAACCAGACATGGGCATGGACAGACCACGGAGATGAACTGCAAAAAAAGTCCAATATATATATTGTACACTAATACTTAAGAAAACAAAATGTATCCATTTCTTCAAACATAGATCGAAGGTATTTCCTTCTGGTTTGTTAGGAGAATGTCCTACATTTACTTGAAAAGAAACCGTAAATTGCCTTCTTCAGTGCATAAGTTTATGAGTAACTTCAGTGCATTAACATATGCTCTTTCATTCGAGAGCCTAAATCAAAATATCTTTGCACACAACTGATCTTACAACTAACACTGCAGATTGCTAATACTATCTTACTGGAATATCTTGCTAGAGAGTATTGCTATAGACAATGTAAAGTGAAAATGACTTTACCATGACAGGGCAGTGACTGGTGGGTATGTTTGTCTGCGTGCGTGTTTACAGTGCCAAAACTAAATATGGCCAATGTTAACAGGGGAGTAATTAAAACATAAAGACAAGAGAGAACAAACATGTCAAATAATGTAAACATATATTCCTCACACAGCTCTGTGTAAGTGAGAGGAGAACTGGTGAGTTTACATGAATGAAGGTGATGTGATGAAAGGAGCATTAGATTTTTAGTCATATATGGTCCGGAGTTTCTGAATAACACATATTGCAACAATCTTCTGTTAAAGAACTACTTGTATCTTTATTTAAATCAATGAAGGCAAATATTTTTATAGCTAGTGTTGGCCAGTGGTCTGTGATTTTTTTCTTTACTTTTTCCATTTACTCCAATCAGAGCCTCTCACTGTTTGCTGTCCAGGTAAACAACATAGTTTAATAATAATAATCTTAGATTTGCTAGTTTAGCAGCAAACCCCACGTTCACATTTTCATTAGTAAAATACAAGTGCCTTTCCACTCTGTTGGTTAGTAGCTTCATTGATATGTATAGACATTTTGGTGCATGCAAGCCATTGTTGAAATCGGCATCAGCTTCCTGCCTTTTTATTAACGCTGAGGTTTTTACATATCAAATACAACCTATGGGCCCTTAGGTTTGTTCTGCCATTTGCAAAGATATAATCAGTTCATTCCTATTTGTTCTAAACCTTCGATAATGTTGGAACATTCACTGATTATACAGGATTTCTGCATTCATAACAACTTCAGTTCATGATTGTAAGAGTCTGTAATGCTCATGAAACAATGACATGTTTATGATACTTTATCACACTGTCTCAACTTGCTCATAACTGTTACAGCTTTCTCAAATGTCCTTCACTAATACACATAAATGTCTCTCTCACACCGACAAACACACACACACACAATACACTACAAAGCACAGGCACTTGTTTTGATCATCAAACAGGCCTGTTTCAAGTGCTGTATATTCCTCGGTTATAGGAGAGTAAAGCAGCCAATAGTATATCAGCAACATCACCCCATGACAAGAGGGTCTCATCGGTGCAGAGCACATCCTTGCCGCTCAGCCAATCAGCCCTCATCTTCCCTCAGCTCGCTGGGCAGGAACTTGTACTGCTGCTGTCGGATTTGAGCCAGCTTCTTCCGGGCTTCCTCCAGCTCTCGTTCTTTCCTGAGCATCTCCTCCTGAGCTGCAATAATCTGAGGAGAAAAGGAACAGCACAGCTTGATGCAAAGCTTCCACTGTACAACATGTTAATTACAATATGGGAGAACATGCACAGAACAGCAACGATTGGACATTTATATTTATTTTGCGGTTTCTCAATGACTCACTCCAATGCTATGACTTTAAAATCATGTAATGACTGAAACAAAAAAGCTGTTTTCATTGGTAATGAACTAACCGTAAAAGAACCTCAGGCCTACTTATACATAGAGCAGAACCAACTCTTTCTCTCTCTCTTTATATATATATATATATATATATATATATATATATATATATATATATATATATATATATATATATATATATATATATATATATATATATATATATATATATATATAGACACACACACACACACACACACACACACAAAATATAGTTTCTTTTGCATTTTTATTTTCTTTTGGCCGATCAGAGTTGAAAGTGGTTACAGAAACAATATAATGTAGAGCATCAGTAAGACAGTGAGCCTCATTGGCCAGATAGAAAAACTGACAAGATGAAGCCCAGTTGGGGTGCAAAACTGACTGAGACAGGAACTCAATCAATCCAGATGAAAAGCAAAGCTTCCTGTATCATCTCAGTGCTTTGAAAAATGACACAATCTTCAATTACTGTCAAATTGTTGCTAAGATCAAAAGGAGGCAAGTTATCTGCTGTAACAAAAAGACACTCAAAGTCTCAGAGATGTGATGTTCCGCAACTGTGGGTGTCTGGTAAACAGCTTTGAAATGAAGCTGACGAGCTGTTTATCCAGAGCTGTACAATTTCAGAAAAACGACTGTGGCATTTCATCGTATCAGCAAGCTAACATTCAGTGAAAAGGGCAAACCACAAGATAGAGATGTCTTTTGTTTCCAGAGAGTTAAACAGATCTTTCAGGATTTTGCCTCACCTGAGCTATGCCTCCAACAAATTTGGTTTTCACCACCACACTGTCATCTTCAGTCTTGTCAAATGCTGCTTTCTGCGCCGCCTTGACCAAGTTGTCGGATGCTCGCTTCACTGCATTGCCAGCAGCCTTCAAACAGATAATTTTATCAGTAGCCACCACACAAATCATGCGTATACAGTTTTCATAGGCTGAGTAAAACTGTCTTCAGTGTTACCTGCAGTCTCCTCATGGCTTCAGAATCTTGGTCTGCCTTCACCTTGCAGGCTACCAGCAGCTGAGCTGTGGAGGCTGCAACCTGTTTGGCTGAAGAGATGAGTTTCTCCTCACTGGCGTGGCCCTGAACTGAGGCGTTTGCTGCCTCACACAGGCTACTCGTAGCTGCTGCTACCATGCGCGCCTACCGCAAAACAATTAAACTCTACTGTTGGGTTTGCATTCTGTTTTCATTCAAACAGCTCATACTGTCATTTTTCAAAGTAACTCACAGCCGATATGAGACCTTGCGACCACTGGCCATCATCCACTGCATTGGCCAAATTGGATCCCACCTGAGGCATAGTTGGGGTAAAAAATACAAATATGTTATTAAACTACTGGATAAGGAGTGTAGACCTTCCTGAGTATCTGAGATGGTGCGCAGACTGACCTTGCCTTGTGCCACCAGTTCCCTTTGAGCTGCTGATGCAGATTTAACAAGTGCACTAGTTGCTGCAGCGATGGACTTTGCTGCTTCTAAGATCTGCTCCTCAAAATCCAGAGTCTCATCTGCCTGCTGGGAGAAAACCACGCATCAACTCATGACTTACAACGGTGGATTTTTCCCAACATGAAAGTCTATGTACTGTTTATCACAGAACAACTGTGGAAAAATAATAACATATAACGTATCTGTATTATGGGTGAAAACATGCTTAAACCAGCTTTTAAAATAGCCACTAAGTGTTAGTTTGGATTGCACATTAATCTCCCCGCTTCCTAAATTTCCCAAGTCCCTGTAAAACCGGGAGGAGGGCATAACCTTTGTGTACTCAATGGTAGCTAAAGCTGTGAGCACACACAAAGCACAAATGAAAATTATATCTTTCAGAGACAGAAGGGTGCCTAAGTAAAATGCCGCCTTTCTAACTGCCTGAAGAATATGCTGATATGAAGCACATCAGTTCAGAGACTGCATTAGCAGTAAACAGTATTTGATTGACCACAGACCTGCATAAACACATAAGGGACACGTGGCTGGAGACAGGGCGGGACACTGTAGGAATATGTTTGATATATAGTTGGACTGAATAACAACCTAATATATCAAACATATCAGACAGAGCCCTGCAGAGAAGGCTTCCAGGTCAACAATGGCTCAGAGAGAGGGGAGGAAGCAGGGTAAGGAAGCATGCTGGGAATAGGCGAGACCTCCCTCCTTACAGGGTGGGAGGGATGGAGCGTGTAGGAGAGGGAGTACAGAGCATGAGAGAGCCCAAGCTTTTAGAGGCAAATTAATATATTTTCATCTAACCATGTGCACAGGTTGTTATAGTTGGATAATATGGTAGCTGGACGCCTCTAAGAACAATGGTACTGTATTGGCTCTGTCTCGGTTTAAACTTAACTTTTGAAAAAAGTAATTATAAAGACGCCTAAAAAATGCTAATTTCTACACTAAATTGTGTGTGCACATTTCCAGGAAATGCAGTATGCCCTTCATTTTCCTGTGTTTGGCTTTTCTTCTTTGTCCGAATGCAAATTGATGTTGGGTAATGTTTGGCTCCAATTAGACCACTAGATGGAGACACTGGCATCTGAAAGAGGAAAAGCCTTTGACTCAGTAATCCCCTTTCATAAATGCACTCTGAAGCTGTGGAATTATAGTATGAGACAGAGCATTAAAGGGTCTTTACTGAAACTGGGGTAACCTAAATCGAGTCTGTGTTCTTTCATATCACAGGGTTGAACGAACAATTTCTTTCTGTACAAGAAGAGGTATAGAAAAGGGGGAAAGCACTACAGGCACACAAGGAAGAGCACTATGATCCAACTATCCAGTCTCCAGAGACAGATAAACAACACAATCATCATGCATTAACACGACACAAACACAACTCTGTAATGTACACACAACAACATTAAAGTAATTTTACTTTCCAAAGCCATTTAGCCTACCATCTCCTATATTTTGCTTATTTTCTCAGTATGTCAAGTTGTAACCTTGTTTTGTTTTGTAGGCAACAACACAGCATGTGGAGGATCAATTACAGGCCTGAATAAAACCTCAATGTGGTTAGTTTAGGAATGAGGGAAGCTGCAATAAAACAAAACAATATAAGTTCAATAGGACAGAGGCCCTCTCTCTCTCAAAAGAGGAGTCACTACAGTTCATCACACATTTGAACTCGTTCCAATATAAGCTTGAGGACACAGCAGTGTAATTGTGTCTCCTGGCAACACAACTCAAAACAATGTCCAAAAGTGCTTTTGAAGAACGTTTTCCAGGATCAAATGTTAGCTCACTGGACCACCTGTCTGAGTCAAAGTGGGGTTTCTAATAGAGCAACATTCTTTCACATCTACACGTCTACTTTAATGATACACTGAAAAGAAGGACTCCACTTCAAAGTCAGTGTCACCTTTTCCAACATTTTGCCCACATTGTCTCTCTTCTGATTAATGGTAAAAATCTGTGTGTGGGATTGTGTGGTTGGAGATGGTTGAGAGGCGCACTTTTACCTTGGGCTTGGCTCTGGGTTTCAGCTGCTCTAGTTTCTTGGCTGCGGCTTCGATGGACGCTGCTGCTCCGAGGAGCTCAGTCTCCGCAATGACAGTCGGGTCCTCGGGGTCCACACAGTCTGATCCTGAAAAAGGGTCAAGGCGATGGCTATCATATGCTTTTCTTGCAAAGACTCACGTGAGGAACACCAGTAAAATAATTGTGGTGAAAGCATTTTACTTTATGTAACAAGAGGTTACCATTACGCTTCAGGCGCATGCTTCTTTTTTAAAGAGAATCCAGCCATCAGACATGATAAATCTTAACTTCCAACTACGGCAAAACTCATGATTCAAACCAACACACGAAATAAGTAGCAGTATGACAGTAATGCTTCATGGTTTAGTAAGATAAACCAAAAGTTAGTAGAATTGCACATTTGATGGATCATTGTCTTTTTATAGGTTTTTAAGTGCCCATAAAACAGAGCTGTTTGGGAACAGGTTGGTAAAGCAGATGGAACAATATTTTTATAGATTATGCTGAACTCTGGGGAAATCTGTACTGCACATCCACCTCTAAACCATCTACTCCTCGACCCCCTTCTGACTCTATATGAAAGGTGATCTGGAGGAACAAAACACAACACATCCCACTTACCTCCATCTGAGGCAGCAAGGAAAGAGCAAAGGAGAGAGAGGGAGAGAGCACATGGGACATTAGAGAGGTGAAGTGGATAGCCCCGCTGGGTCTCAGGCTATACGCCGAAATCTAATTCAGATCCAAACACAATCTATTACTCCCTTCTGATGTGGCAGTGCAGCTTCTACAGGAAACACTCTAGTGTGTCACATACTACAGAGCTTAATTTGGAACTATTTGCATGGCAGTAAATCTTCAGTACATTTCAATATTCTAAAGTGTTTTCATGACCTATCTTTATTAAGGACGCAGACAGGTTTGGTGGCTTGTCTCATAAACTACAATATTATTCATGAACTGGAGGATTAGGGCTCTTTTGACTAATCTCTAACAATCTCAACAATCCTGTCATTTTATCAGATTGAGTTGGCCCCTAATGGGAATCCTCTTTAAAAAATAAATAAATAATATAAATCACTGTTTTCTGCAATATCAGCTTTTTAAATTTGATACTGCAGTGCCTATACTGTTTTAGAGTTATAAAATAAAATTAAAATCCTCTGCCAAAAATGTTTGGACCACACATTCACTGCTGTAAAACTCACATCTCGTTCCATAGGGCAACATAAACATAGACTTAAATACTCAATTTATGTAAAACTTTTATCTGTGGTAAATGGCCCATAAAATTCTGATATCAATGGCCACGAGGTCACACGTAAAAAAAGGGTGTCAAGCCCAGCCCCCTGTGTGTGATAGTGAACATCAGCAGCATGTGTGCGTGGCCTTACCTTTCATGGCTTCAGCTGTCTGGACGAGTTCTGTCACACATGCCGCCACATGCTTCGAGTGTATAGCCAGCTGCTGCTTCTGCTCTTGTGTGGGCTTCTGTAGAACCTGAAAACACAAGACCACAGGCATGCACACATACAAGAAGCACAAGTAAACAAATTGTAAAAGATGAGCCACACAAGCCAACATCTTGATCAGCTCTGCCATATTCTAAACTTACCTAGATCATAAAATGTGAAAATTAAATGAGTGACTCATCAGAAGGGAAAAGTTTGATATGAAGAAGAAATTTTATCAAAGAAAGTTAATATACAAATTTAGCTAAAATTTCTGTAATTTAAAGGGTGTAAGATATTAATTTAGTATTATGTACTATTCTTAAGTGATGCAGAAAGACTACAGATATGGAGTCAAATTTCAACCCTTAAGTCGTAACATTCATGCTAAAGACCAGCAGGCATTCGTTCGATTTTCTTTCAACTATCAGCCGATAGTGATGCAACAATGAATGTAGAGCACGAGCAACAAGAATCCAGACAGTGTGAAACCTCAGTAGGTAACAGTAAAGAACGGGCTCCGCTCACCCATAACCAGAAATGTACACACACATACACAAGCCACTTCTATTATTTATTTATGACACGTGACTGTCTCATCCTAACCTGCAGCACTTGCTCCAGAAGACTGATGTATCCATTGGTGCACTCAGAGCCATATTGCAGGGCCTTGCTCCTCAATTCCTCGCTCACTTCTGGGTGATATGTTGCTTGCTGAATGGGTAAAAAAACATGTTAGATTTAGGAAAAGGACCCTTGAAAATGTTAATTATTCCCACTGAAATTTTAATATTTGACACAGCTCCTAATTATACAAATAATTTAAAGGAAATTCCTCCATGAGAAGCCTGGAACAACATTCATATGATCATCCGTAAGCATACATATCTACTGCACACATCGCTAATCAATTATGCAATATAGCTAATCTTCTCTTTTTGAAAGCACAGCATACAATGCTCTATTTTCCTTCAGTTTCATCTCGTTACAAGGGCTCTTTGGTCACAGAAGGATAGGCTGACTGATAGTCCACTGGACTGACTTTGATAAAGTGACAGGGTCACTACCCACGGGAGAAGCCATAAAGTAGACTGGACTCTAACGTCCTGTCTGCTCTAGGCAGGATGGCCTCACATGCTTCCTTGCAGCCTGATGCTGTCTGCAGCTTGTTTTGGAGAACTGATGTGGATTAGCACCTTGCAAGTAGTCAGCATATCAGATATGGCTTTGCGGCTCAGATTGGCGGTGGTGATCACGTCCTCCTGCTGAGCAGAGTTGCCTGCAGCCACTGCCTTGGCCGTTGCTATGGTGACCCCCTTTGTCATGCGGATGAACTCCTCAGGTGTGGTGGATTTGTCTGGGATGTCCTTGGACTGGAAGATCTGACATGATGATAAAGACCCAAGTGGCTGAGAATATGTTTGACAGAGGCTGAGACACATTCACATAGATTCCCATAGATTATAGAAGAACTGAAACACTACACATGGACACTCTACAGTAACGGAAAGTACTAATGCTAGTACCAGTAGCAATAAAAGTACTAATAGCAGTATAACTGGAAGCAAGGAAGACTGTGCTGAATTAGTTTTTTGCTGCGTTCTTGGTAAAGACTCCTCGCGGGGTGGGGGTCTTCTGATAAGCAATAGGAGTAAATTGCCAAAACACAAGCTCTTTTTCCTTTCTCACCCTGCCTGTTCTTGCTACCCAGATCCTGATAAGAGCTGTGAGAAACCTGCAGGGACTGAGAGGAAAGGAAGAGGGAAGGAGCTGGGCAGATAAAGGACAAAAGAACAAAAAGCTCCCCTGTTTTGTTTAGAATAATAGACATATGTATCCCTGACAATCTTTGAGCCAACTTTGCAAAGAGGCTGTTGGCTATCAGTTTGGTCCCAGCAGACTTAGAGAGAAGTGCTTTGACCTGTCAGGCTCTCTTACTGTCAGCTCCTGCTTGATGCACTCAATGGTGGCCTCCAGTGCCCTCGTCCCGCGAGTGGCTTCATCCTCCACCGCCTTCACTGTTTTTAGAAGGGACGTCACATTGGTCACCATGATCTGTGAAAATAGGGAGTAAAAACGAGGCTCACAGTTGAACCAGGAGGTGGAGCTCTTTACCCTCGGTTGCAAAACAAATGACAAAATAATTTTTGCCTTCTCCTTCACTATTTCCATTACAGTGAATGATGATTACAGGCATATTAGATAGGCATCCTCGAAGGTATCTATGTGTTAAAAATGAAAGACATGAGCTGCTGAACAAGGACAAAACTAAATGATTTATAACAATAGACTTTATTCACTCACATAAATGACAGAAAAATAAATCAGGTTCACACTTTCTGTGCATTCAGCAAAGTGTACATTATTTTGACAGGAATTTGAGCAACATGATCCCCAGGAGTTTAAGAGGGTCCCATATGGAGGTCACCATATGTTGGAAGACCAGAAACAATCTGTCAACAAAATGATCCATGGGTGGCCCTAATTCCATTTAGATGAGAAAACATTAGAAACTCTACAACCGTTAGAAGTGACATGCTTAATGGTCAGTTACAGGATGTCAGTTGGGAGTAAAGTAAATAGACGAGTTAAAGAAGTTTGCCGTAGGCTTTTTGGACAAGTTAATGGCTTGTTTAGAGGCACCTGAGACTCACTGAAAACGAATATTGTTTGTTTGTTGTTTCCCTATGTCAGTGCACAAAGGTCGAATGCACCTGGGACTTTGGATATGATGGTCAAGAGTGAAATGACAACTCTTGACCTGGACGTTTCTAAACATATTTTCTCTGATGCAATGTTCATAATAAAAATGTTGTAAATCTTGCCTGAAAGCTATTAATATATCACACACACTGTATATGCTTTAAACTATACTATAGACTTTATATGTGTATCTGTGTTTAATTCACCTGTGCAAAATTTAAGCACACACACACATGCACACACTTGCACAAATTCCTACACTGACTCTGTAATGGGTTTAGTCCTACATACAGATATGCCTGGAAACTCCAATAAAATACATACCCAGATAAGAAGTGTCATATCGCTTTTGTACCAACGCTTTTAAAAATCTAACTAAATATAGCACTAATACAAAGAATGCATTTGTAGAATACATATCTAGATGCCGTGTCCTTTCAGTTAGAAAGCACTGGCTAAATAATAAATGTGCTGCTGAAATCAATATACAGCTAAACCAGATATGACTGTCAGTTGTTTGAGCAGTCTATTCCCTTACCTTGGCAGCGCTCTTCAGCTGATACATGGACGGGTCGTCAGCTGGCTTGCCGGCGGCACATTTGGTGGCACTGATGAGTTCGGCCAATGCTTTTGCCACATCTCGTACCGCATTTATCAGAACCACCTGAGGAGATAGAGCTGGAATCAATACAGCACAATGGTCAGAGTATAGGTTTATCAGCTGCACCCCGGGGAGAGGATTTAACACTGCAACCCTTATCACTCCCACCGAGGCATGATACTTTAGACTTAGTGGAAGGCTGGATGGATAGCCTCTGTCTTCACTCAGCCAGAGTAAAGACATTCATTTTAGATGGCAAATACAGTATTAGGGAATACCATGATAATAAGCAATAAAGGCAGGATAAATCTCAATGCTGCTGAATTAAAAAGCATTAACTGAGCTCTGTTAAAGATTTAAATGTTTTAGAAAATCAAAACATACACCCGTGACTACATATGGCGAAGACATCGATGGTTTTATCAGAGATTGTTTTGGTTAAAATAGATTTGGATTTTCATCACCTGTGTCTCAGGGTCCTCAGAGCCCATGCTGGTCGCTCCCAGTTTGACCACCTCAGTGAGCTGAGTGATGGTCTTTGCTGATGACTGGGCAGCCTGGGCCAGTTTCTCCTGGGTGGATGCTGCTCCAGCAACCAGCAGCTTGGTGTCCTCTACCAGTGCCTTGGCTGTCTTCAAGATGCTCTCCCTGAAGGACAGAACACATTGTGTAACAATCTGCTCCACAGTCACACTCAAGCACCAGCAATATGCAAGGAAGCTGTTGCCCATATGAACAGAATGTGTGTTTGGTAAAGAAAATTTTCAATTTACATTTATTATGTAAAATACACATCCATAGTCAGCTTTATTGGATACCGCACTTCTACTAAGTGAGTCATCAAAAGAAAAACAGAGCTCTGGTGTTGCATTGTAAAACCCTATCGACTAAATTCTTTGTACGTTAGCTCCCTGATTAGACAGTTTAACATGTCTCAGTCTGCTTGTCTTGTTTATGGCAAGGTCACTGCACCTGTGGTCAGCAAAAGACTCTTCATTCTCAGGGTCGAGTGTTCCAGCTGAGGCAAACATGATGGTGGTGTCCAGGTCAGCAATGATTCCAGAAACAGCGCTGGCTGCTGTGATACAGGCCTGGGTACCTTTGTTCCCCGCTTGCAGTGCTGACAGGACCAAGGACACCTGGAACATATGAAGCATAGTATTAGATATGCAGAGAGCTCCTCCAAGCATGCTGTTTTCAAAGATGTGAAAACACCTACAAAGAAGTCTAGTTTCTGTTTGCACTGCACAAGGATCATAGGATGTTGTGGGAGCCTTTAACAAGCTAGGCAGCTGAGGTCATAAAATGGTTAAGGCAGAAGGTCTGGACAAGAAAAAGCTGGAAGTAAGCGAAGAGAGCAGGTGTATATGTGTGCATTAAATCAGAATCTGCTGCATTAAGTCTATGAGTCTGACTCTGCAAATCACATTACTTTCTTAAAGACTGGCATCTGCCCATCCCTCATAAACAAATAAAAAGTCGTGAGAGGTACCTTTCAGTGAGGCACGAGGATTGTTTATGTCAGCAACCATAATCGGTAAAGTTTTCACAAATGATTCAAGTTTGATATAAGCCCCGAATCAAATCATAGCATGAGAGTGGAGAGAAAATCTAATGTGTGAGCAGCACTGGCTAGCTGCTGTCAGGGTCACAGCAGGGAGACATTAGTATTATTATTAACAGCACAGTGTGAGTGTGGTCAGGAGTGCATGCTCTCATGACCTGCATGAGAGGTTCAATAATGCAGTAAAGCTTTAGTTATTACCACATAAATAACATACTTTAAACCTATATTCCTCTGGCTATGTAGTAATTTTATAACAGTAAGGCTAAAGCTACCTTTTATAAAATAATACATATAGATTAAACTAAAGCACAGTGTTCAGCTACAATATAGTAAACAACACTTGTACTGCTTGTCTTTAACTCTTCCATTCAATCTTAGGTCTCCATCAGCCTTTATAAATATACACACCACAAGTACTGAGAAAGGCATGAAATACATTTTCATAAAAATGCTAATGATGTCGCTTCCAAGCTTCAAACAGCAGAGATGGCAAATTATGACAACAAAAAAACTAAATAGTTAAGATACATGAAAAAGCTTACTTTCACCACCAAGAGTTCAAGATGCTTTAGCAGTTTCTGTCCACATAGCTTACCTTCTCTGTGACTGTGCGGGCACATTCAATGAGCTCTCTTTTGGAGAAGCTGTCAGTGGGGCTGAGCTGCAGGGCTCCAGCCTTCTGGACCAGGTATATACAGCCATGGCCCAGCTCTTGCACCCGTGTCTTTATCTGGAAACCAACCTAAAAGCATACGCAGGTTTCAGCTCACACTGCATCCATCTTCTCATTTGTTAGAGCACACAATCACAATCATGTCCTAAACTGCTACGTCTCTTATCCAGCGGGTGTATGAAAAAAAGACTTCAAGCACTCTCAGAGAGGAAATGCTGGCATTACATGTTTAATTTCCAGACTGAGATCCACGGGTGGGTGGTACTTCATTATAAGCATCACTATAGGCTTTTAGACTTGTAGAAGCACATTGTCGCTATGGTAACCAGCAGGGTTTCCAGCAGCCTGTTATATACAAGATATTGATAAGAGCTGTGTGCTTATTAGTGCAATGTTTCCACACATTGCTGTCCCCTGGACTACGCAGAAAAGCTTGAAGAAAAAAATGTGTGGGTGCTGAGAGCAATGGCTGCTACAGGGGTATTTTTTGTTTGATCTCAAATTGTTGGGAGTAGCCTTGAGGAAGGGGCATCATATCAAAGAACAGCAAACATCTGCTCTGATCAGTGTGTGAGCGAATATACGAAAAGCATTTTTTTTTGAGTGTAAAATGCTCACCTAAGCTGCTATTTTAGTATGATATTTCAGGGGTACAATAGTAAAGAGATATATTATGTGATATTAAATCTTTTATATAGTACAAGCGTGTAGTTCCCTCCCGCATTTCCCACAAGATAGAAACCATGGCTTCTCACTTCCTCTGGTTCTGCAGTGGCTGAAGCAAGGCGGCCTTGGTGTGCCAGCTGCCCATAGTCCACTGTCACCTGCGAGGCAAGGCCGCAGAGCTCTTCAGGGCAGGTTAGTGACTTTGTCATCTGATAACAGAGAGAACATACATTATCACCAGAGGCAGATTATTGTTTCTTTAGCCCTACTATTGAAAAATGGCGCAGTAGATTAGAAATGCAGTGGAAAGCACAAGTGCATTAATGCACTCACCATCTCCTGTGCAGTGATGGCGATGGCCTTGGAAAACTTCACCATGGTGGTCTGGTAGTCCACAAAGGAGCCCTCTGGTTCAGGGGGTGTTCCTTCATCCAGCTACAAAGATCATCCGTTATTTCTTTCAGTGTATTTCACACTAGATACCTACATTTATGTAGACCTTTAATGTAGCTAGGCACCAATTTAGAATAAGTCACTTTATAAAATAAAGTTGGTCTACATCTGTATCCGTACTCCAAACCCATAGTATGCATGACGGCAATGTTAATGGAGGCTGCTAATAAATTATTGTTAATTTTCTAAAATACTATAAACTATCTAGTCTACAGCTGTAAAGGGTAACGCTTTACAGCCTGCGACTTACAAGGTAAGTGCAGTGCACTTACTGTGTACTGTGTACTAACAGTGGTGTACCTCCTTAGTACCTGGATACATATTTGTTGTTATTTGATAACAATAGGCAAACTTTGGCGATTAACAGGGTAACAAGATGAGAATAAGAAAAATAGCTACAGTGCAAGTATTTTGTAGTAATGGGGGTACTTATAAAATGTTACATGATAGCTGCAAATACTTATAGTGTAACTACTGTTTAACTACACATAAGAGGAGGGTGAGAGGCTCCACTTTAAATTATAGCCCTTTGTTGTACCTACTGTATAGGAATAGGTAACAAAGGGATATAATATATAATGTTCTTTGAGAAAATGGCAATCATCCTTTTATTTTTTGAAAATATTGTCTTCAAATCTGTTCAGAACTTTAGTATTATAAAAAAAACAAACAACTTACTGATAAATGATTAAATATCACATGATAGGTGTGGGTTAGTGCTGCTGCCCCTTTTTTCAAAAATGTATACATCTAAACCCATTCGTTACCTGATGTTATACAGTAACATCTAAAGCTCTTTCGGCCATTTTGTTCTTGTCACCACCTTCATCAGGGCCCCTCTTGCCCTTTTACATATGACTAATTCTAGGAAGAGTCCTGTTGGTTCCAAATTTTTTTCATTTTACAATAATTGAGGCTACTGCGATCTTGGGAATGCTCAAAGTTTTACAAATGGTCCTGGATCCTTGCCTCGCCAAACTTTTATGGCTCTACAGAGACAAATTATGAGGTGTTTCACCTTTTGTACACTGGTGTGCAATCAATTACATTTGCCACAGATGGACACCAATTAAGTTCTACACACAAGAAAAACCCAACAAACAGGATGCACTTGAACACAATTTGGAGCAAATGGTCCTAATCATCTTTTAAACAAGAGATTTCAGTTTCACAATTTTAATACATTTGCACAAATGTCTCAAAACATGTTTTAACTTTATGACTTTCCGATTTATTAAGTGTAGAGTGATGGGCACAAATGGCAATTTTACCATTAAAATTAAACAACCCAATGAAATTAGCAATAAGTGAAGGGGCCTGAATACAGTCTGAAGCATATGTAGTTTCTTAACAATTAAAACACCATTAGTGACGACATATGAACATTTTTCATGCCTGTATTATTGTAAAGTGGTTCCACTTAATATCTCGTAATAGAGTTTTAATGATGGTTGGTGTTCAATGTTTAAGCTAAGGGTAAAATTTAAATATAAAAGTGACAAATAAAGTCTGAGACAAGTTTTCAGTTCTGAGAGTGTGCACTGTATCATCAATTATTAACCACACTCTCAACACACTGACATGTCCCCAAGTACGATGAGTGACAGCAAACATCACCAGTTTGCTGAGGCTTTAAAACTTGTCATCTACTGGGCTAATTAGAGTCGCTGGCAGAGACACTCAGCAGAGACATTGGGTGATTATACTTAGAGGAAACATTAATTTTGTCATTGTGTCAATCTGAAATCCATGAGAGGTACCACACTGTGTCTCTGAAAGCACACAAAAACACACTCACCCTCCCCATGGCCTCAGCGATGGATTCCACCATGCCCCCGACCATCCCGCCCTCACTGGCCGCCTCATTCAATGTCACCATGATGTCATCCACAGCCTCCTTCATGAGCTGGGCTGCTTCAGAGATGGCATCGTGGGTGTGGGATGCCTGTGGATGCAGTTAGCTGAATAACTTATCTGTGACACTGTCTTGGACCAGCCAGGAGGAAATTTATCATCTTGACAACAGCTCTGCAGTGTCCCTACCACTGGTAAGCACTCAGTGTGTCACTAAAGGACACTTTAGCAGGCAGGATAAAAGAATGTGTTTTCTAATATTTTTAAGTTAATAGGGTTTATATGATATGCAAGTGTCATATGCAATATATCAGTTTCATAGTTAAAATAAAAAGGACATGAACAGTAAATGAGTTTTAAAAATATTTATAAAAATGATACAATCTCTGAATCAATTCAAAGACCCTTAAAGTCTAGAAAACATTCCTGTGGCTTTGTTCTGGATCTGTTTTACATGAGCAAATAACTTTTAACTCTTGCTGAAACAGGATCATATAGAATTACAAACACTGAGGCACAAGGGAATTCTTTATGTTCAGCAGTAGAAAATGGCTTGATTCTCTTTTAAAAAGATCTAAAACACAAACATTTGTATCTTGACCTTCCTGTTAAAATCTATCTCACTAACACAAATCACCCCTGAAATAGTAGTCACAGCACACATACACAGCTAGTATAGTAATGCTACAAGCTGCTAAGTACCTTTGGATTTCCCCCGCCTTCCTTAGCAGCATAGAGCATCTGCAGGGCAGACTCAGACAGGGTCTTGGTCTGGTCCAGGATGGTCATCTGCTGCTGATGGTCCTGAAGCTTCGAGGCCAGGCCCACCGAGGCCACGATGAGCGGATCAAAGTAACTAGCTAGCTGGGTCACCTGTGAGAGAGGGTATACGAGAGCAGTAAGGATAGAGTGGTTCACAAGATAGAAGGCATACGGAATGGGTTTTTTCATCACTCTAAATCCAGAAGGGATCAAGGGGGATATATGATCAGACCGGCACCTTGTGTCCTAGTTGGGCAGCTTCGCCTCGGGCTGTGGTGGAGACAGGATCTATCAGATGCCCAATCTCCTGTACAGAGGATGTCAGCTGCTCCTGGAGTGCCTGGTGAGTTACAACGCCAGAGAATTAAAGTATAAGTCACAATAGATAGACTACAAATCCCATTAAGTTCTTTTTCTCAGAAAAGATAGAGCTGATGGTTACTTGAACTCACTTCCATGGAGATATCATCTCTGCAGGGCAGGGTCTGCCCAACTGCAGCCAGTGAAGCTTGCTCTATGTCCCTGATGCACTTATTGATATTATCAATGGAGTAGTCACACTCCCTCTGTCCTGGTGCCTTGTCCCTTTTAACCAAATATATTGAAAAACATGAAAGACATTTCTCTTTATGTTTGTGCAAGATGGAGCATTTTGTATAAATATAATTTATACAAAAAAATATAATGCAAAAATAACCAAATTTGGCATTAAACATTTTGAAAAAGATTAAAAATAGCATCTGCCAGAGGGAGGGGCATGTGCCAAAATTGTCATGTGATTGGAGGGTGGAAGTGGGTGGGGAACAACTTTTGTGATTAAAATGTGTTTCAGACCCACACTGTAGCAATTCTTATCATCTCATCACTATTCTGTTAGTGTTCACCAATCTATTATAGGCCGGCTGGATTCGTAGCAGCTATAATGTGTCAATTAATTGCCTAGCTGAACAGATATCAACGATGCTGTCTTTTGCTTTCGGAAAAAGTTTTTTCCTCCAACAGTGAGCAAACTCATATGAGACTTTGATTCAGGATAATCCTACAGAGACAGATGTGTCCGTGGGAAGGATCAATACAAACCTAATAGAGGTGATGAGGCTCTTGATTGAGTCAGAAACCGTTCTGGAGTGGCCAGCTAGTATGGACCAGGTAGGAGGATCTTTGGGGTTGAGGACCAGCGAGCGGGCCGTTTCTAAAAGGTAAGTGGAGCTGTCAAGCATGGAGCGAGCTGAGCGCACAATGGGCTCCTGTGCTGCTGAGCCCTGTGGAAATGATAAAGGGTGGTGCATTAGAAACAACAGGTAACAGCTCAACAGCGAAGAACACACACTGGTATGAGTGAGTTGTTAATATTCCTTGACTACCTTGGAGAGATCAAAGATACAATCAAACGGAGGGATGAGATTAGAAAGGCAGCTTTACAAAGATGCAGGACGAAACACCTTCAGTCTTTATGATCCGAGCCAAAGCCTCCCTCGACGATTAGATTAACAAGCTGAAGATTAGAGCAGCTGTGCTGAGTGTGAGTGCAGTTAAACACTGCCCTCCAACAGATTACAGCTATAAAGCTTTTAGAGAACAGTGAAAGAACTATTCCACTCATACTGAAAAATTAAACCTCCATCTTTCTCCTTGAGACTTTTCTTGACGTAAAAGAAAGGGGAAAATTGGACCTCAATCCAATTCCCACAATGTTCGCTGTACAAACCTCTCTGTGTTGGTTCATGTGAGTGCCTGCTTCAAAGAGATTGAGTGCACAAGTCACAAACATTCATTAAACCTCTGTGAAGAGTAGCTTCAAGATCCTCTGTAGGATGAGTGGTAAAATAGAAATTGGCTGTTTTGAGAGCGGAAGACTTCATACTGTAAAAGATTGCTCTTCATTTCGATTCAGTTAAGTCATTAGAAAACAAAATGAAAAGGAACGTTAGAAATAAGCATCAAAATGGATGCTTACCTCGTTGCTGATCTGAGCTGGGACGCTTGCAAACTCAGGGTTGTTAGCAAAGGTCGACAGGTTTTCTACAGCTTCAAGTAGTGGGGTCGTAGCAACACGGCACCTGTTTCTGTTCTCCTCCGAAAAATCCCCATCTAAGGCCTGAAACAAGGAAATGCAATATGAATATTTGCCCATTTTGTCTGGAGAGAATGAACTGTTCACACATTCACAGGTTCTCACTCGACGAAATAAATATGTAATAAATTTACACTCAACGTTTTGATCAGTTGGGGAGTTGACCTTGATGGTTTTGACGAGGTTGGCTGTGGTGTTGGCCACCTCTTTGGCGGACTGGACAAACTGTCTCCTAGCCACAGGGTTGGAGGTTTTAGAGGAAGCCAAGCGGCAGGCGTTACACAGAGCTGAGGTATGCTTGGCTACAATTGTGGCTGCAGACAAGACCTAAATAAACACCATCAAAGACGAAGCAGAGTTGTATAAAATGTTCAGGCCGATTTTCGGGTTTTCAAACAATATAATGCAAGCAACAAGAGATCTGTACATTACTGCTCCAAGTTCAGTCCCTCTAGTCTTGAAAAAGATCTGCAAAAGCCCCAGATGAGCCTTCCTACCTGTGAGGGACTACTGGCTGGGTCTACTAAGTTCTGACAAGCCATCTGTATAGCCTGGTGAGCCCTTGCAAACTGGATGGGATCCACCAGCCCCTCGTGACCTGACTGACTGTTAGGATCAGAAACCCCTACCAGATAGGAAGCCTACAGAAGCCAAAAAAGCCAAAGAAAGAATACACAAAAATAAAAACACGGTTAGACCCAAATATCCTTTAGACGGCAAACAGGTCTTATTGTCCTACAAGATCATATTTGTTGTCATTTAAAAACAGGCACTCCCCACACTCTCTGACATAGAGTGCATACATAAATACAAGAATGTATGAGTAGACACATGGATTCATATTGTATACATGGCATATAATAGGGGATCTATCTGAGAGAGGATAAGCAGAGGGAACAAAGCATCTTTCAACATGTGCCCTTTTCAAGACAAAGCAGCTGAATCCTGCATGGAGATGAGGATGTTATTTTACAGCTTCAGGGGTGGGAGTCTATAAACCGCCAATGAAACCTGGCTCATCTGGTCAGGTTTCCAATGAGTGTCGTCTTACCATTTGTGAATGGTTTCCACAACTTCCTTGTTTTACTGTATTGTTTAAAATGTTTTGTTTTTTTTCTTGTTTAACAAAAAAGACGGACGCAAGCATGCGTTGGACTAGAGGTGTCAAATAGATAAGGATGTTGCTGTCACCTGTCCTGCAGCTTCCGTCAGCCCGCACAGTGCTTTGGATGCCACACCCACACTCTCCCCGAAGGCCACCACATCACCAGTCTTACAGTGTTGAGAAATACCTGCCATCGCCTCACCTAGTACCTGAGTCACATGGAAATTTAAAGGAGTGTGAAAATTAGATCTTCAGCTGCCTACTACATAAATTATCTCTAACAGCTAAAGAATATAGTACATACTATTATTTAGAAGCCTGTACCTTTGAGTTTTCCATGACGCTCTCAATGCAGTCAAAGTAGGAGAGCTCGTTGACAGGCTCACTGGGATTATCTAGAAGGCCTCTTACAGCCTGTACATAAAAAGAGATCATACTAGATTAAATTACAATAGACACACCACCATTTATTTAATATTTCAAAACAGGAACACTATAAATGTAAATAAATCTCTTTGGAATATGCTGCCACGATAAATCATGATTCCTTCATGAAGGCTTTTAAATGCACTATTATGATTTTCTGATAGGTGTGTGTGTGTGTGTGTGTGTGTGTGTGTGTGTGTGTGTGTGTGTGTGTGGTACATTGTACATGAGAGTAGTTACCTCCAACTCCCTCAAGGCGTTGTCACACTCCTTTTGTCCTGCTGCTTGCTGCGTGCAGAGTGTGATCAGCTGGTTAATACTCTCTGTCACTGCCCTGAAACAGACAGGTGGGCACACACAGGCTTTTAGCTCTCACACGCATCCTGTGCATGCAAAAAGCCTGACTTCCCTCCAGATTTAGCCCCCCTAAACATGGCGCTGGTGGCCTCCAGTTGTGGTAGGCTAACGCAGCGCACAGGAGTGTAGAGATTGTCTTGAGTTATTGTTCAGCCTTGCTGAGCACAGACACGCTTTAGCCAAGGCTTCCATCTTCCTAATTAGATAGAGAAAGTCAGTCAGGCCCAAAGCCCTGCGGGACCAGCTGCTCGGCTTCTCTCCACTAGGGGGAGGATACATTCTCTCTCTGGCAGACAGACAGCTTTGGATTGGCATACGGATGCAGCAGTGTGATGCTCTGTATTTAAGTATAAAATCTAAATTTTTACTATAGGCTCAAATCCCAGCCAGATTTTATTTTGAGCAGACAATGTTTCATTTTGTAAGCAAAAACTGGATGATCTTGAAAAACGACTGACAAGATTAACCGATATATACAAATCAAGGACAGAATCTGTATCTTTTCGCACCTTGCTGCCACTGCTAGAAGATTCTTAGCATTGGCTGCACCTGGATCCACAGACAGAGACTTTGCAGCCAGCAGCAGCTTACTGGATGCCATGGAGATGTTCTTCAGATTACCAATGACTTGGATCTGGTCCTCCTTGCTCTGCACAGAAACAAAATAGAGGTAATTTTTTTAAGGTGTGTTCAGAGCTGTAATTAATATAGTTAAGAATAAATGCAGTACTTATTGTATCTGAAGTGACAAAGTAATGTAAAGAATGTATTCAATGTGTTTCTACCACCTACTATATCCTTTTCCTCACTTGGCAGGCCTCTGTTAACCTGATTAAAGCTTTGGTGTCATGCTACATCAACTCCAATCCCAGGCGATCTTTCCAAATTAATGAGCAAAATAGCCAGAACGTGAACATCACAAGATCCCATTACATCTGACTGTGTTTATTGCTCTTGGGTACAATCATTTACCTAAGTGAATTAAATGAAAAGGTCTAATTAACAAATTACTTAAATAGCTTAGATGCTAAACAGGACAAACACATGAGGTTGAACATGGTTATTAAAGCTTTTATTCTCATCAAAGCCTTTGAAACCTCCTTTCCATGTCTAAAATACTGAAGGGAGCAGATGATCATCAAACTGTTTCAGTGGAGTCTTGTATGATCATGAAACCTACTTGGGTGTGTCCTGCCATCTCAATACCAGCATCCAGGAACTCATCAAAGTCTTGGCTAAATTTCCCTGAGGCTGCAGCCAGCTGGCTGCTTGTTCCACGAGAGGAGTGGACGACCTCGCCTGCAGAGTGGTTCAGTTCAGCTGCTGTGTGGTTCAAATCAGTCTGGGCCTCCTGGAATGTCTTATTGCAGGGTGGGAGCTTCAAAGACAAGACAAACATCAATCCGGCCATACTGTTTTGTGTCGATACACAGACAGATTGTCAAAAAAAATCTCCATGTGAACAGGACTCACAACGTCCACCAGCAGCTTCTTGCTGGCCTCTCCAATGCTCCTGAGAGCCATGTCAACATCCTTCTGGCCTGGCAGGCAATTTACACAATTATTCAGGGAGTGGGATACTGCTTTGGCCACCTGAAAACAGCACACAATGCTCTGTCAATGGACTGCCATTAGTCATTCTAACACTGTGCTACACAATACAAAGTCCCAGAGCAAAACTATAAGGGGAAAAACATCTCAAATGCAAATTGGGCTCAGAGCAGTGCACAGTAATCCATGTCACTAATTTATGCTGCTGTCACAGATATATGCCAAACAATATATTTATCCCCTGAAGGGCTTCAGGAGAATGAGCAGTTTTACTCTCGTGCTCCTGAGAGAGGAAATCTAGGCGAGAGACAGAGCAGAGAGAAAATAGCAGCGCTTAGAGGGGATGATTGTTATGGAAAGACGAAATGTTTTCGAATCAGTGGAAAAGAGAGAGAGAGAGGCACTGTAGTGGCTTCATGAATATGACTTCCTCTCAGGTATACCGTATATTACCGGGAGCTTTGCTACCTGTGCCAGCCTCTGCTGACTTTCAGCATCTCCTGGATGAACCAGTGCCTGATGGGCTTCATGAATCAGCATGGCCGAGCCCTCCATAACACACTGGGCTGAGTCCAGCATTGCAGCTGCAGCTTGTGGCTCCTTGGTGGTTGCTGCCACACCTCTGGCTGCTTGGGCCAGCGTCCTTAAAGCCTGTGCTGTTTCACGAGAAGCCACACCTGTGACACACATCAAAAATTATTCATTTTTATTTCAATTATAGGCAGAGATATCATAGAAAACTATCTAGCAAACCACAATATGCTATTATAATAATGAATCAATGAATGTCGTCTGCTACTGACAGTCAACTGTAGTGTTTATGAATCTTACAATTGTATAGGGTTGTACAGATGAAAAGGAAATATCTTTCTCCTGGACTGTACAATTTTATTTAGTGAGACTAAGTAAGATTGTTTCTGCAGAGATTGAAACTGACATTTCACTGAATACTTTAATTTCAGTCTCGTTAGGGTTGCTTTGCACCAGTCTGTTTAGGCGTAACAAATTGAGAGATATGTGTATTTCCTCTCTTTATTAGAATTGTAATAGCATTGTGCAAATCAAGGGGCAGTGGCTCACAGTACTAAACAAAGAACAAACTGTGATACTGAGATGCCCTTGATGTTTAAATAAATTAGTTAATATAATAAATATGGCCCCACATGGGAGGTGCCCCTAACGTATTATACGTAGAACTGAGAAGAAAAGTGGCAAATCGCATCAAACTGCATTAACCAGCCAAGTGGAGCCATTTGCTGATGGAATGTTAAATCTTGTGAAAATAAGATTAATGAGTAGTGAGCAGTACCCTGGGCCACAGCATGGAGTGCTGCCTGGGATCATTCATTGTTGGAAATGCTATTCTCTATCTGTCTTCATCTGTCCTCCCCTGAGATCTTCAATTGAGCCAGAATTGACAGCAAAAACAGCCAAGCTATGCCGGATTCAAAGGGCTCAGTCTGAAGCAATAGTGATAGCATAAATAAAGGATGCATAATTTCCTCTGGCTGCTTCATCACACTCAAATTTGGCACAGTTTAAGGAAGCTTTTTCTTTTCAATATACAGTAGCACAACTATACCATCACTTTTAATCCTGCAATGTAAACAATTTAGACAGATATAAATTGTCCACTAAATGGCCAGCAAGGCTCGTCAGGCCTACTCTCTACAGAATCAATTTCTCTTACCTGTATAATGTTCATTTCCCTGTGCAGCACATGTCAGCAGCTGTGCCATGGAAGAGCCCACTGTCTTAGATGTACTTCCCAAATCCTGAGCACACTTCTCCAGCTGTGAGGGCAACAGAACACATTCGCATTCCTAATTATTATTCCCTATTGTTTTAATATTTCCCTAATTACTACATGTAGAGTATAAATATTAAGTTTAATGTCAGAATATATGGTGGATGTACTGACTGTTTCTCCAGGAAGAGGTTTGAGTTGACCATCAATGACTGACATCTTGGCGTCCTGAAGTTCACTCTTGAGTGTCTGAACTGTTTTGAGGGCAGAGTCAATCTCCAGAGGACCACATGCTTCATGGGCCTTTAACAACAGACACACGGACGCACACACACACACACACACACACACACAAAAGGTTACTCACAACCATGCATCCAATTGTTATGCAGAGCAGACGAAATGCAATCCTGTCCTGAGTGAAACTTTATATCAAACGACATTTCACAGGAGATCGCAACAAATTTCCTGCCTTGGTAAGATTAATCCAACTACCTCTAATGATGTTGTGTATGTACCTTCTGGGTGGCAGTCCTGAGCTCTGCCAGGCAGGTAGCCAAGTTTTTGGCACACTGGCTCAGTTGCATAGCAGCAGCCTGGTCAGCCACGGTCGGAACTGCTGACTTTGCGGACGTCACCATCTTACTTCCAGGCTAAGGAACATAAAAACAACAGTAAGTACATTGTAAGCACTAAAAGAAAACTTTTGTGTGTATCTGATGATGTTACTCGATAGATGCTGACTGTGCCATGTTTAGGTGAAAGGACATACCTGTAAAAAGTTTTGACTGGCCATGATGAGGGCAAGCTGGGCACCCAGCTCCTCAGGCTGAGCCTGGCTGCTCCTCATGCCCTGCACCAACTGGGGAATGCTATCTGCTACTGCCTGAATTTAAACATTCCAACAATGCATGGTTGACATCCACATTAGAGAAGTGTAGCATGGACCATCAAAAAGTGTATATTTTAGTTTATTTACAATAAATAGGAAAGTAAGTACATGGAAAACAGTAAATAAACATACCTTGCAGCTGTGTACTAGTTGTTGGTGTGAGACAGTATTTTTATTGGAAGCAGCAGCATTTTGAGCAGCTGCGATAGTCTGAGTAGCAGCAGCCGCTGCCTGTTTTGCAGCTATCTGTTCAAGACATAGAAAAGCAAATTGTTTAGGCTTAAGTAAGAGAGTAATGCCTGGCTAGGAGCAACATTAACTTTTGCTATCTTTAGTATTTTGTATGAAGGCAGAACATGACCACCAGAGCAGGAAAAAAAGACAGGTCACAATCCAAAACGTTTAGTAAGACCAGGAAATGGGTGGGATTGCACAGCACAGGGGATCTCTTTTGGAGAAAAGAGGAGACAGGGATTGCAAAGGGAACACACAATACATCGTTACACTGAGAAAAAACACTGAGCTGCAATTAGAAATTGCATGATAGACAGAAGTAGCATTTTCTGTCTACAATGTACCCCTATTTTTGTTTATATGGATAGCAACTGAATGGCAGCATGTCAGGTAAGATTAAGGGGGTCTCAAGAGGCTAAGATGGGTCTGTGATAATCGCTAAATGCACGCTTGCAGATTCATGACACCATGGTCTTGACTGGCTTGCACACTTTGATGGAGGTGACCATTAGCACCATTACCGTGACCATCTGTTGTAAAGAGGCGGACTGAGATATATGTCTGATAACAGGGCTGATTCCAGCCTTGAGTAATGCATAGTTTATGCGCTTGGGAAATTGAACATTGGGCGCTCAGGAGCAGAGAAGCACTACTCATTAGGGGCAAAGTGATACCAAGGGCTAAACACAGATCTTTACACTCAGATAGTTCATTCACAGCATTAATTCGAGCACTCAGGGATTTATAGTTCACTGCTATGAGAAAACGAAATTACATAGATAAATATACTAAATGAACCATATTTGTACAAATGATTGCTGGGGTGTTACATTGTTTTAATTATGGCATGTGTTGCCTGTTTTATATCTTTATATGTAATTTATCTCTGCAATAATTCTAGGTAAGTGGAACATATGGAAAAGGGCTGTGTTTTGATTGAGATGAAACAGCACAAATATGAAAACAGGTTGATCCCTATGACTCACCTCAAGCCTGTTGACCAGTTTTTTCTTTATCGCATTTTGAGCTGCGGCATTAGTGGCAACACGAAGCCCCTCAGCTGCCTCTCTAAGCCTCTGCTGCTGGTCCTCATTCTCTGGGTAGGCAGCTGCCCCCTGAGGACACATAGACACAAACACTAATATGCAGATGTGAACACAGAGACACCTTTGACCATGAGACACAAACAGTGTTTAACAATAACTATCAGACCTCAGCAATGACACATTAACAACTCTGGTTATACATGTTGTGCAATAGCTGCAAGGAATCATTTAGCTGTTTCTGCTTTCCGAAAGTTTCCAAGGAAACCGTCAGTGTGAGATTCCCACTTTCTCTTTGATAAAGGCAGTGATGTGGTGATTAATGTGTCACAGATCAAAAACATCTAACAAGCCATAAGCAGTGTTTCACTTGCTTGGGTATTTCACACTGATAATATCCTGCTCAACCGCGCCAGGGGCTTATTAAGAGCCAATGATGCTGCACCCTTTAATTTTGTATCTAGAATGATGCTGCTAGATGGTGCACACAGTAATGCCAAAATGAGTATTCCATCCAGTCAAAGCAATTCATCTTTTACCACTGTATTCAGCATGGGCTTTCTGTGTTAATTTTAAATGAAGGACAAACTAAACTACACAAGGAGTAATATAATAATGAAAGAAAACATTACAAAATGACATTAGATTATTACGTTGAAGCGTTTTAGCCAATGACATTAGTATTTACATGCTTAAAACAATATGATGATTATTTTCATATTTAATTACATTGCGAGACTGAACGTGTTACATTCTTACCTTAGCAGCCTCCACCATGCGAGCTGTGGCATCAGCCAGGAGTTTGGCTGCCGCCAGCAATTTCTTTGAGTTGTCAACATCAACCTCTGCCTCGGCATCGGATCTCATGGCATTGACCAAGTCCGAGGTTGCTTGGGCTAACACTCTGGCCTGACGCACCATCTCGCCTGTTCCCACGTACAGACAGACAGATAATCAGAACACGAAGATACGCTCCCCAGCACAAAGTAAAGCATCTTCAGTGCGAGCTGGTGGGCCCAGTAACAATTGTTTCTGTCTCCAGATTGTTGACAATTTTAAATTGTGTAATGCATGAGGCGAATTTCGACACCCGTTTAAGTTACAGACTTGGCAATTTGGTTAATTCAGTGACCTAAACACTCAAAACAAATAATATATATAATTTAATTCATTCCAAATTTCCTGTATAACCAATATAAAGTTAAAGCAGTCCTGCTCACTGAATTGAAACATTGCCAACAACTTCCAAGTAGACGAAAGACTCAGAGATATTAAAGGTATAATTATTTCTGGAGAGACAGTATATGACAGAATGTCTGGCAGTTGACAGTATAATCATAATACCCAACCATACTACTGCATAAGTTGGTAATTTCTGTGACTGTCCTCGTCTTGCAATGTCAAATCTTTGTTTTCACTTTCATGTATATATAGTTGAAGGTTTCTAGTGACTCATCCTCTCTCACGCAATTGAAAGTTATTGGTATATATGTATCATCTCCCCACAAACCTGCTATAAAAAGCTGTAGTTCCCACCCACTTCCTGCTCAAAATAACTCACTCAGAGAGGTCTATGATAGGGGGCTTTACAACCTGCAGTACATCCAGTGTACTATGAATGTTTCTCCCTGTTGGTTTAAAGGAGAAAAAAGTTTCCAAAAATGCCCAGGTCATGTGTTTCCTTTTAAGTTTCAAAGCCTCCCCGATGCTGATTGAGACCAGATTTAGAGCTCTGTAGTGGTTTTAGATGACATGTTTTCTACATCCCCTTGAGAATTGGCTGGGTTTGGAAATTCTTCAGCCTCACCGCTCACACTACAACAAATAGCCCAAGCTTTGAAAACTTTTCAACAGACAACTTAACATGGACACATGGACAATATACTTGGGGCTCTTCTGCTGTTTAGTTCTTGTTGTGAGTAAAAAGATTTTGATAAACTGTAATATAAAACCACTTTAATTAAAAGCATTTTTAAATAAACTTCACCCACAACATTCTCAAGCCCTGAGCACTTCTTTCTGTGCTTACCAGCATCACCCATGGAAGTGAAAATGTTCTCCGTCACATTCATGATTGTGTCTGTGGCCTGGTCGTAACGTCCGATGGGTTCTCCACAGCTGGCATAGTGGCGGACGTGCTGCAGCAGGTCGTTGAGGGCCTGGCTCACCACACCAGCTGCTGCCCCGACTTGCTTCAGGAGCTCACCGTCATCGCTGGCTGAGCGGCAGGCCTTCACGCAGCTTTCCACAGAGCGGTCCACCAGCTTCCCCGACTCAACAAGCTGCTCCTGACACACTGGGGAGCTGATGGTCGGACTCACCACCTGCACCATACGTAGTTGGCAGAGAGTCAGAAAACTACTAAAAAAAAAATTAAAGCAAGTTTGATATTACATAGACTATTAACAGTAATTCATCAAACCCAGTGTAATAGATTGGGCTTTGCCCAGTACAACATGTACTTCAAAAATCATGTATATATCTTATATTGAGTTAAAGCGCAGTTTTGATTATGCTGATTTGCACCAAAACATATCAAAGGGTTATTTATTTCAATAGAAGTGGTATGACAGAAAAGCTAGCATTTGACAGTATCAATGGTGCTGCATGCTTCCAAAGCAAACTATAACAAATCTAGAGCAGCCTGGATGATGGCATGTCCTTTATCTATTTGGCTGCTGAGATGAACAAGTTTTAGATCAGTACCTTGGTGCAGGCTACCAGCTGTGAGGTGGACAGGGCACACTGAGTGGCAGCTGCGATCACCCGGTTCTGCAATATGGTGTCCTCGGCCACCTGGGCCACGTTCTTGGCCTTCAGGACTAACATAGCAGCTGCATTGGCCACTGCTTTGGCCAGATTCATCAGTGTGTCCTGCAACATATTAATCAATGTCCTTCACTGAAACACAGCACAGCTGCACATAGTGACTGAAGGGACAAGAACAGTAAATGTTATACCACATTTTGCTCAGTTGATAAAGTTACAGTGTATGCAAGCTAATGCATAAGGACCAGTAACGTAATATTATAAATACCATAAGCAGGAGGCTGTAATACATTGTATCTGTCTTATTAAGTAAAGGGTTATAAACTACAATGATCTTCATGAAGAAGAAATGCATTGGTTCAACATCCATGAGAACAAGTATGAGGCATAGTAAGAACCAGAGACACACTGTCTGAGAGACAGTGTATTTTCACTTTACTACTAAAAGCTGGCCTTCTGACTGCTACACAATCCACATAAAGAAACAGTCTAATAATAAAGCCTGAGATGATTACATAAATGTGTATTGACATTTTGAAACATGGCCAGAGAATACATGTGTCTTCCTGTTTGGCCGGCAGTGTCATAGGAACAGTGAGTGGGTGGCGTCCAACCTGGAACTTCTCATCGGTCTCGCCCTCCCCCATGTGACGGAGCAAGTCCCCGCTGGCCTGTCCAATGCTTCCTGCCGCAGTCAGCACAGTCTGTCTCGGCTGTATGAAGGTGACATCACCACATTCATTACACTGGCCTGTCCAGTTCTTACATAAACCTCTGTATTTTATCTGAAACAGACATCTGGATCGAAATCATTTAGGAAAGTCCTTCTGTAATACATCTTCAATGGGACACTGATAAAAAGAAAAGCGTGCAGTTCAGCGATGCATGCGACTCTGTGGCTACTGGTATTACAGTGTGGAGGATGAAGGCCAAGTCAGTACAATAGTCAGTGGGTGTCTCACCTCAGCGGCTGCAGGCTCAACAGATCTAAGCAGATCTGACACAGCTCCTGCCAGCATCCTGGCAGCACCCATGAGCTTGTGTCCACTGCCCACTTCATCATCCATCAATGCAGCTAGAAGCTTGACACCCTTGGACATCTCCGTGAGATTAGAGGAGATGGTAGTGATGGCGCAGCCCACAGCTGTATAGTCTGTTTCTGTAGGCTCACCTGCGGAGGATGGATGGCTATCATTACAAACTAAATGTTGGCTGTGTATCTTAATTTGTTGTGCTGCTGCCACAATGTTTTAGCTAATCCGGGGAGCAGCTTGCGTGTCATATGTTGGAAAACACACATCAGTGTCATAATTAGGGCCTATTTGTGAAGGCTGCAACGGAGATGAGCATCTTGATGGAGAAAAAAGACCATGAGGAAAAAAAACTTTATATTACTTAGTCGAGGGAGTTTAAGTGCAATCAAACAGATGGCAAGGTAGATTAAAATCCTGAAAAAGGCTGGCAGGAACTTGACTGGCACTGAGCCAGGCAACATGGGGAGCAGAGGGAGACACTGCCAGTAAGTTGAGCATTGGGGCAACAAGTTCAAGATTTATTTATGTTTAGAAACATTTTGTGGTAAAAAGGCACACTTGCTTATAATTACAGCAAGTGCCTAACACTGACTTAGAAATCATTTTCATGATTTTTAATTCAAATATAAACAAGACTTTTAATGGCAATTTACATTTAAGCTTTGTCCAGTGTAGACATTATAGGACAGAATTCAGGTGTAAAAATAAACTGAAACTGAAAATGACAGCATTCTCCATTTTTAGCTGTTCAGTATTCAATGGGGTACTTACCTGCAGTGAGATTGACCACAGATGCTGTTCCAGCAGTGATAGCATCAACCTGAGAGTGGATTTCATGTTTGGATTCATCCACTTTGTTCTGAACCCAAACCCTGGATGCCTTTCCACAGAGGAGGAAAAGGAGAACTATTGGCTTTCATCACAGTGGGTGATTTTCAAATCACATAAACTTTCTTGTGCAGGATTAAAGGACTACGACTGTAGAACACCTACGGCTTTGGAAACACTCAAGCATTAAATACAGCCTCCATTTTTACAGTCAGTTCTACATCGTAATTATATTTGAGGAATATGATGCACTTTGATGCGATGAGAATGTTTGATTCTTTACAGGCTGATTTTCTCCTAGCAAAACTTGAGAATGTAACCTCAGAAAGAAGTAGCTGCTATAAATATTTAAAAAAGAGCACTCTAGCTGTCCATGCAGTATCTATTCTAAGATATTTTTCGAACTGTTCAATAAACAAATAGGAGACTCACCAAGTCATGGCCCAGTGGAGGCAGATTATCAACATGTCCCAGGTCAGTTTGTGCCTGCTGCACAGCCTGCATGCTGCTGTTGATGGTCCCCATCAGGGCCTGCTGGGCCAGACTCTGATAACAGCAAACAGAGAGAAACAGTCTGTATGTGACTAAACAAAAGCCATTTAGATACACAACATGTATTTTGTGTGGGTGTGAAATTGTGAACCTTTCAGTCTTCCAATCTAATGTCTATAAACCACAGGAGACAAATGGGCTTTTACTGTGAGTGTAAAAAACTTTTCCCTCCCTAACTCACTCACAGCCATTATAGTGTTCATTGTGGTTCAGTGTTGACAGGGGGACCAGAAGTCATACTTCAAACACTGCCGACCTGATTTACCTGAAAATTACTGTGCTTTAATATTACCACATAATATTCCCTCTGTCAGTTTCTTTTGGCACACAGTATTTTAAATTGTACAGTTATACTTAAGGTTGGTTGACAAAATATCAATATTTCTATCAAAACATATATAGTAATATAAAATATCACCACAAAAAGTATATTTTGTCTGGGAAATTATGTTTTGCTCAGAATTGCAAATACTCTGACTCACTAGTGGGGGCATGTGTCCTCTGTGCATCTGTCCTGTGGTGATTTGCTGCTGCGCAGAGGGCATTGTACCCATATTGAAGGTGTCAGGGCCACCGATGGACCCAGACCGAATTATACCTGGAAGTGCCACTGAGCCGTGCTCCACACGGCCCACTCGATTAAACTGCTGCTGCAAAATTGTGGACCTATTACAGGAGAAAATGGGATGAAATTATATGGATAATTGTATGTTTGACTAGACAGTGCTCTTGATCTTGAGCTGACTTTTTGCCATTGTATTACTTTTATTCTGATTTCTGACAGTTAATCTGAATGAAATGTAGCCAATTTAGACAATGACAAAAAAAACATATTTAAACCATTACTGCCCTAACAACTGTTTCCATGGCGAGTAGGCATTATCAGAGGAAAAAAAATATTGCACAGAAAAATGTCTGTTTTTCTGCACAGCTCAACAAATGCTCCTGACTCCATTGGTTAATTATGGCTTGTTTTGAGAGGCAGCAATTATGTTTTTGTGCTGAGAACCACAACATGAGTCAATTGGCCTATAAGCAGCAGGAATATGATGCCCCACTCTAACAGAGAGAGGTTTTACTAAGAACCATGTGGATTTCTAGCGACAACAAATTTCCAAACTCTGCATGACAGAGCCCTGGTCCATCAGCGTTACCTTAATTTGCATTAGTCTCTATGCCACGTGGGGAAACTCACGAGAGACAACCATCAACTGGAAGATAAAAACGACTGATTAAAACAGCTTCCAATGAGATGATAGCATTGGACGGTGCGAGATTCGAATCTCCAAATAATGCCTCATTCTTTTGTTAAAAACAAGATGATAATTAAGTGGCTCTATCCTGAGGCAGTTTTTGTGTTTAGTTTTGCAAAAACTAAAATCATACAAGGAAGCACTTTAACAAATTCTATTTCAGAGTATCAAGATTGCCGTTATTAGTGTTATTATAAAATTCAAAGTGCTGTTTTTGTGTTAAATTTTAACATTGCCTCTCTTGGGGCTAACGTGCTGGGCAGGCATAAATGTAATTACATGCACAATTAAACAGTGAGGTTCAAATTCATTGAGAAGGACGCGTTCGCTGAATCTGAATGGTCAGCATTCTCCAGCATGTAGCAGCAGAAAGACAAAACAGTAGAATGAGCACTACCCACTTCTTGGGGGAAACTGATTCCTCCAGCATGGTGGATTCCTCATCCCCTTCAAGGCCAAAGCGATCCTTACTCTGCTTCTGTAGAGAAGATCCGCAGAGACATCGCAGTGAACACTGCAGGCTAAATGTATATAAAATCGGACTCATAGCATCTTGCATTTAATCAAAGTTACTTTTAATTTCAAATTACTTGCCTTTTTGAGTATGATATCAATGTATCCAGCAATAAGTTGCGATATCTGCTCTCCCTCCGTAGTTTGCACAGAGTAGTAACTTTCCTGGTATTCTCCAAAATCCTTTGTGACACATTGAAGACGGCAGAGATTCAACACAAATCAAGTTGCAGTCTTTTAACATCTATACTTAATGAGAGCCTTACAGTCTGTTTACAGATGAAAAAAAAACCTTACTAGGGGTGAGATTCTCAATAAACCTGGCAGCACATTCATCATTTCTACCCCTAATAAAAAGAAAAACTTTTACAATGCAACCTAGTGTATTTCTGAAAAGAGCTGATTAAAAAGGAGCCATAGTGAACCTCAAAACACTCACTTCTAAGCATTCCAGAAAGAAAGGGGTGAATATTTGAGTTTAAATCAATGTTGGCAAATATACCTTTATATTTGCATAATCATCCACATAATCTATCTTTAAAGAGAGTACTCTTTTCCAATATGAGAAGAAAACAGCCTGTACAGTTGCCAACAGTTGGTAAAGAAAACTGAAAAAGCTTTCAGATAGATAATACAGTACATTCAAATTCTACACATTCTTCCCTAGGCATCTATTGTTAACTAGATGAAATAGCTGGCTAGCATGCCGAAAACATTCAATATTGGAGTCAGAGGTCTCGACAATTTTTAGGATGCTGTTTGTATTGGAAAATGAAACTTGGGAAAAGAGTGAAAATGTGATGCAGAGCTGTGTAAGTCACACTGTGCACAGAATAACTGAATATGTGCATCAGAGTAGAAGTGTATAACAGCTGACTCTGTAAGTAGTGCTGAGAACTTGATGGAAACAGTCACACAGTACCAGGGTGAAGCTCTTGGGGGAGGCAGCCCATCTCTTGACTGTTGTCAAAGGCCACTCCTGCACCACATCCTTTGTCTTCTCATCCACTCGCATCACTGACTCTTTGGTTATCCCCAGGAGCCTTGGGACCAGCTTATTTTTACCCTTCATCTTTTCCTGTCAGGTGTGAAATCATCAGACAACATTTATGTTGGTGCTAAACACCTACGCAGATGATTCATTCAAGGCGATAACGCGAAATTGTTGTGCCATTGTACCGGTGCTGTCGTAATACACATGCTGCGTCCATGGCTTGAAGCCTCAAACTGAGGAGGAGAAGTGCAGCTGTGAAGTGACCCAGCACAGTTCACCCTTGTTTAACTGCTGCTTTATTGAGCAGGGTCTCCACAGGCTTTAGTCACTGTCAGCACACCAGCATGGTGCTTCCACCAGCTCTCTGCCTGACCAGCTCCAGTGCCCTCCACTTTCTGCCCACTGAAAATCTATTACAGCTCACTTCAGAGACTGAGCCTACACTTGGCTCCCCTCCAGAGGAGCAGAGGACAACACAGAAATTAGTGGTTCGTAGAGATGGGGGAGTTATACGTAGATTTTATGTCTCTGGGCTATTGTTTTTTTTTTTTCATCCTTTTATATCATTGAGTGAAAATGAAGATCTCTAAGAATGGAACAAAGGCCAGAAAGTAGAATGGTTTCTAGGTTCAGTGTGCTCTTAAGCACAAGGACAGATAACATTATCCCAGTGTTCATGATCTCTTCACAAAAGGTTTATTAAAAACTTTCATTGTTTCAGGTTACGACCTGAGCGTCATAATTATCAAGGCTGTAGTTAAGGAGGAAGTTAGATTTTCTAATCTGAAGTGGGTATTGTATTATTTTAAATAGCTTCACCTCGATTATTGTTCGGGGAAATTTGCTTGTGCAAGAAATCATGGATGGTGCAAAAGCATGTACATACAATATATACAGTACATGGATGGTCATTTTGTGTTTGAATATCATATTCATCTCTTGCATTTCCAGTGAATCTGCCAACAACCTGCAGTGATTAAAAACAGAGGAAAAATGGAAGGTTACAATAAATATAATAAATATGCTTTAACAAAGCCAGGTCTGTGCTTCGGCCTTTGCTAGCATCAAGAGCTGAGTGCAGCTGGAGTGAATTATTTAACAGTCTTGAAATCTTCATTGCTACTTATCCTCATCTAATGCAGACAGTGCTCATAGGTGTAGCTCAATACACACACACACACTTACAGACAAAGATGACCTGAGCGTTGCAGTCTGCTTTGTCTACGGGCCCAAACAATCCATTTATCATCCATTAAGAACTAAGCAGAAAACAGAACTCTTCCCCTCTATCCTGCAAGTGTGCAACCAATTGGTCTTACGCCAGAGAGCGTTTTATCATCCCTGCTGGTGCAACTTCATCCCATTCGCATGCGGCACTTCCATTCCACTTTCATGTCCGCCAAACCAGAACAGAACAAAATTGGTATTGTCACAAGTACTTCACATCACTAAGTGAATGGCAAGCGTGCAGGCTTCCACTCCAAAGCTTTTGATTTGCTGTGATAATGGAGTTATTTGGGGTTTTCAACAAGCTTTCATACTTTTGTGACAGCACAGTTTTCTCATCACAGCAGCCACTATTTAGTACACAAGCATTACATTCCTGTTTGCTATGAACAGAGGTCTCATTAAACTGATATTGTTCAGTAATTTTCAACTAATTACCATTAATCCTTAATAGCGTTGGACCTCATTTAAATCTGTGATTGTATCACTGCACTGCAAGTATCTAGACGTTAAGCCATGGCAACTGGGCTTCTGGATATCTGTCCATCTGTGATCGATGTTCACCTTTGTTTTGATGAAGAGAAAAGCATTACATCCAAGTGGTAATTAGCCTTTAATTACATAGATCACATTTTCTGTGGAAATGCAAGTTCCCTGCCTGCTGTGATGAGGAATCCAATGTGTGCAATTCATTTGTAATAATTTTCTTTTTGTTAATGGTTCATCTCTTTAGCACTATAGTGAGGTTTTAGCTCTTACCTTCACCAGGAAGAAGGACACTCCATATGTCTGCAGGGACCTGGCGAGTTTCACGTACTTCACTTTTGCCTCAATCTCCGTCATCTCCCCACAGTTTTTGTGTTCCTGGACAAACAACAGCAGTTACATAACCATCTCCTTACATTGATCATTCCATACTTGTGTCAAAATACTTTATTTGCAGTTTATGCCTCACCAGAAAACAAATTACTTCCCGTGGGCCATCCAGAATCTCCAACACATTATTCAATGCTTACTCAAAAGAGCAAATTGATGTACATACTTGGAATATTTTCTTCTCGGATCCTCTCTGCTTGATGTATTCTTTAGGTAGGAACTCCTTTAGGCTATGGACATAAATGACATTTTTTCATGGTTACTTCTGAGCTACAGGCATTTCCTTTTCTATTAACATACCTCTGAATATGAAGTCATTCTTGCCCTACTGCCTACATATCAGAACACAGTTGTAGCAGCTGACATCATCCCTGAGCTTTCCACTGGAGGAAATCCCAGAAGTAACAGCCTGTACTAAGGCAAGAGATAACCACTCTACATGTGCAGCTGCAAACTTCATATATAAGAGCACAACACAACATACAGAGTCATTAAGATTTATATATTTTTTAAAACGTACTCCAGGAATCCAGGTTTGTGTTTGTGCTCCACATGGGGTCCAAACTGGATCTGAGCCTGGATCCCTGCGAACTCACAGGCTTTATCAAAGGAGACAGGGTGGGATCCATTCAATATATCATCCCTAGCCTGCAGGAGACATGAAGAAAGGCAAGAGGGGGTGGGGGATGTGGGGGTGCAAGTGAGAGGAAGAAACACACATTCAGGAAAAGGATACAACTACAAAGTCATGGGAATTATCCAAAATTCACCCAATAGAGCCCAATAATGAGCACTTCATCATGTGCTTTGAATGCACTGTGGCTTCAGAGAAAGAGAGGATGAATTCTAAGTGAATGAATAAGTGTATTTTTAAAGCAGGAACATTATAACTGAGACTCATCCACTCAGGACAGACAAATAGTATTTGTTTGTTACAATAAAAGCCATTCTGCTAGGTTACAAACATAACAGCTTCAACAATTTGTCATTACAGCCCATTACATGTTATTAAAAAAAGGGGGGAAAATGCATTACAGAAATGCATAATTCTTCACAATATCCCATCTCCATTACAGAATAGAGCTCACTATGTTGTTAAGATACATAATGGCCAAAGAAGCCAAAGAAAAAAAAAAGCTTATGTCTTTTTACTGCTGATGAAACATCCTTTATGTTTTAATGCATTTTCAGTCAGGATGTCTGCATTATCTTCACCTTTTAGGTAGATGGAAAAGGGGAAACCTTTGTTGACATCTTTCAAATGGTTGTTAGTGTGCACTGTTTTCTCCAGGGGGCAGTCAACTCTGTCATTCTCTGTCTCTCTCGCTCTCTCTCACTCGCTCTCTTTTACTTCCCTCTTTCTCTCTTTCTAGTTCACCGCTGCAAAATTAATGGGTCCAGAAGCTGAGAGGCCTTGCTGACAGTGAGAAAGGCTCCATCAGTGCTTTTACCATTAGCATATCAGTGCACAGCATGAACTCCACTCATTCTTATGTCCCATTACATCAATGAAAAACTAAGCAGCAGCTTACAGCTGTAATTAGGACAACAACCTCCACCACTCACAATCAAGTCCTTTCCCCGGTGCCATTCGTAGCAGAGTACATAAGCTATTACTGAACACAAGAAGCCACTCTAAAATTAGCCCTCACACATGCCATTCACTCTGGCACACACTGTGTATTTGACTGTATTATTCTGAAGTAAGACGATAGGAAAAATGGGAGACCTAGGTGTAAAGATTGTCATTCTAAAATAAGTGTTGTTTGGTGGATGCAGATTGGTTACAGAGAATATATTTGCACTGAGTTTATCTTTTCTGCAGATACACAGGTATGCACACTTGTATAACCTCTCACAAGTGTGTATCACATCTTAAATTGACAATGGAATCTGGTGGTGTACAGACTCATAACTAAACCTACAGTCCAAAACCCTGCTTTTAAAACCTGCCACTCTACAGCCAGCTTTGATGTGTGTTTTGGGTCTTTGTCATGTTGGAACACCCAAGTGTGTCCAAGTTTCAACCATCAGTTTGAGGTTAATCTTTCTCCTAAATCATTGTATTCACTGGCAGAAAAACAGCCTCGCAGCAAGATGCCAGCACTACATTGCTTAACAGTCTTTCTTGGGAGGCAGCCTGTTAATGGCAATGTAAAACTCACTTGACTGTTAAGAGGTATTCTGCTGTTCCAACACCAACCAGGTCATGGAAGGTCTGTGCCATGATGGTTCCCAGTTGGTTGCTGACCATCTACTGTAAATCAATGTTCTTTCAGCTGAGAGAGAGACTGTATGGGTCTTCTTCTAGAGCTTCGAAAGTGTGTGCACTTGATCTGATGATCTTGCAATCTGCAGTATAGAAAAGGCTCTAACACACATCACTGACTTGTAACTCTACCATCCTCATTGTCCAATAAGTACTGAGCTCATTGGTTTTCAAGTAAGATTTGAAGGAATTTTGGCATTATATATGTATATGAGTTAATTTCTATGAACACAACAAAAAGTGTGTGCAAAGTAATAGTTGTTTGCCTTGACAGTCATGTCAAAAATGCTTTAGCATTATACTATTTCACAATTACTGTGTTACATGCATGCCAGTGTACAACAGTATTACCAATCTTATGGATCACTTCTGGTATGGATTCTGGTTTTGAGAAATTCACATTAGACTAGACAGTTGGAGCACTCTGACCAGGATACTGTTGGATGTAGCCACCTTATGTTACTACACTATCAGTAACTAGCATGATGATAATTGATGACAGGGCGCAACGCAACCCAAATAATGAAATGAGACTATAAGACCAGTAATGTGAGTAATACATTTTATTGGGCATCTATCAGAGCCAATATCCAGCAGAGTGTTAATTGTAACAGGGACCAGGCAGCCAGAAACTCCATCTCCAGAGTTAATGCAATCTGTTTGACACAAAGATGATTAGAACCCTTATACTAGTCTATTAGAAGCATATATGCAGGGAAGTTATTAACCAGTTTCTCTATGTTGCATGTAAATGTCCGGTTCCATTTAAAGTTTAGTATATGGTTGTACGTCCAGATGTGGTGTAGTGAGGGGAGCTGCACAAAAGGTGGTGTCATAACAGTAATAGTCTCACAGTAAAGTGAGAGGACTCAGGTGTTAATGAGTATGCTGTACACTTTTCAGTCCCTCTAGGAACTTCAATGACTGATTCAACCAGTTCTCTGAATTATGCACAACCTTGTAATTCAAAAAACATCATCAGAACCTTGCAACATGCATCACAAGTTTTTTTTTTTTTTTTAGGAAAAGCTGTCATGAAATCAGGCATTTCTCTCTCTGAAATCCTAGAGGGACAATCTTTTTGATGATATTCTATATCTGATAGCCACACACCTGTGAGCGTGCCAGTGATTGCAAAGCATGGATGAAACAGATGATGCAAGCCGGACTCATATGGAGCATATAAAGCATAGCTTAATTCCAAAGCCTGAACTGATTGTTATGCTTCATATATTCAAAGACAGGCTAAGATAAAACAAAAACTACTGAACTGTTGGCTGTGCTTATAATGTATATTGTGTTTGGTTTTGCTGCTATGAATTGCACTCTAATAACTGTATTCATAATTGATATACGATTTGGGCTGTTAATTTACAGGCACAAGTCTCTGGTTAAATGAATGATCCCATAATTCTACCATGTTCGTCAACACATATGACAGCCCCTGAATTTCTCCAAGTGGATAAGGCAAGTGAAACCGGCACTGCTTCTAGGACATTTTAATAGAGCAGCATCAGTAGAAGTGACGCACAAGACGTCAAAAGCTGTGACACATACTCCCTGAGGCTGCAAATCTGAGGTCAACGGGTCCAGCATGCCCTAGCAGAGCATACACACAGCCATACAAATAAATGCTGACACACAGATGGACTAAAACAACCAAATGGACAGTGTTTGATTAAAAACCACAGCTAATAAATCAAACACTAAAGGAGTATTCAACACCCTCTTGATCCGAATGACAATGTTTTGTTTGAAGATGAATCTTAAATTGTACTGTTTAGCATTGGCTTTGGGTTATGCTGTCATGTGGTACAAACCGAATACTCCCAGAATTTACTAAAGCGAGCTAAAGCAAACGACCAGACAACACAGGGTGATGCTATTGCTACAAAGGTTTATCCTGGTCTTAGCACAAATACATGACAGAAAGGGAGTGGCCGAGTACTAAAGGAGATTAGTCTGTTACTGGCAGAGCTTCCATTACTGTGTGGGTGGGTGGGTGGCTGGGATGGTGTTTAGGTTTGGGATCATGGAAGCTTTAAATCAACCAAATCATTGCAGGGATGCTCTGTCAAACAAATGCCTGCAATAATGTCATCATCTGCACAATCTGAATTTAATTACTAACTACTGCAGGGGTTCTGAGAATTACATGACTTGTGAATGATGAGAGATATTGAAGGGGAAAATGAAGAGAGTAAGATGGTTATAAAAAGAAAGAAAAGAAAATGCAAGAGAAGCCTGAAGTATGTTCCACTCTGCTAAAGATCTCTCTTCTGGCTCTGCGTGGCCTTTTTTTACACAATGACAAATTAGATCCAGTGCCATCTGAAGAGCCTCTGTGATGCCTGCCTGTGTAACAATCCAAGTGTGTATGAGAGAGAGAACAAGAGAAAGATAGATGAGGAAGGGCAACAGAGAGGAAAAAAGGAGGCGGGGGTGGGGGCCTGGTTGTTACTGTGAAAGGAAATATGAGTCTGTGTTGAGAGGAGAGCATGATATGCACTGTGCTGTAATGTGTGCCAGGGTAAGAGGGTGGAGATGTGTGTGATTATGTCAGAATGTGTAGGAGATGGAGCTGGAGTGGAGACAGGCAAAACTGGAAGGGAAGAAAAGTGAGGATAAAAAAATGGAAGCAAAAACAGGAACAGACAGATACTGTATAAGGGGAAAGCAGCAGAAGCAGACATGGGGGGTGGAAGGCTCTTTTATGAACACATTCAGGAATTCCCGAAACAGCGGGGACTGGGGACAAAAGAGCCAAATATGAAAATCTATACTCAATTCATGGCATACCTCTTAGCAGATTTTCAAAGCTTCTATGTTCATGTATTTTTTTGAGGCACAGCATGCGACAATAATGTTTTGTATTACTGTTTTTTAAAAATTACTTTTATTTACACAAACTACAGAGTGCATACAAAATTGCATACTGTCCATGCAACACAGGGGGTGCGGCCTAGCCATGGTTTTAAATAGGAAAAAGAAAGCTCAAAAATTTGGGGGAAAAGGGCTAAATCACAGCGCCTTCAGATTTAGTGGTGATTTATGTGCTGTGGAGGATTGTTATGCAGCAGAATGGACAGACACATACCAATAGATCAAATACAGTTACATGCACGGACAGGACATCAAGATAAACACCAACACAAAGGTGACTGACTACAGCATTTTAACCCTGCTCCCTTTGTATGCATGTTTGTTTGAGTACTCAACAACCTGCTATTTGAGTCCAGGTGTAGGGAGCTCTCCTCCCCTGCCTGGAGGGGCTAATCTCAATGCAGTAATGTGCGCAGTAGTGTACGGTGCTACTCAATTGTTCTTGCTCAGGCACTCCTGTGGTGCAAGCAGGGCTCCCTCAGTTAACCAGAGCTGGTAGAACCTGCACCTCTAAGCACACACATACTCACAGAGAGACTTCAAGATTCAAATAACTTTATTAATCCCATAGGAAAATTGGGTTAATACACTCCACCTCATCTAGAAGCTACCAGACAAACCCAAATGTCAAATGAGGTTCTACCTGATACAGTGTTGTATGTAATGTGAAGAATTGTTTTAATAACCACAAAACTCATGGACATGGGTTACATGTGGTGAGAGCAAACGTTAAATTGTGTGGTATTAAACATCATTTTGTGTGTTTGCTCCTGTCTTTTATTTTTTTACTTTAACAGCAGTTGTCATCAAACAAGACCAGGATGTGGTGATGTATGATGAAAGAATGGTAATTTTACTTGTAACCTAGTTTGTTACCTACTTCTGATGCAGCGATTCAAACTTATGTTAGCATTTCTAGCCTAAATATATCTGTGAAAAGCAAGCAGGTGTGCTGTTGCAAGTCAACTTACTAGGGAAAGGTAATTTTAATAGCTGACAGTAGCCCACATTTTTATTTTTAAGTAAACATCTAAATGTAATTTCCTCTAAGGAATCACAAATTTTTCCAGTTGCACAGTGGAGTAAAGAGTAACCAACAGCATGATCTTGGAAAGCTAATAGAGCTGCATCCTTTAGCTGACTGCTCATGTCAAAGTTACAGACCGACAATCGGGAACAGCACTGGTGATAATAACTTTTTTTATCTATCTATCTATCTATCTATCTATCTATCTATCTACCTATCTATCTATCTATATATATAAATACACACTCTATATACACACATACATAAAACTAGAAAGAGTGGTGTGTTGGTGAATAAAAAAATGTAGCTGCACTAATCAATATTTTAATATTAACAATAGCATAACAGCAAGACAAAATGCATCTTTAACATCTGTGACTAAAGCTTTGCCTTCACATGCATGGACTTACAGTGCATCGTTGTGCCACTGCACAACATGAACCCAGAATTTAGTCAAACCCCTCTGGACCACATCTGAACTAACCACACTTTAGTCTGTCCAGATCTGGCCAAATGATACTGTAGGTGTATGCTACAACACAATTATTTAGTGTAATTACACTGCTGTCTCTCCTGTTATATTTCTTTCTTCTAAAATAAAAATGCGAAACACCCCAAGAATCTGCAGTATGCTTCATTGATTCTCTTTTCAGTTTGGGCTGTAATCCCCCCCCTCAAAAAAAAAGCCCTTTGTTGCCCTCTGTAGTCTGCTACCCCAGCATAATTGTGTGTATAACAATTTTACCTGAACATAGAGCAGGTTTAGCTGAACAGGGTCCCGCGAGTCCACATTCTGGTCCGAATAGAAGAACTTGCGCCTGAGAAGCAGAGTCTCACTTTCCTCCACTCCCTGCTCTCTGAATGTTCTGCTGTGGTCCAGCCAGTTCACTGCCCAATCAATACACATGCTCTGTTACCACATGCACCGAAATTAATAAACATTGACTGGATGTTACCAGAGGAGGACACTAATGGTGAAATTAACCAGGCAGTTTCAAAGCATCAGATGGGCAGAAAGATCATCTCAGACATCTTCCAAATGAGTCTTGGGGAAGTGAAAATCTTGTCCGGGTATGAACAGTGTCATTTGAATTATGTTCTGCTGAGGTAAAAGCTGGTTCCAGCCAAAGCTGGAAGTTTGATATATACAGTATATTCAAATGTTTTGAAATTTAATAAATCAATTTAAATGTCCTCTGGACAAAATAAGTAGTAACAGTTGGAATTTTATTTAAGAATTTTATATAAATAAATTAGGCTTGAGTAATAAAGCGCATGTCCAGGTGATGCTGTTGAGACAGATAAAGCATGCAAAATAAGATACGAGTGAAAAGCCATAAAGATACCAACTACACTTTTGCATGCTCACACTCACAGTCATCATCTGTGTGGAGTTTGGCTTTGAGCTTTTCCATCTTCCTCTCGTCTCGTAGCAGCAGCGTTCTGTCTTTCTTCAGCGTCCCCATTCCGTCCTCCTTCTTGTCCTCTGTCACCTCTTGAATAAGGGAGTACTCCTCATAGTTGGTGATTCCTGAAAAGGCCACAAATTAGCCAGGGGATTCTCAGAGAAGATGCCTCGAAGTGGCACAATAACTATTGCAATGATGGAGAGAGCATCTCTGCAATTCTCTAGCACTCTCTTTTCATCTCTTTCTCTCTGCTTTGAAACAGAAGTGAAGGGAATCTGGTACAGAGCCAGCAAACTAAAATGGGAGCATAGGAGGAGAGGAAGCCAAGCAGAAAGACCTAGTCCAAACAAACATTTTCCAATAAAGCTATCTGCCAGCCACACATCATTCTCCTCCCCACCCAATTGAGCTTGATAGCAGCGCATTATAATTGATATATACAGCTTAGGGAACACCTCTGTGACTGGCAAGGATGACACAGTCTGGCCCTCTGAAAGCACACTTCAGCATTTATTAGAAACAAGCTAGTTTGTGCTTGACAAATGATGTCCATCATATTCTAAACAAAAAGTAATTAGGACTTTATCAGGCTTAAATGAATACTGCAAACTGCGTAAAAAGGCTGCTGTTTAAATATGAATTCAACAGCACAAAAAAACAGTAACATAATGATGCTTAGTATGAAGTCAAGGGGTATGTTTCAGACTGAAAATAAAGTATGAAAAAGTCAAGCTCTAGACCATAACTGGTATGATTCATATTACCCGCGATCTGAGACTCACCTATTCTACTGCATATGGTGACAAGCAGCTCCCCTACTGTTTTTGAGTCATCCACCATGATGGTTTTAACTGCACCATCTAGCATTTTGATCTTTTGTGGCCTTTGTTTCTTCTTATACTCCAAGATGTCCTGGAAAAAAAAAATAAAAAAAACGGGGGAGAAGAAGCAGGGTGACATCTGCAATCTTGTTGATTATACTCGACAGAAAACTGCAGTCCTCTCAGCAAAAAAAGGAGACATAAATATCTCGGTTTCTTCCAGAAAATGTAAATCATTTTAACAGATGGTAAGTGCAACTGACAATTCTCCACCCTAGAGTATATGACCGAATCCTACCCCATTTCGCAGCATGTAGTAATCCAGCGTTCTTCCAGATTCAAGCCAGATCCCTTTCCTGGGATCATCGTCAGACAGGAATAGGCCATAATCTGAAGCTTGAAACACGAAGTGAGACAGTGTATGCAAATTTAGATGCTCATAGATTTCCATTATGTAAATTTGATTCACCATTTCTGAGTCATTCACCAACCTTGTCCTGTCTGGGCTTCCGGGACTCTCTCTCTGATGATTCTGCAGGCATCGTACACAGGCGTGGATGGTTCAAACTGCATTGTCTTCACAACATTGCACTGGCGTACACAGATCTTTAGTGACAAGGCCACCATCTTGGTGGGTAGTAGAATGACCTCACCGACCTACACACCTGGAAAACAGAAGCAAAACCTTTATATAAAGTTCAGCATGTGTGAAGTCAATCTCCTGGCTTCAATACCTTATAGACGGTCTGTGTTAGGAACGGTATGAACAAGCCATTATGGAAATGTCCACTTATCAAACAATTGTGCTTGAAAGTGTAAAGAGGAAGCCTCAGGGGTAAAATATAACACTGCAAGGCACAGCACAAATCATCACAATTACGTCCCTGGCGACATTTTCTACATTCTACATCTGAGTGTGTGTTATGCTGTAACGCTGCCTCAGCGGCCCTGCTCTTCTTACATGGTTACATGTGTGGAAACCTCTGCGTGATTGCGGTGTGTGGAGAATTAGCTGAAATAAGGCGATCAACATAACCTTTTAGTGGAAAAAAAAAGGGGAAAAAGTGCAAATCTCTGTAATCAGCAGGAATAACAAGAGTGGAGTCAAAACTCAGAAAATGACATTCCACCACCGCATCATTATTCGCTCCTCTCCTGGCTTGCACTCTCCCCCCTGAAGTAGGCTTCACTGTCACACAAATCAGTGGTGTTTTATCACATACTGCAATTAGGGTGAATCAGTTAAAATATATCATGTCAGATCTATATGCACCTAAACATATGTATATGCACATTATGATGCTTATCTGAAATGTATGGGTTACTCTTTATGAACAAAAATTACTCTGACATATTTGATTCCAATTCTTTTGGCTTAAAAATTATTAAAACAATATCTGAAATCAAACAGTTTCTGAATAATTCTGTGGTCATTGATTAATTAAATAATCTCATAATCTAACTATGTCTGCTGTACTATATTGTGACTTCTATTGTAACACTAAAAGAATTTTTGCATTTTCCTCCAGTTGGATATAAATGCAAAAGTTCAAATCTTCACACTGACACAATTCAGAACTCAGTCACACTTAGGAAACAAAGAGTTTTTTGTGCTCAGGATTCGCCACTCATCCACAGGCCTCTTTTGAGCCCCAAGCAGAGAAAGTATGAGAAGTAAATTTTCTATAATGATGGAGCTGTGAATGAGCCCGTCTGCAGATGCGGCTCTGTCATGGACATGGGTTACTCTTCAGTAGCCTCTTTCCTTCCCTGAGTTTTTTTTTTTTTTTTTCAAACAAAGTGAGAAAGACAAGCACAAAGAAGAAGGGGTAATGGCACTGCATGAGCTCTCCTCTATACAGGCTGGCGGAGAAGCCCCACAGAGTCTTTGTCATCCAGCTCTTCCACAGGTTTCTGTTGTCTATTTCTAGACAAGCAGCTTCAGACCCCAGACTGACAACACAGCAGGCCACATGGGCACGTATGTGGGCTCACAATATACAAGGCTCAGAGAAAACAACTCCCACACACCCTTCAAATTTGTGCAGCTAAAATGTTTGTAGTTTTGTGAAAGTTACACATTGATATTTCAGACAGGTCCATCTCACAACGCTCACAAAGCTACTTCTGATGGCTTCAGATGTTATTTGGTATAGATTACTGTGGGTCTACAGCTGGAGCAACAGTCACTTCAGTATCTGTTGTGAGTAGCATCAGTCACTTCAGAGAGTACATATTGCAGAAACCACATGATGAAACCCAGGAGGATAATGATAATCCCTGAGCTTACAGTGGTGTGAGAGCACGTTTTTCACTAGGATTCTCATGCAAACACTGCACTGCAGCCAGCTCCTCATTAGCTCGGCTCTCAAGCATGGATGAGCCAGCGTCTGATAACGGAGAGATGTGAAACAACTCACATGTTGAATCTTACTTCTTTTATTACCCCTTTTACATCACCAGGTGGACATAAAGATGTAATTTCATAACACTACTTTGCAAGACAATCACTTATCCACAGCAGGAGCATACTGCATTGAATTAGGTATGTTTATTACTAAATGGCGAAAGAGCAGCTTGCTTGGGACTCCTAACATGAACAAATTCAATAGAGACCAGGGAAGGCAGGAGCCATCTGTATAGGACACAACTCTAATGACTTGACTGTTATTCCACCAGCAGCAAAGAGCCCGAGAGCAACAACAGCTGAGATTACTCCACTAGTCTGTCACACAACAACTAGGAGGCAGCTGGAGATTAAATTTTAAACTTTGTTGGCAGAAATTTTTCTAATCAGACCTGCAAATGATTCAACAATAGTAACAAATGTGTAGCAGAATAGAAAAAAGGGGGGTTGTGGATGAAAGTGAATAACATTCAAACAATGCTGTAGAGGGGTGCTTATTTGATTAATGCCATAATAAATGCCTGTGTAGAATGCAAGATGTAGAACATGCAGAGAATAACTAAAGCCAGGATCCGCTGAACTTCTAAAATAGATGTGCTACATTGAGCCCCAGCCATGATTTCTACCAGTAAAGAGCATACAAGTGCTTTACAGCTGCTTTGAACGTACTCAGTGCCAAAATCTGATTGCAATTAGCATTCTGTGTAACATCCCCACTGCACAGGACTGTCCTCTGCAAAACTCACACTGGATGCCAGGTTTCTGTTGTCTAACAACAACAACAACAACAACAACAAAAAACTGGCGTATACAGGGCAAACACTTATTTAATCATTAATTACTGTCACAGTGACAAAACCTTCCTGACCCGTAGTAAACTGAGAGGAAAAACAGATTAAAAAAAGAACACATGTTGAGGTAAATGAGATAGAAAAACAATAACCAACATTATATGTTTATGTCTTATCCTTAGGAAGCACCAAATCACCCCCCCCAAACCCAAACACACACACACACTGCTGCAGGATCCAAGGTCAGCCCATTAAACTGAGGTCCCAGGAGAAACAGTAATGATTCCCCAGTAAACAAGGCTTTTTAGACTCGCTCTGCTTTAGAAGCATTTGTGAACAGACATAGAAACACTGATCTAGATGCACACATCTTCTGCTTACAAGATCAGCAGCGCTTACTGCGAGGATAAAAACAGCCACTCTGGGATAAAAGGTAGATTAGTATAGTGACTCTAAAGAAAGTACAACCATTGTAAAAGATGACTATTAGATTTTAACAAGCTGTGATGCAATTGAAAAGAAACCCCAAAGCTCAAATGAAACAGACAGAAAAGCAACAGAAAAATAGTATCGTTGCAGCCTTTACTAAACTAACAAATGCACTGATTTGGGATTTACAAGATGATAATATCTCAGTCTTATAGTAAACCCGTATTGTTTGTATAAGTTAAGCATGTCACATGTCAATTGAATGAAGGGCTGACAGTAATTCTGACCTAAGCAGTTCTGAGGACCGTTGAGAGGAGCAGGATTAAAGCATATGTTTTCTCTCCACTTTACATCCTCCTTCACTGACACTGGATGAGCACGTCGGCCTTTTATCTATGAATGAAAGCAAGGTCAGTTTCCTGCAGACCCACACTATGCCTCTGGAGACAATTAAGCTTTCCTGTAACATATATTCAAACAGTGGTTCACACAACTACAGTTAAAACAAGCCAGTCTGTCTGTCCAATTGCAATATTCCTGCATCCCATAATCTAAATACCTAATGGCTGCTGTTGTGATAACTTCACATCCTAATTGGAATTTGGTAATTCAGAGCCCTAACAGGACACAAGAGGTAGGGATTAATCCACCATCACAAATCAATATTTATTATGAAGACGAGGCATATTTGATTTACAACAAAGACAGCAAGACAACAATCACTACACTGGATTATAAAGCATTACTCACCCTTGCTATTTAAAATGAACCAGGATTACTATGAACAAGCATTCATGTAATAAGTTGCTTGTATAGTATTATTTATTTTAGTTTTTCTTAAAGAGAGTCTAAGAATTCCGGTTTAAAATGAAAAAAAAAAAACAAAAATCGTCTGCTCTAAATTCAGAGCTGCACACTGTTACGCTGACGTATTTTTTCAGCAACATTCATTTAAAAATTAATCTTGCTGCTATGACCCGCTCTACAAGCCTTGCTCCTGGGCTACACACTCTGCTGTAATGCAATTTAAGGGTACAGATACTGACAGAAATTATGAATCTTGCCCTTGTTGCAGGGAGGGAGAGAGCAGCTCCTCTTACACTAAAAATATCCAGCAAAGTAGAGCGTCCTGCACCAGCACTGTTTCAAAGCGATTCAGAGTAAAACCACTGCAGTAAATGCAACTGAATTTACCTATATGGTGATAAATAAAAAGGAGCTAAATACATTTCTGTAAATTGTAATCAAATTGTAATTCATGTTGATTAGGCAGAGAATCTTTTCGTACATTAAATAAATATTAGCTTAGTGTAGGATAAAACGGTTTACATATATAGATATATTTAGATAGTATTGAATTAGACAGTCCAAATGTCTTTGAGTCAAAACGAGTTTTATACAGCACAAAATCATTCAATATGTATGCATCTCTCATCCTTTAGAGATGTGAAGAATGAGCTTCCTAATAGATTCAGGCGGAAACAGCTACTAGGGAAGGATTGCTCCACCCAGCAGCTGCAGCCAGTCAACCAATGAGGTAGTTCTTCAATCACCGTCAGTGCTTCCTTCAGTAATTCAGACAGAGAGTGTGACTGTGGGTTGACCTGGGTCTCAGTCAGTCACCCAGTAGGAGGGGCCAATGGTGGCTAAGACAGATGTTGCCAAAACATTTTTACTTTATTACATGGTCCAATGGATGCAGATTAGCCCCCATGCAACAAAGGACTCAGCCTATGATGATTTCATTAAGATTATCAACCACAGTTTTAACTATAAATCAGCCTACATCTGATTTTTTCAGCATGTGAAATTAACATAAGTGAACATAGTGAATATATTTTATGACAAACAACATTCAGAGCACAGTTTCTTTACTTATTTATCTCATATCACATATAAAATTTTGGCTAGTCAAAGCTTTATTTATGACTATTACAAAATACTAAAAACAGTTGATTGACCAATGGTTTCAAACACTCAACTCCCTCATTCAGGTCTACAACCCCTCCTGTCCGCTGCGCTCTGCCAATGAACGGCGTCTGGTGGTCCCCAGCACCGCAGAGAAGATGAGCTACCAAACTCTGGACTCTCAGCAAACTCACTCCCAATATTTAAAAAACTCTTCCAAACCTTCCTATGCACTTAAATCTATATAAAAAAAACAAAAAACCCTCGCATCTCATGCAATGTAAACCCTTTTCTGATAGGACTTTGCTTTGATGTTTTCTCCTTGACTTAGATTTTTGCTTGCCTCACTTTTAAGTTGCTTTCTATAAAAGCGTCTGCTAAATGAGTAAATGGAAACACTCAGTTCACAATGTGTATAAACAGTACTGCTGACTACAAACTATATGAAGGAATTTCTCTTCTTGACACTAACTGTACTGTAGTGCATTTGAAAATTATAGTATTCAAATGTATGGCATGTAAATGATAGCAATCACAATGGACAGTGTGCCACTGCATCTATAGGTGCAATCAGCTTCTTGATGGCCGCATTACACAAAGTACAAAAAGAACACTGATGGAAGTGGAAGGAGTCAAACTTTTAGGTGATTTTTAGGTAATTGAAAGCCTTCTGTGCTCTGTGGTTAAAATACATCTTCACCTGTCCTACTTCTGTACTACTTATAGGTGTTACATGTCGCTTCTGTATCATGTGTGGAAGTAAGCCATCTACTGAGTCATAAGTATGAGCTGATAAGTACTCGATAATACTCTTTTGAATTAGATGTACATGTGTTTCTGTGCATGAATAAAAAAAAATTATTGAGTGACTTAGTGAAAAAGGTTTTTAGTGACCCCATGAATGCATGACACAATATAAACTCAAATGATAGGCTACAGTAAAAGAGTATGCATTATGCTTTCTTGTGAATGATGAGTTTTTCACGCAGCATTTGTGTCTCTGCCTTACAAACTTTGCATTTTGTTTTTGCTAATCTAATGGCACTAATATATATATATATATATATATATATATATATATATATATATATATATATATATATATATATATATATATATATATATATATATATATATATATATATATATATATATATATATATATATATATATATATATATATATATATATATATATATATATATATATATATATATATATATATATATATATATATATATGTGTATGGTGCCATTAGACTTTTTGTTTTGTTTTGTCCGATCAGATGAATTGCAAGATAGGTATCGGAAATACATGTGGTTATACATGAGCCAAGAAGCCAGGAAGCGACCATCATCCAGGCAAATTCTGTGTTCAGTCCAGTGCAACTTCTCACACTCAACCTTAGCCAGAGCAGGTACCCTCCTCCCTTCCATTTTGTAGGTGTTTAGAGAAATGATGAATGTTTATATAAAAGTTTAGAGATGTTTAGTTAACTCCCAGTGTCAACCTTGGCGGTTAGCCTAAGGACTGTGATTCAATTGTTGCCTAGTAACAGTAAAAATAAAAGAGGCAGCAAGTGGCTAAATAGTGTTCTCTCTGATTACGGCCTTTCAACATAAAAAAAAGGGGCATTGCAACAAGCCTCACGTTTTGTAAACTTCTAGGCATTCTGTATACTAAAAGGTATTGTAGTAACAAATATGTAGCTAATCACAATAGTGATGACACTTCATATTTTGATCATATTTACAGATATTTATACATGTAAAAGTCATTTCTATAGCTGCTATAATTTTCATTGTGTATCCTCCGTGTCATACTGACCCTTCTTTCACCAAGAGAACATGAAGGCAGCTTTTAGAGAATGTGTAAGCTGATCCTTTCTATGTAAATCGGGGCCTACATGGATGCAAAATGACATTGAATAAAAACACTGTGTTTGATGTCTTCAAATGTGGGTTCTCCTGTGGCAGTATGAGAATACTACATTTTACAGGTCCTGTACACATCCTACCCAAAATACACCTCTTTGAGCAAAATCAAAGCTAATCAAAGACAGTGTCCTCCTATAGATTCTTTAAGGCATGTCGCTCAAACCATTAGGGAGAGTGGCAATAAGCCTTCTGTTTTCCATTTCCCCCTACTGTGCACTGGTATAACAAGACTATGCGTCAGTGATATAGAGTAGTATGAAATAACTGAATATCTGTTTTAGCAAATGTGGACAGACAAGCAAAGGAGATTAAGCAGTAGCAGTAAAAGACTGCAGATGTGACAGTAATTGGTGTAAGAATATGTAAGTACAAGGCGGATCCAGATTGTGATATCATTACAAAAGGTCACAATAGATTTGCATTTCCCCTCCGCAGTATTTCAGCATTAGTCTAAATGCTCCACACAACACATTCTAACCGAGACATCATTCCCTTATAAAAGAGCAACAACATGCTAGAACTGTCTGCCAAAATATGTGAAAAATGAATAACTTAATATTGTATTAACTGTACAGCAAATCACGTGGGAGTTAATGGTTGAGATTGGAGCGGAAGCAAGTACAGAATAAAAGGTACAGTAGAGGGTGAAGTAAATGTGGGAGATGAGCGAATAACCCCCACAAACAGATTCTACATGCAAATTTAAAAACTCCACTGTTTAAATACTAGAAATGGATCATCCTGCAGTGGGGCTGTGTTCATGACTATAGAACACAATCTCACACCTCTGGCTCCCATGATCAGTAACCTATATTCTCCCTGGAGTGTCATGTCCTAGCACTCAGGTGACTCCAATCTCCTGTCTGTGCTGCCTCCCCAGAACTGAGCTGCTCTCTCATACTTCTGTAGCCGACTGCCTACTACCACTTGCATGCTGATTACAGTATCAAGAGCAGTGGAATGGAACATATACTGGCTTCACTCCAAAGTGTGATACGCTAAGGGACTCCATCAGCATTTTATATCCTCTGGCACGCTGTAAAAGAAGAAACCTGACACATAAAGGCGGAGATTCACCGATCTGGCTCTTTAAGTAGAAGCAAACATTTAGCTAAGCACACAAATCAGTTTAATCGTGAAGTAGTTTCTCAAGCATAGTGGCTTGTGTTATTATGTGTAGTCTCAGTAAACTTAGTCGAGCATTATAAGAGCAACGCCTACCAGCATAGTAGTTGACAACTGTATCAAAGTGTTTTTTTGTAACAAAAAAGTCCTCTGTTGATGGTGAGTGAAACCATGTTGTTGTATGGGACGAGGTTCAGGGAGAGGCCATGTTGTTGGCCCATTGTTTCCAGATCAGCAACTCCGCCCACAGTTGCCATGGCTGCTGCTGTGCCCACCTTTTCCTGAACATATAAGGCTGGACAGCAGCAGCAGCAGCCACATCCACTCTGCCCTAAGGTCCATGCAACTGCTTCTATGATCATTCCAATGTAGGGAACAATCTCAGATTATTTAAAGATTTCAGCTAAATTCAACTTTAAATGTCAAGCAGACGAGGTCAAAGTAAGGGGAAAAGAGAGCGAGAGAGATTTGACAATGTTAACAGCTGCTTTATCTGTGTACATTCAATCTCAGTTTTCATCCAGAGGGCCTCTCAGCCATTCTGTCACAAGTACATGGAAATGTTCAGCAGAGAAAGAGATTGAGTGAGTTGACTTTGATTCACTTTGATAGAGCGTGTCTGAAAAATGAAAATACCTCTGTGTGAAAGTGTCACTTGTAGATTTTACAGAGAGAGACACAGCGTAACATTTTATGTGGCGAGCTGCAATGTGAGAATGACAAACTGTGTGCGTCTGTGCCATCGTCTACTGGTGCACTGATCCTCACGCTATAGCATTAGGACGGTCACACACAAAGTACAAAGAGAGAGAGAGCACTTGAGCGAGAAACTCTCCCCTACACTCAATTAACTAAACAGCTTTCTAGAGTGTGTTCCCTCCCAAAATGATGAATGACTGATCAACATCTAGAGTGAACAATAAAAGTTGAAAGCGAACCGTGCAAGGCCAAGGTAAACGAAAAACTCCATTATTCAATTAACATCGGAGTACATTCCAACCACAGTATCACTGTGTGTCTCCTTGCTGTTTAGTTTTTCTCTCAGCGAGGACTAAAAGCACTAGAGAATCAAATGTTTAAATTGGCTGGAGAAGCTGTATACAACAACTTTCCCTCAGACGAATTCTGCACACTTCAGAAAGTTCTTCAAGCAGAGACTTTGTGCAGCATGCTTGTTGACAAATTGTCTTTTCTGAAGAGTGTTTCAAAGACATACATGGTTTTAACAAGGTATTGTTCGGGCATATTTTACTGCTACAATCCCTGTGCGAGGAGATGTGTTATGTGAGTTCTAATTTGCACTTGCCTGTTCAGAGAAGAAAATGATTGAGAAAAGAGCTAATTCTAGGCTTTGAAGTAAATTTTTAAAAAACACAGCAGCAACTTTGTAGCGATATTGTCAAAAGTTGCAACCATTTGTTTCTTATACAAAAGCTTTCTCAAACACTTCAAGGGGAAGAAAATTTTTAAAGCAAAAATGTATTCAAATTTTGCGACAACAGCACAATTGCAGACTGTTATTCTTGTCTCACCAAAAGAGTACACACACAACACACACACTTTAGAGTAAAATGTCTCGCTTTCTGAATAAACTACATGAAATACAGTACAATACATAGTTCCATAAAATATATAGAATATGAGCTTCTGTGCTATTTCTTTTCACTTTTTCTACTCTTCTGACTAAATTACCACCCATAAAATATCTCACGTGTTCTTGATTACTAGAAACAAACATTTCTGGCTGAAATCCACCTCATAAACATCTGGTCATGTAAGCACCCACCCACACATAGCATGATTATCCTTAGAATATTGTGCAACAAGGTCGATTGAAAAGAACCATGCTGAGTACTTGAAATTCTTTTTGTGCATGCACCCAGCTCAGTGCAAGTGGGGACAGAGGGGGAACAGAGCAACACACCTATGCTGAGATAAGGGAGCAACACAATATAGTGTGAAGCACGTAATGCTGCCATGCTTAGTTTAGAACTCACAGGATCACTGTTTCATGCTCCACATCTGCTGGTAACCATAGCAACCCAGGTTTTGGGCAATTCCCAGGTCAGGTGGCTTCTGTCAGCTCCAAAGGAAAAAAAATGGGGTCTTTTTTAAGCCTTTGCAAAGAAACCAGTGAATGATAAAAGGATCTGACTTTCATTAGTGGTTTCTCAGATGGTCAGTGATGTTTTTTCTGTGGCTAAACACACACACACACACACACGCACACACACGCGCGCACACACGCGCGCACACACACACACACACACACACAGTTTAAAAAAGACAACCATCACTGCTACAGTGCAACTGAAGTGTGTCTGAATCTCTTTTACTGAACTTGTTCTGTAGGTTCTCATAAGGCCAAATGGAAAGACCCAGCAGTATGTGCTCAAGAATACTCAATAGATGTTCAAGACATCAGTTGATATTTGAACTGAAAATACAAAATAAAACCAAGGCATAAACAGGAGGGGCAGTGTGCAAGACCAACACTATTATTACTGCTGAATCACAGCTTTGGTGAACCAAAAGCAACAAAAGTGAACACAGTCCTCTGCCTTACACACAGCAATCCCACATTTGTAAATACAGTCACCATTTTATAGTTTAACTGTGTAATATCTGCAATCATGACTCATCTGATTTTCATCTGAGCTTTATTGTTCATGCTTCATCTGTGCAAAAAACAATTAATTCCAGGAAGCAGGAATTGCAATTTAGTAAAAGTCTTAAACAATGAACGGATCACAAACCTAAAAAAAGAAAGGGTTTGGTCATTATGACAGCATGGGTGCAGTTGAATACCCCAGCGTGGGTTTCAAACAAACAGAAGCAGCAGGAGATGATCATTACGAGCAGGCGTCTGCAGGGCTGGGTCCCAATAGCTCAGTCGAAGTCTGTGTGAGAGGTTCTCCTTATCACTGGGGAAGTCCAGAAGAAAGATGCTGCAGGCCAAGCGCTCCCTCGTTCCCCTCTCTTTAACCTGATTAGTGTAATGAGCTTAGAGACTGTTGGATGCACAACATCTAATGTGGATGCAGACAAACACACTGCACTCACTCACTAACTCTCCGTGGCAGCTGAATGCAAAGCACATCATCAGGCTCAAAGCCAGCACAGCTCGATGGCTCATTGGGCACACAGATCTTTAGGTTAATGGATGAGAATAGGGAGCTGCAAATTGTTTGAAAGTGACACGCGTTTAAAAGGTAGCTCAGAGAAAGGCTTTGAAAATGCCAAGAAAATGATGCCAACTAAGACATAAATACAGGTGAAAATTGTGCATAAAGAAGCCAGAGTCACTTGTTAAGCCTGACTGATAGTTGGTTTATTTGGTTTAAACACTACACACCCAAGATCCAATTCTGGGGTTGTGCAGTTTTCCTGCAAATAGGGGAGTATTGTAAAAAGTTTGTTTTTTTTAATCTCCATGTGTGAATGTTCAGTCTTTGTTGGCTGATCGGAGTGATAAAATTAATTATGTAAGTAAACCAATATGCACCTTTTGGAAATCTACCCAGGCCAAGTAGTGATGCTGTGTCGAAGTATGTGGCATACCATGGATACATGCTAGGTAAAGTACCCTTACACATGTTACACAGGGTTTGACCAACTCCAGGCATGGTCTGGCCATCTGGTAAACCGGGCTTATGGGGAGATCCTGGTCCAGTGTGCCCCCTTTTCCTTTTTTGGTGGGGGGGTCCATCTCATACAACATGGAGAGCTGGAGCCAACTAATTGGCCCAGTGGTTTGCCTTTCATCTGATATCAGCCCAATTATATTGTACTTTGCACCTCTTGAGTTCACCCACATACACACGTGTGGAGAAGGAACACAGCACTTGTACAGAAGGGAGCCAAACAAACATAAAAGTGGTGTAGAAACACACAAGAGGATAACTGAACTCTTTGGAGCTGGAGAATTCAGAAAATACTAAACTAGCAAACATGTTTGCTGCAGTTTTCTAATATGTGAAATAGCACTACCACCATCTAATCTGCGACAGGTCTACAAGATGTTAACAGAACAAGCAGAGATGAGGGAGAAAGACAGGGACAGAATCATCCTGCAAAGACAAAGACACAACAGGACAGAGAAGCCACTTGTTAAATGAGTAGCAGTAAAGACAAGTCAGCATCAGTATCACTAGGTAGCAGTTGGGGCTGGAAATTTGAGTCAAATCTGGGGAAATTAGTGCTTGTAGATTGACAAAATGTGGAATCAGAAAAATGGTGTCCGAATATATATTTTTTTTTCATAAATGATAGAGGGAAGAAGAATTAAAACAAATAACATTGATAAAATACTTCATTTCAAGTAAAAGCCTTGCACTTCTTAATTAAAAGTAATTAAGTTTAATAATAAACTAATAAAAAGTACTAAACATATCCAAAGTTACTTTCTTATATTATACCAATGTCTTATTAGCAGTCATGCATAAATGTATAAGCAGCATTTTACTCTGAAATAATCTTAACTTTTATCACATGCTGGACTGTAAGTAGGCTAATAGATGGCTTTTTTAAGGAATGATTTACTGATTATTTTCTCCTCTGACTTTTTAGTTTATAAAAAGAGAACTAAACAAAACAAATCATAAATATTATTCACAAGAAACCCGGGAAACATTTGAGGTTTTCACTATAAAAATGACACCATACAGTATCACATGAGTTGCAAAATTATTTATTTAATAGAATTTACTAATCTCAGCTATACAACAACCACTAAAATGAATTCATCAACTAAAGTATACAGATACCTGTGGTCAAGAAGAAATATTTCCCCTCACTTTTTTAATGCAGTACAGGTTACAGTGGCAAGAAATGTAAAGTACTTTAAACTTGTAACTCAGTACAGTAGCCTCCTTGAATAAATGTGCATCATTATGTTCCACACCTGTTGGTTGGTCCATCTATTACAGGGGAGTGCAAAAATGATGGTGTTTTTTGGGCTTGTCTTGCAGTGTCTAGGGCCGATTCTTTTCCCCCAGTACAGCCTTGGCCTTCTCTGATTGATTAGTGTCATTAGGGTCACTCAAAAACTTTTGACTGTGCAACAGTCTTTGTTGACATCTCCAAATAAACAAAAGTTAAAGAACATATCTGCTAAAGGTTAAACATGGTAGCTTTAGATAATGATTTTGGATGTGAAATGAGGAAACATTTTAAATAGGCTCTGTGGATGTAGTATGTCTACATTGGTAGGCCCATGATCAGGTGAGGCTGCCCATCACTGCCTCTGTAATACATCATCTTCCTGTTTGATGCATTCCCAATCAACCATGGATATCAAGAAAGGGAATAGATAAGGTGCATGCTAGCTGGAGTAACTGTGCCAGACACGAAACTGTTGTTGTAACATACAGTATGCACCTACTGCTGCCAGGTGCAGCTCTAAATTATGACGAATAGACTCATTAAAATATTCACAGTAGTATTATGTGAGCACCAGTGTACAAAGATTCCAAATAATGAACCGACTGTCTAGCTGCAGGCGCACTAAATGTCACAATAGCCCAGCTATCAGTATACACTCTAAATTAATTCATTTACATGAACACGGGTATGCAAATTCAAATGGCTTATTGATGAATTTTCATAAAACTACTGACAGTTATAAAAGTATGATCTTCTCCTCTAATGCCAAATTTTATATAAAAAACTGTTACGGTAATGGTTTCCAACTTGATTTGTATTAATTTTAGTGTAATTAATGTCCAAGGTGACTGTAGCTGATGTAATATTCATGGTTTAGTTGCACAAACTGAATTAAAAGTGTACATATGTAATTGCAATGCTTCAGCAAAAACATGACAAGCAAGCTTCAGGCAGTACGAGCCATTTACATAACAAGTGGCAGTACATTTAAACAACACTATAGTAGATCCACTACAAAGTTAGTTTCAAACAGAGCATGGTGAAAGACAAGGCGACTGTCAGGAATGTGCTCATTTTTAAATCGACAAACAGTAAGAGTAGACTGTCTTTGAACAGAATACATTTTTATGGCTAATGCTGTAATGATTAAAAACCCATGAACCTGCAATCATTCAGAGAGGAGCCCGATAAGTCTTGGTTTAGTCTGTTTAAAGATACACAGGGTACTTTCTGAAGGGGCTATTAGGGGAAGATGGAGTTTGATTGATGCTAACAGGCATCTACAAATCTCCCATCAGGACACCGCATCCCTTGAAGTACACCACTCACTGTCTCACGGGTTTGTAGATTTATTCTCCTTTACCCTCATGAGGTCCAAAAGAGGCACAAAACACTATCTATTTAGGGTTGTGTGTCAATTGTTTATACTGCAACACAAAACTGTGTCCATGGTCAGTGTGTGATGTTCGTATGTGATGTTGTATCTAAAGATTAGTGAGGCCTTTAAAAAAAAAAAAAAAACAAATTTCTGTGTTGGTTTACCTGTAGTTCACTCAGCGATCGGTAAATAACGTAAAGTAAAAGTATTTGCAGAAGAAGACCGTCTCACCTTGAGGGCTGCAATTCCTACTACTAGCAAACGGCTGCCTCAGGCCTATTTGCAGTAAAAAAAAAAAATTATAATTTGCACCATTTGACAATGTTTACTTAATAATAAACGATGCATTTATACGGAGTACATACATAATATAACTATTCGAGTTACAAGCATCAAAGGGCTCCCAGATGAGCCCTTTCAAACGGACTGAGTTCCCAAAAATGCAAAAAAAAAAAAAGGGCCTGAATTTCCTGTATTCAGGGAGAGATAGTGTGCCTGCATAGTTTGAGAAGTGTGTATCCAAGAAGGAGCAGCTGACATTGTTTCCCTTAGTGCTCGGTGAATCCACAGACAAGTAACAGCCGTGATTCATTACATATGTAACATACAACAGGAAAGGAGAGAGAGAAAGAGACAGCAAATTACAGCAGTCTTGTAAAGAATTGTAAAAGATGAAAAAAAGAGACAAAATGCAATCTAAGGAAAGAACAGGACTACTGTAAAACTTGTAGTTAAATTCACAAGTAATGTTCCACCAAAATGTTTAAAATCGCCTCCTTTGTGAATTTCAGGTGCTCGCAACTAGAGTTCACAGAAAATTGCAAAATTACATTCTCCACACGCTAGTTAGCTTCCTCTGAATAATGCTATTCACCAGAAGAAATTGAATTGGATGAGAGACCGACTCATCACTTCTGTCTGCTCTGGGAACCAATTGTAAACTAGTTTGACTGTCACCCTTTCCCCATGCCATACAGAAAATATACAGAGAAAATAAAATTTCAGATGATATTTCCAGTAGAGAATGTGAAGTTACATCACGTTGCATTAACTGTTGCGGGGGTTGTGGGCGCCATCTTGTCAGGTTAGGACTTTCACAATGAATTGATACTGGGCAAAGGTAAGGTGGACCTACTATGGCCACGGTTTCAAAGCCAAAACACAGAATCCAACTCAATAATTAAGAGGCCGTTGTTGTGGCATGGAAATGTCATTTCAAACTAGACCATCTCAACAATCCCAGTACGATTCGTCATGACAGTTTTATACAAGTACGAATTGTACTCAAAGGAGAATTTCTAGATTTTATGGTGAGTCTTCAATGTTGGACCCATCGGCAGGTCAAACTTTTCATTTGTACAGTTTTTTGGTTTAAGATCAAATATACAAAAGTAATCGCATTCCTATAAAGGCTTTACTTTGGGCTAATTACAAAATGTTAGCATTCTTACATAAACACACACACACAGAGACACATGCACACACACTCAAATCATTGTTTCAAGTGTGTCTTTACAGTCAAGACCCAAAATGAACACAGTTTATAGTGCTGTAAGTCTTGCTCATACTGGCCTTTAAAAGATTCCTTTTAATGCACCTTAAATGGAAGTCATGGGGAACAAAATCCAGAGCCCCTGTTTTGTACACATATGTTTTTAAAAAGGTATCCTAATATGGGGCTTGATCAGACTGAGGTAATTAAATTAAGCAAGTTTCAATGGCAGTAGCTTTTTAGTGAAATTCTCTCCTCCTGTTTCCTTGGACACAGTTTCTCAGTTGAGCTCCAGTGGCAGGAAAACAGAGACAGAAAAGGATGTGTTGAAGATATCCTCTTAAATTGACTAACTCAGATTGCTAAATACTATTAGTAAGATCACACTTTAGAATTTCCAATTTCCAACCCTGAACTCACGGGATAAGCCGAAAGGACAAAAAAATAAAAAAATGCTTTACAGAAAATATATGCACAGATATTTTCTATAATTGAACAATTTAAAAGGCCACATATGGAATATGATTTTGACAAAAGCCTCTTTCATAGCATATTTTCCTCTTGATTTCTGGCCACACACACACACACACACACACACACACACACACACACACACACACACACAGGGCTGTGTCTTGCTGACTGCTGTCAGTTATGAGTGCCCCAACAACATGCCATGCGAGTGCTATGCTTTCTGAAATTCACTAATTGCCTCAATGAATTCTGCCACCATAGCACACAACTCATTAATGCTGACACAGGCTTCTAATTAGTTAATTGGGGGCATTCAGCCAGCTGATTATTATTTCTGCTTTTTGGGTAATTATGATAACATTTCATTATCCGCTGCACCTAAACAAACTGTATGTTATCAACACCTTATTCATAATACATTTTTTTCAATTCAGAGCTTTTGGCAATTTATCATTAATTGAAGAATGCTGTGAAAGCACAGAGCAGAACATAAAAGTCTTCTAGCACAGAGTGTGTAAGCTTGAATTCAAAGTTAAAACTGTACCAGGTAAAAAAAAAAAAAAAAAAAAAAAATCAAGACACCAAATTAGATCTTGGTATATACCTAGGGCGGTCCTTACTAAACATAGCTGAACAGTTGCCTATACTACACTATCTGGCCTCATTTCAGTGAGTACCCTCATTAAAATGCCGAACAAATGCTTGTCCGTTGATCTGATCTCAGGAACATCTGGACACAGTCAACTTATCATGTTATGCATTTCAGTTGTTCCTCATGATGACCAATAAAGTTAGCTACACACTAACTACTTAGCTCCACATGAATTTAATTGGCTCCTTAAAACATTATTTTATGTTCAGAATGGCAGAAAATGCACTCATTAGGAGCAGGATGAATAGGAGGAACAGTGGACCACAATTTAACTTGGAACGTTTTTTGAACAACATTTTGTCTGTAATGATCTGTCATAAGTCATAACTACTATGGCAGGGAGAGCTCCTGCACTCTAGCTTTAATCTTAAAACAGGTTAGTGGGATAAAGATTAAAACTACACAAAGTTCCCTAGAGGACAGACAAAAGGCCTTAAAGCATTTGTCATGCTTAAACTCAGCATGAGAAAATTTTTTAAATATCCCAACTGCCTTCAGAGCATTAACACAATAATGCACTGAAAGCATGATGATGCATCTTCTCTCAACTTGATTGGATGAATGAATCAGTACTGTGGTGTTGATGCCTCAGAAATGTGGGACAAGGCATATCAACAGATGCATGTAAAAAAAATTGAAAGTGACTCTCATCATTCTAACATTACACTAAAGGGAAATTCACAGTTGGGGAGTTATGACTGATAAAGCCACAAAACCGTGTTTGAGTACATTAATATTTCAAAGAAATGATAGCACATAACTCCATACATTTCATTACAAACTATTAAATGTTTAATGTATAAGACGTTAGAAAAAGCATGTAATGAAGTAATGTCCTCAAGATGTACTCGATCTTTTGAGAACATGATAAAACATTTTTAAAAAATAAATAAGGTGAAATAGTTTTTGCTGGGTTGTGTCATTTTAAAAGCAGACAGACAGCAGTCCCTGGGTGAGCCCATGGATGTGAAGCAGGCAAGCGTGCGGGGAGGCAATGAATTGTGTCTTCCTCTGTTCAGTAATAACTGGACAACCCATCCATTTCATTGTTGCCTCTCGCAAATCTCTGACAGGAGCAGTACAATCTGATTCACTGGCAGAGGTGCGTGGGCTAGAAAAGAATCTGCCAACCTCAACAACCTTCCTGGGTTAACAAGACAAAATGTTACGCTCCAAAGATCTGTAGGAAAACAGAGCAAGCCCGTGGTACTGAATGTCATCTCAGCTGCTCTGTCTTAAACTTCAACTGCATCTACACTGATTGTGAGGCTGAGCACACAGCTGTGACACTCCGGTTGGATACAGACTCTTTAATCTCTTTTATTATATGATATCGTCATGTAATCTCCATCTACAGGAGCTACCCAGGGAGCAGCCAGAGAGGCAGGAAATGAAATCAATGCTGTGTCTTTGCACTGGGTGTTACTTCATTAGCTAGGGCACTACAGATGTAGCAGTAAATATAATTTATGAAACAGCGACAAAGAAAGCACCACAGACAGACAGAGGGATTCATAATAGGAGATAATAAGAACACTAAATGTCCTATGTTTTACTAAAGCTTTACCAGTGTTTGAATTCAAAGAAAGCGAACAATTGCTAATACACATTACTTCGTTTGTTCGCTGCTGGAGTTTAGCAGTTGCACAGTCATCTTGTTGAAAATACTTTTTGCATCATATTCTATAGGCTGGATTTTCATAGCCTTAATATCATGTCCAAATGTGAGGCAATCAGAAAATGTGTTTAATGTAAACAGAAAAGGCCGGTAAAGTATGACCTCCAGTGACTGATAATAATGAGGCATAAATCATGAGGCATAAATTACATAAAAATCAATTATAATTTCAGTGCATTAATTCACTCCACTCAGTGTGTTAATTTATCATGTGTTGTTTTCCCTACACAATTCATCAGTTTCAAAATACTGACTCTAAATTACACAGTGGGTGTTGAAGACCGTGTTTTATATCAGCTGTAGTAGTTAAGTAAACTAAACTAATTGGGTTCTGTATTCATTTTCACTACATCCTTCATCACAATGTTAAGCTGTGAGCTTACGACTTCTGGCAGGCTTGACATTTAAACATGATGGGCATTAGCACGCAACTCTCCTTCACGCCATGGGGTAGGGGACAAGTCCATTATCTTAATTACTGTAAGAATACATCAGAAAAATTACAGCTTCTAAAACTCAGAGAAACACAACCATTTTTGGGGCCATAGCCAGCTTGGACGCACTGCTAGCAGAAGGTAAGATAAATTTCAAATTTGAACATGTTTAAATTTAAATATTTTTTTTATAAATAATACATACACACACACACATACACACACACTGAAATGGTAGTTTTTTTTTATTTGTTGCCTCAGGGCAACATTTTGCAGTTAGGGCACTTTTGTCAGAACAATAATATGCTCATGGATGGAAATGTGCAGGGATGCATAGTTATCACCATAATCAATTCTTTTGCTGTACTATCTAATATTACTCAAAGAAAATGGATGCATAAACATTTTTTGGGTATAAGGAACATGATTGAGCATTTTGGCCCATTCCTTCCAACAGGACAGTGAGCTTGAGTAGAGTGACAGTGAGGTAGAATGGACCCCAGAATCAGGTTTGGTTCAGTCAGTGGAGTCACATCCTGTGACCTATTCTGATATTATGGTTCCTAGTTTCTTTGAAAAACAGATGGCCTGTCTGCCCGTCAGGTCTGTGGATAAAGATTATGATCATACTGGGATGAGAAAAGAGGAACAGAACAGCTTCATATGTACAAGTGGTATATCGCAGAAGAAGAAAGAAAAGGTCGTCCCAGTTCCACAATTGCTATTGAGTATGAAGAAAAGACAAAAGGGGACCCACTACACCCATTCCGGTCCCTGATGGGTTTCTGGACACCACAGCCCACTGAATGATCATGGATTAAAAGAAATTGACGTCCACCTCTGGTTCACATCCACCAGCAACTGTTTTCTGAGGTTCCATACAGAATATAAAGAGAAACACCAATTCAATCAGTACCCCACAAGAACACACATTCAAAAATACAAACACACACACTGACGCTAATCTCTAACCCACCGATTGATAAACCATTTATGGGTAATGTTTGTTGTAAAAAAACTTGTTGAAAATGTGGTTGTTGAAATAAAACTTCTGATGTATTTATTGCTTGTTTGTTCCACTTCATTCATTCCACTTATTCTATAATATACAAGACCATGGCATTTTATTACCCTCATAGCATCATGTAGCATTTTATGATATATGATACATTATCAGGGACCCATGTGCTCCCAAAAATTAGGGGGAAATAGTTTTATTTTTTAAAATAAAAATTAATGGGTTAAATATCGGACTTTGCAAAAATGCCATTAGTCGATTTCTTTCATTAGCAAATTTGTGCCAAACATCTGGGCACCAGATGTGACAGCACCACCCTCTTTACAGGGCAATAGGTTAAGAACCTTCTGGAGTGATGACATTTAATCCTATGGCAGCTAAGGAGATGTTATGGAAATGTAAGTGAGAGAGGCTACACTTGCTCAAATGAGAACCATTGATACTCGGCCCTCCCCACTGCTGAAAAACAGATTCCAAATGATTAGTTGTGCACTCTCATGAGACTGAGAAGCTAAGGAGGGGGTGTGTAATTAAATTAGTCCCCTGGTTCTGCACCAAAGATAGGCAGACAGATCCATCTTATTGAGATATCCAGGATGTGCAGGCCTGGTGTACACACTGAAGATATTGGCAGGCCATCACTGGGGCCGTTGCTTAAATTGAAGATAGTTTCACTTGCTAAAGATGGCTGGGAATTAATAAAAGCAAGAATCTCTGTACTAGCAACAGTAGTTGCTTCTAGAACACAGTTAGCAATCATGCAAACCCTTATTTCTGCAAAGTGGGGTTAAACGAGCAGGGTCTGTAGACTGAGGCTAACAGAGAACAGGCCCAGCTGCCTTACATGACAAGCCAGCAACATTTTAAGCAATGTCTCTGAGCTTGTGCCATGTGTCAAGGATACGGTCTTCCATTGAGGCAGCATACAGATCACCCTTTCAGAGCACAGCCACATCCTCCACTGTCTCTTTGTCCCTCCTCCCAGTGGGGAATTTATAAAGCTTCACAGTGCCTCACTCCATGCGATTCTTGTAATTTATGATAGAGCTGGGAGAAATCAAATCAAACTGTAAATCTAGGGCATGTTTCCCCACTATGAGCTCTTCACATGGACCATAGATCACAAATAAATGCCAGAGATCCTGACAGTCATTAAATAACAGCATCAATAATAGTGCATGTGGCAGGACTACATTTGATTTTGGATTGTGAAAAGGGCAGAAAGCACGGATAATGAACGAGACGCAGCAAAAACTAATCCGAGGAAATGAAGAATTACCTGAAGAACCAAACTGCACATCGTTCATAGTGTTTTTAAAGAGAGGATTGCTAGTACTGCTCATTAGTACTAGACCGACCCTTGACCTCAGGCTGGCACACACACCTGGCAGTGTAATACCAGACAGACTGGAGGGAGAGAGTGTCATCTCATGGGTATAGCTTAGCAGGGCTATCATGTCCGCTGTGGGTGGGCAGCCTCCTTCCATTGGCCACAGGTCCATCAATCTCCTGTCTGAGGAAACCGAAGACTCAATGGAGAGAGAAACTAACAGCTGCCATATCGTGGACTGAACAGATGGTAATGGTGGCAAGAAATTAACACTATCACTTTAAACTTCCACACAGAATCTCCATTTGGGCAAAGAAAAGAGATACTTGTCTGCAACTTTTCTAATATTAGATCTCGAAAATGTCTGCATTATATATTCCCTTGGAAATATTTTGGGACAGCACATTGCTACCCCCCCTGGCAATTTGTTCACATCTACCAGTATGAGAAAATGTTTTGATGCTGTTTTGATATAAGTGCCTACTAGTTATTGCACAGAAGCTTTCTAGTAACGAGAATGTAGAGTATGCACTTAGGTCTGACATGCTCACGCTAATTTTGTGATGCAGCGCTTACATTTGTCTTGAACAGGAAGGCAGTGTGTAAGCCCTCTTGATTCTTTTTAATATTCCTATTGTTTAAAAACCTAATATAAGATGGAAATGGAGGTACTATAGTATGTGTTTGCACATGTGACAGAGAAATAAAATTCTCTGAACCATACTCTTAAGCTTCCTCAAATTCTTCCACTACAAAATAAGAAGTAACAATTTCTAAAGCATGTCCATGGGAAGCTGTGACAGCATGTTTTACAAACACATAGATGGAGCGGGAATATAATGTTTTTCCTGTTTAGGGCATTTTTATGATGAAGTCTCATCCTATGTATAAAGTAACACCTCCATTCATAGTGTGTTGCATTGAACAAGGGGGGATCATCATCAAAACCTTGAACGGCTTACTGACATTGACAACAGGATTCAGAGCTGTGGATTTAATTTAGCAGTGCCTCTATAAATAAGATTGCTATTGTATTGTATAATATCTTTTTTACTGTACTGCTCTGTTCAAAAGCAGGTGGAAGCAGTGTCACCCTAGAATAGTCACAGGAAAGAAATTAAGAGACTTAATGGAAGGGATGTAATCAAATAGATATTATGCTAATAGATATGATATGCTATTTTTATTTACTGCGCTGACAGCTCCTAAAGCCTGGAATCTTTCTTTCCCTTTTATAAGAGGCCACATGCATGAATGTCAGCATTTGCTTAGTACTGTACAATGCTATACTCATTATTTTCAGCGTAATTACATGTAGCTCTCACAAGATCCAGGCGAAAATCCTATGAAAGTCCAATTTCAATTTTCATGATATTAAACTGATCTAGTATTAAGTGTCATGCAATGTCACTGTAAATAATGACCTGTAAAAACATACTAGGAGATGAGATTATATATACAGTAGATTCTGCTTTAGAAGGATGTCGATTTCTCCTCGACTTCAGTGGCTGCTGACACAGTTACATCAACATAGACTAAGCCAGCTCATCAGTTCTGATGTGGCAGACTATGCATGTTATAAAGGGAGTCAACATTTATATTCAGCTCTCGTTCAGCTGAAAGAATAACAGCGTATACTGATAAACAAGGTTACAGTGTGAAACATCAGGATTTTGTTTAATTAATGCCTGACTTGAATTAAGATCTCTTCCCTTTACTAATGATTTTGTGCCATCTGGCCAGGTGACCTTATTCCCACAGCGACCATTTAGAATTTATGTTGCACTAGACAATGAGGATCAGCATAACAACTAAGGTTGCATCCACACATTTATGAGGGCAGATGAATCTTATAGTGACATTATGAGATTTTACATGTGTATGTTTATTAGCCAAGCTGTACTCTGAAATCAAGTATCTGCTCAGTAGGGCTCAGCACTGTCAGAAATTGAATAATACAAGGGCATTTCTGAGTTTGGTAATGACAACAAAACTATTTAATTTGCAATAGCTTACCTTAAATGCCTTTCCAGCATTTTCACTTTGATAAAGCATCCACACGTTAAACACAAACAGTCTTAAGAAAGTCTAAATAAAATATTTTAAAATGGGAAATATTTTCATCTCGAAATAAAAATAACAAATCTAATTTGTCATTCATTGCCAAGTTTAAGGAACGGATGGGGTTTATTACTCACTAATTTATGGTAATACAGACACATTTATGTCAGTACCAACAATTTATGAATTACACGCACATACACACACTTTGGGAAGATGAGTTTAGTCGTTTGCTACCTGGCTACAAACAAACAGTTAACACAACATATTATTACACATGATATAATGTATATATAAAATATTTTAAAAAACTACAAAACATGGAAATAGACACATGGACCAATAATAGCATTTCATTTTTGTTTCTGTCACCTAGTGAATGTAAATCCAATCTTCTATTTGTCGTTTAGCTCTGATTTGGTCTCCATCGAGGCTAAATTTGCTAAAATCCTCTTATTTGGCTACATGCCCCCCCATAAACTGTTCACATGACTGTTGCCCAGGTTCTTCACCAGTCAGTCTCTCCTGTCTCTGGGCTGAAGCACTGAACTTTATATTCACCTACTACTCGCTAACTGATCTGATCTTTAGTGCTTATTTGAACTTTTTCCACAGTAAGCAACTTTCTGCTGTGGCCGGAAACTGTTTGGGTTTGGCGTTGTAAGTGACCCCTTTCACATCCTCATACGAGTTTTATCCACTGTGATGATTGTGATTTATACAGCTTTAATCACAATCATTACAGCATAGAGACAAACATTTTGTATATCTATATTGTGCCAGCTCCTCCAGATAGAATGTGATCCACATTCAAAATAGTCACTGATAGAAAAAAAATCTTATAAAGAGTATCACCACAAGTCATCCTGACTCAACTTTTATCATTCCATCTCCAAAAAGAGCAACAAATGTAATCCTGGATATTGACTTTCATGGAGCGTAACCAGAGAGTCCCTTTGCCCTTAACACAAGGTCAGTGCACTGCTGATGAGCTGAATATACAGGGCTAAAGTAACACAATCACTTATACAGTACTGCTTCCAGCTGCTAAATGCACTTCCACCAGGCCAAATATAAAATCATTTCGATGAGAAAGTGTCAGAGCAGTCCAGAGAACTTCTTTGAGACTAAAGTTGCTGACACTACACAGCCCTGGGGGGGAGAGAAAGAGAGGGAGAGGGAGAGAGAGATAGAGAGGGAGAGGGAGAGGGAGAGGGAGAGGGAGAGAGAGATATCTTGCTCGGTCAGCAGCCCTCGCAGCCTGCAGAGGATCACAGCAATTTCAGTGCAGCTCTTCAGACAGTAGAGCCCTTTCCCCCCGGCTGTCACAAAAACAGCTTGACAGGTGCCGTACACGCAAAAGACCTGATGGCCCTCAATTAACCTTGATATGAACCTACAGTACTGCTTGTCCAGTTCTTCCCTAAAGAACAGCAGCAGCACCATTTTCACCTCTGTCCTAGTGCAGTCAGCCTTTGCTCACACTGTCCAAAAACTATGTAAAACTCTCAACATGTGGACGTCTCTAATTACAGGTAATTTACACAGTGTGGGTTTATCTCAAACACTGCTGTTTGATTTTTGTCATTGAGTTGAACGATTCTCATAAATCTATTCATCTTGTCAACAGTGAACAGTTAAGATTAATGTCTTACCTCTACTGTGGTGCAAGACCCCTACCACTCAGCTATATTTGGCTGTGATGTATCACTGATGCAGATCAATGGTAAGTGGCTCAATCGGTAGAATCTCTGCCACTGTCAGTGACCTCTGGCTCTTGTGGTGTTCCTAGGGGACCCCCTGCCAATGCAAAACACTTCCATATAAAGAGAAATAGATTCCTACACAAATACACAGTTTCAGGCAGATGCTCTAAATACAAGCACCTACAATAGCATCAATGAAGCTGGGCAGGTAACAACTAGGTGACTATTCAGTGGGCACAAGCAGCCATTAAACCTGAACAAAGACAACCTGATGATAAAGTGTCTCATGGATTATGTGACCATTAAAATCCAAAGCGGCAGTTTGTACTTGTAAAGCTAGTGCTCAAGGAACCCTCACATCCCACATCTTTTCTTTCATGCCACCAACTCAATCTGGGAATGTGTACCGTGTGCATGACTGTGTAGTCAGAGCTGTCTACTGTCTGCTACCTCAAACTGGCATCTAATTTCACCCACTGATGAGAAGTGCCACAGTCTGTGCCACTGCCTCTGACCTGAACCACACCACGCTGGCATCTCCTGACCTAGTTCTTTAGTCTGCTTACGCATCACTGGCACTGCCGCATCAGTTTAGACCACATGTACAGTAAATACTTGGTATGTACTGTATCAGCTACTACTGGCAGCTTTGTGAAAAAAGCAAAGACCACTTTGGCTACTGTTTGTGACATTCTGCACAAGCATTTGACACATTATGTGATGTCTGATGCATACAATTTTGCTCAGTTGATTGCAAAGGGGGGAAAGAAATCACTGATTTCCACCTACAGCCAAAAAACAAATAAATGTATATTGCTGTGGATTACAATATTTCTGCAAGCTGAAACAATAAAATGAAACTGTATTATGTTAAAGTAGAATTCATTACAGGTCCAACAATTGTGGCACCTGTGGAAATAATAATACTGATGTCAGTGATAGAGTGGTGAACAATTATTAATAATTCAAATTCATCCCACTAAGTCTTTATTACAAGTGAGATCGGCTTGCTTCAAATATAAAAAGCACACTGGGACTGTTGTCAAGTGTTTGCTAATGACAAAAATAGCCCATCTGCAAATCCGCTGCCTGCCACATTCATCGGTTCGAAAAAAAATGAGGGAAAAGGAAATTTGGATTTCAGGGAGTGAGAATGGCAGCCAGCTTATACATCTACCTCTTCTTCTTTAGAAGCAGATCTGGAGAAGAGCCAGGCACTAAAGAGGCTGTGAGCACAGAGACAGCAGTGAGAAAATACATAGGAGAGATCCATTTAACTGGTAAACACAAAACACAAAGGCTAGGTCAGAGTGACAGCATGGGGTGTGCTTTATTTTCCACCTCCTACACACTCATGCATTAAATATGGTTCAACAATCACACTCTCCACTGACTCTCAAAACCCCTTACTTCCCACCCTCTGAATGAACATTTCCTGGGGAATTCCGACCAGGAACGTATTCTTGATGACAGAGCTGAACTGTAACAGCTGAGAGGAAAATCACTTTGAAATGAAGAGCAGGGAAAGACAAGGCTTTGTCTTTAGCAATTGCTTGTCGTTGATATTGTGTGGACCCAACTACTTAATTGGAAATGCATAACCTTGTTATTATTGTTTAGGGCACAGTTTGAGAATTGTATATTTCTTCCTGGGTTGCAGAATTCAGATAAACACTGGCTTAAAAAGCACTTAACAGGAGCATGCATGTTTGAGACTTGTGATTTCCAGTAAATTAGGCACAGAGCTGCGAATGTGAACTGAAGCAGTTGTAGCAGAGATACTCTTAATAGCTTCCCATAATACAGAATCACTGGTGGTAATGGGCTCTTTAATAGCTGGCAATGAGTGGGGAAAAGGCACCATTTAAAATCGTGCTTGGTTTTAATTACCACTGCCAAGTGAAATCGGGAAATTGACCGTTTCAAAAATCTTGGAGAAAACTGGCTAGAATGGTGACGATATGAAGAAATTTGCACTACTTTTTAAAACTTATGTTTAAAAGGTAAAAACTTTTCTGAATTCTTTTGGCACATTGCTTTTAGGACCTTCAGTCAAAAAGGATCAGGAGTTCTGTTTGTAAAACCGTAAGCTTTTAGCAGTTGCCGTTGGCACAGACATTCTGCATGTGAACTTGTGACACTGGTGCTGCTGCTGTGATCTAATTATATCGGTTTACTGTTTTGTGGGAATGTACTATACAGTACACACTGTAGCCTAGGAAAGGCTTTACTTCTGTAGAAAAGGTGAGCAGGCAATGACCTCGCTTAATCAACAAACAGGTATAGCATAACCCTGCTGAGACGTACATTTCCTCAGTATTTCTACAGACACAAAAACAAACACATATGCAAACAATAAGCAGATTTGTTATGGTCAGTCTTAACTAATATATGAAAAATAGATTTACACTTTCTGAAGCAATTCCCCCAGAAGGTAATCTGGAGATTTTTCTCCTTGGGCACATTTGGAAAATCTGCTATTCCACAAATTTTTTTTTTAAACACACTATTCATGACACTGCAAGCGACTGTAGCTCAGTTGGCAAGGCAGTTGACCATGGACCACAGGGTCAGTGGTTCAATCCCCGCTCCTTGCTACAAGTCGAAGTGTCCTTGGGCAAGACACTGAACCCCAAGTTGCTCCCGGTGGGTCAGGTTAGCACCTTGCATGGCAGCCACCGCCATCGGTGTGTGAGTGTGTGTGTGAATGGGTGAATGGGAAGCTACATTGTAAAGCACTTTGGATAAAAGCGCTATATAAGCGACTATTTACCATTTACTGCAAGCAGATGTCAGAACCGTAACAGAAATAGTGATGTCAGCCACTGTCAGTATCTAGTCTCTGCAATGCTGTGTGTGCAAAGATTGAGTGTGTCAAGGCAGGATGCAAAGTACATACCTACAGTATATGTGACAGGAGCTCACAGAATAATACAACATGTGCTCTACAACAGAAGAATGTTTGACTGCATTTCATTAGAGGGGATTTACACTGGCTACTCAGAAGCTCATGCGATCACCTATTGTGTTTTTTGGTGTACGATTTTATCCAACACTAGCTGGTGCCTTGCAGTACCATCAGGGAGTTGACTTTTAGTATGGTTACTCCCCGTTAGAATCAAGCTCTTAGCATGTCAGTGGTGCTTACTGTATAAAACTATGCAGTATTACAGCTGTCTGCATCGTGCTGAGGTAGCTTGACCTTCCTAGTTGCCTCACACACAAACACACACACACACACACACACGTGAAAACAAGTCACTGTTACGTATCGGGTTAAAAGCCCTCTCACTGCAGAAGTATCCTTCAGCTGACTCCTAATATCAAAAATGTCTCTCATTGTAAACACAGCCTCTCTTTACTTGAGCAAGGTTGGGTGAAACATTTTAAAGTGTTGGTCATTGCAGCCAACAGCGTCTTCAGTAAATGAGTAGGACAAAAGAGCAGTTAATGTGGCTTGGCACACCAAGCCAGCCCCGCCACTCACACGTGTTCCACAAACTAATGCACAGTACTGTAAAAGCAACCATGGAAAATGAATTAAGGGTTTTATTGAGTAACTTTTACTGCCCTGTACCTGTGTGAAACAACCACATGTCACAGTTCATAAACAGAATCTCCAGGGGTGCAGGACATCTGTAAGAAGCAGCAGGGCAGCCAAGCAGTTAAAAAGACATGTCCTTCAGTCAGAGGTTGAACAGCCCGCCTGCTGGTGTTTTATAGAAAGGAAGAGAACCTCAGCCAGGTGAGTGCGCCCTCTGATCTCTACATGGAGGCCAGTATTAGGTAAAAAGAAAGAATTTTCCCCATGGGACCCAGAAAACAGCAGATTTGTGTGACTAGTGCAAATGATTACTAGGCTTTTGCAGACTTAACAAACTTGACTAAACTGGACATTAAAGCTTACCCTCTGCCTATTCTGCCCACATCGAGTCTGCCTACTGTAAATCATCTGCGGTTACATCCTTGCATGCGCACTACAGGCTCACACTGTCCTTGCCAGCTTTGATGTTGAGCCGATCCCGATAACATTCAGGTCAAGTCGAGTTACTGTACAGCACATTTCTTCGCAGGGCATGCTGACGTTGGCCAGCATTGGTCGCCTCTTTAACCCACTTCAATGGGCAAACGCGCAGATATTTCACATGCAACAACAACGCCAAACACGCAGGGCAATGAAATATGCACCTTATTGCCTCTTATCTGTCAATGTCAAAAGCAGTCACTCACAACTGACAGGCTTAAAATAACGCACAAACGATTCAGCAAACCGACTGAGGTTAAATCCAGAGGAGAGCGAGGAAATGGCACAGAGGAACACATCACACTGATCATGTGAAAGGCTTGTCTGCAGGCTGAGAATATGAAATGTTTTCAGCGCTTCTGCTCAGCCAACATCGAGCGGTCCGCCTCCCTGTAGCGAGCCCGTTGGGAGGAGGAACAGCAGCGCCAGGGTTTAGAAGACACGGGATAATATCTGATACATTTTTCTTTTTTAAATGAAGGCGAAATCCTACCTGATGTCTGTCACTCGTTAATGCATGCGAGCTGACTTGGATGCAGTCTAAGCGACACACACGAGCGGGTCAGCTCTGCCTGCTGCCTCCTCCACGGCATCAAGCCCCTCCTCGTTTATCGTACAGTGGCGAGAGATGGAAAATAAAAAAATAAAAAAAAGGAAAGGGCCACATATCTCTGCGCCGGAAAAAAAGGAAACGGCGTCACACTCACGCACGGTGCTGGATTATCATAAAGTCCGATCGTGCGTGATTTAGAGGGTCGGAGATGAAATGAGCCTGACAAATATAGAAATCGTGCGGGATTCATGATTTAAATGAGTGACATCTGTTTCATTTTTAAAAGGAGGTGCACCTGCGTTCAGCGTGTCAGCAGACCAACCCAGTTTGAAACAAGGTCAATGGCACATCGAGGACGCTGTTTAAAAAGGGTCCGTTTTCTGTAGCCCACACCAGCAGTACATGCTGCTACAATTCAATCTGTAACATAGTGGGTGTGTATGACCTCTGAAGATATTTTAGACAATAAATGGTTATGGAGGTTTTTTGTGTGTGTTGTTGTTGTTGAATGACAAAGTCACAAACCTAGTCCCCTAGGTCTGCATTCTTGAATACAATTTGGAAAGATTTGGAGTTTTGCAAGTGTATGTGATAATAACACGATTGAATATATCAATCTGACACCTCCCTCTCAGTTTATCATCTCAGTGGGTGTATTGTTGTTCCCTAAACATACACTGCCCCCTAACGGAGATATACAAGGTTATCCTCAGGCAGAGAAAAGCTGACAGAGGAAAGGATGTAAAGTGGTATTGATATTTATATTTTATTCAGTATATAGGCTACATTAACCGAAAGAGGGCTGATAATCTGCTTTTCCAGTCAGATACTGACAACATATTGTTCCTAGACTCATACATCCTTTCTTTTGAATATTCTGAATATGCTGAGCTAGTTCCTACAATCTGTGGTTGGTGGCAACCGGACAACACTTAACTTTGAAAAATTTAACATGTTTCATCTGTTGTATGAAATCAGACAAAACTGTGTGATCTTGATGTTTGCATCAAAGACACAGACACACAGGTGGGCAGCTGTGGGTCTGTGAATAATAATTTCAGAGAACTAGAATTGATATTTTCACCTTAATATCTTTGCAAATTCAATACATTCTTACACTTTAGTTTGGCAGATATAGCAGCCTGTGGTAAAAGATATATGCCTGAATTGTTGAAGATTCTAGAAAACATTTCTGAGAAATACGCAATTTAGGATATTTTTAGGAGTATTTTCTTAGTGCTGAAAACATTTTGTTTTTTAGTGCCTAGAAACACATGGTATCCAAGTCACTCCACTTGAACCTTGTCCTGCAAAGAGTCGAGCAACAGCAATATCCATCTTTTATCACTTTGTAATGTGTAGTGTGAAGATAAGCCAGTGGAGGAAGACGCCAAAAAGACTGTCCTTGTGGCTGTAGCATGTCAAACATAAAATAGCAGCCAGAATTGATTCAGCTTTGTTTCTTTCAAGTGTATTGTTTGAGTGTGTGTAAAGTTTTAAAATGACTAAGTAGTTGTGTCTTTCCAATGCAGGTCAACCATATTTACACCTTTTTTCACTTATTACCACAAGAGGGTAGCACTTACTGACGTGCCAAGATTCTGTGGGGATGTCAAAAGAAAAACAGTGTTCAGAAACCACATCCATGGTGACATGACATTAGGATCTTTAGAAGTGGTGCACATTTGATGAAGTTAAGCATGTGTTGGGTGTATTTTGCTGATGTAAATATGAATGAGAATCACTCAGTTTAGTTTGTGTAGTCTCAGAGAGTCCAAAGTGTACTTTTAAATATCATTACATATTGTAGGCACCCATCTTTCTTACATTCATACTTCACACAGGTCACACAGGTATTTTAATTTTAACCAATTCCACATACGTTATGTGTTGTACGCAGATGAGCCAGAACAACAGTAATATCATGATGGACCAGGTACATGAGCTTTTATAAGGTTCAAGTTCATAGTTACTGTAAAAAACCCAAGATATTTATATTAAAACTACCAGGTAGTGTTTATTGTATGATCAGTGTAAGTAAATGTGAATCCAAACCCACACGTTGCAGATATCTGTATTTAATGCTTATATTTCTTTTATACATACAAGGCTGCATCATGTGGAAATGTGTATTTTGCCTGATGGTGCAAATTCTAAGTTTAATATTTTATATGATTTGGTGATGCAGAGATAAAAATGTGTCAGCCATTTAATATTTCTTTTAAAACAGATACTGTACCAGCTGCACTTTTAAGAAACTGAGATTTGACTGACCTATGCAGGAGCCCTCCTAAACTTATAAAAGCTACAGGCCAACTTTATCACTTCAACTTTTGCTACTTAAGGTTACTGGCCATTCAAATGTCTTAAAATAGTTCCGAAATGTAATCTTATCAGGCCACCTTGTTTAATTTCACAGAACAAGGTTATTCACACCATCTAAATAAAGCAAGCAGTGAAAACAAACACATGAATTGAAAGCCTGCCACTGGTCTAAAAACAGTTGTTTGCTTTCAAATTAGTAACTTTATCTTGCTGAAGAGTACAGCGGCTGCACTGAGCTCTGTTGTGGTTTGGGTATTTCCATGGGAACTATTGGCTAAAAAGAAAGGGAGGATCCTGTTTAAACATTACAGGGGGCGTGTGTTAGATTCACTGCTTTCCTGCCTCATTTAAGCTGCCTTTGTCTCTCAAACAGCCACAGACGTGCTGCTCTTGACAAGAAGGAAACTCAGAGATTTCTTACTGCACCGTGAACTTTTGGTTTAAGCTATCACTCCATCCTGTTGAGGAAAACCTTGTGGATTATCCATATCTCCTGAATATAAGGTAAAGAAAGCCTCATGCTTTAAGTTAAGTTAATTATTGTAGAGATACTATTACACATTTTGTTAAAAAGGACAATATGTGTGTACAATTGAAATCACAATCATGAAACACAACGAGAAACTTACAGGCACATTATTCAAATTTTACAGAGCTCAAAGTTTTCGATTAGAAGGACCCATGTGGGTGGTGGAGAAGATTCGCGTCTCGGTGGAGAGATCTAATCTGCACAATCCATCAGCAGAATTCAGCTTTAAAATTGGTGACATTATGTTTGGAGAAAAAGTTGATAAACCCAGAAGGATTTCCCGTTGTCCTAATGTCATCACCCCTGACAACATCCCAGAGTTCTGCATCCCCCCAACAATCCCATCCCTGCAGGAGATGAAAAATACTCCTCTCATTATCAAGGCATCTCCATGTGAGAGGACTAAGCCTGAGACAGAGGTGACGCACCATGACCCTCTCAACTCCCACATTATCCAGGTGGAGAGTGTGGATGAGAGCCCCAATGACGGCTGCAGTGATGAGGAGACCACCAATGCAGATCCCCAGAGCCAGGCTGCCTTGTCCCTTCCACACCTGGCCAAAGCTCACACATGCTATGGTTTTTGCACATTACTAGAGAGCCCTCACACCCGGAGAAAGGAGTCGCTCTTCCATTCTGATACTGGTTCCTCTCAACTGCTGCTGCCTAGGAGTCGATCCAGCATCTGCTCCAAAATCTCCCCCTCCTCCTCTCCTTCCTCTGTCAGTCTTAACTCCCTGACCTCCAGGCTTTACCCGAGAGGCTGCAATGTAAACTGGCAGGGCACTCTGGACAGCGATACAACGTCCTCTACTGAATCGTCTCCTTTCAGCTCTCCGCTGTTGACCAGGTGCCCTGCCAAGTCTTCCCTCTTCAAAGCACTGAGCCATGAACTGCTGATGTCAAGGAACATGAGGAAGGCAATGGTGTCCAGGAACAATTCCCTGTCCACAGATGAAGGAAGCTCCACAGACAACAGCCCCAATGTGATGAGGAGGGCATCAGACGGGTTAACTGAAGGCCTGCCCAGCAGCTACAGCCTGGCACCACCCAACATCTTCCCCATGGACTTGACTTTGCACAGAGAGCGAGCAATGAAAGAAAGAATGGTACCCATAGGGAAAGATGGCAGCCTGAGACTCTCAGCAGAGTACTGTACAGATAACCAAAGACTACGGGTTCGACTGATCAGTGCTGAGGGCCTCTATCCGTTCTCTGTAGACCCTAAGATTATCAACTGCAGCGTCAGCCTCTCTCTAGTTCCCGGAAAGATCCAGAAGCAACGCAGCACAGTCATCAGAAAGAGCCGCAACCCAATCTTCAATGAAGATTTCTTTTTTGATGGTATCTCAGAGGAAGACCTCAGTCAGCGGTCTCTTCGATTTAAAGTGGTGAACAAAATGTCCACCCTGAAAAGAGACTACCTCCTGGGCGATTGTGATTTGCCTCTTTCTAGCATTGTAACATTATAAATTCTTTTCTTAACAGTTTAGTTTTGAATTGAAGTATTTATTTTCATTATTTTAACTGTAAAATCTAATTTTGTAATGATTAAATTATGGAAAATACTAAAGTGTTCTGTATTCAATAAGTTTCAAAAAAACACTTTTCTGTTCTATTTAATTCTCAGGCTAAATATCATAAATATCATATATATACAGTGTGTATATATATATATATATATATATATATATATATATATATATATATATATATATATATATATATATATATATATATATATATATATATATATATATATATATATATATATATATATATATATATATATATATATATATATATATATATATATATATATATATATATATATATATATATATATATATATGCTAACTGGTAACTGCAGAAACAGCTGGTGTGAGAAAATCACTGTCTCGTATTTCTCCAAAGCCCGTTGTTTTCTTCCTGACCTTTCCAGTGATTACAAATATTACTAGAAGCCAGAAACCTTAGAAAGGAGTATACTTATACTGTTAAGTATAAGAGGCTGCGTTAGGCTGTAACATTGTTTTGCATAAAATAAAACAATAAATTAGAGCAATGTGTTTATTAAGTTCATCACTGAATGCAGTCTATTTTTGAGAAACAAACATTTCCTCTTATAGTCATCCCTCAGCATCTAAGATTAAAAATGGGCACTTTGTTTTCCCCCGAATAGCCAAAAAACTAGCAAAATGTAAAACATTACACCCACCCTGAATGTTAAACATTACACCCACCCTGAATGTTAAACATTACATCCACCCTGAAAAGGGATTTGCCTCTTTTTAGCATTGTAACATAAAAAATTACTTTCTTAACAGTTTAGTTTTGAATTGAGTTATTTATTTTCATTATCTTTAATGTAAAATGCAATTGTGTAATGATTAAACTATGGAAAACACTAAAGTGTTCTGTAAGTTTCAAAATAAGACTTTTCTGTAAAAATATTTGTTGTTATACTCATCCCTCAGCAAAGAAGACTTTTCTCACATGAAAAATGTTAAAATGTAAAACGTTACATCTTAATCGAGGTATGTCAATGTACACACAACCTGACTTAAAATATTATTTAGAATTTGAATTTGATTCAGGTTCAGTAAAATTGGTGTAAATTTTATTTGTGTAATCTGTGTTGCCTGGGGTATAAACTCAAACAAACATCTTTTGAGTCAATTACAGAACTAAATATGCTCTATTTATGTTGATGACAGAAAACAGCGTCTGTGTACACTATATAAAATGCATAAACGTTAACCCAAATTAACAGAGCAGCAGCTTTTGCACTCCAGGCAAGTATGGCCTGCTGCTTTGACCAATAAAGGCTTAAAAGCACCTGCTGCCACTACAGCTCCTGGTTAAAGATTAATTTTCTTAGGGCTCAGTAAAGCTCTGATAGGAAACTCTGATAGGAAATATTGCTGGTCATAGAAAATACGACAAAACAAAAAACAGTAGTGCATTGAGATTAGAATCATTCACAAATAAATAGAAATACCTGTTGCTGCCAAACAATAATCTGCCAGAGGGCTTGTTTGAAAGCTCAGTGGTGGCATTGCTCATGCTTCATATTGCAATTATTTTACTACAACTCACAGGTTGGATAGTGCCACTGAGAAGAGACATTGGACAAATATAGATAACGATCCTATTTCAGTTTTAACAACAGTTTCAGCAGGGCCACAAAAAGAGCTGCAATCCACTCTCACTTGTTTCTACAGTAGTCTAAAGTATTTCTATAATAAAGGCCTAACACATGGGCTTTTGTGTCACTGTAATACATAGAAGCGAGAAACCTATAAGCTTCCCTCATAGACAACCTACATTTTTTAACAATGCCACTCTGCACAGAATGTGTTTCCAGACCCTGTGAGGAGGCTGATACTGTGGGACACTTTGTATTGAGTGTTGACTCAGCTGTGAAATACCCTGTAATAAATGAGAATTACCTGTAATTCCCTTTGCTGGTCAGCCACTGATAGGATTCAGAGGGTTTTTCACTGATCTAGTTTTATTGAAAAGAGTAGAAGTCTTGGTGTTATGAGAGCACACTGGCTAGAGCTGCATTAGGGGTTTGATCCATGCAGATACCTAGAGATGGTAGGTAACTAAGTACATTTACTCAAGTACTGTACTTAAGAACATATTTTAGGTACTTGTACTGAAGTATTTCTGTTAACTTTTATTCCATTACAAATGTAATGGACAATGCTGTACTAATTACTTCACTAACTGTGTTTACTATAATGATTTAGTCTAATTATTTCACTATTTCAATCTTTGATACCTTGATACTTTCACTTATAGTGGAGTACTTTTTAAGACAAGTAATTGCAGTTTTTGTTTGTTATTGAGTTTGTGTAATTCTGCCACCTGGGCTTTTTCTGCCCATACTTAATGTTTGACTACAAGTAGAAACAAAATGTCCAGAGATTTATTCTCAAGAAACTTAAGACAATTAAGGTGTGATGAAACCAATAATTGCAGTTATATTTAAGTAGTGTGAAAGTACAGTATATGTAATGCATGCAATGCATTTACTGTAATATTTAAAAAATATATGGTTAGTAAAATTAGAGCACACAATAGTTTTTTACAGTATTACTTTATATTTGCCATTTGAACCAAAGTGGCAAAATACAATAATGATCAAGAATTTGCTGTGTTTATACTTGCTGCTGATGTATTAGAAGAGATTTCTTATTATCTGTAGGAAACATCTGTCTGCCTAAGAGCTGTGCATCATGAATGTAAATGCACAACAGGGGAAGTGCACTGACTTAATCGCAAGTGTCTGAGAACAGTTGCCTGGTTACCTTAATTCATCAGGATGCCTTTGCCTGCTAATGCACATTTAAAATTTTTAAGTAATGAGCTGGAATTGACAACAACTACATTTATATATTATCAGTATACTTCAATATAATGGTATTAAGCTCTCCATTTTTATCAAACCCTTTCTGCTGTTTTCTAGTTTCATGAAATGGAAAATGTTTTCTTAAAAAGAAACGGAAACTATCTCCTTCCCCTATCATATCTCACTTGTCATTGTTACTTACAGCTTCCTACGCACATGAATCTGTTCATACCAGTTCCCTTATCTTGTTTTCTGTTATACCAGGCTCTTAAACGGTGCCAAAACACATACCATACAGCTTAAAATGTCACTGTAAACATGCTTAAACCAATGTACTGTAGTCACCAGTAGGCCATTTACTCCACCACCTTCTGTTCTCCAGATAAATGCAAAAACCAATGGAAATCTGATGTAATTTGTTGTTCAGCTCCAATAAAATCTGCTGCATAAATTGCCAAAATGTCAGGACAAAGCAAGCATCCTTAGAAGAATCTTCTTTTGCTAGCTGATACACAAATAGAGTCAAGCTGATCAATTGTATATATTCAGATAATGGTTAATGACAATATTTGTCTTTTAATGCTAGTATGCATACTGCATACGCACATCTTAAATGAAACAAGAAACACAAATATTCAGGCACACATGATCAGATTACTTGATTAAAAGAGGTCAAAATCTCCCATGATGTCAGTAGTGTTGCTGTGAGTGATTATAGTTTCAGGGCCATGACATCACCGATTATGACCCGTTCTTCACAGTGTCAAACACAGCCTTCAACATTCAGCTTTGCACCGGATTAAGGGAAGTGAAGAGGCAATACAATATAATTTACCTGCGTCATTATTTTATTTGAGGATCACAGAAGATGAAATCAGATCTGAAACACAGATACAGCCACATACTGACAAAGCCTGATGCTGTTAGTATTGAGCTGAGAGGTAGATCTACTTTATGGTTTGATTACTGCAAATATTTAATTACAATAAAGAATATCCCACTTTATTGACATTTGTGTCACACTGACCATTCAGGTCAAACCAGCTATTTAACACTGGCAAAGAATCAACTTGCTGCGATGACTGCCTAACTCATTGTTATCTGTATAGACATTCCCAGGGTACGATAGGTCCAAGGAATCATGCTGCATCTGCACGTAGCAGACTCATCACTAAGCTTGTGCACCTGCCCTATGTTACAGCACCCACTCAATCAAGTCAGAAAGCATATAGAGCTGAGTTCAAGCGTGACCAGTTTGGTACATAACAACCAAACATACTATAGGTTGTACTTCCTCAAATCTAATCAGACGTATATAAACAGATGCAAGCTGTTTGAACTTGCTCAACTCCTTTTTGTTTTTTACAGTAGGTGCTGAGTCTCTGGTGTGGTCTGGCTTGTGAAGGCAATTACTCAGAGGCTTGAATGTTTGGTTACTGACTATATTGACAGTATGTCAGTAAGAAATGGAAGCTAATAATAGCTCAACATGAGGTCTTGTGTAACACACCGGTTGTGTGAGTTCATTTCTCGGTTGCCCTCAGTGTCCGATCACATTCGGGAACAGGCACATCGTAATGGGATGGTTAATTGCATTAGGACAATCAGAACAGGGCTTGCACAATTTTGTCTGAATAGCCATTACACAGTTAGGCAAACAGTCTGCCATGTACAATTCAGGCCATGTGACAGGTGGGAGTGTGGGGGAATACGGAATGGGATATGTTGGAGTACTGCTCATATATTAAAAAAGAAATTCAATGTATGCTACAAAAAACATGAGTTTTTTATCTAATCAATTTAAAGAAAATCTATTGCAACATCACAGTGGCAACTATACTTAGACTCAAGAACAATAGACTGTGCATGATCACATATATGGAAAGATGACATTTCCTGCCTGTGTGTCTGTGCTTTCCTCTTCCAATACTGCCTTACACTCCCATGGCAACGAGCCCCAGCTCCAAGGGAAACCATGGAGATCCTGCCTTTCATGTGTGAGATGCTTTTATTTCTACACATAAGTTGATAAAGGCTGTCCCTTTTTGTTTGATTCATGTGCATTTTAACTTCAGTCACATTGCTTGCATGCAGGGCCAGCTGTCAATAGATGCATCTAAAACAGGTGTGATTGACGACTTCATGCAGTTCTGAGACAAACATGAAATGTCATTTGTTTAGGTAGATAGAAATACACTTTAAATGAAGTTAACGATTTTGACACAAATTTGCTACACAGTTGATACATTTCCCTTTAAGCATCCAAATGATCATATTAACCAAAATGTACCAATCACTAACACTTTAACACTTTTAAAAATCGGTCAAATGTATCGTAAGTAACCAGCAATTTTTTCACCTGACATTTTAATTTCCATTTTTACTTTATCGGCATATTTTATAGAAGGTAACATACTTTCTGATTATACCTTGTTTCAGATCAAAGCACCTTGTGTCCAGTGTGCTACCATTACATTATAGTCATGGTCACTAGACAGTATGTTTTGTCTACCCGGTCCACACACAGTCTGGTGCTTGATCAGGTTTCCTTAGAGGGAGAGGCAATGAGACACTTCTAGGTCTGTCCATGTCATTTCTCTGTCCTACTTACTGTACACAAGCAAGATCTAAACCACAGAGGGGCTTCAGAGATCCCATTCCCTGTTTGTCCTTGACTCTGAGGTAATATAGTAGTTGCTGTGGAGCCAATTGTTTAGTTCAAAACCAGAGATCTGACTTCAGGTCTCATTCTATGTTATATGCTACTTTTATTAAAATGTCTTAGTGGTGGGTGTGGTAGTTCCATAGATTTACTGAATTGCCATTTTTATCAGAAGCCAAGCCAATTCCCAATTTAGGTGATGTCCAGGTCTTTTTCTGTCATTTAAAAAAAATCCAGTAAAGGTTAATTATGATTTCAAAGCACTGGGTTTTACAAACTCGTGAAAGCAATAAGGATTTCTTCAGCTTATCTTCTACCAGCACCATTACAGTATGTATCCAAAACTCCTGTCGTGGAGATGGTGATTTATCAATGCTTAGATGTGTTAGTGGACTTATGTAATGGAAACGTGGAGAAACATGTTTTACTCCAGTATTAATTGAATGGAATTATCTAAACTAGCTTCAATGCCCACTGGAACATGGACATGCTTTGTTGTCACATGATTCATAAAAGGGCTGTAAATCTAACAATGCACCAGGGACAACTGATAACAAATGGCCCACAGCCTCTACTCACACTAACTGAGGGTAAATGTGGAACGTAGGTGATGAGTCTCTGTTTGCCAATTTGGTTTACCGGGCAACCAACTGAAACAGACCAGGGAAATTTGCAGCTTTACAACCCATGGCACTGAGGAAGAATTTTACCTTAGGAGATTTAGCTGAATTTAACTAAGAAACGTTCAACGTCAAGCACTGAAACTGCACTTTCAAGTTAGAATAAGCCTCATTTTCTATGGTTGTCAGACCACAGCTGCAATAAATATGATGTGGGAAGAATGAGCTGCTTTTGATATGCTGATACTACTTTAATAATTTTTTTCATCTTCAGTTGTAAGCAAGGCGTCATTGCAGTTGTTGATGTTAAGAGTGCACAAACTCAGGTGTTTGGGGGTGGGCTGTAAACATGAAAGCTTCTTTGTTAAGAAAATTCAAGTTTCTGTTTCAATTAGGTGTCTCCAGACATGTAACAGTCACAAAGTGTCAAAATTATGTCTTGCCCCAAGGGACTAATAAAATGATACGAACTTTTAACATCAAATCCACTGTATGATAAAACTAAAGGTTGGCTTCCTTTTTTAAAACAGGTTTGCCATTTTGAAACAGACATGTCTGGCTCTGCCTCTACATTAATTTGACTAGTGCTGTGCTTGAAAATATCATTAGCAATATGCTGTATATTTTCCCTGAAACTAAAACCTCGCTCAGATCTCTTTGATAAACAGCTAGTAAGATCATCTGCAGACTAGATTTTCATACCTGGAGGAAACAACCCACGTTATTCTGTGATTCCATCTTCAAAGGATGCACACTCTGCAGTTTGTCTAGGCAGCCCTTTCTCAGTACTTAGTAAGTGGGGAGAGGAAGTGTGGGAAGCCCAAATTAATGAGAGTAAGAGATGGCAGCATGACAGTGCATCACCACCAAATCCATTGTCAAATGAGCAAATGTTGCTTTTTTAGGGTTATATGAGGTGCTATTTGATGTCAATTGGAGCTTCTGTGTTGCAACTATGATGCATCATTAACATACAGTATGATGAATGTAATATAAAGGGTCAGGATGCTATGCTAACACAAAACCACGAATGACACACTGGACGTACCACGTCACATATCCAGTGAGCATGTTCCAGTAAGGTCGGATGCTGCAATTAAGTTATATCTTTTTAACTGTTATTATGAGAGATTATGAGAGTGGGGGAAAACACTTCATGACAAATTCTTATGATTCCGAGTCTGAGATTTCATCAAGTTCTGACAGTTATGATCGTTTCGGGCGACATAATGCGAGCGACACTGCCGCTCTTTTCTTTTGCTAAGTTAGTTGCTATTTCCTAAACAATATGCCACCTCTGATATAGTTTTACAACTGACAAGAAACTTTCTGCAACTCATGTTATGAGCAATAATGCGTTTGCCGACCGGCAAGTACACATGTATACTATACAACTTCTTTTTGACACTTGATCACTTTTCAGTAATTTCAGGATTTGTCACGCTAGGTGCTAACGTTACTGTCAGACTCGACCAATGAGGATTCTTCCCGATCATAACCTTAGCTCTTTATGAACAATTTTCTCTGTTGGGGTGCTGGATACAATCGCTTCAATAGGGTAAGAATTATTTATTTTATTTTTTTTTGATAATTTAAAATGATGTGGCATGGGGTACTCCTACAGCAAGTCTTGCTACTGTAAGTTTAGCACAGTTTTTTTTACTGGAATTCCTTTTACTGAATGGATCTCTTGATGAACCAGTGATTCTCAGTCCTGCTCCTCCGGAGTCCCTACTCTAGCTGCTCATTTTTCAGCTACCCCTGCACTACCCACCGCTTATCACCTGGAACAGGTGTGTTCTGTCAGTCAAATTCTGAAAGTTACCAGTTAACTTTTTCTCCTGGTTTCACCACCATCATCTGAGATCGCATCTTCCCCCAAATCCCCCCCAAGAAGGATTTGGATATTGCTGTTACCTTATGTAGACCAATTTAGAGCAGGTCCAGATCCAACACTGAGACCTTTTAGATTTTTTATGATTATTAAATAGACTTTAAAGTTATTTTTATAAAAACTAAAAAAATGCCATTTTGCCGTTTAGTTCATATGTTGTTAATTTTAGACCAGGTCCATAACCACAACCAAAACATTTATACCAGTCTAAATGTTTTGTCAAATCCAGTCTATATTATCAAGGAGACTCCAAATAATTACTAACACATTGAGTAAGATTTGTAAAACCTTTATTCTATTTATGAAAACTTGATAAAGGGCCATTTTATTGATTTTATTTCCATTTCCATTTTAGTCCAGATCCAAAATCACAAAACAAGTAGATTATCAGAATGGAGTCTGATTATCAAACAGACTCATGTTTGTGAAACCTTTATTATATTTGTAAAAACTCAATAAATGGCTATTTTACTCTTTTTTTATTACTGAGACCACTTTAAAACAAGTACAAAGTCAGAACCACTATTAGAACCTAGACCAGTCTAATTTGGTCTAAATGTGCAGACCACCTAAAACCTTGTCCTTGTCCTGCACAGTGCCTGACCTCCCACCTGCTGCATACGTGCCCCGCAACACCCCATTATTAGCTGATGGGCAGGGCAAGAATCACAGAGTCTGACATGACAAACATGAATCAATAAAATACACTTGAGAACAGGAAGAGCAAATTTGCATTTACAAATCACGTTTAAACATAGTTTTTTGTGGCTACGTTATCATATACAAATAAGAAGTAAGTAAAGTAAGTCACTTCAGATACAAACCAGTTGATGTTCGAATTTGCTGTAAAGAATAAATCAAATATAGGTTTTTGCAACATTCATCTGTAATTGTTTGAATAAGTTTGTAAGTTTCTTAACACCATACTGTAGCTTGTGAATGGAATGCTACTGTATTTGGCAGCAGAAAGGAGAAGCTCTGATGTCTTTTCAGTTGAATTTGATAGTGTGCTGAAATAAAATGAAACCCATGAGTCACTGGAAAAAAAGGAAAAAGTCATTTAAATAATTATTGCAGCACTTTCATTAATTGTGAAATGGCTGCCAGTAATGTCATTTTTAAACATACAAGATTTACTGTACTTGTGCAAAACCACTGAAAAGGTTGTAAAATGTCTCTGCTTTGCTGAGCCTTTGGGGAGTGATTAGGTCGGTCAGATCCTAAATGCCATGAGCTCTGTACTTAATTTGTAATCACTTAATTAAGAATCTATTTGAAATATTTTCCATATCAGACAGAGGTGATTGTAATTCTTTTATATAAAGAGATATACAGTACATTTTTCCTCTGGTTATGCAGTATCTTTTTAATGTAAAGAAACTAAGGAAAACAGCAATGTTTTAAGCTTAGTGAGCTTGATGAATGTAAATTACTGAGGTTTTATTGTTGTGACGTTTAAATCCATTGTTTTGCAATAGTGAGCCGACGCAGAAAATATAAAGCAAAACCCATCACAGGCAGCTGTACTGACTAATTCAGTAAAAAGCCTCACACAACTGTTTCTACGATAATTATTCAATTCGTGTGTGTATGTATGTGTGTGTCTATGTGAGTGCCAATGGTTGATTGAAAGTGTAAAGTGCTTTGGGTATCTGTAAGGTATAAAAGCGCAAAATAAGTTTAGACCCTTTAATCTGCTGAGAATGTAATGAACCACTAATGTGTTGATGAAAACCCTAATTTATCAATTTGTTCATTGCACCTGATTTCTCTGCGAGAGCTAGAAAGCTGCATGTTTTCCACAGCTGGGCATCCATGGCCCCATGCAGTGCCCTACAGTGCATGTTTTAAAGGCCACAAAGCTCAGACCTCAGCAGGGCACATGTTTCTCACCATGTGAGGCTGCATGTGTTCGTACACATGTCAGTGCTTTAGTGAAGAAAGAGAGTGTGTGTGGAGGGGGGGGTGTTTTGGTATGGTCTGTGTTTGTACCTGGAGAAGAGTGTCTTCTCTGGTGATGTGTAGTGAAGGTGACTTGTGAGGACACATTTTGGAGGGAAAGGTGCTGAGAGAAGATAGTTATTAGTGAGATTTCTTAGCTTGTGGAATGTTTGTGTTAACAATTTTAAAAGAAATGGAGTGCGTCTTGGTAAAGTCTATAACACAGTTAGTATCACTACTCCTCACATCTTTTCAGAGTTTTTACAAAATTCTAAATTCTAAAATTCCATTCAGCCCTGTTTTTCCCACAAGTAAAATGTCTGCAGTGAAGGAACATACAGTTCAAAGTGCAGGTGAACCTGAGTACAGCTGTGACTCTAAGAGAGCAGGTAAGATTAAAGCATTTGTCAACTTAAAGAAAGAAAGAAGCCGGGCCAGTTTAATGATATAGAGGTGGGTGACATGGTAAAGCAGCCAACGTGCTGTTTTTTTTTTTTTTTTTGTCCTTTTGGCTTCTCTTGTGAGTTCAGGGTCGCCACAGCAGATCCTTTGTCTGCATGTTGATTTGGCACAGATTTTATGCCTGATGCCCTTCCTGACGGGGCCCTCCCCAATTTCTGCCGGGCTTGGGACTGGCGCTGCACGGCTGGGGATGGGGGTGGACTGTTGGGGCTTCAGTGTCTTGCCCTGGGACACTTCAAAAGCAGCCAACATACTGTATAGAGGATAATGTTTCGAGAACATTACAGCCCCAGTTGGACTTTTAGTCTGGTTTTGCTTGAACACATTTCGACTTGAACATCTTAATGTTAGCTCCTAAAGTTGACCATGTCATTTCGTTAAGTTTAAATGGGCAAAAGGTCCAATCATAATTTTTATTAATTGAAGTATTTAATATGCATTATTTAACATATTGTAAATATAGTTATTATATAAATGCCACTATGTAAAACCTAACTCACTAAGTGACAAATAATAAGGATCAGTTATGGCCCAGCTGTCTGACTGCCTGAAATAAAGATCAGGTGTTATCTAAGTCACCCTGGTAGGTGGTAGGGTTAATTCTCTTGCAGCTGGCCTTTTGTGAATGGAATATAATTTTAATGTTTAGCACATTACTGCAGGTGAATATGATCTTTTACTCCGGCACACATTAACAATCAGATGATTATGTAGTGCTGTTTAGAATTTGAAGAAGCAGATGTGATTCTGATCCTTCCCAGGTCATATTGGTCAATCTTAGCTAAAAAAAAAAAAAAAACACCCACACAGCCAAATCCGTATTCACTCAGCGTCACAAACACATGGTCACATTTTCCATGTCCGGTTTGAGCACACTCAAAGAAAAGCCTTAGGCACCAAAGCCTTTTATTTCTTAAAAAAGGAAACAGACTGCATTCTTTACCAGATTAGAAAGGATGTGCATATGCTTTAACACACCAGTTTGGTGCAAGAAAATCTGTTGGTAAATTATTTATCTCAGTGTATGAAATCACCACCGTCTTAGCTTAGAATGTTCCAGTCCTTAATTCTACCTGTACTGATTCCATTTGAATGCATTTGATTGAGGAAAAAGTAGAGTAGATGCCTTTTAATGAGAAACAAAGTGCAAAGTGCATTAAAGACATAATGATTTTTTTGGATAAAATAGATTAGTTTGTTTCATGTTTGGATAATGTAAATAGCGCTAATGATTGATAGATTTCATGTGGAGGTTTATCTGTGGTCATTTTAATTGTAAGCATTTCCACCTCTTAGCAAAATCTGGAAACAGTGGATAATGTGAGTAAGTGGCTGGCGTTTGCACAGAAAAGCTGCTTGATGTCTGCTGCCATCTGCTGGTGTTACTTCCTCAATTCAGCCTGATCCAAAACCTATGTGTCTTGGTTACAGTAAATGTGTGCAAAAGGCAGATGTGCTGGGATTTTATTTGTACTCCCACTGCCAATTACGCAAATTTAAAAAACTTTAATGCTATTCAACAGATAGACTTACACCTACACACTTCACTTCCACAAAAAAACTAACCCAGTGCACGTTTCCCTTGGAAGCCCACACACAGCAAGTAACGGGCATGTAGACGTGTTCCACCTGGACCTAAACACAAAAATGAAGCAGCCGATTTATTGAGGTGTGAAAACAATCAAAAGAATGATGACAAAAGCACGACTCTGTCGATTTCCACTCTGCCCTTTGAACGTCTCGTTATACTGTCCCTTAGCATTTTACAAGTGTTTATTCAGCAACATGAAGGATGGTCTCAGCAAAGACACCCTTGTTTACAACCAATCACAAGGACCGCGCTCATGAATGTTAGGATACACAATGTGAGACCCTTTCTCTCACCATGCTATTTTTAGTAGACACCAATGCCTTCCGGCAAAAATCACATGAATATGGATAGTGTGCTTGGCTGTACAGGGTGGTTTGCAGCAAGAGAGCAATGATTCAGAAAGACAGCTTGAACCGACTCAGTGTGTTCAATAAATACAAGACCATCATTAGTTTTTCGAAAAATGAAACACTAAAGAAGTAGTGAACACTAAATGTGGCTTTTAAAGTGCTGTTTTATGACGACATCGCGTCAAGATTTATTTCCTGCATTTCAAGCGCCATTGAATAATTGGTACCTTGTCTTTTTAACTACAGATTTAACAATTACACATGTTTTACGGGTGACTTGAATTACTAGTTTTATTACTCTATTACTCTTACTCTAATTGCTGAGTGCCTAATATGAAAATTACATTTAGAATGACAAAAGACAGCCACAAAAAAAAGCAGCTTCCAAGGTTGGTACAACAATGGTGTTTATTTTTAGGGTATAATTTTATCCTTCTCCAAAGCACATAATTCTTGAGTTACCATCGTAAGGACTAGCAAAAATAGCACCTCCACACAAAAAAAGTAATAGATTCATGGCGCAGAAACACATTGTTAATAACAAAACAGTACTACACACTTTTAATTGATGCTTTTTGTTATTTTTTATGCCATAAATTCAATCAGTCGTTATTTGCAGAAAAAGTAGCAATACTCTGTACTTTGCACTGCTCTCAAAAGTATCTGCTTTACTTTTTATCACTTTTGTGCCAACTAGCATGGTCTAACTTCCTGTCCTTGACCTCAGCATACTTTGCAAGTCAATATTATTCAAAGGCTGTCTATGGTTATGCCTTTAAATAGGCCAATTTAGGCTTGGAGAACATGCATCTTGGAAGACAGGTTTATTTTGGTGTTACTCAATTTTTCTCAGGTCTCCTTAGCCGTCGGGATATATCCTTGAGAAAGAGGCCACAGGCATCTGTAGTTTTCTAAATATCTAAAATCAAGTAGTTCCTAGTGTAAAAACCTACAGTGTCCAGTTTTAAAAGAGTACAGATTCTGCAAGTTTATCAGTGTCCAGCAGAGAGTGCCCTGACTAACATTGGGCTGCATAGCACCAACCACTGGCTGAAAGTAGCAAGGTACATCTTACAGGATATTCCAACAAGTTTGTGGAGCATATATCTGTAATAACATTGTTAGTATTGTTTGCATTATAAACAGTGAAAATTCCAATCCTATGACCTGACTTTTGTTAAAGCCATTTTATACAAATCAGTATTATATTTCTGTTGGATGATTATGTCTTAGATCCACTAATTACTTTCACCGCACCTATATCTACTACATCTTTTTCTTTCTTATGTTCTTTATGCTTCCTTGTTTTCTTCAACTGTCCTCAACCCATGGAGTGGTCTTGTTCTCCTTACTTGAAGATGATGTGGTTTGGAGGGCTAGAGCTGATGCAAAGTGACGTGTCCCCCCATCACAAGAGTGGAGCTGAGGCTGGCCTGCGCTTCCCCCGCACTGGGCTGTTTTTGTTCGCCGCAGCTCATGCGGATAATTTGCCGGGATGCAGTGGAGGGCTGTCACAAGGACTTGGCTCAAGGGGTGTGGGAAAATAGCAGAAGCGTTTCATGCTCAAACCCTGCCTTAATGATGAGCATTAAATATGAACATCTTCTTTGTGTAAGTGATGCATTAGGCGCTCTACATGTCCCTCTCCTTGCTCTCGGTTTTTCTCTCGTTTTGGTGCTTTCTTTCCCTCCCTGATTCTCTGCAGTCTTGTCTAGAGTCTCGTTTGAGTATCGGTTGAATAATCCGACTGACAAGCAGCCTTTAGGTCATGGCATCTCTGTTCAGAAAATATTCTCAATTCTTTGCGAAAGCACAGCACAAACAGAGCTCTGTGAGACTAAGCTTAAGTTTTTCTATGAATGCAACTGAAATTACTAGTGCAACGAGAGTGGCTATGTCTTGGTGTTCCTCACCATTTTCTTTAGCTCTCTGAAGGCTTTTAATGTGATTAGCTGATGCATGGTATTGTACTGGAATTGTAATTGTTTTCGACTGCGTAGAATAAACCAATCTTTGTAGTGCTGTTACTATACCAGGGACCAGACTAAATGATAAATTAACAGGAAGAAAGCTCGTTCATACCTTACTGATCAGAGACTTGGTTCACTTGAACAAGTCTATATAGAATTGTTACACAGACAGTTATAGATAAAGCGATCTCAGGGAACTAAGGAAGAAAACACACCACCCTCCCTTAAAATAGACCTCCCTAGATACTGAAGCAAAGGACAGAGTGACATTGTGAATGCTAACATCTGTGCAGAACCTTGCAGTACCAAATGCCCCAACCCCAAGTTTGAGCAGACTCTACCGTCATCCTCCAAGGAGCAGCCATTTTGGAAGGCTCTCCCGGCACAGATGTTGCATATTAAAATGTAGGGCTGTTTTAGCAGAGGAAATGCTGTGGAGAGAGTGGGCTGCTCCTCTGTGGGCCTCACCCGTGCCTTCATCCGAGAAGCCAATCCAACAGGGGCACTGTCTAACCAACCAAAAACAAAGTGACATTCAAGATAAAGTCACCCTGCCACCTCTTTGACCCTGAGAGGCTGTCGATGTAGACAAATTATTTAACTCATGAACATAACTTATTTATAACATTAACAACTGGCTTACAGCTAATTTTAATAGAAATGGCTGCTGGTGTATGATGCACTGATATACCTTTAGCATGTATGTGTTGCTTAAACCTGGAAAAAAAAAATCATATATATAAAATCAATTACTCAGAATGAGTGCTCCAACCCTGCTGACCGGTGCTTAAACAGACAATGAACATTTGCCCCACAGCATCTCTCATACAATGTCCACAAGATGGAGATATTTACCAGTTTAAAGCTGAACAGCCATCTGTCTTCACATGGAACAGAGAAGAGGGAGCGAGTCTGAGTGAATGCAAGAGACACAGAGAGAGAGAGGGAGATGTACTACGTCGCTGTGTGTGACAGATTGTGTTTGCATGAGGCAGTATGTGATGCCTCCATAACGTCTGAGCGTGTGTCTTTGTTTGTGTACAGAGTTTGTGCCTGAGTGGGTGTGTGTTTTTGAATAGTGCAGTGCTCGTCAGCTGAAGTGCTGAGGGGGCAGAGTGTGTTAACAGAGAGGTTGTGAGTGGTCCCTGGGCTTATTGGTGGTCCCAGGAGACCAAAGTGGAGGAGAGGTCAAAACAGGTCAGCTGTCCTGTGTGTTGCAGTGCCCTGCGGCCCACTGTGTGCTGGGGCGGGTTCAGGTGTGTGTCGACCTCTTGCTCCAGCGGGCTGTAAGTAAAGACACTGGGGTCTGCTGCGCTTATCCAGGAGGCAAACTGCTGCTGCAGCAGGCCTGACCCGGACCTAGAGAGGCCTTTATTCTCTTCATCCCACCTTTTCCTCCACCTCTAGGGCGGGTTCAGCAAATTCAGTCACAAACTAATTTCACCAACAAAAAAACAAGTCACAGATCTAGTTACTAAATTTAAGGCATAACAATGGAAATATTGACAATGATTGGAATAGGCATCCAATTTGGTTAGGCCATTTTAAAACTTGAAATTTAGCATGAATTTCCGGACTATTTCAGCCAATTTATTAAACAATTAATATAAAATATAGTATTAATAGTTGGTTAATTATGTAAGTAATTTTGCGTGCAAAATGCCAAAGATAATCTAAATAAAGCTTTTGAAATATGACAACAAGGAAATCTTTTTTCATTGTATCCATTGCTTACCTTTGTCGTACAACAGTTGTGGCTCTGGACATTTCACTTATGATTTTGTCTGTTTGTATACTAATACATTACATTACTAATACGCTTATAAAATAACCAGCGGATTGACTGAAGGTAATGGTTAGTGGTAGACTTAATAAATACATTATGATTAATAAAAAAACAAACAAGCTACAAACAATTGTTATCTTACAGTTTAAAGTGCAGTACATTTTGATGCTTTATTTCATACTGTATTGAATATTGAGGACACATTTCAAAATGAAAGAGACTGAATGTCAAAAATACCAATCAAATGTATTCTTTTCAGTGAACACTAAAACATAACTAGCTTCAAAATATCATTAATGAGGCTGGCTTTATCGCCAAGAATATCTTTGCAAAAAAGGCTATTTCTTTCATGCGGCATAATGATGAAAAGCTATTGTAATGCTGCTAGAAGAACTAATGTGCTACTGGATAGTCTTTTATATAGGGTGCAGTCATATTTTGCTTTCCTCTGTCATCGTGTGATTTATATGAGTTATTCAAGGATGCCAACTAGCTAAGCCAGAGAACTGCCATAATACAGTAGCTGCTGTGGACAGTGCACACACCTTGTCCATGGATGCATTAATTAAGACGGTTGCTTGAAACCACTAGCAATTAATGTACTGTATCAACAAGCACAGAGCACCACAATAGTGAATGGTAGCCAAATGGTATTGCTGCAATGGCACCTGGTCCTCAATAGGCATTGTATGACTACCTTTTGTGCCCATGTAGTGTGACATTTTGCCCTCAAGCATTGACCATCTGATCAGGGTGAGGGCTTTAAATGCTAGGCTAATAATAGGAGAACATTGCCAGGCAAAATATTCTAGTAATTATGCCCCACTGTGGGACATAATGGGTGAAGAAAAAGGAAGAAAAACAGAGGATAGGGATAAGAAAGAGAAGACAATAGTGAGAAAAGAGAAAGTGAGAGCATCGGTTGAGTTGCTGTTACACTCAGCATGTTAAAAACCTACCACTTTTTGTGATGCAAGGACATGACAGTCAGAACAATTTGAGAAAGGTTAGACTTCGCGGTTAAGATGGTCAGGACAATCTAGGTACCAAAACTGAATCAGCACGCCCCAGTCTGATGTGGGAGAGTTGCCGTTCCTGGTCAGGGTGGCATACCTTTTAAAATCGGGCATACCACATAATAGGCCATTTCGAAGATCTGAAGCCAAGGTCTTGGCAAGAGACTGTCTCTCCGGGTTGTACAGACCTGCCCTTGAACTTAGTTTCTAGGGAATACACTCATTCTCTCTCGAAAAGTGGAGAAACGAAGCTATTATCTGACACAGCCTTTGGAGGAGACATTGGGCGATGATAGAGAATTCAGCCAGGAAAATGAGGCCGAAGCGGACCACCAGACCAAAGTTTGTTTGCACAGTGACTTTCATATTGTTTGCGTTTGTGTGTGTCCATGTTGCTCCGCTGTGCATGTGAACTAATGTGCGTTGTGCTTAATTTGCAGTATCACAGTGTATGTGAGCCCCTCACTGTGAGCAAAGGAAGGATGCAATTTACATTTTTGTGCACATGTACAGGAGCAGCAACAAATAAAAACCCGTGCCTAAAAATAAAATGACTTGAGAATTAATTAAAGTCAGAGAGTGTGCAGCAACAAACAGATGTGTCCTATTTAGGGCTAATCTCAACTTTAGCTAACTAGTGTAGGGAACTTGTGATTGATGGCATCTGTCACTGTTACAGCTCCAACATGCCTTAATCCTATCCAGCGGTTGCACAGCACCCAAATACACAATGCCTGATCTTTTATTCCTTTATTCAAATCCCATCGATTGAATAGAGTGATCAGAGGCGTTGCCCTCTCTGGAAGAGCTTAATCTCTCCCTGACACATGGAAGACTTGCTGGACTTTGATGATGCAGCTGCATATCCTTTTGGGCTTTCAAACAACTCTGTGTGCGCTGCTACCTCCGTCAGCTGTCTGGAGAACAATCATTCAGTACAAAGCACTGTCAAGGCTTCAGCAAGCAGAAGCCTCACCCCGCCAGCCTCTAATTCACCCCCTCCCCGCTCCTCGCCTGGCTGCAATGCACTGTGGGATTGGATAACCAAATCCCAGATGCAATTAGTGGTGCTTTCAGAGGCCATGGTTTAAGTAATATGCTGGAATACTCCATTGTGCCCCTGTGCATTGGTTACTAGCAAATTGGAGTTTCATCAGATCTACTGTGCTATAGAAATTTATGTAAAGTTAAAATCATGTTGGACAATTCACTTTGTTACACTCATGGCGCTAAACAAGAGTCGTCCTGAGGATTTGTAATTGATGTGTCTATTGTTTCTTTGTACTCCTTAAAGATAACATAATTACCCTGTTCATTACCCCTCTGCACTTACAGTACATTAAAGAGCCTGTTATCAGAGCCTATGCAAACGGTTCTACATTGCAACTCTTGTTCACTTGATGTTTCGACGGTATGGGACCTATTACTTCTATGTACAGTATGTGTTATAGTATCTCAAGGCATTCGTCTTGAAAGAGCCAGTCAGGGCAAAATGACATTCAGTCGATACCAAATGAACAGACAATGATATATTTATCCCTCAAATAATCCTCAGGTCTGACTACTTCTCCATTAAAATGATAGATTTGACTTGAATAACACCCACACAGCAACGGATGTCAGAGCAGAAAAATGAGCCTGTGTTGTCACAGCAGGGATAGAATGTCATCTGTGTATCAAATGTGATCATCTTCATGGGCTTGTGGAGTGTGCGGAGCAATATGTGCCGTCTGGTAATGTCTTATGACAGCCACACAGAACCCATCCCTCACGGTGTGCCCAGATCTACCTGGGAAATGACCATTCCCATCAGAGCGGCCTGTCAAAGTAAGGCGGCGTCATATGGTCAGATAGACTGTGTGTGAGTAAACAAAGACCCAACCAAAGACACAAACGTTCACAGGCTTGCATGCCCTTACACACGTACTGTGTGCACTCAGAAACACAATTCACAAACAAGCTGGCAAGCACAGATTCACACCAATACAAACATATTCTTAAACACACAAAGTGAACTCAGGTCTTTGTGTTACAAAGATCCACATTTAATAATGAATCATATAAATATTTATTGCTTAAATGACAAGGGTCTAATGTAAAAATTGTATAAAGTGAGTTGACCAGTAGCATACAGTTTAAATGTGCAACCATATGCACTGGAACTGGCCATTTTCGCAGCTTCCATTGGTAGCTGTGAGACAAATATATATTAATAAAAAATAAGACACATGCTCTGTATAATCAAAATGTCACTGTTAACTAGAACGTCTTAGTGACATAATGGATTTGTTCATGAATTTTGAAATTCCCATGCTGCTAGCATTAACTGTGGTTCATTTTAACTGAGTGTAATATGATCATTAATAAATAACTACGTTTTACATTTACTGTGTTCATTTGCATTTGTTCAACTAAGTTTTGAAACTGTTAAATTTTCATAACAGCATTGATCATTAGTTTGGCGTTATTGAAATTTTACATTACGTCTGAATTCCTTGTCAATATTTCCTTACTGCTTTACAGAGCTTTGATATTATTCTAGTAACTGGCTGCTATGTTGGAGATATTGCAGTAATTGGTAAACGGACTCTATAGGTCCGAATATGTCAAATTGATAAAGAAAAAGCAAGACACTATCATTACTACAAGACTGTTATTCTTTTAAATCTTATAACATTGTCAATTAAAACACCAGGAGCTGCTGTGCAACTATATAAAAAGTAGGCCTTACCATAGTAAATGAACTCTGGGCTTTGAACAATTCAGACAGACATGTGACCTGCACTCTGAACACATTGACAAGAGGCATTTACACAGTAATGGTTGTTATTACAACATTATGACATTACTGTTGTTAGGCCAGAGAACTGCTGCCACTGCCAGTTGAGTGACATCACAGGAACTAATCTTGATTTAGGATTTTTTTTAAATAGTTAAAAACATAAATGTAACCTAATTGAATTAATTATATATGTCGCTCAGCGCTACATGTGTGTGAAAGAGAAAAGAGGTACTAGACTACTAGACTACTCACACAGCATATAAATATATAAGCAGTTAACAATATTTAATTACTCTGATTCATGTTGAGTATTTGTTGATTGCTTGCTTACTGTATATGCTGTGGGCCAGGGCTTTGAATTCTAATTATTATACAGTATCTAAACTACTCACAGAAAACTTGTTTGTTGATTGTTATGATAATTATTAAAACTGAGTGTTATAATAATTTAAAAGTACAAAATAGATTTTTTTCAAAAATGCACACAGGTTATTAGCTTAAAGTCATAATTTTAATTAAATTGTCCACTATTTGTCATCTTCCCCTCGAAGATTTATTTTGTTGCCACCTCATTTGTTCCATAAAAGTATTTATTTTCCTGCTGATATAAGAGCAACAAAGGCCACTTGTTATTCACCAAGTGAGAAATGACATAAAGTTGCATGTGCAAAAAAAAAAAATCCTATTTATCTTGCTGTTTGCATTTTTGCAATGCCGATCATATTCAAACAGCTCTTTGAAGAATCTTCACTTTTTTGTCAAATAACTTTTGAGTATTGTGTTGGATCATGCAAAACTAAAACCCATCCTGTGATTGTATGCCGTCTACTTGGGTTGAGGGGCTTTACAGAATAAACTAGCTCCTTTTGGCTGCATTGGAAGACAGAAACTGTGCTGACTTCCACACTTTTCAAGAGAATTCTACATTTGTATGGCTGAATCAATACAATTAAAATTGCCTTTCGTGTTAAGCAGTTTGCCTTCCAACTCAAAGTGGGGACCTCAGCAAAGTTGTTGTTTTCTCAGTCTACACCATTTACCTCAATTCTATCATCACTGACAACCTGCTTGCAAACTTCAAGGCCAAGTGTGCATAAAACAAATCATTTCAGGGTGTCAGCAGATAATGTGAAGTAGTGATGCAAATCTGTTTACCACTTTTTCTTTCACTACATTAAAGGTGCTTTTGTGTTGTGTGCTTTGATGGCATGTCATAAAGCAAAAGTGTGTGTGTGTGTGTGTGTGTGTGTGATTTGTGCGGGCTTGTGTGAGGGAGAGAAAGGCAGAGAGAGTGATTAAGTCGGAGCTTGTTTATATGCATTTGCTTTAAGTGTGAGCAGGTGGATTTTGAGGAAGCATCTGCTACCTTTAAGTGGTTTTGAAGTTTATCTGCATCGCATTTCAGGCTGTGAAGTGAATATGGGGGCTAATTATGATTAGTCTTAATATTGAATTGTGGGTATACAGATAACAAGAATGTGTTACTCCTTTGATGCTGTGCCTTCACTCATTATAAATGCTCCATTAGTTGAGTGTTTGTCACCGATGCAGCCTTAACTTGTTCTTTGTTTCCGAATTTACCGGGTGGGAGATGGCATCCTGGTTCTTTTTCATTTTGCCTCTGTAATTTCAGACAACACAGGAAAGTTGTAACAAAAGTTGCCTTCTGGAGCAGTGTCTCTGGCTGACACTGTTTATCTTTCAGAGTCTCAGCTTACTCTCTTGTTCAGCAGCTCGCTCTTTAATTATGATTAGGCTGTTCACACTTTTCACCCTCCTCATCGCTCAATTACAGCCCAATATTGATTTGTTCCCAGAGAAACCATCAAGGATGCATAACCAGGAAATCACTGATGTGGTCTCTAATATGATAAATGTCTTTTAATCCAAAATTACATTAAAATACCATCTTACACTGTTATTATTCACTAAATTAATGATTACAATTAACTAGTTTGGCAGTTGGAATGAGACTGGCCCTTGTTCCGCTGTTGTTGGTCATTTTGCTCTAAAACTTTGTCTTCATATTTAATGAACCCATTTCTTTAATGGAACTTATTGTTAAATAACAATTTATCATCACACCTAACAGAGGTTTGTTTGGAATCTTTTGTTCCTTAAAGTAAAAAAAAAAAAAAAAAAAAAAACTCCCCGAGGCACACATACAGTATAAATAGGATCCTGGAGTACACTACATTTCATAGCAGTCAGTTGGTTATAGATGGTAGCTGCAGTGGCACCTTAACTTGAGTGCATCGTATAGTGAGAGCACACAGGCTTGCGGGCTAGTCCGGCCACAGAAAGAGAGCATGTGGCAGTGTCAGCAGCCTAGTGTGGCATGGCCAGGTTTCCTGGGGCGAGGGCTGTGCTGTGCTCCATACGGAGGGCTTGTGCTGGGAGCCCGGGGGCCATGCAGTCCCAGGTCAGCAGATGGGCCTGTGATTATTATTTCCAGGCCTGTCTTACCTGACCACTTCCTCACTCCATGAGCAGCTGTTTCACTCGCTTCACTGAGATGCTACGTGAACAGCCATTTTTCTTCTGTTCTTTACTTTGTACATAGTATAAATCTTTACTGTGACCCTGCTCTGGGCTCCATCCACCTGTGTCTTACCTTGGGCAAAAGCTCCCCTGGAGGATTGTTTTTCTTTTTTTCTTTACCAACCCAAGAAAAAAGACTATTAGGATTCTTTTCCAGACAATAGAACACAGGAGTAAACTTATCTTAATTTGAACACCAAAGCCTCTGTCAGATTTTCACTTTGCACTATGTTGTAAAAAGAAACCAGAGGCAGTTTGTTGACATCCCATCAACTGCAGCTGCACTCATGACTTTGTCTACTATTTGGTTTTGATAGTAAATTATTAGTAATTTATGGTGACAATCATGAGCACTGTTGAGATTTGATATAAAAAATATTGTTTTGTTTGCTCTTGACAATGTGAAATGGATGTCATAATCGTTCAGATTAATGTTGATATATCGCAGGTTGTAAGAAAATGCAGTTTTTTATAGACTTTGTCAGGTTTAGCAATCACATATTGCAGACTATGGTGCTTTTGGATGAATACCCTCTTTAGTCAACCAATTCATCACACTGCAGGGAATATTGTTCTACAGCACCTGGTGTTCAGACTATTTCTGTGTTCTAAACACCGTTGGTACAAACCATTTGTTCTCCATCCAACAATGCACACAAAGCCTCATTACTGCTCCATTATTCTTGGAGAATTTTGCCCCTATCTTAAATTACATTTTATAGAACTAATTATTAGATATTTTAAATTTGCACTGTGTTTTAATGACTATAGAAATTGACATTTAATATTATTATTTAACATGTCTTCTGTCTGGATGCTGGATAGAAAAATAATACAGCTGTAAATGTTCTGAAGCTTAAAAATGTCCTTTTATGAGATTTTTTCTTTTTTTTTACTTTTTGAGCAGAGTGTAATATTGGACATCTAAGTCTTTGGTTCAATATACCAACAGACAAAAACAGCCTTTGGTCTGAAAGAACAACATCAAAAGTAATATCTTCATTGCACTGCAATCCAAGAGAGAATTATTTTTCCAGAGAACAAATGCTTTTAGTAAGTAGTTTAACAGCAAGAAAAACCAACTGAAGGGAAACATTTAACCAGGAACACAAAGAGAACTGCTGAAGCAGTTTTAAGCCCCTCAAATCATTCAACATAGATTCAAGCACTGAATGAAAAAGCAGAATCTGGCTTACTTATTGATGAAAATGAAATGGCTGAGAAAGGGGATTTCTTTGAAAAGTGAAACATTAAATAATAGATTTTCTCAACTCTATAAACACTAAATCCAAAGAGGCTAGGGGAGGGGGCAGAGCACATTTTGACTGAACTAACTCCGCTTGCACTGTGATGGAATAAAAAAAAAAACTTTCCTTGCTAGGAAATAAGGGAATACACCTGTAAGGTCAGGTGGCTGGCTTTCAGCATAAGGCCCCAGCTGCTGAGCTGTTGATCAGACACTGCTTTTCACACAGCTGGTACATTTAGACTCCCAGCCCCTCCCTCAAATCCCACAGTGTGCTCTCAAGGAAATGTGTGGAAATGAATTATGGAAATTTCTGATGGGAAACTTGGTGTATTAGTGTTTCATTTAGCTTGCTCATATCCTAAAGCGCTGCTCCAACCTACGAGGGACAGAGCTGGAAATATAACTCTCAGCGGCAGGAAAGCCCACAGGGGTGCGTCTCCCAGTCAGGGCACGGGCCAGTCGATTTATCTGCCAGTGGCCTGGGCCTGTCTGATACAAGCTCTCTCACAGGTGGATTTATCACCATTGCCTGGAGCTGCAGGCCTACAAACTCAATACAGGCCTCCATTTTTTATACTGGCTAAGCACAACAACCTCTGGTAACTCTCCTCAACCTCTGAAATTCAGGGTGCACTCCTCTAGACATGTTTTATTTGTGTCAGTGTTCTATATGGAAGATAGTTCAGAAACTTAAAAGGCAAAAAAAAAGTTCATTGGGCTTGCACACTGTACATGTCAGTTCAATTGTTTGAGTTGCAAATACATTTGTACGCTTTTGCTTTTTATTATTACTATGGCCAGTCAGTGTCATCCCCCTGGAGAGAGTTCTTACATGGTGTTTTTATGGTATCTTTTTTGGTCAAGTTATGCATGTTAAGAGAGATGAGAATGAAGGAGGTTGTGCCATTTGTATTCATTTTATTATTAAATAACACATTTAATTTAACTATTCTTAACTAAAGTCTAAAGTTTCTCCTGTGATAAAAAGTATTCACACGTGCTGTATGATACAGAGTAATCTGCTGTTAATCATTATCTTTAGTTTAATCTACAAACATGTACTTTCTCAATCTTTTCATTTAGTAGCTCTGTTTGTTAGTGGCAGGTAGTGCAGGCTAAGTTTGTTAAATTCAAATGTTAGTTTATTTATTTTAGCTATAGAAAGCATGATGTTGCACAACATGAGCATGGACATTTTTATAATTCTGTTAATAATTCATTAGCACTTCCTATGCAGCACTGCAGTTTTGTGCATCTGTTATTCCGTACACTATTTTAATTTTACTATTTTTTATTTACTATTTTACTTTTAATGTTGTGGTGCTAATGTACCATATACTACTGAGGGCCCTGTTGTGCCCCTTATGTAAGTGCAATAGAAGAGAGGAGAAAATGAATTTGCCACAGGTGTGAGTTTTCCCAGAGAGGGTTGAAAATGTAAGACTTCATAAACCGTGTGTGTAAGGAAGGCCAGTGTGCTCAGCCCACTCTGAGGCATCACCAATGCAGGCTTTTCCACCAAAGTGAAACAAGACAACAAGAAATTGACAGAAAGGCAGTTTTCTTTTGATATATTTTGCTTATGCCATGCATCATGTGGGGTCAAACAAGACTGAATAATTATCTGAAACCCATTTCTCATCAGTACAGATGTAAGTATTGTTGAACACAAATAGAGCTTCTAAGACATTGACCGCTTGTAATAAAAGTTTGGTAGAAAAGTCCCAGATTAAAAGGCCAATAAACACCTTAGAAAAATTTTGTGTAGTGAATGGGTATCATCACTCCCAGTACTATAGTATGTTCTGTAGAGTTTGAAATTACACAAGAGATTCACCTCTTCTGAACATTTAACTTTTTTCCTGCAGCAGTGTCCATTGCAATTATTTTATGGCCTCCTCATTGTTACATTATTAGCCTGCGAGGGCAGGACCTCTCTTTCTGCCGTAAAACTTCAAAGGTCAAAATCGATTGCTGTAGTGTTAAATCGGACTGTATAACTTGTAAAAGAGTTTTATAGCCATGCCAGTTATTCATTTCTTGTATGAAGGGCTGTCTATAAAAAGCATAACCTTGACCTTACTCCCACTACTAATGCTGCATAGGAGAATAATGCATATATTATTTTTTGGGGAGTTTTAGCTTTTTAAAGTTAAAACTAAATCTGTGCTAAGTAGTGCCTCTAAAGCATCAATTTTGTCCAAACTCATTGTGCTGTACAAATACACTGTCGGCTCCATTTTGATATCAAATATCTGTTTTCAGAAACACATTGTTGTAGCCAACTGGTACCCATGTAGGAGGCAAACCCTTCGGCCAGCGGCAAGCTGGTCCCAGCCTGCTGGCAGCAGCAACAGCGTGCCCACTTCATGCGTTAGCCACACCTCCACTCACAGTCCATTACGCCAGCCTGCGGTGCATACCTGGCAAACACCACAGCGGCTTGCAAAGGAAGATTTATACCTGGTGCTTGACCTACTTGAGTTTGCATCTATATTAGAGAAGGAAAGGGCTTGGTTGTGGGAGAGAGAAAGGTCACAGAGATCCCAGGTCTTCCTCTGATGCATCAGAATGATGGAACTGGCTAATTTAATGAGCAACAGTTGTCCCTTTGGCTGCTACAGATGGTGCACTGCAGCTCTCCTCAAAGCTGTCTGGAAACAGCCTTCACAGTGCACACATCATCCACTAACATGGGCACGCTGTAATAGTGTACAGGTGCAAACTGAACATATGAACATTGGTTTAAAATGGAAAGAACTGAAAATGTAGTTTGTTTTACAAATATATTTATAGCATCCGTATTAACAATTCGGTTTCTGGGCTGTGTGATATGATGATATATATTGTATGGCGATAGAAACACCTATCATTTCTTATTATATTATTATATTCTTTTATTATATTCCTATTTGTCTTTTATTTATTTCGTCGTAAGAGGTTTTATTGTTGTAGCTTTTTTCCAAACAGCAGTGTAGCAATATAAATACCCATGAAGGAGATTGTAAGTAAATTTGTGTTTCTAAAGACTCATTCTGCCCACAGACCAAATGAAGCGGCATTAAACATCCTTCTGATGAACAGTTGCAGAGCTGAGCTTATGCTTAACTGTGAAAATGTACAGCAAACATTCATTTCTTTTTCTACTCAATATTAGCAACACAGCTACAGCTGCTGAAAGGCTACCAGGAGCTTCTAGCAACTTTTAAGCTGAAATATTTGGTATACAAACTTTAATATATGAGATCTTGTTGCAATTCAACCAGCCATAAATTTTAGTACACCAACTTTGACCATTACATGAGTTTTATTGCTTCTCTTGTGTGACAAATGCTTCACTCATGGCTGGATCTTCAAGCAATGAGCAATGTTAAGAATTTAAATGAATTGCAACTTGAAATGCTAGTAAGCCTGCACCTGTGAGCCAGTGTGCCCTCAACAAACTGACCCCACTCCCACTTAAGCAAGAAACGGAATTTAAATAACAAGCATATATTTTTTTGACTTTGTTAATTGAAAATTTGCGCAAGGATTCTAACAAGAAAACAAATAAATTTTGAGTAAGTACTGATAATTTTGTCAAGCATGTAATTCAAATTATACTAAGACATTGTCCTTCCTTTGTGGTAATTTGACTGAGTATAATAAAAAGACTATTATCAGGATATATCACTGCATAACATTTTCATTTAATTTGATAGGGGATGTATGTATTGTTAACCTCTTACTCCCCTTGTAATGCCATCCCCCATGATGCGGTCATCCAGTCTTTATAATTTAGCTTTAAATAGATTAAACAACTCTCTTCATAGAACACATAAAAATAACAGCCAGGAAATAGACTCTTTATGATCGAAAAGTAACATTCTAGATGACTCAACACTTGCCTTAGATTAAACATCTGGTGACTTTCTGAACTTGACTGAAATTTAAAATGATTTTGGAATTGCTTGCCTTCATAACAGCTTATAGTCTGGGTTTAAATGGATGCTCAAAGTGAGGAAAGGGGAAAAGGGAAACTGTTATCTACCAATGGAAATGTCCCATTAAATTCCAAAGTATCAAAAGCCATGCCTTTATTGCCAGTCTTTGTCATCGAACCTACACTTTACAAATTTACTGTATTTCATTATTTGAGAAAATTATATTCCCCATATGCTCTTCTTGAATTTGTATTTCTTTAAAACATTACCACCAGCTTTTAACAAACTTACCTTATAGTCTTGATCCTGTATTCTCAAATCTATTATGAGTGTATGTATGTGTGCATATTTGAATTGTATATCTATATTATTATCATTATCTAAAAGTCAAAACACATTAAAAGGTGATGTTAGAAATATAAATACTTTGTGTATTTTTTTTAATTATGTGCTTCTAGATGTGACTGATATATCTGATTATCTCAGTCTAAAACCAGTATTACTGACTTATGAGAATTACTCAAAAAATGTTTAGAGAGAATTAAGGTCTAATGGAATTATGGGCTGTGAATAAACACATCTTATGTCACTATTTGTCAAGTAAAAAGTTTAGAGTAAACAAGTTAAAGGGAAAATCTATTTATTGAAGTGAATTTATTTTTAACAACTGCTGGGAAGTTGTATCATGATTTTTAACCTTAGAATCCAAATTTATATTCGTTTTAAAGTGTTTACTTTAGCACTGCCATATTGAATTAATCCTCATTGAAAAGTTCATGGTACACAATGTTTTTCAAATAGTTAAAGCTGCAACAACAACAGCATTATTTTTTTTTCCTACAGCAACATTAAAACACTACAGGTAAGTCACCTGGCACTAAACCTAAAATAATTTGATGTCTGTGGAATGAGACGCAGGAGAAATGTGTTTGTGCGCTAGGTAATTTGCATGATAGAATAACCTTCCTTGTGTTTGGAGAAAAAAAAGAGCTAATGTATTCAGTGTATTTGTGGTCATGCTCTTCAGTTTTTTATCACCTAGAGACTAGCATTAAATCACCTCACTGGGGGAATGAGTCGCAGGAAAGGAAAAAAAATGAAGCAGCTTCTGGATCTAATGAATTCCTGGGAGAATAAACACGCCTTTGAATAAAGCCCTAATCACGAATTAAGTGGTTGTTGCCACCATACCTTTGTAGAACATACCCACAGACACGGACCTGTAAATGTGTGTGTTCAAATTATTTCTTTAACTCTTGCAACAATGGAAAAAAGATAAGGGGTAAGCTACCCAGCTCAGCCAGTCCGTGTTTAAAGATAGGGCAGGGCTCATTTCCGAACTAATCCCCTGTTTCAATCCCCGCTTCATTTGCTCTGTGCAGACTGCAACTTCAAGGGTCAAACTGAAATAACAGGGAAGCTGTCCATGCTGTTTGAAGGTCACCTTTAGCTTTCTCTCTTTGCAATTCAGATCATAATAATAATGATATGTTACTTGATACAGAATATGAAAATAAACCAGTCACAAAGGGGCTCACGACAAACTGCCTGTTCATGACCGAGTTATTTTCTGTACCAATATTGGCCCACAGACTTGTCTCATTGAACAAGGTAGAGCAACCAGCAGAACAAAGACTGGGGTAAGTTTTTCTCAGTGAATAATCCCACTGAGCCTTCTTTGAAGGAGTTCTTACACCAGGAAGGTGGATAGGGCAGATTTTAATCAATACAGGAAAACAAGAAGCTCAGGGGACGTGAGGAGCCTACCAGTCAGGATGAAGATTAAACACCTCTGTCTAAAACACACTCAGCTCATGTCAGAAAGCCCTGCTAACTTCAAATCCATCTATCAAAATGGTATCAAACTGTGTTTTTCTAACAAAGCAATGTTATATGACATGTATTCTCCCCTACAGCTGTAGGTGAGCAAGTGGATCATAAATCATTGCAGACAATGCTCAGCTTGACCTCTAAACGGTTGTATATCAGGCTATTCTGAATCAGTGTGGATGTCTTTTGGCCTCAATAGCTACACTTACTTTATTTGAGCTTTGAACAATGCAGACTTAATCCCAAAGGGCGGATTCTGCATAGCAATCTCTGGTTTTGTCCAACACGTCTTGTTGTACTTTTCAGGTAGATCTGAGAGGCGACAGTGTACGGCACCACCTCTAAAGGCTTAGAGTGTACAAAAAGCTTTTGAAATTAGCTTATGACTTATGACTGACTGAAAAAAACGGGGCCGTTCATGCAATAGTTTTTGTATTCATATAGAACATATGAATTGTGCTGAACAAAATAGTGCATTAATGGCTTGTTTTTTTGCAAATTAGTCAAAAGCTAATTTTAAAAAAGAAAGTAAACTGTAGTTCATCTGTCTGTAAAAAACAGCATTCCTGGGAAATGGAAGAATCTTAGATGCAGTGATGAAGGTCGCTGTTTTCAGGGCCTTTGCACAAGTAGTGTTATTCTTTTGTGTTAATTAGACACTCCCAGTCATGTTGGCTTCGAGGCTGGTTTTGCTGTGAAATAATGTCTTTGATTTAAAGATCCAGCACTCATGAGAAGGGCTTGTGTGATAAAGCCATGCTCAGTTGGGGGACCAGACCCCCCAGCTCTTTAAAGACAAACCCACACACACATACTTTACACCTCTTTCTCTAGACTTAAGGAGAGCAAGGAAAGGGACAGAGTCGCCTGAAGTCATCATGCTGTTCATTTCATATGCAGCCTCATCACTTTGACTTATTTAGGAAGATGAAAGGCAGATACAGTAATATTTGAAGCTGTGTCCACCACGGCTGAACAACATAAGAGAGAAGTTGCAGAGAGAAGTTTAAATTTGTGTTACGAGATATATACCATATCAGAACATGGTGGCTGGAGCATGAAATGCAGCACAATAGGAGAAGCAAATGCTGTCACAGGCCCGTCTAAGGCTGAGTAGACTCAGGCCTTTTCTCAGAACTGTAGGTCACAGTGAGAGGGCCCGGCTGAATAATTGATCAATCAATGTGCAGTGAAAACAGAAACACAGCTTAGCACTATATTTCCCCTCTCTCCCTGTAATGTGCATTGAATCCCACAGATCCATCAGCTACATGCAAAGCTCTGCTGAGCTGAAAGGCCTCCAAGTTTACTTCAATTATTCAGCATCCCTCCAAGATTATGAATAATTGAGCTAAAGTATGTTCCGTATATGGCCATGTACTGCTGTAGACAGCACCCACTTCGTAGATGTGTGGGAGATCGGTGCTTGTGCGAAACAGTGTGCAGACGCAAACTTTTAAAGCCACGGACAGAATGGATGATAGCCTTAACCTGTCACATTTATCGAGCTAAATTAAGGAATGATAAAATGAAGAAGACTGTTTGCAGAGTCAGCTATTACATTTTAATGGGGGGACCAGGCATGAGGCAGCTCCCTACCTTCCAACTTATTTAATTAGGCAAGCGCCATCCAGATAGGGGGATTCATAAGTAAACTATTAATTGTTTCCTCCATTCCTTGGCAAAGTTTTGGGCTCATGAGTATGTGTTCTCATTGGGGCTGAGAGTGAAAGGTGTTTAGTTTTAGCTGCCATCTGGTGACAGCCTGCACAGCCATCTTCGGTCCAATCACCCTCTCTGATGGTATGAATTGTGCCCAGGCCTCTGATGAAGAGTTGGGGTTCGGTTTTCTTGGCTTGAGAGGAGGAGGAAGCAGATGATACAATTAATTATCAATAAGTCCCCCAGTAAATCAAAGCCATTTTGGCAGCGCATGATAAAAAAAACCTACTGAACTGCCTGAGTCTCTTCATTGCCCATTCTCAACAACTGCTCTCTGACCGCTTGCCTCCAGTACAATCCACAAGGTGTTTGAATAGATTGTTCAAATATTTTCACTGTTGATTCTTTTTCTCTCGTTTTAAATATGAAGGCAGCTTTCTCTGTGTAGAAGTGGTGAACCACTTGACTGAGTGCATTCAGCTCTCCTGCCCATCACCCAGGCTGTAATGAGCATTGGCTGTGGTTGAGGCAGGGAGGCTGATAGTAGCTCATTATCTCCCTGCCCATGCTGGCCTCTGTGTTCGTGTTTGTGGTGAGCCTCTTCTTTTCTCATTGTAGGGTAAACATTTACCCAGTGGAGACAGGCCTTGACCATTAGGCATTGGGGAGCTGCGGTAATGGAAAGAGGGCCCACTGGAGTTCTGCCCACCACCCTCTTTAACAGAATAACTCACTCACGCTCACTTTGGCACAGACCCTTTATTGGAATTTACAACTGTCTGGGGAGTATTCCTGCACAGAGGTTGAACTATGGCTTTGGCCTTACAAAGCAAAGGCCATTAAGTAGGGTTTTTACTAGCCTAAGAAAGCTAGACAGACTTCATGGACAAGCTATGAATTTTAAAACTGCCAAGAAAAATGTGCTCACAATGTTTTAAAACACAGAGCAGCATGCACCTTTGCCACAGTGGTGTTGGTGGTCATTAATAACAACATTATGGTGCTTTTATTGCGAAATAGATCCCTTGAGTGTGTGTTCATGAACACAGACTGCGTAAGCTACGACAACGCTGAAGACAACAGAGAGAGGTGATTTGAAAAATGCCATAGTTGTATATGTAAGTATTTGTGTTCATAGGAAATAGTTTGGGTTTCTCTTATCGTTTAAGACAATACAAGTAGGGCTCTAACTGGTGAGACAAGTGACCGTTTTGCAGACCAAGATTGTGTTTTCATCGACTCCCCTGCTGCGTGTTGGAAAAGCAACACATGTGATAGTGATGGAGTGTGTGCAGTCCTTCATCCTTATATTAGGGACTCTGGGGGGAGGAGTGGGGTGAGCTCTCTAGGGTAAGAGAGCCTCATTAGGCAGCCACTGCCTCCCCATAACCCAGCTGGGTCTGAGTGCCAGCAGACTGGGCAGCCATCTCTCCCTTTATCTCTCACTCCTCTCGCCCTCTTTATCCATCCATATTAGAAACACTGAACTGCTTCCCTGACTGTGCAATAATATTATACTCTGTTGACTTGGTTAATTATCTGTAAATACTATGTGCATGAAGGATACGTTATCTTTGAATTACTAGTTAGTAAAAAGGAAAAAAGAAAAAGATCATGTTTGTTATTTTTTTAAACGTAGTTGCAGCCCTGTCTTAACACTGAAGCTGAATTCATTATCTGTTTTGTACGCTGTCCAAATAATTTTCAGTTGTGCGTATGATTGTTGTTTTTGTACCCCTTCACACACCATTAGGAGCCAAGTGTAAAGGATGATTTCTCAAAGAGGTTCTCAAGAAGCTACTGGGCACATGCTTGTTAGTACTCAGTTGAGCCTCCCTTGATGTTCTAGTAATTATACAGTCAATTAGCAGCCTCAGTGTGTCTGTTGCCTTAAAGCTAATATTTTATTATTGATGCCATTGCTCTTACAGCTTAGGTGTGCAAACGTACTGGATTTCGTTGGGCTTAAGCTACAAAACAGTGAATTGCAATACTCTGAAGTTGATGATTTAGTAGACTGTCCTTCATCCAGAAGGTCTGAGTTCAGGCCCCCATGACAGGATACATCCATCCTTTTGAAGTGTCCTTGAGCAAACATGAGACTCTCTATGAACCCTGGCCCCTCTGTTCTGTTGCTGACCCTATACTTTGACCACTCTACAGGGGGAAGGCAAGCAGATAGATGAACTTCTGTGCATAGAGAGAAATCTCGAATATAAAAAGACAATACAATATAATCTTAAAGAATGATGTTAAAATAATAAAATACCTAAAAATGTTTCATAAAATTTCATTTGTAGCCTTCAAAAAATAAAACTAAAATAAAAAAAAATAAAAATTGAATTATGCTTTATTCAGCAGTGGCTATGCTAGGGAGGTCTGCTCAAATTAGTGCCTTTCCCTTTCCAAGGCTATGGGCAGCCTTTCTCCAAATTAAGGCTGGTAAGCGAGAGAGTCAAATTGGAATTCCGATTCTATTAAGAAGTCATGCCCAGCAGCAAATAATGCCAAATGGGCCCAGTGCAAAGGGAAAGAAGACCATTATAGTGCAAAAATATTAAAGCAATGCTGATCTATGTGCTGAAGATAAACTTAGCATATGTCTCCCAGTGCGGTCTGGCCAGGGCCTGCAACAATGAAGACGTCTTTTTTGGAACTTGATTAAAACGACACGTTGAGATCAAAGTCAAATGGCTCCCGAGCACTGCAGATGTGATGAAATCTTTTACCCCAAGAAAGAATAATACATTTCTTTGATAATAGCTGTGTAACATGAAACAATGCATACATTCTGTTTCAGCAGTTTTATAATTAACAAGACCCTCGATTGGAAATATGGCCAGTTGTACGGTAAGTAGAGAGAATACAAGGCACTAACTGAATATGTTGTTGGTAGGAAATGTTCAACAGAGAGACATTATCTCCTGCAAGAAGACGCCCAAGCATCCCTGTGCGTCTATTATGTTCCTTATATGCAGCTCTTGCCTGTCGATTTCTCATTTAAAGCTGTTTGGCTCCTGACAGTTCATCGGGTTCTCATCTCCGGGCCAGGGATGAGCCATCATCAGACCACATCAGGCACGGAGAGGCAATCACTGCTGGGCCTTTTTTAGTCATGGTGTGTTCTCCCAATGACAAGCCCACTGGCTGTGCGTTGGCTCTGGGTGTGTTTGTCTGCCTGCCCCCACAGTGGAACTTCTTCGAGGTACGCAGATAGAGACAGCAGTGGAGACAGACAGAGTCAGACACATCAGGGTCATTCATCTGTAACAGTAACCAAGCAGTGTATCACACCAGCCCACCACACTATCAGCCTGCAACACGCTGAGAGATATACCTGAGGACTGTCATACTGTCCACAAAGCAGCCCGGCACCAGCACCCACAGGTGCCTCATTCCGAGTAGACACAGACTGGTCTATCATTGCCTTGTCAGAGAGATATGTTACTCTACAGCTCCAGTTTGTTGGGCTGCAGATCTGTTCAATCATGTAGAGAGCTGGAAATATGCACAGGACCTGTGAATATGTGGGTGCAGAGTGAGGGTGATTTATACTGTGACATGTGGTATTTCTGTAGATATTTTACAGAAGTACTTAGTAGTTTTTATAACAGTTTACAGTTAGCATCAAAAGACATTTCTTTCATGGTTATGTAATGTAGTGACGGGTTGAGGAAACACAGTAATACTGTTGTTAGGGAGGACTTTTTGTATTAGTTTTCAAATGTGTAATGGCTGGGTGTCCTGATTTTAATGTTGAACTGTCATTTCCCAGTGTTTGTAATCTTGTTGTTTGTTCTGTTAAAGTTGCTGACAGTTCTGAGAAATGTACAATATTGTACATACATTAAGTCACTAAAACATTGACATGTTCAGTTTTTATAGTTTATCCTAAATCCTAAATACATAGAATACATGATTGGACTCTGTGGTGAAAAGTTTTAATATTGGTACAGTATTACTACAAAGATTATAATTTTTTTACTTACTTGTAATAGAAGAAATCTTTTGGAACTGAGTCAAAGAGGAAGATGTTGCTGGTGGCTATGTCTTTTTGCTGGCAGACTGTTCTATCTGGGGCACCACAGGTGTAAAGGGATATTCTTTTAACTGGCTTACTCACGGCAACAGAGATATATATACGTTTGCAGGGTATCAAAGGTTGGTGTAAACAGCTAAAGCCAAGTAAGAGTTTTAGCAAAGTATGACCTATAGCAAGGTTACTTTGTGCATGTAAACAGTTTGTACATGTATGCATTCGTTAGGCTGTGTGTTGACTGTGCAGGTGTGTTTCTTACCGGATGATTTAAAGTATTGATGATTTACACATTGAGGAAGGAGAGGGAAGTGGCAAAGGTGCAGAAAGGAGAGACAGGAAGGCAAAAATTGCATTTTGGAATATATTGAAATGCTTTGTTGCTACAACTCTTACATTACCATTTACTTGGGTTGTGATTCTGTCAGCCTAGTTGCTGCGCACATTCAGCTAAAGTCTTCTTGTAATATGTAATAAATTAATTTTGTTGTACTTTTAAGAATTAAAGAGGAAGCTGAAGCAAAAGTTCACACATTCTAGTCTTGCAGTGTCTGTTACTGTACCTTTGTCTTTATTAGAGCATATAAAGATTTATGGAATATGTACGGACCTTGGAAGAGAATATAAAATGTCATACTGAATTGTTAAGTAGTACTTTATTCTTTATCTAGACAGTATGCCTGTCTCTGTTTCCAAATATTCTAATTCTAAACATTATAATTCAAATCTTTACATAAGTCATATACCTTACCTATTATCACATAAACACACAATCATAATTTAAAGGATCGAGCTTCAAATTTTTTCTTTTTAAAAAAACATCTAATAATTTAATTTAAAATGCATTTACACAATTTATTATGCTATGCAGCGGTGTTTCTTCCCAATGATTAATTCGATGGTAAGGTGCTGTGAGACTTGTCTGGCAGCACTTTACAATGCCACACAGAAACATCCTTACTGTGGCTTCTAGCCTTAATGTATTTGCAGCAGAAAATGGGACATAACAAAATCATAATTTAATTGCTCCAGTAACTTGGCAAGCAACGCTGTTATTATATCCCACCCATTCTCATTAGGCAACCAATCTCATAAAACCACCAACAGCAACTGAAGACACTTCAACACTAAATAATATCGTTACCAAGTGAAGAGGCAGCTTCACATAGAGTTCCACTTTCGGAAGCCACCGATTACTTGTAGAGTGACTTCTTTGTGTAGCTACCTGGGCTCTAGGTTTATTTTTACCCTCCCTACGTCCCTCCTCATTCTTTAGCAGCTTCAGGAGATGGCGTTAGTTTGGCTTCATCTCTGACAAAAGATAAATGAGCTCTGGGTCTGTGGTGATCCACTATGGCTGCCAGGGGGTTCCAAAATAGCAAACTATTTTTCATATGGAGCGAAGTGATATGGAGTGCGATGCAGCAGGCGCTAACATTTACCATATCATAGTATACGGGAATACATTTCATGCTTTCTTTTTTGTTTCTTTTACTTTCTACAACTTTCTGTTTATATTAGAGGGTTGCAAGATATGGCAATTAAAATGTTCCAAGTATGCACTGAGAGCAAGCTAGATTGTGTTTTTTTTTAGAGTTTGACAACAACAGTTGGTTAACAACAAAAAAAATTAAGTTATTATCCAGGCAGAAATGATTCAGCATTGTTTTAAGTGTTTTAAATATATATTTAAAGCACAAAAAGTCATTCTTTCCTCTGGTCTCAGCATTCATGTGATATTCTCCTTTTCCTACGCTTGTAACAATGTGTAGTAATTAGGCTGGATTTGCAGAGCAGTGCAGTTGCTTTGATAGAATCTCAAAATTGGTCATTAATCACCTTCTCACCATGAAGCAGAAAAACAACAGTGATGTGTTTTCACAGGAAAAAATGTCCTGTGTCAACAGGAGATCCACCAGTGCTTGCTATCAGCTGAAAGAAACTTTCCCATTTAAATGAGGAGCTACAGAGCTTCCGAGGCTCTTTGAAGAGATGTGCTTGGCACAAACAAGAGCGGCAGCCTCTCCTGTGTTTTTAACAGCCGAAACATAGTTGACACCTGATGGGTGATCAAACACAAGCCATCTCTCCCCGAATCCACATGGGGGCTCATCTTTTTACTCCTCTCTCTACAGATAAATCTGCAGACCACGCTGCTGGGACACCCCTCCACTCAATATTTACTAAAGGTTTGATCACCTGACTGGATGCACTGTATTTGTAAAGGCAAATACATTTGTTGGTTTTGCAGCATTTGCACTCCCACTACATGCCTGCCAGTGCTGCGGATATAAAGCCACCCACCATGTTTTAAGTCCCACTATAGATTTTTCTGAAAGGACGAGTTGATGGCTAAATCACCTCAGGATAGAAACAAGCCTAGATTCCTCATGGGAATAGAGTGGGTTTGCGAAATGAACTCTTAGTGGTGCTCATAGAGAGGTCAGAGTTATTCCTGCTAGTGGGATTTAAGTTTTCCTTCCTCGTCCGTGTCTCAGTTCTTCTCCTTAATGATCCACCCTCGGTGTGGCACGCGCATACTCGTTAGAGCTGTATTAGCATGAGCAATACAGGAACAGGCGATCAGACGAAGTCAGACTGGCCACACAGGAGATGTGCTCTGCGAGGGCCTTTCTTTGTCACTGAGGTGAGATGATTTATGATTTATTTTCCAATAACTCCCAGCCTGCTCTGTGCACTGGGCCCTCCTGTCAACAAACGCCAGGCATGACTATCCCCCCTGCATCTTCCCTCCCACATCCACAGTTGAAGCTTCTCTAGTCCTTACATTCTACGTTGAGCCAAATTGGGAAGGGCTACAGCAGTTATTAATACATCTTATTTGTACATGTGCATGTCTGGTAATTGGAACAAGGGAAGGGATGGTGGTGAGATTAAAAAGCCATGAATGACAGAGCTCCAGTGGTGTTGGATTCAGTTGGAGGCTGGCAGGCTCTGCACACCTGGGCCTCCAGGCAGATGGTGAGGGTTGAGGGTTACGTAACACCAGGCAAAGCCATATGTCTCCCAACCACACAGAACCTTTAGGAAGCCCATAGATTGCCTCTGAATGCAGACCATGGGAGACTAGAGGGCAAATGTGTTCTAATCCCTGATCCCAGACCAGGTGTTGAGCAAGTTGCTTCTCTGTTCTTCTGCTCCAGGTATTGGCATCAAAACAGCTAATAACTGGATTGTAGTGTATAACAAAGGTAAGGATCGTGATTGCAGAATACACAGTAAGGTCTTGCTTTCAGAGAACCGTTGCATTGTAAATGCAATGCTTGATTACATATTGCTGACGATATGTTGTATCTCAGGGGTGAGACTGTAATTGTGTATTTGAAGCACAAATCAAAAGAAACACATTAAAATTGATCGGGGATGTAGTTCTGGTCCAGGCTAATTTCAGTTAATGTAAGTACCTTTTAAACGTTCAGTTTTGTTTACAAAAAAGCAAAAAGAAAGCTTGAAGAGGTCTGTTTGAACAAACCTTAAGCAATCTCCTGGCTGCTCTGCACCTTATTCTTAGCTAATTATCCATGGTAGATTTCCTCATTGTGATACAACTGCTTGACAATTCAAGGCTTAAAAAGACAAACACAGAGGCACATGCTCTATAGCTCACTGACATTTGAGACATTTTGGGATAGTTGCAATGCAGAGATGAAGCTTCCAGAGGAGATTAGTGAGCTAAATGGGAAACAAGAGTCGCTGCAGTGAGACAGGAGGATATGATTCTTCATTGTGTTAATCACAGTGGAACAGCCTTGTCGTCTTCACCAAACAATGCCATGGTGATGCTAATGGCACTGCCAACCATGACTAAGAGTGCACTCCAAATGATTGATAGCTAGAATCATATCAAGGTGACTTTCAGTCAGCTCCATCAGGTTGCTCAGTTTGATCGATAATCACCAACACATCTGAACATAGACAAGCCTGCCACACAAACTCATTCATCAGCATGTAGTCATTATATTACTCTTTAATGTAGTTTAACAGAGAGAAGAATTTCATCCTTGTTTGTCACAGACATGTAACATAATATACATTTATTCCAGCCGTACAAATAACAAAATTATCTATTAATGTGTGAGTGAAATCTAAGTACTTTTTACAACTACTTGTACTACTTGAATCCTCTGTAATATTACATTTTGCAATATATGTACTCCCAGTCTGATGTCCAAAGAGCAACACTGGAGCTGGTCACATCCGCTCTTAATGTGGATGTACAAGCAGGTCAGGCCAGCTGCAGAGACAAGAGCAATGTCTCTGTCCACTTGGCCCACTGCCCCTGCCTGTGCAGACAGCACAGTGTGCCCACAGGCTACAACAACTACACACAAAGAGTGCCCCATGTGCTACATCACAAATGAAAGATCAAACATCTATGTTCACCATAGGCTCTGAGAGCAAGCGCTTAATCACAGTGATTTTAATATGTTCCAGTTCATAGATCACCCAGAGTGTACTCCAGTTAAACTGTATGCTTTTTAAAATGCCTTTACATAATACAGCACACATTATGGCAGTGCTGCTGTAGAACTGTATGAGATGCTGTATACTCCCTTTCTTTCACATTATTTGACTTGGATTAAAGTCACAAATTTCATATTTTTCTAATGTAAAGTGTAAAACGCATTATACACTACATAATCAAACAGCACAGAAATATCATATATACATATACATTTTGAAGAAACTGCTCATATTGCAAATAATCAAAGCTTCACGTCACCCTGGGTCGAAACTGAGCCAACATCCACACAACAGAGAGTTCAGATATCAAATTTGAAAAGACAGGGCAAATCCCACAACGTGGCAACAAATAGCCCAATGGCAGTGACTCACCTCTTTGAGAGGCTTATACAAACCCAGGGGGAAGGTGATGGATTTTTTCCTTTACCTACAGTGAGCGGAGCAGATGCTGGAGAAAGATTCTGGACGTCACGAGAAGTAAAATATGAGTGCGGCTGTGTGTGTCTGTGTGTATGTGTTCCTACATGTAATGCTAGTTCACAGAGTTCTGGAGTTTCAATAACTTCTGAAAAACTTGGAGGGTAAAGAAGGATGAGAGGAAGAGATTACACACTATCATGGCATGAGGAGCTTCTCCCCAGGAAGGCCCAGATCTCTCAAGTTATATTTATGGGTTTGAAATTTTATTTATTGACACAGAAACAAATGGAATTGGAAAGTGTGTGTACAGTTAAATTATAAAGTGTTTCCCAGGTCATATTTTGTTTTAATCCTGGCATGTTACAAAGAAAAAAACTCTACAAACTCTTATTCCATTTTGTTCAGAGCTTGTTAGAGTGCAATGAGTACATATAATTTCAACCTTTAGCAAATTAGCTCATCAATTTAAAATGTGTTCTTCTCAAACCACATAATGATTATTCTGTTACAATAATAAATGTTTTTCAAGGAATAATAATCGGTTTAATTAGTTCTTGTTAGTGACAATCAAACAGTATTTTAACTTGATCACCTTACACAATTCAACATAATATAATATGCTCATTTACTGATCGTGAATGCGTTGAAAAAATAAAAAAAAACAAGCTTTGTATCTTGGCACACAAGTTGAAGCGAACTTGATTAACTCAGTCTTTCCTCTGTGCATTCTTTGTGTAAAACACTATACTCTGCTATTCATATTTAACAATTTTTCAGCTCGGTTAAGGCAGGCATTGTTTATTTTGAAAAGGTCATTAGGGCTGTAAAGAGAAGCAGGCTGTGTAGAAATGATTTGATTGAGGTAGTGGAGGTACTGTAGCTCCGGCACCGTGAGTTATGGACACCCAACAGAGAGGAGCCTCTTCATTAGTGGAGTGATTAAAATTGATGGAAACCTATGGAGCTCCAGCTCCCCTGAACTCCCTGGAGCATAGCTCTCATTCTGCGCTCATTTATTTGGGACTTTGTGTTGATCAATACAAGGTGCCTGCTGCTCACTATGGGGTCTGGCGGGGGAAAAAAAAACCCACCTAGGAAAAAGAGAAGAGACTTGTTTTGTTGTTGAAGACAAACATTACTGTGAACAATTCAGGCTTTAGAAAACCTTGGGGAAAACGACAGCTTTAGCTGATGTCTCTATGTAATTTTCTTTACAGGCTGTCTATTTTAGTCTTGGTGCATTTTAGACTGTTGTTTAGCAACCCACACTTTTTTCCAAAACATAGTTTGAAAAAGTTTGGTCAGAGTTAAATCTAAAGAAACAAATTTTAAAGAGCTCCATCTATAAAGCCTGTAATGGATTCATTCCTTCATTAAGCATTTGCATATCGTCGTTAGTGCTCATGAAGGATGTGAATGATGTTTACATTTTTTTTTTTTGGAAAATTATTATGGCTTTAATATAAATAATTTTAGATTATCTTAAAATTTTAGGCATTGTTACTCTCTGATTATACAGGGACTATAAAATACCAATCCTCCCATATATCAAGTGTAAGGCATTTGTAAACGGCTTTATGTTTTTCTATGGTGAAAGTAATTTTCTAATGTAAATTGGTGGTCTCTTCAGATTACTATGAATTTATTTAAAGCATATTAATTAAAGTTTGCGCAGCCAATACACTTGAAACCATAGCCGCTTAAAGGAACAGGAATTAATTTCTGGGGATTGGACCAGAGCCAGATAATGGGCAGAGATGCTGAACGGAGTCCAGGCTCTCTTTGTCTGTGTCCAGCTCTGCTCATTAGAGTGGTGCTGTGCAGCTCATGGCCCATCACTCCCCACTGCTATGCAGGGCCTTGCCTAAACAAACAGAGATGATGTGACTCACATGTCAGATGATTGCAGGAAATAAGTGTTTCTTGGGGTTTGGAACACAATACACATGTGAGCTATGACCTGGGTTTCGGTAAGATTACTTTGGAAATGTAATGAACAAAACTGTTTCTTGAAATTTCTTATCGTCACTGTGACCCTGTTGCATGTTCCAAATTACTGTTGTAATCTGATTCAGTTCATGTAAGAATAATTTGTTCAATATGCTGATTCCAATTAGCAATGCATCGATATGGTACACTGGATTGATATCAGCGCCAATGCTGCCCTTTCAAAACAGATCGGAAATTGGCTACACATGAGCAATCTACTTTAAATACTATTATAAACCTGGTTTTTATATCATAAATAAAATTTGCATGTTCATGTAACATGTCTTAAGTTGCAGTGAGGAAGTGATTTGGATCTCATATAATGCTATTTCATGTTTATGTAAAAAAAGACCATTAGCTAACACTGATTAGCCACAGCATTAATACGAGTGGTCTTAAGAATATCATGGAGGACAAGGCCCTAACCCTAACCCATGGCCACTCTGAGCAGCGTGCAGTTACACAGCTCTGTACATACCAAAATGTGATACACTGTGTGCAGAGGTGGTACAAGTACAAAAAACTGAATCTTTAAAAAAAAAAAACGATTCTCCACCAGTACCACTTCAAATCTTTTACTCAAGGTAAAGTACTAAATTTTCTACATTCTAGTTAGAGTACAAAAGTAAAAGAACCCCACTATAAAAACAAGGTATTTTAGACATTGGTTGTAGCAATTGTGACCAAAACATGTCCTGTAATTAAATAAATATTAAAATATACATTAACCACAAAAATCATATATAGTGCTGTTTAGAATTAGCTCAGAATTCAGCTCAAGAGTCTGTTTGTGCTATAAATTTATAGCTCATTTTCTAAACACCTTTTTACTTCTTGTACATATCTGTTAGTATAGATGTAGCCGAACATTACATTGTTAGACTTTTAGACTTTAGTTTTCATGCTCTTTGAAATATTTCACTTTCAAAGTTCTGGAGAAGCTAAGTAAGACTCCAAAAGAATATTCATATCTAAACATATTTTCTGTAATCTGTAATATTTTTAAATCAACCTATCATTAACATAAGTGAGCAATAGATGGCTACAATGCTTTCAGAACAACTTAATCTATCCATATGCAGTATTTAATTTGTTTTGCAACTTTGTTTTACCTGCTAAAAATCACCACACTCGAACTGAGCGCATCAAAGTCTGTCTACATTTAACCAATTCTACTAACATTTCCGTGTGTATGCCTTTTTTTGTTAGCTTTTTGTTTTGTTTTGTTTTTTTGCACAAATCCCTCAACATTGGCAAAGGCACAACTCAGAGAAAAACATAATTAAACTGATAATTAAACTGGGATTTGAGGATATCATAAAGTTGTTTTTATAATAACTACAAGTAATCGCAACCATTTTTATGTGAGCCTTCAACCTTTGACTATGTTATTATTTGGTCTTACAACTAATGAGGGAATTGGGTTCTGCTCAGTGTTTTTCCACACTGTGGAGGTTTAAGTATATGAACTTTAATGTTGGCAAAACTAAATTTTACATTTGTACACACTTTCTGATCAGGGAATGAAATGATGAAATAAACATTTACTGCTCAAATGCTAATGATATCTAAATTGTGACCAATACGTTTTAACAGAATTAAAATGACTCCCTTTGACTTGAGCCCTGTGATTTTTCTGTGTGGACATTTTGCCCTCCATAGCCCAGCGGATCCAGAGAGAGGCAGGCTTTGAGGAAAGTCTTTTTGTGTTAAAGCCTTTGAATATCTATTCTTTATGATCTCTATTCCCTCTGCTGAAGTTCAGAGTGTGCGTGAGCGGAGGAAGGGGAAGGGTGGAATCATAACACTGATGATGAGATGACACCGAACATACTTTGGAGAGCATTTTTGATTCTTTACACATTTTCCTAAACTCAGACAAATATATCCAGAAGCTATCACTGTATTCCATAAGCTGGTTCGATGAATAATGGTTGTTATGACAGGGAGCAGTGTCAATCAGACATGATAGCTTGAAGAAGTAAAATAAACATGAAACAAGACGAATAAAAAGAGAGTTATATAAAGCTCCCCTTGATGTTCAGCATCGTACCTCTTTACCCCTAGTGTGTCTGTTCTATAATGGCACAAAGTAGGGAAGGGTTGGTGCTGTCTTTTTCATCTCTCTTCCTTTTGTTAGTATGTTGAGCGAGGCAAAGAGAAGGGGAGAGTGAGGAAGGAGGAGGAAGAAGAGGGTGCTGGGGATTGGACCCAGTCCCTGCACACCCAATTAAAGGAATCTTCTGCTCAAAGACACAGTCTGGCAACATGTGTTCTGACATTTGTCTTCCTGAGTGTTGTGATTTACGGTACCATGGAGCTAAAGGCTAAATTAGCAGCCGCCCAACATCAGAGACCGCACAGTAATGTCAGATGGGCGAGGACTGTCAGAAAGGATCAGGCGGGCAGTGTGCTGCGGTCTGGTTTTCATCATCACATTCAACAGTATAGGCCGACGACTAGGCTGCTTTGTTGACACACTAAGTCTAAATAATATTTGCCATAATGTAGGAGCCACAAATTATATTTTGTGTGATATTTTTGACAACAAATTAAGAAAATAGTCAAGCATATTGAAACTGGATAATCAAAATAATTAAATTAAAGATATAATTAAAGATATAATGCGAATAATATAATTATACAAATACTAAATTTTCCAGTAACTTTTAGTTGTTCTGTTCCTATAACAAGCAGAATCTGCACCATGGGCAGACTGCTTGCTTAGTATCAGGTAAACTCATGGGTATCGCTACTGTGTCGTGTACATTCATGGACAGTTTGTGTCCATATGAAATATTCCATCTTGGATGTGGGCTTTTTCCCTCTCCTCTGAACCTTTAAAACATGAACTCTAATCGCGATCGTCCTTCCCCAGACACTGCTTTGATCTCTTCCTGTGGGACCCTTGCGTGCCACACAGGATTCTCTGATAAGCCTCAGAACCAGGCAGCAATTACACTACTAATTACACAAGTACAAAACCTTGACCTTGCACTGGAATCACCTGCTTCTCTGCTTTGGTACGGAATTCATTTCTGCAGACTTCTCGCACACAAACAAAAACAGACATGGTAATACATAAATGTGTATGCAAAAATTAAAGACCCAGCGGAACCATTATGCTAAATGCACAGACAGCATTAGTTGCTGTGGAGCTGCTCTGGTTGTGTGATCTCACAAGGTGAGTGCATGCTGGAGAGGAGAAGGCTGCCTTGCGGTCAGCAGGGAGGCAGTGGGCCTTAGGGAAAAGCTCTTAACTTCTGTCAGGCACAAATAACCACGCCATTTTTCACCTCCTGATGTTTAACTGAGAAAATCATTCCGGTCCCCAGTCATATGAACTCTATGCACACGCCATGAGTCAGTCCTAGCTCTGACCGAAAGAAGTGCGCCTTAACCTGCCAATCTTAATTTCTACACTGCTGTAGGACTTTTTTTTACTTTTTTGAATATGTGGTATATCTGTCCACTATAGACTACATAACAGCAATGAATGCACTGTGACAACTCAGGCTATTTTGATTTCATGCTTTTGCCAAGGTGCTATAGCACACTTAAACTATTAATAAAAATTAAATATCAACAATCTGTTGCCTAACATATATGCTTATTTAATCTTCAGCCTGCAAATAATACTGAAATAAAATTTCTGCATAAAATGCATACATGTTATCAATATTTATCAGTGTAAATATCAATGTCATTACTATTTTTTGAAGAAAGCATAACTATGCACCATTAAGTCTAATTTTCTTTTCTTTCTTTTAAAAAAAAAGAAAGGCTATATTAAAAAAATAGAAGAAGATTTAATATCGACAGAATATAGAATAGATTTAAATGAGGAATTCCATTGTTATCATACTGCCCTTTTTATGGATATGCTGACATTTTTTTCGTAAATACATACCTCCATACATACCTAAGTGTGAGTGTGCACACTAATTTACTGTGGTCAAGCTACTGCTAGGTGGTGCTATTGTTAGTACAGTTTCCGAGGAAGAGACCAGACGGTCAGACTGATGCAACACTGTAGATTTATCTGTATTTTCCGACATTGTACGAACATAAAGCAATCTAGTAAGTGACTGTACTTTAATTCACTTTACTTTATGTGCATTGTATACAATATACAGTAGTTTGTATGTTTGCTAAAAATAAAAGCGGTATCTTTTCAGCGGCCTCAAAGGTCTGCATTCATGGGGCACTGATTCTTAAAGTGAAGATATATAAGAGCAAGTGCCCCTGTGCTTCAGTATGTTGCCATACATCACATCATTTAACACTTTGAACTGTCAGAAATGTGTCAGTCAGCCTCTCTCTTGATACCTTCATCTGTCAGAGTGACATCATAAATACAATCATTCCCCCAATGTTGGCTCTTTATTCTGTCAACCGTTTCAGAATGTGACTGTGCCTCTTCATTTCCGACACATGAATAAGTGAAAGGCCATTAATATGTCTCTTTCATTATGCTCTCACAATCTGCAGTGCATGATCATGCAAAGAAATGCATGATTGCTGGGCTTGGGTTGTGATGTCCAATTTGTAAGGCAACAAAGAAGTGTAACTATGTCCGCGTGAAGAAAAGGAAAATAAAGTGTCATCCGTAGTACTTGTATTTTGTTCCTGCTGTTTAAATAGATATGTAGTGAAGTACAAGGAGGAGGATAAATTCACGACACTCATTGGCATTTTGAAATTATGTTTGAAATTATGAGCCAAATATTTGCAATAATCTGAATAATTGCCTTTTGTAAATACAGCTAAACTTATCTTCTCTGTAAAAACTCTCAAAATATCAGTTTGGTTATAAACTAATTTTGGGACAAAATTAGTTCTTTTTCTGTGTTTTGACAAAAGATCACCCTGTCTTGACAAGTACATTTTTTTTTTCTCTTTTCTATCAGCATTCCCCCGACAAGATTAGAGAGGAAACTCATCAGTCTCCTTGGCTGTTGTCTGATAAACTTTTTGTTTGAAGGGTGTCCTGTCTGGTGTCTCTGGTGTCTTCCTCCAGTGCACTCCTGATTTGAAATATAGCCTTACATAATGAGGGAGAAAAATAGAGCGGTGTTGCACCCCAGAGCCGGTGTCAGCTTAATCAATCATTTTTAAACACAGGCAGGCATGCTTACTCTACTCGCTTCACATCCGCCACATCCTTCCCCTGCTCAACAATGTGACAGCAGCATAATTCATTTTAACTCAAAAATTAAACTGGCGACATCAAACTTGTCCTTGCATCCCTTTGGGTTTAAACACAGATTGTCTTGTTGGTCTGAGTATGCATTTACATAGTTTTTTGTTTGTGTATTTATGTTGCATTATATTCTAAATATCCTTGTATGTGTGAAATGTACACACACGCATATAAGGACTGTTTGGATCGACGTGAAAAGTTTACAATTTAGTTCAAAATGAGGATGTGCTTGCATGTACATGAAAGCAGTTTTTGTACCAGTAAGACGTGTTCTTTTCAACATTTTTGTGTTTAAGTGGTACAATTAGGAGCATGCTCACATCTCTTTCGTGTTCCCGTTGGCCAGCATTGACGCTGAACATGCAACAGGCGTGGAATGTTAGTGAAGACCTGACAGGGTCAGGAGGTCAGGGAAATTTTGAGGAACTGAAGCTGAGTAGAAGCAATGAAACGTGGCCTCTTTACTTGGCAGTGAGAAATACCTTCTGGCTTTCTATCAAAAAGTTTGGCCTTCAGCACAGCTCAGCTCTTAAAGTTATATCGTGCTCTTGTCGGTGAGTTACATGCAGAGTGCACTGCAATGGAAACATGAAAAAGATGATTCCCTCTAGTCCCTCCCTGTGACCAATCCAAACTTGGATTTGGGGGGATTTTGTGTATTAGGGATGATCACATGGATTAAATCTCTCTATTTACAGTCTTCATGGTTTTGAATTTTTGCACCTGCCCATGCTTGCAAGAAAATTTGAAATTAATTGACTTGTAAACCCAAATCACTGCATCAGTAACAATGTGTTTTAATTCCATGTTTAACTTCCTCCACCTTCATGTGAATGCTGTCACTTGACTAATAAAGTGTTAACCCAGCTTGAAAATAAAGAAGGCTCCACTTAAAACTCTAACAATCCTTTGTCACCTTGTCAGCCAACTAAAAAAATCTCAGACTAAGCAGGTCAAAGGACAAAACAAGTGGTTGTTACAGCTTTATTGCATAGTATCAAGTCTGTTAAAGTAATAATACACTAATGGTGCAGAACTCCACTCAAAGTAAATTACTCTCACTTTTTTTATATTACTATTCATTTACTACAACTGTTATTATGTGGATTTAGTGCTTTATTAATAAAGAATAATAAACAGTTATTCCTTATCACAGTTAGGTGCAAACACTAACTAAACCTTGAACGTGTGTATTGTTAACACTTCAACTCCAAGTGAAGTGTTTAGGTGAGTTGGCAGGCGTCATGGTTTCCAAATTCATGACTGTGATTTGCAATAATGCTAAAGACATAATGATTTTTCAAATATAAACGGAAACATATTTGTGTTTATTGCTTACATCCTTCCGTTACTTTGAAAGCTCATTGGCTTTTGGCATGGCGATTGTTATCTGTCTTGTCTATCAGCAGTCTGGCTGTGCACAGTAAGGGCAGGACCATGTCAAAGTCCACGTGCACCGCTTCCAAGAGGCGGGGTTCCGCCTCACAGCTGCCCGCTGATCACATGCGGAAAGCATGGTGTTTGTAATTGCTGCGCAACAAGCAGGCGCACGGATGCCGGTTACCAGAGTGACGTTTGATAGCGGCTCCACACACGAGGTGTTGCTTAAAGCGTCGTCTCCCCAAACTGCTGCCAATCGTCACTTTAATCAGCTAGAGTGGAGACGCACGGGTTATTCTGCGAGTAAAGGCAAGAGTCCTTTCATCAGCTCGAGCAGACTACTCAGAAATGCAGTCCGCTCCTCCCACAGGATGGTGGAGATGGTGATGATGAAGGAGAGGATGATGAGAATGATGATGATGATGAAAATAATGGATTCTTCGACGTGAAAAGTTGTTTATGGTCTGGAGCAACCTCTAGACTGCTAGAGTCTATGCTGCACACAGGAGTTGCATCCACACGGAAGGCATTTGCAGTAGATTAACATTTTTTTTTTCAGTATTAAAAGTTGCAAACTGATATGTTATTGGTGGTGATGATGATGATGATGAAAGTGGCCATATTTATCTGGGGGGGGGGGGGGGGGGGGGGGAGGTGCAGTTTGTGTTTAATGCAAAAACTAACTGTTTTTACAGCCATTCGTCTCCGTTTGATTGTATAACAACATAGCTTGGATAACACACTCATGCAATTTCACGTCATGATGTGTTTTGGCCATGTTGGCCAGCTTTCAATTTTTTAAATTCAGCAGCAGCTGCACGGTGGTGGCAATATCACAAGTTGTAAATAATACAATACATGGGCTTAAATGTAGAAGAAGAGTGATGAACGACGTTAGAGATAATGCAACATTGACAATTATTTCCACGTAGAAGTGCGCAGAGTCGATCAGCGTGGATGACTAGCAGGCCTACATCTATTCTTCGGCTATTGACAACCTCTCCCTTTTCAGTTTGCATGACTGGAGCTCTCACTAGCGCTGCTAGTGGACAATCAAACCTACACACCCACCTCCAGACACACTCGCATTTCTCATTTCTTACTTCTAGTCTAAATTAGATAGCAAGACGTACTCTCGGAGCTCGCAGATTGTATAGAATTAGTTTGAAGTATCAGCGGTAGTTAAACAGTAAATCTTAAATTCAACATGGAGTCCCCTCCAGATCCAGCGAGCGACCCGGGCAACAGCGCCTCGGAGCCGGTTACCCCGGTCAGGGAAACCCCGGTAAACCTGGAGACGCTCCGGAAAGCGGACCAACCAGCCCCGGTTCGAAGGCAGACCTGCTCCAGCACCAACAGAGGTAAGCGGAGCGCGTTTCGCCTTTGGCTGTGTGAAAAATAAACGCCGATCGAGGAATTATTAGATGAAACTTCAAAATGAATTAAATCGCTTCCCCCACAAATAACTGCTCACTGTCTAAATTCAGCCAACCACGGGGACACGGCTCGTTATTTGGTACCACCACGGCTTTTGGCCATTCGTTTGTATTTCTCGCTTCGTTGTGTGCTGCTCGTGTTCAGGCTCCACTGACAGCTCAAATCATAGGGGGGTGATACGGTCACAGATGTCACATTTACTCTGACTGCAAGATAAATCAATTACCCAGCCAACTTCAAACTGACCAGCAGCTTTTCCTCACAACAGGCCGGACCGTCCGCTCAAACGCAACATTGTCAAAGTGTCAAAAGTGAACTTTTGGAAACTGTGGGCTAGTGTATCGATCAGTCCCGTTCTCCTTTGTAAAGGGACTTGTCCCCCCCTATTCCTGATCCTGCACACAGCGCCGTCTGGCTGGATTTTTCACAACCTTCAGCTAACACATTTAGGCTATTCCTGTGTGCAAAAAGACGCCCCAGCAGCTGGAATTTGTTTAGCGCCAGCTCGCAAACACTGTTGCAAACATGAAGCCGCTGCACGGCGTTTTCAACTAAACCTCTCGCTGATCACACAATCAAAACTACAAAGGCCTATGTACTGTCAAAAAAAAAAAAAAAAAGCCCGTCAAAAGTCTGCGTGCATTGCTGCTGAGCTGTAGTTCATTTTAGGCATGATTTATCCACCACGTCCCGTCCATGTTGTACAGTACAGACAGTATTTAACCACACCCCCTCTCGGCTGTCTCGAGTACAGGCTAACTGGGCTCATCCGAGTTCAAAGAAATAGTGATTTCTTTGCTCATTCTTAACGACTAGAGTTGATGTATACATGACGGTGAGGCTGAGGACGTGAGATGTGGCAATGAAATAATTGCACGGCGGTTCTTGTGTGCGGGCTCTTTCTGTGCGCAAGGGTATATTTAGAGTCTGATATGGTGAATGTGGAATGTAAGCTGGTTATGTAACAGGTTTAGCCATAAACAGAGGCGCGCAACTGAGAGCACAAATCATCATCGCAGATCTTCTCACTTTATACAGGAGCTCACCCACTCCCGGTGATCGCCACAGTGGTTTAATTAAAAGTAATCACTGCAGTTTAGCGCATATTCGCATACCAGCGACGGAGAACTGTGCGACTTTGTGTGTTGGCACAGCCTGAGCACTTATGTAATAGCGGGGCGAAGACAGGTAGTTGTAAGGCTTCGTGGATTGATTTCTTTTTTCACAAGTCTGACTTTGAGACACTCCTAACCTGCTGACCCATATTCACCCCACCCTTTTATGCACAGGATTAAAGTGCGTCTGGGAAAGAGAAAGACAGGAAAAAGAACGCCTTTGGTCTGTTATGTAATGCTGAATGGGTGAAAAAAAAAAAAAAACACAGTGGGACAACCTCTGAAGCTCTAAAGGAGTTTCCCTGCACTAAAACTTTAAACTGTTTTAACCTTTTTGCTGAGAGTAATTGTTTTAGAGCATTTGCAGGGGAAGGCTCAAAGAAAACTTTCAACAACTTTCGAAAAGCTTGTTTAAAAAAATAATAATTATTAAAGCCATAAATTGTTCTATACTCACGTTTAACTGTATGGTTCAAATGTGAAATTGTGTACAGTATTATATCCTGTCAGGCAGTGAATATGCTCAGTTTTCAAAAGGCTGCGGTAACAACATGCAACTGGTTATTATCTTATCTTTCATAATCATCAAGTCAGAATCTGAAACTGTGATGTGCAGCTACATGCAGCAATGCCAGTCTGTTCTGGCTCCACATGCTTGAAAATGTTGCAAGGCATTATAAGACAGCAGCAGTTGGCCTAAGACACTTATGGGAGCTGGACTCACAAAACAGATTATTTATAAATGTGGAGATACTCAAAACATCCCATTACCCTTTTTAAAAGTAAAGTAAAGGAAAAGTTTGCTTCCATTAGTAAATGGCATCATTGCTCTTTTAATAAAGGGTTCATGTAAACATGCACTTGTTATATTAAAGAAGTACTGTAGTACATTTACTGTGTTAGCACAGTTTAGTGCAGGATTATTAAAAAAAAAATAGAACAATAAAAAAAACATTTATAGTTCATGGTAGAATTACAGACTTGTAAGACGTTTTTAAGATTACAGTTTTATGCTCAGAATCTCGCTTTTGGGGCTAGTCATAGGAAGCAGCATCTGAAAGGCGGTAGACACTTTCTCAAGCGCTGTTTTCTTTACACCAGCTATATTAGACTTTTCGAGGATGCACATTTCTTATCCTGCATGCAGAGCGTTTACTGTTTTAACCCTGAGTGCTAATACCTTTTAAGCAGAAAAGGCTTACTTCAGCAGAAGCTCTGCTGTAAAACTTGAGTGGGTCAGAGAACAGGCCTTGGAGGGTTGTGGATATCATTACTGAAAAAAAGAAATAGTGTTATTTTCATATAGCAAGATCCTTCTGTTTGCAGATTTGGAAATAATCAATATTAATGGCTTGGTTATGTAAGGTGATTGTTTCTGCAGAGGCTTGAAACCTCACATTTGCGCTGGGAAGCTGCAGATCTGATAAGAGATCCAGTATCCTGGATCCTGGATTTGTTTGAGTGTCCAAACTATGGTAGACGTTCCTGAGTGACACAGACCACTATGTGTATCTCTTTATGCTGCATGGTCGCTTCTTATTGCCATTTATATTGAATCATCTGAGCATCACTTTCCTTCATTAGGCAGAAAGAGGGGGAGGTTTCTTGTTTAGTAGTTTGCCTCAGTGAGTATAGATTGTTTTCATAATAAAATTCAAGTGTCATCCTGTTATGTCCTATCATACTGTGTTATTCTAGATTGTCCTGTTAATTTTTCTTTTACCATTTTCTTTAAAGACAGAAATAAAGGGGCTGGTTTCATATGAAGAAACAAATCTCACCTGACCTGCACTAAATGTGGATAATTAAAATATTATATAATATAATACTTCTCTTAATGAACACATAACCATACTTTTATATAATCTCAAATAAGATGCTCTCAGATAGAGTAGCAGCATTTATTTAGCTGTTGTTGACACAAGACAGATGAGGTGCACGGATGCAGAGGCTTTGTAAAAAGGTTTTACACAAAATCTCAGAAAGCCGGGAGTTGGCATGGGGCTTGCATGCCGCTCGAGTGGACAGCGACATTATTGAGGCTGTGGCATTCTCAAATTCAATGAATTAGGGTTGCCTGTCCGCCGGAGAGCAGGAAGATACAGGTATAGGCTTAGAGCTGAGCCTTCAGCTCGGACAGATCCGGGAGAGGAACTCCATTAGGTTTCTCTCTTTTTTTCCGGCTGGCTGCCTATAGCCTAATATTGAGTTTCAGTCCTGCATTTTCAATGTATAAATGTGGGTGAAGTGATAATATTATGAACTCTTCTTAGTACCTGTCAGACAGTTAACACTGTTGAATGTTTGCCTACTTAAATTCACTGTACTTTATTTGATCTGTTCACGTTAGATTCTCTTCATCTCAACGATATAAAACCTCAGTCAGGTTTGAAATATCAGCAGGATTTCTAACTAGACCGAGCTATTGGCATCTGGCCTTAGTTTACACGTAGGGACCACTGCTTATGGAAAAAAAAAATTTAGAACCTCAAAGGTTAGTTTAATTTGGAGCGGCAGTGCATTCATCTCCAAATTATGTGCTTGATGATGTTATGATTGTCAACATAACATCAGCATTAGTCGGTAAATAAATGCTGTCTGAGGAGTTGCCACATCAGGTGGGAAGTTGTTTCAACTTTGCTCTCAGTGAACAATAATAAATAAAATCTATAACTTGATGAAATAGTATTTTTGGCTCAAACTGTCACACTTACAGTATTTGTAAGGTCATGTAAAATCCAGTTTAATGAAGAATTCTTTTTCTCACCTTGTTTTCCTCTATGGGTAGTTTTACCAGCTTTGTATGAAATATATCTAATTATGCAATCTTTTCTGTAATGGTATGATAGTTTAAGTTTTAAATTATTTAGTGATCTTTCCTGGCGCATATACACTGCTGGCCAATAGAACGTAATTTCTGACTCTATAGAAACTGGATTTCCATCTCCTCTAATATTTATGTTGCAATTTAAAGGGCTTTGATTTACTTAAAATTCATAATGTTTAATTTGAAGTCCCTTCCTGATTTTAAATCCTGTCTTAACATTTAATTTTGTGTCAAAAGGAAACATGTCAAACATCAGCAAAAAAGGACACTCATAAAGGCATTTTATGGGACCTCGATACTTAAATACCGTTGGCCTTTTTTGTGTTTAACCAGCAGAGCCCTAAATGCGACAGGTTTAGGAGGGCCTGTGGCTCAGGAGGTAGTGCACTTGTCCACCAATCACAGGTTGTTGGTTTGATTCCGGACTCCTCCTGTCACACGTTGAAGTGTCCTTGAGCAAAGCACTGAACTCCCAGTGAACTCCCAGCTGCAAAGCAGTGTGATGGTGAGTGTGAATGGGCGAATGAGAAGCAATGTAATTTGCTTTGGGTACCAGAAAGGTAAAACAAAACTGCTATGTAAGTGCAGACCATTTACCACTTTTAGTGCTAACCTGTTCGGTTTAGTTTGGTTTAGTAATGGAGCCTTCTAGGAGGCACTAGCAGGGTTTGAAGATTTAATCTTTATTTTTTCACTGCAGCATTTCATCTTGCACATCTGTTATGTGAAGAGTTTCCAAATCATGCCATAATATGTGATGGGGTAGAGCGGAGCACTCTGTTAGGTATGAAGGAAGCTGCATGAACGGACTCCTGTAGATTTTATGGTACAGTAGGAAACTGCTTTATAGATGTGCTGTTGGTCATCCCCTGCCTCTGACAGTTAGACTGATAGTATGTTGCTGGTTCTTTGCAAGGATTCCGTAGCTTGTGTTTGTAACTACACATACATACGTTTGGGCAGATATGTAGCCATCATTCGTGTTCTGTGGCAACTCAATATGATACAAAAAAACCCCACATTTGTTAAGAGCCCATGCATGCAGTGCAAATTTTGCAAAGGTTGTTAACTGGTACAGGTATACTACAAAACTGAATTGTACCAAGCTCAAAGTAAACAGGACAGAAACCGAAATAAATACCTCTGCTATAACAGTTGGACAACAATGGATTCTTTGAATGTTCTGGTGGCTCTTATTTTTGGTTAACTTGTTAGTTTATCCCACACAAGCCTTAGACTATATTAATTTTCAAAGTTTAGAAATGTCAAACTTAACCTAGACAAAAATATGAAAGTTTTATCCTTGTGGGGCAATTTATTTTGGAGTTTGAGTCACCAGTGGTCTAACTGGGGCTGGCGAGGAAGTTTCAACTAGTGACAGAAACCAGATTTGATGTGAAGTCTCCAGTGGTGAATGATAGCTCAGATCTATGGCCCATTTACAGAAGTTGTATCTTAGATAGAAAAGTCTGAATAGTAATGACCGGAAATACTCCAGATGCATTATTGGAGGGCATTAAAGGAGTCTAAATTTAATGTGGTACACTGTGACCCAAGTACTGCTGCTTGGCTCAGTGCTGCTCTGTGCTCTCTGATATGAAATAGGCCCTTTAGAAGAGGCCTAGAGGGAAAGAGGTGGTGAGAGGGGTCTAAAGAATAACTGAGAGGAATTCTTATGTCACATCTAGGGCCAAGGCTTTCACAACTCCATCAGTGCAGAGGGTGCAAAGCTCTCAAGCAGGTAGGTAAGCCCTGAAAATTCTAGCTCTCAGTCCGGAACTTCGACCAGCAGGATCTTTCAAACATCATCCTTTTCCCTTTGAACAAAATGACACTGGACACATACATTCGAGCTGCTTCATGTCACATGCATCAAGTCATATGAACGTAAATAAATAAGTATATATATTTATTTACCTTTGCTGCTTTGTGCAGTGTGAAGAGCACTGATATGTGGCAGTGAAGCATGAGGGAAAAGTCAGAATCATCTCCCGGCTTTGGCTGTTCTACCATCTTTTTATGTGAGCAAACATGCTTTAAAAGAGGAGGATGTAGTGTTGTAAAATCTAAAGCATGTTATTCAAACAGCACATCTTAAGAGCTTCTCTCATCAGCCCTGTTTTATGGACTGTTGAGTGGTGGAACATGACATCAGACTAAGATGAACATGAAAATAAATATCTGTTGCATCTTGTAGTCTATCTGGCATAGCTGAATATCAGTAACAAAACAAAAGGATCTACGTGCCTTTTCCTTTGATTAGAGGAATAATAATGTAATTTATCTACTCTTATCCATCTCTGCCTTTTCTACCCATATGTGTAGCTATGTACTCTTTTATTCCCTCAAATTCATCTTCAAATTTGACAAATTGCAATAAAAAACAGACTTGCAGGAGCATGAAAGATTTTCTCTTGGCAGTGGCACATGAGGTGAGGAAGGCAAAGCATGTGTACCACATCCTTGGCACTTTTGTTACACCAATAGTTTTGAAATATTACTTAACAAAGTTTATCATCTGAAATAAACAAAAAACTTTTGGAGACATGGCAGATAAAACAACTTGAAAATCAGTGTCATTTCTATTGGCTTGATTATTTATATTGGAATAACAAGCGGGACTTAATCTCATAAATAAAATAGGGAGAGATACAGATCCGTCCCCTCCAGGTACTGCTGCCACTTAATCGAATTAGCTCCACTCTCAGGCTTGACGGGCTCTTCAAACACCCCTGGTGACTTCTGAGTGCCGATTACAATCAGCTACTATTTTCAGCCTTTGATTAAAATCTGGTGAGGTTGGACATAATTTTTTTGAGCGCAGAACCAACTAATTATTAACATTGCAGCCCATATCTCTTTTTTTTTAAACAGAGTTACAGAGGGCCAATGGGCTGGGGTAGTTAAACAATACCCATAAGTGTTAATCACGTCGAATCACTCTCTGTGAAACAATTAGCTTGGTCTTACTGCAACATTTCATACTCGTAAGTGTGTTGCCCTAACAGATATTTTTACATTCATATTAAGAAAAGTAGACTGTAGAATATTTGTCAAATTGAACAGGCCCTTTATATTTGTTTTTTATTGCAGCATTTAGTCTGTTTCTGGTGAACTGTAACACTGTAATCTTTGTTAAATTATCTAGTTGTTCACACAGATTTCCTTATCTAGCAGACAATGGTGAACACAACTCTTTACCCATAAAATAATAGAAGATGATCACAATTGTGCATGCCTCACACAGTTTGTCATAAAGTGATTGTAATGTGCCTGTCAAGACAAGTCTGCTCTTTTGTTACTTTAAAAGGCCGCTTTTGAATATGAATAAGTCACTAATGAATATTTGGTTCTTGCGTGTGTCTGTGGATTGATTGCTTTAGGAGGCGTACTAAGACAGAGTGTGGCACGATGGGGCTCAATCAATGCAGAGATGCTGCTGCTGTGCTGATTTCTGACAGTGATTGAAAGACAGTCACTTTTCACCACGTATGGTACACGAATCCTGCTCTCATTCACTGACAAATATCATGTCTGATCAATCAATATTTGCAGCTTTATTTTACTAATGCAGTGCTTAAGAGGCAATAATTAACGCCATGCTGGGTTGTTAAAAGCCTATTTTTATGTGACAGACAGAAATAGGCATACAGAAATAGGACGATGGAGATCTTCGGTTGATGTTGATAGTGGCATTAGGTGCAGATGTTCCTTGTACACTGAACTTATCAAGAACTAGATTTTCTTCCTGCATAATAACTCTTGTGGCTTTCAAATTATTTTTAATAAACAACATTGGATTTATTATTCACGTAACTTTTTTTTAACGGTAAATATTTTCACTGAGCCTTTTTCAAGGCTGTAAGTTTGTTTGTGTGATTGAAATATAGTGTTAAACCATTTAACTGAGGGAATATTCATTCGATGTCATCTTGTGTTAAACAAGTGTGACTTTTGATGCTCATTAATTTCTGCTTGCTCCACTTGCAGTGTTTGGGCTCTCTTTGCTGGCTCAGTGCCACAGTGTCTTCTGAAAGAGCCACTTCATCTCTGTCAGGGGCAGGTGGAAATTTGCAGCACAGTTCTAATTGGACAAAGTGCCTTTCAAACTCGGAGCCATCGTACACAGATCAGATTATCCTACAGACCAGGTGTCAACAGTTTTTCACTGGTTTTTCACCTCCTTCTCCACCTCCTGCTCTCCTCTGCATTTTTTAAATCATTATTTTGTTCCTCCACATGCTGTGTTGCTTTTTAAACTCCCTGCCGCCTAGTGGTCCAAGACATAATAAGCTTTGTTGTACAGATTAATTACAAAAAAGTGGACTTTTATTTTCCTTCTGAGCTTTTAGTGTCTACTGTTGAGCAACATTTTGACTAAAACATCTTAGAAAAACTTGGATATCAGAATAATAAAGTGATTAAAAAAATTATGCTATGCTTTAGCTTGTCTAAGAGGCTCAAGCAGGTCCTTCATATGGTTAAACCCTAAATTGTAGTTGTCTGGTCATTTAGTCTTAAGTACAGAAACATTTGCACCAGCCAGAAGGAGAATCTGAGGCTGCAGGCTAGCTCACAGGGGGCTTTAAGGTCTGTGATGTAGCTCTGGGCCAGATCTCGCTGAGCTTGTAAAAGTAATTGTTGAAATCTTCAGATCAATTCTTCATCTTAGAGGTAACCACGAAAAAGAGCAGCGAGTGGAGTAGTGTTTTTATGTCTATTTGAATCAGTTAAAAGCATAACTGTTGAATTTTGAATGAGCCAGGGAAGTGAAACAGACTTGTGATTGATGTTAGAAAAAAGTTCAAATACAAGGAGATAAAAGGATTTGTCTATCTATATCATTACATATTAATTATAGAAAACGTTCAAGTGTTAAAAAAAATGAATTAATGCTTTAGATTCCATAATGTTTTTCTGGACAGTCTCCAGTGAAGAAAACCTGTCATCAGCTTACCTATTCAGATCTTTTCAGGGCAAATGTGAACATAAAGACCATTAAGTGTTGGCTCATTTTGAGTCATTGGCCTTTAAAGGTGCACTACAGCCCGGTACTGTTAATGCAGCAGTTGAAAGAAATATTGTTTTTGTTAAGTGGTAGCATGTACAGTAAAAAGAAAGTGGGATGGGATGGGGACAAGAGTAATACATGTTGAATAATGGCAAATAAATTTGTAAGAGGCCCTGACTGGTATTTTATTTATTTACGTTTTTGAGGTCAGCCAATTTCAGCTACATCTCTAGCCTGCTATCAGTCTAAAAAGATAAATATTGCACTCGGACATGATGTTTTTGTTGAGCAAAGATATTTTGTTACTTTCAGGATCATTTTCTTTCAAAACACCCTTAGCTAGTGGAAAGGCTAAACCCGTTGCATATAGTTTCTTTTTGTACACATCAGGCAAACATGGCACACTCAGTTGCTTATCTTGTCTGCATGTCATCAGCACAGATGTATTACCCTGTGCTGATTTGATTCTGGGCAAAGGAAAGTGGACAGGAGAGATTGATGGTGGCGTCCCCAGTCAGACAGATAACACCTGATTCTGCCTGCAGGGGGTTGGTCTAGCACACTCCTTCCCGGCAACTCGGATGTGTTGAAGGCTGTACTGAGGAGGTGAACCGTTCCTTCACTCAATGCAAATTCGGGGCCACATTCAGAGACAATCCCAGGACGATTGAGCCAGTTTGGCCCCCAAGCACATGATCCATGCATCAGGCACACCTGGGAGAAACCCACACAGGCATGGGGGTCATTTGTTTTACACAGGTGCATCATGTATCTCAACGCACAAATGCTTGAAAGCATGCTCAGTGACTTGCACATGCCTGAATGCACACATACACACATACAAAAGTGTTAATGAAATGCTGTCCGTGCACATGGTTATATAGTATATTGGAAAAATGTGCGTTTGTTGTGAACCATCGTTTCTGTCACTTTTTTGATTTCAGGGTCTTCCAGAAATTCTGACCTTTTATAGACTCATTTAACTGAAAAAAATTCTAAAAAGAATTTAAAGAATACTGGCATCATGCTAGATTTTTTTGCCTTGTCTGACTGTACCATATGCAAAACAAGGACATTTGAAGAAAAAAACCCAAATGCTCTGCTCTTTGCGCTTTAAAAGATCTTTTGATGCTTTTACGTCATTTGTTATAATTTACCTACCATCAGTAACATCTGAGTGTCGTATGATCCTAGTAAATCAAAGTATGCGTCTACATCCTCAAACAGACATACAATGAAGCAAAGCACTTTTTCTTATTTTTTTTTTTAATTCAATAACAAGGTGTGCAGCACAGGTTCTCAGTGTGCAAAGCAGATGGTGAAAGGCTAGTGTATAATAGATCTCAATAATAACCGTAGAACATGCTGGGAGTGTTGGTGGATGGCACACAGCAGAGTAAAAGAAAGCAATGACCTTCTGTCCCATCATTTACCCCCTCATGCCCCCCATACCGATCTCAAATTACTTTGTTTTAGCCAATTAAAGCAGCCGGCTGAGCATCAAGCAGACTGCCATTTTTTGCTCACCTGGACCCATGTAACATTATCGCTCTGTCATCAGGAGAGATGGCTGTAAGTGGGAATCTCCGGCATGGCACGCTGCCACCTTAGACCCCACTGTGTTCACTGAGATTAATGCAGTGATTCTATCCAACATGCAAGAATCTCAGTCAGTTCTCTCACCTGTTCTCAGTGATAGCACTGCACACAGGTCCTCGCTGCAGGAAGCAATGAGCAAATGATAGTGGTGGTTATACCATGCTCCAAAACAGTTTTCACATATGTATCTAGTAATACTCTCCTTCACCGTTGGTGCAAAAAATGATGAGTTTCTAAATGTGCAAGGAATCTATTGTCCTTAAGTTGCCTTGTTGCTGATCAAGATACCATATGCTGAGAAATAATGGCTCAATAATTGAAAGATAGACGGCAGACACAACAATACTGTGGCACAGGATGAGTGAAGGACCAGAGTGTGTGGTGTTTAACAGCCATACGAGCACAGATTATGTGCTTGAAGGGGCTGAATTGAGTGCCAGCAGTGACAGTTGGGCTGGGAATTGAATGTGCCTGGGACGTACGGCTTGACTCCGCTCGGAAACACCACTGGGCCAGGGCTCATCTCTGTAGTCCTCCGCCTCCCTCCTACCGTAGCGGCATTGTGGCCTGCCGTTTGCTCCTCTTCACCGGGGGAATGGATGGGCCTCTGCTCCTGCTTGATGAGCACTCAATAATGGCTGCTTCTTTGAAAGCTGACGGGCCCGTTTGAGGAGGAGTGTCTTTTACTTTCCTCCAGCTTGCCTTGGCTGGGCATTCATCAGGCTGCCTGGCTTTGCTGTCCTGCCCGCACGATGGTGCGCCAAGGGGCTGAAACGTCTGTCATTTGTTTTACTTTCAAATAAAAGTTGATGATTTACCAATAAAAACTAAAAATAGTCTTTTGATGCTGTCTGGCGGCATATGGAGAAAGTGTTGCAATAGTTACATTTTCAGCACTTTGTCGTTCTAGAAATAAGACAAAAGCGATTTGTTTTTTTACTTTTTGTGTCTCCTCTGATATTGAATAGTGTGACCACAGATTTGGGTAGTGTGAACAAGTGAGTATAGAAAGTATAATAGATATTGAAAAATTGTCACGGGCACATGCTGAACGCTGCAAAACTACAATAAAAGCTTCTTTTCTTTACCATCTGATTCCATAATGTACTATGATGCAGGACCCCATTAGCTGTCTTGGAAAAACTGGGAGGACTCTAATACCAATATAAAGCTGTGTTTGAAATCGGGCCCCTCAATAGTTTGCACATTTTACAGCCTGTGCATCCTCTATATTTCAGCAATATATACAAGCCCACGAACCTTTATTTCACCTTTAAGCCCCCGCTTAAAGGTGAAGACTAGGTTGATATTTTCGTAGACTATGGATGATAGCTGGATATGATATGTTAATGATTAACCTGGTTGCTTATTTTACTGCTACCCTTGACCACTGGCATGTCTTTTCTCCCCAGAGGGAGCTGTTGTACCTGTTGCCCTTTTGTTCACTGGTGTACCAGTCTCCAGCTTCTGGAGACTCCATTAGGAAGTTGGAGTCGTCCTTGGAAATCTCCTCTCTGTAACTTCTCTTGTCTTCACTCTCTCTAGCCCCCCCCCCCCCCATTTCTTGCTTCCCCACTCTGTTTCATGTGCACTCCTTTTTCCCCATTTGAAACTAGGGCGAAGGTCAGAATGGCAAATTTGATATAAGAGCTGATGTGCTTCGTGGAGCACCTTGTCAACTCAAAACAATAGGTTTGCAGGAGCTATTATGCCAAATAAAGAATGTTCGCATATTCCCAGAGAAATGTCCTCCGCTAGACATTCCCAAAAGAGAACATTTGTCTGCATACTATTTTACCAGTCCTGGCCCAGTAAAAAATGGAGGTTGAAGCAAAATGAATTCATCTAACATGTGAGCAAATAAGTTCTTTCGCCTGGGAGATTGAAAAAGTCTTCCAATTTGCATGTATGAACCTTTTATTGTAGTGATTATTTTGATGTAGTCATTAAATTCTTAAATGGTCTCCGATACGTCGTCCTGTTCAGCTTTGATTTAAAATTTTAGCTTCATGTTCCAATGCATAATATAAATATTGCAGCTTTATTAGGCTGCACATAATGTCTATGAAGAAGTAGCAGATGTTAGCAGTTGCATAATGGAAAAAAAACAGCTGGCTGTGGTGTTGTACAGCAGTGTGATCAAATAGTTTTAATTTGATCTGACCTCGTTGTCTCAGTGGTATGTCTGAGCTGCCTCTTAGTAGAAGCTTACAAAGCACAGTGTCATCAAACAGGTCAGGATGAATGGAGACAAAAGCTAGTCTGATCCAGATATCTAAATAAAGCAAACTGTGCAGTTGAGGGTATTTTTTAAATAATAAAAAAAAAGACAACAAAACCAGACTAGTGACAGCATGGTAGTAAATCTATTTATTTATTATTTATAATTGTATTTGTATTTATTTATTTATTACAGTCTTAAACTTGTGAAATAATAAAAAAGACCCCAATTTTGAAGCACAATCCAGAGATGCTTGGTTGGATGGATGTTAATATGACTGCTTTACTCCTTTCCATTGTGAGACATCTCTCACAATCTCTCCGACTAGTTGTCACTTGCGGTTTCATCTCAAATTAAAATCATTTAGATGTGACGTTTTAGTTGGAGCACTAGTCCTATTAATTGAACAAATTGGAGAAAGTCTGCAGGGGAAAGGTAATCTCTGAGAGAGATGTTTTGGAATCCACAATTTAGAATTAAAAATCAGCTGCCTGGCTTTGATTGTGTGACAGCCAGTTTGCGGCAGCGCATGCAGGCAGCGCCTGCGCCCAAGGTCTCAGTGGCACTCAAGGCTCACATTGTCTTCATTAAAAGCGATTAAGGAATAGGTCAATTTAGTCTGCTTGGCTTGTTGGAGCCTTGCATTTCCTCCTATGAAATTTCTTTGTCTTCATTTGCCTAGGCTCCTCGGACTCAGGCAGTCACTCAAGCAGCAAATGTGATCCGTCACTATTTTATGCATGTTTACAAGTCTAATGGAATGTGAGTCATGGAAGTATAATTTTGTCAAAAGTTGTCATTTTTGCTTTTGTTTATGTGTAAATGTCTGCGTGTGCACACACGTTTAGGTTTTCTGTTTCAGTACACGTGCCATCTGGGTGCTGATGAGTTGCTGTCTGATTAGCAATGAAAAGCGTTGTTCACCCTGCAGTGTGAACTACTGTGAGCAATTAACTACACTAATATAAATCACCTTAAAATGTGTGTGGTTGATTTCATAAACATATGTGGATATATAAATGTTCTCCAAATCAAACATGAGGTTTTTGTAATGTTTCACCTTGAATGGATGCTGTTTCTGTGTGGCTGAATAGAGGTTTTTCCCCCTCTTGCGAATAAAAATACGAAGGCTTCACTGTTGCTTTTGGAAAGTGTACAGTATTGTGTGTAATCTTACAGTTTATCTCATTAACTCTTGTCTTTGAATACAGTTTGATATTGCAGCACTATCAGAAGCGCCTTTGATAGAGACATGCTACTGTATCCAAAATTTGTTGCAAATTTTTTTACTCCAGTGTGGCCACCTGTCAGTTTAGGTGGGCTGGAAATTTGCTCAGGAGAAACCAAGTGTAGATAGATGCAGCACATATGTCCTCAGATTATAAAGGATATTGTCTAATTATCCTGAATTTGCATCAACAAATATCTAAGAAATACTTGTTATAATAGTCTTATTTTATTTGCGTAATTTTACATTATTAAAAAGGAAATGTGATTTGTGTAATGCATTTGAGCAGAGAAATTTCTGTTGCTGTGTTGCTAATATTTGTATAACAACTTAGCAAAAGGAGCCTTTTGAAATTTCAGCTCATTGTGTTCCAGCCTATTCAGATTTCTCAGCCACAACACTGTTGTGTCCACAGACACTACAAGCACCTGTGACCGTGAAGCTGCAGTGCAAACCTTGAGGATGAATCACAGCGTAGTTTTGCAACACTAACACCATTCGTTTGTGCTTTCAAATTTAAATAATTTTCCAGTTTATAGTTTTTGATCAATTTCAGCACTTTTGGATTATATTTGTATAGCGAGCCTTGGGAAATGTTCCTTAATTGTATTACTACTGATGCTTTCTATTTGTATGAAGTAGGAAAGAGAGAAAAACAATGCACTGCCGTGTACAATACTTATACTGCAAAGTGGTTGAGAGCCTTAATTGGAACTCTCTGTAGTAAAATGTGGAGTGAAAGCAGAGAGTGTAAGGAGGAAAAGAGGGAGAGAGAGAAAGACCCAGACAGAAGGGGCTCTTAGATTGTGGGGCCAGGGGGAAAAAGTTCCCCCATGCTTGTCAGAGTTTGAGCAAGTTCAGAATTGATGGAGCCCACAGGCAGCATTGCTAATTTTAGTTGAAATCACCTAAGTGGTTTGGCTAATTTATCCAGGCTCCTCGGCCTCAGCCCCTGGTTTCTGGCTCTCCCCTGCCTCCCCCTCCCTCCCAGATATATCCACAGAGCGTGAAGGTACCAGGAGGTGACAGTGGGAACAGAAGGGTATTTTGTGCCCAGCTGATTTGAAGAGCACTGTGTGGTTTCAACCTGTGTCATACATTTGGATAATGGCAACCCACGTTCAACCATCTATTCCATTAGACGGTTTTAAACCATTCAGTATTTAACATAGAAAGTAGAATTTCAGTTTTAAACCACAAGTAGGAAAATAGAAGCAATGAATGTTACGTTATATTTCATATTTTAAATTGATCTTGATAGTTATTTACATATGACGATTTCATATCAGGCGATGACAATCAATTAAACTTGTATAATGAGGATATGGCAATTCGGATTTTGTGTAATGATGGTGTGCCAGCTGGATACGCTGAGCATGTGGAAGCTTAAAAAAACATCATTGCTGGCTTTTGAATGTTTAGTTACAAATCTGACAGTGCCTTCTTTTTTGTGCAGAAAAAAAAAACATTAAATTGCCATGAAGGCTCAAGGTTGGCACAGGAAAAATGAACATTTTGCTTCCCAGTAATTAAAATACTGTTGTATTTTTTGTGATTCAGCAAGGACAACCATGTCAAGATGTTGCTTATGTTCACCCCATGCTGATCAAGGTTCATATGGAGAAGTAAAAATGTCGTACTTCCTCAGAGGATCCCATTCACTTAAATTTACAGAATTGCTCAGTGCCCATTGCTAAGTGACAGCTCATAACTGAGAATTTAACTTATACTAAAGTATATCTTATATTTTACTTGTTTTAGTAACAGCAAATAGTGACTACATACATACATTTGTTGACGAGTGGCTTTTGGTTCAAATCAAATTAAAGCTTGCAAACAACCTGATATGACTTCACATAAAATTGTAACAGTGAAGCGACCGTTCCTCATTTGACGTTAAATACACGCTATATATTTCAAATAATGGCCTTATCTATTATCATCAAGTGGGGAATGTAAGATAGAGCATTATGTGAGAAACATTTTAAGACAGTCAAAACCAGATTGTGTTAGCAGCATGAACAAAACAGTGAATTGCACACTAACCTGGTGCAGTCATCCATTCACAGATCAATCATTCTGAAGGCAAAGTAAAGCTGAAACTAGCTGAAAGTAATGTTACCTTTTAATAATAAAAAAAAAAAACTCAAATTAATCTAATAAAAGCTTACAGCGACATTATTAGAACCCCTCCTGTTTTATTTGGAGACAAATTAAATATTAATTGATTTCTGGTCTTTGTGACAAACAGGTTAACCCCAGGTTCATATTCATCATAAAACAGCATTGCACAGGGGTGTATGTAGCTGTGAGTTTGCACAGAAACATTAAAGTCTATTAAAAGTATGATAGCATTCAAAAGATTTTAACAAAAGATGTATGATGAAAATGCCTTTTGCTTTATGGCTATAAGGGAAGTACATATACATTTAATTTTCTCCTAATTGTGAAAATAATCTTAATACAAACAGCTTGTGTTTCTAGTGTGGTTTCTTGAAAAACATATTTTCAGAACAGTGAGCAAGAGGAGAGGAGATGCTGTATTTGCAGTCTAGTGTGTGGGCTAGCAGCTTTTGGCAGACGAATGTAGGGGTTTTATGTGCCAAGCACCTGGTCAAACTGCAAACAATGAGGGGCTTATGGATTCTCTTTATCCAACAACGACTGAGATGATACCTAGAATGTTATAGCTCTTGTGGGTCCTTTTAAGAAATGCTGATGCACAGTAATGCTCAGCACTTCTGGTAGCTGTGGAAATGTTTCCCAGCTACATGTACTGTACACTTATGTATAGGTGCTGTACAATCCATACACCATTGACATATTAATCTTAGTTTATCTTACAGTTCTGCTGTGTCTTAAATTGCTCATCACTACCTAAAGAAAACAGCCTTCCAGGTTAGCCAAGCTGACCAAAACCAAGCATCAACTCTTTCGCACAGATCGAGTGAAATAGAAATATATGAGGAGACTATTGTTGCACTCAATTAGCTGAATCGAGATAATGCATATCTGCAGCTTAAAATAATATTTGCAAGACTGAGTTTGAGCGTGGAGGATCTTGCTTGAGTCTTTAGCAGTGATCTAATAATGAGTTCCACAGATGGGTTTGTTGGCTGAAGCTCTGCTCTCGGGCCACTATGTATGCGGTAGAGAGTGTCAAAGTGTCTCCTGTGCAGGATCATCTCCAGGTTTGGGGAATGGATGGTGTCTGCCAGACATGCTGGCAGTCAGTGGGCCTTCTCTCATGCACTACCTGGGCTGGAGCTCAGCCAGGGTTAATTATAGGGGAGCTCCAGAGTCTTGTGTCACTAAGGACGGTAGACAGAATATTGTCATACTGCCATGTCCTATACAAGAAAGACAAGTGTAAAAGCACACCTGCTCAGCCAGAGTTTCAGCAGAGTTTCGCTCTGCCACAGTCATTCCTCTGCAGGTCTAAAATGAACATTTGCCAAGAGCCAAACGGCTGATAAAATTGTTCTAGTCTTCACAAGCTTTGTCCTGGGCCACCATTGTACACCTGTCTTAATTTAAGAGAAATCAACAGATCTCCTCCATCATTAGCATCACACCCCGTATGACATTTCAGACTAACAATGGACAGCTTTAAAATAAAAAGGATCTAAATTTTTAAAGCAGAACCAGAGATGAATTCTTTTTCCCAGCAAAAATCTGGTACCTACATTACCCATGATGCTGACTGTTTTGTTAGAAATTTAGATTTTTTTTTTTTACACTGCTATCTAAATCATGTTCCTTCTACAAACGAGGAGGATCCGTGTGTCATTTTCTTCAATTGTTTTGGCAGGTTCTTAAGTTAGTTGGTCCAACTCTTTGGTCTAAAGCAAGATAGGCTGAGAAGTACTGGAAGAAATGCAATCAAGCTATGTGCATTTTTGAGGTTTCCAGAGAATGATTTCTATTGACTGTGGTGATCCCCTGACTTGATGGTATAGTGCCATTATAATATCAAAATTTTTCCTTGATCAACACTTGACATTTTGTGAAGTGACAGACAGTTTTCCGTTGTTTGTTTTTAGTCATACTACAGAAGCACCAGCATTGGTTTAAATGATTCACTCTTTACACAGTCCATCAGAACAGCAAAAATAATTAAATTCATTATCCCCATAGGATGTTTCCAGACTCCTCCTCTAGTCACCAGACCAATCTTGTTATAAATACTTAAGAATACTGTCATATCCTTCTGCCGTCCTCTTTGGAGCACATTCCTGATTCACTGTTGTGACCCATTGACCTTTCCTTTACCACCCACAGGGCAAAGTTTTCACTTGTATATAACATCTCTTAAAACTTAAAGGGCAGATTACCATGAACATAACTGAACACTGTCATACTCCCTCGAGGATCTCTGACCATGTGGTCATCATATGACCTTTTCTTTGGTGCCACCCTTGAAACAAACTATCAGTTTTGTACACAAAACTGACTAATGGTCAAATTGTTGTGAATTCTGCTTTAAATATTAATGGTCAATAAGGGATGAACCTTAGAGAGTTCTGTGCCTGTCTGTTGTCTACTGTATCTTTCAAAAAAGTTTCAACTTACTGTAAATGTAAAACATTTCACAATCCGCATGGCTGATACCCATTATATTCTGTGTGCATATTCATACTTTCCACAGGACAAACCCATATGAACTTTGTGATTCAGTGACCTTTTACATTTTGAATCCCCCTGGCAGCTTTTGTTCTAAGAACATGCGTATTTTAGTTAACACTTTTGTATTATGAGGTGTAATGAACATTGCAGCTCTTTAGTCTTTCTTAGTTTATCAGAAGGCATTATATGAAAAGGTCATTTCACACAGTTTTATGGTTTTCTTAATTGTTTACTGTAAATCCAATGACTCCAGCTTGTCCGATCCGATTTAGGAGTGTAGCGTAAATTAGTTTGCGAGAAACGAAAAATTTGTCATCCAAGTATTTTCAAGGTCCTTTACAAAGTTTCCCAAAGTGAATGGTGGAGTTGGGAATCTAAAAGCAAGTTGTGCATCTATCGACTCTCATCTGGCTTTTCTCTAAAGTAAAAGTGTGTTACTTCCCTTTTTTAACTTAGACAAGTGTCTAGTCATGGCAAGCTGGTGCACACTGGCCTAGAAAAAAAAGAACAGCTTGTATTGCTGAAGTTTCCTCCCCTGTCTAGTTATTTTTAAAAATGCCCCATTTCCGCCATTGTTGTGGCATTGTTTTGACCTTACACAGAACAATTTTTCCCAAGTCAAATTAGCTTTCACTATTCGAAGAACGTTATAATATAATGGTTTGACGGTTCTGTCTGCGAAATATATAAAAATGGAACCCCCATGCCATGGGGGTTAATAATATTCCTCGTCTTCAACAAGTACCTTGGGATCCTAAATGTCCTTGAAAGCAAAAGGCCTCTGACTTATGCTGGGCAAGTTGCAGCACTCATGGGTAATAACAGTCTACTTTACCAATTCCATGCACAATGTTATCGGGATGATTCACATGTTTCGTCCACTGACGGCAATAACATAGGTCGGTGGTCCAAAGAAATCAAAATGTTTTCTAGCATACTAGGATAATATCCAGTGAAGATAACTGGCAAAATCCTTTTCTTGTCATTACTTATTATATAATCTTCTTTGTGCGTGAGAAAAAGCATCTTCTGCAGGAGATCAATAGCAGCTCATCAGTCTTTCGAATGCACCAGCGTGAGAACTAAAGTCAGCCTTCATGCAAGTCAATGAGCACCTGGAGCGCTTTTCCCAGAGGCTGCTAAGTGTGCATAGCAAGGGGACTACCAGGGAACTGCAGCAAGGTCTCACAACCTGCTTTGATAGGACAGAGTCTGAGAGACTTCGTGTGGAGACGCTGGGCCCGTCGAGGTTTACACCACCTGTTTGTTTCCCTTCGCCTGAGCAGCACAGATCTTACATGCCTTTCTGTGTCCAGCCCGCTGGGAATTGGGGTGTTAGATACAACAAAAAAGGTGACTGAGGAGTGCTGAGTTCGGGATTATGATTTATTAATCTGCACTCCTTTAAATTCCAAACTGAATGGTGTGGGTCTGTGATGCACACTCTTGGGAGTAATCTTAAAACACAGAACAATTCAGATTCACCAAAGACTTGTCTTCTTTAACAGCTGGAGAATAGACAATATGCTAGCACAGTGCAGCCAAGGGACATGATGAGCAGTCCCCAGGCCAAACGATGTGGAGGTCATGGACAAAAAGTTTATCTTTTACTGCACTTTAAGTACTCAAGCAACAAACTGACTTTGCCTAGGAAGCTATAACCTAGAGGTAGAGTTATGCTACTGTATACACTGTATATAGGTACTGTCGTTTTTTTGGCCACTATTTGGTTAAAACCAAATGAAGAAAGGCTTCTGATACCAAGTTTTTCTGTCACATGTGCTTTGAGGTGTGTGTTAATTTTGAAGTTGGGTATGATTACAGTTAATTTGGTCCCACCTGTGAGACTACAGGAAAAAAAATAGTCAAAGTCAACTGTTCTGGTACAGTAATGGCTTCAGGTGTACTTCTACCGTGGAGATTCTTCTAGCAGGAGAGATTTTTTTATTTTTATTCTGCCAGACATTTCTTTGGCAATTTTTCACTACTTGACTTGGCTCTGTGTATGCACATGTGAGGCCAGCCAACAAGGTGCTTAAAGAAGCAACAATGTTGAAGCATACACATGTCAGAAAGTGTTAGTTTAACATTATTGCTTTTTTACATTTTACATGTGCTCATGTTAGTATGTGCGTTTATATAAAAAATAGTGCAACTATTCAAATAAAATATTCTTTTGTCAAATTTTCAAATGTCCATTTTAAATTCTTGTCTTGAATTTAAAACACTCTGGGACAATTTAATAAATACTTAGGCCATGCACATTCTCTGCTGTGATACGTGTCTCTGCAGAGATATCAGCTGCATGCCAGATCTCACTTGAGCTGCATATGAAGTCAATTATGTGCAGCCATTCCCCTTGGTAATCCATAGATGTCACTTAAAATGTTTTTCTCTTTGGGGCTACTTTGAAATGTCTAATGTGAAGGCCATCCATCATTACAGATGTTAAGGTCTCTACTGTGGTGTGTCAGACAGTTACAGTAGTCGTGAAAATATGAAGCATTCCTAACAGCACCAGCAGTGTGTGAATAAGTATATGGGTACTCATATATGTGTATACTGTAAGTGAAAAAGTATGTGCATTTGAAAAGTGGGGGAAAAAAATTTGTATCTCTATATTTCTGTATATTAAGTGACGCCATACTTAAAAGCAGTATATGAACAGTGTATGAACAGAAGATTTTTGTCATAAAAAATATTCAGAATTCATTTGATACACTTAGATTATAATGTATGTAAACTGACTTCCTCTTGTGCATGTTTGTAGATATTGAAATGACAATTAAAAATTGCACTTATTGCAAAGTGATCAGTGTGTCTGAATGTTGCCTTTGTACTGGCTGTCTGGGATTTCCTTTTAAAGTTCTGTGTGAAAGGGCAAAGCTGCTTCTCTGTCCATTAGAGCAGAACTACTATCCTTCACCTGACAAAGTTTATGAAAGGACACAGACGTTTCCAGTCTACTTCATAGAGTTCAGCATAGCTCTGCCTTGGGAGCCCAAGTTTTGCGTTTGAAGAGTGGATGTGAGGGGTAAATGGGACGGGGGTGATGGGCCGGTGGGGGTCTGTATGAGCGGACACGGACGCAGGGATGTGAATAGATGGTCTAAAATAAGAAGTAGCCCCTTGGTCAGAGTTGTGGCAGATGGAGGCTCAAAGAATGAAATGATGCCAGCATTCTTTGTGCAGTCTGGTGCCAGCAGTGCACTCGATGGACCGCTTGAGACCAGGGCAGGGCCGATGTGATAAGACAGCTGCCTTAGCCTAACCTCCACAAGGTCATTTTGACCAGATAGAGCATCGTTCTGATGAGTCGAGGCACCCTGAATCCACGGAGGGGCGTATTCGTTGAAAGTGAAACAAGTCATGATTTTTTTACGCTCTGAAACTTGATAAGTTTTTCCAAGAAGTATTATTAACGTTTGCGGAAGTTATGGAGAGCTCTCTTATGTGAGAGTGGCAAGAAGTTATATTGATTGTGAAAGTTTTAAACATTAACACTCTGTTTCTGAACTATGTTTTAAATGAGCTACCCAGCATTATCAAAGCAAAAATTAGCATGGAGAAAGTTTGGAGGTACTAATGACTTTGACTGTCCCTGTGGAAAGGCTTACTGTTCCAGAGAAGTTGCAGTGTGTGAGTGTGTCTGTCTGTGTGTCTGTGTGTGTGTGCACACGCGCGTGTGCATTTGTGTGTATATAACACAGCAAGAGCAGAGTGTGATTCACTAGTTAATAAATCATGCCAGATGAGTTTATCGTGGAGATACAGAAGCTCCTCTGGGTCCTGAGCTAACAGCGAGTATCTGGGAGCTGGTATAACACATGATGAAATGCCGTTGTCATGTATATCATTTTTATAGCCCCTAACGTTTTACCTTCATTGCTGTCAAAGGGGCAGGATGAGTGACTGTGTATCAAATATCCCAATGTGTTGCTTTAAGGAGGATCCAGCTGACTTATCAGACTGGAACCATTTGGCTCATGCACCATAGTCAGTGCCACAGCACCTTAAAATCAGTTTTTATCAGCTTAATCCAGTTTGATTATCTGCTGGCAACAAATTAACTATTCTTGTTTACTGTAATTGAGTTTTTCAGTGAGTATTTGGTAATTCTGCTGAACTTTCTCATCCTCGCTTTCACAGGAGCATTGATAGTATCTCCCTTGTGTTCACTGAATATGGTCTTATCTTTATGCAGTGGATGCAGTTGTCATGCATTGGGGAGTCTATGTGGATAATCATCATTAAACTGACTTAATAGGTTCTGACTGAGTGACTAAATAAGTAACTTGTAACAGCTTTATTTCAGCATCTTGCCCAACTAAGAAAGGATATCCTTACCATGTCAGTATTTGTTATTATCACTATTATAATTATTTTTTCTAACATATTTGTGGGGGTTCAGACGTTTTATTTTTTTTATTTGGAGGAGACCGAACTCTTTGGAATGACTTTGAAGGCAATAGCGGGCAGTGCACCATTCCTCCTGTGCTCCTCTGAGGGAATAGAAGTCAGTATAACGGCTATCTCAGCTAATGACTTGGGAGAACAAACCTTGGTCTCTTAACATCTAAGACTTATTATTTTTAGCTCTGGCCAATGCTAAGCTTATCCCTCTTACAGGGAGAACGTTTTGTGATATCAGATGTGGAAATTAAAGCTAAATGACTTAAGGGGGAAATTGCCCACACTGCAAGTAGGCTACTCTGACCTTCAATAAAGCTAAGCTTGACATGCCTATTTCGGCCCTTTTTTGCTCAAGTCTTTTCAATTCAGCGCGTTTGTAACAGGATGGCTCAGTATTAACTTCAATAAGTTTTCTTAGTTTGTTTTGGGTTTTTTTCAAAGTCCTTTTTTTTCTGGAATTTTCTTTCCCTAAATGTTTTAACTTTGTGAATTCTGATCCATATCAACATCTAACCACAAATAATTTGGAATAAACCACTGAGTTATTGAAAATTCCCATGATCTTTTCACATGAATTCTCAGTTGATCAGCATTTAGATAAAAGGTTATGTATTGAAAACAGACCAGAATGAACTCAGAAGTGCAGAAACCTACAGTGGGTTGTCTGCTGTTGAGTTTTGTTGCCAACATCTTGCAGGTAATGATGTAAAACAAATTTTTTGAATCAACAGTGTTTTACATGTATGTTTGTTATGTTTGTCTTTAATTATACTCCTGCTCTTTGCATGACTTATCATGGTAGATTTACTTAAAAGCAAGCCACAGTTCCTTTATCAGTTCTTTTTTCTATGGATTCAGTCAGGCTTAAATGACAAAGACATAGGCAGTAAATGAATGTATGAAAGTTCAGACTACACAGCGTCATTTAAAAGTTACCTGTTATAACACTTGTTGGTGTTTTTTTTTTTTTATTGACAGTTAATTTTGTAGTTGTAATTTTGTAATCTCAGTGGCTGAATGGGATGGACTGTTTTGAGATTTTATCGTAATATGCCCACTCTCACCTTTGTGCTTTCTGGTTTGCAGAAGAGCTCAGAACTTCAAAGTTCCTGCCGATGTTTTTGACTCCTTCTAGTAATGAGATGAAGTACAGTACATAAAGGGAAGAACTCTCAAGATACTTTTTCCAAGGGGCTTTGGAATACATTTGGTAAAATGTTTATGATGCCAAAGACCAGGGCTGGCTTCTCATTAGCTCATCTACCCATTGCAAGTGTTACAGCTGCATTCGTCTTTTGGGTTAATCTTCAAACGCTCCCATATTTATACCCATCAAATACCAGTGACTGCCTGCAACACCCTTGTGTGCATTCGGGGAACTTGCTTAGTTAAACGCCACAGAATAAATGCAGAAATGTGAGCTAAACTTGACAAGATCAAACACACTGGTGAGTGTACAGACGCTGGCCAGTGTTCTAAGTGGGCTGCATTATTCATGTTCTCCAACATGGGGTTCCTAATGAGAGTCTGGTGGCTGTTTTTGGAGTTAGAATCATGGAAATCAGTGTGACCCGTACTGGAGTACGTGGACAAAGCTTTGTGGTACTGTGAAAGTGGAATTAAAGGCCGACCAAGTTCATCAGCACATCAGTTCCGAAGAGTTTTGATTTGAGTTCTGGAAATCATTCACATTTATCACAGGCTTACATATTTTTAAGTCTGTCTCAAAGTACTGTATGTATCTGCCTTTACACTCATAAGCTATTATTTTAAGTATAATATGACATCAGTAGAGGGGATGATGATGAGAATTAATGACAGAAAGAAAAATGTTCTGCAGTTTTCCTCAACGGTGATGCTTAGTTTTTCAAAGCATAATTTTTCACATAACTAAAGTTTTGTTAACAGTATAATATGCCATTTTGTGATGCTGTACACTTGACACTCCCCCCAGAGGGTTGCTCTCACATCAAGCAGCTAAGGCCTGTGGTTAAATGCAAAATTTACTGCTAGCATTGTAATAAGCCTTTGCAACAAAATAAGGATTATCACCCCGCGGCGTGCTGGTTCAGTGGGAGGACGCTGAACCAAAGGCTGAGTATCCAACCTATTAACACCACATATCCCTTGAAGAGTAAGCAGCAAGCTGCAGTTGAGCATGCTGTCTTCATCCTTGAATCAGAACTGGCAATAACATATTCAGACTGAAGGGCCTCAATTAGACACTTTAAAAGTCTGTGTAATTGGTGTCTTTCTGCAGATTGCCTGTGGATATGTAGCGCTCAAATTAATACAGCCCAACTTTATGTCTGCAATGCTGTGATTGTCATGCTGTGCGGTGGTGGCAAGGTAAAGGAGACGCTGGGATTTCTTTTTACTTCTTACAGGGCGCTTCATTGCATCAGCCACCTCTGCTCAGAGGTCCTTTACAGTATGTTGCCCTGACCCATTCGCCTGTACTGGGTTGTGTATCTCCTATATATAGTGTATATTGTACGCACGAAAACACTTAAAACACAAAAACACACTAGGCAGACACACAAACACACATTCATTCATATACATGTTAAACCACAGACACAACCATCACTATACTCCTATAAACTGTTACATCATAAGAGTAAACACAGCTGAGTTTTGATAGTGATTTCAGAATTTTTTGATAATGGTCCAAAACATCTGATCAATAGAAACTGTCTATCCAAAACAACCAAAAGATGTTTTACCGTTTTGTAATTTGGTAATCTAGCAGCTGTAATAAACATCACACTCACCTAGTAATCACAAAAGCCCCACAAAAGTTTGTCGGCTGGGGTTTGTGGGCAAGAGACTGTAGTTCCAGGTGTTTGTGCCTAACCCTGACCAAACCGCTATGTCTACCCAGTTCAATCAAGCTGGGGGGGGGGTTAGATGTTTTTTTTTACAGTGTTAGTCCATAAATGTCATTGCTAGGTGTTGTTTTGTGTTAAATTGTCTTAACGAAGAGAATATGCCTAGGCTTTTATTTCAGATGTGGCTTTTGGTACATAGGCACAAATAAGTTATGAAATTGTATTTGAGATATCTTGCAAATAGTCTCACCAAGGTCAAATAAACTTTGGAAAGCAGAGGAAATTGTTTGACATCCTACAATGTGTTAACAAGCCATCACTAGTTTATGGCACTGATGTAGATGTCTTGGAGAAAAACAAAAAGGTAGAAGGATACTCCCTGGCACTAAATGAATACTAGTGGCTCTAAAAGCTGGGATAAAGGTTTGGTTTTGGTTTCCGTAACAATTATTGTTTCTGCCAATTCACTGTAAGTGTTTGGCTTTTATGTCATTGGGACAGTGTTCACAAGCAACTAGCTACAGTATAAAAACATCCTGGTGTTTGCAGTGAGAACTGTTTCCTCTCTCAGTATTAGCTGTATAGTAGCTCTTTGTCTCTTCACCATGACTATGTAGACAAGTGGACCTATTCTCCAATCCAAACGGCTCCAGTGTGCCTTTTCACTGCCCATGCAGTGCTCTGTTACACACTACACCAAACACGTGTGGCAAAGGAAAGTGCCAACCTCTACCTCCAGAGTGTGAGTTTTCTCAGCTTAAAGGCACTCGGCATGGCTACCAGTCCCTCCCAGAAGGGACCTGGTTAGAGGCCAGTACCTGCAGAGCCCACTCGGGTCCCAACAGAGCCCCACAGCTGGCGGCTGATGGGCTACGTGCGAAGGCTTGTCACACTCACCCCGGTTAAGGAGCAGCTGGGGGTCCGGTTGAGGCAGCAGGCTCTACCCATGGATCTGACGCTGGCCTCCTTCTCTGTGCCTCCATGCTGGCACAAGCTCATGAATGTTTCAGCGAAGAGTTGTGAGGTCTGCCTGGAAAGCTTGGCCTCATCTTGAAATCCTTGAGCCATGCTGCCTCACCTCACCACAGAGACACAGTTCCTCATTGAGGAGGCTGAGATGTGGTCAATCAGATGCAGATATTGAACTTCCTGCACTCTGATATTGTCTCTTCCTCCAAGTGTACATAGCAGCAGGTTGGATTAGAGCACTGGGCATCCGAGTTTTGCTCTCTCTCCGACTGTTAACAATCCCCGTATCGAAATCCTGTCAACACAGTGCTTTGTGTCTTCCATCAGCATTTTGTTGTGTTGTTCATCTTGAATAGCTCAGTATGCTTCTGGAAGTGTTCATTCTGGCAGACATCTGAAAGAGCGATACATCCAATACTAATGAGGCTTCTTTGATACTCAAACTGCATCGGCACTTATGTCACTTTACAGTTCTTCTTTGTCTCCCTAACCTAATTTATCTGAATTGTGACAAGAAATGCGCTGTTGACAAACTGACACAAGCAATAATACACATTAAAGATAGACATTTGCCTTTGTTATTACCTTATCAGTTCTGGAAAACAGCCATAACTGATTTTGTACACAGTTACAGTATTATGACGTTCAAATTTTATTCATGCACAGTCAGCAGGCGTGTTTCTTATTCTCCCTTTGGTCAATGACTTCAGCTTGTAAGCTTCCTGTTTCCAGTAATTAAAGGTGATATGTGTGTGCGAGTGGGTCTGTGTGTAAAAGCAAGGGAGTGTGTAACTTGACTAGACTCTCCTGTGTCAGTGCAGTGGTAGCCTCTGCCCCGTAGAAGGTGCAGGCTGCTGCCACTGCCCACTCGCTGACTAAGTAAAGGCTACATTTGCATAATTGTCTGTTTAATTGGTGGGCAACTGCCAGAATATGGTCCTTTTTTTTTTTTTGTAAGCTGCAGAGTCCACACTAAATTTGTTACAAAGATATGGGGGTAGAGATTACAAAGCAAGCAAACTGCCAGCTCATGGCTTTCTTCTGCTTAACCTGATAATCGTTTGCGCTCATAAACACTTTTATGCCCACGCACATTTTTTTGAGATAATTTGCCAAATGATTTTAAAACAATCATGTTGCTTTGAAGTGACAAGAGTATCCACTATGATTAAGAAATTTATCCTATCTCTGAAAATAGGAAGAGGAAGTAGTTCAGTAGAATTTACTGTATTACTAAATATATTACAATGTTATTTCTATGCCAGCAGCCTCTGGCTTAGGGCCTAAGAGGCTGCTCACTAATATAAATTGTTGACTTGAAAAATAATTATCGTGAATAGATCAAGATCATTTTAACTATCCGTTTATCCAGTTTTCTCTCTGCTGAGGATGCAACACATGATGAGGGTGCCATCTGCATTTTTACAGTAGTAGTGGAAAAGATTTAGTGCCCAGTCGCTCTTTATCAAACTCTCCACATGATCAAATTTCCATCCTGTTTTTGTCTCCAAGGCTTCAGCTGTGGCCTTGTAAAATGCACTACTGCCTGACAATTAACTGAGAGACTGTGAACTATGATTAATGTAATTAATATTTTGTGCAGAAGAAGTGGAAGAAAGACTGAAAAAAAAAGAACATAAAGCTAATTTTAATTGAATCAATCCATGGGAACAGGTCAGGGGAGCAAGCTGGATTTCCCTCTGCTATCTAGTTCCAATTGACTGGTACAAACATAAAGGTGTACATATGGCTTGTTTTTTTCTGAATAAGATGGTGGAGCCTCAGCCTCCCTCTGAGAGATGGTATTCAAGTATGCCCTTATCTTTTCTCCCCATGCTGGCTTGGCATATTGGGAAATACACTATTTAGGAAGGACTATACGAGAGACTGTTGAATCTGTAACTTTGTTCCATTTGACACTGCCTCAGCTCTGCAGGGTGTTGTGCTTTGGCATACAGTTTCAGTTTTCCTCACTGGTGAGGCTTGCGATCACTCTGTGTATAGGCTATCAGTGGTGGGTAGAGGGCTCTTTTGAAACTGACTATAGGATGAGTGTTTGTGCCCACTGCCGTTGCATTTGCTGTGCTGGGCAGCCTCTGATCAGTCTGGCACAGCCTCCAATCCTATTCTATGTTCAAAGGTAAAGCAGACCTCTCATAGGCCCAGTCTTTGATGTACTCGTCGACACCAGAGTCATATCTCTGCCGCTGCACATCTCCTAGCAGACGACAACAGCCAGTCCTAAGAACGAAGGAAAAAAACTTAATATGCAAGTCACAATGCATTTCTACAGCCATGGTTCATATTCAGTTGCAGGCCTGAGTCTTAAGAATGTTTGATATTATTTACGGGAAGAGCACAACAACAGCAGCACAAAATGGAGAATTAAAAGGGCTGCTGCATTTAAGCCTCCAGTGCTGGTTGGTTGAGAAGCTGAGCCAGGATTAGCAGTAGAACAATGGTTTGCTCACAATGAGCATCCTCCATATAGCACATCACTGTATCTGCTGCAGATGGAAGGCTCACCTAGAAGCATTGAATTGAGACAGAATTTTCTCTTGTTTGTTCATCAATCTTTGGATTTTTAATGACTTAAGTGACATGTTATATATCATTTAGTCTGATATACGGTGCTTGGCCAAACTCCCCAACACCCATTTTGCAGATTTCCTATGGTGTTTAAATAAGCTTGGAAAAAAATACAAATGATTTCAATAAGGGGCTTTAACATTTCACATCACCCTGCTTGTTATGCATTTTGCCAAAGACTGAGCATTGGACAAATGAAATCAAATCTGTTCTGATGCAAGAGGTATATAACCACCACAGCATCTCTGAGGAGTATCTGTCTTAATGATTTATTCCGCCACTAGGGCCTCTGAGAATTACCAGTTGAGGGAGACATTCACGCCGTCATTTGAGTGTTGCAAATGAGTGTCCCTTGGATGCCTAATGGGAGGAAGAGGAGCTAAGAAAAGTAAGGAGATGCCCCTTTGCTGGCTTCGTATTGAGATAAAGGAATTATACCGTAGACCTTTCTGATTCTAGTTTACTGAGAAGACAGCCAAAACACTTGGCCATGGTTTTTTAAGATATCACCTCCATGCCATGAGGTTAAGAAACTTGAAGCCTGCAAAGAGTGAGTCAGTGTGGAAAGTTTTAGTTATTATCGGTTGTCATGAAAACAAAGCGGCGCCTATTGAATAGACATCTTTGCACAGAGACACACCCACAACAGAGTATCCTGGGACTATACAGTGGTGACAAATATACTATAGATGATTTAACATCTGTCCTTGCAATCGCTGGATTTCCTTCCTGATTTCTCTGGGTAATGCATTCAGAAGCTTTGCATACAGAGGGTAATCAGCATTGGTGTCAGTTTTCATCTACTCCATACTCATTGTAAATGCTTACCTTGCTTGCTGTTAGACAACTTGTCATGTTGAGCTTGTCTAAAGGCTCGGCCATCACAAGGGGGATTTTGAAAGAGGAAGAGATTTGCTGCATACCACACCCATGCTCTTTAGTGGAGTGCCAAAAAGTGCAGTTTTGATGTGGAAAAACACCTTGAAAAGCAGTAGTTAATCCGCTGCGATAAGCTCTTTGTCAGCTGTTCATGTTACAGGAACAGTCAACAGAATCCAATCCTTACACACATGCCATAGCCAGGATTATAACAGTTTTTGTTTGCACATTGGACACAAGAAATGAAAATGGGATAGATCCTTCTGAAAGAATGGGTTTTACCAAGTTGGATCCTTGAGTGAAAATGTCTTCCATTTTCTCTCAGGAACCCTGTATAGAATACTTAGTGTTATTGTACAATTACAGGATCAGATGAGTATAATTTAACAACCTCTTGGATTTATGTGATATGCTTGCTGTGTGCATCCAAATATAATGTATATGTTTATGAAGTATTTTCTTATTTTTCTCAGTCAGAATGCCTGTTCAGATATTCAGCACACTACCTATCTGAGTGCACTAGTGCCACTCAGGTTAAAGATGCGGTGAAGCATATCAAACATATTTAAATGTTTACAATAGCAGACAAATAATATACACTAACGCCAAATAGGTTTCAGACACTTATCTCACAAAATAACTCAATTCACAGCTTCCTGTACTGCTTTCTTGCAGAAATGTGATGTAGACAATAACATGACAATCATTGATAATCTACAATTCTGCAGATGCTTGATTGGGTTTGCTATAAAAACTACCTGAAAATATGTGTGTAATGTCTTTGATGGCATTTTTACTGTACTTTGTACCAAAAAACAAAGATAAAAATAGACAAATAGTAATAGAGAGAAATAGTAGAGTTAATTTAAGTGAAGTTGGAGTCAGGTAGACAAAAAACAGAATAGTAAGCTTACTAACAGTGTCAACTTTATGCAATTCAATGTTGGGTTTACTGCTGGGTCTGCTGCCCCCAACCGGCAAAAAAATCTAATATTACAGCTTTAATGTCTTCGTATTGTAGCAATGATCCACAGAATTGCCCACAACACACACAGTAGCAGAAAATTACAAATAGAAATACTTATTTCATGGTTTTTGGGGGAAATTGAAGGATTTTTTAGCTTACCTCAGTCAGATTTTTCTGAGAGCCAGAATCTAGTGGCCAGGAAATGAAGCATTGCCTATGTTCGCTATTGCAGTCCAGCAGTGGTAGCTCCAAAAAGTGATCACACAAGGTAGTAAAGGACCTTGGGCGTGAAGGATACAATTTTAGTCCTACAATAGATTGTACTTCTTTTCAACATAAGTGAATATTAACTTCACTTGCTCTCTCCCTCTCTACACTTTCCCAAGGCTTCCAACTTGTTTAATATAAAGTGTATATAGCCTAGTACGTTAGAGAATATGGTTTTTGTGTTGTTTTTTGTTTTCTGCTGATGGTGAGAGAAAATACATACACGAGTGTAGAATTTGTTTGTTGATCAAATGTATTGACTTACTAAGACGCCTTTGTATGCTCAGCAATCATCATAAGAGCAAATAATGTGTAAACTTACCCCTCTACTACATCTCTTCCATCTATTTTATTACCTTATAATCTCCTGGACAGAGTGGAGCTTTGCAGCGACCAGCGCATTTAAACCCTTTGGAACCAATTGTAGGAGAAAGGCTGTCTTGGGATGCCCTCAGTGGAGAGCAGCTAGGCTCATTAGTTAAATCCCCACCGTGGGCTAATACAGCCCTCTAGGAGCGAAGGAGAGAGGGGGAGAGAAGAAGACATTTCTTTGACTTCTTCTCATGGGTTTCTTTCCCACATTTTCTTGCATGCATCAGCAGCTAAGAAGGTGATGCACATCCCCAGTTTCGAAGCCGCCTTCAGCATTCTATTGAAGCTCTTCATTGGTGTGTTTCACAGACTTGGGTGCTGTGATGGTGGTCAGATGTAATGAATCTGAAACAGGAAAATCACAAATGTCAATGAAAAACCCAAATATTTAAAAAAATACCGACACTTAATGAAACATTCCAATGGTTCTTTAGAATGTGATCAATCTGAGCATTTCCATTAGTAACTGGGAGTAAAACTCTTGTTTTGTTCATAATGATTGGGGAACTGGAGGCCACAATGCAGGCAGGTCCCCACTTAACCAGAATTTATCTTTTTGGCAGTAAGAGGAGGGGATTTGAATGCTGTTATCTATGGCCTCCCCCTTGAACAAGTAAACAGCCCATTTATTATTAACTCAGGTTTAAGGTAGAGCATTAATCCTCTCTGACAGTTTGCCTACTTGTTAAGGCAGCCAGTTCTTCCTCCACAGCAGCTGGCTTTCAGCTGCTCTTATTCTATTGCGCAGCTTCACAAGATAAGCTGAGAATCCTCCAAAGTTTGTGCTGCATTGTCTACAATGAGTTAATGTCAAGCAGTTACACTTTTGGTTTTAAGATGTAACTGTTCATCAAAGTGCCCTGACACATGTGTAATTCATTTTGGGGATTTTAGGTCCTTCACAGATATTTCATCTCCAACTGAGGCAGCAGCACCTGAATTTTGGTCAATTGAAATGTTCTCTTCGAGCACACTTCATCATAAATTTCAGACACAGGAATTGGCTGTAGTGCTCTCCCATTGGATGACATAAAGTTTGGCCGCTTCTTTACTTTCCCTGCTGCTGCTGTTGATAATTGCACAAGAGCTCCCGTAGAGCCAGCTGTTGAAGTGTGTCCTAGCTTGAACTTGCAAACTGAGTCACCCTGAGACTGGCTGGTGTGCTTTCTCTTTGACTTGTCTGCACAAAATCCCTTTTTTACAGCGAGTCTTAACAATTCAACAATCCATGGCTGTTTAGTAAAAATACGTGCTATATCTTATGTTGTTCATATTATAGGGAACATAATCTCTCTAGCCTTGCTCCCCTGTTCACATTCACCGTTACACTTTACCAGCAGTGTGAGTGCTAGTTGAATGTTTGTGCTTACAGGGCTGATTTTTATGGTTGGAATGAGGCAGTTTTGCGTAGAATATGAATGATTCCTTTTTTATCAGTAAGTATGCCTAGGACTCAAAACCAGGAAATTCAATCAGAAGACAGGTTAAAAAGGCAATGCAGACTTAGTACACTGCAGAAGGGGATATCTGTTTGCTCTCCATCAACACTGTAGCACATGAATCAATGGAAGCCTGTGGGAATCAAGTGTGGAGCTGGTAGAAGGGAGAGTAGAGCGAGGGAGTGCTTTCACAACTTGAAGGCCCTGTCCCTTTTTTGAGTAGTGGTAGCACTCCCTGTGTGACAGTACAAGTCCTTTGTAAGGAGAAAAAAGGTCCCCCTTTTTGCCTGTAAAAGTGGAGACAGAACAGACAGCAAGACTAATACTAATAGTTTATTGCTTGGAACTAAAGACAGGCACTCCAAATATCTGTGAACTGAAGTGTGTCTTGTCTTCAGTTACTTCTAACATCTGGCTCACAGTTTCTCCAGCACTCACAAGGAAAATGATGTGTAAAAATGTGACACTGCAGATGCACTTTAACACTTTAACTTCCCACCTGATACACCCTACAACCTCTGTTAGAAAGTCAGATGTAATGGATTGGGACAAAAGCACACAAATCATAATTTCTCCAGAATATCTTCTTTTTCTGGAGTATCTTTACATTTTTTTTAGAATCTCAAATAGGGCGCACAGCAGTAGGACTAGTGTAAAGAAATTGTTTGATTTTAATGAACACAGCTCTAATTCCGTCTTCATCACTGATTATGAAGGAGGAAATGTATCCGACCACTGCTGAGATAAATCAGCAGGCGTAAAGAGCCGCATGAATTACGACATGAAAATAATTCTGTCATTCTTTCGGCTGGTTCACACATTAATTTCTGCTCTGTTGGTTTTAGACAAAGAACGTGAATGTTACACAATAGAATATCGGGCTCAATTAAGCAACTTTTTCCAACTGTAAAGTACTTTCCCTGAGCCACCAAAACATTTTAATACTGCTGTATTCAGCATTTAGGCCATGGCAAATATAGATGATTGTCTTGTACATACAGTTTTGCCCAAAATTAGATTTTTTTTTTTTTCCCAAAGATTTCAAGTTATTCATTCAGAAGTGCCTTGGTTCTATGAACACAGAGAAAGGGAAAAGAAAGATTTGCTAGAATCACCAGCTATTCAAATGAAATGGAATATCTTACAAGGGCATGCTTAATTTGGATTAACCATATGAAAGCAATTAAATGAAGGCTTCCATTTATGGGATGGTGGGAACAGAAAATGTCAATTTAACTGTTACCACCAAAGGCAAGTATAAAATAAAATGGGAGCCTTGTAACCATTCCCTGCTCCTATTTCAGCACAGTGCGTATGTGCCGGTCCGAGGCTGTCGGTCCCTGTCTGTGAAAGGGAAAGCAACACAGAGTTGAAGGGACTGTGTCCTCCCGTTCAGTTCCAGGTTTTACTCCATCCCTCAGTAGCTAGATCCCCACTCCATTGTCAATAAGTGTGTGAGGGTTTTCAAAGAAAACATGAATGAGAGAGAACTTGATTTTGCATCAAACGTGACAGTGACGGCATGTGTGCAGGCAAGACGAAGACAAGTACACTTTAGCTGTTATCATGTTATTCATAACGTCAGTCTCAAACTGTGCGATACCACAGTGGTACAATGGCAGTTTGCCACTGTGACATCATTATCCACAGCTTTTAAATGTATTCACAAAATAATTTTTTTTATATTAGAAATGGTTTGTTTAAGTAAAGAGGCAGGCAGGAAAGCTAAAACTGCAGTGTGGTGAATGTGTGTTGCTATTGCGCACCACAGGCAGCACATTTCCTCATCATCACCTCAGATTCACCTCAACTCTTCCATCAGACCAGAAGTCTGAAAAGCAACAGCATGAGGGACACCTGTAATCACAAAACAGCAGGAAGCAACACATGAATGCTAATTGGTAAATTGTAGGGGTAAAACTGTTAATTTTATTACAGATTTAACATCTATATTTGAATAAATTTAACCTGTCCATCACAGATTGTAAGAGTTCAGTCTATTATGTGAGCAGACGAATCACTGCTGGACTGCTGTTTGTTACATGTATAGGTCCCTTTTACCTAAAACCTGTGTTTTACATATTGTTTAACATACAACATATTGTTTAAGAATGATCACCAATAATACGAGGCCAATGTGCCCAACTAAGGGGAAGTTCAGCAGGAATGTCAGTATAGTATAGTACCTTACATACATTTATACAGATATTGTCCTAAGAAGAAATATTGTGTTGCATATTGCAGCTTTAGGTCTTAAACTAAATCCCAAATTAAAAAGGTTAAAACTAAAGACCAGCTGATAAACAAACAAGTGTATCAGGGGGAAAATTTAAACACTTAAACGTCAGTAAGTGCTTTGATGGTAGATTTTGTTATTTGTGTTTAGAATGTACTTAATTGTAAAAACATGTACCATCAGCCATCAAAAATGAAGAATCTTTGGTGTGTTTATTGATATGCTGCACATGTAAATAAATGTACATAACATAATATTGTTCTGTAAACATGTTCAACACACTTTAATGATAAAAACACAAATGCTGCATGTCTATTACAAGGGTGAAATAATAGGTTGCAGCACATTAAGAACCCTCATATTCTGTATAGTATTACCTTAAGATTCTTCTTTACCCCCTAAAATCCAAATACTAAAATTTTAAATTTAAAACAAATATAGTATCTTGTGCGGTGGCAGTGTCCTTCACTTCCTGCAGCTTATGCATCGAAATCACACTCTACAGCCACTGAGTGCATTAGTGTGTCGACTGTACATGTGCGAATGTGTCAGGAAAGACAGACTGAATTTGTGAGGCAGAGTGCATAAATGTGACACCAAGTGTGAGTAAAAAGGTAAAGAGGATGCATGTGTTTCAGCGTTAGTGCGAGTCTGTGTACACACTTGTCTGTGTAGGTCTGTATACAGTATTTTGTGTGTGTGTGTGTGTGTGTGTGTGTGTGTGGGCCTGCTCTACACTGCGCTGGGGGCCAAAACACTAGAGATTGCTTTGATCTGGATTCTCTGTGTCTCGTCCAATCACAATCATGTCACCGGCTCCCCACGGCAGGAGCGACTCATTCATAGTGCAGAGAGGAGACCCTCCTGCATGTTATTACTTTATATGCACTTCATTTTACAAGAACTATGCTCACAAAATGGCTTCATCTATATGCCACAAAAGCCTCGCAACACTGATGGACAAAAGCATTTTACAGACACTGGCAAACATGTGGCACACAACCACATAGACCTATATTTCGAAACAATGACAACAGTAAATTTGATACTATAGGCAATAAACCAGCAAAGGTTCTGGCATATTTCTGTGTCGTGTATTAAATAATTTAGAGAACAGGCAGGTTAATTTGCTCTCAGAAATTGGAAGGAAGAGTTAAATAACCCACAACACTGAAATATTCATGTCCAGTTGACACTTCAATCATCCATGGAGTTCTTTCTGAAATCTGTCCTGCACAGTCACACACTTTAAACTGATAGCTGTTTTTATGAATTGTCCTAATTAAGTGACGCAGACCTTGCTTGTTCAATGCAACTTCTGCCATTTGTAATAAAGATTTTTGTAAAGGATTTTTTAACTGTTTTCTTTAACATGAATAATTAATTTTACTGATTCATTTGTCATGAATTAACAATTGTTTAAATTGAACAAATAAAAATGATTGTAATGGTAGAGATGATACTTGACTGCAGGCTACGGGGATGAGTTGTTATCTACATTCACAACACATTAGACCAAAATAACTGCCCCAGTATGAAAGCAGAGAGCAGTATTTGTTTAGATGGCTGTTTAAATTAGATGAAAAGACAATGTAATCAAAATGGATTATGAAATTTAGTGTGTCTTCCTTCTGGCTGTTTTGAAACAGTATGGACGTTGCCCAGAGGGTCTAGCCTGCACGCATAAACGAAAGACATTTCAATGCATTTACAAATTGTTATTATACAATTACTCTAACTCCCCAAAATGCTAGGGAGCTTGAACAGCAGTAGCCTAAAAGTAACATTCATATTTCATTTCATCCACAGGGCTTTTAACGTTCATGTTCATGTATTCCATAACACAGTACTGCTAATTTCTACTTGCATAAGAGCTAGAAAATGGTGGAACCGCAAGGTGAATTTTTATTGCCTTTTTTTTTGATGCACAACCTGGGGAAAAATGTAAAGAGAAGAACATAGAAACAAAGTTGAAATAATCTTAAAAATTAAAAAGAGTGACAACTCACATACACACATACATGAATCTTGTGACTTAATAAATAAGCTTGTGGAGTTGGTAATGATCCTTGAAGTATTACATGAAACTTATATAAATGCCATTATCTCATCATGTTAGCCATTTTGGCTGGTACTCTCTGGTTGCACCCTGTCCTTCTCTAATTGTTTAATGGTACCCCTGACTTAGTGCCACCCGCTGTTTATCTTGACGTGCAGTCCTAACAGTCACAAAACTGTAGCTGATGGAAATGTTGTTAAGGTTTCAGAGTGTGTCCCTTTGCTTCTGAAATTATATATTTTCTTGAATGCAGGCAGAAGAGTAATAGTGGGAGTCCAGAGAATGACAACCTGGCAGAAAGACAAATTTGTTGATAAGTGGAGTTGACACTGAGTGATGGGCAGCAAATTTAATTTTCCTTTTGCACACCAAGCTAGCATTGATGATGAAACAGCAAAATAAACTGATGCCCTGTCCAAGCACTGTGTTAGGCCTTTTTATTGGACTCATATTATATGATCACAGCAGAGCAATAGCCTGGAGCAAATTGATTAGTTCAAAGAGGCAGTGGGTAAAAGAAAAGGGGAAAAAAAAAAACATTCAGATGGCTCCTTCTTACCAGAGAAAGGACCAGCAAATGATGAATAGAGCGTTCAGTCCAAACACCTGTCTGATTGCAACAGCTTTTGCCCACTAGTGTTTAACATGTGGGGGTAAAGAGCTTGGGAAACGAAAATGCAAATAAAATAATAATGCCTTCTCCCTGCTTTGCAAAACACAGAGGGCTTGCATCTGTGGGAGGGGTGGGATGTCTAACAAGAACTAATGCTGTTTATGAAAGCAGAGTTTTTGCATCTAATCACAATGTCTATTCCCATGGGCCCACTAGTTCTTCATGCTTCCCTTCAGACTGGTAGAGCACCTCTCTTCCAGGAGCGCTGTATTTTTAGGATGTTGTGAAGCTTCCTCAGCTGCATACAGAATGAGATGCTCGCCTTTAGGGGGATGTCGAGTTTGAAGATGATGTCCTTTGGATTTGATTAATTCAGCAACGGAGAGAGAAGCTGTCCCTGACTCAAAATAGACTCCCTTTAAATGTCTATATTGCTGTTGTTTTCTTACTTTTCACTGTTTGGTCTCTTTGCCACTTATCAGCATATCACAACAGGAAGCAGATAAATAAAAAAATAATCATAAGTTGTAGAGTTATCAGTAATGGGAGCCTGTTTGAGGGGATCTGCTTATGCGCACACATGTGTGCTCATGCATGTGTTTTGCATGAGCATGGAAGAATATGCTCAGCTCTGATAAGCCTGTCACCTTCCTAGCAGAACACCCATTTTTTCCCTTTCAAGCTGCTCTTGTCTGCTGTCGCCGCACTTGTCCATAGTGCATCCTTCGGAAGTTTACCGTCAAGGTCTGGCTCTGTTCAAACCTGATTCACTTGTAATTTATTCTGTAGTAGTTTGTTCATGATGCAAAAATGTAACACTATTATAGATTGTTTTGAAAAACATCAGTAGACCAATGCATTATAGCTGCCAAGGTAGGATGCAGTTAGACATTTATTTCAGAGTGATCAGAGAAAAACACCCACACTGAAACTGAAGTCGGTTGGAGGCTGTTGTAGTTTGTGTAGCTAAATAAAACTACTTACTGTAAATAGGAGAGTTTCACCAAAAATATCCACAGATGTACATTTGAAGTAAGCAGTTGTTCACAAGCTTTACTGAGCTTTGTAATGGATATGGTTGCACAGTAATTGTTTAAAAAAAAATTAAATGTTGTCCGCACTTGATGCTTAAAAAAATGTACAAATAAATCCCCTGAAGATTACAATAAATCCTCAAAAACGTTGTGTACCAAATCCAAGTGGGCTACAGTATGTCAATCATGTACTTAATAATCTGGCTCATTTAGCATCTTGAAGAGAGATTAATGATATGAACAATCTTTACAACAATTCCCCGAAGATGAAAGAACTCCCAAACAAAAGCATATGCGCTGCAACTTTGATTTACTGCTTTAATAGAATGCTAATTGAATCACATGCAGTGTCTCCTCATGAAATCTGCTGCTATCGTCTAATTATAACGGTCAGATATGCCATAATGGGACACATGTATTTTATATCAAGGCAGTTGTGTGACAGAGAAGGGTGATTGGGAAGGAACACCGACACAGTGTTTGTACAGTGTGGACACTGGTTTCATCTTGTCCGTCAAATTGTGACAATGGCACCCTGTGGCCTGCACCATAGGGGAGAGACTGCTTCTCGCGGACTGGGAGGGGTAATCGTAACTAGTCTGCGGCAACAGGATGCCTAATGAAGAATCCTCAGCTTTTGAACACGACGTTCACCTACTTCAGCACTAATTAATGGCTCATTTGAGGAGGACTGAATTTCACACCAGCCCTTTTCACCTATTATCCACTACTTTAAGATAGACCTTCTCTGCATACTGAGTATGTATTAAAACGGCCCCAACAATGTAAAGCCTCTACTGAAAGTCTTCTCGCAAAGTGTGTTTTTCTAATGAATTAAAGATGGCTTCCTTGCTCTCTGGCTGGTAAACACTGCTGTTTGCTGCATAATCAGCATATGGATTTATACAAATGAGTACCATGGCGAAATTTAAAATTCACATAATGGTTGAAAGTGAAAGGCATTAATAACTGTGGATCTGGAATCGGATGCAGTTTTAAATCACTGTCAGCTTTGTCATATCAGCCATGATAAAAGATCACACATCCCGTTTTGTATTTCCAGGAGATGTTTTCCCCACTACAAATCCTTTCCCGAGGTGTGTCAGTGTGTGGGCCTTTGTGAATAGATTTATCTGTACCAATGGTGACCTTCCATTTTGCAGGGTTGATATGGGGGCCACGATCTGACTGTTGGAGAGAAAATCACAGCCGGGAGTGGGAGAGTAGTTCCTGTTCTCACAAAAAACAGCAGCTAATGTGAAAATGGCTCAATTAGGGGAGCCATAAACTTGTTAGGGCCCACGTCGTGCCCGCCAGGGCTGGGGCTTTTTTATTTGCCGCTGTGCTTAATATTGCTTCAGCACATTAAAATGTGCGGTTGATGGGCGCTCAGGAGCCCTGGTTGTGTCAGAGTGCTCTCCTGGTGGACACTTAAACAAAGAATGAGCCTTCTTCACTCCCTCAGCAGAGACACAATTACCAATGCTCTTTTTCCTGGGGAGAGAACAATACGGCGGTACAGCACACAGGCTTTTCCTACAGGCTAATAGAAGGGTTTCAGTCCTTCAGTTATACAGCTGGCTATCCGGTAGCCATTGATCAAAGTGATAGTCCTAAATCATTGGTTTTGTCGCTGACAGGCTGTAACAAAAAGGGTCCTTTTTCCTCCATGTCTGTCAGCCAAACAACGGAAGTAAGCACACCTTTTCTCATGCAGAGCCAAGATATACACAGACAGATGATCACAGTGGTGGTTGGGCAGCCGATAGCACAATCCCCTGGCTGCTGCCCACGTTTGTGTCTCTGACAATTAGACTCCAAGCTGACAGGGGAGCATGGTTCAGCCACTGTGTTAAGAGACTTTGTCAAATGTGTAGCCCATCAAAATGCACGGGCAGCCCCAGCTGAAGTCAGTCATCCCCTATTAACGATGGCCCTATTAGCTCCTCCTGTGACCTGTGAGCTGGGAAATGAAAGGCGTGGAGGTGCAGTCATTTACTATAACCAATGTCAGGGTGCGTCGGACATGGACACCCCTCATCTCCCCGCGCCTCATCAGCCTCTCTGATCAGATGGGGATGCATAATACATCAGATGGCCAGTAAGTAGAGGAAAGACATTCATCACTGTCCACCTTTCAAATTAGATCCCACAGACGTGGCAATCACTCAGACGCATCAGTATTCAGCCCTGGCTGAAGGTTCTCCTGCAGAGACGTCCCCTCCATTAAAGCTTTGCAAACCTTACTTTGGCGTAACAACTACCCTTACTGCATAATCTGTTCTTCAAACATCAGTATTTTTCTTCCCAAATTGACTTTCACTTTTATATGTTAAAGTGCCACTGTGACTGTCTGAACATATTTATGGATATGGGAGTCAGGGAGGTGGAGAGACTTCCAGGGGAGCATGTCTTACAAGGTTCACTGTTAAGTTTTGTTTGAGCTTGTCAACGATGAGCCTGTGTCTAAAGGGCGTAGACCAATAATACTGTATGAAAGCCATGTTTCAATTCCACATTTTCCCTGAGGGCTATGCATATTAATAGAGAATTCATTTTGTCTTATTCACTGTTTATAAAATAACAAAACCAACATAGCAGACTTCCCAGAAATCCCTTTGTGTGAGGTAAAACTCTCCCAGATGAGTTTTGTAGTTTAAGAACACACATTTATATTGGGATGTTGCTGTGTGTTTGTAATACATGTTAAATAAACTAGTTTCTTTTCAAAATAATAAATAAACCAAGGCATTGATGATTAGGAACTCTAGGAGCTGTCACCAAAAGTTGTCTTTGTACTAAATCTGATACAAAAAGGCAAAACCTAATATATTAAGTTAATTCAAATTATTTTACATGTTGAATATTCATGAATCTAATTTGAACTAACACTGCAGCTTAAATTCAGGGGTGGCAATAGCTCAGTTGGTAGAGTGGCCGTTCTTCCCGACCACATACAGAAGTGTCCCTAGGCAAGACTCTAAACCCCCAGAGCCCATTCCCATCCTCATCCGTGCAGCGCCGGTCCCGAGCCCGGCAGGGCATCTGGCGTAAAAACTGTGCCAAATCAACATGCGGACAAATGATCCGCTGTGGCGACCCTGAACTCACAGGATAAGCTGAAAGGACAAACAAATATAAAAAATATGCTTATATTAAGCTATTACTAATCAGGGGAACTAACATTTCTAAGTTGAATTGACCTATTTTGAGAGCAGTTGTGTTTACTCAAAGTTTAAATTGACAATCACATAATCCATTTAACAAAGAAAATAGACCACAGCTCTCCTAATTAGAAATGTTTTCTTTTCTTTCCATGTTATCGCCCCATTGAGTGTGGCCTGTTCCTTCTGTACCTCAGGTGCCTATCCAAATTAAACATTTTCTTTATATTATGTGGTGGACAAAGGCTGGCAAAGTTGATTATTTCTTATATCCGATGCAATTTATTGTTTTATTTTTCAGGTATTAGTTTTTTCATTTTGTTAAGCAGTGTTTGAAACACCTGATTAATGCAGCTAATCATCACTTCATTTCCATGTCCAGCGAACATATTCTTTGATTTTTATTCATATACTTTATTTTGATACAAATTAATTGAAACATACTGTTCACTGGACAATTTATCCCCATGAGTAGACCATTATGAAGAAAACTGCTTTAAATAGCACAAATTTTAATTCAAACCATCACAATAACATTAATACATTTCCACAACTTTTTTTGGATTATTTATCAGCCTAATTCATTTTGCACTAAACTCAATTACTTCAGTCATATTCCAATGAAAATTGCACATTCAAACAAAATCTGCATGTTCTGCAGCAGGTCTTCATCCTGGCTCTGGATCCATGGTTAATTACATTCACGTCAAGCCAATCTCACTACTTGTTTCTCATGTATTAGGCAATAACCTCTCTGTCTCTAGGTTTTCCTCAGCAATTAAGACAGTGCGAAAAAGGACTTTCCAAGAGTCTTTTTCCATTTAGACCTCAGGGAGAAGGCTTTATTTAGTCTAGCCAGGCTGTAATGCGTAGCTTCTGTTGGTCTTGACTGAGATGGACCATGATGCTAAGTGAGCCTCCGTCTATGCCAGAGTGCAGAGAAGCAGATGTGCCGGGCGATCAGCTTGAGCCTCAGCCACAGCTCCTTTTTCTGGATGTTTGGTTCTGTGGTGTCCAACTGTCAGAGTTTCCCTAAGGCTGCTAATCGGCTTTGAAATGGAAACAATTAGTTCCATAGCTGAGGTAGTCTGTTATGTGGTTGAATTCTTGCCTTAGAGTCTAAGGCTTTTGCTGTGTCACTGGGAGCTTGCTGAGAGGACGTTGTTCCTCACAGTAAAAGGTTTCACTTTTTGTGTTTCAGAAATTGTAAATATAAAAGAGTTAGACCCTGCATTAGTTTATTAAAATAAATCATAAAATAAAATGTTTCAGTTGATCTTTCCCCCGTGTGATCTTGTGGTGTAAAATAGTGAGATGCACTGCTGTGCCGCAGCTTTTTATTAAAATAGCAGGACAATGTAACCTGTTTTATGTGCAGTGACTTGAAAGCGACTACGTGTTGACGCTGCTATAGGAGCAGCTTGGAAGGTCTCCTCAGTCTCTTCTCATCAGATGTCTGACTTTAATTTGTCTCAGCAAGCATGAGGAAAGGTCACCATACAGATGCGTTCACCCTATTTTACTGGTCTTCAGATATCAACAAGAGGAAAATAGAAAGAGAGTGGGGTGGGCAAAGTAGGAGGAAAGTCCTGTTTTTTTTTTTCTTTCGAGGCTCTCCCCCTAATCCCCCCACAAATGTACATTCTCATTTATAATGAGCATGTCTGTCCTGCCTGAGAGTAGAGGCTCATTTCTTGCTTTGGGGAGAAACTGAATGGGATGCCCAGGGACACTCATAGGAGTGCTGACGGGATCTACATACTGAGGTGACTGAACTAGTCCTAGAGTGCACATTGTCTGTTTTTCTCCAGACTCGACTCTCCACTCCTCTCCACTCCTCTCCTCTCCTCTCCTTTTACCATTTACAGTGCCAGATTTATATTAGAATGTACAGAATACATATATGAGAACATACTTATCTTCTGCAATGATGAAATTAATTTGAAATGATTGCCCTAAATCCACTTTGTAGGAATATGTGGTGTAGACAGAACTATATTTCAATAAAATCATATTTACATTACTCCTCTTGTTTCTCAAAAAAATCAATCTTTGTAGATATTTTTGAAAATATCCATCTATCAAAAGGGATGTCATGATCAGAACATTTTATATCAATTTTCTCCCCAGCATGTATTCGTGCAATTGCAGTCATGTCTGACACTTTTGATGTGACAAACGCTTTAAATCCCAAGAACAAGATAAAAAGTGAATACCAATAGATAACTACAATCACAAGGTGTGTCACAGATTGTTTAAGTGCACAAAATGATATTTCGTACATCAGAAAAGATAACTGATGGAAACATAGAAAAACATTTTTTTAATAGGTTCTGACCTTAAGGCAATAAGTGATTTGATTCACCCCATCACAGTTGACTCATTTCTGTGGGGAAATGGCTGTGAGATTTTCTATTTTACATGAAGTGGGGGTTGTTGATGAAAGGGCCCATGCTAATTGAGCTTGGCACTCAGGAAGCAAACCTCAGATTTTGCCTGCACAGGCTGTTGTGTGCATGTTAATCAATAGTCATGATTTGTTCATTGGAGTAGCTGTCAAATAGAGTTTTTTTTTTTTTTGTCCTTTCGGCTTATCCCATGAGTTCAGGGTCGCCACAGAGGATCATTGTCCGCATATTAATTAATTTAACACAGTTTTTACGCCGGATGCCCTTCCTGACGCAATCCTCCCCAATTTCTACCCGGCTTGGACCGGCACTGCACAGCCTGGGATGGGAATGGGCTGTTAGGGGTTCAGTGTCTTGCCCAGAGACACGACATATCGAACCAGTGACCCTGTGGGCCGTTGACGACTGCCTTACCGACTGAGCTACAGCTGCCCCCAAAGTAGCTGTCAGATAGTGATTGCGTGAAAAGGCTGATGAGAAACACATACAGTTTTGTATATGTGTCCGCAGAAATGGAGAGATTTTGTTTTAACGAAAGCCAAGAATGATTGTGCTGACATATGGATGTCATATAGTGTATCTAGTGAATGTAAGTGGCAAATTAACACTTTAGGAAATACGTTGTTTTCTGAGGCAAATATACATTTATGATCATGCGAAAAACTATTTTCTTAGACAGTTTAAGTTGTTTTATCCCATTTACCAATGTGGTTGTGTATGCAGACAGTTCATCGAGGGCATTCGAGCCATTTTGTAATTTGGCTTCAGGTTCTTTTCTAATATGGTAAAGTATAAATACTGCTTTTGGATCAGGGTTTCACTAGTTGTGTCCTGAAAATACACTGAAAAACAAGGAGAATCAAGCATGACTTGTGTTTGTTTGGCCCACTCCATTCGGGGCCCTTGCAAAATGTAACCAGCGTAACATTGACAAAAATTATGATCCCACAGGCCACAGTGGGTGTGCAGAAGAAAGTGTCCTCACTCTGGCAGCTGGCACTGAAACATATATACTTAGGCACAGTGGCATACGCTGGCACACAGTGGCATACACAAACACACTTAGACACACACATAAACACACGCAGCGAGAGTGGCAGACTTGCATAGCATCAACAAGGGGAGAGTCAGAGTCCAAACATCCGTAGTAAGTGTTTCACTCAACTCAACCCCTCATAGACCCTCGTAATGGAGTTGGCTCTCACTCCACCCCTTACCCTGGATCCAGCCCAGACAGAGCGCCAACACCTCTCTCTTTCTCCTGCTTTCTCTCTCTCAATCACTGGCTCTGTCTGTGGACAAAAGTGGTGGGAATGGGAAGTTAATGATACAAAAACCACCACACTGTCTCTTTAAGTAGGAATTAGAAAAAAAGAGGAGTGGAGGCCAAGGGAGAAGAGGGAGCTGTGAGGGGGAGTGTAAAAATAAGAAGCCCGGCAGGAGCGGCATGCAAGGTCACCTCTGCTGTAGTGTCAGTGCCTGTCGGATCGAAGGCATGGCTAAGGGGTTGCCGTGGTACGGACCGGTCTCCCAGGAATGCTTCAGGAAGATCTCCTGCCATACCTGAGGCAGCCGCTCATTTATCTGGAATGCTGTGCTCCGACTGCTAACGACCAGCTCAAATTGGACTATTTTTTCCCATTTGTCAGTTGGCCAGCTGCACTGGCTCAGCTGCGCATCTGTGCGGAGGAAAGGCGTAGGACAATGAAAGTTCCAAACTCATTTTTCTCACTTCTCTTCATTTTGTGTCTCTTCTCACAGTTGGGAGACTTTTCAGAATTGTTGCCGCCTGTCAGTCTAAGTAAGTCTCTCCTGGCACAGTGCTAATGGAGACAAGTACCTTTGGCATGTGGCAAAGCTTTTCCTGTGACATTTTGTAGGCCTCTGCACAGCAGGGGTGCTCAGTATGACTTGCAGTCTGCCTCTTGTAGAGGATATTTAACATTTTCTGTGAGTTTGAGTATCACAGTGTGATGATTGAACTCATAAAAACAAACAAGCAGAATAAAAAAAAACAATTTTATCATACACATGAGCCATCATAGCAGTAGCTGAAAAAAAGATCCATGAAGTAAACTAAATATTAGGAATACTTTAAATAATATGCAGTCCAGTCAAGCACTGCACTACAATTTAAATTATCAAGCAATCTTTTATAGAAAAACCCCACTGACACACATCTCACTGTCACAGTTCTTAATATTTATTGCAAGTCTATGAATTGGATTGTATTTTACTACAAATTTGCATTGTATTTCTGACAAAGATTGTGCAAAACAGATCCAGCGCAGAGACCGATGAAAACTTTTCAAACTACTTGAACAACCCCACCATCCCCACCCACTTTGTTAATTACAAGGAAATAAAAGGTTTTTCCACAACATTTTTATCATTTAAATGAGCTTCATCAAACAGGTCATTAATATGGTAATTACCCTCCTTTAGCTTTATTGCAAATCCCTTCCAGGCCCAGTGAAAAGCCAAATGCTACTGTAGGTTTACTCTAACTTTTTACCTTTTCAGGATATCTCAGCGTTATCACAGTTGACTCAGTATAGTAGGGTCCTGTTTTGCACAGTTTGTAAAGTTTATAGATTATAGGCAGTACATGAAGTAGCTTCTGACTGTGTGTGCACGCATGTGTGTGTTTGTTTGTAAAGTTTTTCATTTTTAATTAACATTGATATGTTTTGAGACCTGCTATTATCACTGCTTTTATATAGGTTTGTGTTTAAAAGACTGCAAGAATGCAATCATAATCAGTTGTTTATTCTAGGATGCCTGCTACTAGAAATTTAACATTCACAATAATTGAAGGACTCAGTGCTAAATACAAAATCTCTTGCGCTATTTAACCAGACAATACATTCTCATGTAGTAAAGATAAAACATTTACTTGAAACCAGAATTGATCTCATGAAGTGGCCAAAACATGAAATTTTATATTGTATGTTTTGCTGCAGAAAAGTGTGCTGCTGCTTTTGGTTGAGATGTTTGAAATATGGACACCTCACACCTACCTCTCACACACTCCCCTTAATTAAAAAGTGCCCTGCTATATAACTATCTCACGGTATGTAGCTTACTCTTTTTTTTGGCACAGCAGAGCTTGGTGATGCTCCTTTAGTGCAGGGGGAAACCGCTGACCAGTCTGGAGCTGGCAGAGGCGAGTCAGTCTGACAAGGTGTGAAAAGAGTCATGATCTTCTTCTCTCTCCCTCTCAGATCTCACTTTGATGGACTGCTTTGTAGTGCAACGAGCTGGGCAAGTGCTGCTAAGCTACATTACAATATATGGCGTGTTTGCCCAGCAGGTGCCATTTCCCTCTCTGCCATAATATGAAACACTTTGCATTGCTAGCGCACTGAATGCCAATGTCAACTTAGGCATGTAACTCACAGACCTTCTGTTTAAACACCTCCTCCACGACCTGGAAAAAGGACCAGTAATGTGCTTCTTGTCAAGCTCAGTTGTATAAGTGATGTTTTAAACTCCATCAGTGCTTTCATTTAATACTGAAGGGCCCATTCACCAACTTACCTTTACTGGAATTTTATTTGAAATTTTACTGTGAGTCAAATGGTAGTTCTTAAAAAGAGCATTTGGAAAATTAAACATTTATTCCCAACACAAAAAAGAAAACCTATTCTAGATAATCATATGTATTAAGTGCTTTCACTAGAACTCTTGCACTGCAAGAAAGTATTTACATGGAAGACTGTCCTCTGGGGTAATGTTGTAATGGGGACACTGACCCTGAACAAATACAGAGCATTTTTTATAATCCTTTGAGTACCACAATTAAAAATGCGTCCACACTAAAAGTTTATTCCCAAAGAAATTGTAACGTAACAAGCTTTGATAGATCAACATTCTGTTCGATTCAAAATGTTATATTTCTATATGTGTTTTGTAATTGTTTTATTAAAAATAAATTAGCTGTCATTGTGATCATTTTGCAGGCCGTACAGGCTGTTTGTCCCTGCTAGCACCATTACAGTGAAATAGCATCTCGGTCACAGAAATTGTCTTTTGAAACAGTACCTAAATGGCTACTGGCTAGACCATGGAAACAGTCACAAATGGATGACGAATATGCAACCACTGCAGGTTGGTTACTGTTACTGTTACTGCCCTGAACCAACAGAAAATCACGTTCAGTCTCTACTGTTGTTTATCTCAGATGCAAACAGGACTCTTTGACAGGCCAGCTGAAACTCTGTCTTTTGTGGGCAGTGTAACAGAAAGGGACGTGTTGTGTGGAACCATGTAATGTGCAAATGAATAGTGATATGTGATGACAGGACATAGCCACTGAACACACCTATGACTGGCTCTAGGCTAGTCTGCAGAGGCAGGTGAAATGTCTTAGCCATTGTTGTTTAATGCAATGTGACAAGCTCTGCTTGCAACTGAGCAGTAAGCTTCTGCTGGCTCTTCCTGTTATTTGTTCCGTCTTTCATCTTTTCCATAAGATGTGGTGTAGGTATAATGAGTTAGTGTGGAAATAATGCTTAACACTGAGTATCAAGGTTAATGATGCCAACATGCAATTAACTTAGAGTAGGGTTCCATCCCCCTTTTTGATAATGTCACTGACCACCTTTTGTGTTCAGAGTCAGATCATGGACCTTGTTTACCTCATGGATTCCTTGAAAAGCCACAGGGTGAAAATTCAGCTTCTTCACTATATCTCTATCAACTTTGATGTCAATAACTCACCACAGGATCCTCACAGATTAATTAATATGATAAAAATCTTTTTAAAGGCTAAGTTTCCACTAGATGAATAGAGCTCCTCTCAAGTTCATGGAAAAGGCCAAGATTCTTTCAACATTCTGTAGGTGTTTACCAAATAATCCCACACAACAAGTGAAGCAGAAACTTAATTGTAACTAATTAGCTCCCTGGAGGTTTAATTGGATCTGCATTCTTTATTCCCCAGTTTACCTGCAATATGTAAATCCTGCTTCCATGTTGAGGAGCGGGGGGAAAAAAACAGAAACGCTTGGGAGGGATCCGTAAAGAGAAGCTGAATTAAGTGAAGTTGAAAATCAGCCTGTAACAAGCTTAATTTCTGTCTTGTCTGGCTCTCTTCACCCATTTGGCCCCCTGGAGCTGTTTCCAGCCTGTGTAATTGAATGTGCGTTCGTTAATGGTAGAGAGAATGCAGCTCATCTCCGAGGTCAGGTAATAACAAAGCTTTGTTCTTTTCTCAGATGACTTGCTATCTCTGGATTGAAAGTGACTTTGTAGACATTCTTATTGTTGTGTAGAAACCCTTCCTTAACTCACCTGGAGAACATAAGCAACCTGTCTCTGTTATGTTTTAGCAGCATTCCTTTGAGGGAATTCAGTTGTTTCTTTTGCATGATTTCACTCAAAAATGATCCAAATGGAGCACCACCATCTGTCCACAATGACTTCGGAGTAGACTTTTCTGGGCTCAGACCCTCTCTGATTTAAGTTCATCTTCACTGCCCCAAACTAGGCTGGTGGGATATTGTTCATTTTCTTTTTGACTAATTATGTGGTGGGTTAAAGGTTATACAAGCTTCCAAAACAGGATATTACAGCTTTTTTTGTTGTTGTTTGTTTTATTTAAAACTCAATTCACCAACATGAGAACACAATGAAAGCCATTCATTCCAGGCCTTCCACCACAGCTCAGACAATACTGTCCATCCTGTTTTGTTTCTATAGCAACTGCAACACTTTACTTGGCCTTTCCAAGCCTGAACAAGTATAACGTTGCTAAACTAGTAGAAAACAGATGTCCATGGACTATTTGCCAGGTCCACTCCAAAGTAATTTTTGCTACACAGCTTTATTCTCTTTCATAACACTTCAACAATTTCTTTTCAGGCAGGTTTAATTTACAGTGCGACAAGTGACATCTATCTATCTATCTATCTATCTATCTATCTATCTATCTATCTATCTATCTATGTATGTATGTATGTATGTATGTATGTATGTACGTATGTATGTATGGATAGATAGTTAGATAGATAGATAGATATATGTATGTATATACATGTGTGTTAATTATATTAACCGTTGATGCTCCATTTCTGCTTTGTCAGGGTTTGCAAAAACAAAACAGGCAGGAAATGAGGTCGTATGAAAGGTCACGGTGGCAGTAGAGACAGGAATAGGGTGTGGAGTGTTCAGCCTCAGAGGGTGTCACCACATCACCAGATTTTTCCACTTTTCAATCAGGCCACACATACTCCCCTACTCAGTTAAATCACTGAACAGACTCTAAATTTTGGTTTTGGTCTTAAATATTCACAGTGGTTTGGCTTAAACATTTGGTTGACATTTGACATAAGCCAATTTTTTTCACAAGGTGGCAGAGTAAATAAAATCCCAAGAAGTGTCATAAAATGTAGGAATTAATTTAGACATATATTCCACTTTCTGTGTTGAACATTACTGTACATTTTTGTCCTAAATGCGATGCTTACAATGTGATATCCATCTGGTTTGCTCATATATGAAACCTGAGCTGCCAAAACAACTGTCTAAACATCAAACAAGAAAGAAATTAAGTATTAAAACAGAACATTTTTTTTTTTTGCGTTTAAAAAAACGCAATATGATATTGCGTTTAGATATTTAGAACTTGGGCTTTCATTGCAGTATAATTCAGAAGTGCTTAGAGAACGTCGCTGGGCACTAATATTACATTTAGAAATAATGTTAGATTTAGAAAAAATTGTGCATTAAAACTAATTCCTGAAGCAATAACCGATATCCTTTGGGTCAAAATGCTTCATGTTTACAGTCCTCATTTTTAAAACAAAATAGCATAAATACAGTTTTAAGACATTGTCACCCTGCTTCCACTTTGTCTCAAACATTGACTCAACAATCAAAAATAACAAATCAGTTCAAAGCTGCTGCTCTGTTCCTTTAGTAGTCTATAATGTAGAATATAACATTTGCAGGAATGCAAAGAAAAAAATGGATGTATGTAAAGAATAACATTTAACAAATATGGCTGCCCGTCTTGCTTTTAAACATACTGAACATGGAGAAATTATTTAACTTAATTCTTAAAAGTGCATCGCCACATAACAATTATGTTTAAAAATCCATATGGAAGCCCATGTTAAAAAACTTGGGACTTTTTTTTTATATAGCAACATTAACTTTTTGAGCTTTTAATATAAGGATATGGTCTAACAGTCAAAATGTATAAAACTTGACGAGTTAAAATTATCATTCTTGTAATTATTATCAGTATCTTTTTGATATAATTGTAGCTGGTGGTAAAAGTAGTGCTAGTAATAGAAGCAACAGTGGCAGCAGTGTATTCTACCATTGAGAGTCTGGCACCATCAGTGACAGAGCAGTGTCATGCCTGCCTGAGAAGGTTCATCATGAGCTCTAGCAAAGCATGTCAGGCATGCAGGTGAAAGACTGGAATGTGATTAGTCTGTCCTGCAGGATTGTGATAAGAGGCTACAGTTCATGCATATCATTGAGGGAAGAACCATTTTACTCAACTCTCATAAAGTGATACTTAATAAAGACTTGCTAAAAAAGTCAAACACATGCTCAAGTCGATCACATTTCGCTTGTTTATTGAGCAACTAAAATTGATTGGGTAAGACATGCTTCGAAACAAGACTTTTTTCCTCTCATTATTGGACGTCAATATTTGGTCTGTATGTTTCTCATAGTCATGTATTCTACATGTTGCTTAGTGCAAACAGCACTCCTTTGCCTCCTGTAGAAAATAACGATGGACCTCAAGGTTCATACATAATGCAAAGGCTGTGAAAATATGTTTCCTGAGTGCACACCGCATCGCCTTTGGACTTAAGTGAAATATAACCTGAATTTGACATTTTCTAATATCCTACACCAAACTTCTTGTTTCAAAGAGATAGGGGCGGTAATTGCTGCACCAGAAGAAAGACTGCCGATCCTTCTGGGTATTGCGGGTGACTGTGGGGACAAGGCGAGATTGGAACATGGTAATTGCAAAGACAAGGGCTGAGAATAAATGGGGAAAAAAAGAGTTCTTTACTGTCAGCCAGAGGAAGGTCAGAATCACAAGTGTATGACATCCATGCATGTTACTGTGTTTTATTCACAATGTACACAGGGGACTGATACCTTTTCTTAGAGATCCAATTCATCGCTTTGCTTTCTGACAAAGAGAGGAGATGATCCCAGCTGAAGTTCCCCTGACTGCACTGAAGTAACAAGATGTGATCCAAGATGCAAGGATGTCAACAGCGCTGGGTCACAGTGAATATCAGAGCAGGCTACAGTATTCTACTTCTTTCTTCCCCCTCCTCCCCAGATCATTATTTCATTATTTGATTAATGCTTCCATGGTGTTGTCAGAATGCTTATACATTTCCTCAAAGATGAAAGACAAACAGCGGCAATTTATTTCTCCAGATTAGATATTGATCACAGCTACTGTGTTGGGCGTCCGATATCTTCCCTGAAAAATGAATGTCAAATGGCAAGCATCACCACTTTTTTATTTTCTCTTTTTTCTATTAAAGAGGCGCTCCTCATAAGAGCATCTCGGCCATATATTTTGTGCACTCTTAATAGAAAATGTCTACTGTGCTGTTCGTTATTCTCCAGATATAATTTAATCTCTTTGACGTGATCATTTCTGATCAGCCATGTCTATTTATGTCAATTTCTTCAGTTATAGTCCCAATAACTTTTTCCCCAAATTTTCTCAATTGTGTTGTCCCATTTAGAGACTTAAGAGAATGGACAGGGAGCCAGCTGACTTTGGCTGCAGGCGCAGTACACACTATAATAAAGAAAGAATGTCAGAGGGAAATAAGTAGGACCCATGTCCCAAGCAGATTCTCTGTGTACAGTCAGGGGGTTTCGCGTAGCCCTGTCTTTGTAATAGACTGTTAAAGTTACCTTTCATGAAGATTGTAAGGAGAAATGGCAGTCCATATGCTCCAAACAATATGACAAACTCTTTTGTTTTGTTCTGTTGTCATGTTTGGGCTGTCTGAGATAATGACTTCACTAAAGGGAGTGAATTAAAGACCACCAAAGGGAAAACAAAGATTTTGAGCCTCACTAGAAGATTTACTGACGAGAGACAATAACTACTGTCAAACTAAACATTACCACTAAGAGCGTTGTTTAATTTTAATTCAATAATTTTCATTGTAATACTATAGATTTTTGACGATTACTGGAAAAACAAAAACAGAATAATTGAACCAAATTAGACAGCTCTCATTTCTGTTTTGGACCGTTTAAGCAGAAGAACGGATTTGTGGTACAAGCGTTGGCCGTGGACACACTGAGGCAAGTGTCTTTGTGTAAGAGTGAAGCAGTGAAGTCACTGTTGCACACTAGAGCATAAACACCATGATAACACACAGACTCTAGAGACAGGCAGCAGTAAACAATTATGTTCCTGTGTGTATGCTGCAAAAACTGGATTTTTAGCTACAGTACAGTAGGTCATTACAGAAATTCAATCCGCTGGAATTTGGATTCATTAAATATGTATTCTGTAAATGACTCCTGTGTGACCCGTTTTAAACAGGAAGTCAGCTGACAGCTTCACCCAGATTGTGTTTTTTTTTTTCCCCCTGTTCTTTTCACAGTGGTCTTAGAACAAGTTAGTGTGCCTTCATTCATTTCAACTTGTTTTTTACAAGATTGATTTATTCTTTTCGATACAATAAAAAAATAAAGACTCCCGCATATCAAAGTTGAGGCAGATCTCCACAAGGTGATGAAAAACAAAATATTGCAAAAAGAAAATGGCTAAATGCATTAGTGTTTTCCCTTCTTTCGGTGTAGTCATTTGGTTTCAGATGTCACACAACTGGTTAAATGGAGATCACCTGAGGGCAGGGAAAGCACTGTAGTGTAAATACATCTGTATCTGAGAGGACCATTTACTGGTGAATCAGTATCCGGGCCAGCAACGAGACAACGACGACAAAAGAATATCCCAAGAAACTGTGAGATATTGTACAGACAACAAGTGTTGTCTGCGTTGCCCGTATTTAACAGTTGTTATTTGACATATTTGACCATATTTACTACTGTAGCAGTAGGATACATTTGGCCAATGCCTCAGAATTTATTTCAAGAAACACATTTCACAGTTTGACCTCAGTTTGCAATAAATGCTGACTTCATCCTCATATTCAAAATTACATTTCTCCAGTGTCGCCTTTTATTCCATGCAGTCAGGGAAAACACTGCAGCTTTGTATTTAGTGCCAGTGTGGCAAGTGAGTGTGAATTATCTCACTGATTCTGTCAGGGTAAAACAAACAGACAGAAGAGCGAGACATCAATTACTGTAGCTACTCCTGGGGAAAATAAAAAAGCATTGGAATCTAATGAGTGTATTGCGTTTACCCGCTGTTATATAATTTATACCCTGTTAACCTATCCATCACCTCCCTGCATACAGTTAACTGCAAGCTGGAATCCCAGTGCTTTTTAGCTGGGGAAAAAAAAAATCTCCAAATGGCGTTCATCTCTACGGTATACCAAAAATTCTCTTCATAACATCAGATGTTTTGTATGTGCTCTCCTCATAAACACTGATGTTTATTTGCTTAGTCTTTCATTTCTTGCAGATTTTAACCCTGCATTCCTGAAGTAATGCTTTTGACTTTGAAAAGCTCCTACACATCAGAGAAACACAGCTGATGATTTGCACTGCGAGCTGTGCTGTGAGTCACTGAGGCTTAGCAGGATCTACTTCTCTGACTCAAACATGTGCTGCCAGGGATAGAGGCTTTCACCCCCACTTTTATTGTCTCTCTGCCACAATGCTTCCTCAGACAGCCATTTCCAGCAGAACCCCTCGTCACACAGAAGACATAACGTGTCCCTTGAGTTGCGTTAACCTTATGAGCACAGGCCAATCTGGCGGTTCACTGCTATCTGAGCGCCTCAGTAAAATTGCAAGGAGAAAATCTTGGGTTTTCTCCTACATCATATTGTGTGAGGTGACTTCTTGTTGTCAGGAGAGAGGTGTCTCTTTGACGGTTGTTAACGTTGTGAAGCGGAGCCAGCTGCTTCGACAGGGCTGGAAGTCCAGTAAGAGTTGTACCATCTGGAGCGGTGGAACACAACTACTATATGGGAATGGCGAGAAGAAATATAAAGCAAGCTGGGCATCACTGAAAAATAAATGCAGAGGAAAATACTCTATATGGAGTTTCCAGAAAAACCATGACAATCAGTAAGGCACACTGTATGTTCATTTTTTTCCCAGATTGCCATTTCTTTCTGATCTCTTCCCCTTTGCCTCAATCATTTTCTCCCCAACCAAGAAATCCCTCTTACTCTCTCGCTCCCTTTTATCACCCCCGAAATTCATTCAACATGTCTGCTTATAGGCATTCTATTATTTCTTTATTTATGTATTCCACTTTTTATTCGGAATCACATGTTAATGAAGAGCGTCATTATCAACCTTAAATATTTAATTTTCCGCTCTGTGTCTGCTTCCGAGGGAGGTTGACTGGAAGAGCAGCAGCAGTGGGGGGATGGGGGAATAGTAGGATGGAAAAAGTCATGCTGAAGCATGAGCCTTATCTGCATCCGCTGCTTAAAGTCAGGCCCAATGAAAACAGAAGTGTAGCAGTGTTCTTCCACACTTGCTTCATCTGAGGTCCGGTTACCAGCTACCATTTCAAAACACCAAAAGATCTAAGACCTGGTTCAGCTGTACGGTACAGTTTTTTTTCGGCTACTACTGTAGCCTCAGCGTCAGTAGTGGCCGTTGCCCCTTAGCCCCATCTCTAAACTCCATCCCCAGCCTCAGCATTAGCTCCAGAGAGGCTGAGTGCCCTTGTGATAAGGTGTGAGGCCTGTCTGCCTCTGATTGACAAGCCTGCTCTCACCATGCCAGTGCCTGCTGCTTGATAAGAGAAAATGTCAGCGTGATTTTGGGAAATGTCATTTATCGCGGCTTTTTGGCCGTGTCTGTAACCCAGACTGATTATAGTTGCTGGACATTTATATCACTGGGGGTGGCTTGGAAAATTGTACAAATGCTATGTTTTTCTGTGATAACGGCACTTAATATCCCTTTTGCTGTAATGGATTTGATTTTGTTCCCTTACCTCGCCTCCCTTGTCTGAATAGTCTCAACATCATATGCTGCACTTGCTAGTTTATTTTATGAAGCGTGTATCAGACACCATCGAAGTGTCTGGCATGTGGAGGCGTTCATATCGGGGATTCTCTTCGCAGTCAGACAAAGACTACAACCGCTCGCCTTATTGTGCAGAATCTATGAGTTGAAGTGTTTGTTTGTGGTTTGAGAGAGCCCCAGATTCAAGTGACAGTCTGGTCGTCTTTGTCAAGAGCGTGTGTGTGGGCTTTGTGGTGGATAAGGGACATCTTGCTGTATTATTTAAAAAGACAATCCTCCCCAAAGATGAGTGGGTTAACAGGAACCATTAATTGGTTTAGCAGGATCATATAGACGCTAGCTCTGGCTTTGTGGCAAGGCGGAAAATGATTGCATTCAGATGTGTTCAAAAGCCCCCCTGCTTGTTGTTGTTGTTATTTTTTTAACACTATAAATGCTCACACTGTGAAGATGGACTATTTACCGTTTACTTTTATGCCTTAGGTTTTGATTTGTGGATTCAGGATGAAGCAGAGCCGAGTTTGTACTCAGATCATCACTTTTAATGTCAGATTCAAAACCCAAGCTGTCATATATTATTCAGGGAGTTTTCGTCTTTTCTCCAAGCACTTCACCATAGTACTGTACCTCTGCTTGCTGCATGATTCTAGGAGCCATTCAGTTCAGAGGAGGGTCTATGATTCAGTGCTGTATATTTTTTCCTCATTGTTGACTCAAAGTGACATTTATGGGACACCCTGATAAAGCAATTCTTCCTGCTGCTTAGACCAGCCCTGTATTTTCAACAGATTTTCTCATTCATTTGTGTTCACTTCTTTTTCTTTTTTTGGAGACCCTGGCTGCCTTTTGTGATCCACAGCCCTGAAGTAGACGGAGACAGAAAGAAGTGTCTTAAACACGGGCTCCTTGGCAGCCTCATGGGAGTTTTGTGAGAGTGTTGTCCCCCACTCTTAACCAAATTTATTGCTAGTCTGACTGTGGAAATCTAACAAAGGCACGGGCTCACTGTTCCTGGTATATTTGTCAAATCACTGCACCTGTGAGAGTCCCTGCGCAAGATGAATTCTAGGTTGGAGTGTTCGTCCAGGAATAAATCTCTCTCTTTTTGCATTGTCTTTGTTTGGGCAAGCTGTAGGCTGGGAATGAGCTCTCTTCGTCACATGAAGTGGAGTTGGTGAAAGCCATGATAAATTGTGCTCTTTGTTGACACCTTCATTGGGTTATTTATGGCTCATTAATTGAAGTGAAAAGGAGACTTGTTGGCGCAGCAGGAGGAGGCAGCGCTAGGCCTCCGTGGCTCTGCCTCAGAGCGGCCCACAGGCTTTTGTGGGGGGGGGAGATAGAGAGGGAGAGAGAGACTTAGGAAGAGGAAGCCATCCCTCTCTCACTTCTGTCTGTTTCCTGCTTGCTGCAGAGAGAGAGGAAGACAACCCTTTCCTCAGGAATGGATAGAGAGGGGATGAGCATAACAAACAAACAAATTTTCCACCTTTCCCAGTAGCCACATTCATATTTCACATTATGCAAACAAGAACTTAAGGAGTGACAGGCGTTGTTTGTCGGAATCAGTAAGGCAGATTTGAATGCATACTTCGTGTTTATTAATTTATTGAGGGAAAATTGGCTCTGTGAAATACAGCCACAACCGCTACGTACAAGCCACTGCGTGCTGTAGAGGAGAATTTTGCAACAAATCTGGGATATTGTGTATATTTTGGCACAGCTGCAATTGGATTTTGTCTGAAATTTTTGATTCCTCTTCTTTTCCACTGCGCCACAATTTCCTTTGAACGCCTTGAGTCTTCCGAGGAGAAAGAGCCACTTCAGACATAAGCTCATGAGCACACTTGATTAACAAGTGGATTAACTATGCTCGTTTCATGGGATGATGTACCTTAAAGCACTTCAAAGGCCACGCCGAGTGCCCATGAGGTGCAGTAATGAGGGGTTCTTCTACACAGTGGCAAATTTGGTGGCCTCGCTTCATATGAACCTGATCATTTTCTCATTTCGTGTGTGCTCAATGCTTTCTGTCTCCTGCTCTCTGCCGCTCTCTCTTGCTCTTGCTTTCTCTCACCCTTTTTTTCCTTCCTCACTCTGAGTCTCATCCCTTTCCAGTTTCTCCATCTCCCCTCCGATTTTTTTCTGATTGATCCCCTCTTTATTTCAGCTGAGTTGAGATCCAGGATTCTTTCTCTGTTATGCACTAGGTTTTCACTGTAGCTGCTATTTATCCAAATGCCCTTTTTTTTAACATTCACGTTTTTTCTTTTGTTGACTTGTTACTGAAATAAAAAGAATCAATCATGAGGTGTCTAGAAGTTACTGAGCGTTTTAGTGTCCTTGAACTGCTAGTGCAGGTTTGACTCCTGTAAAGCCCACTTCTGACATCTCAGCGCTGTCACAACTGTCAGTCAACTCTCAGTGACGCCCATGTTGTCCAACACTTTCCCATCTCTCAACACCCAGGCTTCCGCCTCATTCTGTATGAGGGGAACATGTCCTGGCCTGTCATACACTCACCCAGAGTGCAGTTGAGGAGGGAGTTGGGGGGGTGGGTGGGGGATTCAATTTTCTAAGTGGCATAATGTCCTCCTGAGAAGGATGGTGAGGTTTCTCTCTGTCTGCAGCAGTAGAAAGGCATTACAACTCTGCCACAGTGGAGTAGCCTGCTCACGTTCCATGCTCTATCTCTCTCCCCTGCATTTTTATTATTTTGATCTGGCAAGCACATGAGAGATAGTAATCTACACTTCAATTACATCACATAAGTCATCAGATGCTATCTTGCGCTGGTGATAGAATGTGCTCTGAGGCAGCCCAGCGCCACAGTGAAACAGCCCCAAGAGAGCCACAGTCTCAGCATGTGTGCAAGTGTGTGAGTTCTAGCTATCTCTGTGTGTGTGCTTGTGTGTGTGTGTGTCTTTTTGTGTGTATGTGAGTTAGCAGAAGAAACAGAGAGACCAACAGACTGACAGAGAGACAGACTCTGGGAACTAGCTCTATTTATCAGTATAACACACGTATTTGCCAGTAGGGTACAGTATTTAACCTCAGTTTGTCATTGTGCTGATTCGTATCATTACATTTCATTTAGTCTGCAATGAGCAAACTGTGCTGCAATAGGAGAATGAATTTTGTGCATCGTTTATCATCCGAACTCCTGCTTGTAACCAGCAGAGGGCTAATACAGAAACATTTTAAGGCCTTTGTCTACAACTGCTTGTCATTTTATGAGGGTTTCTGATTTATTGAATTATTTTAGCTGATCTTAAAGTATAATTTTAATGCTGTCGCACAATATTTTGTCATTCAGAACATTTGAAAATTGACTTGTTAATATAAGCCGTCACATGAGCCGTTGTGTTTTTTCTCTTTCTTTCCTTTGGGTGCTGTGTTCTCCCCCGTGTGCTCTCTCCATTTGATCATCAACCACTTTTAAAGGTAAGTGTTCTTATCAATCATACACTACATAAAACTGCTTATGTCTGAAATGCTATAAACTACATGCTGCAACAGAATGTTGTGCAAAATGTATATGTTTAAATTGTGATGATTGATGTATTTGTCCTGTTTTGCCCAGTTTTATTATATGTAATAGTAAATTGGAAATGTATTCCCTATCCTCAGAATGCAAACACAGACAAGGTATTGTAAGTGGGCAGCTGTCCCTTACTGTTTAACAGAATCACATTTGTTGTGTTTCTAATTCTGTATTTGTATTTCTGTTAACTGTGAATGAAAAGCACAGTTACATAAGTTCAAGTTCACCTTGGTTAATAAAGGCACTATTAATTTGTCCCAATAATTAATTCCAATAGTATACATATAGTTGAGTGCCAGCCTTTTTCTAAAGCCAATTGCTGCAGTATTATTCCACTGAGTGGCAGGCATTCAGTGCTCATACTCTCTCCTCTGTAACACTGGCAAATCAAGATGGATGGCTGTATTCAAACATTTTTTATCAAACCTTAATGTGCACTTATACAATGACAGAGAACTTTCCCAGGGGCTGACAGACCAATGTTCGAGATTTGAGCTGCGGAGAGATAGCACTCTTCAGGCCCAGCCATTTTCTTCCATCAGTGAGTTTGTGATGTGAGGCAGCCCCAGCAGCAAGGCTGTTTCTCAGGTGGGCACAGTGCTCAGTGCTCTGCCCTGCCTTTTCCTTTTCCTAGTACTTCTGAAACAGCAGCTGGAAACCTTAACCTACTCTCCCCCTTTTGGGCAAAACTTCATGCAAGACAATACATTTGTTGCAGTTCACTGTGAGATACTTTGTTGTCTTTCAAAGACATCTGGGAGGACTCAAATAGTTTTAGGGTTTTGATCTATTTACATGTTTGTTCCCCTGTTAAGGACCCAGCTGATGTAATCAGCAGATGTTAAAGGTTAAGGGTATTTATCGAGGCCTGCCGCAACATTAAGCCAACTGGCTGTATACGCTATGAGGCGACTTCTGTTTTTAATCAGAGCTTTGATTGAAACTGTTGTACACAGCTCCGGTCTGTTTCAGGGGATGAGGTGGCAATAAAAATTTCCTCTCTGTCTTTGTTTTTGTGTTACCCGCTGATAAAAAGGCCTTGATGTTTGAATATCTAACTGAATAAGAAAATGTAAATATTTTCTACCAGACGTTTTGAACAGGACTGCATGCAGGGAAAGTCTCCAAAGCACAGTGCTGTCTAAATGAGTGGTTATTGACAGACCTTTGGCGTCATGAGAATCACATGTTCTTTGAATTTTCTGGTACACTAGCAAATGTGATCCTCTCTGATGGTTGCATTTGAACTTATTTTGATGTCCCTGAGCATTAAGGGAAGTGACAGCTTACAAATAAATCCATAATTATCACATCTGAAAGCCGCCATCCCAAACTTTATTTGCATACCCAACACTTGGAGGAATGTGGGTAATAAACCCTGAGGGTCTCCCACACTCTGGCAAAGTCGCGGCTGTCATCTCATCAGCCTTTGGGTCTTTCTCAGTAGCTAGCAAAAAGGGAAAGGCAGACAGTGGAGTGAGACAATGCTGCTCTGTTAAAAAGAGGCTACAGTAAATGGGCAGCTCTGACTAAGGTTCAGCAGAGCACAAAAGGAAACTGAAGGACAAGATTGTTCCTATTGTGTTTCTACTGTGTATTTCCCCACAGAGCAAGGTCTGCCAAGGCCCCGCGGGCTTCATTTCACCCCTTCAAAACCTAACATATTTCTTTGAGTGTCCTGAAGATAGGAACACAATGACTGCCTGTAGAATTTCATCTTAATTCTACCTGGGAACACAAAAGACTAATCACAGCCATCACAATAGCGCTGTTCCTGCAGCCCAGTGTGTGATAGCACATGCTCCGGCAGCATAAAGGCCTGGCCCTCTAGAGAGCCAGGAGGCTGGAGGAGGCAGTCAAATGGGAAGCAGAATAGGCCAGGCGACACCCAAGATTATGTCTCGTCTACCGTGCAGAGGAGAACGCAGGCCTGTAGGACCAGACATCTATCAGCGGAGGTCAGACTTGGGGCCGAAGCAATAGAAAAGTAATAATTTCAGAACATGTGTGAGGAGAACAACAGTACTGATAACAGTTGTGTGATATAGTCTTTTACAGAGGATGTGTTCGGCGTTATAGCATTATGAATAATATTCCACACGTCTCTCATTTCAGCAGAATTTACAATATATTCACAATTGGCTCTATATCAAAGTTGTTAACTATCAGAGTGAAAATGCAAAACAGTCGAGGTTTCTCACATTTGATTTATTTATGTCCCCTCTGTACCCACCTCCTTCCTGCACATCCTGCATGATGCTGCACTTGGCACACAGAAAAAAGCCTACAGTATATTGATCTGAAAGGCTGGAGAGAAATAAAAATCTGTGTTTTAGCATGTTACAAAGTAAAAGTTGACTCCGTAGCGCCACCTCCCAAAAGATTATCTCCCTCTGTGGCTCAGTCCCATTACCTCCCCGAAAGGTTCAGCTAAAACTCATCTAATTGGTTGCTGGGCTTTAATTAGCTTGGCTCATTTGCATGGGTGCCATTAGGAATTCAAATAAGGTGGAGTGATAGCTGACATTTCCCCCTTATTCCCCTCCTGCCAGAATCCTCCCCTCTGATTCATCTCATCTTCATTTCCCCAGATCCTGTTTTTAAAGTTTTATTTAGGGTGTCATTTATTTAACAAGGGATTATTTATTTAGTGCATCAAATCATTCTGGAATGAATATTTATATATTTGTGAGGGTTTTAAATATTTACATGGTCTCTCCATTTCTAGTTTTGGAGCCACTGTAATGAGTGTTGTTGTTGGATGTCGAGGGGAATAACAAGACTGGTTTCAAAGTGAAAAGTCCTTTGAATATGTTTCTAACTTAATTGCTATGAATCTATTATCAGGCTTGATGCTCTGATCATAGTTTAATTGGAGGTATATTATTATGGAATGACTTTAGTGGTGGCTAATGATATCTCATTCAGTGGATGATATTCATTTGAATGTCAATGAATGATTCATGTCAGGGGTGGCGTGTGAAAACACTCGGCAGTGCCATGACCCCATGTCAGCTGCTCTAATGCACTCAGACTCCTACTTGACTAAATTGCATTAATCCTCAAAGAAGCTTAGCCATTTTTGCCCTGATGCTCAGTCTCTTTCTGCATCTTGCTTTACAGACACAGCATTGTGTAATGGTGGCTTATAAAAGAGGATGAAAGTTAACAGGGTTGTGTCCCCAGGACCTTAAGCACACTCCTCTGCTAGATCCATCTGGTGGCACACTATAGAGGCCTGAGAGCCAGTGGTTGGACCATGCTCGTGTAGGCATGCGGAGAATCATGACCAAGTTTACACATATTGGGTCTTAGAAGAGCCTTATTACCAGCAGCTGCAGGCTGCAGAAGAACACAGAGCACAGCAGCATGACTGCGAACCAGGGAACGCCTCTCTACACCAGAACCCCCCCCTTCCTCCTCAGTCTTAATGACTAACCAGAATGAGAAGTGGAGGAGAGGAAGAGCCTCGAAGAGCTTGATTTGTTCTGCATGCTAAATATGGCCTGTAATCTTTATTCCTCTGAGTGCCTTATTAAAAGTGAAAGGAAGATGAAATCCGACCAGCCGGCCCATCCTTTCTGCTGTTTATTAGAGGGGCTTTTCCTCTGTTAATATTGAGGTTATGGTAACCTTAGTGGTGATAGATGCATCTTGTGACTTCAGGTAATAATAGCAATGATTGATTCCCACCTGAACCCTGGAGGTGTAATCTAGCAGGATGGAAGAGATAAAGTGGCAGCCAGCGTCTGAGAGATACACATAGAAGCAGATTCCATCCAACAGTGCTGTTTATCATCCAGCAGACAACAGCGCCTTGTCAGAATTTATGATGTTTCCCCTCGTCTCTAATTCATCATTCATTAACTACTCTTTTCTCCCCCTAAATCCATCTCTATTTGTTAGTTTTATCAGTAAGGTTAGGATGAAAAATACCTATGTGTAAGTTTTTGAATCCGCAGGAAGATTAATGTGATTTTTTTGACTGCATGTGTGTCACATCAGTCAGATCTGATTTCATAATCAAAGTGAAATTCTTCGCTCCGTCATATAGTTTGTTGTTGTTGAGAAGTGGCACACAGCTTCTGTCATTTGCAACGAGGCTTAATATTTTTATATACTCAAGTAATTTATTTAGATTAATGCTGGGAATGTATTTAAGCTGCAATTACATCTTATGGCAGGAGTTCCACAAAATATATTCATATGGAGGAAAAACAAAAATAATGAAAAACACGTTTTTTAGAGCCCCACATATTTTGCATTATTTCTTTACCTTGCTCTTTCTATGCAGCTGAAATGATTCCCACTCGTGGATCTTTTTCTATCATTATGTAAACAGATAACCAGAATCAGAGGGAATATGATCAGCATATTTTTGTGCCTGCATTTGCATTATGGTGCTTGTGTTGGAGCACTAATGAAGCTCAAAGACAAGTGGAGTCCTAGATAATTATTTTTTTTTAAGCCCCACACCTTTCCTGTTGTAGAGCTGCACTAGATGGCACATCTATTATTCCATTAGCAGGTAATTAATGACTCTCATTTGTGTAACTGTTATTAAGCCCTTTGAAAGATTGTTTGTGTTCAGATGAAATGAAACACATCCCAGAAGCCATCCATTGTGGCGGATGGATTAAAAGAGCAATAAGGCCCTTTGAAAAATGATATTTTATCGACGGTAATTTTTCACTGTACCTCAGGGGCAGCGATGACAGGAAAACACTGCAGTCCTCCTTCATGTTGATATCCTTTTTTTAGTCAAACTACCAGGGGAGTACACTAAGTGTGATTTATTCATCCCTTGACCAGTAAAAGGTGTCAGCCAGGTGAAAATGGATGCCGGGAGAGTATTGACAGGAGAAATAGCAGTGCAGTTGTCCTGCCCTGTCACAGCATATAGACAAATGGGGGTGGGGGGTGGGGCACCTCTAGTTCACATCTGTCTGACTCTTTTACAGTGTGTCTTTAAAATCTATGACCAACTTCTGTTGAATATTTTCCATTATATGGATATTTTCATCATTTCAATTTTTTATGCAAGCTAACTCTTCTATATGAAATTATGATTTCCTACACTTATTTAAAAATGTTTTTGGCCACTCATTACTTGTATCCTGGAATGCACTGGATAAATCTCAGAAGGGAATCTGATTTCCCACATGAGCAGATCAAATCATCCCTTTTGTTCATGGTTTCTATCTGCCAACGTAGAAGGATCGAGGTTCCTTTTTTTTTTTTTCTTTCTTACTTTCTTTTTCCTACACTTTTTTTCTTCAAGAAGAATAGGAGGATGGGGGAATCAAAAGCAGTGTGTCTTATGAACAAACACCCAGCCTTTCCAAAGAAGAAGCTGTGTAACATGGGCACTGGCATTCCGCAACTCCAGCTGGAAAGGCACACAGCATCTCCTTGGGATTTATATTTAACATTTGCTATGCTACTTATAAAATATTTCATAAATAATGTGAATACATTAGACGGGGAGAGAACTGTTGCCAGTCATTCCATATGCACTGCCATAGCAACAAGATGTTCCGCCTTTATCTGTTTAGGGCCCATGATTCTTAAACTGTTCATTGCCCACGTTTCCTTTTTTAATCAGAGTGTGTTTGGGATCCCCTGCAGCAGGGATCTAGATAAAAGGATTAACTCTGCCTCTACTAGTAAACCACATTTAGACTTTGCCAGGCAGGCCCTCAAAATGAAAATAGATGGATTTCAAATGCCTGCATCAATGTGTTTTGATTGTGTGTCATCAAATATCTTATATTAATGCATTTATCAATTTATCAATAGTTTATAATAGCAGAAACTCCAGGATTAAAAACAACATTTCAGGCAACTTCACTTTTTGTAGTTTGATTAAAGAATTAACATGATATTTTTATTGTGATGTAAAATATTCATATCATTCTTCATGGGTGCCATGGTATTTTATCTCATTATTTTAGTGTGCAAATTTATTTTAGCTCTCTAACATTTAGTTTTGTTAGCTGCCTGTACTCTTCCACCAGTTTATTTTTCATGTAATTAAGGAATGATGACTTCTACTTCCTCCAAAGATGAGGATATACTTTTTAAGATGGAGATTCCTACTCTACCCTATCCAAAAGCATTCAATGCACTAGTTCTGAAATATCATTGCCCGGCTTAAAAATGCAGAAAACATTAACCAAGGTGCTGGATGGTTGACGCAGAGGACAGCCGCGTGTATTCATTACCGGGTTTGATCCAGCAGGCCTTGTTGGAATCTGGAAGCATTATGCCGGCCACCACTGCACTACCGGCTGGGTAACACAGTGCAGCAGGGAGGAACTGGCTTCTTTGTCACTGCTGTTAGCATTAGCCAGAGATTTGCATATATTTCACTTGGAAGCATTAAAGAAACACAAAAAAGACTAATTCACTATTGAAAGTCTCCCTTGCAAGATTAAAAGAGTCCCATTAGAAATGTATGGCTGCTCATGTAGTTTGTATTTCATTTTCCTGCCCCCCCACCCTTTTAATTTTGTTAGAGAATTTGATTATTCGCCAGGTTGGCAGAAAAAAATAAGACGTGTTGAAAAAAAAACAACAACTGGCATCTTTTTTAATGATACTTTATTTTAATGTGAACTTTTCTTTTCATGGCAGTAGCTGCTTGTCCTCAGGTTATATCTCGGTAGAAAACTCTTAAGTCAAACTTTAATTTTGGAAAGGATGATGTCTGATTTTTCATACTGCTAATGCTGGAGCTGACTTGGAATTTTAAAGTTACACACATCACAATAGGTTGCTTTTTTAAGACTGATTTCTGGAAAAGTTGCACATAACAAGAAAGAATATATTCCTATTGAGAAGTAAAACTTTGTAAACATGTTTTGGTAATGTTGTATATCCCAAATATGATCTGACTTTCTTGTCCAAACTGCCACTGTGGTACAGTGTACCCGTGTACAGACATGGGTATGAGAACATGTGAACAGCACTCCCAGAGGGAGTGCCCACAATGCTTATCACTCTGACCTGAATTCTGTGACGACAGACAATTTTACAAACAGCTGGGGATCAATCAAAGCCCACTTGAAATATGCCACCTGCCACTTTTACATTAGGAAGCATGCTGTTCAAAATGGAACATTTTCACTTGTATTTGTGATTATTTTACAGGCAAAGTTGGTCTCCTCATGAGGCCTCAAGTGCCAAATGATTTATTCCTCCCCCCACTGCCACCTCCTCTCTGCAGAGCTGTGGTGAAGGGGTGGAGAGAAGGGGTAAGATTTACTTTATGTTGTCTCTAAGCCTGGGGATGCAGTCAACAAGGAAAGGTTAGATATCGTATTTGTATTTAAGCTAAAATCCTGCACCCACCACACACCACAACCCCCATCCAAGCACAGTCTGTTGTCTGTGGAGAGTGCATCAGTAGGTTTGCATGAATTTATGATGCCATTACTTCAGACATGTTTAAGACAAAGTGAATGAAGTGGATTATAGGTCAGTGGAAGAAGGCAGAAACCTTCTTCTTACAGTGTAATGATGTTTGTAGGTCCAAGGTGCTGTACTTACTCCTCTACCTGTCTTGAGATTTAGCCAGGAGTCACTCCTCTCCCAGCAGGTGTCAGTGTTACTACTGTAGACAAGAAGATGTTATAACACAAAGATAGACAAATCTGTTGAGCATGACTCTATGCTTGGTCTTATACACAAGTTACAGCATAACACATAGTCAACAAGTGCTCTAATGGTGCAACTACAACAGCTGAGCTAATCTTGGAACTTGTTCCACATCTACCGTTTTTTTTTTGCCAAAAAACTGGCAGATTTAGTATAGCAAAAGTCCTGCTGTGATGTTATGAGTTTTTTATTGTATTTTTAGTGAAATGGATTGGGGTATTTTGTTTGTTTGTTTTAGCTTAAAGGTTTTTTTAGATCATCTAAAGCAGAAAATGCAATTTCCACCTCTCGAAAATACAAAGAAACAGTGCTCATTACATGTCTGTGGTTGAACTTAAACTTCTCATTAAACTTAAAGAAAATCTAGCAAGCATGTCTTTCTCACCACACGCTGCTTCACAGGCTGTTTCATTCCTGTTGAAAGTTGCTCCCGGACAACCAAAAAGTGGCAGGGTAACAATGAGTGGAATTCAAGTGCTGAAACAGATGTGTTGGCTGTGGTGTTAATGTGAGGTGTATTAGTCAGACTCATAACTCTCCCGAACACAGTGAGCTTGGTCTTCCCCCATCTGGTGTGTAGAGTGTCAGTCCTCCAGAGTAATGTTCGACACGAGGTCAGCAGAACACCACAGATTCTCTGCATATGCTTCACAAACTGTTGCTGTCGGTCAGGAGAACATACATTATAATCCAGATTAAACCAGATAATTAGCTTTTTGTGAGCCATTAATTCTGGCAGGTGAAGGGGGCAGAGTGGGAAATAAATAATGTCGCCGTGTCTTGTGACACGGTGATAAAAAATGGGCATCTTTCCAACAGCTCATTTCAACTATCCTAAATTGGCCTCATTGTAGATGAAATATTAAATGGTCAGCACGGCTATTAATGCTGACTTTAATGGATTGGATGCTGTTGTACTTACTATAACAGTTCAGCTGTCCCTTTATGCCTCGGCACTGTCCTGTCCGCCCGTGATGTATTGCACAAGGAGCGAAGCCACTGGTACACAATGGGGTTTCAGCCCATGCAAAGCTCTCTGGCACTGGTCCAGACGGGGAATGAGAGCAGTCTAAGCTGTATTGCACCGCCATCAATAGGGAGCCTTAATAGTGGCATTACACTTTGCGAGTGTAATGCCACTTGACATTTGGAGTGATAAAGTTTAATTGATAAACAGTGGATGTGAGTGAGCTGTAACTGAATGTGCTTCTAAATGTGATTTATTATTTTCCCAAATACCCATTCGAACATTTTTAAATGGTTTACCTCGTTACAACTCTGGTTTGTTTTGTTCAACCTGGCCTACAGTTCCTTATCTAATGGCCGCGTATACGCTATCGTCAACTAACTGCCAAATTCCTGTCAACCTGAGCTGTACTTAAACATGTTAGACTTAAAATGAGATAGCAGCACACTCATAGCAAGTAATTTTTTTATCCTGTAAATGAGAATATTTGATTTAAAAAAATTAAATATTTTGGATACTTTAAGGAAAGCAACAATAGACTTAAGAAATTTAAGGCTGTGCTGATGAATAATTATCAGGATCAGTATAGTTTTGCAAATCTAATGAAAGAAATTGTTTCTACAAACCCCATTGACAATTACTGCAGGTCTGCAGAAAATTTTACCATCTTAGCTCATGTTTTGTTTTTTGAGTGCGCTAATATTATTGTGGCACAAGAAAACATATTAATTTTGTATGTTTTAAGTTTTTGGAGTTTTGTAAATTGTGTTGATTGCTTATACCGAAGATGGCAATCTGGGATTTTTTGCTAGGCTGAGACAACAGCATATGTGTAATTTTGAAATCATACACTATAACATGCTTGACCATAATTAATATTAAGTGTTGGCAGGGCTGGTCAGCGTCATGGTGTTTTTGTCTAATTATAATACATTTCTCCATCAGTAACATCATAAACACATTGTCTGCAATGGTTCACTTCACATATACTGTAGCTAAACTGCTGTGTTTGACAGTGTAGTTTATTAATTATCAGATCATTTCATGGTTCATAAGACAACTAGAAGAACTTCATGCTTTTAGTTAGTGCTAATGAAGAAATTGAAACTTAAAAAATAGACACAATTAATATTACGGTATAATATTCATCATCAAGACTGTTCAGGTGTAAAAATGCTTTTATCATTAGGATTTAAAAAATTGGCCCGATTATTAATCAGCTTTGTGAAATGTGGTAAGACTGAAAGCATCTACTAAATAGATGTAATAGTACATGGAAAATAACCCTAAGTTAATAAACACTAGAGAAAAAAAACACCACAAGACTCTTTTAGCCACACAAAACAACAAAGCAAACATCTCTTGAATGTTGCCACACACTTAAATTTGAACTTTAACGCTCTGTTTGAATTAATGCTATTGAAATGCTGACAAATATTTGCATTGTGGTATTACATTATTTTGTCCTACATTATAATTTGAATCTTTTTGTTCAATAACATTTTAACTTACAATATTAAAAGTAATAAAATAATATAATTTACAACAGAACTGGTGAATTATTCAGTGTATATATACACATGCACGCTGTCATACAAATTATGTTTGGCTCAAAAAGAAAAAGGCAGGTCAGCGATAATTCTGTGGTGTGCTGGCGGAAGAATTATAGCCTTACTGGAGTGCGAGCATTCGGGACACTCCTGCAGAAGGACGTTCCCCTCAGCATTATCCACAGTGGGGGAGGATGTGGCTCTTTCTGCCTTAAAGGAAGACGTTGGCCAGGGACCATAATGCCTGCAGCCGATAGCAAAGCCCCCTAAAATATTCATCACATAACTTTTCTGTGTGACTATATGTTTTTAGCAGATGGTTACATTTTTCAATGAAGAACAAAGTTGTAAGAGGAATATGATTTCACTTGTTGCCATGGGAACAGAGATGGATGAAGATGTTTCATGGTTCACCGGTTGCCTCTGCTTGTGTGTGTGTGTGTGTGTGTGTGTGTGTGTGTGTGTGTGTGTGTGTATATATGTGTGTTTCTGGATAAATCCGCACGTCTCTGTTTCTCTGTATACCTCTGAGGGTATATACTTTAATACTGCAAATCTATGTACGTGCATTGGCATAAGGATGTAATGTAGACTAACTATTGAAGTTTTAGTAAGTATGAGATTCTGCCGTCACCTAATTTCTCTGAAGGATATTATGTTAAGTTGCAAAGTGAAAGGTCAGTGCAGCTCAAAGAGAGGATCATTTAATAATAAACTATAACAAGAAGTATCAAACTGCTAGTGTTATAGAAATAATATATGCTCTTGTCAAAAGCTCTATTCAGACCATGATTTATTTTGCTCTGTGATGGTGAAGTGGTGCTCATTTCACAGTGTATTAGCTGACTGTCTAAATTGTGATGATTCAGTAGCATGGCTTCTCATTTTCACATGACACATGAAAGGGAGGATCTGTCGATAAATGCGACAATAACAGCAGCCAAAGTTATCTTGTGCCGTTTTTTAGCTGCATTTCAAAGTGAGTGTTCTTCCATTTGAGAGGAGCTAATTAGATTGTGTGAGTTGCATGATATGGGGTCCTACACATAAAAGCCGTGCTGTGGAGATGAGCAACGGTTGCCAGTACCCCAGACAGTGCTGATAGTAGAGCCACTCCTTTAATTCCACTCTCAAAAATCAGATCCTAATTGGGTGTCTGATATTAGTAACTTGTTCAGCAATTTAAGAAAACTGCTTTTTGAAATGTAACAATTTCAGTGATCTTAAGTGTCTCATTTCTCATTCTGTGCACTCTGCTGAGGACTGTCTCCTTTCAGGCCTCATCAAGCAGTAATTGAAAGGCCCTCTTTCGCCTGTAAATCATTGACCCCCATACAATCTATCATGCAGTTCATTTGGAAGCATAAAAAAACAGTTTAGAAAGCCCATCAACAGGCTCAGAGAAGAAAGGAATGTAATTGTTTAAGTTTCTGGAATTCTTTTGTTTCTTACTTGAGTTGTCAGTTGTTCTTACTTGAGTTCTTAAGACCACAAAACACACAAAAAATAAACATGTGCCAACACACGTATGCACACGCATAAGCCAATTACAATATATTAAGCCTAACTTGGCAGCATGAAGGACTAAGACACCAGGTGAAGAATGCAGTTATTAGAGAAGGCACCTGCAGTCTGAACATGGAGTCTTTTATTTCATGCCTGTGACAAAGAGGAAGACAAAATTTTCACAGAGGCATGTGTGATTGGTGAAGTGTAGCTTAATGGGATGGTTTTATTCATCAAGCAAGGTCTGTGCACTCGTCCACTGCGAAGCTGCCTTGAGGGACAGTGAGTGATTCCGACCACTCAGCCTCATTATGGAATCATATTAATATTTAAGGGGTTGGAATTGAGGAATAAAGAGGGTAATTGATAGCATCAAAATGAAAGTGTTTGAACCCTTTTATTTTATTTAAATATTTCCAATAGTGCTGCCACAATATGTACTAAAAATGCAGCAAAACCATCCCCGATTTTTAAGTGATTTCAATTGTTTAGGACAAGTCTGACTCTTGAATGCAGTTGTAAATGACATCCACGTTCACAGACAACAAATCAAAGGCATGAATGACTGGCTGATGAGTTGTGCCAAGAAGAGGGTATTGAGTCATAACATAAGCAGTTGGGTTTTTCTCCCTTGCTCCAGATAAAAAGCCAAAGGCCACCCTTTTTTTTTAAGAAGGGATGGGAAAGAAAAACAACACAGGCCCATTTGTTTTTCTTTCCTGTTTAGTTTAATCTGGATAACACCACTACACAGGGTTATCTAGATTGGGCATCCAGGGTAGGGACAGCAGTAACCTTGTGTAAGTCCTCACTGTGTGTGTGTGTGTTTGTGTATGCGTGTGTGTCTGTGCGTGTGTATGTGTGTTAATCAGCTGATTAGACTTCAGACTTTATAGGAGGAAAATGACATGTAAGCATAAATGAGTCTGCAGGCAAGTAGACAGAGAATGATAATGATGCTCAGGAGTTCTACTTAGCATAACGTGAGGGACTGCTGCATGTGCTCATGGCACTCTTTAGAACGTAGTCAGTGGACTTTGTTACATAGTAGCACTAATTAGGCTTCACCACGTTTAGCCAGCGGCTCTACAAAACCACCATTGTGGCTTGTTTCTGGATCTTATGCATGATTTAGCCTAAACGTTGCATCAGCCAGTTGTGGGGCTGAATACCAACTTTCACTGTTAGAGAGCAGCATATAGAGGAACAGCCACCTAAAGATTGCTAATCATTCAACAAAAGCAGGATGATTTTCAGTCCGCTTAAAGAAAAGCCTTCCAATAAATGCCTTTTAGATGCAGCAGGAAAAAAATGCTAGTACACAGACAGATTGCTAACAGATGCCAGGGCACCTGTAGCTTCTAATCGAGTTCATTTTTTGTTTTTGGGTAAAGAAAGGTCTTCGACAGGCAACAGGCCTGCATATCACAAAATAAGTCAAATACAGCAGGGGTGTTAAAGCAGAAACTAAAGCTCATTGTAAATAGAAGCAGTAGAAAAACATAGAAAAACCTTGATGCATCTGCTTTAAACTGCATTAGTCTTACATGAAAAAATAATAATGGAATAGGCAGCAAATTACCAAATGCAATATTCATTTAGTTGTAACACCTTTTATTTTTCCACTATACAGCATCATTGTTAATGATTGCTTATTAAATATGGTATTCAAGCAAATTGACTAGTACCACTTTGTGCAGCGTCTTCTGTTAAGTTTTTGTCAAAGCAATTAATTCAACATGCTGATAGGACCTAATTCTTTAAAGGTCTGCATGAGACCATTTTTACACAATTTAATGTTTGACCCAATATTTTCTTTATGTTAAAGAAACTGGGGGAGTTACGAAGTATTTAGGTGTACACCAAGGCTGTACTGAATGAGGGATGTGTGGTTTAGTAGTAGGGCCTCAGAATACTAAGATGTGGTGTCTGTTGTCTGGGGAAAAAAAACATTAATGCACTAAATGCAGCCAGTGAATTTTTCTTACGGACAGCCTGTGTTGGTATAAATAGATGACCAATTTGTAAAATTGTCTGCCTGAACATAAGCATCTTGGGCCACTCTAATTGGTCAATTTCCCGCCTGTATTGAGTGCCTAGATTGATTTATTGCCTTTTTTAAAAGGCCGTGGGGACCCACAGAACAGCTGTGCCAGCCGTCCGTGCCGGAACTGTTATGAAAACAAGGGGCTGAGTGCTGAGCGACGGACGGCAGCCACGGCAGCAAACGACGAGTAAAATGGAGCAGAGCGGCATGGCAGACAGCTGGCAAAGACAGCACTGGCTGTCTGGCACCATTGGAGATGCAGGATTTATTTCAGCAAACACTGCTGAGTGGAGAAGCCCTGCCCTTGTGGAAATCTCCCATTTTTTTCACACAAATACACAACCAGGAATTTGCTTGATTGCTGCAATGCCTTAATCATATGAGGGCCTGTGTGATTGGAGCCAAAGAATAGACATTTTTCATGTCATGATATCCCTCTCCATCCACTTGACATGGAGAGGGCTCAGAGAGAGCGGATTTGAGTGTTCTGTCTCTCGGGGCTTGAGTGATAGCTCCCCAACCTGAGCGTATCTCGACTGAATCCGGCTGTTTGTGAGCAATCAAAGTGATTTACTCCCCTGCCTCGTATCTGGCTGGAACAATTCCATCACACGTGAGATTTACCCTAATATATCCATCTACACATGTGCATGTGACCTGCTGTTTGTTTTAGAAGTTCCTATCAAGAGTGTATCTCAGTGTTTAAAAATGTGAATAGTGGCTTGCAGTGATCGCCAGATTCTCACAAAGGGGCCATTTGAGGGAGAAAGCGAAGCACAAAACTGTTCAGGGAAGGATGTTTTTTGCAATACTCTCTTAGGTGCAACTTTCAGTAAGGTTTGACTTATGACTCTTATGGAACAGAAGTGTTTGCTCAATATGGAGAATGTTTGTAAGATTGTGTAAGTGTAATGTCCATCTCCCCTGTGCAAATCAGAAAACATGCTATCTTAAATACAAGCACATGCCTGGACAACACATTTTTTTCCCCATCTGGTACTTTTGATTGCATTAGTGAAAACAGCTTCCCAGTGGACAGCACACACTTGTGATGCTCATGCACGTTAATTCCATATGCATTTAATTTAATCCTCAAAATTTTGGATAGCAACAAATAACCCTTTGTTATTGTCTGGGTAGGCAGCAGCACAGCATTCTGTAAAACATTTGATATAATCCACTCCATGTTGAAGTATCTACTACAGCGTCCTAGCCCGGCCATTGACTCGGGTTCTCTGGTGAAATGTGAGCGCAGATAGCTAAGTGTCTCCTTTTTGAACTGTGATTCTTAGAAATTCCTGTATCAAGCACTGGGGATTGGGAGCCTGAGTCTTCCACGAGCATTTGAATGCACATTTCGTGAGTCCGCCACTAAAGGCAAAAGAAAAAGAGAGAGACCAAGACTCTCTGTGTGTGTGTGAGAAAGTGAGAATGAAAGAGAGAGACGAAGAGGGAGAGAGTAATCGCACAGTCTTCATCTAATACTTAACTTTAGGAAATATGAGTCTGGTTGAAGATGAAAGGGACTTAATCTCAAATGCCTCAAATGCCTCTCTCCTCTACTCTTTCTCGGTCTGTCTTTCTCACTGCCTGCTGTCCACTGGGACTGGCCCATTCCAGCACATTGGAGTGCATTATGTAATCCCCTCCAAGTCTCCACGCCCTGCAGTAAAGGTTTAATTAGGGGAGAGGAGGAAGGCATTGTGGCATCCCACCTGCCTTCACTTCTCAAACATTCACCAAGTGATTTGCACACCAGAGACACCTCTCAGTCTATCAGTCCTAAACACTCTTTGATAAACACTCTCTGATTGATATCTTTTTAAGCTGTTAGCATTGTACCTGCTGATACATACTGAGATGCAGAGTTAACAGAGCTTGTCTTTTCATTGTCCCTTGTGCAGCCTGTGGCCCCAGCATCCTTTACTCTTCCCTTTTCCTCCAGCAGCCTTTCTCTCTACCCCACCCAGTCCCCAGCCAGCCAGCCAGTGCAGGCGTGCTCAGTCTGTCAACGCAGCATTTGGTGTTTTAATGGAAGCAGGCAGAACCACACAGACTTGCCAGAACAGGCCTCAGAATCAGAGGGTTAATACCAGCTCTGGTATGATGTAACTTGGTCTTTCACTAGCTGACTGTGTTAATAAATATTTAGTTCAGTTTGTAATTCTGTGCATGGTAAACATTTTGGAAATTGAAACAAAATTTATGGCAGTGGCCCGGTAGGTAGAGTGGCCCATCAAGCGCAGGGTTGTGGTTCAGAGACTCCCCCTGGACAAACGTTGAAGAGTCAACAGACACTGAACCCTCAAAAGTGTCCAACACCAGCAGTTAAGATTGCCCAAGCCAGTGCACACTGAACACCAGTCCCAAGCCTGGGAAACTGAGAGGGTTGCGTCAGGGTTCAGCATCCGGCATAAAATCCTGCCAGCTAAACGTGTGGCTACATGATTCTCTGTGGCTACCCCAAAAACAAGATATGCATGTTGACACAGTAAACACATGGATATCCGTTAATAAACGAGGAAACATGAATCATTATCTGTATTTCAAACGATGATAAAGGCGACAGATAAGATATTAATTTTAGTAGTAAAGAGAAATTTGTGTTTTTTAAAGTCAAATTAATTATTAAAATTACTATTAATATTTGATGAAAATTTGCTATTATTAGTGTATATTATGTTTTATGGGAAAAACTGAGTCATCTTGTTACATTGGAATTTTGCAGTTAAAATGTAACTGCTGGTTTGTATGTTTTTTATTTTGTTGTAACAAAAGTTACAATCATTCAGTGCGTTGGACCAGCCCTTCCCACAGTTTTTGTAGTGAGTTTGACACCATGTGCACTAGTTGATCCTTAAAGGGAAAATTCACCAATTTTCAACTTGCTTTCTATAGCGTTCATTTAGGGCATAAATGCACATTATTGCTTTTAAGCATTCCTCTGACTTTCCTATATTAAATTATTTCTCGGTCTCAAGCTAAAAAACTTCTCCAGATGGCATCACCCAGAGGGGTTTTTCATCATTAGGAGTACAGATGATGTCATCTGGGGGAGCTCTCGAAAAGCAGATTAACTATGATTAAAAACTCCATATTGTGAGTAACAAAATGACATAATCTGAACTGAAGGGTTCTCCAAGTGATGTCATCTGGAGTCTTTTTCAGCTAGACGTAGAGAGATGCTTTGATATAGGGACGTCAACGGGACATTTAATGGCATTTATGTACATGCACCACCCAAACTAGAACCAAACAAAGCAAGTTCAAAATCAGTGACGCAGTCAATGAATAGTATGACTGGATGTTTGAGCCAGAAAAGATGTGATTTCACCAATTTTGTTGTTTATTTGGCCTCAATTTAAAGCAAAAGCAAAGCTATTTCAGTGCCAGTTGCAACTTTGTTTCACTTTACTGTAATTTGTATCAGTTGGTGTTCCAAGCATATATTTAGCATGACTTTAAACAGATTTTCGATGCCCTGAAAGTGCCTGGCTGGTTATTTACTTTTTCTTTTTAGGGATGTGGCAATTCAAGCACAGCATGATGCTAAGAGTGAACAACCACTTTTTATGTAATATTTATCATCTGATGTCTGATCTTATTTCCCATTCATTATATACACATCAAGACCAAAACAGCTGTCAAACCGGAAGTAAAGAACACTGAGAACCATAATGTGAGGTGTATAAGACACAATAATAATAATATAAATATATATATATATATATATATATATATATATATATATATATATATATATATATATATATATATATATAAATACAATAATAAATTTGCGATCAATATTAGCATTTGTACCATTGTTATGCTAACTGTATTATAAACTTCAGTAATATATTTTATTATGAATCTTTTGCTGGTTTGTCCTCATCTTCTTTCTCGTCTTGGTTCTGTTTCTATTTTCAGGGAGAAAAGGCTGTTTGGCTGATGAGCTCAGTCCTGAACTTTGACAAAATGTAAAATACTCATAAATACCACATACAGCATAATACAACCCTATCGCTACGTACCGTCATCTCCAGTTAGAGAATATCAGCCTGCATGACACTGAGTGAATGATCTTTTCAGTAAGAAGTGAAGCCGTGCCGTTTGACTTGTGCTCATTATTGTACATCTTCTGCTGTACAGAAGAAAACACCTTCTTACACAAGTGTATTTCATTTCATTCATCTGTTTGGTATTGTGTACATGTCTGATGTCTGCAGGCGGCAATGAGGTGGGTGGGAAAAGAAACTTCTTGCAACAGCCATTATACAGTGCTCTAACTGAGGGATACCAGTGGTCACTCAACCTCAGATTCTGCATGTAGTGACTGTACAAGGAGCTTGAAATACAACCGTCCTCTAATCTTTGATCAGCATTTGGACTGGCTAAAAACCGTGTTGTAGCTTGCAGGACATTTGGTCAGTACAAGCTAGGAAAATAGGAAATGGCAAATTGACTTTGGCGAACTTCCTGAGCTCTTAGGATAAAATACCTGAAGCCTTTGACCCAGTCTGGTTTTTCATCACCAGATAGCCTGTGACATATTAGTATTGCAACAACCTTTGTTAATATACTGCATAATCACAGTGTTGAGTTGTGACTTGATGTGACTTGTTTATATTGTTGCACACTGTGGTGAGCCCTCTGGTGCTCTTCATGTGAAGGGCTTATCGGAGAGAGTTGAGGCCAGCCCCACTTCAGGGCAGAAATCTGCCTCTCCCAGGAAGAGTGACTGTCCTTGGGTTAGGATTCACTCTGCTCCTGGCACAAGCACATGTGCACACAAACAAACACACATTTTGCATAGGGTGAAGAGCACATCCTTCACTGGTCTCGCTATCCTGGAGGGCTGAATAGAATTAAGCAGAATTTGGTAATGACTTATTAAAAACTGTGGCTGAATAAATGAAGTGTGTTGTGTAGCCATTAGAGAATGGGAGCTATTATGTTAAATGTTTTGATTTGTGAAGTGGGGTGTGGACTTGCTAATCCAGAGACAGTTGGGGATGCTGGAGGGTGGAATCAAGCCAAGCATATAATATGTGAACATTAGGTTGATGTACACAGACGGGTGCTTCTGAGCAACAGAAATAGAGATGATCAATGAACTCTGGAAGGAGAAAATTATGGATATGAAATTAGCTACATCACTTCCATTAAGTTTAAGATGTGTTAAAAATCAAAAACAGGTCATTTTTAGTTAACCTACTGGTGTATCTTTTCAACTCTGATTCAGTTTCAGAAACTCTTTCAAACTGCAGGTGAAGATTAAAAAGTTATATCTGTTCACAGACAGATGTTACTGTGTTACGGCTTGGCCAATGAGGATGGAGCATTTCTCCTCAGCATTTTCCAGGCCCGACTGCCAGACTCTGTCTGAGACTGATAAATCACCCTGCCCCAGCCCTTCTCCTGTGTTTTCTTTTCAAATGTAGAATCGATGGATTTTTCCTTCATTTCATTGACCTGTGCATAATGGTGCTCTCACTCCTCTACCATTGGGAAGGAGCCCAGCGCTGCAGACGTGCCTGCCCAGGCAAAGACAGGAGACCTGGGCTTTGTGTTGCTTATTGTTCAGCCTGAAGAAATTAATGTGCTGTGAAATTAGCACTTTATCTGACTGCAGATACAGTAATGGAGGCAATTAGAGTGCGCGGGAGAAGCTGTGCTTGGGGTAGTGGAGAGGTAAGGGACAATCCTCGAGCTGCAGGAGCCAAGCGGAGAGTTGCACAGCCGGCCTTACTGATAACACATTCACCTCTGTCTGGCAAGAAACACAGTCTGACTAGAATGTATGTTGGTTAATAAAGAACACATTTGTTGTATGGAATAACACAGTGTCATTTAGATTAGCCAACTGGCAAACCGCACAAGAAAAATTGACTAATGAATTATATATTCATATGTTAGCAGGACCAGTGATATTTTTAATGCATTTTAAACTAGTGCTCTTCTGTTGATTTTTACCATTTTTTTGTTGCCGAGTCAACAGAACTGATAGCTGCAGTTATTGGAGCGGGATGGGAGTGAGGCAATGAAATCAATGCACATTTTGAGCTTAGATCATTTCTCATCAGTTATTTTCAGACATGACATTGTGTATTTACAGCTGCAGGGGCGCATTGTCAACTCTCTTTATCACATCTCCAGATTGAAATTGATCTCTCCGATTGTGAGCCACGGGCAAAGAGATGGACCTTATCTGATGCTGAGGAGCTGCCAGTACTCTGTGTTTTGTCACCTGAAGCCTCGCAGATTGTTTATTTATTCTTCAAAAGAGTCTCTGATGTGAAGCTGGAGGGGAGATGCTAATATAATGCTATGTTTAATTCTGTAAGCTTAAAGACAATTGTGGCACCCACATATGATCCTGTTCTGGTCGGCTGAGGTTCTACCTGCCTCTACAGCATGCCTATACAGTGTTATTAAACACTCATACTGTTATTGCATTCCTGTGTTGTAATGTACTTATGGAACTGTATATCTCTCTGGTGTCCACAGAACATCCTGCCAGGGTCTGAGTCAAATATTGACACAGCTTATAGTTACAACTGAAAAATGTTTCTTTAAAGTTGTGTAAAGAATAGATGAAGTGTTCTCCCTTTTCACATGACCTCCTATGTGGCTGGTTTGTTTAGCAAGAGCACAGTCATACAGGTGCACAAAGGCTGCTGCTGAGGGAATCTTTAAAGTACTCTGTATACTTTTCATCACAAAATATCTGGCATACAGTAGGTGAACTGAAACTGTTTTCAAACTAAATCCAATTTCAAAGATTTTCATATTGGTATGAAATAAGTTGTTTTTCACAAGCGTGCTTTGATAACTTGGTGTCTTTTCTTGCATTTTTCATGTTATTATAAGAGTAATTATGGCACCTTGGTTCTTGATATTACTAATTCTCTAATTTTCTGCAAATATGTGGGTTCAAGCAAGTGTAACAGGAACTTTATTTTTTCTTTTTCAAATCTGCTGGGGCGAAGCCAGCCACCCACCTCCAGTCCCCCCTCTGCTTTTCTGAGTAAAGACAGCATGACTTCTGCAGTCGGGGATCACGCCCAATAAGAACATTATCCCAAAGAGTGCACTGGGCTGGCAAGAGTCTGAGATAATACCCCTTCCTCTTAAACTCCACCAGCTCCAGTTCACAAAGTAGAGGCAGAGACAGGGCAACCTTACCAAATGATACCCCACAGCACCCATGAAACCAATTTTTCCCCCGCCACCATATGTGTTAGGGAGGAAAGTGAAGGGATAGCTAGATGTCTGCATAATATCCTTATTCTCAAACATGAGGGTGTAGTCTGTGTGTCCATTAGTGTCAACAGACCAGTGCTAAATGGGCCTGGGCTGTCTTTTCTTTTTAGCTGCAGAGTGTTTCTCTGTCTGTGTAGATGGTGTTAGTTGGTCCACAGGGTATTATCCATTCTGATTGGGAGGCTGTGCTGCCTCTGAGGAGAGGGAGATAGATGAGGACATGCCACAGTGCTGAGCTATGTGTATGATTAGAGAGGCAGCTCTGATACCTGTCACCAGCAGCATGTTTACGTGCTAAATGATGCTGATCGAATGGAAGAGTGCCAGTAGTGCAGCAGATGAATGAAAGGTCTTAAGCAGTCATTTGCAATATCTTTGCTGTGAGATTAGCCACATTACACAGTGGCACTTACGGAGGACACCTTTGTCTGAAAGAGTTCATCGTGAAAATACAAATGGGATTCCTGCAGCCCCGTGCTTTTCTTCTCTCACTCTCTCCTTTACAGCTTGTCATTGTGAGGCAAATTGAAAGGCCCTCTCCTCATTAAGGCTAGTGTTGAAGTGGGCAGTGTTACGCAACCTGAGATATCTGTTCAGTTCTCAGCCCTGGCTTACAGCTTACAAACCCTGCTTCTCTCAGCCTGTGCCTTCTCTGTGCTCCTCTCTTGATCTCAGACCAGGTGTTGCTGCTTAGGCATATTCTCAACAAATGAGGCAGAATCTGTCCCAAGTCCAGTGTAATCAGAAGGCCCCAGGTTGATTGCAGACTTGGCCCAAGGCCTCATATCTTGTTTGAGTTAACAGCACAATTTGAATGGCCTGTTTATAGTCTCCACAGCAGGGACAGAAAACCTCACAAAATTTGCAGGAAATTATATCGCTCCTTTTTCCCCTCTCTCCTGTGACCATGATGGCTAAAGTACCATGATTAGGGTGATGTGATTACGCAGATGGCGACTTGATACAGGATCTTATCAGCATCATAAGACACATACTGTAGCATGGATATTGTTACATGCATCACGATGCCCTCTACAGGTATACTGTATGCTGGTGACTGTCCTTCATTAACTAAATCTCATTACTCCACAGTTAGCTGTCAGTATTGGCAACCACAAAACGTACAAAGCTGTTGTTTTAATATTAAAATCTTAACTAATTTAAGCACTAATTTACAGTGACAATATTATAACTTCTGCATGTTAACAGGTTAAAGGTTCAGTGCTTCAGTAAAGGCTACTCTGTTACTAAGTTCCATGTTAATATTGTTCCTGTTGAAAAGGGGAATTAAAGTGTTCAGCATTAAAAATGTACACTGTCAAAGGTAAAGGAACAGTTTGTTAGCTTTGTCTCAAATATTTACTCTGAGCCCTCGAAAGCCTCAATGTGGATTGCTTGAATAAGCTAAATATACAGTTGTATGCTAGTGTGTGTGTGTGTGTGTGTGTGTGTGTGTGTGTGTGTGTGTGAGACAGAGAAAGAGAGAGATACCTGGTCACACCTTTCTGTCACTGTGGTCATGCCGTGAGGGGCCATGCAAGGAAACAGAGTGCACTTACCACCAGTGCTCAGGGACATACATCACAATGGCTGTGATATAAAGTGCAGTATAGCCATTAAGATGAGAAAAATATTCCTCTGAAGTCTGTATTTTGTTATCGTAGCTACTCCGGCAACATCACCCTCTTTCACATTTTCATATCATGAGCTGCAGCACTGGTACAAATTGTTTACTGTATGTGTGTATCTTTGACGAGTATGTTGTGCAGCATAGACTTGATTAGTTTGTTTTAATGCATCTCCTGCCTCCTTCCCCTTATGGATGAGAGAGTTCACATTTGCTAAACACGTGCAATGTTTCAATTATAGTTGTAATTTACCTCATGCACTGGAAGGGGAAGTAGATTATGAGTACACAGAAAGATGAGAAGGTTTATAATGAATGTTAGGTGTATTGCCCTGTGCTTGTTTTTCTCTCATGAGCTCGTGTTTCACTTACTGTCCCCATGTGATCACTACAGACAGGCAGACAATAAGTAGACGGAGAGACCAGACATAATGAGAATATTTTGTACAGAAAAACTTGTATTTTTAGAGCTTACTTAAGGTTTAATTAAAGTAATAATAGGACAGTAAGGGTGTTGTCAAGTTTTCTGTGCATCTTCCCACCCTTCTGTACATACTGACATATTGAAATGTTTCATTTTCAACAATGAATCGTTTCCCTGTGTCTTTTGGATATTCTTAAATCTCCTATCTTATTAATCTTTAAAAAAAAGAAGGCTTTTTGCCGCAGGCGGCAGAAGAGGAATTTGTGTTTAGTGGATTCCTGTTCCCAGATGAGGAGAGCTAAATGAGTTTGGAGGCTTCCTGAATGCTCTATAATTGTGATGAGGCTCTGTTCCACTGAACAATTAAAGATGCAGGAGCCCTGTCTCTACTGAGATCCATCCCAGATCACTATCGTTCAGTTTTCCCAGTAAATCACACACACGTTGTAGTCGGATGACCACCTCTTTCTTTTTCGCTGCCCAGCTACTACTTTAAGAGGGAATCTCAAGGTCGGAATCATGCCCAACTCTATGATAGATGTATTACTCGCTGTCAAAGCATTAGAGTGTAGAAACAGAGGACTTGCCAGTCTCCCTAGTGGTCCAACCCCCCTCTCCTCCTCTTACTACTAGTCTCACATAGCAGGCTTTATTTGTCCCCTCAGAACAAAGCAGAGAACAAAGCTGCATAGCTGTCTGGTCTGTGGAGCTGTGTGCCTATGCTAATGTCTCTAGGCTGGTTGGATTCTTATTGAATGGGTGAGCAGAAGAGGTAAATAAGCGTGTCTGGATGAGAGGTGGGGGCCAATGGGTGAAAGAGATGAAGTAATAGACTATTCCAAGGGTCAGCCCATGTGAATGCAAATATTTATATAAGTGATTAAAATACCCTCCCCACATCCCGCCCACTTCATTTAAACGGACGACTAAACTGTAAAACGATTCATCTCCTTAAGGCAAGTCTGAAAGAGGAAGCAGGAAGAGGCATTTGTGGGTGGGAAAAAAAGAGCAAACAAATAGTGACGTAAATCTGACTCACTCGTCTTTTGCCTTCACAATGCAAAGATTAGAGCAGCAGGCTCTTTCAGGGATGCAGATTTCATCCTTTGCTTTTCTTAGACTTTCATCCTCACAGTGACGAGTCTGTGGAATTTCACACTGTCACAGCCATTTCTTCAAAGGGTCAGGATGGCTAATCTTGCTTGCAATATTACGATCTTTATTCATTTTTACCTCCAAAAATATAACAGATTTTTTTTGTCGATGATGCTTTGATTAAATAAGCAAAAGTACAGACTTGTTTTTATGTACATAATTAAGTGGCTCCAAATCTGTTAGACCTTGAGATCAGAGGGAGGATCACACAACTGCTTATTTCTTTGTATATTTATCACAAAATATATACAGTATAATAATCCCCTTTGTGAGTTTGTGTCAACAATCATTCTTTGAACTAAAAGGCTTGAATGCGCCCACTTTATGCAGGCTGGGTCTTTCAAGCTCACATAGAGCAAGATGTGCGAACCCTAGATATTAGTTCATGTTATCCTTACAACATTTATCTAATTAAAATTGTCATATCATCAGATCTTGTGATTTCTTCATATGATAGGCGCAACAAATGGATTCTTAAGTCAGTTTTCAACCGTGACCTGCGGCAATTTGTCACAGAACCAATCAGGTTTGTCTCAGTCATCTCTTCATCTGATAACAGTGGGGAATCCTGAGGTGCAGACACTTTAACATGCAGCTGTCTAGATCTGTGTCTTGCTCTAATTGAAATCAGGATGCGATAACATGCTCATTATGGAGGAAGTCTGAAGAGATGGACTTGAGCCAGCATCTCTGCCAGAGTTTTGCCTTGATGTAGCGCTGATGTGGCAGGCTTGACCACTTTTTAATCAGATATGTCTCCAACAATGCCGTATTTCATCTTACAGTGCACAGGCAAAGGAGGAGTTGAGTCAGTGTGTGAGTGTCTCCAGTTGCATCTGAAGCTGATTAGCCTATCATCATCTTACAACAACATTGTTCCCAGTGTACTGCAGTTTGGGAGTGGAGTGATTTGCTTTTTATTTTGTTGCTTTAATGAAAGCTTTGTGCTGATATAGCCCTGTTAAGCACTGTTAACAAGTGGATTGTTAAATTGCATCCTCAGGCACCCTGCTGACATTCACCAAATCTGGATCATCAGATTATAGACGTTTCTCCGAATCAAAAGGTCAAACAAAGAACTTTGCAGTTGCATCGGACATTAAAAAGTATCAGATGACACTAGGATTACTAATCAGTAGTGGCATGGGGTCAATATGTCACTTTATGCAAGTAAAATGTAAAAAGGTATTTAAAGATGGTTTATAATAATTACAAGAAGAAATACATTTTTCCCCAGAGTGACAGATGTTCAGGCGTTAAGCAATAAATGTGCATTAGTTAGAAAAGATAATTTTCTTTTTTACTGTAAGCTTTGAAATGGGGGGAGCCTAGTGCGTCAGTGGTAGAGCATTGGGTTGGGATACAGAAGGCCACGAGTTCGAATACAACCCCACCATGCGTTGCCCCGCCCACCAACCAAGGTCCACCTCAGCTCCGGTCCCCAGCCCAGATAAAATAGCAGGGTCCCCTGAAAGGACAAGCTGAAAGCCATTGATCTTTGACCGTAAGCACTGAAATGGCTTTCTGCACTTTCAGGACTCCTTTATGCCTCATTATCGGAGCTACTGTAACCACACAACACTGGGCTAGTTACAAAAAAATACCTCTGTGGTAAAGAAGAAAAATCTAAACAAATATTTTCTTAGTAATTGTTTTTATTGTATATGATTTCTAACGTGCCATTCCATGTTAACTATTGGACAATGCACTCTCCTTACCTTTTCATGCTACAGTGGTTACAATTAATTACTTTTCTTTTGTTTCTTTTGTTTAAAATTTGTTTAAATTGTTTACATTTGATGACAAGGAATAAAAGGGACCCTACCTAGAGAAATTAAATTTGTTTACTGGAGCTCTGCATTTTGGAAAGAGTTGGATGGGCAGTAAGAGAACTGTATTATGAGCTCAGCTTGGGAAAGTCTTTTTGACCACCTTATGTCATAAGGAATTAGGTTTTTTCCTTCTTCTGGTCCTTTTAATGGTCGTCAGGGGGCATTAGAAATAGCTCTGCAAATCCCTCTGACTTTGGTGATGGTGCTGCTTTGCTTGTCTGCTCACACCTTAAATCAACTCTGTCCATTGCAGCGTGTCTCTATATATCAGGTTTGCCGACTGATGCTTGTAGTTTACAAATCTTTTTGTCTGTACATGTTTGTTGAGTTTACTTTGCAGTGTACCGTCTTTATCAGTCAGGTAGCTTAGCGGTAATAAGATTTGTCAGTGTTGCAACTCTATATTAAAAGGAATCATCTGCAATTGCTTCTTATATTTAGTACGTTTATCATATGTTTACATAGCAGTGTAGTTTTTCTCTCATCTAAACTACCTCAGGTTTGAGCCTTTTGAAAGAGTAGCTCCAGAAACTGGGACCTTTTATAGCAAATAAAAGTCTTAAATTAATGATATAGCTAACGGGCTACCCTGTATTACAGTATATAAAAAGCAAAGCACGAGTATAAAAAGTCCATTCCTTCATTCATTCATTTATTTATTTTCCACCCCTTATCTCAAGTCAGGTTGTAGCGGCAGCAGCCTCAGTAAGGCGGCCCAGATGCCTCCTGAGCCACGTTCTCTAGCTTCTCCTGGGGGATACCAAGGCATTCCCAGGCTAGATGAGATAGATGATCTTTCAATTGTTTTCTGGGTTTACCCCAGGGTCTATTCCCAGTTTGATGTGCCTAGAAAATCTCCCCAGGGGGCATCATGAGAAGATGCCCAAACCACCTCAACTAGCTCTGTTTGACGTGAAGAAGCATCTGATCTACTCTGAGCTCTGTTCAGATGTCTGAACTCCATACGCTGGCTGAGCCCGCCCACTGCATGAAGGAAGCTTGTTTCAACTGCATATTCTTGCAATCGCATTCTTTGGGTCAGGTGACAAAAGACAACCCCAACGGAGGCAAACAGCAACTCTCTGAATGTGTTTGACTTTTACTGAGGAAACAGACAAAGCTGTCACTCCAGGTTTGCAGAGACCAGATGAGCTGTTCCAAAGGCCCTGGCATTCCATGCTTCTGGTCACAAGACACCTGGAAGGACATGATCATAAGCCTTTTCCCAATTGACATAAAGACATAAAGAGTTAGTCCACTACTCCACAGCCATGACAGAATCCACATTGCTCCTCCTGCAATTGTTTGGATTGGTTGGTTTGGGTCCCCAGCCACCCCCGGGATGAAAGAAGAAATCATATCGGTGTTGAAAGCCTTACAAACAGTGGCCTCGGCCACTCATTCCTACAGTAGTTCAAGGAACTAAATGCTGTTTTGTCAGTGTTTTCTGAATCACTCTTACTCTAATCCCTCTCCTGGAACTACTTTATCTTGGGAGGCCCTATGAGGAGCTTTAGCCCCCAACAACACTGGGACATTTAACCACTCCATTGTGTTAAGGAGATAAGTTTTGCAGGGCAAGTAAAACCTAATAAGAACTCTTCAGACTGTGAACCACTGTGGTGGAAATAACTTGACAAGCTCGATTCATTACACTAAAATAATGTCAAAAAACATAAGTAAACATAATGTACAGCAGTACATGCCGATTGCTAGGTTATTAAATGACTTTCCAAATAATTCCTGCAACAGTTATTTAGTTTTAACAGTTATTACTGTAGACTTCAAAGCTAGCTTACAGTATTGCATTATAAAGAGTGTTCTTATTTATCTCTTGTTCTCATTGTCCAGCCTATTAATCTTGTCACTCTATAGTCTGGCTGTTATCAAGAAAGTAAACAAATAACTCATAGCATCCTTTTTCTTCAAATCCGTTGTCATCTCAATATGTGGTGTTGCTAAGTGATTAGACTTGTCGTCTTCTCTCCATGACTGTCATGGAAAGAAACCCGTTTTATATTATTTGTCAAGACGTTCACAGCTGGTGAGCATGGAAGTAGCTACCATAATTTTCACATGTTAATGTGCAGCGATGACAAGCTTGTTACTTTGTTTCCCATTATTATTCACTCCTCTGTAGTATGCAGCGAGTATGAGGCTGATTAAGTTGGACAAATACAGTACAATATGTTGACAGCAGCACCACTCTTACATGGCAAAGCACAAGCAAGGCCTTTTCCTGCTCATGTCCCCTACTGAGTTTCCATCACACAGTGGAGGCCAAGTTTAATACTCCATTTAGACAGAAACAGCTGGGCAGGTTAAACCAGTTGTAAAGGTTCATCTGAATAGGGCAATGCATGTAATTTCTCTGCTCTTCTGCTCATCTTGGGTAAATATACCTTTTTGTTTTTTTTTTTTAGAGACTATAATTTTGTCATTTATGTTTAAACAACACTTAACCAGCACTCAGAGTCATTAAAAAAGAGTGGGCGGGAGGAGAAGATAGAGATTAAGCATGATGAAGGAAATTAAAGGAGAGCTTATGAACCATAACAGATGTTTTTATGCTCTATTTACTACAAATCACAAATAACATCAGAGGTCATAATTATGGCACCATACAACTTTATTTTAATGTATTCTTCCTATTATTTCAGGCACTGATCTATTTTTGAAAGATTATGTACCTTGCTAGGGTGCAAAAATGAAATCTTGTGGACTACACACATTTATAGATGAGAGCTATTTTGGGAGTGCGAGGGGGGCCTACAAAATTAGGCAGTTGGTGTTATTTTTGTGGCTGATCAGTTAGCATTCATTGTATTTAATTTATTTTTTAGGCAATCAGTGCAACACTGAGCATCATTAAAGCCCAGTTGAAGTAATTATTTATTATATGTCTTTATTTATTTTCATGGAAACCAATGATTGGCAAATGGGTAAAAGCCTATGGTCTATGGTTTGCTAGTTAGAGTGCTTAGTGCAATTCATTGTTAATTAGCTATTTTAAAATAATGTATATGGAAGTACACTTGGTGATTTGAGAATGTGAACAGTAAAGTCAGCAGACCTGCATATTGAAGGGCCACTGCATATGTTTTGTTCCTGCTTTGCATGGTGGCAATTGTCTTCATCGCTCGGAGGGATGAGCTTGCCTGCAGCGCTGCTATAATCCTGAATTTCAAGAGAATCTGTTCCGGGATGGGACACAAAGCCCTCTGTAGAAGCTAGCAAGTGTCCGCCACCAAAGCCCAACTACCTAGGCTGCCCTTTAGGGGGGTTCCTGTGAGCTGCAGAGAAATAAAGGTGAGTTTAAAGCTTGGTCTGTTGGAGTTGAACCTTGTTTCGGTGAGAATGCCCATCATTGGTTGAGGCAGGATGAGCTAACAAGCGAGCCACTGCTAGTTTGGTCTGGGTTTTACAAGGTCGACAGTGACTTCTGACGTGGCTTGTTGCATTTTTCCCCTAGCAATGCTCTACTGACCTACTTCCTTTTAATCCCTCGATGTGACTTTAATTGACTAGAGGGAGGGACAGGGAGGAGTGAGGGGTGTGTCTGTGTGTTCTAGGAGGGGGCAATGAGTGCAGGAAAAGAGGGAGCGAGTGGGGCATTGAGCGAAGACAAATGAACACAGGAACAAGCAAGTGAAAAGGAGATTTGAGAGCTTGAGTGATTTCCTGCTGCCACTGCTGTGTTCAGGCCACACATTAATTTGATTCTGTTATGTAACTGTAATCATCATCCTCTCTAATCACATCAACGGCTTTGTGAGACACCCAAAATAGAGGGATTGCGAGCTGGACAGGGGGCGGGGCAAACTGAAGGGTCTAGATGCTGAGGGCCAAGTAAAGTAAATGGACTGGGGCCCAGCAGCAAGCATCTGAAAAAGACAGATGTTACAAATGAAAGGGGTAACAAACATGACTACACAATAACTGAATACACGTTAAGAAACTAAATGTGTTCACTTTGTCTATACTAATCTGCTACTGTGTCCTTGTAGAGTCTCTCAGGTTTCTACACAAATGACAGACTTTTGAGGCTAATCTCGGATTTGATTTCTCCCTAGATACTTTAGTAAGTATAATTGATAACAACAATGTTTGAGGAGTATATAAAACTAATAAAATAATAAATATTAGTATATAAAACTAATTTAAAAAACTAATTAAAATAAAAGAAAGTTACATTCTTTTGCTTTAAATGAATTGGCTCATGACAAAATATCTGAGATGATGATCTATGTGCACAGTACACATGTTTTAAAATGTAATTCAAAATGGCGAATTGGTGTAGCATGATAGGGGCTTTTAGAAAAAAAAATGAATGTAAGGAATATTTGTATTATACATGTTATACGTGTTCTTTAGCATTTTCTTCTCTCCTTGTCTGTTAAAATTGATATAAATACTAATCCTATAAAACATCAGAATTACAGGCTATCACAAAAATTGCATAGTTAATCTAATATGTACATACATGTTTTAAAAGGGTGACTAAAGCAAGTTAAAATCTGGATTCAATATTTTTCCAGCCTCCTTCAGAACAGATATTTTTTATTAGCATCTGTCCTTTGGCCAGATACAGTGCATGAAAAACATTACAATAACTTGCAGGAGAGATTTCTATGCTTACAGAGGTCCTATATTTTTCTGGAACACTGAAAGGAAAAACAGATTTTAGCAACCAACAACTACAAAGTGAATGCATGTTGTGTTTAAATTATTTTCAGTGTCATGGTGAAGACATTATATCATGCTGTCACAGTGGAAACATCGTCAAGTAGTAATCCAGATGGATCAACTTAGACCCTGCTTTACCGGAGAGAACAGAAATCACTGAGCCATGACGTTGTATTATCTAAGAAATATTTCCAGACCAGCATTAGATGGGCTTATGATAGACTGCTGTTCCTTCATTTTCCAGAGTGGACAGATGCCAACCAACTGCCCCCTGTCAGTAGCAAAGATCGTCTTTTTAACTGGCTGACTGTGACTATTGGGGCCCAAGTTGTTCAAGACAGGTCAAAGGTTAACTGATTCGGTGAGGCTTGTCTCCGGGGGTCTGATCGGGAAGCTGTGGGCCTTGTGAGTGTCTTCTGTAAAGTGCAGTCTTGTGTCACATACTGACACACTCGTGTTTGCCTTGAGTACCATTGGCTCCTCTGTGATGTCCTGAAGAGAGAAAAAACAAAAACCAAAAAAACAAACATGCTAGCTGTGGAAAAAAAAGTCACCATGTCTAGTCCTTTGTTCTCTGTCTGAGCTGGATGAATACAGTCGAGGTGAAAATACAAGCGGGATGCAGCATCAACAGAGGTGTCTTCCTTCCTGTATCTATTGATCCTTTGTGATTGTAGCCTGTTTTTCTATTTAGTCACAGAATCACACTGGAGTTCATGACAGACTTCATCTGGGCTGGATACTCAGACGGCCGTGCTTTGTACCCTGTTAGTACACAGTTATGTGACAAATGCACATGGTCCACATGTGCTTTGCATCAGAACTGCCTGTTTGTGTGTCATGTGGTTGTTTTTTGTGGAAGGGCAGGAGGCTTGCGGTGTGCCTTCTCCCCTCCAGCTGAAACCTGTCAGTACCCCTGGGGAGCTGGGCCCAGGTTTACAGGACAGCTGAGGCAGCCCTGACAGCCTGGCTCATCTCGTTTCAAGGCATGCCGCTTTGCCGATTGCTGCCTGGACAGGATTTGTTCCCTTCCTGCCACTTTACATCCACAAGCTCTACATTTAATTAGAATCACTTGTCATGTCTCGTATATCACCTGGGCCTCTTGGTGTCAGCTGTCAGCCAAAGAAATGCGATAGTTATTCATTGCTCTGTGGAAGTGTAACAGCAAGGTCACAGGACAGAATGCACCTTGAGCTAACTGTACTTAATGTTTACATGTGGAGTCAAACAGAACAGATTTCTCAAATTAAGTTCCTATTTTACATCCTCCACAAGTGAGAACATTGCATTACACAAAGCAATTTTAGTCTAGCTCAAGTGCAAAGCTAATGATAGTTGATAGGTGGGCACTGCATGCAGGTTTGAGGTGACTTTTAGAGGCTGTTAGTGGCCTTAGTGGGTTTTGGCTTGTGGTGCATCTTGGAGACTCCTTTCTGTGGAGCTGGATAAAACTCAAATAGCTCCACAGTGCACAGTCAACCAGGAAACCATACATTTTCAGGTGTATTTAAGTTTGCATGAAACCCTTCACCAAGCTCATGCACATATGATGCACAGAAACACCACTGACCAGTGTTGATGCTGACATTTCTGACTACGAGCCAGAGGTATGTGCCCGTTGGACATTCACCTGCCTGTGTCTTTGCAAGCAGCACCTTGTACCATGTTTGCTTTTGCTTTGATCATGTTGTCCCTGTCACTTTAAATGGAAATGTTTTTTTTTTTTTTCTGGTTTCTCTCTCATTCTCTGTCTCTGTCTGTCTCTAACACTCTCTTCCCCTGCTTTAACAGCCTGGTTATATAACTCTCTTTTATTTTTCTGACATCCCAGAGCTCTTGCAGTCAGCTGACAGCACCCAAATGTCTGCTGGTAAACACACTGCTTTCTGTCTTTTCTCTCTCCTGAATTTTATTTTTTTATTTTTTTTGCTCTTCACCCCTCCTACTGCCTACTCCTCTGCGATTAGGGATTGATTCTCTCCTCTGTCCCGCTGTCTCCTCTTCCATTGGTTGGGTTCCATATCCCCCGGCCAGTTTCCACATATTAGCACCCGAGGCCAGGGGAGACGGGCAGATACGCATTGCCTGCCATGGCCCATGGATCCTGCAAGCCAGTGAAAAATGAGCTTTGGAGAGGCAATAAATTGCATCCAATTTAGAGATGAAGGCAGAAATAAATTTCTCTTTTCTGAAGTCTGAAGAAAGGGGAAAAAAAGCCCCCAGATAATTTCTCTTCCATCTTTTTTATGTGAAAATTTCTTTGAAATATCCTTTTTGTGTTGTTCATTTGAATTCATAAAATAATTATATGTCTGCACTTTAGATTGCCTTTTTATGTTTGAGCAGGTTATGAAAATAATCATTCTTGTCTTTGCTGACGTGTTTTGCATCTCGCTTGAAATGTCTTTGAGTTAGATGAGACACTTTAAAAAGATACATTTACCGGGCACGATTTAGTGTGCACAGACACACACTCCCCCTCCCCATTTCTCATCATTGCATTATCCTAAATGAACTGTCCAAGAGGCTTAGACTCTCTCAGCTCTGTGCTGCCCAAGTCTGGGAGAATGAGGGAGTGTGTGAGGTAGTCTCAGAAATGATGAAAGGAAGTGTCTGGTAATGACCACATCAGCTTTCTACCTCTCCTGTTCACTGCCTGTTCCCCAAATGTTTCCAGAAGCCTCCTTCACTCCTCTGTGGCATCTCTGTAAATCGTTCCCGAAGTAATGAAGAACTTAGCAAAAACACTTCAGTCTGCAAAGCTTGCATCAACAGCATAAGCCAATGGAGAGCCTAACACTCATTTACCCTGTGGTGATGTGCAAGCCTCCTATTAGTCTCTGAAGCCCAAACTCCAGGCTGAGATGTTTCCCTTTGTTTTCAGGTAGAGAGAGTGTTGTGTGCCAGTGCTTTCATGTGTATTACCCGGCCTGCCAAAAAAACAGTGGAAAAGACATGAGGGGGGATACACTCTGGAGAATTGCATCCCATTCTGTGTTTCTCTCTCTTTTTTTTTTCTCCAAGAGATGTTTCTTCTCAGTTAAAAGGCTATGTTTCTCAACACCATTTCAATGTGCTGACACCCCAACTGTGAGGTGTTGAAATTGGCAAAAAACACTATCATGCACAGTGTTGTGGTGCCAGTGAACTCCAAAAGTACAACATGAAAGAGGTGATTTTGTGTATGTTAGAGTGTATTTACTGACAACATCGCCATGCTGTTGCTCATCACTGACTTCACCCTAGGAGATAAATAATGTGCAAATGGGCAAACATTCTTTGTTTGCTTTGTGCTCTGACAGTATTTGCTTTGGATCACATAGGGATGCTTTATTTTGTAGGCAAATAAGCACAAATGGATTTACATTGCTAAGCTTTAGATTGTTCACATTGTTAGGTTGTAATATTTTCACACACACTGTGAGCATTAATCAGAAACTGATGCTCATGAACTCATGGCAGATAAAAATAAGAGGAATCCACAATACGGCTGTAGATAATAGCTTCATCTGGAGTTAACACATCATGTATTTCAAGTTCTATTATGTCAACAGTTTTTCTGTCTTGAGGCTGATGCTGCACTGTACCACAAGCTTGTCCTGTTCATCTAAGCAGGCAGTTAGCTAAGCTCAGCTGATTAATAAATAACCATGCCATTGTCTTGGATCAGTGCACCTCTAATGTGCTCAGACTCTAGGCCTTGGTCCTGTTGCGTCTGTATTTTGCCTGGCTCTGTAAATACAAAGAAAGGGTCTTCCTACTGTCTATCAGTTTGATGTAGGGGCATCTCAGCATGTAGTCGTCAAAGCCCGCTGTGGCCATGAACCCCCCCTCCCTCACCGTATCTGTCTCTCTACATGAACAAACTCATTTGGACCCCCCGCCCCAGCCAAACTCCCCTCCCTTTGCTTGTGTAAATTATGTAAGTGCAGGAGAAGCAGTGGTGAAGAGGCATACAGTAGTGGCATTTTACTAACAAGGGTTGTGAGCGGCATGGTCTTTCCACAGCATCAGCTACACCAAATGCATTTTTAACTGGGCTTTCCAGAGCAGCCTGACTAGACATGGTAAAGGCATGGGGTTAGCGGGTTCACCGCACTGACTGTTCTCTAGTTAGAGGTTGACATCTCTAAACGTGTTGTCTGTGTATTGTGTATTCGTGCAGGGGAATTCTCTCTCCACTACTAAGAAAAAGCTCTGCCTCTGTGTTGAGACCTCCTCATGAAATATCAATATAGAGTGGCACTTTGAAATGCAGACCCCAAAAAAAGAGAGGCAGTTTGCTCCTAAAAAGCCACACTAGCAGGTCAGATAAACCTTCATACTAGAGCTTTCTGTGTTTTTACAATATTTGGATGTCCCACGGCACATTTAGTGCATCACACACACACTCACACTCACAAATACAAGTTCAGGAAAATCACCCACCAGAAACTCAATTGAAAGAGTATTATGAAGTGAAACAATAAACACTTCGGATTATCCGTTTATCACTTATTAACCACAAATAGGCAACACTGCTAGATTCAGGTTTTTGAATGTGAGGATTTGCTACTTTTCTTTTCCATTAAGTTGCAATACATTTTTGCTCTGTTGGTTGAAAGGACAAAACATGGCTTTAAAGAAGCCATCACGAGCATTTTTGAATTATCATGGGACGTCATCAGACTCATCAGTTGATCAAAACTTAAATTACTTGATTTACTTTACTTACTTGATTACTTGACTTAATTAAATGTTACAGCCCTACTATACACTATAAACCAAAACACACAGCACAAACCATTTGTAAATGACCTACTTATGCCACCATTATTTATCCTACCCTTTACACTGAATGACACACAGCCCATCTCCTCTTGCTCTCTGTTGCGACTTACCACAACAAGTGCCACATACAGTCACTATTAAATAACAAACTCACAAAGATTTTAGTGAGACCAGAAGTATCCTTGACTGTGCCTCACCTGCCTAATACCCATTAGAAACAGCTGCCCTGTAAAATGAATAGGAGGTAAGTACCATAAGTACCACCACTGTATTTCTGACCATCCACATGGTCTGCGAATTGCTATAAGTTCGTGTTTCCCATCTGTCAGGCAGAAATCAATAGGCGCTCTTCACGCGGCAGTGAGTTTGTCTGGCTTGTGAGGAATAATTAAAGAGCCTGCTTGGTGCACACAGCCATGATGACTAATGCTGTTTAAGGAATGCCTCTCTTACATAAATCAATAGTTCTTATTTCTCTCTCCTTTTTTCTCTTTCACACTCTCTCACTCCTTCTCCTCCCTCTTGCTCGTTCTGTTGTGTGTGTGTGTGTGTGTGTGTGTGTGTGTTTTTGCTTGTGTTTATCAAGGCAGACAAGTTCTCCTTTGTGCTTGTAGGTCAGTGTGTCACTGTGCCATGGCCATGATGCTTACGCATTTTGACAACCTCTGAATGGAAAAAAAAATAAAGTAGCTCTCCTCCCTTTGAAAGCAGACCAGATGAAATAGGTTCAGTTCTTACACATGGATATTTTAACTCTATCTCCATTTATCTTTTTTGTTTTTGCCGTGGCCCTGCAGACCCCAGGGTCATGGGTAGAAACAAAATAGCATGAATCTGTTTAGGTCGCTTGTTCAATTCTTTCCAAATTAACAACAGATAGACACAATAAATATGTGTGCAATAATGCATGGCTATGACTATGTGTCATGCACACCTTTCCACCATATTAGGTTTCCATAATTGAATAAAACATGGAAGTGCTCTGAACATCCCCTCAGAGGGAAATGGCAGTCACTAAAGCATAGAAGTCAACTCAATAAAGAACTGCAAATGAATAAGAGATGAGGAGCAAACTAAGTGTGGTATATGAGAACAAGAGGGTGATTTACTCTCAAACAATATTTGAAACAGCAGGTGAATGAAGGCCAATAATTACATTGTAAAAAGAGGGTGGTTTTGAAGTGGCCATGCTCATATGAATTACTTCTGGGCTTTGATTTGGGTTTGTTATTTTTTAACTGTACATTTTTAAACTAGACAGAGTCTAGACTCAACCCATATGCAAATATGACCGGAGAAACATCTTTGTCAACCATATTTTGAGTTGCAGACACTGTATACACACACACACACGGGAGAGAGAGTGAGAGAGAGAGATGGTGAAAAGCTGGGAAAGGAGGTACACTGTGAAATATCCTGAAGGTTCTTGGCAGCATTAGAGAAAGGCCTGGGAGGTTAGGAAACATCAAATCAATGCATTGTAATGTGAATTGACTGCTGACTTTGATCATCTGCCTTGGGAGTGCTTTAGCATTGAGTGCTGTCACAGTGGCTGGGTTAAGCAAATATGGCATGGGCTGAAATGGAGAGAGATGGAGAGGAAGAGACAGGTTAGGATGGGAGTGAGAAAAGGGGGATATGTGAAGCCTGGCTATCATCAGAGAGTAATGGGCACATTAAAATTCAATGCCCGCTTGGTAAATGGCATAGTGTAGTGTAATGTTATGCATAGTTAAATTGATTCATAATTGCACCTAGTAAATGCATTTATTAATGAAATGAGGAGGTGTTGGTCCTGTTTCTTAATAGATTAATCACACACGCACTGTAGTTTCGTGCTGTGGTGTATTTCTGTGAAAACTCACTGGTGGTCAGAGAAGAATGATTTTAGCCTGAGCTGTATGGTATTGCTGGGCAGACAGCTGATACCCTCCTCTCCACCCCCTCTAAAATGATGGGTCAGCCCTGCTTAGTGTCAGAAGCTGCTGATATCCTAGCTCTGAAAGTGGAAATGCTCTTAAGCCTTTCTGCTATAATGGAGTGGCTAGTCTAATCTTGCCCTCTCTGGGTGAGAGCAGGTAAAGAAAAGAGTTTTTACCACAACACTCGTGACCCTTGCTTTGGCACCGGGCTGTGCAGTGCAAGAGTGGCATCCTCGTTCTTTTGCCGCCGTCCGTCAGTATGTCGAGGAATTATGTCCCTCTTGCATAAGTCACGCAGTGGGAGGTTTCTGGTTTGTTACTGAAAGCCCTGTTTAAGCTTCTACGTCTACTATATTCTCCTACTTCAAATGAAAACTGTGACTCAAGGAAAATCCTAACTAAGTGGCTGTTAATGTCATTGCTTTCACTGTAAATGTTTGTCCTTAATGTTTAATGAAGTTGTGGAAATATACTCTAAACAAACTAAGAATCGAGAGAGGTTAGATGGTTCACCTGACAGACAAACGCAGTGCAGTTATGTCATTGTGACAAACTAACTACGAGGGAGGGCCGGTACCGTACAGCTAGAGAGAGAGATTCCTTGAGTCAAGCAAAGCAGCAAAGAGAAGCCCAAAACCTCGTGTCACCATATGAAAAGAATAGCAAGACGACCTGTAGGTATTGGGCTGCTAGGTGCATCTCCTAAAAAGCCAACTGTTCAAAGGCTTTTTAGTGCTCTAGAGAACATGAAAGGCATGTTTAAAAATTTAAAAGCCCGATCTGTTCCAGTGCTATGGAGCGGCAGAGGGAAGCAGATTTTTACGTCGCCATAATTCCCTAGTTGCTTGCTTTGTAAATTAATTAAGATGTTTATGACAGCTGCTTGCACCTAATGGAATGCTTATAGACTATGCCATTAATTATTACTGCTGGCCGCGGCTGCAAGCTTTCATATTACTAAGAATGTATGGCTTTGGCTGCAGTATGCACACAGTCCCAGCCTCGACCTTAGATCTCCATTTACTTTGTGATTTCACTGTGTCAGTGGCTGTCTGTGCATGTGTTGGATGCCATTTGTGGACTGCTGTTCATACTGTGTGTCTGGCTGTCACAGTGGTGGCCGTTGCACGAAGAATAATATTAAAATCCATTTAGGAAACAGGGCGGTATTCCACAAAGTTTTATTGAACACCACAGGGAAAGTTAGAGCAGGCTTTGTTATGGACCAGCATTCTGACAACTGTTGTTGATCAGATGTTTTGCTTGTGTAAAAGCAAAATCTCTCCCCTCAGCATGTCCTCCTTGTAACCTGGCTTGGCTGTAGAATGTGTTATTTGTGCCTTCTGCACCAATTCCCCTGTTTTGTAACATTAGAACCATGTAACATTAGAAGTGTAAATTAGGATTGTCATCTTTTTACGCCCTTCCTGTTACCTTGTCCAGTTGTTAGCAAAGGGCAATTGTACTGTGAACTGTAAGTGACCTCATGAGCATGGAGGAAGTTCAGCGGTTTGCTCTGTACTGTTGACTTGGCTCTGAAGTGGAGAATTGTTATGCTTTCAGGAAGAAAGGAAGCTAAACCAACTCAACTGTTATGTCTATTAGTGTGCAAATGCTAGTGTGGCTAATTATAGTTCCTCTTTCATATGACTTCACCAGAAGGTCATTGTTATGCAGAATAACCCGATTGATAGATTTTATTTTTTATTAAGCTGTAAATTGTGTGTACATTTTAAATATCTATATGGGCATATTGTTTTAAGGTAGATGGTGGAAGGTAAATAAGAAAATTAATTTTATACTGCCTAATTTTTATAGTTTTGAGATACATTTAGGAGATGTATAATGTGGTGTTTACACACCCAAAAAAATACGACCTAGGAAGAATTTTCTTAAGCATGTCTGGTTCCTTGATTTAAAGAGTTACATATCAAAAATGCTTGGAACCACACATGTTGTCTCCTTTGGAAAATTAAGAATTGATAGCATCCGTGTATTTATCAAGTTACAGTGGGGGTGGAAAGTATCACTCAGAGCCTGAGCATTCAGACAGCACACCCTGTGGCATCAATTTACCCAGGAGTCAATGGGACAAATAAATAACACAACAGAGCTCACTCTGTTGATTACACCATGTGAGGTTGGTTTGTATCCTTCTATCCCTGCAGAAGGGAGGCATCATGTCTCTCCTCTGCAGAGCTTTATCCCGTGTTATCCTCCGATTACATTTACATAGAGAATGCAGCAGGGAGAGAGAAGGCAACAAACTGTAGTACACTCCACCTGCACCACGAGAGGCGGAGTGTGAAATATGTATTCAGTCTTTCATCAACCACTTTATCTGCTACGCATGGGTTATCCTCATGTGTAAAGTCTTCTGTTGTGTTAGCTTTGAAAAAGGAGGAGGAAACTGTGATCTGTGTTCTATTAATCATAGTCCAGCTTCGTGGTTGTCCCGTTATCACACATGTGTGTAATTACACAGTATTTGTGCTTTAAGCATGGCTCTGTTGCCTGGAAATGGAAGAGTGGCTCCACTGATGAACTCCCTGCTAATAGGACTACCTTTGATCTGTGTGGAGCATGGAGGGCTTACAGAACTCGCAGGTTTTAATTATGAAATACATGAAAAATAGATGCTGCACTAAGTGCCGACCATGACTGCAGTGAATCACTGTAGCGACGCACTTGCTAGTTTGCCTCTGCTTTTCCTTCCTTTTTGTCTTCCAGTGCTCAGATATAGCTCAACCCTCGTCTCTCAGACTTGGTTCGTTACTGCAGAGAAGCAAAAACGACAAGTCCATGATATTAATTAGTGGATTGACAGACATGTAATTCATCTCAGAGGAAGTTTTCATTACATGGGAGGCTTCAGAGGGGCAGTTTGGCTTATTGGCAAGTGCTAAGACCAGACCTAATGGGGCTGCAGTTCCCTCCCTTTTGAGCAATTACAGCCAAGTCCTTATCAGCAGAGCCACGAGTCCACTGTTGTGGGACCTTGACTTCCAACACACTCGCATAGAGCAATCCTTCCCCATAGGCCCTTGTTCATTAGACAAGTGCCTGCTGTACTGTACTTTACTGGATGAGAATAGAGACTGAATGAATGATGGTAATGAAAGGGTTCCAATATATTTCTGAGTCAGCCTTTATAAAGCTGATATTAGCTGACATTAGTTTGTCATCAAAGCTCTACTCTCTCCCCCCCCCCCCCCCCCCCCACAGGTGATTATACAAACAGGCTTGTATGGACAGTCTGGATAGTTCTGGTAGCAGATTGTCACTGTCACATGAGCACACATGAGCTCACCTTCTCTAATAACTTCTTGTACTACAGCTATTCTTGGGACGATATGAAACGCACACTGAACTCGAACAGGGTAGATGAATAAACAAATGAAATTTACTTTTGGCAAAAGCAGCCTACTGCTGTGGTTTCCTGAAGAAGCTGGCCTGTGAATCATCCTTTGTAACAGTGTATTGTAACTGAAGAAAGAAAAAAATTATGTGATGTAGATTTGAGATAGTGTTTATTTTATATTAATAATATTTTCAAATAAGTAATATTTTCTAATATTTTCAAAATAGTTGAGCCAACTGTATTACTCTTCTAACCCATTAATGCAAAAAGTGAATAGCTGGAGTGTATGCTTCAGAACCCATATGTATTCCCAGGCTGACAGCTGCTTCCCCCCAGACTGTGTTGTTCCAAGGCAATATACGGTGTTGTCTCTAGGGAATTTGACTGTGTCACACAGACAGAGCAACCTCTAACCTGCATTGTAATAATGAGAATGGTGATGTATTTTTTTGTACCTATACATTTTGTAGAGTTAAAAAGGCAAAGGAGAATTCGTGCAATTACAGCGCTTGAAATAAACACCCCTTCAACAAAGTATCTATTTCAAATCTATGTAGTTAAAGCCTTCATATATAAGTGTGTAAACACAGTCAGTGGTGGTCTATGCTGACTGATGTTCACTGTAGCTCAGTAACAGTAAAGTAAGCCAGGGTGGTCTGCTGAATGTGGTTTGTCTTTATTTATGGTGCGAGCTGAAAGGCTATTGGGTTTCATCTGTGGTTGAGGCGGGATCACTGCGAGATTACTGCTGGGCTGGGAACTGCCAGAGCAGAGAGTACACCGAGGTCTGCCTGTGCCCCCGGCCTCACTTTGACCAGTGCCTAGGGCCTTCCTGCATCCGTCAGGTCCCCTGGGGCCTGCTCACACTCAGAGGAGAATTGCTGTATAGTGCAGCCAAAGCCAGGATCAGCTTGAACAACATCAGAGCAACAGAAACTCTAACATGTTGGTTTTTCACCTGTCCTCAACTAAATTGCACAACAAAGCTGAATGAAATGGCTCAGTGGTTTCTGGTTGAGAATTTCCTTGTTTACTTTGTAGATGTTTCCTGAATTTGTCTTCCTTTGCTGTAGCTAACCTTTGTCCTCTCAGCATTTTGCTGATAAATACTGAGCACAGAGAGAGCACGCTGATAAATATTAGTACAACAGTGATATTCTCCTTAGAATAGTCGTTAATAGTAAGGCTGTTGGTGCCATGTCTGTGACGTTGTACAAAAGAGTCATTTTTAGAACTTGTAATTTTTTTTAAGCTATATTTCAGCTAAGTGAACCTGTATAGTGTCAGTTTCTAACCAATAACAATAGCACTTATTGCAGTATTCCCTGTGGTACAATTAAAATTCCATCAGTCTTCAATCTGCCTCCCAGCCATGCCTGCTGTTCCTCGGCCCTCCTGGGCCACGTCAATTCCTCTGCTGCAATGTATAATTCACGAGCCACCAAACAGAGCTGAGGACTCACCTGGAGACTTGTGGGCCTAGCAATGCAGAACTACACAGAGGGAGATGTTGTACATGATCCTGGGAGACAATTGTAGAGGGCAAGGTCTGTGTGACATGGTACCTCAAATCAGACGGCGCTCCTATGATCTCGGGGTCACCCTGATTACATTGCTTCTCCGCTGGGATCTTTCAACTTCTTGCTTTTCTCAGTAAGGAATGTATCCTTTTATTTTTTTATGACCTTTCTCCTTTCGTCTTCTGAAAGACAATTGTGGTGTCCTCTAAAACTAATTTGGATGTATATCTTCTATTTGCAGACAATTCCATAGTGATGCATTGAAGTAACCTGTGGAGTCTCGGAGTGGTTGCTTTTAGTTAAAACCAATTAGAAATGACCAGAAATAACAGCGCCTGGAGACAGAGAAGTCATTTTTCTCTTGAGCCTCCCCAGAGAGTTGGCCTCTCCATGGATTAAGTGTTTTAGTATATTAGGGGGCAGCTGATTAGAATCATTGTGCTTTTTTAATCATTACATTTTTGCATGTATAGTTTATAGAAATATAATAGCTAATAAGACTAAGTGTGTCACAGCAAAAGGGAGGATTGTTTAAATGACTTTGTATATAAAACTTGGCCTTCACAAGGACTGTAAAAGTTAGAAAGGCACAGCGGTCTTATTTTGTGAGTTTTGGTTAGATGAGCATCAATGCAGCAAAAACCTGGCAACGCATAAATGTACTTTATACTGTGTAAATCAATGTGTCTCCCTAGGGGATTTTTTTCTTTAATGAATGTATTAATTATGGAAGCGTTATCTAAACAAGTCACCTACTGAGTATTCAAGCTTGAATTGATACTATGTTGAATTTAAATTATACCGTACCATGGATCATAATAAAACATGTTTCCTAAACAACTGGAGGGAGGTTGGGAGGTTTGTGATGGCTAAGAAGAGAAACACATTAATTGTTTCTAATTATCTTCTCAGGAATGTAGCAGCAATTTGTCAGCTGGGCAGGTTACAGCAGTCAAAAGATGGACTGTTGAATGTGGCTACATCTATCATTCTTAAGTTGACCATGACTTAGCCGCCATTATTAACCAGCAACCTCAGGAGTAGCATAAAATTAACAGTCCTATACAAAGGCTGTCATTAAGAACAATAAGCAAATAAGCACTTTTGTATGATGGGATTTTGTACTGTATATAAGAAGCCTACAGGGACCTGTATACAGTTGTAGTCCTCTAGGCTCAGTAGGCCCCTAGTACTACAGAGACTGTGTACTGTTACCACTCCCATGGCCAACCGTGTTGACCCGTAATTGCGGTAGGTGTCTAGCCCGTCTCTCACTGGGGCCTAACAGAGTCTTCCTGCAGCTGGGTCTGTTGCGCAGGCTGTGTCCTTGTGAGCGGCGGGCGTGTAGCACTGGCATGTGGAGCAGGCGGCAGGAAGCGAGCCTCCCTGTCTCCCCAGACTGAACAGTGAATGAGGATAAGTGAGGAGCGCCAGTCAATGAATCAAGCAGCAGGAAGGGAGCAGCCAGGGGGGGAGTGTGACGTCCCCACGGGAGAGGCCTCGCATTAGGAACTTCCTCGTCTGTGTGTTTCTGGCACAGGTTAAATGGATCGCTCCCATTAGCGAGCTGAGAGGACAGCTCCATTATATGAAGGAGACTGTAACTTTGAATGTCACGGTGCAACAACCCCAGAGCACGCCTCGTCTCCTAGGGAGGCAGGGTGACAATAACCATCCATGATAATCATTCCCTGTCAGGCTTTAAGGAACTTGAAATTATGACGTACAGCTTGCCGTGCGCCTCAGACTTCATTACAGCGCTGTCACTTTGAGCCGCCTGCGATGGCATGTACTCCACAGCCGGCTGCAGCACTGTGGCTGCCAAAACCCCACACTCACTCTCCTCCTGTCTAAGTGGCATGTTTACAGGATGTGTGCCCCCCTGCAGATAGATGCGGTAGAGGTTAACCTCCACTCACCTGCAAAGTGCTTCTCTTCCTCTATAGCATAGACAAAGTCTCATGAGAATGTGCTGAATTGTTTACTGATGCAAAGGAAAATATGGTGACAACAGTCCCTCGTTCTATTGTGACAAATGCCAATGCCACAATTAGATCTCAACTTACGTATACAATCAAAAGACTTGCCATTTAACTTCGATGTGTATGATTACTTCAATAAAATGTGCCCAAAGTGCAGGTAGAATTTCATTAAAGGCGACCCTCAAACATGTTTATAGCAGCCTGTTTGTCAGCCAAGGAGAACTTCACCTCTAGACTGACCTCTGAACCTGCCATCCAGACGAGAAGACATGAGCTGGCAGGCATTGCCACTGTCAGTGCCCAGAGATAACTCCTCCTTTCTCACCCTTTGACTCATTTACTGGCATTGTGGCCCCTTCTCCTTCCCATCTCCAATCACAAGACTCTGAATGACATAGAGGAGGAAGTGGGCCCACTAACCACCTATCATACTTTTTTAACCTGCCTAGCAACAAGCTGGAGGAGACTTTGCACTTAATAGATAGTCAGGCTCTGCATCTTGGAACTTTGGATTGTAATAATGAAGGGAATAGTTCTTTTATTACATAGTGTTTGGTGTGTAGGAGTTGGGAGGCAGACATTTGGTGTGGCCCTTATTACACACAGACACACAAACCCCCATTCTACAAATGAAAGTTTTGGTTGTTGAACATAAAATAATAATATAATAATAATAATAATAATAATAATAATAATAATAATAATAATAATAATAATAATATATAAAAGGGATATGTCCATTGCATACTGTATTTTTTTTTTTTTTACTTTTTCAGTGAATCTAGCATTAAACTAGAAAAAAAACTGTAGACATTTTGACCCCTAGCACCAAATTATTGGATGAGCTGTTCCCCGTTCAGTACCACGCTGACGACGGCCTGTGATCACTCTACAAGTTTGGAATTTTTTGCTGGATGGCTATTGCATACAGACACCTGGTTCTGAGAACATGCCCTAACAGGTAGCAGTGTGGATCCTGCAGACAGGAATGACATGCTGTTCCCTTGATATGATTCAAAAATGAGCTGCAGAACATTTGTGATGTATTGCTCCTTTAACCTTTTCTGGCACAATCTTAATTTAAACAGCAAAGTGCAAATAACATAACATCTTTTAAAAAACTAAAAGAATAAGGGTAGAGTAAAATACAGATATATACAGATTGAGAAAGCTGGGTGCATTACTCAACGTCATGTTGGTGATAATGGAGACAGGCTAAAAAAAACCCAGCTACACTAAAGGGAAAAATGTACACATTTTATGTGTACAATTCATACAGACGGTGAGTTAGCTCATGTTAGCTGACCTATTAGCCAATCCAATTATATTCCATAATGTTTCTGAGTGAAGACTTACAGGGTGGATCGCACAGAAATGCTTGATGGAACATCTCGGCACTTCACTTAAATATAGATGGAAAAACAAAACGGATGCGCATTTGCAAAACCAACCACTTAGTCCTCACTTTTAAAATGTTGTCTCTTACATACACTTACAAACATACCGCTGTCTTTGTAAACCAAAAACGCACAAATGTCCTTTTTGGTAGCTTGTTCAGGTGTGTTTCCAAATGTATCTTAAGCCAAGCGGAAATGTGCTCACTGCCGACATTGGTCTTGGGGGTTTCAAATTACAATGATAAGCAGAGTTGAATGAGACTACTCAATACATATTGAGAGACTAAAGATACAGTTAATAATTTTGTTTTTGTGTTGCAAACTATTAAATGTCAATATATTTTTACATCCCTGGTACATACAATGCAGGTTTCAAAACAAATTTGCAAAATTCACAAAGTAGTTAATGCATTCAACATGATATTTCATACCCTAAGGACAATGCTTTGTAGAGAGAAACTTTGCAAGTCCAGTAAACACAACTGTTTGTTTATAATTCCCCAGGGTGCTTTTACTGTATAATAAACACCACTCTTTAAATAGGCTTGATTTTATGAAGAATTCAGATTTAATATATGCATTTCAGAGGTAAACTAGAAGTGAACTCGGATTCAGAATGCCTCCATAATAGTCACATTTATGCTGACCTTTATTTTGATTATTGTAATGAATATTATAATAACACAGTTTATTAGTTATTGATTTTAGTGATTATGGAATACAACGTCTTTGCTATGAAACTGAATAGTTGACTGTTAACAACACGGGCCTTCACAGTGTCAGATCAGATGAATAGTTACATCTTGACACTGTCAGTGAAGGAGGCAGTGACAGCAGTGTGGTCTGCGTGGCTAACCTTAGAAAAACACACGCACACGGATACTGTAAATGCACCCTCACACATACTTGTTCTTTCACTTCCTTTTGCATAAACAGTTTGCAATCAAAGAGTTCTTTATAACGTTAAGATCTCTGGTCAGGCCCGACACATTAGTAACACTTCACAGGGAAACACGCAGAGGCAACAGGCTGTAATTTTCTGATTCGTTTAACCCCCTTTGTTTACTGTATATATACGTTGTCTATGAAATAACATGTTTTTGGGATTGAATAATGTCTCCTGTCTAATTGTCACCAGACTCCTGTTTAATAGTTTAAGAATGTAATTGTAGCCTACTGTCTGGTCTGACAAAGAGCCAGGAAAAAACAGCCTATTTCCTTCTTCCTTCTAATACAGTTTCCACTAAGTGCACCAGCTATGTTCCTTAAATAGTCTAAGAACTTGTTTCACTCATCAAAACAAAGAGCCAGTTAACTGCTACAAGCTCGTACAGCTACTGTGTGCTGTACTTTAACACTGCTGCTTTTTAATGGACCATCAGCTCTTACTGGCTTCCATGCCATTTGATTGAAGTGTCGAATTAGGGCTAGATTACTGTTTATTTTCTCCTTGTGTAATGTCACCATTGGAAAAAGTATTTGGCCTTGAGCACTGGGAGAATGTTACAGCTTCTTCACTGACTGCTGGCCCCTAGGTGACTCTTTTTCCTCTTTCTGCTCAGTGGCCTTGATATCAGTTATGTGTTTCTCTGTGTATGTCTATAGGAGGCTGACGGCCTTATTTGTTTCCCCCCTTGTTGCTGTTTGACTCGTTTCCCCTCAAATGTGTCTGAAACATTGTTATCGCCGGCCAGACGCCTTTCTCACAGAGAGTTATTGAATCATGTCAGCCCGCCGTCCCCCGAGTTTCAAATGCAAGCTGTAGAAAAATTAGCCATTGCTTCCGCATGACAAGTGGGATCTATTAGTGTGCTTTCGCCCCACAAAGCATGAGCATCCAGCAGCCCGCTGGGGACCACGGCTGGCTGTGTGCTCGTCCGCGTCAAGCTCCTGAGGCATTAGACCAATGCTGCAGATAGGAGAAGCAGCAGTTGCTCCTTCGATGAGTTGACACCCAAAGGGTGCATCTCGACAGCCCAGCTCCGCTTCAGCCTCAGCTTCTCAATGTCTGAATCACCCTGGTCTGACTGGCCAGCTGTTTATAAGCAGTCATAGTTGGTCAGACGTCTTAACTGCCAATATTTGGTTTCTCTCAGATCCTTGGATAATCTTTTATTTACCGTATTTTTTTATTTATTTTTATGTCCTTTCGGCTTATCCTGTGAGTTCAGGGTCATCGTCCACATGTTGATTTGGCAGTTTTTACTGCTGGATACCCTTCCTTATACAGCCCTCCCCAATTTCTACCAGGCTTGGAACGGAATTACACAGCTGGGGATGGGAATCGGCTTTTGGGGGTTCAGTGTCTTGCCCATAGACTGACCATGTGGTCTGTGGTCGACTGCCTTACCAACTGAGCTACAGCCGCCTCCATATATTTACCATAGTTATTAATCATATTATCTTGGCCATAATGACCTGCATTGTACGTTTAGATTTTTATTATCTTAAATGGCACCAGTTTATCACTTAACCTTTGCAGTTCACATTGTAATCACAGCACATTTTCCAGATCCCTGCTTAAAATTTTACCTTGTACTGATATCCCGCTACTTCTCATAACCAGAAATGTTCACTTTGATAAACATTTGGCAATGTGGTTGTAGCTATATATGATTATTGAGACCCGTGATGTAACAACAATTTAAGAAATGCCATACATTGTTATGGTTTGTGTTGGCTATAGAAAGGCCTCTCATCATGCTATAAGCCTTTAGTTTTTCACTTATGCACAGTGTTGAGATATATACATACACACACACACACACACACACACACACACACACACACACACACACACACATATACAATGCAATTATAATTTTAATGGAATTGATGAAGACCGTATGCATAGATCTTTGAAATGTTCCATGTAATTGTTTTAATTTATTTCTATATATTTACTATTTACTATTATTCTGGCTTAAGGTGTGCTGTGTATATTGATTTGTTTTTCATCAATACTTGTTGTTGTTCAATGATACTTATGTCAATGATTTGCTTTCACATATAGGGCTGTACGATATGATAGTTTATATTGTGTGACAATAGAAAAATATCTATTGTTTGTTATTATGGTCTATCATCTTCCAAACGGTGCGGATGCAGGCAGTATAGTGACACAAACACACACAAAGGAGAGTGAAGGTGACACAGAATGGAGAAGTAGCAGACAGTAAGCCAAGCGGGAGATTTCATCCATTACTTGTGAGGAGCAAATGAAGAATTAGAAAAATGTATTCTGAGGATAAATTGCAAAGGTTATGCTAATTTAAAATAATGTTGTGCAAAGATTATTTCTTTTTGTACTAGGTAACTTTAGTTAGCAACACAGCTGCTGAGTAGCAACAAGCAGCTATTGGCAAGGTTGTCTTGTGCGCTACTCAGTCCATGAGATATCTTGTGACTCAATTAAACCCCCCTTAAATTTTAATACAATGTGCCCACATCAGACTTACATGACTGCCAACTATGGAAGAATCGTCTCATACAGTAAAAGATAATCTTTGGACTAAAGAATGCTGTACATTTTGTGAGATGGTTAATTAAAAATTTGCACCTAGATTCTATTCAGAAGTACATTGATCAAGTATATAATTGAAATTAAAATACAAAATCAGCTTTACTAAGTGGTATTTTCATTGAATTTACAGAAACTGTGCTCTGTCATGATATATTAGTATCAGGATATGAAATTAACAATAGTGTGATGTGAATTTTTGGTCATATTCCATAGCCCTATTCACATAATTTTTTTGTACACAGTCTCTCTTGAAAAGAGGTCCTGATCTATGAGGCTACCTGTTTAAATAAAGGATTAACTAACTAGCATAGAGGTCAAAGTGCCTCCATCTCGCTGTAGGCCACTGGCTTAGTCATGTGCTCAGGCCTAATCTGTGTGACTGCACAACACATTAGCATTCCAAATGCTGTTTGTTTTAGTATAAATTTTCATCCACTGCCTGCAGAGGATAAAGTTTCAGCCACCTTGTCGTGGATGTTGATGTATTATTGCTGCAGGTCTGATACCAGCCTACACACTTAATTACCCTGGACCTGCCGCCTCAGTGACCTTGGACAGTGACAGTCTGTTGGACCACAGGGTCTCCTTCTTCATCACTATTATTATCATCAGTCACCCATAAACAGTTCTACATAAGTTAATATTTGTAATGGATATTTTGCATTTTTATGTGTACCTTACCTTTCTTGTCTTTTTTGTTTTGTCTTCGCAGGTATCTCAGTAACAAAGAAGACACATACCTGTGAGTGCAAACTTTTTTTTATTACAGGTTCTTTCTCTAGTGCTACAAGTTCTTTGTATTTTTTTCTACTTTGTCTTCATCAGCAGCTATAAACATATTATTGCCTTAGTAGAACTGTAATACATCAATACCTTCAATTATATCTGTACTATCTACTTTCATAATTTTGTATTTCTCCATCTCCATCCTGGAGAGAATATGATGATAACCCCAGAGAGGAAATTAAAATGCTATGCAGTCTTATGACTGCTTGATAATCATGCACAGTTGAAGCAGACGGTGTACTGAAGAACCTCTTTGTTTTCTGCAAGGCCTTGCAGCTGAACAACACGGATGTGGTGTTGTGTGGTGGTTTATAACCTAAGTACCAGAGTCTGTACTTTTCAACTGCAGATTATATCACTAAAATTGAAAGATACAGACACAGAATGTGACACTTCTCACATGAGATGCAAAGCTTCTTTGTGCACTACAACAATAGTACACAGGCTTTGCCTTTTCTAGCCATAACTGCCTTTTCTGTTCCAGTTTGCTCATGAAGAATTGATGAACAGTCAAACCTGTAGAAATCAATGATTTCCAAGAGATTTGTTCTGTATTTTGACATGTGTGAAGTGCAATCGAAAGGCATGTAAAAACACCTTTGTGTGGTGTACTGCAGTGTGTCTGTATCTGTGTGTGTACATCTATGCTTGTGTTCATACCCCACAGTGTGAATGGAAGAAACTAGCCCTTAAGGCTATCCTTTCACTCTGATCACTGTGATGAAACTTGTGGAGAGGGAAGGCCAGAGGGCTTTTCTGTAAGGCCGGTCAAAGTTTCAGATTGTGAGAGGCTGCATCTTCCCCTGAAAAACACCCCAGCTCTTTCTTACATCAGACAGCAGGGCAAAGGATATGATCTTCTACTTCTAGAAGACTCCACCTTGTTCAAACAACCTCGTCAAAACAGCAGCATGACTGTGTGTTAAGCTATTTGGTTGTCTGGAGGGTCTGTGGTATTTTTTTATGATGTGTTTGTGGTGTGTGTATGAGTGTGTGTGTGTGTGCGTGTGTCTGTGTTGTGTCAGAATATCTTCAAGGTAAAACAGATTTGCTTTGAGCCACCATCCACTGCCCCTCTATCTTAATTAGTGCGGTGCTAAGCACCTCTACTCTGGAAGGTGGCTCAAATCAAAGAGCATGATTTAGGAGTCTTGGTTCAAAGTCTTGGGCAGAGACTGGACTACACCGTCTCATTTCAGTGTGAAATATTCAAATCTTGTCCATGTGAGGAAATCAAAGTGAAGCCTCTTAACAAGTAGTTGATTGCTGTACCTCACAGACAGGAAGCAGCTGTAAAACCTCATCAGAGGTATGTGTACAAGAAGAGGCTCAAAGGCCAGTTAATGGTCATTGAGAATGTACAGGGAAGGTCTTTTTGAGCGAAGCCTAGTGATTATTTTGCTGGTGGAGAGATAATGGGGAGATCGCTCTGCCCTACATGCTAATAGCCAGGCTGTAGATCTATTTCTGTTCTCGGAGTGAAAACATCGGCTTCCCCACTACGCCAATATACACTGCCACTCGTAATGTGAGCTTGGCAGACTTGTATATTTGTGCAAGTGTGTGTGTGTTTTAGGAGGTCTTCCCAGATCAAATCCAGACCACAGGGATGGGCCGTGTCTCTGACTAACTCCCCACTCTGCCTGAGTGATCAAACTGCTGGAAGCTCCCTGCCATGCCAGTCCCCTCATCAATATAAATTACAGGGGCAGCTGTTCACTGGCAGACCTCTCTCCTTTCCTTTCCTCTCCTCTCCTCTCGTCTCGTCTCCTCTCCTCTGCTTTCCTCTCTTCAAGCTTTCTTTCCTCTGCATCCTTTCTACATCCATGCGCCTGGACAAGTCATTGAGCCATCAGAAGGTGAAGTATTCTAGATGAAAACAGATACTTATATCATAAGTTATATCATCAGACTTTGGGGTCTGCTCCCTATTCAGGACGTGCGTAGATTTCCCCTCTGAAGCAGCACCCTCACTTCTCTCTGTCTTCCCCTATTTCTTCATTCCTCAAAAGGGGCGGCCCCTTGCCAGCTTTTTTTTTTTTTTACCACAAGGCTGTAATTCTAAGCAAGAAGTCAACTGTGGTTTTCCTCTACATTTCCCTGACAGTTTTACATCTGCTCTGTTTTGTGGGCTGTTCTGAAGCAGTTGCTTTTTCTCTAATACTGCATGTGTGAAAAATGTGATGTGATGACAGCAAAAGATCAAGGGCTGAAACTTTGCATTGTAGTTGTTTTCTTACTTTGATTGTGGACACCAAATATGTGCCATTACCTTCTCCTACTTTGGCAGGGCTGTGTTACTGTGAGATGAGTTTCTGTTTGGACCTGTTGAGAGAGATGGTTTGGACCAGAGGATCAGATGCAGCAGCTGATTACACTGAGATTAGACGCCTCACCTCTAATCTACCATCAGCAGTCTGGGGCTGTGTCTCACAGCTCGAATAGCAGTGAGCTAGCTAACGCATACACACACAGGTCGCATAGTCAGGATGCTCTTCTTCGAACACAGCAGATCTCCCGATTACTTAGAGCTAATCCTCTCACTCTCTTGCAACTGTATATGTTCAATATAATCATTGTACGGTGACTGTTATGACCATAACAACAAGACAAGAGCTTGCATCTCTACATATTTTACATAGAAGTTCAACTACAACTATGACACTACATTGTACAATAATAAAACCCAATTCAAAAGTACCAAAATTAATACTTTACTAATTAATACTAAAAAATTAAATACATTTTATACATTATTATTGTATTTGAGTACATTTGATAACATTGCATTTGCAGATGTTAACCTTCTGTTAGTCCCTTTTATCAGTGTGTAATAAAGGATACACATACACATGTGTGCGAGTGGCTGGGTTAAGATTGGGAATAGAGTGGCCAGAGGGAGGCAGTAGCACAAATGTAAGTCTAGGAAAAGAGAACAGCAGACAGATGAGGCTTCCGCTTCTCAGTCTTACAGATGCGTTGTAGAGAGCCCCAGTTTTTTTCACACTATATTTATCTCCATTGTGGTGACAGACTTCGTACACTGATTGAGAAACATGAACTCGCTTCTGCATTTTCATATATTTCCTAGCAGCTTGTATTGAGTTTCTCATCAGACATCTGCACTCATATAGTAGTAGTACAGCCAATTTGTTTTAGAGGAACTAGATGATGAGGACTCTCCTGCACTGCCTTAGAAAACAGAGTGCAAAGTTAGATTGAAACTATATCAGTCATTCAGACTCACTGGATGTAAAAAAAAAATAGTGTTTGTGAATTTCATGCATTAGTGCATTTGATGCTTTTCTCATAAAAGTAGTCAGATGTATGTTTGGAAAAACAGCATTATTAAACCCAATAATGCTCTCTGTGTTCATATGGCAGAATGACAGCTTTTTACCTCTGTAAAGCATCTGCTTTACCTCTAAATGACATGGCAGATCCCACTTGGATTTATGAGTTGTGGAATATTAATGCATTGGCTCTGTGAGTTGAGGTATTTTCAGTTAATCAAACATGAGATTTATGGTCCTTAATAGTGCTGTACATTGCCAATTTAGGAGAATAATATGTCCCAGTTGCTGTCTAATTTTGCTTGGCAACAGGCACACTCCTGTGGAATCGCCCGGGGCAGTGTGAGTTGTCTCTGCATAGCTCAGTGTTCCATGCTCAGTGGTTGTTTGAAGGTATTTCATCACATTGTTGCCTTGATTCAGCTCTGTGGGGATTTGTTAGTTGCACTCATGTGGGAAGTGCATCCAGTACATTGTTAAGCTAGGGCTGATAATGAAGATCAGCCAGCCAGAGTCCCCTGAGCTACGCGGAGAGAGAGATAGTCTAGTGAGACGCACAGCACAGACATAATGGAGCAGGACGAGCACACACAGCAATACACACAGACGCAGAGGAATCATCACCACAAAGCATACAACACTGAACTGTGCTGTGGTGTATTAGAGTAAAAACACGATACAGTAGAACATACGGTACAGTAGATTATTATCAACTATGTCATACGTTGTTGTTCTTTCAAAAGATTTTTTAGTTTTTGCAAAATTGACATTATGTTTAAATGTTAGCTGAGCTATAATGTAATATTTTAGTAGCGTTGCCTTTTTGTTGAAATTGAAATTGACGACGCAGGGCCCCACTCAGCACAACCGCTCTTTCTGTGGAAAGTTATTTGATTCTCAGCATGGTACTAGAACTCGTTGTTTCCTCTTCTCCCGGAGCAACACTGAACACTTAAATTGACACAATCTTTTTCTCTCTCTGTACTGTAGGTTATGTGTCATCTTACTCTATTTGTTTGTTCCACAAAGAGTATTTTCTTTGTGGACGTTTTGGTTTAATCTATAATAGATGGGTATTTTTTCTGAAATAGGTCAGCGTAATCACAACAGTGAGGAATGGACAGTCACTGTAAAAAGGAAATCAATAGAGCTATCTATTTGCCGTAAACCAGGCCAGCATGATTTTTCTCCATTTTTCCTCTTCTGCCATACTTTTTCCTCTCCAACACAATATGGCAGGTCCTCATTTTTCAGTAAAAGCATTATGTCTGCCATTTTTAAAATTGCAAATGGCCTTTGTACACGCATTTTCTTTGCATAAGTTTCTATGGGCGAGGACGCTTCTTTTTATCACCTCGTGGGGGCCCCCAGGGTGTGAGGGGAGCTGTAGGGGTGCAAAACAGCTTTTTGTGGAGCTTGGGGTACTCTGCTTTTGTTGGCTCTTAATCTGGTTCTTCTCTCGGTGTTGACTCTTTCAGAAAATTTGAGCTGAAGCAAAGAGACGCCTCGTCCGCTTTCCCTAACCCCTTTTCCTTTTGTGTCTCACCCAAAACTGAAAGGCCCTGTCTTGAAGCGTTGTCAGACCAGAAAACAAGAGTAAGTGACATGTGACAAGGACACAATGCTTGGATGGTCCAACCGGAGTAAGTGGCCCCATCTGCTGTGGGCGATTTTTCTTCTGCCGGCTGTCTGCCGCCTCAGGTGAGAAAGGGGCCAGGGAGCGAGGGCTGTGCTGTCTGAGATGGTGGCGTCTGCCAGGCGAAGCAGTTGGCATAGCTGGGAGGGCACGGCCAGTCTCACTCGCTGCGGCACACAGTCGGCCAGCCTTTGCACAAGCGCAAGTTATCCGTCACTCATCAGGTTTCCGATGCCTCATCACTTTCCTATGGTGTACACGCATTCAGCGCAGGATAAGAGTGTCAGCATGTACTGAAAGGTTTGATTCATGGAGGGTGACAGAGGCAGAGGTCATGGAGCTCCTCCAGATATGATCCTGACTAATGCTGATGGGGAAGCTTTAAGATGGGGGCCATAATTAAATGTCCTTGTGCCATCATCAACCTCCTAAGTTGCAGCCGCGCACACAAATGATCCTTTTACGCTCTCAGCTAACCACCCTCACTGGCGTGTATATATTGATGTATTTCACTTCTCACTAAAGTGCACTTTGAGAAAAATTATGCTAAACTAAAGCAGAGCAAAAAAAAAGTTATTGTCAGAGATATTCCATTATGGATTTTTTAGAATGTGAAAATTCTGATGCAATATCACACATGAATAAAGGCGGTTAAAATTAACATATATAATTTAATTCCTGAATTATTCACAAGAATGTTGTTGAATAAACCATGCAAGAGTAGGATGTCCCAGATAATATCATTCTTTTAAAATTTCTCGTAAGGATGTTTCAAGATCAATAATATTAGACACAGTACATCAAAGGCAATCAAGCTGGACTGCATGCTGTACCGAACATCAAGTTTATTCCAAGTTAATCGGACAGATTTTTAAGCAAAGATCATATTTTTTCTGACAAACAGTGTCATTCTGCACGGAAACTAAAGTAAGGAAAAAAGTTACATCGACAGAGAAGAAAGCAGAAGTGCGCACAAAAGCTTTCGGTGATATTATACAGTACATTGACATTTGTGCTGATCGCATTGTGCGCATTTTGTTGAATCTGCTTTATTAGAGAAATGCTGTTTTTTCACATTGCTACTAATTTGTGTTTCTATGGGTGTGCAGTGTGAGAACAGAGAGATGTGGTTAACCCATTGTGAAGTTAGCCGTCATCATTAAGATTCTACAGATAACAGGGATGCGGATTTCTACTGCTCAGCATTATAGGATCCCAGACATCAAAGGCAGGTTTTCATTCTACTGTGTCTGCAGCACGGTGAAGGAAATAAAAATAAAAAAGAAACTGAAAAGGAGATACGCAGTCAGAAAAATAAGGCAGACTTGGAGAAGAGAGGAGTACATGTATGTATCTGCTCATGAGTGAGGTGACACCAAACACAATGTGTTTGCTGCCACAGACGGTCCCTCCTGCATAGTTAGCTCTTTGCTAAATTGGCGTCCTCTCTGATTAAGTGGCACAGTCCTTAATGAAGCTGTGGCTGACTGCAGGTTGGTTCACTTTAAAGATCAAGTTCATTTCTCACTACGATCATTAAAATGCAGGTGTGTGTAATTCAGTCCTGTTCACTTACGTATGTTTTTTGTCTTCTTTTTTTTCTTCTTTTTAACCTGTACCAACATTGTCTGCTTCTACTTTCACTTTTGTTCCCTTTTGATATCTAATCAGTGTATAGATACTGTAAATGATATTTTGTTCTTTGTATAAATCCCATAATACCATTTCCAGTTCTGTTACAATGGAGTTCCTCTTAATTCAGATTACTTTCCTTTTCAGCGTGGTGCCATAATGCTTTTGCCATTACATCAGAGTGAGCTGTTCTACAGTGAGAGTATTGAATGTACAAGAGAGAAATATGCTGTTCCCCAGTATTGTGCTGGATTACAGAATCAAGGTCGACTCACAAGACACAGAGCAGCATTATCCCTTAATCCTGTGTTTTGGTTTCAAATAGCCTTTTTACACCTAATCTTCACAAGTGAAATGACAAACATGAATACTGAGGTAGGTATTTAAATGTGCATTACCTGTGATGTTAAGGTCAAAGGCTTATGCTGACTTAAAGGGGCTCTACATTTTGTGAAAGAACAGATGATCATGTGTTTGCCACTTATTTTGTTGCGGTTGTATTACAGAAGACTAGGGAGTCTTGTGATGAAATTCCCTCAGGCAGTTTCAGATGGATAAATCTGGGAACTTTTCATCCAAACTATGAGTCATGTCTTATTTGTTTCTCTTCTCTAGTTGGGATGTAATATTTAATTTAACATTATATTTCTCTCTCACTTTGACCTCTCATCAAGTTTCTTTTGACCTGTTGTACTTAAATACAAGGAGTACAAGCTTTAATGCGTCAACAGATATAGTGAAGACACCAGGAATGGCACAGAGGCAGTGTCTGTGCTTGACCAGGCTGGTCCTTGTATGTCTGTCAGGCTCAGCTGTGGCAGAGCTGGAGGAAACTTAAAGGTGTTGTGAAAGACTAAAAGTGGGCCAGCCGCTGCTGCCTCCTGTTGACCTACCTTGTTCAGAGGGTCCAGGTACAGACTGATGACAGGACTCCTCCTCAGTGGACCACATTACTAATGTGTGAGGGTGCAAGAGGAGCACACCTAATGATGAATCACTCCCCTGCACCCATGGCATCCTCATAAGTCAAGAGTAAAAGTGTTGAGAGCGCGCTCAGAAAAAGAGCTCCTACGTCCAGTCCACCATAGAGAAACCCCATCCAGGCCCGGTGGAAGAGAGGAAGGGAGGAGGATAAGTAGTGTACATCACATATAGCCTGAAGATCTCCCTCAATCTTGAGGAAAACATTAGTCCCTCTGGTGGGTCACTTGTTTTTATAAAGCTCCTAGAACTAAGGAAAAGTTACTTTCATGCTTGAGCAGAGCAGGTTTTTTTTTTTTTTAAGTAATCTGCATTGTGTTGATCTGGACTGCCTCACTGGACCAACTGCATTACCTGAAGTCATGGAGAGAACATTAAATGTGTTAGTTTAAGTTAAAACAGTTTTCTTTTGAGGGTTTATGCACTGAAAAAAGAAGCATCTCATTATTCACTTTAGTCTTCCATGAGAGAGAATAGTCGTAAATTTACTTGGCCAAAAAGTGAAGAAGATATTGATTAATTTTGGGGTTTTAAAATAAATTCAATTTAAAGTAACTTTATTGACATAAATCTAGTATATTACAGTTAGTTTCTCTGTTTTCTTCTTTTCTTATAGCTTTAAGTCAGAAGGTTAACTATTTTAGTTTACACGCCTACCTCCCCCCTGAGCTGATGTCAGGCTATATTGGTAATGTTGGGGGAGTGTGTAGGTTTGACGCTAGGCAATACATCACACACTCCGGGGGGTCTCCCTGGTATGCTCCTCAATAATGAAGTTCATTCGTTAACCTCTCCCTCAAAGGCCAAGTTCCCCCGCTGCCCTTTTCAACACCCATTGCAACTCTTACCAGAGTCACCCTACCAACAGAAAAAAAAACCCACATCATCATGCTATTTCCCCTTGACAGGCTCTGTGGTTGCCTTTGCAGAGCATGAAGAATAAGCAGGTCCATTACCAATCCCTCATGCCTGGTTATAGCCATAATTATCACAGGGAAAATTACCTGCTCTGTTTGGTTTTCTGCAGAGGGGCTGCACCTTCCTAATCACCTCCTCCTTCCCTCCTGTCGTCCTCATGCCATGGAGATGGAGCTGGTTTTGGGGGGAGTCTTGCCAGTTCATTAGAATTCACAGGGTTCCACCTCCCTGCCTAGCCAGGCTAAGTTTCTCACACAGGCTGCCATGCCTGCGATAATCTTCCCTCCTTGTTCCCTTTTGCTCCTTTTCTCTCCCTATCCCTTTCCTTTCTGTCCCCAAGGGCAGCTTCACACAAAAGAGATGCAATGCAATTCATTGTTAAATGTGATTTCTATTGATCTATTGAAAAACTTGTTCTGTGAGTTATATGATGGCACTTCAGCGGTGCTGATGTTCTCTCTTCACCACTGGCTTTTTATGTAAAAAACCAAACAACCTGATTTATTCAAGTTTCTTAGATGACAGCCTTTGTGGAACAACTTGCTGTATGAGGTGCAATTTTAAAGCCTGTATCAATCAATTACAGAGCTAGTTCTAGTCAGCAGATTCTAAACACTTTTGTTGCTGCTGAAGTGCCCTATAAGACAGAAAGAAAAGAACTGGCATCCATTTAGTTTACATCAAGTAGAGACAAAAACAGCCACTTAACAAAATCACAACTAAAAAGCAGCTAAGGGCATTTGATGTTTTCATTAAAGTACTTCTATCACATTGTTTACATCCTCTTGTCATCACCACAAGCACACATGCAAGAGGTCATTTCATGTGGAGTTAACATGCATGTCCACCTGGAATCATGTGAGGCTTGGTCAGTCCATGCAAGACTAAAGGACTTTGCTGCCATGGTGACACAGCACTTTGAAAATATTTGATTCAGTCGATTTGGAAATACCAGTGGCTCTTATATTTCTGTTTGTTCGGAAGAAAAACAAAGATTTAGATTTAGCACTATAAATAGCTGTAGCAGTAAAACAAGGGGTTATAGCCTTGTCAACCATTCAGTATAACTACTGTGTTGTTGATTCTGATTACATGACAGTTGACAGGTGTACACTTCACCTGTGTAGGAATGATAGGCTTTCATACGTCTTCCCTTTGACCCTGCTGTTCTATAAATATTGTATTTTTGTGTATGTGTATTGACTGATAGACAAAAAAAAAACAGTGCTGAGCTGGCCCAGAGGTTGCCGCGTACATAAAAGATGAAAGGCAGTGTGTATAGTCCCTAATTTGGCATAATATGGAGTCAACCTATAGCTTTTACATCGTTAGACTAGGCACACTCTGTGTCATTCAATGGAAAATCCTTTAGCTGCAATGAGTTAACAGCATGTCCTGTAGCTACACGTTATACTATGAAACCCAAACACAGCAGCAGCATGTAGTATGTTTTTAAAATCTCAGTACTCTTATTTAAACTTGTCTTTAAATGCACCTATCCACAGTGCTCTGGACATAACCCAATAGAGTCCTCTATTTTCAGTGAAATAGATATTTTCTTTGTTGTCTGTGTGATTTATTGAAGTCTTCTCACAAGTGGAAGCCCCCAGGAAATTGCCTAGAATGGCCTTAAATTGGTTTATGATTGTGTGGTGTGGGCCGCTGCTGTTATGGTTCTAATATTATGCCCTCCACTCCTTGGCATCTATATTAACTTGATCTGTATTGTTTTCATGGAGTGCCTGTTGGAGCTTGTTAATTCTATCGCTGCTTCAGGCTTGTGGTGCAGTTCCAAACATCCAGGTGACTTTGCGGTGGAATAAAGGCGTCGACTCACTGAGCTACCTCACAGCAACGCTGGGACACTAACTGAGGAAGTCCACAGCTGTTTATCAAATAAAGTCAAAGGCTGCAAATTGCAACATCGTGCAGACTACACGTGCTAGGCCTTACAGGCCAGTCCAGAGTTTTAAGAGTTAACATTGATAAGCTGCATGGTGAGTCTGTGCATGGAATGGATACTGACAGACTGCTAATGAGACCATTATCAGCTCTAGTTCTCTCTTCTCCTCCGGGGGCACCAGTAGATCCTCTGCACCTCATCACAATTGAATTCCATTCCACAGGGCTTGTTTACAGTAAATACATTTGCTTGAATTACTGTGAGAGGAAGTGTGAGACACATGATGTGGCCGATCTAATGGCTGAATGTTTAGTGGGTTATGCCTGGGTCAGCTCAGTTAATTTGTAGTAGTGATACATTGACACAATTCTGTCTCGTCACAATTTCCTGTTATACTGAGTGACAAAAACAAATACCTAATATGCTCCTACTATTTTCACATCACCCACATTAATACCCACAGACATTTAACCATCCATGCCTTCAGGGCATAATCAGTGCTCTAATGAACTATCAGCAGTGTATTGGCATACTGTCACCACTAATGCAAAGCAGTCAAGTAAGTGTGAGTGTGATCAACAGCAAAGGAAGCAGAATTGTTGGAATTTTCTGTCCTTATCTGTCCTATCTGGCCTTTATGTACAATGAACAATTATGTACAATTGGAGGCACTGTTTGTATTAGAGAGCCAAAAGGAGAGAACAGCATGGTTTATTTTTTAGTATGGTTACCTTAAAGCATCAGCTGGCCTAACTTACCAAAACAAAGTATACTTACCTTTGTGCACATTACTTTAGTTTTTGGTTGCCCAGGGGAATATGTACCTTTGAAATTTCTTCAATACTACAGTGAAGGTCAACAGAGTTTTGTTTTGTGTTTCTCACAGTTTAAAAAAAAAAAAAAAAAAAAGGAACAACCCTGTCCACAGAGTGTTACTTTGTCTACAGAACAAACTGTGAACTGTATCAAACTACCGCATATTTGTCTCTCTCTCTCCTTTTTAAAAAAAAATATTTGTGTGAGCCAACTGGTAAACTGCAGAAATGTAAGTTTAGAAATGACGGGTCAGTGCACAATGGGACCTTTTTTGTCTTTATTTAACTCTACGGCCCACCAAAAAGCCACGTGAAAAGTAATTGAATTTAGATCTAAATAAAAATAGATATAAATTTGACATTTTAGAGGTTTTTCTTTTTTATTGATGGAAGTAGCCACTAAGTAATTTTATAATCGATCTCAGAACCTTACCAGTTCACTACAGAGAGTGTGAGCACAGAGCGTGCATGCTCCTTCCAACTCTCCCCTGACACTCAGATAGCAATAAGGACATAATCCTCCTCTCAGACGTTCTTGGATAACCAGTCAACAGACTCGAACTCTGCTATCAGGTTTTGTTTTGTCCCCTTAACCATAGCTCAGCCCACAGTATTTCAAGCCACAGTAGGTTCTGCAAAAACTGATACAGCAGACAGTTTCTGAGAGATAACCACAGATAGTGGCAGTTAAACATGCGCCTGTGTGGTTCTTGGCCTTGAGTCATCTGGTGAACTTTTGTAGATCTCTGCAGGGAAAGGCCAACATCAAAATCAGACAACTGTGCTGTGTCTGACATCACGTTGTTTTGAATAGTTTATCAGGTTCTGTCTATGCCTAGTTTGTATCCCAGGCACGCTCCATTTGATGCTATCAGCCTCTGAATGATATTTTCTTCATTAGACGGTGTGCAATAACAGACCAGTGTTGACACAATGTGAGTTAATGTGTTTAGTGACTCTAATGGATCATGGAGGTTCTAATGAAACATTGTCATGGAAAGATTTATGTTGCTGAGTCCTCATTTGCATTTTATATGTGGTTAGAAGTACTTTTATTCAATGAACGGAACATTAGAGAAATCATCATATCAATATAGGTGCAAGGAGTGTAAAACAGGTATAAGTAAATAAAATGTCTGTTATTAATTTCAGACAACTATGACATCAAATTTAAAATATTCATTGTTAAAAATATAATTTTTTAACATTTAGGTTTCGGAGATTACAGGGTCTGACACTAAAGCTCCACGATGTTTGTCTTGAGACGAGATGATAGGAGCACCGGCTTATTCATGGAAATGCCAAATGCAATGTGGTTATGGGCCAAGGCTGGATTGCACTAAAACCAGAATATTGTATCAGAGAGAGGCAGCTGGTTAGGAGTCAGAACAGATTATCATATGAGAGAGGATGAGCGAGGAGAGAGAGCGAGGTAGGGACTGGGACGGGAAGATGCTCGGCAGATGCATTTATCCAAAACAACTTACAAGTGATCAACGCACACACGGGGACCGACTTGGTGTTCGGTGTCCCACTCAGGAGGGCGCAATTAAGGGAGAAACCCGTCACCAGGTCGCCCGTGGGGTGGAGGGGACTACCCAAACTCTTCTGTCACAATCTCCCCTTCTTCACATGTCAAAAAAGAGTGTGTGAGAGCCACCAGAGTGTGTGTGAGAGAGAGGGAAGGGGGCCGTGTGGGTCCTCTGAGAGGTCAGGGGAAGCAACTAAGGCTCCACTCATCTTCTCTCTTTACAGGGCCCACTGCTGCTCGCAGACATCTGGCCTCACACTGATCACTCATATCTACAGACAGGGAGAAGGAGAAGAGGGGAGCACAAAATTACAGCTCCCCTCTTATCCTCTGCTGTTTTTTCCTTTTGTTTCCTCTTTCCAGTGTTTCTTCATCTCTTTTTGTCCTTCATCCTCATCTCATCCTGTGTTAAGCTTTTGTTCATAATTGCTTTTCATATTTCTTTTTAATAGCAAAAAACCAAGAGAGTAGTGGGGTCAAAACGAGTGTGGAATATGGTGTCTGCAAGAACAGGTTCTGACTTTATCCTTGCACTGAAAAGATAAGCCGCAGAAGATAGTGAGAGTGTGCTATGTCTAGCAAACCAGTACACAAGGCTCTGACTGCAATCAGTGGGAAGAGGGCCAGCTTCCCTGCCTGAGCTCTCAGCGCCCCTACTGGCTGCACGCTGTGCCAATCAAAGGCTAGTGGGTGGGGTGCAGTCAGACATGAACACTGATGTCACAGTCACATGGATTCTGGTGTGGTCATGCTCGGAGGCTGAGAGACAGAGCTGTGCTGGCCAGCTGCTGCTGAGACAGCAGTGTAAGGCTTTGCGCTGGTGATAGTTCTTCTCTTATGGACTCGAAGCTTAATGATGTATTTTGTGATTTCAGCTATGAAAGGTAAGAGGAAAATGCATGCAGATCTGCACCCAGAGTAACAAGTAGAGAAGTACGGCTCCGCTATTCATAGCCTGCCAACTCTTTGCATTTCATTTGCAAGGCATGAGTGTGACAGAGAGAGTGAGAGCGTGAGAGGGAGGGGGGAGAGGGAGATACAGTAATACAGTGCAAGTGAATTAAGCCTTCCTAACATCTCTTTTCATGCATGGACTGAATTTGTTTTTTGCAATTTGGAAATAGACACTGAGAAATCTTTAATTTAAAAAATGTAAAAAGGTATTTTTGTTTGATTTTATTATTCTAAATGTCTTTTCTCACTGTTATTGATGTATGAGGTGCTGTGAAAACCACGACCGGTGTATTTTTTGCACAAGTGTGTCTGAGATGAGAACAGCTCGCGAGCTTGTGAGCAGAAGTTTTTCGGCATAGATGTGCGGCAGCATGTAGAGAGGAGGGGGGGTTGGTGGGTCAGAGGTGGAGGGGGTCCTGTAGCTATTCTTTTCTGCTCAATTCTTAATCCTGTTGTTCCAGTCCAGAGGATGTGTCTGTTTTGCAGGAAGATGTGCATGGCAGTGTTGAACATGGGTCGCAGACGAGCGACAAGGCACTGCCGCGACTGGCAGACTGTGATTCTTTGAGTTGATACTGGTGCATGTGTGTGTATATCTGTGTGTGTGAGGGTGTTGTGTTCCACTGACCTATTTTTTGGATAGGGTTTACATGTGTGGCCATGAGAGCAGGACTGGGTCCTCCCAGTCACTGTGATGTTGATCTAGTACGCTTAATCCCAGCTCCTCCACCCCCTCCACCATACAGGCATACATGCATGCACGCACACACACACACACACACACACACACACACACACACACACACACACACACACACACACACACACACACAGAGAAAGACACTGAAAGTGCAATCAGACATACAGTGCATAACTCTTCTCTTATGCATGCTTTCAAATACACACGCATATAATCATGTTTATCACACACATGAATACACTCACATTCTTCCATACAGAGAAATGTGAACAACCATATCCAAGCATATGTGCTTACATGCACAGAGTACAGCCAAATGGAATAACCGTGATGAGTCACATGCAGCTGTCACTTTGTTTTATGTAAAAATATCAGTAATAATAATTTGATTTGATATTGGCTGCTTTTCTCACATCCCACCTGTCCAACTTTAAATTTGCTTCTGGTTTTGTTATGTTTACTGTCAAAACACTAAAAGATATGCCTGAAAATATGGCTGTGTATACACAGTTCTATAGGCAAATATATTTAATGTATTAAAAAAAAACTATAATAAAATGTAATATTAGTACTGTTGATTTTAACCCTTACAATGTAGCCTTACAATTGCCGTTTATTTTTTAGATATTAGTTTACCATCTAAATCCTAAGTATTTTTGCTCTGTGTGACTGGTAACTCTATTTTCTTCTCAACACAGCGAGTGAAAAGTCATTTATGAAGTGAGGCATACTGTCGTTTGTGATTTGTCTGACTGTGAAACTGTCAGACAAATGCAATACTGTTTTCTCATTTTCAGGGAGACACACATGAAAAAAGGCCTTTGACCTAATCTCCTTTTAAATGTAATTTATAGTGAACAGTTTTATGAAATGACATATTTTTGGACAGTATCAAATGTCTAGGGCTGTGTTTCTTTTGTCTGACTATTTTAAAAAGTGTGGCGCATACACAACATTTAAATGCCAATTTTTCTTCCTCCTGTGACACTTATCGTTTTTTTTATACATGCATACATATAGGGAAGTGTGTGTGTATGTCTGTATATATACATATATGTATATATGTATATATATATATATAATATATATAATATTGTCATTATAATGTAATAAATGAATTTACTTCTAACAAAAAAAAAAAAACAAGTCAAACTGGCATTTCCTGTATTTTCTAAATCTCTTAGTTAACCTGTTTATATGCCAGTATTTCTCTCTTTTGAGCTCTTGTTGGTCCTGGTTGGCAGGAGCTGCTGGTGTCAACACAGGATACTCTGACAGTGTCAGAAATTAAATTAAAATGTGAACCAGCTGTATAATTGGAAACTAATTTAAACGGCAGTAGCAATTTCTTCCTGAAAATGGGCAGTGAAATGGATGAACAGCACAATGACTTGCTGCCTTGGCATGCACTTCTTTATTATGTTACTATTGTTACACAGTCATTCAGCACGTGCCTTTTTTTCTGTGATTTTTTTTTATCCATTGTTTTTTATACTGTAAACTATAAAATCACACTCGTGCATTATACCACACACTCCTCAGTGTCTCTGTGGCTTTGTCTCTCCCCTTCACAACCTCCCCCCCACCCACCTCTCTCTTTCTATTCAGCCTCTCTACCACACCACCGCCTCTCAAGTACCTAATTACCTGTAATGGAAACATCCCTCTCATTACCCCATGCAAATTAGCCAGCCTACTCAGCACAATTAAGATGAAAATTCCAATTACATAATTAAAGAAAGTTGTTTGATGTGTGGATCGACAGAAAAGGTAAAAAGTGCATCTCATTCACAGTACATATAATTAATCCTTCAAAAAGAGCATTATTGGTGCAAACTGTGTTTTATAAGTCTCTAATGTGAGGCTCAGCCACTACAGGGCATGCAGACTGCGCATAAATATGTGATTTAATCCGAGTGTGTAATAGACTGTAAAAAATGTTCAAAGAGAAGGGCCAAAAAGAAGGTAAAGCCAAATATCTTGTGATAGGTGCTTTAAGGCTATGTTAACAAGGCTGTAAATATTTGCTGTAGATTTGGTACTCTTTGTCTCTTTCCATAAGTGGTGGATTGAAGCGCTCACTACAGAGTGCTACAGGCTCTCACACATTAAAGCAGAGGTTAACAAGATTGGCTATTATCCGGACAGAGACTGAGGACATGAAAAGCCACAGGAAAAATCGCCACAGATTAAGATAAAGGCAAATATAGCACAAGTCACCTGCAAGGACTTAAAATAAATGGCCCAATTAAAAAGAAGGAATACTTAAGAAGAGCTACTCTCTATCTTCTCATGAATTAAAAAAAAAAGGAAACACATTTTGGTATAAATGTAATAGATGAGAATCAAATGTTGTCTTTATACACACCATAACATTTAGATGTATGAGGAATATTTTAATTTGTTTTCACCTACTAAGCAGAGGAAAAGCAAGACAAACAAGCATCACTCATCCAGATAGAGGGAGTGTGCTTTAGCCCCCTTTCTTTCTTGCCTCTTTACTGACTTAGGAATTGGAATGGTGTCCCCACAGGTTATTAAAGTGTGTGAGGTGTGCCAGTCTGTGCTGTGCACACTGAGACGAACATCCTGGCTGCCTGACCGTGTGTAGAGGGACTGGTTAATGAGATATTGACTGCCCATTGAGAGCATGGATTTTTGATTTGGCTTCATAGAAGTTGGAAAGAGAGGGAGGTGAACACTGAATAGAAGTGAGGAGTAATGGGCACACATTTCTGAATTTGATATTGTTTTTGTTGGAAATTAATGGTTTTTGTGTGTGTGTGTGTGTTTAAAATGAGTTTGTCATTTTATAGTACGTATCAGTTATTATCCATACTTTTAATACGTGTAGTGTATATCTAGCCTGAACAAGCCATTCCTGAGGTGCCAGACAGCTCTGTCAGTCATCTTGTCTTGTCAGTCACACCTTGTGGTTTTGACAGATTAGTCTAGTCACAGGCGAGGTTAAATGACTCCCCTGTCCCGTGCCCAATCAAACAGCAGGGTACAACAAACTGCAGAGGTTTTGAGATAACCATGAAGCTACACAAAATGATTTTAGTTCATTCTGAAACATTCTCACCGAGTTCAATCCGGGTTCTCAATTTGGCTCTCCAGTCAGGTAAAACACCTAGCTGGGCTTAGTCAAATGGCTCTAACTTAGGGGTAATTTCCTGCTTTACTTTCACTCAGCATTTCAGGAGTCACTTATAGATCCTTTGAAGTGTCTCCCTGTCATGCAGCATTTAGCTGCTGATAGAATACTTCCTCTGTCAGCACTCCTTAGATAATCATGTACTACAGTCCAAAAAGAAACATTTTTACTTTTTTACCTCTTTTTTTCCTGTACATTCTACTGTATAATTCTTTACGTACACAGAGTTGAATGGGACATTTTTGCTGTCACCGTGCTCAACAGACCCTGTGGTTATATGAATTACATGTAAATTAAATACTCTTACAGAAGACTTGTTTGTTTAAGGTATACCAGGATAAAGAATTTAAAAAATATTTATATGACTAATAAGAATAAATAACAGTTTTCCTCCTCACGTGCGCTGCTTTACACTCATATGTTTTGCCACTTGGGGTTCAGAAAGTTAACAGTGTTTTAAGAGCGTGAAAGGTGAAGTTTTTTTCCCCTGTTCTTTCATTCTGAGCATGTTTTGTACCATTTGCTTTTTTCCTCTGTTGGCCTCTGGAGGGCTGTCCATTGGCTTTTTGAAGTTGCATCAAAGAGGAAATGGGGGAGAAAAAGCATTATTGATTTTACGTTTTGTCTGACTCAAACACTGAGGACAGAAAAACACATAAGGAGTGAGGTGTTGGCAATGGGGCAGCTCCGTCTCTTGTGTGCAAGACAGAGGAAGATGGAGGAGAAACCAAAGGAGGTAGAAGGTGAGGAGGAACACTAGACATCTCTCCCTAGACTTGTATGCTCAGCCCGCTTGCTTCCGTCATTTCTCCTCTCCTTTGTGTTCTTAACGGCAGGCTAAATAAAGCCTATCACTGTACGGCTGGAGACAAAATTCCGTCTCTCCCCACCACGTCGGGTAACTTGTTCTCCTCCTCCATCAGGCCGGTGACTCCCGAGGTCTGACAGCACTCTCCAGTTGACCTGCTTTTCCATGAAACACCAAGCTGCTCTCTTCTCAGTTGTAATCAGATCTCTCTGCTTGGCAAGCATGCTGGCAGAAGGCAAGAAGAGGAGTATTGTTTGTGTTGTTTATCACCTTTATCCACCTTCTGTGTCAGTCCAGCAGAGGTGAGATGCGACCCAGGGTGACTAAAAAGAGCTCTCAGAGACAACTGCTGATAAGAACTGTCACCAGAATCGCTTAATTATGCTATAGGCATATGGTATAACCATGTTCTGAACTTTGTTGATTTCCTAGGTTGCACAAAAGACTGTAAATAATTGATAGCATTGCCAAAATGCAGCAAAAGTATGCTGTAGAGTCAGAGGATGAGGGAGGGTCATAGGTCACCGCATACTAAGTCAGACTCCCTCTGCTCCATGGAGAGCTTCTACAGCATCTAGGGACCCTGGCAAGAAACAAAGGATGAAAAATGAGAGGTGCACAGAATTTTGATGAGATGGGGGAACAGGCAGAGTTATAACAAAGGTCGTCACAACATGCGCTCCGCTGCTTGATTACAAAAGAGTGAGAAGTGTGTGAGGCGTTTGATTACATGTCCCAGCAGAGGCCATTAAGGGTTCTTCTTGTAGGATGGCATCATTTACACTCATCTGATCCAGGGTCTGTGCTGATGAACAAAGAAAGTAAATCCTCCTGAGCACTAGGGGGTGCTCTTCAAGAAAGAAAACTTGTTTGAATATCTGACAGAGTTGAGAAGTTGTTGTATTTCATTATCAAGCAGCAAGGTTGTAAAAGAGCATGTTTGGATCTCTCAGAGGAACCAGTGTGAGCTAGAGTGAGAACTAACTCAAGGTTAGCAGCATTAGGCACTGCTCACTCCAAAATAAGATGCATTAAAGGAATTTTTTAATCATAAATAACAAAGCAAAACAGACTTTGCCTGAACATTCTGCTTAAGATTGATTTTTATGCACATGCATGAAATAAAAGAAATGCTGCTTCAGTGCTAATTACAAAGATGAAAGGAGGGAGAATGTGCAAGGCAATGAACTTTGGTTAAAGACCCAGTACATGTGTTATTCAGGGACATGGTGCTTAAATGCAATCCAACCCATTTTAGGAATTTGCAGACCCCATTCATTCGAAGCAGCAATTAACTACGTAGCGTATACACACTGTTATGGGTCGTGGATGAACTCCTGCCAGTCTGAGATGATATTGGAAGCTGAATACACCTTGGACAGGCCTAACACATAAGCTTCTTTCACATATAAACTCCAGATAATATCTGGGAAGTCAGGTCTGCACATTCTCTAGATCTGCTCTTTAACAGCTGTAGTGCACATCAGGAGATTCAACATGGACATGTTTGTTCTGGTGAAGGGCTGGGACCTGGATAAAGCCTGTAGGGGACAGTACTTGACGCAAAAAGTATCATGCAGAAATGCCAATGTTTTGCTTACAGCTTATCAAACTCAAAGACATACAAATGAGTCTTGTGCTTTTCCCTGAATTTTTTTCACAATTTCATTGTCTGCCCTTATCGGCAGAAGTTTACAAATTTGGTTTGGGCTATAGAGACAAAATACCAGTAACACCTACAGGACATTCAGTGGTTCAGACATCCGAGCTGTATTAATTTCGGCAGCTGAGTTTAATCTAAAAAAAAAAATTAAAAAAAAAGACCTGTCCAGGGGCATATCCAAGACAGGTTGTTAGCCTGTAGCAGTGGGATAACACTATTGTAGTGAACTTCTTAAGCCAGCATCAGAGATGACTGTGACACTTATCTTACAGTACATGTTAGCGTGCTGACGCATTTTCTGCTCATCTCAGCTAATTCTCAGGAAATTAAGGATCATTTAAGGTGATGGTCGGGGTTCTGCTATACTGTGAAATCACTGAAGTCTATTTTTGCGGCCTTTTGAAGTTATTTACAATTTTGAATCTACCGCTTTGCAAGCAGACGAGGTCGAAAATGTGCCTGTCGTGACATCATACCAAATTGTGAAAATGTGTTTCTACGGTTCAGGCTCGTGTTGGTAGTGATGTAATGGTGTGGGGAATTTTTTCTTTGCACACTTTGGACCCCTTAGTACCAGTTAATTTTAAATGCCTCAGCCGACCTGAGTATTGTTGCTGACCATTTCTATCCTTTTATTGTTACTCTTATTTATACCTCCACACCTTTGCCACCTTTACTGAAGTTGAGATGCAGTAAACGGAACGTGCATCATTCATTATTCAGTGGTTGATGGTGAATATAGAGGCCACTAGAGGTGGAGTGGCTCACAAAATTCACAGTTCAGTTCACATCACATTTCATTGCTCACAGTTTTTGGTTCAGTTCGCTATGTTTTTGGTAAAAGTCAAGAGAGGGCATCTTTACTTTCTACATGCTTTTTATTTACTGTATTTGGCAAAAAAGTTTAACGGCTGACTGTCTTAAAATTCAGTATAAGAACACAAAAACTTTTTTCACTGTCAAACACTTGTCAATTCTTTCAAACAAGCAAAAAGCTGTTATTGTTACATAAAAATGGCAACATTACACACATCAACATAAAGTGAAGCACAAACTGAACCCACATAGTAAGATTACATTTCAAACATTTCACAACGTGTTCCTTTTAATCTATTTTCATTGGTCTGAAGCTTATATGTAAGCAAGTTGGGATATTATATGTCTCAAGCACTTTCATCATATGCTGAAATCTTGCATCCTTCAAGACTGCTTATCTTTCACTATAAACACCCCAATACTTCAATTATGAATTTTGCCCTGTCTCAATCTGCATAGAGAGGCTATTTTAATGCTGCGCTATGCTCCACTTTGTGCTGTCAACGGACACAGTGGGGTGAGTACAGTGGGAAATGTGGACTGTTTTTATAAATGCATTTAGAGAACTCAACTTTGGGTGACTAAAATGTCACAGATATGTTTAAAATACACTCCATGTTTGTAAAAAATATTCCAGGAGGGCCTTGATTCCAGTGCGATCAACTTTTTAACAAGAGAGGAAGCTATATAAGCTAATGAAGAAAACCAATTTACTTTTCAAGAGCTACAGTTTGCTACGCCACAGTTGCTGCAGGTATTTAAGTAGGACTTCACAATGTGGTAATTCTGTTTATTCATCCACCTTTTACTTTATGGTTTAGTTTTTAATCGTTAATGGAAAAGGAAAACATATTATATTTTTTTTTTTTGGTGAAATCTATGCTGCATCTGACAACTAAACAATGTATGTCCTAGACAATGAGTATGTGGATGTTTCTCAGCTACAGCAAAGGGATTAACTGGCTGTGGAGAGCTCCTTGACCTACCTGAGATGAGCTCCACGCCCCCCTAGCAATGGAGAATAACTGATTGCTGATTATGAGTTTATTCCCCATCGTGCTGAGCCTTTTGCATGTCAGGATCCATCCCTCCCTAGCTGAACTGATTAAGGAGCTGGAGATGATATACAGCTCTCAGCAATTGCTAAAAGACTCTCAGAGAGTCTGGTAATCTGGAGTGCAGCTGGCAATCACCCACCACTGACTCTTTTGGAAGCTTTTTGGGTCGTTTTGTTGTTTTCAAGTGTTTTTTTTTTTTTTTTAAGCATATTGTTGTCTTTGTTCCCCTGGGCTTCTTGTTTCTGGATGAGAGCTTTCCTAATGCTGAGCACAGGTCCTTGTCAACCTGGCTGCTCAGCTCAGCCTAGTCCAGCCTCAACAACAGCAACATCAGCAAAGACCCTCTCTCATTGTCTCAGGGTATGCTTATGATCAACATCTTACAGGAGCCTAATTTGGGCAAAGAAAGAGTCCTCATCCTTGATGTAAAAAAAGCTCTCACTTTGCTCATTTCCAGATCTCCCAGAAATCAAATATACGTGAGAACGGCATCAGATAAATTGAGAGAAATAGCCTCACTAAAAATGTGTCCTCATGTAAACTTTTAAGGGTTTATGTGCTGTTCAATGGATTTCTGTCACAGGGAAACAAATAGAGTTTTCTAGCAAAAAGACTGGCACAACTGCTCTATTTGCTTGGAGGGATCTGTCGCTTGGTTACAAATCAGCAGCTGTCGACTCTGAGTTTTGTTTTTGTCAATAGTTGGAGGGTAGAGGACGACAGTCCTGTTCCTACTGCGCTGATAGTTGTTTTAATGCCTTTAATGTGTGACTTGGGGCAACAGAGGAGGAATCTGCCCAAACAGAGCATTCTCAATTACTATGAAAGCTGTACGTCCCACTACTAATGATGTCCCACTGTCAAAGGTGTCACCCACAGTTTTACGTCCTGAACTCTTCAGTCTTGTGTTGCCCAGTGAAATTTTAATTAATATAATATTACCATACGTACTATTCAATAAAAACAAAACTGTATCAGCATTACTATCAGGTTGTAGACAGCCTCAAAGACATACCATATTTCGTGAAAAAGAAAACTCTAATTTGCTCTCGTTTGTTTATATTTAAAGAATAGGTTAAAGCTTATGTTGCTGTATACTGTTCTGGATACTGCAGCTAATCGCATTCCAGATATGACGCCATTCGTCCCAGTAAACAAATGGCTATTGTCTGAGCTCTGCTTCCTTGTGTAAATGAAATGTTTCAAGGTGTTTAACTGCTGCGATGAAAGACACTAAGGATGTTTCATTTCTAACCACGGTGTTAAAAAGTGTTGGGTAGCTCCTCCCATACACTGCTTGTGGCTGTGAGAGTTTGAAGAGCGTGTTATTTGTTTCTACCTAGTAAGAAATCTTTATATTCTGAATATAATAATAGTTATGTCATTTATGCAAAGATTTGTAATTCCATGTTAACTAATGTGTACCTTTTTTTTCAGTAACATTTCTTTGTTCAAAAAAGAACAGAAATGTTTTACTTTTTTTTTTTTCTTCTTATCATCTATCAGTCCTATTGTTCTGGATCATACTAGCTGTCAATGTGGATAAACTAAAGGTGAGGAGGAATGAGCAAAGGCATGATGGGAGATACAGTGGGTGAAGCCATTTGTCTTTAAATTCATGATGATCAGAGTAAAACTACTACACGTTTGACATACCTTGCCCACTTGAGCTGGTAAGGAAATTGTTTTTTGATCTTTTGACACATGATTACATCGGGCCTTCAGCTTTGATCTCAGCATGGATTTTTTTCTATCTCTTGATGTGGGATTATTATAATTTATACATAAGGGATTTTGTTTTTTCTTGGGCCTCAGCAAACTTGAGTAAACATAGTAGATTAACATTGTATTCATTTACACATTCTCATTAGTGAGCCCTAAGGTACAGTAATTAATCAGAGGCCATGATACATAAGGAGATAGACACCGTTCAAATAATTTATTCCTTTCTGCTCCTACTGAGTGTGAGAAAAAGTGTCTGATCAATTCCTCCCTTAGATGTAATTCTTTGAAGACAAGCAGTGTCTTATCAGAGAACCACCGCAGTATTTATTCTCTAGAAACTGAAGTCTGCAGACCTTGCATATATTGTAAGAACATTGCAGAGCGTTGTTGCCTGAGTCGTCCTAATAGCCAACAATACCCCTTAAATATAGGAATTGTATAACCCCAATTAAACCTATACAGGTGTAAGACATTCAGTTTGCTGTCTTGTTGTAGCATTGTAGCTTTAGTTAGGTTCAGAGTTTGCACTATTCTATTGATGTCTGCAGAAAAAAGCCTACTGTCGGTAATTACAGAATGCCAGATCCTAACCTGTGTTTGCCTTTCTTTTCCCTTCTGTTTTTAGAGATTTCAATATTTATGATGCGTTTTTTTAGGTGCCCGAGTTTTTACTTTAAAAGCATGAAACTAAAAAAATTAAATAAATGAAAGCATCTCTCCTTTATGTATCTGAGTTAATGCTTCACACCAATACCAGGGAGGGTGAGCTTGGTGTGAGAAAAGTAGTGCAAATTTGTTAACGCATAGTTGTTTTGAGGAAACAGTTATCAGTAAACTTCATTGTTCCAACATGTAAAACCGTATCTGATATAATTAGTTGCTGAAGTTATACAGTATATTTGCATATACATTACCCATCTATACATTATCTGTAACTGCTTATCCTGTTTAGGGTACACTCTGAACCACCATGGTCGGCTGGGGCTGGGAACCTGCATCCTTCTTGCTGTGAGCCGGCAGCATAGCACAGTTACAAAAACTGCTCACAAAGTAGATTCTTATTTGTCTTTTCTAAAATTTTAATATTCAGAAATGACTATAATCTATTTGTGGTGTTAAACTTGAACATAGCGTTCACACAGCTATTAATGTACTGATTGATGTTCTTATTAATGATCTTGAGAGCTAAAAACGTGCTGATTGATGTTATTATTAACAGTCTTGGCTGATCTATATGCTATTCTAATGAAAGTTGGTCAGTTACACTTTAATACATGATGCACAGACTAAGCTGCACTCACCAGTAGCTTGGGCAAAAAGTCAGTCCTAGGAGTTTAACCTATACCAACAGTCATCATATCCAATAAACAACTATTTCTGAATGACTGTTAAATATAGGCAAAGACCCCAATTAAAAAATTGAGCATTATATCATTAGAAACATAGCAATGACTTCTCTCCTCTTAAACAGTATTTACTCTTTGTAATGTCCACAGCTTTAATGGAAGATAAATGCCAGTCATCATATGTAGACAGAATTTAATTGGATTGATTGTAAATGAATTTTGTTACTACACACTGTACATGTGCCTGCAGGGCAGTCCCAATCACAGACTGAGTAATTAGTAGGTGTCTAAGTAAATCACATGCTAACTGCCCACATTTGCCAGTGCAAATTAAATGAATGCACAATTTCAGTGGACACAAAATTTACCCAGAGACACTGTAGATCATGTTTATTGTAGATTATGACTCTTTTCATTTCAAATTCAAAATTTAAAATAAGATGGTCTTCTCTATTTTATACTAGATAAGACATACATGTGTTTGTTTTTCTGTTCAGATTCAGATTCAAAACTTGTCAAAATTGTCATTCATTCACGCCGCAAGTACGCATATGAACAAGATTTCCATGCATTTGCTCGTGAGGTAAGGTCCGAGGACATAGACTAAAAATGCAATGTAAATACTGTGGTGTTATTTATGACCCTGTGCTCCGTGGACGACTGCCTTACCAACCACATTCCCTAATATCTGTGCAAATACTGCTTTGTACAGATCATCTTGTATTGCACACTTGTATTTCTGTTGGCCCAGAATTAAAATATCTCCAGCATTGTTAACTTATTTATTCTCCTACTGTACAGATGTTAATGTACACAAGTTTCTGAAAAAAAGCAGCTGTTCAGCAACTTATATTTTCACTTAAACAATCCAGACATTTAGTTTGTATTGTAAGCTGAGTTATCAATAAGCTACAGCTATTTAAAGGCTGAAGTGTTTTTGGGAGATAGATTTGATGTCACAGTTGAGAAACCACACAGGCTTCCAATCATGAAGGGTTTATTTTTACATTTCTACAGTAAAGGCTTTGTACAGATTAATACAAGTGTGCGGTTCGGATTGTAGAAGAAGCAAATCAAGCTTTATAGAATTAGTGTGAAATCTAAAAACATTAACTTTAACTGAAAAAGGAAGCAAACCTTTCTTGACTGGATAAGTACAGTAATAATGGTGATGTTTCTCCATTGACCCAGGTGTGTTATCTAAATACAATATGGATGTGCAGGGCTGCCTGTGTACTCCAGTGCTGCGAGACTATTTGCTGAAGGTCATTTGGGATCATAGCGTGCCATTAATAATTCCTGAAAGCATCCAACATCTCCATCTGTTCTGCTGCATCCATCGCTCCGTTTCAAAGACAAAGGCAGCATCTGCAGGTTAGCATTAAACCTTCCTCCAGGCTAAAATGTTAGCAGTGGGATTCTTTGTTGAGAGAACATACTGTATATCCGGTCATCAGGTGATGCTGCGCATATGTATATTAATCAATTAATGTTTCCTTGTTTGCTCCCACAGCTTGAACCTATGAACACATAGGTACACAAAGACTTGCAGGTGCATATACTGTGTGTTGTGTAAATTGGGTTATAATTGTGTGTGTGTTTAGCAGCTTTCAATGGCTAAATCCAGTGGGCATGTGTGGTACAGTAATTCCACACTTATTCTCGCAGGTTTCCAGCTTCTCTGCAGGGATGCAATTACCACCCTCCATTGAGTCTAGCTGGTCAGCTTGACGAGGTGTTACCGGAGAAATTATCAAAGCAGATTTTAAACGATTTAATTATGAGGGCCGTGTGCATGTGAGTAGCTGATGAAATAACATATTCACCTGTGCACATGGCTTTCAGTGCGAAAAAAATCTAAACAGGTCTCAGGGACAGGCCCACTTCAGATCTGCAGGAATTCCTGCAGGGAGTAAATGGATGTTTGGCAGAGGCATGTGCTGCCCAGGCCTGGTGGGCGCAGTGGGCGAGGAGGCAAGTGCCTGGCTGAGTGAAAGATGGCAGTGTGCAAGGAGAGTGTGTGCACACAGCTGAGGCTGTGACAGAAAACAGTGAGAGCTCTGCTCCTGCTGCTCCATCTTCCCCTGCCAATGATAGACCTCCACTTTAATTTTGTTAATAGCATGACTCCAGTTCTCACTATGGACTTATAAGAACAGCTATTCCAATCACTTTTCGCTCAGATGGAGCTAATCGCAAATCTCTATTTAGAAAACAATCTTTACTTCTATGAAGATATTTCACAATTTCCTGTAACATGTAAAGAGGGCAGCGTGTCATTCGATGAAGCTTACAGTTATTAGCCCCCCCCACATGTGGTCTGCTGATAAAGCACCTGTGCCTATGAGTAACTGCACCATCTTTCAGCTCTGGGCTCTTGTACTGTAATGTAGGGCTGACCAGTAAGTCTACTCAAATCACCATCAGCTCCAAACTGCTTAGCCTGGCCAATTTGAATTTCACATCTCTGCTGACTCATAACACTGTCAGGACCTTTTTCCTTTATCATGTCTGTGCCTCTGGTAGACTCTCTTCATACGCAATAGAAATTAATTATTCAGATTAGAAACTGAGCCACAATCGCTGTGATTTTTGTCAAAGGTTTTGTTTTGCTTAATGTTGATATCTGATCGGGCTCAAACTGCAGAGCCTAGATTGCCTTTGAACGCAATTATTTTGCTGCATTTATTCATTCATGACATTTCAGTGGAAGTTAATGGTTATGTCAGAACAGGCAGGAAAGAGAGCAGGAAATCATTTTGGCTGATGACACACTCTCGGAGTAGTCAGGTAAGAGGGGGTGCGGCGCTGTGCAGGCCGCTGCACTGGACAGTGGCTCGGATCAACATGATAAAAAGGGACTGATTGAGCTCCGTAGATCCACAGGAAGCTGAGCGTCGGGGTTCAAGGTTATCTGGACAAATCAGACTCCTGTTTCCATTCATCCCCTGCTCACCCACAAGCCAGCCCTTCCTGGGCAAACCAGCAAATTAGCAATTCTGATGTCTGCAAGCAGGTCTGGCAAGGGAATGCCTGTGAATCCTAATGCCATGATTAAACTTTCATATCCGTCCGGGGGAAGTGCTGCATATACAAAATAAGCTATCTCTTTTTATTTTTCAGCACTTTAAGTAAGGCTGTCGAAATGGGCAGACATAAACCCTTCAATAGGGTTAAATGGACTGGGCCAAGTGCGGGTGAGGGGGTGGTGCTTAGGTCAAATAATTTAAGTCATCATCTCTCATCACTGAAAGTAATTGATAATGATATTTTATGAAATTGCATTTGCTTTAACATGCTGCATTAGATATTTGCATTGCAGCCATTTTTCTGGTTCATCCACATCTGCAAACAGTTCTTAACCTTGTAAATGACACCTCACTACCTTTGTGGAGTAACATATTAAATGGTAATTTTTAGGGAAATGGAGCACCCAGGCAATGTTATGCTCCCTCAGCCGAGTGTATGGGAGAGGACTTGAGGTCCAGGGAGCCTTAGTCCAAACAGCAGGCAAGTCCTCGATGTGGCCATTATGTAAGATGGTCTTATCAGACTCTACCTCCTGCTAATCCACAGCCTAGCTTCCCTCTGCTCCCTCTTCCCGGTGCTCCCAAAACATGGGCCTTCATTAGCAGGGCTAAATATCGCCATTCTCTGAAATCTCTATCATTTCTTGCCTTGAGGCAATCCGATAATTACCTGTTCTCATTTCCCCTCCTTCTGGCCAGTAGGGAAGTGTTCTGACTTGCATTAGTTTGCATGAAATATTATCAGAATATTGCACATTTCTCCATCCTGCAGCCTCTGACACAGGAAATATGGAGTCACAGCAGCTGTGATTGACAGGTGTCGGTCTTTCATGTTCCTCTGAGAATAGCTGCTTTGTTCTGGAGTTACAGCAAGAATTTTGATGGAAGGAGAAACGAGTGCGTAATGTGTATAAAGGCTTTGTTGCTTTGTTTAACCTCAGTCTGCCATTATTTCCGGGCAGTATTGTTATGCATTACATCGCTCTTTGTTACCTACAGTGTAGGTGTAAAAGAACTCCAAGATTTTCTGAATTTAAACTCATCAGTGAGTTTTCCCCACAGAGTAACTGTGTTTGTTATTTCTCCCTTGCTGTGAATATGCAGGGCTTAGGGAGAGTCAGATGAGTACATGCCTGGGAGGAACTCATCTTGTGTTTGTGGTCAGTAGTCTGTCTTATATTATTCATTTCTATCAGTAATAATGTCTAGCAGCTCTGGATCAGGGGATGGATAAGGTTTGCCACCAAAGGCGAGCAGCTCCACTAAATTTAACCTCAATAGTCAGTAGAAATCGTGTATGACAGCGCTAGTAAGCAAGTAATTTAATCTGATACTGATATTGATAATACAATACGTCCTTATTTCTGTGATAAATGTGGACTACTGAGAAGCAGATATTTCTTTTCAAGTAATGCTGTTTTTAGAAGTTACATTTCACGCATGGTTTTTGCCTAAATTTATCTCTTATTTATGTTAACAAAGGCACAAACATGATAATTTCCCAGTTAAAGATTGTAGGCAATTTAAAAAATGTCTCTAAATGTCATACACAAATGCATTTTGAAGTTTAAAACGAGCTTGTGTGGTAAGCCGAGGATCCGTCTGATATGTAGTTGTTGTTGATGCATGAGCTTAAGCCTATTCAGTGTCTCCCTTCGCCTAGCTGTGGGAAGCAGAGATGATTTTGGACTTTGTGACGGTCACTTTAATCTCTAATGAAGACTCGTCCCTGGCTCTGCTCAGCCTTCTGATAGCAGAGCAGTCATAAACAGGCCTGTCAGGGGGATTGCAGTGCTAGCAGTGCAAATGGCAAAGAAAACAACAGGGACCAAGCCATACTAGCATTATGGTCGATTTCAGCTCGGAAAAGACAGGCGTATGAGAAACATATTCTACTCTTTCTGGCTTGCTGTTTGGCTGAATCACACTTCTATACATTTGGACTTACTTTTCCAGTTTAAATATAAATTTTACCCACATTAGCCATGTATGTCGGGTACATCCCTGTGGTGTATGTCGGCCCTTCACTGTACACGGAACAGAAACTAAAATACCATCAGGTTTAATCCAGCTGCAAATAAGCATTCAGCTTTTAAGATTTCTTCACAAATTGACCATAAAATGTCTGTTTCTAAATTCAGTCACACCACGTTATAACATATGCTTCCTTTAGTTTTACAACATTACCATACAGATGAATACAATTTCATGTTTAACATTTAGTACGAGATGTAAATGATTCTGTGAAACTGATTACTGGTTGCTCTGTGTTTTGACACATCCTGTGCTCATGCAGCATGTGCGACAGTTGGTTAGTAATTAGAATAATCTTCTCACTGGTAGTGATTTAGCTTTCATGACTGCAGCTTACCTCAAATTGAAAATAAATTTATAGATAAATGCCTTTGCTGTTCCAGCAAATTATACTGCTGCAACTCAAAGGAGCCGAGTTGTTTATTTTGGTAGTAAAAGAGCAATCAGAGAAAACAAACAAAGCGCTTTATGAGTGCTGTCAGATTAATAATCGCACTACCCAGTGGTGGTGATGATATAAATGATTATTTTTCAGTACACTCTACCCCACCTCACAGTGGCAATTATAGATACTGTATCATTATTATATCAAGATAATTGAAGCTTGCTCCAGGATTGCCAAGATTACTATGTTGCCAATAAACTGTGCAGAGAAACACACACATTTTGTTATACACACCAAAGAAGCACTGAAGTTGTTTGGTGTATGCAGTTATGTTCACTCTATATTTTACTGAAGTGATCACAGATATGTGGATACATAAACATAGGATTACACACACACTCACACACAAACATCAGTTGACAGTGTTAGGATGAGGCTATACATGTGATACATTGTTTTTCTCCCAGCTTCTGTTCTGGTGTATCTGGGCAAATCCCATGGTGATGAGGCGTAGAATCTGTCATGGAGAAGGCATAAGCCTTTCATATGCATAGTAGAGATAAGAGGCAGCCATTTTATCAGGCGAGCTGTCTCTCCAACATGCTCGCGTGTTATGTGTCCCCGGGAGCGCCTCCAGAAACATGTCCCTTTAATGACATGGCCCATGCTCGCCAACAGGACGGCCAGTTTGTTCGGAGCTCTAGCCTGACAATTATGCCAATTACACCAGGCAGCAATGTTGACAAACACACCAGGAGAATTGCTGCAGTTGATTGGTAGCTGTGTTCCTAAGACCCCTGCTGTGAACTCTTCTGTAATTTAACTAGCATGGAGGAGAATTGCAACGGGTTTTCTAGAAAATTCCCCAAGCCTTGTGTTCTTTTGTAAGGGGGGGGGACTGCCAACTTAACACGCAGAGAAATGGATCTAGTTTGTCAAGAGGAGAAAAATCATTCTTCCTGTTAGTCACCACTACATGCGGTTTGTTTCGATTCATAAAGAGTGTTGTGTTTCCTGCTGAGCTCGGGCAACATGTAGAAAGTTGTTGTGGTGGATCATATTGCCTCTGAGGATTAGATCCCAACTACTGACCCAGCACTATTAGCTGTTACTTATGTAATCCTTAAAGAGCACTGCTGTTGGCCCCTGAGTATGAAGCTTAGCCACCTATGAAGTGAGGCAGGAGACACTGCCTACAGTGGCTGCTCACCGGCTACAGCACTTGGTGTGAGCGCTTGGTTAAAATTCATAAAGGCTTTTTCAGCAGGTTTTTTTTTTAGCAAGAACAGGATTGTACTGCATCAGCCTATTTGCAAAAAATATGTTTTGAAAAGCATGCATCTTTTGTAGGATGAAAGATGGTCTTTCTTTTATTTTTGGGCACATTAACTTTTTTGATTTCTTCCTAGCACAGCACATGCTTTCACCAAATGAAGTGAACTCCAAGTAAAATGCAACAGAAAGATTTTTTAGATCACATTTTATGGATTACTAAAATTCTTCTAATGCATTGTTTTAAACTCATCTTTTGGGTCAACATTTTTTAAATGTGATGAAACACCTTGCAGAGAGATTTAAAGGCACCAGAGATTATAGTTCAGCACTGAGCTAGGGAACTGTTCTATAACAGTTCACTTGAGCTGTGGCCTGGTAAGTACACAGCTGAGAGCAGCTAGGGTTGTATCATGACCGTGGTTAGTATCCTGAGTTACCTTAAAGCTGAAGTCAGGCCTGGTCAATATGAAGTGTCATTGCCCACTGAGGGCTCACTTTTCTTTTTGTAAGAGCACAAAGATACACAAAAGCAGGCATGAAAGCAGACAGGCGGCTGCCCCTGCTGGCCCGGTCAAAGTGAACAGAGCTCAGTCCCCACATGTCCCCTTCACTTCTCTTACATAACACACTGTTAAGCTGGAGTTAGCAAACATTAGAGGTCAGCTGGTTATTGGGGCAGTGGAAATGTAGTCATTGACTGCAGCACTATTTACAGTAGAAAAACGAGATTGATGTGTGAGGCAAACAACAGTTTTTCTCCCCTGTCATTTGTTGTGGTAAAAAATAAACATGGGGGTAAATGACTGATGTGTTGTTTAGTTCATATTCTATACAATGCTGAAAAAGCTCACGATAGAGGCTGCGTTGAATGTAAAGCCTGTATAATTAGACTGATATGACTTATTCTATTCCGTTCATGTCTGTGTGCCACTGCCCACGCCCAGTCCTTTGTTGTGTTCTTTGGATCTTTTCATGCCTTGAGGACACAATGTTTTCCTGTTATGTTGTCATGTTAGTGCATTCTAACTAGTGCTGCTTGGTAGGAATTGTCCCTTAACACCGAAGGTGCTGTGATTTACACCAATGTTTGATGAAGAGAGGCCGGGGAATTCATTAGTGTCCATCTAAATTACATCAACCTCACCACTGAGAGCAGCACGAGTCCACTGCCAGTTCATTGATTAAGAACAGTTTCCAATGGCCTTATGTAACCAGCCTTTTGCATTAATTCAACAGTGTCACTTGAAGAACGGCCAGTGCAAAATACAGTTTTCTCTAACTGTATTAGAGAAATGCTCAAATGAAATAAAAACTGCCATCACAAACGTCACAGTTTTAAGCCAGTGACTCACCTTGCTAAATGAGGACTGAACAACGTAGGAAGGATCATAGAGGGCAGAGGGCATAGCCACTTTGCATGTACTGTAGCATTCTCAAAAAAGGACCTGATTTTCAGGAGTCATAAAAAGACATCACATTGTCCAATTATTACCTGTGAAAGCATCTTTCACTTCCAAGTGATTTCTGAGATGTTTTTCAAGGTATCCTGTTTATTGACAGCACACGTGAAAACCAAACGTAGATTGCAGTTTGGAAGTCTCCATCTTAATTCAGTCAACTCTTTTTCAAGCCCCTTTTAGTTTTGATAAAAGAGAAAAGCAATGTCAATCAGGTGAACTAATGGGAATGTACATCTTGTACTGTAATTCACTCAAAGAGAATGGTAAATTGAAAAGAGTTTGCAACCTTTTAACACACTCACACACACCAGCGCTGACAGTCAAGCTCCATTATCTGACAGCTGGAGAGGTTAAAAATAACTGTGCTCGCAGCAAATTAGACGTATCATTTGGCTTCTAAGTGAGAGATGAATCTTTGTGTGGATGCTCCTGCCATGCCGTGACACAGGGGCAATATATCAGGCTGTGTTTGCCTGTCTTTCTCATAAACTCCAAATGGAATTGTAAACAGATGAAGCAATTTTACACCAAATGTATTCTCTCTGAGTCGCTCCTATGCTACAGTGAGAAGCCCAGCTACCATAGACATATACATTACTGCCCCATACTGGCTCGAGCCAAAGTACATAAATCATAATTTGGTCGTCTGCAGGGTTATTGCTATCGCTCAAAGCCCACCCTTGAAGTGTTTTATATGTTAGTTTTTTATCTGACAATAAATCTGATGTTATTGCGCATATGTGGAGAGGACTTGTTAAACTCGCTGTTATTCCTCTGCTCATGCATCCAGGTAGTGCAGATTCACGCACGCTATTCTGTGGTTTACCTGTATGTAACATACAAAGACGCACCGACGAGCTAAAGGAATCTCAATTCTGCTTGACACGGTCAAGTTTTCCGTGTCATTCAATAGCACCATGCCCACTTATGCGTGCATTTTAAGTCAGGTGTCAGAAGGTGGGGTGTCAGTTCCCATTTAAGATGGTGAAAGAAGTGTAACTGTGGGATCCTTGTAACAGCAGGTAAGTAAAGAGATTTCCATGGGAGGCTTAGTTGACAGCCGAGGTGTAGTGTTTCCTCTAAATACCTAACAACATCATTGTTAATTCATACCTATTTAATCACTTACTAGAGTAAGTGCGGGAAGGTTGATCTTTGTGTCATGTTGTCTCAATAGGTAATCTCGTGAATTTTCTTGCCTAAGACCCATTCTGTAAATTTGTTTAAATCTCACTGTGTGGAACCGCATTCATCCCCGAGTTTTGAGTGGAATTTTAAGTCTGCATATTTACTGAGCTCAATGTGGCCCTGACTTAGTCTGCTTGACATGATTTATCTCATCCAGCTTAACTGACAGGTATTGATGTGATACAAGGATAAATGCAGTAGATTGATGGAATTAAAGCCCACCCTATTGTTCCCATGCTGTGCATCACTGACACATGTGAGACTCATGTCTCATTAAAGAAAATAAATGCTTCAGGCATCCTCCCTGCAAAAGCAGCAAGTTTTTGTTTGTGTGTGTGTGTGTGTGTGTGTGTGGGGGGGGGGGGGGGGGGGTGGGAAGCTGCTTCACTTGTTTTCCCTCTGTGTAAATTCTCCTTCCTTGCACAATGGGTTTAGCCTGGACTTGATTGGGAAATTCACAGCAGAACCTTCACCCTGCTGACAGAGCCCTGGACATGTGATTATATGAAACAAAACCAACTACTTTCAATGTTGCTTGTAAAAAGGACAAGATCACAACTATGGTGCAAGTGTAGCCATGCTCCTGTGGTTGAAGCACCAGTGCATGATACTCATGGGCAATCCCCTTCATTTCTGAAATGATGCATTTTAGCCACTTAAGAAAAGAAAAAGAAAAAACAAAACAGAGATGCTCTCTCCGCTTCATGTTCATGCCAGGCACTTGACTGTGGATCAAGATTTTTAGGAGCTAGTGTTAACTCTATATTTGGATTCTACTGGAGTGGATTAAGGATTCTTTACTGCAAACCCACGGGATTCTCAGAGACATAAAAGAGGAAACTGTTTGCATCCATGCTATACAAATAATTGCAGGTTTCAAATCGAGTGTAATTTCAAGCACCAGCTATATGGGAGAGAGTGGGCTTTGATGTACAAATCCACAATTCATGGGGGATTAGCACCCCAAAGGTTAGCAGTTGCTAATTACAGGAGATTGGTTATACATATCTAACAAGGCAAGAAGACAGCCCTAATAAATGTGAGGATTCATCAGGAACAAGAAGAAGTGACTGTGATAAGCGGGCATGTATTGGAATCACCATGGCTTGATACCCTGTAATGCACTTCTTCAAACAGTGAAATGGAAAGGAGCACTGTGTCTTCTATTGTCTTTGCAAACAGCATCACTTGTGCGATATGAGAAGATGCATTTGTGAATGCAGATTTTAGCAATCATATAGATTAACCTCTCAGATATTCTTCCAGTGTCTCTTACTGCAGCAGTTTCTCTTTTACTGTATTTTGCTTGCAGCGTTTAGTGCCGCATTACCATAATCCTTGGTTCCCTTCCACAAACCACCACTGGCTAAATGAATCTATAATTTTTTTCCTGGAGCTGAAAAGATGCAACAAAATGCAATGCATTAAAGGGAATGAAACTCGTGATAAGCCACACATTTTCCCTATAATGGCCTGTCTCCACAGACTTTTTACCCACTGTTGGTTGGTATCAGCACACTTGACCTAATCTGAAAGCTTGAAAGGTGGTATCAAACCCTACTGTACGGACTTTCATGAAAGAATCATAATATTCAATTGCGCACCCAGTCATTTAGTCAAGATCTGGTTCACTGGTCCTGTGTGTCAATGATTCCCCTGACCAGTGGTGGCAGACCTGGCTGGTGTGGCCTTGTGTTTTCATATGGCCCTAAATTAAACATGTCCAGGCCAAGGCAGGCACTTGCTCTGCTGCGGGAAATGCTTTTTCATCTCCTAATGAATGTGCCCGAGGGGGTCCCACAGGGGGCTCCACTTCACCCCTCATTAAGCGGGGTGCTGCCTCTGCCTTCATGCTGAGGAGCAAGCTCCTGGAGTGGGGCCTCCCACTTTATCTGAACGTCCCACGCTCCCCTGCCCTGGACCAGTGGACTGCAGTGCTCTCTTTCCCTCCATCTCTCTCTTTACTTTCTCACTATCTGTGTATCTCTGTCTCCACTACTTTTCCCTCATAACAAAGCAGCTTGTCTTATAGTTGCAGACCAGACATGGCAGGGATGAGAGCATGGTCCATGTTCTTAATGTCATTTTAATGGCCTTATTTGGTCTAGTGTAGTTGTGATTTATTGCTATACACATACTTTTAATGTCTTCCTAGATGTTTGCTTTAGTGTCTTTTTCACATCAAGTCAATGATAATATTGTTTTAGAACTCATAAAGGGGAGCAGGTTGACAAACTAATCAGAAGTGCATTAAGATCTCCAATGTCTTCCAACAGTGTTGACTTCATGGCAGGTGCTTAGGAGCAGAGATGGAGTGTAGTGGTCTTGGTTAGCAAAAAGAAGGAAGAGTAAAAAAAACCAAAAAACTGGTGAGGATGTATGTCCAAACCCTGGTTTAGAGGATCCCTCTGATTGTTACGCTGCAAATACTCACTCGCATGTGGAAAATATTGACAGCTTCCTGTCATTAATGAAGCAACAAAGTACAGGCAAGTCCTGACTGTTGTGAGGCAGCAGGAAGTGAAAGGGGTATATAAAGGCTGTCAGCTGACTGCAAGAGCTTTTGCTTGGCAGCAGAATGGGCTGAAGAGATGATTGTTATTCCAGGGCTTTTGGGATGTGTTTATGCAATCATTAATCTTGGCATTTGTTTATTTGCCTGGGATTAGAGTGCCATGGTGCATTCACCGGCAGTCAGGAAAGTTGGTTCACCAAAAGGTAGCAGCAAGTGCTCAGGCCTTCCACTGTAAGCAAAAGTGTGCAGGAAGGGAAGCATGCTTTGCGCATGGCTGCTTAATCCTGCCATGTTAAACAAAACCAGGCCAGTGTTTGTAGGACTATGAAAACAGCAGCGCAGGGGGAATGTGCCTCACACACTGTAAGCAGTCTGTGAACTCTGTGTGGCAGTTGAAACTCCTCGTGCACCCCTGTTGTCTAGGAATGCCTTTCATATGGTCTATTACAACTGGAGTAGAGGGAGGACGACTGTGGAGTGGCTCCGCAGTTCCTCCACAGAGAAGACAGAGATTATTGTAGTTTTTTTCTGTAGTCCATGTCAATTTGTGAAAACCATGCCTGTATTTCACAATACAGAACGGATTTTAGCGACTAACTGCCCTTGTTGAGCATTTTGAGATCTTTCATTGGTTTTTAAAATGTGTATTACACTCCAAAGTAACTGATATTCATTCAGCCTGTTTGAAAATGTATTATTCAACAAACTTGAAAATAGGTTGTTTACACCAAAAACAGCATTATATAAATATGTAACTGATGAAGTTTACTGAGGCCTTAAACAAGCATTTTCATTTATTGCCTCACTCTACTTATAATGATCTTAATATTGCCAGAAGCAAAATTAAAATAACACAGTGATTTGAAACATTATTTAAAAATGTTATCAGTAAATTTTACATGCTCACTAACATAACATTTTAGTTTAATAATTTTGCATATTTAGTAGCTTTTGACTATAAATGATACATGATGGAAGTGTCTCAGTCGTTTAATAAGACAGTAATAGCCAGGGCCACGGTGTATTGATTAGATAATGGGTCCGTACTTGCAGTATAAGGTAGGGCCAGGCAATCTTTGAAGGCCAAATATGCATTTGGAATAACACATAAAATAGGGTTCACATTGAAGAGAATACAAAATTGGCTCTGGGCCCCATGACACTGGTGATCTGTGGAAAGGTTGGGTGCCTCTAGTTTCTGCTCTATCAAGCTCTGGATCTTTGAGCAGCGGGATTCAGTATCCCAGCTAATGTAACAAGGCTCATTTATCTCAATCACACGTCCCTGGAAGTATCGGCTGGCCATTGATGTCATTCATCTTCCCTGTCCTTGCCTGCTCTTTTTCGGCTGATGAAAACCCAAGACCTTCGAGCAGAATGGCAGAGGTGCAGTAAAAACCGCTCATCTGAGCTGCTATATGGAGCATTCATTGCTGAAGCTTGGAAACTATAACTATAAACTTCATTAGCAGTAGAAACAATTGCATATGTTTAGGTGACTGAGTTTTTAATTTTGAGATTCATTGTGACACTTCTTTTGCAAATTGCCATCAAACATTGAGAACATTTTCTTTTATCTCTGATCTCCTAAGATCAGGCGGTGGAGAAGATTTTCTCCACCGCCTGCGTTCGTACGCAGGAGCAAAAGCAGCAGAAAAATCTTCCAATCTGCTCAGAACAAACATATTAATGAAATGATCTTTTACCATCCTAAATATTATCTCTCATCCAAACAATCATGGGATGTAGTCTATCTCAATAGTTTAAGACAAAGATTGTTGAATCATTGCTGTCACTGGGTGAGGTATTTCCAGTATAAAGAAAGATTATTATATGCATTGAAATGATAAAATATGTGTCCTTGTGATTAAAATGTTTTTTTTTATATTTTCGTCATTTTCTGATCCAACCTTTTAAATATGAATTATTTGAAATTATTATTATGAAATTATTTGACATATAAAAAGAGGATCTGCAGGTGTACTAATATAGAAAAGCATCACAGTTTTTTTTTTCTTCAAAAGGATACTTGGGAATGCCTCATGCTTACTTTCACTCTCGGGCTCCCTCTTACTTTCTTATTTGTTGGGATATTGTATGACTTCATTGCTGTCAAGAAATTTTTTTTTGTTTTGGAATAAAACTCATCACTTGATCTATTAACACATCTGCTGTGTCCTATCACAGAATTGGCATCAGCTGATGTCAGCTCCAATGGAAACAGTGACTTGAGCCATAACTGGAGGCTTATACTGAGCTTCCCTCTTCGATGGAGCAAATCAAGATCATGATTACTATCTGGCCTGTGCAACCAGTCTGCGTTGTCTGGAAACATGTTTTCCTAAGGAGACCACAGAGGGACAATTACTGTCAGCTGAGTTATTCAGCCTGCTCTCCATGTGTGTTCTGGCTGTGTGCCTCTGACCCACTGACTGTGAGTGGCAGCATGAGATGTGACCTCCAGCCTCCCTCCTTTTTTCCCCCCTCCCCACTAACCCTGCACAACATCCACCATATCTAAGGGATCCAGATATACACTTTGGAAATAAAATGCTCTGATGCTCTGTCTCCCGTCTGGCAAAAAAGACCATGCAGGAAGTTGTATGGATGTAAGTTTTGATTCCTTTGTGTGAAACAGCAGAAAAATCCTATTCAAAAACCTGCAGCACAATCCTCGTTGTCTTACAGAAATGCATACTAATACAGCAATTATAGAAGGAAGGAACTTGTGCAGTGTGGCAGTAGCAAATTCCCTGGTGCAATGAAACAACGCTCTTTGTTGTTATGTAAAGGTTTCAGTGTGTATTTGCAGTGGATGTCATTATTTATATTTTTCTGTGTTTTTCTGAAGGAGCCTTCTCTGCTGCTGTCCCTGCAGGGAGATGGAGGGGCTGAGGGTTGCTTTACTAAGGCACTTGTACCACAGTCGAGGCTTTAACTGTCACCTGCTTAGTTCTAGTGGTCAAACTAAAGGTTCACAAGGATCACATGATCCTCAGCTAAATCTTAGAATTCAAACAGCGGCTTCTGCACCAGTCAATCAGTCAGTCCTGTGTGATTTCAGCCTCAGTGATTTTGAGTTTTGGTGCTTTCCAGTGCCTTGCCGAGCAATGTATGAGTAAAGCAAACAATTCACAAGCAAGTTTCACTCAGACTTGCAATGTAAAAACTTTTTGAATTTCCATTCAAAATGCACGTCATTTTGATAAAATATGTATCACATTTGATTTTATAAAGGACCCAAACCAAATGATCTAAATAGTTGACAAATCATGTAAATATTTGCAACACACATTTTTCATTCTGCTCTCCTGGCTCTCTATGACTAAATAGGGGCTGGTAGAATGCATAAGTAAGTGCTGTCTACAGATTGTATTTTGCTATCAGAGTAAACATTGTGAGCCTTTCTCCCTCCTGGAGTACATGTGTGCCTGCATTCATGCGCTAACACACAGAAGTGTGCCCTCTGGTCCCCAGCACCCGGGCACAACTTCGCTTGTCACTGCAGTGGCAGACAGAAAAAAGGGTTGGGTGTGGGGGAGATGGATAGATGGGGGTGAGGAGTGATGGGGAGAGAGATTTGAGCTCAGGTGGGGCAGACTAGGGAGGGGAGAAGAGCACCGCACACATGCTACCCTTCATGGTGCTTGTCTGCTCGGTAAACCCAGGCTTTTGTTGTTTCCCCTAGAGTGCAGGCGTGCAGTCTCCCAGTCAGGAAGCTCGTCAATCTTTGCCACAACAACACATAAATTAGTGCCCAAATTACTGTTACGCTGGCGAGAAAAAGAAACAGGAGAAAGATGTCTTGTGCTGCGGTTTGGGAATACATCTTCCCCTCGCCTGCTCCCCCTTATAGAGGGTGTCAGAATGCACTTCAATAAAACAGTCAAGTAAATACAGGGAGAGACATGAAGAGAGAAACACTGCTGTGTTGTACAGGCATCTGGAGTTGGGCAGTGTTGAAATATTAATAGGCCTCACACACAAACAAACACAGAGATGTACGCATGAGTTCATCCAAAAAGCAGCCCAGGGCGATGGTCCAGACCTGAGCTTTAGCAAAGTCACTGTACTGCTATGTAGGAATAATAGGGAATGGCTTAAAGAGCCCATCCTTTGAAACGGAAATAACTCTTCAAATATAGCTGGTCTCCAGTGAAGGGGGATCACAGCTAAGGCAGCTAAATGATTGAGGGGGGGTGAATTAGCAAAACGCAGCATAAAGACCAAAATGTGTCAATTATGTCTTTTCTTGGGCTAATCCCTCTGGTCAGAATATTTTATGATGACTTCAGCGTGTTTATAGGTTGAATGGAAGCTGTTTAAAGTGATGATATAGAGTTTTGGTCTGCAGGTGCATTTTTGTACGGCGCCGTGTGCTTTCTTCGCACTACAAACCAGCAAATGCCATTAAAACAGCTCTATGGTAATGTGCCAGCAGCCTCCTATCCTTAAACAAATAACACATTTATACTATTCAGCCTGTGTTCCATGCCACGACTGTCCTTTGCTGCTGACATTCAAATAACCTTTATTCTGCTGCATAAATGGGAATAAAAAAAGTATTGTGTTGTGCAACTTCACATGACAGCAAAGCCCTGGCACATGAAAAGAGGCAGAATTCTGATTCTAGCTCTTGTTAGGCTGTCGTCTCTCTACAGCTAGATCTGACTGTCATGGGTATCTGTTCACAGAAGACCATGTTTATCAACAGCTGATCTCCATCGCCAAATGAAACGTTTATGTGGCAAAATAAATAGCTGTACATAATGGAGGAGGAATATTGCTTAGTGTGGATTTGCCAGCCAGTTCAGTGCCCCTAGCGTTTGTGTATCGATCATGTGTCAGTGTTTAGCTTTAAAGAAAATCTGCTTCATGTTTAACAATCTGGAGTGTAGGCATGCAATCCTTAAAGCTTTTGTCTGGTTTTGGTGCAAAATATTGTAAAAGAATAATGTATTAGCACAGTTTGTCTGATGGCAGAAGAATTGTTAATCTGCTCCTAACACTGTGCCCTGTCCAGTTCCTTACATAATCACTGACATGAGCCCACTGGCTTGCGTCACTCTGTCATTGACAGCTGTCAACACAACATGTACACACTCAAAGATACACACTGCCATGCTCAGAGAAGCAAATGTGTTTTTCTTGCTACTGGTTCACATGCTTTCTTGCAGAATGATGTGCATTGCAAATGAGAAAGTAAACAGGCTCTACATACATAGGTCTACATATATATAAATATATATGTACACACACACAACTCCTATTTTTGTATACATCTATCATGAATCATCAGGCCATGAGAAAACGATTTAATGGTCCAATCAAGTAATGGATTAAGCTTTCAGCATAATGATGGTGGCCTGGGCATGGGTCTCTAATGTAAGGGATAATCTTAATCCTTCTACGTTATGTCAGTAGTCCATGGGTTCAGTGGGTACAGCCAGGAGATTTTGACTAGTGATTTTATATGTTTGCACAAGCTTGTGGGATTTTCAGTTGTGTTTATTTTGTGTACAGTTTCTAACCGGGATGTCATATTTAAAATGTGATAAATATAAAATAAAAGATTAGTGTCAGAAAAATAAACTTTTAATATGTGTCTGATAAGACTGTAGCCTCTATAGCAGGAACAAATAACAGGTCCTCATACTAATGGTTTTTGCTCAGCACAGTGCCAGAGCCTCAACATATCTACATAAATTCACTGCATTTATTTATATTTCTCGGCATCCCAATCACATGATGTCTTGCGAATTACTTTTGAATGTTTAGGTAATAATAGGGTAATACTAATAATTAGGTAATACTGTATTTGGCAGTGTTGTATCTGACAGTGTCTGTCTATGTGATGCTTATAATAATATAATCTATGACAAGTATCATGTAAGCTATTAATGTCTATTTGGCAAATTTAGTTTTAGAAGTGTGTTGATCTCAGAGCTGCAGAGAAAACAGTGAAGGGCACTGGGTGAACATGCAGAAGCCTTGCTTTCCTTTTGTACATGTGCTCTTAGTGACACGTCATCCCCTCAAAAGGCCTGCTAGTGTGGTGAATCAGTGTCCTTGAACTGCTCAGCCACAGACAGACAAAGAACAAGCTTTAACATTCGGCTTGACTGTCTCCTCTCCCTACCATTCCCATTGTCCAAGACCCTGATGCCAGGCTGCAGTGCTGCCTAGAGAAAATCAGTTTGGAGCCACTGTCAGGCCCTTATGGTTATGCACGTGGTGTGATTGTGCTGCGGTGTGATTCATACATAATCTTGGCATCTCAGCAGGTGTCTTTGAAGTGGCCTGCATGCAGAGGCCATCTCACAGTGCTGCGAGGAGTGGCGGGCTGCTGGGATGGGCTTTAGCATGGCTGCTCGTCTAACTGTGCCTGGCTTTGATGTCGTAAACAGAGCAGGCAGGGCTGGCTGGCAGGGAAGCGGGAAGGCAGGCAGGCAGGCGCGGTGAATGGGATCAGTGGCACTGCGCTGGTCAAGCTCAAGCGAGCCAGCAGCTGCCTGTTTCACACCAAGAGGCAGTTAACACCGCACCTCATGTCAATAGATATTGACTGCCAAATTGGGAGTGCTTATAAGCGCAGGCCTTTTTGTTTGACTGACTCCTCTGTGAGAACTCAGTTTAAATCATCCTCAGCCTCTGAAGTATAGCTTATGAGCAGTCACTAAAGAGGGCAGCTCGCACAATTGTACAGTTACACAAATATTGACTTAGGTCAGAGAGGTGTAGGTGTCATCATGGTGTATGTGCACCTTTGTCATGCCATTGCTTAACGCCCAGCTGTTTTTTACACCAGGTTATGCCAATGTGGAAATAACTATATGTATGCACTTAAGTCCTTTCTCATACAAGAAACTGCACAGCATGCCACAGCCGGTCCAGAAACAAACCCTTTTTACTGTTGAGTGCGCTGAGCATCCAGGGACTTGTGCAGCAGTGAAGTGAGAGGGTGTTAGCTGGTGAGGCTGTGTGCACTGTGGGTCTTCCTGCTGGAGATAGGGCTTTGTGAGGCATGCTTGTGTTTCAGTGGTCTGCCTGGCCTGGCACCTCCGTGTCTCTACTCCCACTGCTTTCACCTGATGTGGCACAGGCTCTGTCAGGCCTGAACAAGTGCCCAGCCAGCTTCGCTTCTTCAGGAGAGATGAAGGCATCTCACAGCAATGCTGTGGGGGTGGGGGAAGCTAGCTGCAGTCTAAGCCCGGAGCTATCAGAGGCTGGAGCTCAGAGCCAAAAGCCTGTGGGGTGGATAGGGTGGGTGGAAGATTGGCTTAACTTGGCAAGACAACCATAGCCACAGCCCTGTACTGCCACCCAATGGCTGGGGCCCACCACTACAGCTATTAGTTCTCTATAACCACAGCTAGTCATAATTACAGCACGCTTCAGTTGTTGTGAGTGCATGTCAGAACAAATTATGTAAGTAATGAGGCTGAAAATGCTAAAGGAGTCGAAACACACTGCACTGCTAATGCTCATGCAGGGAGAACACAAAAACAAACAATAGAGTGCACTCATACAGAGATAGACCTAACCAACATAACAAGCAACTGTGCACAGTAAGGAAAAGATTAATTATAAATTAACCCTCTCAGTTAGGTTGTCAAAGCCCGCCTCCTGCCTGGATTTCACTCTAATCCGGGCCGATGAGGTGCAGTGCCCTCTATTGTATGTGAGAATCACAAATTGCAGGAGGTGTTGTCTGGAGGAGAATTAATTGTGGATATTTTACAACTACCTTTTGTTCATTTTACTAAAATGTAGGCTAATTCCATGTAAACATGGCCAGTCTTGTTGACTCCAGCAGCGCGAGAAGAACAGACACTGATTCCTGAATGAATAGAGTGTGGCTGTGGGGTTAGTGGATTAGAGGCACTGTGTTAAGGGCCTCTCCTGGGCATGCCTCAGGGACAAGGACATTATCCACATGACACATTACAGGCTCCTAGGCAGCTGATTAAAATGGGCAGGGATCTCTGGATTGAACCACAGCAAAAGCACTTTTGATGTGATCAAACTAGTTTAAAGAGGCTGGTTGTTAAGGTGTACGAAGGATATTTGAACAGTCTTGGGAAGAGACATGGGGCTTTATAGTAGACGGTTACTCCTGGCTAGAGGGGAGAGGCTGATGTAACACTTTGACATATTGTGTGTACCACCACTTTTTGAAATTATTATAATTTTATTGCATTGCCTTAATGAGATAATAATATCGTATTAAGTCAAAATCTCAATATTCCTCCCCTAATTGGTATAGACGTGTTTTGCAATAGCTTCTTGTGCTCTGATTGGTTGGCTGCATGGCTGGTTGGAGAAAACCATTACATCGTGAGAAAATATCCCGCGGTGATCTTTCCTCGATTTAGATCAGATAGCGGAGTTCGTCTGGCGCTGCAGTGCACTGCTGGCATGGCAGGACTGAGATGTTGGAGATGTGGAGGAGGGCTATGAGATAGAGATCTCTTGAGGGAGGGAGAAAAAACGAGAGGGGAAGACAGAGGGGGAGGTGGAGGTGGAGAGGGATATAGCATCAGTGGCTACAGTGATAAAGCTGAGAGCAATAGGACGAGCTGGGAGTTCTGTGTCTCTGATGTCTCTGCGTTTTGTCTGTTCTGTTGTGTTGCCCTGTGGTCTGTTCCTGAGGAGAAGTCCAACGATGGATGAGGCCTGTCCTCTCTGTGCTTTTGTCCTTAGTGGCGTGTGAATCACAAGCCTGTCAACAGCACCAGTCTACAACCAAACCCCCACTGCACCCTTCTTCTATAGCACATAAAGACATACACACAAAGTCACTGGCGCTGCTCCATTCAGCATTGTGGGCATGTTATGATTCTCTGTTGCCACAGTAGAATATACTCACAGAGGTTATATGGTTTTGAACATGAAGGGGCTTCGTGAAGTCAAGTTTTCCAACTTGAAATAAATCTCCTAATGTGGCTAAATGAGCCCTTGTCATTGCATCAAGTTAGTGTTAATACTATCATGGCAAATTAGTGTTTGGGGGTCGCTGAGCTTTTCTTTATGTTAGTTGTGTTTCAGTTGCAAATTGACACCATGTTTACATTGGCTGCTTGTGCGGACTTAAAATGGCCTCCTTCCCTTCTTTCTCTCTCTCTCTCTCTCTCTCTGTCTCTCCCTCTCTCTCTTTCTCTTGCACACACACATGCACACACAACTATGTAAATATTCAGTTAATGCTCTGTGGAAGTGAGGATTCAAAAGCCACCGGATGAGATGTTTTTAGAAGCACAGTGCTCTTTCATGTACCAACATGGATCCATGGTGAGGGTGTTGTACAGTGACTGGTGACAGCAAAATGTAATTTTTTTCCCCTTTCATTTCTTTTTCTTCACTGCAGCTCAAATCGAAATAATTCCCTGCAAGATCTGTGGAGACAAATCATCAGGCATCCATTACGGCGTGATAACATGTGAAGGCTGTAAGGTAAGCGTCAAGAGACTGAACCTGTTTGTCATGGGAAGTGGTGTGCGTGTGAGTGTGTCTGTGTGTGAGGGACAGGGAGTTGAGACAGGGAAGACGGGGAAAATTGAGGGAGCAAAGAAAGTTGCTTGCTAGGAAAAAAAACATTTGAAAATGTTGCTGAAGTTTTACGAAGATTTGGAGAGGGGACTTGGAGGTGTAAACACTGAGAACATGATCATTAAAGTGGTCAAGCACCACAGAGGACATCACAGAAAACCTCAATTAGTAGGACAAAGTCTTTCCTCTGCCTTGCTCTGCCTTTCCCTTCCAGGGATATGTCTTTTCACTGTGTTTTTGCTTCTGCTGCAGCCTGCTCTTGAAATAAAATGATCAAAAGGAGAGTGCTTTGAATTATAGCAGATTGTTGGCTGTTTGCTACAGTGTGTTGCTTCCATTGAAGCCGCCTTTTGTACTGTTTCAAATGCGCCAGCCATTGACAGTGAGGGGAATTTTGTGCTTAGAGTGTATTCTTGTCCCCGTGCTTGTCACCAGGCACATCATTAGCATTCCTCAGCCAGCCTGCACCTTTGCTGTTTGCTCGTGTGTGTATGTGTTTTTGTGCGTATGTGTGTGTATGTGTGTGAGAGAGAGAGAGAGAGAGAGAGAGAGAGAGAGAGAGACTTTCCGCTGTTCTTCCCAGCGTTCCTCTCCCTCACACAAGCTGGAAGGAACAAAACACTAAAGAATAAACTGCTGAAATCTATCTTTAATGATTGCTAATTAGTCCAGGCAGAGAGACCTTTAATGATATGTGCGAGTACAAAAGTTTGGACCATAAATCATAGCATTATTAAAGAGTGCAGCTTGTCACTGGCAGTTATAGCCTGTTTCCATAATAGCTTCCATTATAAAGCAACTTGGCAGCTGTCAGCTGTTTTCTTGTAATTAAACAGCCAATGAGCAGCAAATTAAGACATATGTGTATGGAGCAGTAGAGTGGGGCATGTTAATGATGTGCTGGAATCAATTCATTAAGTCAAAGGATGAGGAATCCAATCGGTGTGCATTCGCAATCTTTCAGCACAGCACATGCCAGTGCTGCGTTAATCAACACTAATAACCTTGCCGAAGAAAAATACCATCCACTGTTATCATTCCTATCCAAACACACCACCCTCATGCTGTACACACTGATCAAATACAGTGCTTTTTAAATGCCAGATATTACAGCGTAACAGACAGTAAAATACCACCACACTGGTGTTATTATCTAGTCTGCTTGGCAGCAGTAAAATAAAACATTACTACTAGGAATACAGGAAATATCTATCAGTCCTTAATTAATTTTGTCAGCAATAAAAAAAAAAAAAAATGAAAACATGAGTTGATGAGTCTCAAAACATTTTTCCACCCACAGTGGTTCATCTGAGGTGTTTCCATGCCTCCTTTTCCTGTGCAGGGTTTCTTCAGGAGGAGTCAGCAGAGCAATGCAGCCTACTCCTGCCCCCGTCAGAAGAACTGCCTGATCGACCGCACCAGCCGCAACCGCTGCCAGCACTGCCGGCTGCAGAAGTGCCTGGCAGTGGGCATGTCACGAGATGGTAAGTGCTTTGTGGACGAGGAGATGTAGGTGGGCAGATGCAGAAGGCTGGAATGGTGAATGGAGAGAGGTGAAGAGCCCAGGTTCAAGCTCCTGCGTGGGCAAGAGTTTGCTCTGTGTTTGAGCCAGTGCTTCAGGGATGCTGCTGGATGTGGACTCTAAGCACCCTTTGTAGGCACACAGGAAAGGAAAGCATGTCCTCAAGGAGACACTATAGTTATGACTCTTTGTGGTCATTGTGAATATTAAAACGCACAGGAATTTATCCAGGGGTCCATTTTGTTTAGTATAATAGAATTAATTTGTTTTGTCATTGTTATTTGTATAAAGTGTCGTCTGTGTCTGCTTAATTCTATACTATTACTGTACTATACTGCTATATAATGCTAGATAATATTATAATATACCAGCTAAGTTCTACACGTTGTCGCTTACCTTTCTCTAACCACAAAAAGCACAACCCTTTATAGGGTAGAAACAAAAACCTTCTCTTTTCTCCTTTCTTCCTAAGAACTAATTCCTGACGTTTATTGCCTGAACAAGTCAAAGATAGCACTATAAATCTGTTGCAATAAACTGAACTCATGGCTTCAAGCCAGTAGGGCCTGCTTGTGTTTAACATTATTGTTATTTGGTTGTTTATTCATGACCGTATATTAATGTGGCACTGTGCATTTATACCTTGTTGGAGAGATAAAGAAAAGTGCACACACTTTATTCTCAAAGTAATACAACAGAAATATATAAGAAAGTCAGGCAAAAATGTTTCTCAGTGTTTACTCTGTGTCTGCAGGTGAGTGCTTTGTCTGTGGGCCTAATTTATTGCTGTGCTAGAAACTGGGTTTGATGAAACAGGAGATGGGTAATGGGATCACACAGGTTGGGATGTGTGCTGGTGTGCTCCTGCTGTGCCAGGCTGGTCCAGACTTGGCTTGGCAGTGGAGATTCCATCAGAACAAAAGAGAGCTATGATGACTTTTGTTTTGTTTTTTGTTTGTTTGTTTTTTTTGGTTTTTAGATGGGTTTGTGTATTTGTCTTAAGGGGAACAGGAATGCTCACAGACAAGTGAAAACCTGAACATGCATAGAGGTTGACACGTTTATGCACAATATTTTTCTTTATTTCAGTTACATACATGCCTAAATATTCGCGATTGTGAATAAACACAAAAGTACATTAGCACTTATGTATGTTTTTGCATAGCCAAACTAATTCTCACATGTGTACAGACACACGCACACACACACAGGACAGCCGAAGGTGACTCTTGCCTTCACTCAACACACCAGAGCCCATCTGCCTGCACTCTCCTCTCCATTGCTTCACTCGGTTTCCACTGTGCGTAGACACACACAAACACACACACACACACAGACACACAGACACACAGTGACTGGCTGACATACTGCCAGGCCCCCTGAACTCTGGCCAAGGAGTCTCATTCTCAGCTCCAGTGTTTAATCTGGAAACCTTGAAACATGAGGCAGCAACTTAGTTTGTCTTATGTTTGAGTGGATAGTAAATTGTTAGTCATGTCCCACTTAATAATAATTTTTATCATTACTGAAATAGGATGATTTGCTTTTTTGAGATATGTTTAGAGAACATTGCTCTGCACTGCACATCAGTCTACTGGAGTATGGTGCTAATGGCTGTTTAATAGAGCTTTACCTTAGATTTTGTTTGTTTGTTTGTTTTGGTTTGGTTTGTTTTTAGATGGAGTAACAAATGTTAATACCTTGGAATGTAAATCCAGTATAAAATTTATCTGACCAAAAATTTGCAGATGCTCTTGTCTAAATTTGTATCAGACTCAGGTGCCAAGTTTTATTTTTATTTCAAAGGAATAAGAATTTTACCAAATGCATGAGATAATTTAATTTGTTTTGAGAGATTGCACTTTAGGCATTTTCCAGACATTATCGTAGCAACTCAAAGCCCTGAAGTCTGGATAAAAAAGACTGCTACATTAGAATTTTCAAAATGACAGTTGAAACAAGTCTAATTCTAAACACAACCCAAATGGTGATGTTATTTAACAGGAGAATGCATTTTAAACAACACTAATACTGACAATTGAAATGACTCAGTCATTTCAGGGCTGCATGATCTGGATGTGTATTTTTCCACTCATTAGCTAGGGCTTCCATTGTATTCTGATTACACTTTTTTCTTTTTTTTAATTTATCCAGAGAAACCCTTGTATTCCACATATGGAAACATGTATGAGATGTGATTGTTTTGCTTTTGTTTTGTCCTTCTAATCACAGCGGTGAAGTTTGGCCGCATGTCGAAGAAGCAGCGAGACAGCCTGTATGCTGAGGTCCAGAAGCACCGACTGCAGCAGCAGCAGCGTGACCACCAACAGCAGCCCGGGGAGGCAGAGCCACTCACACCTAACTATGGCCTCTCGGCCAATGGCCTCACAGAGCTACATGACGACCTCAGTGGGTACATGGATGGTCACACCCCTGATGGTAGCAAACCCGACTCGGCGGTCAGCAGCTTCTACCTAGACATCCAGCCGTCTCCTGATCAGTCAGGCCTGGACATCAATGGCATCAAACCAGAGCCAATCTGCGACTTTGCCCCCGGCTCTGGCTTCTTCCCTTACTGCTCCTTTACCAACGGAGAAACCTCCCCCACCGTGTCCATGGCAGAACTAGGTAAGGAGCAGGAGAAACAAAGGGGAGACAAGTGGAGAGACAGCAAAAAGGAGGAGGGGGGAGAGCCACTCAACCATGGGGCAAACGACACAAAGGTTGCTTAAAATAGCATGAGGTTGGAGACTCATCTTCAACACTCATTAAAAGAGCCTCTTTTTTGTAATTAGTTTCCATTAATTAGGGCCAATCAGGATCCAGCAGGGCAGGCATCTGGGGAAATCATTTTTTTAGGCTCCCCTGTGCCTAGGAACTTCTTTTACCAGATGTGTTTTCAAAACCATTTAAATTCTTATGCCCAATATTTCTCTCAGAGAAAATGTGACCTTTGTTTCAGTGAGTAACTTGGCACCCCTCCTCCACTCCATGCATTTGTGTCATAACTAGATTGGCTTTGCCTCAACCTTAAGCTATGAGCTTCCTGCAGGCTGTAAAAGGAAATGTCAACAAGCCTTTTCCTAGTCAAAAAAACCCACGTGTGTCCGCCTCTCCTCCTCCTTGAAAGCTCAGTAAATAAATCTTTCCCTGTGGCATATTTCATCTGTGAGGTCCTCACTTTCACATAGCCTTGTGAGTAACACGCAGATCCTAACAGTGATGTTCTGGGTTTGCGATGATGGTTGTATTTTAGAGCACCTGTCCCAGAACATCTCCAAGTCGCACATGGAGACATGTCAGTACCTGAGGGAGGAGCTGCAGCAGATGACCTGGCAGGCCTTCTTGCAAGAGGAGGTGGAGAGCTATCAGAATAAGGTAGCTTGACCACAGCTGGGCCTTTGCGAGCCTGCACAGCAGGCAGTAATCAAATATATTGTTTTAAAGCAGTTAACCAATTCTCTGTCCTGTCTGTTCTTAGCCCCGGGAAGTCATGTGGCAGCTGTGTGCTATCAAAATAACGGAGGCCATTCAGTATGTGGTGGAGTTTGCCAAGCGCATCGATGGCTTCATGGAGCTGTGTCAGAACGATCAGATAGTGCTGCTGAAAGCAGGTATGACAGCTTGTCAACATGGCCTGCTGCCGTCAAACTCACCCACCACCACCACCACTACCACCCCCCCTCTAGCGTTGTCACAAGGGCGTAGCTGACCTGACTGCATAAAGCTCTCCTCTTCACACACACAGACAATGTCACAGGGAGGAGACCCTTGTTTCCTCTCTCTGTCTCTGTCGCTCTGTTTTCCTCTGTTCATTACATACGTAGCAGGGATGGACACAGTATTAGATAAGCAATGTATTCCTGAGCTCAGATAATACCTATCGTGACAGCTGCCATTTCCTCCTCCTTTCTGAGGCATCAGTGATGTCTGTCTATTTAAACTGCTCTCATGAAAACATACTTACAGAATATTAAACACAGCTAAGGCTCTGTGCACACTGTCACTTATATTTATATATACACACACATTCACATACTCCGCATGCAGCTAATGCAACAAACACCTCTTCTGGGTCTTTCCCAGGGTATTATTTGCATTAGCCCAGCCAATATGAATAATGAAATAAAGACTGAGATCACTTGTCAGACATGACAATTTTTTTAACTGTATCATCTCCCTTAGAGGAAGCAATGGTTTCTGTTACATTCCTGATCCTTTTATCCACTCCCACAGAGTGGTACATATTGCAAGATAGAATAAATTTCCTACCTATCTTGCTAAATAAAGGTTGAATCAATAAGCGCTGACACTGAATGAAGCGCAGTTTTTAACTGGCATGTCATTATGGAAGAGTAGCCTTTTGCTTGTGATAAAATCATCTGCAGAGGTAATGTTTTTTCTCTCCTCTGATGGCAGCCTTCTTCATTTCAAAGTGGTTGTGTTACACATATTGTAGGAGAATAGCACAAAGCACAATCATGTGTTCTGCATCCCTGACTGATGTGTAACTTTTGGGGGAAAAAATGAAACAAAGCTCAGATTCAGCATCGTGTTCCTGTCTGTCTCCACAGGCTCTTTGGAAGTTGTGTTTGTCAGAATGTGCCGTGCCTTTGACTCGCAAAACAACACAGTCTATTTTGATGGAAAATATGCCGGACCTGATGTGTTCAAGTCATTAGGTAAGTGGGGAGGGTACGGGTGTGTGCGCGCGTGTGTGCGTGTATTTGTGCGCTGCAGTGTGTGTGTGTGTTCTCTTACAGTGTCTTACTCCTTTCCTTGGTGTAATAGCCAGAATTAGTGTTTGCTGTTCTTTTCTACACAAGGCTGAAGGCCTGGAAGCAAACACTGAGAACTTACCTGGCATTGCCATCTCTGCAACAGTTATTTATGGTAGAACAGAGATGTTACTGAGGCTCTACTGCATATGGCTTCTGTAACTGTGGAATAAATAAAGCCAGATGGAGAGTCTTTCGGGAGAGAGCTATCACAACCGTCATTGATGGTCTAAAATAAAACATCTCGCGCGAAAGCAAATATCACTTTTGTTTGTCTGTCATGATATTACTATAAGTCTCCACCATGGATTGTCTTACATTTCCAACTGCCTTTTGATGGAAAAAAGTAAATATGTCCCATTGTGGCAGTAAACGTGCTGAATTCTCCTACTTAGTGTGGGCTCATCAATCCATGTAACTCTCTGAGCATGTGTATCTGTCCCAGTGTCCTGCGTGTACTGTACAGAGGGTCCGCAGTGTGGGAGGCAGAGTGATGGGCTTCCCGAGCTGCAGTGCCATCCGCCTGTCTTTCTCTATCTCTGATAATTGATTTAACTAAAAGCCTCAATAGTGACCTCATTTTGGCTTGCATAACACCACCCAACTGCCAAAAGTGACTTGTCTGGGAGGCAAAACTCAGTAAAAACATTGCCTGTTCTGCTTAAGATGCTCTCATGTGCTGTCAGCATGCCGTTCTATTTCATTCCTTCCCCTCTCCTCTCCCCCTCCCCGTGTGCCTCTCTCCCAATAAAGATCAAGACTGAATGTTGTTCTTTGGTCTTCCTCATCCTAAGCCCTCTCTCTGTGTCCTTTGCTGTGGCAGGCTGTGACGACTTGATCAGCTCCGTCTTCGAGTTTGGGAAAAACTTGTGTTCTATGCACCTGTCTGAGGATGAGATCGCCCTGTTCTCCGCCTTTGTGTTGATGTCTGCTGGTATGTGTCACTCACTGTGCAAAGGTAAAAAGGTAGACACACATTCAACACGACAACGAACAGTGTTCCCCCCCTTTCTACCAATTAATGCCATGTTAGTGGCACTGCATCATTATTTATCCCTTGAATGTTGACTGTTAATTTGGCCTACATGTGATTGTGCGGTAACAAAAAGCGGTGATACTTTACCTTCCAGACCGATCCTGGCTTCAGGAGAAGGTGAAGGTAGAGAAACTCCAGCAGAAGATCCAACTGGCCCTCCAGCATGTCCTGCAGAAGAACCACAGAGAGGATGGTATTCTTACAAAGGTACAGAGCAATGCAGTACACACTCCATCCATTACCCCTGAAGGTGGCTGTCTGCTAAGCATGCTCTACCCTTTTTAGCAGTATATTCTCCCACCGTTTAGGATCTTTATCCATAGGCTATCAGCCATTTTTTTTTTTTTTTTGTGAAGTAGATTAAACTGATTTCAGGGCAACCATTCATATCATATATCATATCAATCATATTACATGAAATGTACTTTTATCCACAGCAAAGTGTCAATTTATCAATTGTAGCAGCTACATAATATGAAGTGTCAGCTTTTCCCTTTGCCTGTGCACTTTTCTCAATATTTACAAGTCTGTTTGCCCCTGTGTGAGAGGGAATACACTGTAGGGAGGAATGTTTTTCACTACTATTGCTCCATGTCCTTGCCTCCCCGTGAATCTAAACAGCCTGTCTCCTCTCTCTCCACAGTTGATATGCAAAGTGTCAACACTGCGAGCGCTGTGCAGTAGGCATACAGAGAAGCTTACAGCTTTCAAAGCAATATACCCAGACATTGTGCGTGCCCACTTCCCCCCCTTGTACAAGGAGCTATTCGGATCAGACTTTGAGCAGTCCATGCCCGTTGACGGGTAGCAGCCCTGCCAGGTGCCAGTGTGCCCACCGTAGGGGAATGTGGAGGAGGAATCTGAGACACTTTATTGGTGCCCTGCACAAACCAGGGTGGACAGATGGCACGCTGCTCAACTTCTTCTTTTACAGTGGAGGGGAGAGGGCTTAGGGAGTTGATTCTCAAGGTTTACTTTATTGAATTTTTTTTCACGTTGGAAGACTTGTGGGACCCGACACCCCATGGGACACGAAGAGGAGATAGGGACAAATAATTTCTGTCTGGTTGAATTTGACCTTTGTGTGCACATTTCGAACATGGAACTTGAGACCTATTTAATGCATTCATTAATTTACCACTATTTATTGCATCATAGTTGTTCTCATTTATCTGTACACCTGAAATGTAATTATCTAAATTAAGAAACCACTTCTTTGAACAGAAGTTAAATGCACATCAGTATTATTATTCAACCGAACAGCTTTGGTCTTTTTCAATCTAAAACGTTTAATAGTCCCTATCTCTGTCATACCTTACATTCTCAAACAGAATAAATAGCTGATAAATGCGCACATTTCGGTCAAGTTCAGCCGTTTTCCCCTTGTGTTCAGTCGTACTGTATCTTTTGGACGCAGTGCTTGGAAGGAAAATTAACACCGACTTTGAGGGAGGGTCCTTCGGCATGGTGATGCAATCGGCACCTCTCTCTGGACAATCGTTTAAAAGGAAAAAAAAACATAGAATTCTGGTAATTCTAATGAAAACGCAATGATTTTAGCTGTCAGAGACTCCATCCATCCACCATTGTTGCATAGTGAAATCATGTAAGGCCATCTGCTATTAATCCTTCTCTGGACAGGTGCCCTGGAGAAGCACAGGGCACCAACACAATGAAAAGGGTCCATTCCACCTGTTTTATAATGTACTACAGGGTATATGGTCATAAGTACTTACTATACAAAAAAAGTAATGTTTATAGAATCTATTTTAAATAACATGTATGATATTAGTAGTTAGACCATTCTTAATTGTTCAATTGATAAGGCACTTTTATTTACACCTTTCTTTAATTTAAGACTTGTATATTTACCTAGTGATGTGTTGCATGTGCACAAGAAATTCAAGTTGAACCATGGTCACAGAGGCTAGTCCTGGGAGCTGCAGATGATTCTGGAAGTCTGGAAGTGTAAGGGCTGTCTGCCAGGATGGCTGCCGTGGCCGCTTACTGTTGAACAGAGAGGCATGGCTGAGAAGGCAGGTTAGAGACACTGCCAAAATGTAGATCTGATACTGCTTTTAGTGAGTATGCACACATGCAATAACAACCTACAACAACTGTAGTGATTACACAATGAGGTCTTTTTATTGTGTGTCATGAACAGATTTTGGCAGTTGTTTAATATTCATTTCTAAACAATGTTTTATTGTTTAAAAAAAACCTTTTATATGAGGACGCCACAAAACAACACACTCTCAAACATTATTTCAGCCCGATTTTATAAATGAACATTGAATAGCGTCATGTTCCAACTGGAGAGGTCACACTTTGACTGTAATTCAATTGTTCCATCTAGTGGACAGTACAGATACAGCAAGCAGGTTAACAGTGTGATCACAGAAAACGGAGGGTCAGACTGTCTGTTTATGACCCCTGTCAAAATGCATTTAACGTTTTAGTTGTTGTTTTTGAGTGACTTCATCTGCCTTCTCGCTACAGCCTCGGCCTGGCAATGCCACAACAGGACACAGCGAAGGGAAAGTGAATATTCAAAGCCTTGTCTGGTAGCAAAGCTTCTATTTTTGTAACATGTTTTGGTTAATCAACCCATGAAAGAGAACGAGGAAGAGAAAAAGATGTCAGGTAGCACTTAACTATATTCCCGCAATAATTAGAATAGCTGTTGTTTGTGTGATTAGGGGAGAAACATAAAAATGGTAGGACAAGTGCTATTTTCAGAATGCTTTGTTGTTGTGCTTCTGTTTTGTTGAATGTGTCTTTCTTGTCATTGTGGTAGTAAAGTGGTAGAAAAAACCCTGGATGTGCCAAACGGTAGTCGTTGCTTCCGCTTTCCAGTCTACCCGTCTGTTATGTAGAATGGATTCCTAAGACATTCCAGCAATCTCAGTAGCGGCTTCTAGAAATATTTTTTAAAAAAGGAACAAAAAAGATATCCCTTTAGAAATCCAACAAAGCATGTTAACACATCTGTCACCAACCGTAACATAGAATCCACTTGTTTGTCTTTTGTTTTCTGTTTGCACACTATCATTCTTCTGCCGTGCAATTTGTACAAGGCGTTAATGCCTTGTGCTGTCACCCCTCAGGGAAGAGTTTCTTTTGCGCTTTCTGTTTGAGAGGACATTTGTTTGGACTCATTATGTTTTGTGTTTTATTTCTGTTCAGGGACATTTCCATGAGAAGTGGTTGAGATTAACATTTGAATATTAATCACCGAGTTGTTCAGAATTTTACATTACTGATGTCCTAAAGGGGCCCTCCAGTCATTAAAAGAACCACTGTGCCCCTACAGTCAACTGTTAAAAAAAAAAAAAGAAAAAGAAAAGAAAAACAGTCTCATTTGTTACATACAAACCCCATCAACTTTTACAAACCAGTGTTTTATCAGTATGCGGCATATTCCTGTCACACAAAAATCAGTTTTGGTTACAAATGGTGTCATCAGGGTCTTTAAAAATGCTAACCCTCTTTGTTAGAAAGCCAAATATTCTTATGCAATATTAAATCTGTTGTGTTTGGGTTGTAGTAGATATGCTGTACCTAAGTAATAATTTCTGTAATCGTCCAATGCTATTTGGATATGCACAAGCCCTCTACGACTAGTAAACCTCAGTCTCCCAGCAAAAGAAACCCAGTCTGGAACACTGCTAGACAATCCAGGTTGAGAGGCCCAGTGGCCCGGCAAGATCAGCGAAGAGGATGAGGTGTGACCGCTCAGGGAGGTAACAGGTAGACCGAAGAAGCAGCTTGCTTTCCTCTGGACAGTTGTCGAGCATTTGATTAGCTCTTTAGTGAATTTATGAGGTCTTGAAAATCTCTTGAAAGCACTCGGTGGATACGAGGAGGCTGAACTCTTCGGCATAGCACACTGAACATGCAGTACAGCAGAAAATAATGAAAAGTTGGGAGAGTTGAATGATTTCCTGTTATGTATCTGCAAAAAAAACTGACGTGTTTCGTGGAAATTATTCACTTTTCTTAAACTGTTGAAATCTTTTTCGTTCTAACACATCAGTATTTACTCAAATATGATAAGCTAAGGTCTACCAACTAAACATTTCATAATGTGGATTTTTTTTTCTTTTTTCATCCAAGTCTAAATAGTTGAGTGGCTTCTATTGTTCGACAATATAAACCAAGCAATATGCCTTGTGTTACAATTACGGGTGACTTCATTCATACAGCTGACTCAAACTGATAACTTTTACTTTTTAAAGTCTAATGCGAGAACTTATAAAGTCCCATTACTCTGTTTTTCATCTCTTAAGTCCTGGTATGGTTGCAGTATTGGCAAGATAGCAGAAAATGGTCATCAAACACACAAATACCTTCTCTAACTATAACCTGCACCTTCACACTAGCCTGTAAAGTGATGTCCTCCTGTATATTCTCACTTGAGAAATCCCAATTTAAAAAAGGGATTAATGCTAAGTTTGCTATTCAATCAGTGTATAGTATACAGTAAAGTGTGCTGGTCCTTCTGTCTCTGCTCTGTTGTCTGTTTGTAAAAAGCAATAGTGTGTGTATGCGTGTGTGTATGTCTTTGTTCTCACAGTGTGTGAATAAAAGAAACCCCAGACAAGGCTTTAATAATTACAGAGGAACAGGGTTACGTGGACAAGAAGGTCTTGATTTTATTTTGGACTATTAAAAAACAATTTTTTAAAATGCTGAGCTTGATCCATCCATAATAGGTGTAAGTTTTTAAAAGCATGACATAATGCCTTCAACAATGCATCGGTCTGCAGAATTTCTGTGGGGCAACACTGACCAGCGTCACAGTGAAAACATTGTTTGCAATCAGTTCAGCGCTGCCAGGGCTGAAGTAAAACTGAAATGAATTCTGGAGTTTAAATTGTGAAAATGAGTCTTCTGGACCATAAATTGTGAAGATCAGTGTTATGTCACGCTTTAATTTGTGATGGAGTGTCGGTGTGTTACCCAGAAGTTATGAGTCAGTCATCACATTTTAACAGAACTCATTTTCCAAAGCACAGCTGATAAGGATCTATGATTAAATGCGTTTAAGAATATAGTTTAAAAAAGAAAAAGAAAAGCAACTTTTAGCCATAATCGAATGTCAAGCAATAATATATGTCTGTGTAATATTTTTGATTCTTTTGTGCATAATAGTCTTTGAACATCTGCATGTAAATACATGTCTTATTTATCACTTTATTGGTTTTCTTTTTTTTTGTTGTTGATTTTGTCGATGGTTTTATGTTTCATCTGTATATTTGACCAGTTCTGTTCCCAGGTGGAGAACTAAGAACTTGATATGGCCTGTATGCTGTACATCTGATTTTTCTCACTCTTTCTCTCTCCCCCCATTCTCAATGGCTTGTTCACCATATTTAATGTTATTATTGATCACATGTATAAAGGTAGCTTTGTAACTTCTGTCTGTATAGGTAAGAGGAAAATACTGCTACTAAGGCCTACCCAGTAAAAATATTTATCTGTTTATCAATTACACAATATTGTACGATAACTCTGTTTCTAGTTTGCTTCCCACCTTTAGGATTAGTTTGATAGCGATAGGGTGTGCTGACATTTATTTTGTGTTGCCCTAGTGTGTGGTGCTAGGTAAGTTACTTTTGTGAACAAATTCCTAAGCCTGGCCGCCCTACAAGTCCATTAATTTCATTACATATTAATGTATTATTATTATTAGGACGCAATAAATGATAATGATAATGAACATGATAGTGGTAAAATTACCCAGCAAGTACCTGTATCAGTGTGCTAGTCTGGGGATAAGGCACTTATTTTCTTCTGACTTATAGCAAAGCTAGTATCTGCTAATTAACAAAAAATATTTAAGGTTGCTTTTATGATTTTATTTTATTTTATTTTTTCGGAAAAGTGATAATATTCAAACTGAAACAGCAGTATTGTGTTTTTTTCTTTGTCTGATTGTAAAAACCACTCACTGAGGCTTTAGGTTGTCAGATTTTAGGATACTAAGTATTTACCTCGCTTGTGTCTGGATAGTTCTTCACCTGTTGCAGGGAAGTGGTGCTTGGATTTTATTTAACAGAGCCTCAGTATGCTTTTGTTATTCCCCATTTTAGACCATCCTAAGCAGTGGTTTCTTCAGACCGGTGGCTTAAATGTACAATGTGTTGAAAATGTACATGATAGGCTTGCCATTTGCGGACAAAGTTGACCTTTACTCTCCATTCTGTAGCAAATATCAGTAAGAATATGCTTGCAATAATACATAACGTATCACACTGAGTGCCTCTCGGTGTAACAAGATGCATACATTGTTTTGATTGTCTTTTTTGTGGTTTTCCAGACGTGTACTGAAGTGACAATGTATTTTGTACATGAGGATGAATTCTCACTTTCACATACTTCAAATGTTTCGGATTCTTTCTTTGTGTGTTGTTGATCATTTTCATATGGCTTGATGCACTATGTTAAAGGGTTCCAATGTATAGGCAGTCTGTCGTAGCGTGTACATGTCACCCCCCACCTTGTTTGAGAAACTGGGAAGTTTATCTTGATCTTAAAAGATCAATGAAACGAACACTCGCTGATAATTTTATAGAAAAGTTCACCTGCACTTTTTTAAATTAGGCAAAACAGGCAATCTGCATTGCTCCATTTTTGTTTGTTTTATACCAACTTTATTTCACTAAGAACAGAAGATTTACTAATGCATTGTATATTAGGTATTCTTATGTGTTTGTAAAAGAAACATACAACACATCTGGATTTTTTTTTTTTTTAAAGTTCTGTGTTCAATGTCCGCTCAGTGGGTGGGGGTAACTGAACATGAAGGGTGGGTGGAGCAGGGGTGGATTCTTTTTTCCATGCAAAAGCAGTACAAATTATGAGAAAGCTGAAACTAGTGTGTGGTTGTCACAAATTTCTAAGTCACACGTTTGCTACTGATGTTAAAATGGGGACAGATGATCATGTACCTTTTTATCCAGCTCTTTTGAACTCTCTTTAGCAGGTAGTCTATTCACAAACGTAGTTTTGCTCCTTCTTGTCTGATTCTTAAATATGAAAATAAGTATTTTGATTCATTTTGTAAATACAGCTGTAAAGAAAAATAAGAAATTTAATGTTGTCTTTTAAATACTTTTCATTCTAATATGAATGTTGTTATATTGTACTTAGAAACTGTACCTTTAATATTACCTTTATTAAAAGTGCATTGGACACATCGATTTTAGATGTGCTTTATGTGCTGTTATCCCATAATAAAATTTACCGCTTGTAATGGGCTTTTATTTCCTGACTGATTAACTGTCTCTGTTGTCTATTATCAAACTCACACACACACACACACACACACACACACACGTTTGTTTTAATAAATTGTGTATGTTTGATTGACAGTAATTTTATTGGGTTAACAGTCCTAATTAGTGTTTAATATTAAATCAGAGGTTGTAGCTCCACTCCCCTATAAACTATTCAAAGTCTATGAACAAGTAATGAAATTAAAATTTGTTTATTACATATGATTAGGAATAAAGTACCAGAGAAATACATTTTTATCTGAATTCTATTATAACAGTTTAAATGCATCAGCCACAACATTAAAACCTGCATGGGCACCTTGTAGCTATGAAGCCCGACATGCAGAAAACTGTGATACACTTTTAGTTCCGACACCTCTCCATTATGATCCAGCATTGACTTTATCAGCAATTTGTGCTAAAGCAACTGTTCTGTGTGACTGGAACAGAAAGGCTGTCCTTCACCCCACATGTGCATTACTGAGCCTCGGGCACCCATGACCCTTTTGCTGGTTCATCAGTTGTCCTTCCTTGCACCAATTCTTTTTGGTATCAAGGTACTGAGATGCTATGGCCCAGTCACTTAGCCATCACAATGTGGCTCTTGCACTCTAGAACTGACTGTTCATCTGCTGTCTTATATATCCCCAGCCCTTTAAATGAAATGAAATTAGATAATCAGTGTGATTCACTTTAAATTCTGAATAGTTAACCTTACTTAAAAAAATGCATGCAAATCAATTCCCTTCAAAAAAAACAAGTAAACTGGAATAGTAATTGTATTTCTACTTATAAATGCTTATTAAGTGTACAAACAATGTACAATACTAAAAAAATGACTTATGGTGTACTCATAATAATTCTGAGTACTCCATACTGAATTATTTCAAACAAAAACATTTCAAGTTAAGTGTAATATGTGCCGTCCTTCAACTGACACACTTATTGAAGTTGGGCCAAATAATATGACATTTCTCACAGCTTTGAATGTCTTGAATGGCTGTCACTTTAACAACAGTCTGCTTTACTTGCTAAAAGCATGCAAACCCATTTCCTTCAGGTAATGGTTACTTGTGTGACTTTAGTATACCAAACTTCATGCATACATGACTTTCTACTTTGGTCACATCGTCATTAGTCATGGTTTATTAACCACAACCCTCCCCACAAATTTAATGAATGTGCATTACTAGTGCAACAATACTACACAACACCACAATATTATGCTATTATATACTATACTACTGAGTTAGATAGATGGAACAGTGAAGAGGGTGGGGGTCTAAAGACACTTGTTTTGTCAATTAACTGTAATTATCTAGTGCTCAGAACAGTCCCATAGTGCAAAATGTTCTTCACACTGTACTGCATAAATTGGAAATATACTTTACTTGCAGCAATGCACTTTCGAAAAATGGTATGCTCCCTCTGTCCTTAGCAAATCTTAGCAGAAGATTTTCCTAGAGCAGAACAAGGTAAATTGTCAATAGCACTGCGTTTATGTATTTCACCAGGAGGCTTTGACCCTACTAATAATTACCTTAATTTCATGACCCTGTTAATACTTGCCTTAAGGTTTTCCCGGCAGGATAAGCACCTTTTTGTGAATTGCTGCCTCCCACTGGTTAAGTAGTGTGATTGCATCACTTGTTGCTAGTGTACTTGATTGTTTTAAGTTAGCTGCACTCAAAAACAATGAGTAAATGTTTTGTTTTTTTTTTCACCCTGCAATTACCTCTAACTTAAAGAAAAGTTAACTAAAAAGATTAGGTTAGGATTACTATTCGATTTTACAGTGTATCAGTGGTATTAAAGTTGTGGCTGATCAGTGTATATTCATGTGTGAATACACAACAGATAACAAATTTTGAAACTTGAAATTATGACATAACAAACTTCGCAAAATATTTGTAACAGTTTATACTTATGCAGTTTTATGTTTTTAGGGTAAAATATCTATTGTGTTTTAATATTTGTTTCCCTACTGGCAATATTAAGGATTGATCTAGTTATCCATTGTATTTAATTAATTACATTTTTAGCCAGACCAATATCATAATTTGAGTTATTTGTACCCAGATAATTTTCATAATTCTCTGTGAAGTATTATCTATATATAGGCCTATATATTTTAAATAAAACTCTCTAGTGAACTCTGCTGGTACAATCCAAACCTAATGTGTATGAGTGAAGAGCTGTCTTACTGTTTAGAGATCTGCACTGGAGCTGGGAATCACATAAGCAGCTCTACTCAGATTTTACAGACACTTAGAGTGTAACTTATGAAAAGTATTTAGTATCATTTAATTCATAATTTTGAAGAAGGGTATAGACTGGTCCAAAGCAGCTGGTGTTTCTTAAATATACGTAGGGTTGTTGGGAGAACTTCGAGTGAAGTTTTATCATTATTAGTATTATTATTACAGGCTGGAAGACATCTCAATTTGGCAGACGTATTCAAATATTTGGTAAATGAGAAAATCGACTGCTATGGATGTCCGCTAGGTGGCAGCAACGAATATATAGTATTAATGTGTCAACATGATTTTACTAGACGAAGTAAATTATCTGTCAAATGCTTGTTGCCTGGCTAAATGGTAACTGGCATATCTACAGCAACGCGGACTTAAAAATGGTCTAATTTCTTCGGACCGATTCACGGTGTCTAAAATGGAGCTAGTGTGGTACGTTATATTTACATTGCAACGTTTTGCAGAATGTCATATAGGTAGATTTTGTTTCAACCACATAACACAACCACAACTGTGGGCGAGCTAATGTTAGCTAGCAAGCTAGTTAAAGTGCCGAGTTTGAATGCTATGCTAATCAAACTATAGCTAACAAGCTAGCGATACTGTGTAAAATGCGTGAACATACACATTGTTAGTCACTGATTTGATCAGCATTTCATTTCATTTTATTTTAAGGGAGGACCCTCCAGTTCCTGATGCTCCATTTTTTACTCGAGATCTCTACGATAAATATTCTCTTGCCCATAATATCAGAGAACTGTGGGCATCACTTCAAAGGTATGTCATGAAATTCACATAATAAGTTGTTCTTCATCCAGCTCAGATGCAAATGTGAATCTAACATTTTCTTTTCCTGATTTCTTTCCCAAGTAGTGTAATGCCAGCATAAAAACTTGAATGTCATGTTATGGTTTCAAAAGCTTCTAGCTATTTTTTTTCAGTGAAGAAACTGCAGAATTCAAAGACAACAGCTGCACAAGCAAGAAAGAGTCCTGTTGGGAGAGCTGTGATAGTGATGAAGCATATGCAGACAGTGGTGCAGAAGGTGCAGATGAATGTCACAATACCAAAAAATCAAAAGTGACGTTAAACCACCTTGACAATGAAGCTTGTGCTGCTTACCCTGAACCCAGGCTGCCCTTCCCATGTATGTCTAACCTGTCCAGTAAAGACCAGGCATCATATCTTGGCTTTTTGATGAGTAAGAAAAAAAGAGATCCTCCACAGGTAATAGCTTTCTTATTATTTTGGTATTTTAATTCTGCCTGTCCCTATTGCATTGTTTTATTCTGAAAATCTGCTCTAATATTTCAGAGGTTAAAGGCACGAGTAAACAATGAAGTGACGCAGTTCATGAAGTACCTTCAAGATGTGGCCAAAATCTGTGCCGATGACTATTTATTTATATCACAAGGAGCAATGCAATATTCAGAGGTACTTATACTATCAGTACTGAACCTGTTATCAACATCTGTTGCATTTACATGGACTTAAGGTACCAGGTGATTTCTTAACTGCCATGTAAATGGGAAAGCTGGTTTCTGAAGTTGATATATGGGATTAGGGAAACCTGTCTTCCGAGGTAGATTTTTGTAGGACAGTGGCAATTTCTTTGATAGTATATGTATAACCAGGTTTCTAATTGGCTTTCTCTAACATAACAAATAGCTGCAGACAGGAACAAGCAGCTGACGTAATAAAGGATAGATCCTAAACAATGCTGCATTGTTTGTCTGTAACTAAGAAAAAGTGCTTTGTAGTCTAAAGTCTAAATAATTCGCTTTACCAGAGAAAGTGTTGAGTAACCTCTTTTTTTAGGTGCATGTAAACATAGTCATTGTGTGGTTTGTTAGTAAGTATTTGAACCACAGAACTAAAATGTATTTTTCAGGATTTCTTCAAGGGGTGTTTGGAGTACATTAAGACCCTACCTCAATTCTACCAGATCCAAGAGATGACTAGTTTGACAGGGGGAACATTTAATCCTTCCCTGATGCTGACCTTTGAAAAACAGCTTTTGATCATGGTAATGTATCTGTGAAATGATTCTGTCACACAAGTTCCAGTTCGGAGGTTTACCACTTCGTACAATACCACTTTAAGTGCAGTTGTCCGGTTTTTCCTACAACCTTTCATTGTATTGCAGAATCAGTCTTTCTGTGTTGATTCACTTCCTCCATTTCCATATTTGAACCCTTTTATTTCTCCAGGGCAATGTGGATATTACAGACCACAGGATAGTGCCTGCTGATGCACAGCTTGCATCGGATTATCAGAGTGTTTCATCAGCGAATCCTCCGGCAAAGAAGGCTAAGGACATGAATGCTGTAAGCAATTGTCTCACTTTTTTAATTACTCTAATAAAGTTAAGTCACAAAGATGTTTTACTGCTGAAATGAGATTCATGTCCGCAGGTCTATTGTAACTCCATTTCAGCTCTTGCAGTTTTCTCAAAAGACACCAGAGGGTGTTCATGTCTTGCTCAGCAAAACTGGGGCCAGTTGTGTTTCTGAAGGATACTGCATAAAACACATTAATCTCAATGCCTTAAATGTGTGGTTAATGGTAGTTTTTTTTTTAGTGATACTGTAAATGTATTGTTTTCTCCACAGACAATCAGCAGTGATGGTAATGCAGAGAAGCTATGTTCCCATTATGAGCCACATGTTTGTCTGACTCGCGATGCCCTAGTCAGGCTGTTGGACAACCATGGCCCTGACTTTGATGAACAATGGGAACTGCCTGTTTTGGTCAAATTAAATCCAGGAAAAGGTACATCATAATCATCAATAACCTCAAATAGTTAATATTAAAACCAGATACTAAATACACATTTTTATTCTGAATAATATATAATAATGTATAAAAAGCACAACAACAAAAAGCTACCAAATTTGAAACAGCGCTGTTATTGTTATTTTATAGGGCAACATTAATACAAAAAATAGAAAGAAAAACAGTGTTTGTTAAGTCCTTGTTTGTATTGTTTGACATTTTTAATTATTATTATTTTGATTTTTTTTTTTTTGTCTGTGAAAGATTGTTTGGATTTTCAAAGTGGCAATAAAAAGTAAATAGTTTAATAGCAACAAAATGGTAAGAAGACATTCCGTGGAATGGCATGATTCAAAACTATAATACAAATCTACACAAGGTATAAGACTAATACTTATACACTAACTGTAAAAAAAAATTGTCCCACACTGGTTTTAGTTGATGTGATACTTTTGAATATAATCGTAAAAGAATAGCACAGAACCAGTAAGGAATTTGTTTCACGTAGTCTTTTAGTTGATATTTCTTAATTACAGGCAAAAGTCAGAAGAAGACTGTGTTTATTGACTCCCCCCTTCTCAAGACTGAGATTACAGTAAGACAGAGGAGTCATGTCTACCATGAGGAGAGTTTAAAGCTCTCCGTTAAGAAGAATGGAAGTAAAAATGTGTTTCATCTAATGACAGAGATTCCTGTGAATGAGCAACAAATTTGTCAGGTATGTCGATACACAATTAGTAGTTGAGGAAGTGGCATTTGTTTTTATATTATTAAAATAGTTTATATGTTGTATTCTGTTTCTAAATTAGGAGGCCTCACAAAGAAATTTGGTGTCTTTTGAAAATGACGGCCTTGACTTTGAGGTGGACCTCACTGACCTGGAGACATTTGGTGAGGTGAAAGCCATTAAAACTCCCAAGCTGCTGAAAATGCAGAATGAGCAGGATGCTGCTGCTAAAAGTAAAACATCTACAAGTACTCCACATTTATTTAAGGATGATAGGTCCAGTGAACGTCTTGGAAATAATAGAAGCAGTTCATTAGAAGAGATGAACAACTCATTGACAGATATGGATTATACCACGACAGAGGAGGCAACAATTCTGAAGGAGTCCGTTGCACCAAAGGCTGAACAGATGAAGCGGCAGGCTGCCGAGGAAAGTGATGAGGACACAGCTTTTATGAAAGACTCTGACGATGAGAAGTTAGTCATTGATGACTCCGTGTCTCCAGCTGCAACACCTACAAGAAAGTCCAAAACTAAAACCACACCCTGTTCTTCAGACCTTCCCATTGCTATTGTCTCTGAGACGGTTCCTTTAAATTCAGAGTTGTCCCACTCTCAGAAAGTTCCAAGACAGACACGACAACCCAGGAAATCTAAGGTAACTGGGGACCAACTGGGTGAGATCTTACGAATGCAGACTGCAATGTTCAATTCCGCCAACGACACAGCCAAATCCTCCACCGTATCCCCGGAGACCAACTCTCCCCCCCAATGTATAGTACGCTCTGTTAACCCCCCTACAACATCCCTGGTGAAGTCATGTGTGTCGTCATATTTGGAGAGAAACCAGAACCACAGTGAAGAGACCTGCTTTGCACCGGTGGCCACCAATGTTATGAGAGAGCACAAAAGTTAGTTTAAAATGGATTTTCTTTTCATTTCATTTTCTGAACTCAAATAATTTTTAGAAGATGTGTTTATCTTATTGCCCCTCACACAGGAATACTTTCAGAAGAACTGCAGGCTGGTGCAGAAGATGAACAGGACTATGAGGCTCCAGAAGAAGGCAACATGCTCTACAAACTTTACAGTCTGGAGGATTTGCTGCTCATGGTGCGCAGCTCTGTGTCACTGACCCATACTAGAAATGTAGGCACCAGCCAAAACCAGGTATATACAATAATTGTACCTATACTCAAGAATTAGTTTAGTTTATATAAAGTATAAAATTATTGAACAGCTCTGTGCATGTCCTTTGTCTCTGCCCTAATAGTTTGTGCCAGTGCATGTCTTACCCAAGCTGGAGTATCAGTTGAGCTATGGTGTTGAGTGTCTAACCAGCAGTGAGGCTTGTCAGCTGTGGACAGAGGCATTGCTCCACTCCAGCACAATTTCATACATAGGTAACGCATTTATTATTGTTACCTGCAATAGTGTTCTTTTAAAATCAGTCCAACTCAATGTCTTCCTTTTTTTTTTTTTTTTTTTTTTTTTTTTTAAACAGAAATTGAATGAACTTGGTAACATTTTGGTTTCTTGAAAAAACTGAATTAGCTTTGCTTGTTCTTCCCTCGGTGGGTTCAGTAGATCCTCCCACAAACCAATAGAATAGTCTTTAGATGACTCACCATTCTCCTGTGACTGTGTATGGACACAGTTTACTTTGTTACCATAACTACAGCCATAACTGATTGTGGGGAATTACAAAGATTGCAGTGTACACATCTTAGCTAAATGTTGTTTTAGCTCTGAATAAAGTCACTTAATGTCCACTGTCAACTTACTTGCACTTCTTCCCTATAGCTCAACATTCTGGCAAAACATTGTTTCTGTCTTGGCTGCAAGGTTTTGTTGACTTATGCAGGTGCTGTCTTGGGACGTTTGCTATCATCTACTGTGTAATGTATGTTTGTATTAAACAGCAGACTCTAAACTAAAACCCTTTTTTTGACACGGAGTACACATTCACACGTTAACTAGCTTGTATTCTCTTTCTTGATATTCAGTGTAAGACACTTGAGGCCCTAGTAAAAAATGTCAGCTTTAACAATCTAACTTAAACAGTTAGAATGGTAAGAAAAAGAATCTACATTACATTATACATCACCTTCACTTAGCAGTGTTATGCAACCGACAAAGCTCAAAAAAATACTTCCTTCTTTCCTTAGTGATTCATAGTCCATCATGTGGTTTATTTTGAGGCATTCCCCAATTCTGTATTTATGGCTGTGGTTGGAGGCTTAACTATAGTCCATAATTGAAGGTAGGCACTCTTATAAGAAGCACACATTACAAGCTACACTGTGAGGCAGGAAGAGATACAGGACCAACTACCATTTTTTTACCCCACACTCAAGCTTGTAACAAAGCTGGTAAATCATCACAGAATAATTACTTTGTGAGCACTAGGAATCACATTGATAATGAAGTGAAGCTCTTTATGTGCACGCTCATTAACTCTTGTTCTTTTATCGTTGTGTCTCGCCCTCCCTCTCCGTCTCTGTAGCTCACATCAATGCATTTACATCAAAACTAGCTCTGCTGAGAAAGCTGCCTGATGACTGGAAACAGAACATCTCCTGTGGGTTCAAGTGAGTGACATTACAAATGATGTGTGGAGATTATTCGGATGATTAACCCAGTCACTCCTGTATGATTATGCTAGTTGAGATTTAGATGTTGAAAAATAGAGATTCAATCAACTAATCAATAATCCAGGTCTTTTCGTCAGTGGTAGCTGCAATCGCCCCCTGTTTTTTGTCACCTTAAAGTGGAGGTTTTTACCAAAGTGAAGAGATTTAAACTTAGTGGTGTCTGACTTCCCTCTGCAGGCCATCCAAGTCACTAAATATACTGCACCACCTCCTGAAAAAGCTAACTGGGTAAGTTTCTGTTATTTTTTAAAGTAATTGTTTGTCGACAGTCACCATATTGATGCCTAAGGTAAAATGAAATCTTCTGTACTTAGGTTTGATTAGTTGTTAACCTGCATCCTGAATTTACTTGTTTGTAGATGCCATAGACCTCTGTTGTTGTTCAAAAGCTATTTAAAGTACATCAGCCAGACACACTGCGTCATTGTATGATGTGTTTCTTTACTCAAAAAAAAAACAGATCCTTGTGAATATTGTCCACACTCTTCTAAGTTTCCAAACTTCTACCATAAATGGGACGAAATACAAGGAAGGTGTCCAATTAGACTTAACAGGTCTACTAAATTCAGCATTTGCTTTGCATCTGTATGGTGTTTGTGGACAATAAAGTTGATTTAGAAATGATATGTAAGGATTTTTTTTAAAGTAGAGCTTCTCAATCTTCATCATCCCTTGTTTAGTGCAAAATATCAATGATTGCATTTAATGGAAGCCAACATCTTATTTAAAATTTGATTTAACTGAAGGAACAGCCCAAATTTCAACACTGCTTCGTTTTCTACAGAGCAATTGTATGGGCACTTTTGTCTTCATGAGCTCTGTAGGGTGAAGTAAGTTAAACACAGCCATGTTTGACAGGCTTGGATTATAAAGCTGACGTTTTTCTACCTTTTGTGTTTGTGTTGGAGCGTTACACAAGCTATTACTCAATGTAACACACCTGTGTTTCACTCAGTTAGCAGGATGCAACAAATCCTTTAGAATGTGTTATTTTATGGCTTTTGACTTTTAACTCACCTTTGGCTTTGTAGGTTGGGTGAAGGACAGTACCTGATTGTGCACAAAGCGGGGGAACCATTTGTCACCATTTTAAAAGCAGCTATTGGGAAAGTAAGTCGTGGGGCATACAACCTGCAGCAGATCCACAGCTCTGTCCCACATCCCCCAGGCTCTGGTCTTGTGCCCTGGATTCCAGTTGATCCAGCTGTTGTTCTGCCCTTCCACCAGGGAAACGGCCGTGTGCCCTGCACCTTCCCACCAAAACCCTTTGTAAAGGTGTGTCCCAAGTAATGTGACCATAATTACTGAGCTAATAAATTACATGGAGGAAAACAATTACAATGGAGACACAAGCACATACTGTATGTTTGCATACACACACACACACCCACACACCCTCAGGCAAAAAGTCAAGATAATTAACGGGTCTTACAAAGTGTTCGTGAGTGCAAAGCCCTTTTGGCATTTCTTATCAGACAGGCTGAACTTGCCCACTGCCACATTCCTTAGCTGCGAAAGCCCAGAAATAATAACGGAGACAATAGAAATACCAGTATCCACTCAGGGCAGGCGGTTGCTGTTGCTGTAGACTCATACATTCATTGGATTCCTCCCCGAAATTCAAGGTAAATCGCTTCATACACATTAATTGAACAACAAAGAGATACAATCAGTTTTCAGCTGACTCATTGGTTTATAAGTATTTCCCCTAAATTTTTGTAAGAATAACCACCGAAAAGATGTTGGAAGAATAATTGTCAGATGTTCATTTGTTTTTTTTAACGATCTTTTTGCCTTCCTTTATACTTCTAGACAGCAAGAGATGGCTCATCGCAGTCTAACAGCCACGGAGCTGGACAGTCAAAGACGAACTCAAACACAGGGGGCAACATGATGAATAGAAAAAAGAAACGAGCTGCCAAGCGCAACAAGTATATGAAAAAAATGCTAAAGAAGTGTATTTAAACATATTATAGTTTAAATAAGTCGGAAGAGGAGCACGACCTGTGATGCTGAGAAGACGAAAGGGACAATGCTCATATAACATAACCTTGAAAAATAATGTGAATGAGCACTTTTACCATATGGAAGCTAAGATTTGTCATTTTATTATGGCCACAGAAATGTTTTGTATATTTTTCTATTATATTGTTTTCTGAAACCAGCAACAATAAAGTTGTTACAGTTTTTAATGTGTGCACTGTGTGAAGTCATTCTTAAACATCATCTTTAAAATGTCCTGAAGGCACAAAGCTTGACATTCAGGTTTCTGGGAAAACTTCACCAGAGTTTTAGAGCTGCCTTGCTTGAGCTTGTTGTGGCTCTGGTGGGTGGAGTTGTTATGCTTATGGGAGGGAGCCAGAGTCAGCGTGGTAAAAAGGAAGTCAGAAAAGTTAGACCTCCACACCCATTCCACTTAAACATTGCCAGGACAAATCTCTGTATCATCTCAACATCTACAACTTTGGTAGGTCATTTTGTAACTTTTCATTTTAATGGGAAACAATTGGATTTATTACTCAGTTTAACTTTACACTGAAGTAAACTCTTAAGGAATTTTCCATCTTGAAGACATGAGTCATGATAAAAGTTTTCCTCATAAATTCCAATTTGTTTGTGCACACATACTTTATAATTCATAAGTTTTAGTTAAGTAACAATAAAGTCCTGCTCTCTAAGCTCTTTTCCTTGTGTGTATGTCAATGTCCTCGGGACAATGGGCTGAAGTACAGAAGAACTTATTCCAGGGTGTGTCTCTCTCAGGGTGGTATTGCAGATATGTGTTGCTGACCTAGGATTTGGAAGAGTTGAATAAATTGTCAGCTGCATTCAACATTTTTACCCCAAAACTACGCACAATGTTATTATTGCAAAGCAGTGAAAAGGAAAACATGCTGTAATCTTTGTGACTGCGTTGTACTAAAGGCAGCCGAAATTAATTAACTTTGCCACTGCAGACGCCTTAGTGGCTCAAGTGATTTTTATCTTCACATGATACAAACATGACTGTGCAACACAACTGTGGGCCCATTGATAGGATTACAACATTTTGTGGTGTTGATACTTTTGTCGTCCTTTCTAGCACAATCAAAATGGCCTTTGTAGCAGAGTACTTGGGACAACTGAGTCTGAACATTGGGGTAAAGTCTTTCAGTTTTCATTTTTATCATGGAAATTATTTTTATATTCTACATGGCATTCTATGTAATGATTTGTGTTTTTCTTTTTTCTTTTTTTTTAACTCTCACTATTTGCTTTTAATCATTAGAACAATGAACCAAAGTACCCCACTGTGGTACCTGTTGTGGACTTTAATCCTGACAGAGACGCTGCCAGAATAGAGACTGCTATCAAAACCAAAGGCAAGATACAAAACTGCATGTTAAATCAATTCTGTGCTCTGTTCTGCAACTTCTCCGTGGATGAGTAGCTGGTATTTGTGAGTCAGCATCCTGGCTTAAAATCTTTTAAACACGCTGGGAACGCCTCCAAGTCTCTGCCTCACTGCTGGCAGAGCGGTGTTCTGGCCACTGACTGAGTCTGACCACTAATCTCCAACAGACCCCCATTTTTTTTGCAATGTTCTGCATGTACAATGTCTTTCAATTTAAAAAAACACTTTTGTGATGCACTACAGTACAGACTTAATGGTGATAAGGCCTTTCTATTTTATGACTGAATCATCCAAAAGAGACCTGACATTCCCAATAATAGCAAAAACGAATGACTCAGACAAAATGCATTTTAATAACAAGTACAGTCGATCTATTCAGAATGAATACAGAGATGATAAATGGAGTCACCATATAAATTCTAGCCTATCATGGTTATGTCACTGTTCGGATTCTGAAACTCGGTCTACTCAATAAGCAGCTGGCACATTTTCTTGCTTTTATTGCTGTTTAATTTTATTATTTTTAAAAATATCTAATGTTGTATTTATCATAAGAATACAAAGCAAATTTATACAGACAATACAATTTTTATTGTATTATTGAAGATTATTAACATCTATCGGTCCATTATTTGGGCTCTTGGTTATGACAGAATGCAACAAATCACTTTTTGGTGCAATTTTCATTCATAATCCTGCGTGGTTGTTATATAACCCAATGTAAAACCCAATTTATTTTTGTTGGTATGGTTCTATTTCTTGGTCGCATCCCTTTTGTACCATGTGCAATATGCTTTTTCACATTACCATTAGGAGTGGATGAGCAGACCATCATTGACATTCTTACAAAGCGCACCTATAACCAAAGGAGAGACATTGCTTTTGCTTATGAAAAGACGGCAAAGAAGGTACAGCAGGCCTGAACCAAATACTTTTCACAACTCTGATTATGTTGGGACACGCATTTAGGCCAAACAGGTAACATTAATGTGTTTTTCATGTGTATGTAGGACATGATCTCAGCCCTGAAGGGAGCGCTGTCTGGCTCTCTGGAAACTGTGATCCTTGGACTGATGAAGAGCACAAGCCAGTACGATGCCTCAGAAATCAGAGAATCTATCAAGGTAAAGGGCCTGGAGTGTATGTGTGGATTCAACTGCACGATAACACTGCCCTCTGCTGGACAACTGGCAAAATACGCTTTATTCATTTCGAGAGTCTTGAACAAAGGCTTATGTAGCTACATGTGTCTTTCAGGGCTTAGGAACAGATGAAGAAACTCTGATTGAGATTCTGTGCTCACGCAGCAGTGAGGAGTTGGTGGAGATCAAAAAGGTCTACAAAGAGAGTAAGCGAGAAACTTTTTTTTTGTTTCAGCTATAGGAAGTTGTGGTGTCTGCTGTTTGTGCTCTCTCTGTCCATCAGCCATGTTGTGTCCTGTCTTAAATGTCCTTAAACCAGAGGTATTAACAGCTATGTGATTAGTCTGGTTATGTAGAGAAACATAAGTATCTAAAGAAAAAATATATCTCACAGACTTCAAGAAGGACCTGGAAAAAGATGTTGCAGGGGACACGTCTGGGAACTTTGCTAAGCTGCTCTTGGCTCTGGTGCAGGTGAGATATGGCAGTGTTCACTGTTGTGATTTACTGTACATAACACAGAATTAATCAAACTGACCTGAGTTATGTCTTATTTCTGTGCAGACCAAAAGAGCCGAACCATCTGGTATTATAGACTATGAAAAGATAGATGACGATGCCAGAGTAAGTCGTCTTTAAATGATTGATTGGTTAAAAAAGTAAAAACCTCTTCCAACTGTGAATATGTTATATTGGTGAAAATATTGAAACTACTCCCCATTGTTACTGTAAAGTTTTTTCAATAACAAAAACCAAGATACCTTTTTTTTCATATTTTAATAATTTTTTAACGTCAGAGCAGCCCAATGATTTAACATAAAAACTGGGTATACTTTAATAAAACTTTTGCGGATCATAATTTTATACTATACATTCAGTAATTATATATATAATTATATTTTTGGTGCTATTGCCTTTAAATAGAGTAACACGACTCTTATACAGTGAAGTGACAATAAAGATGCTGTTCATTGGTATTTTCTTTTTTCATATTAGGCACTTTATGACGCTGGAGTAAAGATAAAAGGAACTGATGTGCCAACCTGGATCTCCATCATGTCTGAGAGAAGTGTACCTCACCTGCAAAAAGGTACTACACCTTGTTTTTATGTGGCGTAATTTTTACTTTCCTTAATAATTTTTTTCCATCCACCTAAACTTCTATTCTCTGCCTGTTAGTGTTTCAGAGGTACAAGAGCTACAGCCCCTACGACATGCAGGAGAGTATTGTGAAAGAAGTCAAAGGAGATTTGCAGAAGTCCTTCCTGGTGCTAGGTACAATTACAATGGTCATATTTATTCATAATCTGAAGTAAATATTCATCAATTTATTAATCACTCCCAAAATGAAAATACAGAACAATATTACATAATGCAATTTTGTAGTACAATAATATAACACAAAATGTATTGTTGTGGACATTGATTCTGTTGTTCATTTGTTGCAGTTCAGTGCTTTGAAAACAAACAGCTGTTTTTTGCCAAGAGACTGAATGAAGCCATGAAGGTAGTTACAGTGCTGCTCTCCTTCTTCTAAAGTGGCTATTTTGAGGGACAAAACTTTATTTTTAAACATACGTAAGACGTACATCTGCTCGTGAAAGTACAGTTTTGCTGCAGTATCACAGAACACAAAGTTTGCAAAAGTTGTCTTACAACAATGTTGCATCAGCTTCTGAAGTTAAGTATAGAGCATGTACAGTTTAAGTAAGTGCTGACTTGTGCTTGTCTGCTCAGAGTAAAGGAGCCAAAGAGAAGATCGTGACTAGAATTATTGTATCACGCTGCGAAGTGGACCTACAGAAGATCTGCTCGGAATACAAGGCCAACTTTGGTCAGTCTCTGCAAAAAACTATTGTGGTAAGTGAATTTTACAACCTGCCCCTGAACTATTAATGGTTTACAGTCAGGCTTGTTGTATCATGCAGCTCTACTAACCCGCCCTGTCTCTGCAGGAACACACCAAGGGAGACTACCAGAAAGTTCTACTCGGCCTGTGTGGGCCCGAGCAGTGAAGATTAATCATCAGTATTAAAGGGGCCTCATATTCTACAACTGGAATGGTGGCAGAAACTTGGTGGAAACACATTGTGGAAAATGCCCATCCTACTTTTACACACACGCACACACACACACACACACACACACACACACACACACACACACACACACACACACACACACACACACACACACACACACACATTTGAATGCACTATTCGATAAGATAATTACATCTTTTGGCTACATGAATGAATTGTAATATGCATTGCATTTTTTACACCAAGGTGTCAATAAAGTTGCTTTCGTGAATCATTTGTTTTTCACCTTCCTCACATCCTGAGCTTGTGCTGACTTGCAGTTTAAATAGAGGGACACCAGGGGGCGCTATAGTATTAAAAGCCGCTGTCTTCACTCCAATTGTCCTGCGTCTCAAGGCCTGATAATGTTTGATATATGGACAAATATAGAGAGTTGTTTTCTTAATATAACAAAACATTTGATCTCAAATGACATCATGGTCCTGTTTTCTATTTATTAAAAGCAGTACAATAAATGAAAGCTGAACGTGTACGGTACAGAGATTTTATTGATGCTTGAAAACAGATAGTAATAGCACTAATTAACAGCTTGTGAAAATGAAAAATCATCAGTAAAACGAATGTGTTTAAAATCAAAACATGTTTGCAAATTTGGAAATTCATGACTGTAAAAACACAGTAATCTATAATCCATAAAGCATCTTTTCATCCCAAAATTTATGAGGAATCTTCATATTTGCTCACTATGAGGTTCTATCAAGATGATTTAATCTTTAGTGTGTTTTTCTGTGTTTGTTTGGTGCTAATATTTTAATTAAAAATGTTAATTTTACCTCCGGCAAAGATGATTTGCATACCACTAAACAAGCGTCTATACGCTGTGTTTCTGCTGTTTAGTTTGTGGTCTCTCAGGATGAAATAACCAGCACAGTGTTGTCAAGGCATTTCTACTGAAGTATAAGAAAAAATGGCCCCAAAAGGCAAAATCAGTACTGCTGAACACAGCATGGAGGAAAAGGATATAAGGGAAATCCACTTCATAATCTGATGACAATAAAGTGGTGTACTGTAGCTCAAATATGATTAGGATTATCTATTATTAGGAGAAAAAATGCCTGATAAAATAATGCTTCTGTCTAATATTTTCCCTGGTTCAGTAGCTGAGAAGGGAAATGGCTTCAACTTTTAACAAGGCATTGGATTTATGATCATTTTGTAATAATATTGATGAGAACATTAGCCCTTTGTGATGGTTTATGTTTATAGGCAATAAAAAAATAAAATATAGTCTAAAGTAAGGTAAAACAGTATTTTGCCAAGCTGGGAGTGAAATTTACGTGTGAATATGGTGACAGATTAATCTCTGCATCATAAAGGGGAAAGTAGCACCATATTTTTCCCTTTTTTATATGGATGTACAACATGCTGTTCTGTTCAAGGCCAGCCCGTAGGGACCTCCAGCAAACCCAAGGGGAACTCTCTTCTCGATTGAAACGATGCAATTTACTGTCCCAAACGCTGGCACTTCATCATTCAGAGGACTTTAACCCCATGAATGTCAAACACAGAGCATACTGGGAAGGAGATGAGATACGTTGCATTACCATAACAACTCAAGCCAAATGACAAGCACTCAACTGCCTAAAAGGTGAAGAATAATCATCTGAAAATGTTTGAATTTGAAAATCGGGTTTTGATGACCGTGTTTCAAAAAAAAAAAAAAAAGCAGACTACAGACTTTTTCCAATTTTTCCAATTAATATAAGACACTGTACCAATAAGGAGCCAGTTACCTTTGACAGATGTCAGACAGCTGGACACTGATGGTTTTAAAGGTCAGATAAATCCTGCTCTGGCCTCTAAGTCGGGTTCCAGATTGAACATGTGGAAAGCTGCCCTGCCCTCCATCTCAGAGACAAAGCCCAGGCGGCGCTGCAGGCCTTCAGCAGCATTAAAGTTTCACAGTACAGCTGTGTAGCTGCTGCGGGCCCCGCAGACATAGCAACTGCACATTGGGAAGGTATTAGTTTGTGCATTTTATTAATTCATTGCATTGAACAGAATTCACAACTTAGAGAACCAACAGCTTCTTCATGATTCCTTTCATTCCTCTTGCCTTAACACATCTAAACCTGTCTCAGTATTTTTGTGCAGCACACCAAAGGCTGTTTAATTATAGAGCAGTAAGCCACCAAGGTCTACTTTTAATTGTGTGCATCTGTGTGTTGCTGCGTGTGTTTGCCTGCAGCTCAGGTCACAGGCATATTCTAAATGAGAACTCCTACAGGCTAAGCTGGAAGACCTGCTCCCCAACACATCTATAGAGCCACGAGAACCAGAGTTTGATTAATATTTTCTTAATTATCATTATTTAATTCAGCAAAACTACACTCTCTTCAGCGAAAGTCTGACCTTTGTGTCTGTGATGCTGAATATGCTGGCTCATTAAGGGCACGAAGCGATCCTGTATATGGTAAATAAGAGGCTGTGTCTCATGCTGCTGCCCCAGGGAGAGTTGGCACCACTGAAGGACATCTCCTTCTAAAGAATGGCACTCTGCTGATGTTTCAATGCTCAGACCGAAGAGCCGGATCCTCTGCCTCTGGCATCGTCAGGCCCGCTTCCTTTTATGAGGCTCAAACTGAGACAACAGCACAAGCAGATGAGCGCTGTGCACTCGTCATGCCATCAGGCTGCCTCCTTTGTACAGTAGACTGGTGATTGAAACAGCATAAGAGAGCAGAATAAGGCCTGTCTCCTTTTTGGTTTTGGCTGCAGTCAGTCCATCTGCAGACGAAAAAAAGACACATTGAGAAGTTTATAAAAGAGCTCTGTGTACATGCAACACAATATATGTCTTTGAAGAGTGTAGCTTCTGTCATCTCAAGGAGCCAAAAAGATTCTCGACAAGGTTATTTTTTTTAAGCATTTATGAACCTATTTTTTCGGTGCAGCTTCTTACATATAGTATTCACACATAGATGTAATTTGCGTCCAAAAAGATGATGCTTTTCTAATAATTGTAGAGTAAATCAATCGCGCCTGATGAGAGTCACCATCCAGTTTGTTAAAAATCTTGCCCGGAGACGCAACCAGACTATTATATATTTAGATCAGCAGAATCTGATGCTAAGGGCTGGACTGGATGCTGACTTTTCTCTTTGCTTGAAGCTTCCTGTCTATTGCCATGTGCTGAAGGGATGAAAACACCCTGTGGCTGGTTAACCTCCGTGCTTTCTACCTACAGCTCCTGTCTCCATGTCTTCAGTTAGCCCACAGAGATGGTGCTTATCTCCTATATCTTTCCCGCCACTGGCTGCTGTTCCAAACATGCACGGGGGGAGTTTCTGACAGAGAACCATGCTCGCTCAGATCGTTGTGATACACTTTTTTTGATCAAATGTCTGACACAGGTTGTTGAAACCCAAGGCTCCTTCTTTATTTCACAGCTTATATGCATACCATATATACAGTATAAAGTTTATTCTATTGATGCGATTGTGTGGCCTCTAGCCAGATGCACTAACGGTAATTTTCTGTGAAGTGCTTGTAATGGTCTGGCCTCGGCTTCAGCAGCTCCTCCGTTGTTTGCACATTCCACTGGCTCAGTTTGGGTGTGTGTACTTTGCTGCAATGATGATAATATACCAAGAACTGCAAGGGGGAGGACAGTCTCATATTAATGACAGGGTGGCATATTAATGTTTATTTACACCATGGCTAATAGGATGTGTGCTCTGCAGCTAGGTGAGACAGAATGATGGTGGGTAATTAAACTGCTTTGCTTTAGATTCATCCATTATCCATACTTGAGCCTGCATACATAATGTAATAATGTAAAATAAGGCTTGTTGCAGCAATTGATGAGGAGACCATTCTAAAGTGTTGTCATCCTTGGAGCACAGTATAAATCAATATGGTGGGTCAGACTAGTGAGATAAATTTGAGGGATTGTCAAAATATTCAGAATATGACTATTTTGCATGGACACAAACATTAGTGTTTTAATGTTTGGTTTTCAGCCTCTAACCTGTTGGTGGTTCAGGATTGACTAAATAGGCCTCTAATCCATATTATTCCGTCACCAATGTCCTTGTTGAACTGACCACTAGAGCCTACACACACACACACACACACACACACACACACACACACACACACAGCCTCACCTTCATGCAAGAGATTGAAATTAGCCAGGCAGACACTCAAGCATGAACCAAATGTCAGTGACAAGCCACAGGGAGAGAAGAAGAGTCCATGTTAATTATTACAGAGAGAAATCATAATGTTTCACCTGCAAGACATGCCATCCAGGATATCAGTGGATCATGAAGTCATTTTCATTTTTTCCCTCCAGGGATAAACTAAGAAGAGACACAATTTCAATGAGTAGGTCTTTAAAAGCAGTGATTAACTCGGTGCTGCGCTGTGTTTTTGCAGGCTTTTGCTTATGACATTATAGAAGTGTGTTGTGTGTATTTCTCTGAAGTAAATTTAACAATACTACACAAAAGCAGGTCCTATCTATCGAAAGATGAGGAAGTTAGAGGAAACTGCAGAGTTCTATTGTTCATCAAAATGTCATGGAATTACAGATATTGTTTGAACCCAGGCTGTGAAGCTCTGCCATCTTTGACAGGGGAAAGGCAAAGTTTTGGAAAGGTGTCTACAAATTTCTACCCTGTGCACCTGTAGTCTTTCATTTGAGTTTGAACATGCAGGGGAAAAAAAAAAACAGCCTTCCTCCTCTTCTCCTTTTGACAACACGTTTCCCATGTGCCACTTAACCTTTAGAGATTTCCCATTCTCTCTGATCATTCACTGTTTGGTTCATGTTAATTAACCCTGGGGCACAGCAGAGAGTTGCAGGCTTTGAAGCAGAAGGAAAAATGCCAAAAAAAAAAAAAAAAGATATAAAAGGAAAATTATATTGTTGTTTTCTGCATCTTTATGGCAATTAATTTTCCTTACCATGTGAAAATCTTGGATGGTGCCGGTGTGGCTAATGAGTGGCGTGGGTGGTGGAAAGGACGGAAGATGGTTTGTTATTGGGTTTGTGTCCCTGTCACCATTCGTCCCTCTCCCCATGAGGAAGTTGGCCAGAGCAGCCTGACCTCCCTCAGGTGGCCATGGATGTGGAAATCAGTTCAAAAATAGAACACAAAATGGTTTTTCATAGCCTTCAGCTTTCCTCAGAAAAAAAAAGAAAAGAAAAAAGGGATCTTTGTCTATTTCTTTTCACTCATTTTGGCTCTTGGCAGAAATGGTCTTTTCTGTACTTGCTTGAAATACACAAAGCATGTTTCTTGGTGAAAAGTGCCACTGGTGGCAGGCAGAGCTATATTGCCTGAGCCCAAACAATATGCTGTGCATGTGAAATTATTTTGCTAACTATTTCACAACCGTCTCATCCCTCCTGGTTAGGAGTCAGGCTCAGAGTCAAGAGCATGATGTGTAGACTGTACAGCTGGATCTAACCTCTGGCCTCTTGTCATCAGCAACTGTAGGTACAGCTAAAAATACACTATCCACCACCAAGGTATCATAAAACATATTTACTAGGATATTGTGAACTACAAAAGACTTTTTTTTCTCTCTCCCAAAACAACCTTTGCTTAAAGCAGCAATGGGTTGAAATCCACCATCCAAAACAATGGAAATATTCATGAGAATATCCGCTGGAGAAGACAAGCCACAGCACAACCAGAGGCTTTATTCTCCAGGTTTCAGGGCAAATCTGTTCCTGCGCTTCTATTTGACGCTTGTCTAAAGCACATAAAGACAAAGACAGGAAGTATGATTAGCCATGGAGAATAGGAGTGCAGAGCTCCCTCCAGGATAAGTCTTGAGGTGGGACTGATCAAAGCTATGCCCAGAGACAGAGGGAGACTGAACCAGCACTTTTCAATGGCTATCTCTGCCTAGAGACATGGGAAGATGGTGGGGGGTTGGGGGTTGGAGGGTTTTCTATACATATTTCCAATTCTAAGCCTTTGTCAGAAAGTTTGTTAATATTTTGCTACAGTACAATAAAGAACAATAAGTTAAACGGCACTGTTTTTATAACCTTTAATTGTTGTAAAGTATAATTGTCAGTGTCAGAGACAGATGCTGGTAAAATGTTATACAGTTTGGTGAAAAAGTTTACATCCATATATTTGAAAATGTTCTTTCCTCATAATTATTAAAGTGATTTGTACGAGCTGCATATGCAATGTTATGTTAGGTTTAAGGATAGTTTTGCAATTACTTACACTGAAATAGCATATTAAAGGATGAAAACTTAACCATGATGATAATAATAAGCATAACAATAATTCAGTTCTTTCATCATCACAAGAATCAAAAACGGTTAAGAAGTTTATTTAAAAAGCTATAGAGAAATACTGCACATTACATTGTTGCAAAAGTTTGCATCCCTCTTGATAAATTCACTAACCTCAATCAATTTCTAATGAAGGCTCATTTGTACAAGCTCAATGTGCATTAAATATTATGTTGAGGAGCCATTTTAAGATGGGGGGGGATGCAAACTTTTTCATCAAACTCTATGAAAACTACAACCATGACTTAATGTAGCGTTTAGCTTTGGAGAACATTATTTAGAAACAAATTCTATCAAAAGAATCTATGGCTTTTTGGTTGGTAACTTGCATTTTTTATAACTAACGGCAGCCTGTCTATGTTTCCAACAGGGTTAATCTTTTCAGTGTTTTAGACTATATATTGTTTCTCTCTCTCTTTTGCATTTCAGTGGTGTAATCGTATATCTTATCAGTTCAAGACCACGAGTACTAGCTTTCTAATGCACACTAAGAAATGTCACGTGTGCCAAGTTTACTGGCTGCATGTCCTTTCAAGTGCACCCAGTGTATTTTAGTAAAGGAGGAAGAGACATGCAGGTATAGTCATTCGGCCTTAGGGTTTGTGACTGGAAGTACAAGGCTCTTGCTGGTAATTGAGACAGACACAGTGTGATGAGATGCCTTCATTATAGATATGTTTAAAGCAGAGCAGACCTCACTGAGATCTCTTATATCAAAGGATGACTTTGATATCTTGGCCTCAACACACTGAGGCCAAACTAGTTGGAATGGCAGGTGCCTGCTTCTCTTGATTTGGTTGTTCTTTTCTCCACTATTATCATCCATATTGGATTTTTCCATGTGCAGGATCCCTATATGCCTACACACAACCTCATGTATTTGCTTAGTACCATCTGTTTCATGAGATTTACAGTATGTATTTGATATGTGTGACCACTTTCAGTAATGTTCAGATAATAAAAGTGAGACAAATATTTTGTTTATTTACATACCTCTTCCAGTAAAGCTTCAGAGCAGAACCTACACACTGTTTATTAATCTATTGTTAACATTTTGGCAATAGCCAGACAACCGCCAATGTGCTTAATCATAAAAGCCCAAATTTGAATTTCTGCCTTGGTCTCTAAGCCTCTAAACTAGGAGACTAAATATATACTTACATTTTATTTCAAAGACAAAAATATCCTCTCTGGCGAAAAGACTGGCTATGAAGAACTTTACTCAAGGATAGGAAGCACATCATTAAAATGGGGGAGAAGAATTAAAAAGGGGGGATATGAAAGTGTGAAGATCTACTCGCCTTTGGCTACTCTGACTTGCTTCAAAAACATCTTGAGATCTTTCCCTCCCTCAGACCTGCACTCTCCCTTGTTATTTGACTTTATTTGTTGGCTTCACACTGATTTGAGCTGTGGAGTTTTCCACTAAATAATCAATCACATGAAGCATCATAAAGGCAAAGGGGCCCTGTGAGGAGGCTGTTTTACCGCATGCAGTAAAGTCTGAGTGAAGGGCACAAGTGCTGTAGTCCCTTCATGTCTGCTTGACACCTCAGATTTCATCAAAGTCTCCGAGTCTACATGTCCTCAAACGCATCCCTAGACTGTGGCCTGGTTGGCCTAATTATAATACACAGAAATATGAATGCTGAGGGGAATCTCCTTCATAAAAGTGTAGGTATGAAGTAATTACCTGTTTTTGCCGCCCTCTGCCCGTCTTTTGTCTCTCATCATCTGTGACATGGACGGGTGGTGTGCTGTCAGCGCACACCAAAAGACGAGCCATGAGTGAGGGACATTAACACATTACTCCTGCTCCCTCATGGATAATGGAACAAGGTTTTCATTTGAATGATAAACAAAATGACTTGGAGACACTGAGAAGATCTTGCACTTGCACCTGCCCCTCCCCGCTTTGATGCAAAGCTGAGTATTACGGACCAAAGGTTTTTGGTGTCCCATTAACTCATCTGTGTATCTCCGAGGCATTTTGGACGATTATGAGTCAGTAGAAGTAACTCCACCTTGATAATGTTATGCAGTGTTGTGTTCACTGTTCTTTTATCAGGCCACAGCTACTTTCATCTGTAAAGTTCTTCACCAAATCCTGTGTTCTTTAGATTAGCATAGACTTGAAACTGAAGCCCTTAATCAAAAACAACAAAGCACCGTGTTGTCCAGGGTGATAAATAATTCTAAACCTCATCAAAACAATCACATTAAATAAGAGCAAATTAAATATTGATGCGCTAAAAATACAAAGTAAACATAGTATTCATTTGTAAGAAAAAGAATATTCTGCAGCACATAGCTGCAGTGCTGTTTATTTTCATTTATGAATACTTTCAATTCAAAACAAACTGAAGTTATTTTAGTTTATTTTGTTGCCAATAAACAGCTGGGGGGGGATGTTGTTCCGCAGTGACGCTCTGACTAAAAAAGGTATTTCAAGTCTCCTGGAATCTACAGCGGTGCGGCTCACATAACCCTGCCATGCTTGAAGAGTGACTCCTCAGAACTGAGTCTAAAAAGAGAACATTGAATATATATTGGTTAACATCCGTTAACAGCCGCTACAATTAATGTGTGAAGTTCTGCTTGAATCCCACTTTGTGCCATGCACCTGCCAATCACGATGTTTGTAGAGCTAGATCACAGCGTTGTTTTCCTACTCTATTCTGCTATGTATTTATTTCCATTGGTGTGAAAAGATTGTATTTACTGGTCTTTTGAAGACGTGGCTGAGTCGCACATGCTGCGCAAAGACAAAGAAATTGTGAAAAAGGAAAAAGAAAAAAAAGAAAAAGGGGGAACACAAGGTTGGAAATCTGTGTCTTTGGCATCCGTGTTTGCACCAAAAGACAGACCAGACAAACTGTTCCCAGATTTGGTTTGCAGTCTCATCATGTTGGGCTTCTCTGACAGGAGAGAAAACTACCATCGGCTTCTGGAGCTTTAGTCAAAAAATCATCTATATTTACAAATTTAGGACTTACAATGATTATGATTATGCATCCCACAATAAGTAAGAAAGGGCAAACTCGTTTTATGGTAAAGACATCTGGGGGTCACGTACTTCTAAAAACCACCCAAAGTGCTCTGTTTAATTGGCTCTCAGAATCAGTTTCCTGTTAGTGTCTCAAGAAGTCTGGTGTACAGCTTGTTATACAGGGAGGCTGAGCAGTTCACATTTCTCAGTTTCTCAGTGGTTACAGCATGTATCCAAAGAGGTGCCAATCGAGACATCTCACCACCTTTGTGAAACAGAGCCCACAAGGCACAAGCAGACACAAGTCCCTCATCAGGACATGCTGCTGTCTTTTATCAATGTTGACCAGCTATACTCCTCTTGGCTCCTATATGGCTGCATCTGGGAGCTTCTCTAATCCCTCATCTTTATCATAACAGGTCAGTAGATGCACTCCATTTCCACCCTGAGAATTATGACAAAGAAAATACTCTGAAGGTATGTGAAGACAAAACACTCTGAACTTGTGGATTTTTTTTCTCTGGATGATTTCAAACTTGGTTTCTCTTGAGATGCAAACCTCTGAGTTGCTCAGAGCTGGCATTCATTTACAGGGACATTCAAAGAGGACAATTTTAAAAATCAGAGTTCTGTTCGCTGAAGTGATCCTGACTCCGTATAACCTAAACTGAGATTAATTCAATTATTTCCAGCCAGCATCAGGGAGATGAGGATTAAAAAGATAAAACATAGGCTTTTACGTATAGGCCACTTTGCTAATTAGATGGATTAAAATGTGCTCGGCAAAGGGAATTAATTTGCAAGTGAATGGCAGTTGGTAGGCAAACATCTATAGCAGATGACACCAACCCCTGAGGGTATTCCATGGTTAGTTTGCTACAATTTAGAAATTACACAACTCGTTTACTAAATAACAGGCCCATTTTTCCCTGAACAGCATTCTTTAGTGCCTCCCTGTTACTTGACTTTCAGATATGTTGAAAATAGGTTAGTCTATTCCAATGAATGAAGCCTCCTGGTAGCACCACTCACTGCAGTAATAGATAGCCATTTATTATTCATGAGGTGGCTAGTCCCCCAAGTTAATTTTGCCCAAGGCAGTGTTTACTTCTGCTTTGTACTTTGTTTAAAGTCAGTTGTTGACAACTCTTGTACATGTCAAACTATCACCGCTAATAATTGCTTAAGGAGATAGAACTTTTGCAAATGTTGGTTCCACCAGAGGTATGTTCGCCTCACCCTATGCAGAACTTCTTCAGATAAATTTTTGATTCATCTCCTTCTCGCTCTTGACAAAAAGTCCTCTGTAATTCAAAGCAATAGCTGTAAGAAAAATTATAAAAAAGAATAATGTAGTATGCTCTCCATAACATCCCAGTTTTGATGTGAAATACAAAATGTCTCACTCCATCTCCTCTCTAACCCCCCACCCCCCATCATTCTCCTTTCTTTCAATTTCTAACTTACTTTCTTTCTTTTTTTTTTTTTACATATTGACCAAAAGAGGAACTACGCTGCTGGATGATGACTGTCACACACTGTGGATTGACAGAATCTAGGAGAGCTTATTGCCTTGGGCGCTGCCTCTGTGGGTCAACCTTGTTCCCCTCTCTGTGCAGATAACTGCATTCCCTCAATACAAGCAGTCACTTGATTAGTGCCAATTATCCAGGCTGTCACTTTCCCTGGTGAGGGTGGCCCAGGATGCACCCCGTCCCCCACACTTCCCGTCTGGAGCGGACGTGCACTAAAAGTCTGCGCTCATAGCTGTAGGCTGTGGGAAAAATTTCGAATGCGGAGATGGGAGGAAAATAAAAGAAATGTGGGTAGCAAGTTCTGCGTTTGACAGTGTGATAGCATTGACTTCCGAGACAGTTACAAGGGGAGTGTCATTTCTCCCACAAAGACGTCTCCCAAGGGCTGCACCATCTTCCATCAGTCAGTCACCAGCTTAATATTCAGCTGTACACTGTCTACAGGAGCCGACTGGGTTGCATTCACTAAGGTATACAAAATTCACTTGTGTGTTGGTTTTACTCTAAACCAGAGGTACTAACTTTTATACAGTATGAATGTGCTCCAATGTGGCGCGAGTATTAACAATAACAGTCATTTGTCTAGAGTGTAATTCATGTGGCTGAAAATTATTAAGGTGCACTCCTGAAGGAGGACGGCCATAAATATGTGGAGCCAATCAAATCAAATCCAAACAAGTGTTAACAGCTGGTGTCAAACGAGAACAAACACACCATAGGGTAATGCTAACTAATCTGGCCTCCAGAAATTTAACGATATAAAATAACAAAGCTACCGTTTTTCTTGTCTACTCAACAAATCCACTTTTCAATGTGTTATAATTGTGACATGTGTGCCTAAATCTCTCTCGATTTCATATATGCCTAAAGCCAGATTAAACCCATAATCATCTCACCTGTGCACTGATTTTAAACCTCTGTCTCTCTCCAGTCTCAGTTCTTAGCTGCAGCGCACTATTTTTCCTGGTTCCAAAACACAATCACAGTGTTTTTTGAGCCACTCTTTAAACACCGCTGCTGTGTATTTACTGATCTATTTCTTGCCGCTTTTATGTTCCGACTGTGTCTCTTGTACCTTCACAGTATTCAGCAGCAGAGAAGTGAGACGTAGAGCTCATCTAAACAGCAGAGGTTATGCTCAGTATGGATGTCTGCAGGGGAGTAAACACCACTGGAGCGCAAGTGAATATTTTGCATGAGAGGATATTAATTATTCATGCCTACTTCATTGTGTATGATGATGTGTCAGGATGTTTGCCAATAAACAACAATATTCCTTGTAGGATTGATCCAATATGAAAAGTTGTTGAGCTAGTTCCTCTCGGTGTGAAAAAGTCTGACGAATGCAGTATGTGGGAGAGCTGGCACTAGTACTTATTTATGGAAATATCAATATTGTATCATAACACCGTATCCTCTCCTCTTAGTATAAACAATACAATCAAAAGGGTACTTTAAATCTGGACTGTGCGAATGGCATTAATATGAGGATTAAAGACGATGTGAAACCACTGCATACAAAGCTGTGTAATCAAATCGATTTGAGGCAGGAATGTAAACTGGGTCAGTGTGGTGCTGGGATTTTCTGGATTGGCAGAAAAGTACACACCAAAGAAAACACAAAAATACCCTCCACCTTGTTCTAAAGTGTTTATTCTACTCAAACATAGTACTAACTAAGTGTGGCGAGCCCCACTGAAACTGTTCGTCATTGGCTCTTAGTGCAGAGTGATAAGCCTAGTGTGTCTGCGGGGGGATTTCTGCTCTCTTTCATGGTAGCAGGGCCCCCGCCACTGTCTCCCTGTGATGCCCCAGGGAATACATCACCACATGGGCAGGACAGCAGGCCGGCATGGGCGTTATAATTGCCATCTCCTCCTAGTACACACTGTGCACTGTGGAGCACGGTGATTAAATCAAAAAACTCTTCTGCATCCCAGCTCTTTACCTTGCAGGCAAAACAGCAGGCTCCTCTGGGATGGGGTCATCATGCTCCCCTCTGTGTTCTGTGATCTCTATGAAAAAAAAAAAAGTGGGGGGGGGGCTGCAGTCTGCTCACTATCATAGTGTGTATCATGGGAGAGAAACAGCACAATGAATTTAAAGGGCGTTAAAATCTAGATTCGTGTAAAGTTTTCTGCAACAAACACACATTCAATACCAAAATGTTGGATAAATATTTGAATGAGTGAAAACTAAGAGCTGAGGGTGGAACAATTTCACGCTGTTCAATAACACAACTCTTTTCAGTATGATTAACATTTCTATTAGCTGCTTCCTTTTCCGTTCCTGATTAAACACAGCCAGTTTGAGCTCATCCTCAGTCATTAGCATCCTGATTTAAATGTGTCTGTGATCATTAAAAAAATGATAATTCACCTGAAGCAATAAAGAAAATTAGATCAAGGTTTTACACAGAGTTATCGTCCTTGGACAACCTGCACATACACACATAACAGACCATTATCACTTGGGTTAATGGCTTTGTTAATTTGGAGACATTAACAACTGCTCAGCTGTCCCCAATGAATGTGTCATACAATGCAGGTCTTGTATTGTTAAATGGGTTGGTAAGTAGATTGATTCTTTAGCTGCAAAGCGCAGCAGTGATGTAGGCAAGCAGGTTAATTAAACATTTACACACAAACACCCAACAATCTATTGTACTTCTCTAATTTATGACATCAATATGCACTTTCATCAGGATTTTTCGAGAGAGGCATATGTTTGCTTGCTCCATCCTAATTGGCACGGAGCCGGCTTTTCCGCACTGCTGCTTTTGAGGGGTGAGTGGGACTGTTGTGCTCTCTACACTCACCAATAATAGGGACATAGCAGTCCCTCCACTGTGCACGGAGACACTCAGGTAAAGATTTAAGCACCTGCACCCACACCTCCACCTCCAGATCCTTTCATCTTCTGCACCAAACACACAAGATTCCTAATCAGATCTCTCTATACTGCCTCCACCCCTGAACTCTCTATAGCATAAACACAAGTGCAAGTTTACACATTTGTACACAAAATACACACACAGTCCACCACAGAGACCTCCTCACAAGGCTCTGATGAACAAATGTAGAAGTGAGTGCCACACCTCCTCCAAAGAGAAATTTCTTTTTTCCTTCTTAAATTGAAAACTCTTGGGGTCACTAGCACAGGAAAAGTTCTTGCTTTTTGTTATTTTCGAAGAATTTCTACGTTTGCGAGTGCAAAGTGGGATTTGGGCCAGAGGCGTTGGTTGTTTCCATCTTTCATGTATCCTCTGCTGACAGAAACCGAGCTGACAGGAAGGCAACAAGGGAACAATCAATCACCTTTCTTTTCAACTTTCTTTTTGGCCCACATGTGTTTCGATTAATTTGTTGACGCTGGTGCAAAGTAAAAAGGCTTCTTTTAGTGGTTGTCTAAGTAACGATGCATAACACTCCCGCACTACAGCAACAGTGAGCTATGATGAATTTCAATCATTACTCCATATGCCAAGCCTCATTAGCTACGGATGTGTTTGCTTACAGCTTTGCCTAAATACCTCAAGTACTAGATGCATGTTGTTTTTCTCTCCCCTTTTAAGTTCTCTTCCTCACTTATTCACGCACAAACACACACACACACACACACACAAACAGACACACACACACACATACACAGACATACATACACAGAAAAGTCTTTAATACACTTGCCAACCGTGAGCCAAGGATAAGATTCCTTGAGGGCGATGTGTATCCACAACAGTGTCTCCCCCTCAGACATGTGGCATGGGTAAACAACACAGTTAAGCCTAAAACAATGTGTGTCCCCAATGACTGCAATTATTTATGAAATCAAACACATTTCGGCACTTCGCCAAGTGGGACAGCTCTCCAGATCACTCAACAAATCATCTCTCTTTACTGCTCATAATAATCTTGTAGTGCAATAAGTATCATTTTTCTTTTATCTTGACCATCACAATGACAGTAATCAATATGCCCATCCTTTGCTGACATGGAAGATAACCATGTCTTTACAGCATTCAAACCAAATTGAACATGTGTAAACCATGCTGCCTTGAGGCAGCCTGGTGATCGCTGGTGACTTACTCTGCTGCAGTGGCTAAATTATTCAACCAGAGGTGCTGCTGCCACAGACGGGAGGAGCAGCGCATTGTGAGAAATGCCAGTGTCAGGACAGAATGCGTGCCCTCGGGGCATTGGCCTCCAGTAGGCAGCTGCTGCAGATGGTGTGCTCACTTTGTCATCCACTTGCTCAACAGTGCTTGTGAAGAGCAATTAACTAACAGCACAGGTACACACACGGACAAGTTAATTTCATTTTCAAAAGGAAAATTAGGGAGTTGGAGTGAGAGGTGAGGTCACTTATCACAGGGGCGCCTCTTTGTCGTACACTCTCTGGACTTTAAAGAGGCTTAGTGCTTTTAATCAGTCAACTCTCTGCACCTTTGACCAGTCACATAGACACAGGTGCCGACAAGCTACTGTCAGACAAGAACTTTCCTCAGTGTTAAGGTTGCTGACCTTCGTCTTATCAGTGTTTCTGTTTAGCTGCGTGATTTTGTGTGTTCACACACAGCCATTTACCAGAACCCTTTATGACAAATAGTTTTCTATGATGCTAGATATTTCTGAAATTGGCCCTTGGGAAAGAAGCTTGTATATTTCATTTCATTTGTACTTGATAATATGTTATGAGGCCAAGCCTAATTTTGAATCCCGCTACCAGAGACAACGCAAACGCAAAAATTATTTTGTAATAAATAATTCGTAAATAGATATTATGATATGTATTGCTATTTTACCAAACAATTATTCAAAGGAAGGAAGAGCAGTTCATGTGACATAGCATGAATTCCTGTGGACCAACACAGTGAAGCGATACCCTACATTTCCCGTGCATGGATTCTAAGTCCATAAATCACAAGCTGAAGATAAATATGGGAGGGCGACTAAATTAAATGGTACTTAGCCTTGTGAAGTGCACTGTAATAGATCTAAGGAGGAGGTTTAGAGAAACAAGGAGGTGTGCATCCTCCCTTCTCCAGCCAGCGGTTGTAACCCGCAATGATCTCCCTAAACACAGAGGAAACTAAAACTCATAACAAGACTAGAAACAGATCTCATTAGCTGCCTGCATACCTCGCCCATCATTTCACTGTGTCCTCCATGGGAATATAGGAAGAGGCCTTTGCCTGCTCTGTCCCTGAGCTCTTGTCAGAATCTTCTTAATTATGATTAATTACATAGCCATAAAGATTTTCTCCACCAAGTATACAAATAACAGAGCGCTCTCACTAAACACTACATTATTCATTAATTATAGGGCTGTTTGCTGCAAAATACAATTTCTGCTGAGAATGTATTGCATGTCACAAGAACAATGTTTTTCATATTTTCACAACGACTTGAAAAACATATCCATTTCTTAGCAAAGTATGCCCTAGCTCCAGGCTTCTCTGCATATTGGAGGTTTTCCCTCTGTGGTTCCGATTGTTATGGATGCTGTTTATGGTGCTGCTATGACAAGTGTGAAGGGCAGGCATGGTGAAAGATGTATCGCTCCCTTATCTGCTCCGCGTCTGAATGCGTTATAGGATTGTAAATGACCCTATATCATGACAGAGTCTCACAACAAGCAAAACCTCTTTTTTCCCCCTATTTTATTCTCTATAATAACTTTTTGACACAAAGTGACAAATACTAGTATACTTGGGAGCCTAAATGTCTTGTAAATTCATTGAATTTGTTGTTGTAAAACACTTCTTATGAGATCGAATTAGTTTTTGTTGTGCCACAATTCCCACTCATGATAGAAGTTTTTCATAAGTTTGTAGAAAGTCGTGGAACAAAAACAGCTAACTGTGAGTAAAGTAGCAAGAATGAGTGACAAGAGGCAGACTAATGATAAGGTTTATAAGTTTTGATGGTTTTTATGGCCTTCTTGTGGAGCTGAAGCACATCACTGAGATATGCTCTTGAGGTGCACAGAGAACAATGTGCCTTTGAGACACACACTCGCTGCACTGAGGCAGCCTCATCCTTCCGCCTCTTGCTGCACATGCTTTATAGCCGACAATAAACCATTTTAGTGCAAAATAAATTGGGATCGTATTGAAATGCTGGCGCTATATATGTCATTGAAGACATACAGTTATTTTTTAGCAAAGCTGGAGCATAGTTTATCGTCATGTGAGTGCCGCGACGGGTCTGTTCCACATCATTGGCTTTCCTTGCTTAGTTAGATTGTGAAGGTCAAAGTTCTCAAGCCTTTTATGGCTGTTTAACTTTGGAGAATTATCACATGAGCAGGACTTGGCTGATAAATGCTGCACAGTTCCACCTCAGGATAGTTACAAACAAATCCTGCTTTTTAGGTAAAAAAACTAAAGCCAGTATTTGGACCAAATTTTTAATGTGGATACAGTGGCCTGACCTGACATTTGGCCCAAAAAATTATGCATTAAATTTGTATAATAGTGAAACGTAATTAACCACATGTCTGTTATTCTGTTGGTTAGTTATTATGTCTTATGGGGATAAACTGATGAGCAAGGCCACACAGATATCACTTTAATTTCTTCTAGTTTCTTTGAATCATTTAACTAAAGTTCTAACAATCCTAACATTATAAAAAATGATTTTGAATTCTCTATAATGTCTACCAAACCCATCTCATCCAATTTATTTGTGTTGATTGTGTCAGATAAATATCTCCGTCAACATTTCCTCGTACAAAGCTTTGATTAACAGCACAGTTGAATACTTACATCGTGTGGTACAACTACTTGGCTGTAATTGCTTTGTTGAGTTTTAAAACTTTGCAAATATAATTAACGCCCCAGTCAATGAAAGTGGCATTAGCACGCTGTACACTGAGCATATTACCACATGAAAGATTTTAAAAGTTTTCTGAATGAAAGCTCGAGGGTAGAAACCTTCTCCCCCCAGAAACGACAAGGTGACATTTTATTTCCAACTGCTAATTGATGTTCTGCTGATTAAGGCATATTTTAAGCCGAGGACCAGGGGGCTCTATTTCTATAAGCTATCAGTTTCCAGGCATGGATTGCAGCAGAATTACAAGACCTCAGATCTTCTTTCTCTATTGCATCAGAGAATCCAGCTTGTTCGGGTAAGGCTGCAGATAAAAGTGAAAGAACAGAAAAGTATAATTAGTTTTAAAGCATACTGTAATTCCAGTATTGTGTGAAAGTCTGGATATGGATTCTGAGTGACAGTTTTAGTACTTTGGTACAGACTCATATTTGTATTGTAGTACTTTATTGTGTAAACTGGTAGCAAAGTGTACAGTGTTTGTAGTATATTAAATAGACTGCATGCCATTGTATTACACTTAATGATATTAGCTCACTTATAAACAACCCATGTCATTAATCACGACATTGTATTTGTTAGAGCAAAGCAGACTAATAATTCAGATCTGGAGCATAACTTATTTATGGAAGTGTACAATTGATAAAATGCCAGGAAGGAGTAATCTTGTAAAGCACCTCTTACAAAAACCTCTTTGTCAGAATAATCAACACATTCTGCATAATTTACATTACTTACTTAGATGCATGTAGAGCCTGAGCTTAAAGTAAAGAAGTTTGTTTTTTCATGTTTGTGCCTATTAGCCACAAATTAATTAATCTACCATCCAAAACTCAGTTAAGCCACAAGCTATATTAATACATTGCCCATTTCCCAGAATGCAGAGGAAGTACCGCAGAAGCACTATTATTTTCACAAACATAATCATATTTTGTATGTTTTTTGTTTTGTTTTTTACAGTAGTTGAACCCACAAAAATTTCCAGAGCTTATGTTGTGCTGAAATCAGAAGCGATCTGGGTTGTTTGGGTGAAGGAGTCAAACCTGAGCAGGGAGATACTTTAAGTTCATGCAGGCTAATTTCTTTTCTGCCACTAGGGGGAGAAGTGCTCCTCACAGGTTTCACTATGGAGAGCAATAACATGCAGCTATAAAGTACTGATGAGGAGGCTCAGTGAATACTTATGAAGAGTCCTGCATTAGATTCACTCTCACAACCTTGGTTATCTTATTCAAAATGCCCTCACTCCGCTTTATAGCCCATATATAATGACACATCCTGAGCACCAAATCATACAATTACCCATGTCTCAAACTTGAGTGTTCATTCACCTCGGGTTCCTTCAGCCTTTCAGATTCCTCTATCCATTATTGGTGTGAAAAACTTCAGCGCCTCCATTTAATATTGTTTGTTTTGTTGTTTGTCAACACAACGGAGGAGATGTGCTTTTCTAAAGCTCAGTGTTAAAGAGGCACCCCAAAAGAAGAATACACACAGTGTTGCCATGGAGCCCATTGATGTGCAAATGTTTCCATTTAAATATTTTTAAGAGGATCAGCTCAGATTACGCCAAAGTTTGACAGAGATAATTCGATGGCTTGTGTAGCAGCTTTGTCTGTGGAGACCATCATTCAAGGCACGTCAGACCACCTTCACAAGCCACATAGCCTTTTTAATGAAGTTTACACTGAAAAATAGGCCAAAGCTACTACATTTTCTTCATGCCAAGCCATATCAAGGAGATCTTTTCCGAACTTACTGAATATTGCTGTTTTTAAAGTTATTATTTTTGTTGATGGAGCACTGCAAAGCTTGACAAAGACTTCTTACTTAAAGAAACTGATTGTGTTAACATGTGCTCTTACTTCACTTAACAAAGCTGCGAAACAAATGCCAGCAAGCTGGTATAGTAGCATCCAGCGGATATATTTGCTCTTTTTCTTGCATTATAGATAAATGCACCATGGAGACCCCCCAGTATTTGGGACAAGGGAGAAAAGCTTAAATATTTATGCCTAAGCCTCTGGAGGCCTGCTATTAGTAGTAAAATGTTTTACTTTCTGGGCCTGTCACTCTGCTCTGGCTCCCATTAACAACAAGGCTGACAGGGACCTCTGGGTCAAACACTTTGAGGCAACAAAAGACCCAGATGAAATCCCTCAGTGAGACCCAAATTACTTCTGTGTCATTGCTGAACAATATTTTCTCCCCAAAGCATTCCTCCTTCTGTTAACGCCATGACCCCTTCGACTGCATATGGAAAGGATTGTTTGTCTATAACACTGGGGGATGGAGCTGAGGAGAAGTTCATGGACAATGTTCCTGGCTGTGTTAGCCCCCCACAAGCAGCCAACCTCCCCTCCCTTTGTTTTGTTGTGCTTTGTGAAAAAACTTGATAAAAACAGGTTGTAAATGGAGATGGGCAGTTGGAAATGAACATGTTGGGGTGGAGCAGTGAAGCGGGAAATCCAAATATACAAGACCTCAAAGAAAACTGGCAAAAGGAGAAGGATAAGCCCCACGGATGGTGTGCATGATGCATTGAAATACGAACAACGGAAGGAAATGAGGAAACTGTCCGATGATTTAACACCAAAAGTTGGGATTTCTAACTTAGTTATGCATCTTATGCAAAGAATTATATTTTTTCCTTAAATTTCAGCTTAGTAACAGTATGTCTAAACATGTCTGATTCATTTTATTGATTACTTTATAAAATCAGGTGCTTGCTTTGTCTTTTGCTGCCTTTGCACATCCCGTGTTGAAAAATGAAAGCACAAAGTCTAGATTCAATATTTGAGTTGCCTCTGTTTGTTATGAACTTAACTATTAACAAGATTTAATAAAGTATACTTAAAGCTTTGAAATACTTAAGGATATATCAGCACACAATAGACATTATCCTGAAAGAAAGATTGACAGTTGGAGTTTACTTTGAGAAAGCTATAGAGTAATGTTAAGAGGGGCACAATTGGATGAGCTACAAACAGTATCAGAAAGGCTTGGAATGGAATGAGCAGGCAGGGGGACGCTTCAAATCCCCTCTCAACCCTAAGTGGGTGGTCCTTTCACTGTGGTAACTGTGCAGTCGCCAGGCATTCGCACGGAGGTTTTGAGGAGCACTGGCTCTCCAGACGCAACATTCACCATCCCAGGCCCATACATCCACTGAATTAGATTCATGCTACACTGACTTTATTTAAGCTCAGAGTCCTGGCAGTGGCAGCATTAAATGACAGCCAGTTCTCGGGGCCTTTTCTCTGGATTAAAGGATGATTCAAGAGAGGAAGGCAGAATGGCTTAAGAAAGAATTCATTCAAGGAGAAAGAAGTCCATAGTTTATCTGAAAAAAGTAACTGAGATCTGCAGAGGTTGCCAAAGTGTATTGAACACAGTGGACATGTGTGAAGATTCACAGAGGGATATGCTATTGCCCCTTTGCTTCTCTCAACCACTTCTAGAGGACACACACACACACACACACACACACACACACACACACACACACACACACACACACACACACACCTGTCTTTTCTACTTTAAAGTGTATAGAAGCTCACTCATACATTAAGCAATCCAAAATAAAATACTAATGGCGCACCAGGCATAAGAGCTAAAACATATATATAATAAAAATAATAATAAATAATATAAATGTATTGTATAAATGTATAATATAAATGTATTGATTGGATCACATTTCTAATCAGTTTAATATTATTAAACACACCCAAATAGTTTATCATTTACAAATGTTTAAAAACATTCTGGCTTAATAATAAAAGAAAACTTAAACAAAATAAAAGTAGTTTTTGACATGGTTTACTGCCTTATGAATTGACAAATATTATAAATAATTATAAGTGCATATTGCATTGCATTATTTTTTTTTTAATACAAACATTATTTTTGATCGTTTCAAGACCTCTTTCTCTCAAGTAACAAATATTTGAGTCCACCCAGACCTGGGAATGAAAAGCAGCAAGCCTCCAAGCCAAGCACATGAGAACTGTTTAAGTTGGCCCCACAAGTCATACATTTCAATGATTTCAAAGAGGTCTCCAATTAAAAGCTACAAACATGTCTTTGGAATGCGAACTAACACAATTTAAAGTGCTTCATGAGTGTATTAGAGGAATAAGTTGTGAATTAGCACTTTGAATACACAAGGCTGTTTTCATTCCCAAACCCTTTCACTCATTCAAGAAGCAGAGGGAAAGGGGTCTTTTTGAAGTCAGCCGGTTCTCTTTTCTTTTTTTTCTCTCTCTAAGCAAAAGAAGATTGAGTCAGCCTAATCTTCTTCTTGTACATTTGAATGTCTTCTCCAAAGAGCTCATCCTGGCTGCTTGATAAAGGCCCAGGTGCAGAGACAGTGGCTGTGCCTAACTTCATCTCTGTGGGGGCTGTAAATCACGGAGGGAAGCCCACCCTTTGAAGATACAAGCATGCTTTCCCTGCTGATTTGTGGCCAGAAGGGCAAGCCCTTTTCCAGCCCTGGACAATGCTCTCGCCAAACCAGAGCGGGTGTCGGAAGGAGAAAGACTCATAACTTGCTGCTATGCTTGAGGGCTCTTAATCAAGCTACATAACACACACTCCATGCAGTAAGAAGCAGGGCTCCTGACTGTCAAAGGTCAAGTGGAAGTAGACTGGTGACACGATGGGGATTTAGGCACCAGCGGAAAATTATATCCACGCAACGAGTTCCTCTCATAAGTTACATCAATAATAGACTATAAAGTTTCAAAAACAGATGTGGAGTACTACTGACTTCCAGCTAAATTAGGTTTTTGGACATGTCAAACATGTGTCATTACTAGCATTTTTGAAGTCATGAAAGAGTGAAATACAAGACAAAGCTGTGAATCTTGCACGACCTTTACACTTTACACTCACTTAACATGGGAATCATAAATAAGACTTCTAATTCATTCGCTGCTGCGGGGCCCAGACACATTGTCAATCACTCTGCCTTTAGGAATTTTTCAAAATGTTTATCATCTAACTGGGGCCCTGGTGGTTCAGTGGTAAGGCATTGGGCTGGGATACAGAAGGCAACGGGTTCAAATCCCACCCAGCCAGGTGTGGTGCCGCCCAGCCACCAAAGGCGACCGAGATAAAAATGGGAGGGTTGTGTCAGGAAAAGAATCCGGTGTAAAAACTCATGCCAAATCAACGTGAGGAGCACATTCCACTGTGGCGACCCCTGAAGGGACGAGCCAAAAGCCATTGATCGTTTTGTTAATTATCTAACTGGTTTGAGTAAACACTGAAAGAACTAGCTGTCATGTAGGGACTGCGTACACGTTGCAAAATCCAATCCAATCCGTACAGTCATCTAAAATACAATATAAACCACGTATGTGATACCAAGTCATGTGAAAAAAAGATTTTTACTTTGTTCTCATCCAGCTGTTTAGGTTTTACAACAAAGCCAAAGCAAGTAATCCATGACTCACACCAATGCACACACTGGTCCCGACTTTTCATTTGTCCACTACAGTGCCAATGATGCCAAAGAAAAGAAATTAGCCAACCGTTACATGCTCCCTTTGACAGAGTCATTAAGGTGAACATTGTGGGGCTAATGCAGAGCCCTGCGAAGCTCACTGTGACACACAGACTTGCATTCCTCTGTTTGTTATTTAGATCCTTATTTACACTTGTTGTCAGAGACAAGCTGGAAGCACAGCAGTGGCTTCCTCCATGGGCTGGATAACAATGAGCTGTGGGGAGCAGCCCAGCGAGGCATTTAGCCCAGCCCTGCCTGTCTCAAGACTGCTTGTGAATCAGAGACTTTCACTCCCCACACACCAAGCTTTCCCTTCCCTTTCCTTTTGCCCTCTGTCTAAGAGACCCCAGTTTGAACTGAGCCTGACACCTTCTGATTTTCTATCCTTGAAATCATTCCACAATCTGAGATATAGTGTCCAAAGCATGGTTGGTCAACAATAACTCAAAGTTAGTCATTCTTCTCATCTGCTCTAGTTTGCAGTTCGCAACAAAGAAGCATGGAGGCACCAAGCAAGTGGTGTTCATTTGTGGTTCTTAAAGTGCTGCCCTTGCTCTTTCATCACATTTCATCATTCTGTGTGTTTGCTAATGAATGTAATGGCCCAAAAAAAGTAGGAGAGGAACATCACTTTTTCTGTGCATCATCACAAAATCTGCCACACACACTGGGGCTTCTTCACACACACAAATTTAGGAAACAACTCCTTCTAAAGATGAACTCTTTGGTAAACCAAGACCTTGTCAAGTTGACTCTATGTTTTGCACAATCCTAGACAGTCTTTTGCAGGTTATTTTTGTCATTTTAATTTTCTGAAAAAATAATCAACAAAGGAAAATAATTATCGCTAGGGGACCCGTGGAACCTTGAAAGCTTGTTTAATGGTGGTGCATTACATCATTCCCAAAGACCCCCATTTCCCAGGTGTATTGTGAGCTCCTATCATCATTGCAATTTGGATTAATGAAGCGTGCAACTTGTGATAGAAGTGCACAAAAATCACAGTTTAAAGGTGGTGTTATCTGAGCCTTGTATGGGTGCAAGCACCTATTGTAACCTTTTTGTTTGGCGGCTTCCTGAGAAGACAAGCAGTGTTTTTGGAGCTATCAGCAGCTGTGTGCTAGGTGCCTCTGATCCGGGCAGCTATTGACTTCCTGAGATTTGAATTAATTACTTGCTTCACAAGAGAAACTGCATTGCAGTGGAACCCCCTAAGAAGTCCACTCATTCTTAGGAAACTGCCCCATGGACTTGCAGATGGTTTCACTGAGATGTGCTTTCCCATAGAGAACAATTACACAAGGGATTGTGGTGCTGGCATAAACCTGGAGCACACAGTCTCCATTCTGAACATTTCAAAACAGCCATAGGGGAGGTTTGTGACTTAACATAAATTAGACCACCAGGGAATGGGGAGATCTGAAGTGGCGGAAGGGCAATATTGCAGATAAATGCAGTGTGCTGAGAGATTCTGTGCCACAGAAGAAACAAAAAATTACACAGTGATACAGTGCAATCAGATAATAACAACATTCATGCCCTTTAAATGTTGACAAACTTGATCATTGTGACCTTCACTGCAAATATGTCCTGATACTATTCTGGTTTAGTCAATTTCTCTGGGAGTGTTTTAAATCCAGGAAAGAAACAATGATGAGAGGAACTCATGACATAAAGAAACAATTACAGCTGATACTTTTGGGGTCTGTGTGTTGGTCTGAGAGGGCTTAAGTTGGTGCAGCGTTTGTATTCTGTTTAATTTCAATTGGCTCAAGGCCTTGTGTTTGGTCTTGTTAGTGTCAGCGGCTGCGTTTCCCAGTGAAGAGTACACTTAGCTGTGATGAAGCATCCCGGAACGCAGAGGTTACCACTGGCTGCTAATTAACCTCACATTGTGTTTGCTAACAAAGAAACAAAGGAACAAAGTGGAATTTCAATGCAGGAGATTATCATAATCACAATGAACATAGTGCAGGATCATGCACTTAATAGGGATTTTCACACTGGCCATGACAACATGAGATTAGATCAAAGCCAGATGAAGTTACATTAACAAAACAATAGACCCTTGTTATGCAATAACAAGCAGCCATCTGGGCCTTCTCTGGGACAGGAAAAGACTCCAAGTGCACAGCTCCTGCAGAATGATGTGTCCTCCTCAGCAACTTCTGCAAGATTGGATTTGATTGTGAGAACTTTATTGCAGCTTTGTTGTGTCAGAGAGGAGATCGCGTACTTCCTCAAACACATTCAGACAAAAGAGGAAATGGACTGTGTGTTCTTCACTGGTTTTTGTTGCCGCTGTCTCTGTCCCACTTGCTGCATGGCAATTACTGCCGACTTCCTATGCAGCACTGAGCCTGGGCCACAGAGGCCGCCCTGACCCTGTGGTATCCAGAGGGGAGAGATGGGAACTGTCAAAACTCACACCTCTCCCCTGCTCCCGTGGGGACTGCTCCTCCAGCTGCGGCCCCACGGGGCTCGCTGCACACTCCTGCTAATCAGCTCCATCTCATCTCTTTAAGGAACTGGCCCCAAGTGGATGGGGGCCCTTTTCTCACCTCTGCTACCTAATGCACCTTTGAAGTCATGAGTAAGTGTTAGTTTATGGCTAGAGGAGGTATGATAAGATCCCAAGGAAATGTGATAAATTAGCTTTTCATCCCACATTTTAAAGGGGAAATAGCTAGCTGCTAAAATCCACAGAATCTGTTATTGGTCTAACACCTAAAAGCTAAAGCACTTGAGAACCAATAACATTGTAGTGTCAAATCTGTTAAGTACCTTGATTAAAGCAGCTTGTTTGTACGAGCACTTGGCTGGCTTCCCACACTCCGCTTCTGTGTGAACAGGCATTTGGTCAAACTCTGGCTGCAGGACTTCTTTGAAATAAAAAAAAATTATAAATATAATTATCTAATATGCTGCAAGTGCAACAGCTTCACTAGACTAGACAAGCTGGGACAGAGCAGACACATTTGGCTCCCAGAACACACCCTTCATAGGCATGTCAAATTAAACACTGGGGAACAACAATACAGACTTATGTGCAGTTCAAGCAATCGAATGAAACATCTTCCCCATTGTCCACTCTGACACAGCAAAAGGAAAACAATGCCCTGCTGATTTTAACCGTCTGTTGATCCCACTTTAATGATGAAATTAAGGAGTAAATGTGAGTCAGTGTTGGAGTCAGATGTCAGATGCTGTGACTGGAGGTAGAGGCTGACAGGACTGGAGCCTGAAGTTTGATGAACGATTTTCTGCTGGTAGTTTTTCTCACCTTGTCTCAACATGTCAAGAACACAATCCAGAGCCAATAGCAGGAGATTCAGAGATGGTGGAAGTGTTGCATATTGTTCAAAACAGAAAATATATCAGAGACCGTCCCTGCATTTTGACATCAGTGTCCCACTATATGTATTGTTCAAGTAATGCCATTTTATTGAAAATCAGCATTTAAAAATATACCTCTAATGACTTCACAGCCTGTGCTCACAAGGGGGACTTGTAGGAGGGAAAGTGTGAAAAACATCAGGAAGAGCAAAAGAGGGAGAGTTAATCCTTGTAAAATGTTTTTTCCACAAAAACAAGACACTTGAAAAAACGTTTGCGGTTCCTTCTCATGAAATTCTCAGGTAAGAAAATCTTGTTCGGCAGCTGATAGTATCAGAGTGGAAACTCATTTATTTGCACCTCACACCCTGTCTGTGACAATATGCATCCTTATCTTGAATGACAATTATCGTCCCATTCCCTCCAACATTCAGTTCTTCTGTACTGTCCCTGCACGTTTCTTAAAAATAGAATTTCAGAGATTTTTCATAAGTTGGAAAATGAGCTGAGAACCTATAAATATGTCACATTAGAACAATGTTTGTCACCCGTCATAAGATGGAATCTGCTGTTGCTAACATCCATGTAACCACTGGCTGCTGCAGCTCAGTGGAATTTTGCCGCTGCCACCCGCTGACATAATTTGTTTCACAGTCACCACCCAGCAGCATGAATCAGATGTTGACACTCTAATTTCATGCACACATGGGTGTTTGGCTGAGCCAGCCGTGAATGCTGTTGCATTCGCCCGCTTCTCCCTCCAGCTGCCCACTATACCTGCCCTTTGCCCTCTGACAGGCATGTTTAACCTGGGAGACGCACATTATGACTGATGATTTAACCATATAGGCTTGCAATGATGGTGTGCACTGTGAAGATTCACCTGTAAAATATCATCCCCGAACTGGGTAACCCTTAGAAAACTACATGATCACCAGTAAAATGTAATAACAGTTACTAAATTTGTATTAACTGAACATTAGAATATTACTTTCTTAAGGCTAACAGCTGCTTAGTCTCCACCCGTCAAGAGATCACCATGTTGCTCTATTCACCACTAAAATAAATCTGTTTACCATGGTTCACAGCGCCATCTGAAAATATTTGTTTTACTTTGTTGTTTTAGTACATATAAAAAACTGCATGTTCTTGCAAGAAATAATAAAATATAGCCAGTAGCCATGTAGTGAAATGTCAAAAGCTTGTCAAGGATTGACACATTTGCAAAACATAATTAATGCAACTTTTGTCTATCGCTGATTATCTCGCTCCTTCCACCAGCACTGACTGTCTGCTGGCGGAGGGAGGATGAGTTACCTTCCTGTCCATGTCCTCATTCTGTCAGCTCAAAGATCCGACATAAACTGTTTTCAGCATAGCTGACCAGCAGGATAACAGTATGTTTCAAAAAAAAAATGTAGAAACTAAGGGCAATTCCCAATATTTCTTTCCATAGCAAATCTGACAGCTTCTTTTATGAACAACCATAAATATACAAGATAAACGCATAAACAAATAAGTTGTTTGCATGCTGATAACGGCTGGGGGTTTTATGAAACACTTGCTTCCTCTTGACAAATATCCAAACAATAAACACACAGTAAATAACAGCACCCTGTCCGTATCAGTTGCCTACTTGGGGTTAAGTTGAGTTTATTGCAGAGGCCACTGCCTGCATGCATTAAGCAAATCATAAATTATACATGCTAATTACCTTGGGCCTCCACTTTAATGAATTATTTTAATTAAACTACAACACTGAGGTTTTGCATGTGGTCTATATTTCATCCCCTGCCTGAGATGACCTTCTTCTTTGTCTAAGTGGAACATTGTTGAGAGAACAAGGACAATACAAATTTATCTTAAACAACCAGGTTCATTTTGATGCTACGCATATGTACAAATTATAGTCTGTATATATTAGAGTAGTAACAACAGGTTTTGTTAGTATTGGGGAAATATTCAGAAATGAGCAGGAAAACTCTGGGATCTTGTTTGCAGTTAAAACGTGTCATGCAAGAATCTGTCCTCTTTAATGGTTTTAAACACTTTATTTCAAGTGTTAGGTGTCAGTGGTGAGTTTTCCATGTACTGTAATTTGCTGTCCTGTCTCCCACTTGTAACTTGTAATTAGTTTTCATGCAAGAGATTTCATACTTTGACATGGAATTACATTCATTTAATCATTTATTCAGAGAAATCAGGTTTTATTTGTACATTAAACATAATTATAAGAGAATGTAGAATGTTGTTTTTAAATGATGCTACTTAAATATTACATTTCTGCATTGAGGAGGCACACAGGTCATCAAATGAAAACATTTCGTTATTTTTACATTTGCTATTCAGAGATGAATTTACAAGGAATCACTTCTATTCGTTTTTTTGAAACACGTATCTGTAAATTGCTTATAAAAGTGTAATACATAGACAAAGTTATTTACACTGGATTCTCAATAAATAGGGAAAAAATTAACAAGTATAAATGTGTAGTAAATATTTTTTGTCAGTATATGTTGTTGCATTTTTAAAACCTGTGTGACACAGGAGTTAGTGGATTTAATTGTTTTAATTTGTTTTAAATTTTAAAAGTTCCACATATCTGAAAATGTGGCTGTAATACGACGAGCCATGAAAAAATAAATCTAAATCCAAAATTAAAGCTTGTAATCTGGCGTTGCCGTTTTAATACATGTAATCATGCAGAGTCAGAATTAATGTTATACACACACACACACCAAATGAGGAGAAAAAAACTAACACTGTTGTACAAACAGTCCAGGGGGGAGGGGTGGATTTAAATTCCAAAAGGGTCTCGCAGCTCGTTTCCTAGTTCCCCAGTCAGCAATGTGTTTGTGAAAAATCAGTCTTTTTGTCTTGCTGAAAAAAAGGCTAAATCTACATTGGTGGCCCAGTCTAAGTTTGCTATTCTTTGCACTTTCAATTGAAGTGAATGAGAGAGAATGAAGTGGCCCGAGACCCTTTTATTTGATCTACTCGATTGCATAAAGTGACGGAATTCTAATGTATTTGTTTAATACCCCGAAATAGGCGGTTGCTTTCTATAGGAGGCATGTTCGCATTTAAATCCCTGAAAACAAATACCAAATATCTTAAAACGTATTTTAAGATTTTCTGAAAGTAACTCTATTTTAAAAAAACCTGTTGAATAAAGTCCCATCGAATGGGAAGCAAATAAAGTCGAAACAGTCAGGTGCACTCATTGCTCAATAAAAAAACTAAGAATCAAAATGACAGTTATTTAATTGCCCTTTGTGACATTTTAAGTCAAAAAATGTAACAATATTAATTCGGACATTGTGCAGCTTTTGTAAATGTTTGTTGTTGGGCTTAATTGTGTTTAGCCTACAGCTTAATGAATGAGCCCAGTTGTCTGCGCTGTGACCATGGCATCGCAACTCCATGCATCCTAATCGACTGCGCGATTCATTTCTCTCCCCACTGCTTCTCTGTGACTCCCACACTCTGAAATCATACAGGTCCGGGTAGAAGACAACTTAAATTACTATTATTACTGTCATTATTATTGTATTATATTATTAAATATTATTATTATCACACAACAATTTTAGATGAAATTCGATTTTAAAAAAAGAGTTTTCTGCTAGCTGAAAAAAGAATCTAATTTAATAGCGTAATAATAATAATAATAATAATAATAATAATAATAATAATAATAATAATAATAATAATAATAATAATCTTTGATATTAAATCTTCGGAAACATTTTTGATTGTTTACTTCATTTTTAATGAGAAAATATTTCGATGACCATTTTTTTTCCAATTCATTGCAGACTGTTTGCACACTTTTCCAGAGCACGCATGCTTGCAATAAAAATAAACAAAACCAAAACAACAACAATAACAGCAACAGTAACAACACAATTTTTTTTTTTGAATGCATGCCTTACCTAAAAAAAGTACAAATTTACAGCATCTGATACACATGGTCACCACAGCGTTTTAAATTAAATGCTTCACAGAACATCTTCTGGAAAATATATATCTAAAACATAAAACTAAAAAGTGCATTTTACAACATTTCAGTATCAGTTATTTGCAATATTCACATCTTGCATTTTGAGGACATCTCAAGATACTTTCCAACTTTAAAAAGATCTCATAACTCGGTTTGCTTTTGTTTTTGTTACAGGGTTGGCAAAAAAAAAAGTCTAAATCCTATTTGGTATACCCTTATTCATCATTTCAGTACTGAAAGCAAACAAAAACACAGAGCCATACTGACTCGCAGTTTCATTGACATTACAGTGGCCACACAGAAACGGCGCACACAGAAAGTTTTGCATTTTGATAAAACTCAACACCTGCCGCGGAATTTGCAGGCAGTTGAATCAGAAAGTGATGGTGCCCAACACAAACTTCCTCGGAATCCCCTCCGTGGCTCCACTTTCAACACACATTTCACAATAAACTGAAAAATAGAACTATCAAATAATTTATATTTCTCAAGAGCAATATTTCGCTGTGCGATTCTGTGCTGGACTTCTATGACACAACTTTAAAGCGACACATTCAACATATACACAAATAAATCGATATGCAACTGCAACTCGCCTTGACAGTTTCCGACGACAGGAAATATAAACTTTGGGTTTGGTAAAGGGGCCCGGGAGCCAGCCAGCAGTTCCTTTACTGGAAAATTTCAGCTGGTCAGTGCACAGCCACAGACTGCAGTGTGGAGGGGCTCGTCAGAGTCTCACTCGGGGTTGCAGGGCTGCTTTGGCTCGTCGCTGTCTGTGGGGACGTGGGGCTCAGAGACTGTGGAGAGTTTGATAGAAACGCGGGGATGTGTGGAGGTAGCGCCGAGAAACCGGGCATGGAGGTCGGGGTGGGCTTGATTGGCACGGGGATAGCCGGTAACGACTGTCCCCCGTGACACAGGGACTTTATGGGCACGCCATAGGCACTGTAGTCGCTGCTTGCCATGGAGATTGGGGCCGCTGTGTCAATCACGCTGGTGTTGTACATGTGGGGCCAGGCTGTCGTCAGCTGGTTGTGCAGCGGGTAGCCGGCGGACATGGACTGCATGGTGGAGAACGCCAGACTTCCGGGGACCTTGTACTCTCTGGCGATGATGTTCTCGATGGCAAACGGATGTTTGAAAGTCGATGTCTGAGACACGCCGAGGTTATACGTAGACATTTGCGGCAAGTGTGTGCCCGTAGCTGCCAGGGCGCTCAGTCTCAGTTTGGCTTGTTGCTGGAGGTAATGGGCAGCATCCGACTGCTTACTGGGGGCCAAATGATCAGACGCAGCCAAAACTTTGAACCTTTTGCGGCGCCTCAAGAAACTTCCATTCTCAAACATATCCCCGCAGTTGGGGTGTAGCGCCCAGAAACTGCCCTTACCTGGTTGATCTGGACGCCGGGGGATTTTGATAAAGCAGTCGTTGAATGACAGGTTGTGTCGCAGGGAGTTCTGCCACCGCTGAGTGTTTTCTCTATAATAAGGGAATCTATCCATGATGAACTTGTAAATTTCACTGAGCGGCAGCATCTTTTCCGGGCAGCTCTGGATCGCCATGGCAGTGAGGGAGATGTAAGAGTAAGGTGGCTTCTGGTCGCTGTACGTGTTTCTCCCCGGACGAGGCATCCTCGATATTTTCAGAGAAGCAATAAAAAAGTAGTTTCCCTTATTTCCTTAGCGAAAGCTCACAGCTTTTCATGAAAACAACCGTTGAGGAAACTTTCAGTCCGGGCAGAGCTGGAGTTGAGTCGTGCGTGAAACCGCCAGGTTGAGCGTCTGTGCAGTGTGCAGGCGGGCGGACGGTGCACATTTATGGAGGGACGGCTGCTGTGAGTCTTTCTTGCAAAGTAAGTCAGCTTGTCCCGCTAGCAAAGCTGAATGGACTTCATTTGGCGTCCTTGATCAGACGATCTAAGTGGATGCCTCCATGGCCTTCCTCTAACCATCTGATAGTTTTATGTAGTGACATGAGCAGAAAAGACCCCTGTAGAGGCGCTCCATTAATGTGCCACCTCTTTGCTATCACATGACAATTGCCATGGGAGGAGGGGGCTGGGAGGAAGGCATAATCTGGTTTCATTTACACCTATTTACATGGACACCTTGGGCCAATGGAAATCATTTCCATTTGAAGACAGAAAATGGGGTGAAAAGGCTCGGCAACCGGAATTGAACTGCGATGGCGCTCGGTGTGTGAAGGTATGCGCTGATACTTCTTCACCGGACTTTACAGTTATATAATGAAGTGTATAATCGATTTCGATTATGTTTTCAAGAAATTATTTTCTGTCAATATAGAATACTTTTTATCAGTTTGTGATGCTGTTAATGTATATGTGTATACTGTATGTGATCCAAACATGGAGTATTAAAATATTTGTTTGTGTAGTCGTGCGTGTAATAGGTAGTATTCAGAACAGATGTTTGTCTTAAACGTGTTTTGTTTTTAATTGTCACCGTGATTTGTTGTGACCAGTAATTATGTCGATAAAATGCATTTTCTAGTTTCTTGATACTCTCTAATTTTGTTTATGAAATGCACACCCATGACTAAACAATTTGCCCTGAGCAAGTTTGTTGATGAGCCGACTATTAGTTTCTCTCAGCTGATTGAGCCCAAAGCTGAGCACAGGAAGTAGACGATATGAAAACATCAACACAATGCAAACAATCCTGTTCAAACTGAAACTTCATGAGGCAGTCAGGTCTATTGTGTTTATGTAAAGGAGATTCCAAAGTACTTCAAACATGCAAATAAACCCTTGAGGATGGTGTGGTGAAAACTGTATAAAATATCCATAAGTCAATTATATGAATGTGAAAACCAAATGGGAAGCCTATTTTGAGCTATTGCTATTCAAGCTTTTGGCCAGGGCCACCTTTCCGCTTGGAGGGTTTGCAATGCCAAGGACCACACACACTCACACACAGATTTGCTCATAATTTATGCTAATTTCCCCCCATAAATCCACAATGCACCCCATCACCAGTCTGACGGATTACGAAAAGAATCGCATTGCGGGGGGACACCGAGCTATTTTCACCCAGAAACCAGGAGCGGGCTGAAGAACAGTGTCCTCCCAGTTGTTTGAGTAGTGTGAGACATAAATAAAGTAGTTTAAAAAAATAGGAAAAATTACAAATAAATGTGAGAAACATGCTATATTTTATAACTTTCCATACGAGGAAATATTAAAAAAACAAAACAATTTGAAAGCATTTCACCATTTCTTATTGAAAATTGGCTGGTCTAAAAGTTCCAGCTTGCAGTTTTTTTTTTAACTCTTGTCGAGTGGCTTTTAACACCTGTCGTTTGCCATTAATGTTCAGCTGAAAAGGTTTGGCAAAAAAGAAGTGGCACAGTCATCCCATCTCAAGCACGGCGGATAATGACCCACTGCCAAACACCTTCTGACATCCAGCCTATTCAGTCATTCAGTCAGTCATTAAAAGACGCATTAGCCCCGTATTATATCGCCAAGATTAATATGTCCCTGCACAAAGCAGTCAGAAAGGTCCGACACTGACTGAATTTCTTACGTGCAAAAGCCACCTTTGTGGAATATGACAAATATGAACCCTAAAAATGCACTGCAAACACCGAAGGGTGCAGGAAATCATTTGACTGCCACACAGTCAAACCCTATTCAGTGTGTTTGTTAATTTTACATTTTACCTCCTAAAATACATGTCCGTTTTTTTTTAAATTTGCTTTTGCTACAGTTTACTCTTCCAGTTGGCGCCTTGCAAGTTAACCTCCATCCATTAACCAGTCGCGTCAGAGAGCAGTGACAGCACACACACGCACACACGCACACGCACATACAAACAGACGGTGTGGCTTTTTGAGCTTCAGGGTTATGGGATATTGGTAGGCCCTTTGTCCCCGTCCAATGCACACACTGAAAATACCACCATGACTCTGAATCTGAATAGGGTTTTTTAGCTGCTCCCAAACTCCTGAGTTCAAGCAGCAGTAGATCAAGTCTGCACTATGTTTGGTCATTTGTAGAAACGCGAACAAAGGTTGGGATAAGCCAAATTGCATTGCACTTGTGAACCGTGCCTCAGTCTGAAGTATCTTTTATAGCAGGAGGGGACCAAGAACAATTTTGTGTGAGCTTTTAAAAAAAGAGGAGAGAAAACAAAGGGCACTTTCTGAAACATCTTAAAGTAGAGTAGTGAGGCGTGACATTCCCAGGGTGACGAGACACAAAGGCTGAGGTCATGGGGATGAAAAAGAGAATCAAACAGCCACTTTCACACGTCTGCCCTCCTCTGCTGCAGCCCCGAACACAATAGGAAACAAATGTTGTTAAAAGAGGATCGATGCCATTCATCCTAAAGCAGCGAATGATAGCCAAACAATATTGTCACACTGAATCGAGTTGAGATATGCTGCCACCCAGACCTACGGAAAGGGGTTAAAAAAAAACGTCTTTCAGGGAACGATTAAGAGAAACGTAAAGCTGAGGGTGATGCTCATTGCACGTGAAAACATTTATTCAAGGGATGAGCTCGTGGATGAAAAGGAAACAAATTAATAGAAATAACAGTTTTCATTTAATCCTTGATATTTGTCAATGATATTTTTCAATTGTAAGATTGCTGGACTTTTTTGGTGGTGAATATAAATTGTCCATCACTGGTAAAGACAACTTTACTTTCCCTGATGTCAGCACCCAGGTTGCTGACTGTGAGAACTCAGTCTTCAGGCAGTGCACCCCTATATTTATACCCATGAATGCACTAGAAAAATTTGAATTCTATCTAATTTGCCTATTTTTAACAACGAGCAAATTATCAGTGTCCAGTTTTCTCTTTGAGTTGTTTCTATTTTCGTCACACAGGTTCCCATTAGCTTTATGGGGATTTGTTACGTGCCTGGCCTCAGTGTGAGATGAAGCAGGTACAGTTTGTTGTCTACTGCAAACTGCGACTCTCCAACCCAACCAATAGGCCTGCGCTTCTAATTAAGTCCGTGGTGATTTCAGCCCCCAGAGATGTTTTACGGCGCAATTAAGGACGCGCTGATGATAAGGTATGAATATTCAGCAGAATGACAATTAATTGGCAGACAGAGGGCTCTCACAAAAAAACCTCCTCAATGGCAAATTTAGGGTACATGACGGGACACTCACGCTACTTGAAGGCCATCTTCACACCTTGGCCCCTCGAACATGAATGTTAGGCCAGAAAATGAAATCACTATGAAAACAAAATCCCTGGTGTTCGCGATTATCGGTGGCGATATCACGATATGATGAGTACAGTCTATTTATTGTTTATTTTATCCCGTAGCGGGATTAGAGTCCGCCTCACATCCCACTCCATTAGTTGTTTCTGGGGGGACATGCAGAGGGAGTACCTGGAAGAAGACCTCAGGGCATTTACAACATATGCTTGGATTACGCTTAATGGTCTAATTACATAAATTAGGCATTCATTATACGGCACATCATCTGTATCAGATATCTCAATTGAACAGAGGTGGGGACATCTGATTCAATTAGCTTGTGATACACTTTCATCCAATTAAACACGGAAATATGTGAAAGAGAGAGGTAAAAAAAATATTGGTTTACGCAGCCCCCCACGCTCAAAAAAGAAAAAAAAAAAGAAACCGCACCCCTTCCAAAAATATTTTTTATTTTAATTTAAAATAATAAAACAAAAAAAAATCCATGTAAATAATAAATTTTTCCTCAAGCAGCAATAATATCAAAAGGAAGCAGTTTCACTCTGTGGCCATCAGATGGGGACACGCACTGGAGTCTGAACAAGGAGTATTTAGGTACATAATACAGGTTGATGGTTTTATGTAATTGTATATGACTTATACACTATACAGTATCAATCTGTCTATTTATCTATATAGATAAATACACAGACAAATGGAGAGATGCTATATACTACAGTATGTATGATTAATTTACCCATATATTTTAATCCTACAAAGGAGTCACTGTTATTTTGTATTATCAATATGAGAATTTTGAACAATATGGGGGGACACCCACACAGCTATTATCCATCAGTTGTATTACTATGACATTATTGTGTCTGCAGGCACATAAATGTAAATGTATGTGAACTATGTGTGTGTGTGTGTGTGTGTGTGTGTGTGTGTGTGTGTGTGTGTGTGTGTGTGGTGTGTGTGTAGGAGGGATGTCTCAGTTCATTGACTCCATATGGTGAGAAACAGCAGGACTGATGAGTGTACTACCTGAGGTCTGTGTTTGTGCTGTTGGCTGTAACCAAAATAGAGCCCCCTGACCCCCTGCATAATTCATTACAGACAAGACAGTGCCGCTCACACTCTCATTTCATCATTTAGCTTTGTGGCCGATGATTCTGTAACAAGTCATCCTAATAAACTTCCCATGATACTCAGCCAGCTGACAGATATAAAAAGGAAGGAGAAAAAGAGAAAAAAGAAAAGTCGCTGTGAAGAGGATGAGACAGAGAAAAATGTAAATGGGAGAAAGATGAGAGCAGAAGAAAACTGAATAACAAAATGAGAGTCCATTTCAATACAGAGAAGAGAATGCTACTATACTATGTAACTGCATAATGAACTTGTTTCATATGAAAAATAATCACAGACAATCCTGGGTACTGTATATATTGCTGAAAATGAGAGAATAATACAATATTAAGTGATGGGAGGTCATAATATATTAACAACATACTCAACAGAAGCAGGAACTTGCACCACAAAGAGAAAAGATAAAAGGGCTATTATGCGAGACAGAAAAAGTATGAATTAACATAATTCAATCACAGGTTGCATTTCACAGAGGATAAAAATGACGTGGAAGGCTTTGAGAAGGATAATCATGAACCTGTGCATCTTCACAATGAGGAAAAGATCACAGGATAAAGTAATATATAAAGTATATATATATATATATATATATATATATATATATATATATATATATATATATATGTAATATATAAGGTTTACAATGTTGTGTCATTAAACAGTGTTGTACATCCCACCTAGGTGACATATTGACTGCAGACTACAAAATGGATCAATAAATGGAGCCACATTAAGTGTAATTACAACCTTAATAGCGGGGCACTGTTTAATCTATAACCTTTAATCTTTTGGTTTGATTTTATGTCTCTATAATGTCTTTATATTTCAGAGCAATTTGTAAAATACAAAAACACAATTACACTACAAGTTTGTTAGGTGTGGAATAATGAACGATAATAAGCTTTGAATTCTGAGAAAGTTGACATGTCCTCTACAACACCACCAACATCTCTGTCCTTTGGGGGTTAGTGTGTAAGACGTCTAACATAGGCAAATCCCCTTTTTATTGTTGGCTTGTGTGGTTGGAAGGCACGGTCCTTTGTGTGACTCATGTTCATCCAGACCTTGGCAGTGATCAGAACACACTTAACCAACTGGGACCAAATGAGGGGCATTTTGTTCTGTCTTTCATCTTATGCATCAGGGAAATGCCTTGGTCTCCAAGGACGGCTAACGGAGCCAACGACCAGAAGAACACAATACACAACAACAATATAGTGTTTACAACACATGTAAACAAAAACACCAGGCTGATGCTTGGGACACCCACGGGGAAGGTAACAGAATTTACAGAATTGTAATTTTTAAAAAGTTTGCCAACATTAATATACACAAAAGAGAGGCAAATTAGAGCATCTAATCTGTGCTTTGCTGCCTTTACACGTCCAAAAGGGAAATTTTTTTTGAAAGGAGTGGCCTCTCCTGTCTTACAATGTAATTTACTTTTTGTATTTGGTAAGATGGGGGGACTAACACAATGACCAATAACCAAGTGCCACTTCTGTTAATATATTTTAATTAGTTTGTGATATATGTTGCTATAAGGCTCAAATTTGCATTGCTCAGCATAAACAAGCCTCACAGTAAATCACAAAGAGCTTTAAAAGGAAACGCAAACAAGCAATGTTGCATGGTAGGCTTCGCACTGCTCCTTTATGGTTGACCAGCTCAATGTGCCTCCTGCTGAAAGGTAATATGCATGACACATTTCCAGGCACTAATTCATTTGTTTAGTAATAGGGGAGCTAACCTGTGCTGAAAACATGGGTGCGTTGAGGAAAACATAAAGGTCCTGTTAATCCACGGCTAATCAAAAGGGCACAGGAAACAACCCCGCAGAGGGGATATCATATTAATTAAGGCAAGGCTGGACTATTTGTGCATCTATAAAAGCATGCTTATAAGGCAGAGCACAGTGTAGACTTGGCATCATTATTCCACCAAACTGCTGTGACACTGTCAGTGTGAGGATGCAACCCCTAGCTGGCGGCCAAGGACCTTGGAAAGCATGGCTAATTCCTAGACAAAAATATGTATTTTCGTGTCTGAAATCCTGTTGATTAAGGGTTCTTGAAGCAACAATGTAGCTGACATACGAGAAGATTTCTTTTTGAAGTATAGTAGTAATGGAACTGATGAACTGTGGTGTTGATTACTAGTCCCTTAAGGGTCTACACTTGAAAATAATGCTGTTGACTCTGACCTGTTCAGGAGCAAGTACTTCAGATGTGACAAAGCATTTGAATTATAGGTAGGAAATACACACAGGCTACATGCAGACAAAAGAATGCAATTACATTTCTATCAAACAAATTTGATCTAGAGTTGAGGTTTACGCTGTTATAGTGCAGTGATGGAAAATAGCACAGGGAAAATCCTATGAAATGTCAAGTACTGCTGCATATCAGGCAAAATCTTCATCAGTTGCAGTTACTGTACAGATCGAGTATTAGTCTCATCAGCTGGGGAAGTGTTCGGTTCCCCTGCCTAAACCAAAGCTATTACAATCCCAAATAATTAACTTTCAGCAGAGAAGCCAGTTGTCGTGACAACTCAGATGAGAAGATCAACATGTAGAACAGTTTTGATCAAAAATAGCTTATTTTCACAATGAGGAAAAATACTTTAGAGATATGTTGCTTACAGCACCTTGTCTTTAGACCTTAAACTGATTTCAAATAATCACAGAGTGCACTTTAGAGCCTTTATGATGCCCACCTTTTCTGGTTATTCTTTCGATATAACTGATGCATAATAGTTATCATCGTACATTATTGATGCATAAAGTGCAGAATACATATTGATCTTAATGCTAACATATGCAACTTAAGCTAGGGCGATTATGAGACCAACAGATCCACCAACGTTAACACGCCAAGACATTGTTTGTACCTAACCTCTGACGTGGTTCATTGTTCATTACTACGGAGAGAAAATGGTGCCAGTGTTAGGTACAAAAACATCATCAGTAGGTTAGGTTTGGGATAGGCTCTAAATAAAGATGTCTGGGTACTTAAAAAGTCACAGTGTGCTTTAAAAATCCGCACTTCCTTAACATAGTGTCAAGCAGATGTTACAAAGAAGTAAGACGTATATCCTCACTGTTTTTGGCAGACAGTATAACAAAAATACTTAATACTGTAGTCATATGAAGACAGTTTCTATAAGACTTATGATTCTGCTTAACCTGTCCCTACCCAGTGCTTCAGGTAATCACTATGAAATTAAAATTAATCAAAATGCTCCAAAATGTACTAATCATTCAGAAATATTTGAAATTCTCAACCCTTTTGGTTAGGTCCACAGCACCCCTCCACATAAAGATGCATTTTGGAGCATATTTCTAGTAGAAAAATATTTGAAAAAGAATTCATAGCTTTAATAAAAATTTTACACATTTTATTTCAATAAAAATTGTTCAAATTTGACCAATTGTAGTGAGAAATCATCCACTGTCAAATAGGAAAATGCCAAATACCGAAATACTTTTTTATTTCCCATCACTGTTGTTTTTTGTTTTTTTTTTTTACATCTGGAAAAGAGCACATACTCATAGAAGAAAAGAACTATGACAAGTACTTGAAGTACAAAATGATTGGTTTTTATGAGCTGGATAATACCTTGTGCATTAATTCAGTGTTAATTGAGTGTTTTCTGAAGGTAAAAGAAGTGGGATATAGTAAGGGTCAGTCAGAAAATACTAGAATGGAATGGAATAGCCTCAATAATTAGAAACAAGCAGTAAAACTCCAAGAACAATATATTCAAATAAGGGAAATTCAATGTAATGTTGAAAACGTTTAAAACAAAAAGGTCTGAAGTTGATTTCTTCATTGAGATGTGTTTTACTTGTCCTCTGCCTAAAGTTCTCTGTACATTACATAATCGTGTACAAACATGAAGTATTTTAGTGGTCATCTCAATTTCGAAAAGTTTACACCCTTAAGCAGCAGGGCGAGACAGTGCTTTTTTATAGTTAGTATTCTCTGAGTGCTGAACGTCAGTGCCAGTTTCTTAACTTCCTCCATATCAGCACTGTTATTCAATCATTACTCTGTTTATGTCTTCATCTCACTGACAGACTTCAACAGACATTAAACCAACTCGGGTAATATGGCCTAATAAATGGGCACCAATAAAAAGCATTTAATCGTGAATGTCAACATGATTAATTGTGCACTAAAATCCATGGGAGACCTCCTAGTCATGGGGGCAGTGAAAAGGCATTTTGCATTTTAGCATAACTGGCATCAAGACATTCAGTTATGTGAGTCTACCCATGGAATGGTATGAATATCAAATTAATAATTAGTAATATAATTTCTCCTCAGGAATTACTACGCCTCAAACTGGTTGGTGAATTTAATTATTAGTAGGTTTTTTGTTTCCATGTCCCTCTCATTACTGTCAGGATTGATGTAACATAAACTTCATTAAAAATTAAAGCAAGAGTCTTAATTATGAGGCTACAGTGACTGAAGTTAGAATTAGCCAACTCAGTGATGTGCAAATGAGAGCATTATTTAAGAAACATGCTGGAAGTAGTTATGCTAATTTCAAGAGTTCACAGTAGCAGACCTTTTCACTTGCAGTTGCATATTCATTAAACACACTATGCAAATTTAAAGTAGCAGTCTTAGTAATGCCTTGTTAATTTATTCAGATTTATTGAGTACGACTTGTAAAAAGTACCAATTTAATTACCCCATCTCCTTGGAAGGTAACGGATATGGCCAAGATTTTAAACCGTGTAAATCAGGATTAGTGTGGTTAGATGGAAAAAAGGGAATGAGAAGATGTTGCTGTTAATAGATGTGCTTGAAAGACATATTGATTTACTTAAGACATGTTTTGAGTAAAAACCTCCAAAACCGCACTCAGCCAGTCAAAATAAAAAGATGGGGAGCACATGGACTGTTGGGACAAGTTCAATTTATTGTCATGTCATAGGATGAGTGTGTTTTGGAGTATCACGTTATGTATTTGAAATTAGTAACCTCAAACCACTAAAGATGTGTAAAAGATGTTCATTACAGCTACTGTGCTGTGCAAACTGTTTGAGATTTAGTGCTTCCCGTGTTTTGTAGTACAAATCAGAACCTGGAAGATAACTAGTGATTAGCACAACTTTAGTCATGTTTTGTTGAAATGTACTGGATTAAAAGTTAAGTAAAAACAATACTTGAATAAATGTACATAACTGCTTTTTGCCATTTTTTTAGGGATTTTGCTAGTGTACTGTTTGGATTGTGCTGCCTCAAAAAATTCCCATCCATCCATTATCTGTATCTGCTTAGCCTGTTTACGGTTGTGGGGTGATTGGAGTTCATCTGAGCATTAGGCACCAGTCCATCTCAGGGCCAACTAACGCAAACACCACACTGAAAGCCAGGGACGTGAACCCGCAACCTTCTAGTTGTGAGGCAGCTAACCCGCCTCTTCCCCAGTGACAGCTGGAATACACTCCAGCCCCTGAACAGGAGAAGTGGTATAGATAATGGATGGATGGATGATTTTCAATCTATAACTGTTGTATGAGAGAAAGTAAAATGCTGGTTCAATGAAAGGTGACAATTATAAACAACACAACAATAAACATTTGCATCTGAAAGCAGGTTTACTGCTTTGGACCAAATCCAATTACTGCAGAAAAAGAGGCGTGTTAATTAATATGCACTTCTAATTCAATATAGTGAATTTGATGTACATTTTACAGTCCCATGCAGTCACACTAACAATGTGTTCACAGGTGAAGGAATGAGAAAAACAGAAAAGGAAAGCTAATACAATATGCGACCAAATAATCTCGTTAGTTTCAAGTGTTTTGGTCAGCTTTCAGTGACTGGATGTTAGTCCTCAGGAGCACAGTTGAAAGACAACAGGGGAAAAACATCCTTGGGGCTTTATGAGTGAAGAAGTCCAATCAATGTGGAGGTTAAAAACAACCTGCAGACGAGGACTGAGGGGCCACACAGATCTGACAGTGGCAGAGCAGAGCTCACTGACTACACACACCACTCTAGGAGATAATTACAATGGCTAGGTGTCGATTCCTTGTGACTCCTAGTTGTCCCACAGCAGTCCCGTGGGGTGCGTGCACGTTTGTGTTTACTGGGAGACCCTACAAGCAGACAGGCCAATACTGTTACCTCTTATTGGTTGATTGTAAAAAAAAAAAAAAAAAAAAAGAATGTTCATGTGTTTGATACAGACATCTAAAAGATATTAATAAGAATCAACACAAAAAACTGTTAAAACACACAATTAAGCTGTTTAATGTTATAGTTATTTAGAATTCAAGGAAAAAGGTCTTGCTTATTTTCCCTTATTATGGTATCATAAATGAAAAGGCACTGTGCGCACAGTATGAACTGCTGATGTGTGTAGGCATTAGTGCTGTCCCAGCTCTGAGTTGATTGCATACATGCTCCATTCATCAATTGTGTATGTATTATTAATTAAAAAACATTTTACTTGAAAAAGACAATATTTGGACTTTTGGTTAATATATTAAGACATGGTTTAGCATCATAAACACAGATATCATGTATGCTTGGGGTCAAAATTCATCCAAAAAGTTTAAAATCCAGTGAATCAAGTGAATAAATGTAATATTACAACAATATTACAAGATCCAGATTTTTGTATCAGATGAGCTGTGATTATTCAGTGGTAGAAACTTGGTGGAAAAACATTGTGAAAAATGCACACACACAGACACACACACACACACACACACACACACACACACACACACACACACACACACACACACACACACACACACACATACTCAGACAGAATTCAGGTTTAGATAGGCAGAAAACAGCCATGATCTCTGTATACATTGGTTTTATGGAGGCAGGGCTGTGAGTTTTGCAGCACAGTGGCTGTAAACATTTATATTATCCCGTCTACTGCTTCTGTTATTCCACATTATTCTTATAGTGCTGATGTCAGATTTAAAATGCTGATTGTATTCATCCCTTTTGAACCCCCAACTAGAAGATGACTTAATATACATCCTTTATCATCTTGAGGACAATCATTTCCATTTTTCTCACTAAGAGTGACAGATGTGAACCATCCCATTGACCATAATTAATCTGTGTTTAAAATGAACAGGACACATACTAGTAGCAGCATAGCCCAGGGTCTGAGGGCCTGTGTCACTGTGCCATCCACCTGGCCCCATGCATCTCTGTGTAATTATCCCATTGCCATGAATAATGGGACAAGGGGGATCCGAGTGATGCTTTGATAGAGATGAGATTAGTTTAATCAAGTTCATTGCTTAGGCTGGGCCATCGAATCTCATCATACTTCCTCTCAAATCACCAGACCCTCACCCCAGCCGCCAAAGCTCCTTTTACACCTGCCACATTAGCCAGAAAAATTTATGACGTCGTTAGTTTTAGGTGCTACCTCTGTTAGGACAATTGCATACTAAAGAAGAACCCTTTGTGACAAAAGGATTCATTCTAAACAGGGCAAATGTAGAAGCACTGAATCTGTGGCCAGTACTGATATCATATGGTCTGAAAGCACATTTACAGCCCAGAAACAATGTGTTCATATCATAATAATTTCACTATATTATTGTTGTGCCAGGAGCCACCCTATAATAATAAAATGGATCAATAAAATTCAGTATTTACTCCCAGGTTAGATATATGACATATTCAGGTACCTCACTCATCAGCTTTAACCTTGGTAAAACAACTGAACAATTGAGCATCACATTTAGATTAATTATAAAACTGTTGGTTTTCAATAGTTTATGCACCTCTCATTAGAAAGTCAAACACAGGATTTATCATTGTAATGTGTTGCCACCCTGAGGCAGACATTCATGTATTTACAGACAACAAATCATTTTTGTCAAAACTGACAAACCCAGCATGAGACAAAGGCAGTGGACTCCTATGGAGAAATCCATAAACACATGTTCCCTGCAGGGCATCATCACTCTCTGCAGCTGGCCTGACGTCAGAGGACAGGGCTTAAACTGTCCACAGAGGACAACAACTTTGCAAACAAAGCCCCAAGTCCAGCCTCTCAGAAGTCCCGACTTTGACTTTCTCCTAGCTTGGTGTCAACACTCCACTCCACAGCCCCCTCCGCAAAAATACCACTATTACAGCACAATTTGGGACTCATTCATCAAATAAGACATAGGATTAATTAAGCCTGAGGAGTGAATTAGCCTCCCTCTTCACTTATCAAGGTGTACCCTTGGCCTGGGGTTGGAGATGAGGGAGTAGGGGTGGGGGGGTAGGGGTCCACACTGGTGATGAGGGGAGGTGGGGGCAGGGAATTCAACTAGCATTTGTTTAGTACTCTGAACATTTACGCCGTGACAAAAAAAATGAAAATCCCTTTGTCCTCAATTTACACATGATGTATGACAATACAAAACTCCAGAAGGGAATGTTGCCACAGTGATGTTCATCACATATTAGCTTTATGGCACTGTATGCCACTGTTGGAAAAAGCTTACAAAGGATTTAATCACAAATTTCCTGTCCCTGTAGGTATTTTTAAAGAATAAACTTACCCATCTGTTTCATATCCTTATTGACCTAATACATCTGATGCCTTACCAACTGAGCTACAGCTGCCCCTACATCTGACGTTCTGTCATTGAGTGTTTGTTTTAATAGAAACTTTGGAAACAACCAACATAAAGACAAAGGCAATATGAGCACACTGGGCAGACAGAATGCTTGTCTTTGTATTAAAACATCACGACAGTATGTTTTATGTGTAATGACGGCCTGTAGTAAGTAAAGATTCCCTACCCTGTGTACAGAGATATGACACGCATAGATTCATACCGTACACTGGGTTCATTAGTCCATAGCATCCTATCCCTCACTGAAGAGGGTCATGCGTTTGATGAATAGACTATGAAGCATGTGGCTCCAGGCTAAGATTCAGCACCTCAAGAGGCAGAGAGGACCCAACTCTGGTTACAGCGAAGAAAGAGAAGAGAGACAGAGAGAAAGAGAAAGATGAATTTGGATTACCCAGGAGTTCAGTCTCCCCGTGTCCTGCATCAGAGAGACATTAGGAATCTAATGTGCTATTATTCTCCATCACCCCCCTAAGCCTAAAACAGCTGTCCTTGGGGTGTCTCCAGTAATAGACAAGGGCTTTCGGACCTTTCGCTAAGACAAGATAGCAGCCTCTACAAGGGCCCTTGACGTCCTGCCGACTTAATCTGCAAGCACTTGCACAAAATTGACATTGCCTAGAGAGTAGAGCAATCAGCAGACATTGTGTTACAGAGCATTTAAATTTCAGCGGTGCTTCCAGAGACAGTGTAACCCGACTTTCATGAGGCCTGGCTAAGAATTGTTTTTTATTTTTTTCCACTGGTATTTCTAACTTTAAATTATTTATTTTGCCATTTGAGTTTGTTCAAGATTAACAAAAGGTGGGCAAATTACATCTGAACATATATGGTTGTGTTATATTTGGTCAGTATACATTATTTACTTTATTTTGTTGGCTGTTACAGAAGAAATGTTGATTTGATATTTGGTATTCTTCTAGCTAAGTATCAAATTATTTTCTAAAAGTATAAATATAAAATAAATATATAATAATAAATATATTATTGAGCTATAATAATAAATATAAGTATAAATACCTTCAGCAACACAATAGGCAATAGAATCAATCATATTATCATTTGATGTAATGTCAATTAATACAGCATTGTAATAGGAAAACCATGTAAGATGCTTACTGCTAGTATTTCCCATTTCTAACCTAATTTTCTCATTTTATTGATAGACATGAGGAATGTTGTATATTTTGAGGCAATTCCACATTTACAAGGTTTTAAAAAATATTTATGGAACTGTAATGAAGGGAAAAAGCAAAGAAAAGATCAAACACATTGTTGATTTTGGCTGTTTAGTGATTTGATAACAGCGTTATAAATATAGCATACCCCTAACTTTACTCTTGAAGCAGAAAATTACATATATTTCTGAAGCTATCAAGATCAGAGACGAAATATTAAAAGAGAATGTTTCCTACAAAAACATAAGGACCAAAGTTTTTTTTACACATTGTCAAGGATGTTGTTACAGCCTATGGAAATCTTCTTCAAAATCTAAAACTCATAACTACTTGTGCATCATAAGCCAATTAAATGTATATTTTGTCACAGTATCAGAGAACAATTGTTTTCATTTGTGCACCAAAGCAATATTCATGGAATTCATTTTAACATGAAAGATTTCTTAATGGAGGCACAGTATTTGATGTTGTATTTCTACTAATTGAATTAAATTTACTGAAAGAGCAGAAATATTTGTCTTAAAGGCTTTCAGAGCCCCAAGCTGCGATTATAAATGCATCCTGTTAAATGAAAAGAATATATCTTGATTCATTAATTATTGATGAACATATACACTTACATACACACTATCGATGCTCATTAAATTAACAAAAATTATATTTCATTGTTACACAGGATGGCATAGCAACTACAGGGACTGGCAGTCCCAAGTCCCAATAGATCCATCACACAGGACAGTAGAAACTGTGCAACCTGTTTGAATAGGACATTTCTGTGCTAAAGACATGGTGTGGGTTGAACAGATGGCCAAACCTGTGCCTTTCACTACTGTTTCTGTTGAGCAATTAAAAGTTTCTGCCTGTTTTTCTCGCTTCCCCCCAAAGTACAGATTGCAAACATGACAAAAGGTCAAATATCTGCAAGGGAAAAAGGAGTGGAACAACTGTTCCACTGAGCTGCTATGGCCTCAGCTGGCGTGCAAGCGGACGAGTATTCACCTGAACGAGTACTGGTAATCACCCCACACCAAAGTGAATAATTAGTGCAATAATTACCAGGCTTAAAATGAATCTGTGAGCTGCCCTCTCTCACAATGCCATCAAGAATAACAGGTGTTGAAAGTGCCTTGAAGGGACAGAGATTAAAGATTATTTTGTTATCCCAGGTCTCCTTCAGGCACAAATGTCTTGTGTTTTATCCTGTCATCCACAGCAAGGGTCATGTGGGGGCTCATTTTCCTCTAGCTTGGCAGTTTTGGGAGCTAGGCATTTGACAGAGAGTGAATGTTGTTTAATCTGGGAGTGTGAGTCGTCCTTGAGCTTCCTGGACACTCCATGTCCACATAACCTCCAGCTACATAGAGTTAGTTTGCACTAATGGTTATTATTAGCAGCAACACTGAATTTTCCTTGTAATTAAAAAAAAAAGATATACGGCAATGACATTTTTAATGTGTAATATTATAATGTAAAAATAGAATAAATGTAGAAATATTAATATGACAACCAAATAATTACACAAATATGCTTTTGTGTATTAATGACATCATAACCTGATTCGTATTGAGTTTATGCCCTGCAACAATGCAATAACTCACATTTTTCACAGTGATGACCATTTAACAACCTGGGTTTTCCTATTAAAATAGTGGGCTCAGCTTATCAGATTTCCTTGGCAGTCTAGTGGCTCTATGTACTCTCTGTTTTGACTTAAGCAATGAAGCAAGTGAGCCTAGGGGTGTTTGTTCTTGTAAGAATTACTTAAAGACTTGTCAAGATGCCACAACTCGTGCTTCAGTTCCCAGGCTCTTTCAGTGTTTGTTATTCGCACTTCCTGTGTGTTTTTGAAATTGCTACACCAGGTGTAACAGATCTTAGACACAGTGAATTAAATATTTGTTTCCAATGCTTAACAAAGTGTAGTTTTGCTTTTTAATTAGAGTAAAATTGGAATAGTCCCAGTAGTATTACAGAGCTATAAATGGTCATATATTTTCAGCATCATTACAATAATGTAACCGGGAATGATACTATTATAATATTATTGTCGACCACAAAAGGACACAGCTACATAAATTACTCTTTGAAAGGGATTCTTCAGTGTTTCCATTCAGCAAGGACTAAAATATGTGACCGTCTATGCAAAATAAAGATGAATGTGTAGCTGAAGCAGACATTGGTTGATAGTATAAGTATGACATGCTGCACTTTATCTTTTATCGTGCGCTGCTATTGTATAATGTTGTATCATTCGTTTCCTTGACAATGATTTAGCATTCAGCCATCTACCCCATTGACCTGTGCTGTGTTTAAATGTAACCTTCTTTTAGCCCCAGCCATCATTTGTCACCTGTGTGCTGTCAAATACACACAAATTGGACATTACCTGCCATGGTCACTGACAGCAAGACACAGAGGGGCTGCAAAATATAAGCAAGGCAATCAGCTGCATCTATTACATTTACATGGTCTAGGAAGGTTAGCAAGTTGTTCCTAAAAGATTACCATCTCTAATTTCTTTGGGGAGGATGGGACCTTGATTCTGCTGCCAAGCCTGCTTTTCAGGTCAGGGCCCCCTGAATGTTAACTAAGACCCAGGAGCAGGTCAGCAGGCAGGCCAAGGGACCGGAGGAGAGCTCGCGCCCTGCTCTTACACTGGCGGCCAGTAAGTCGTGCAGAAAGTCGCCATCAATCTTTGGCAAAATGGTAATGATCCATTCTGGGAAAGGTCTATGGTTGGGAAAGCTATCCAGGTAGTTGTCCACTGGTGCTTCCCTGCTGCTTAGTGCAACATCAACTCTTAAGTGTCTGCCAGCGAAGAAACAGACTCGCTTACGCATTTCTTCAATACAAGGCATAACTGTTTGATGTCCTCACAACTGCTCATCAACGCCTCTGGTTGTCTTCTTTCAGCTATGCTTCAAGACATTTTCATATGGTGCCACAAAGGGCACCTTCTGCTTTCAGTTTTTTTAAGTTTTACTTTCATATCATTTATGAAACATTTTCAACCATGTCAAACTGTGAATAGCACTACCGTAATTGTGCAATAGTTGTAGCCCGAGATCATGTTTTGAATGCTATTGTGTGAAGTATAAAATAAATAACTAGAGTACGATCATTGGAGGTACTTTAATATTATCTGCACATGTTACAGACAGGCAGATAATAGGTTGCACTCTTTTCACCACTGTATGTATACATACAATAGACAGCTTTCTTATACACAAGTTATTAAGTTATTGGTATGAATATGTAAATGAAGTATTAAATTAAGTATTTTTTTTTAAATAAATTAAAAATACTACCTAATTTTTATATGTATTCAATAAAAACTGATGTAATTTACTAATATATTTGTAATATAAGATTAATTTACATTTCTCACATGAACAGATGAAAAAAACATACATACATATACTACACTATAATAACTTGTCATAACGACCATACTTGTCAGGATTGTTATGTCCCACAGCACTGTCCCTCATTATATACACAGAAGTACATGTTAAATCACATCTTTTATGTTTGATGCGAAAATGTAACACCATTTATCATGGCAGATGTCAAAGGTAAACAACAATGTGTCCCATGCCATTTTATCTAATTTGGTTTACAATGAAATGGCCAATTAAAAATAACTGCATACTTTGTTAATAAAGCAGAAGACTGACTCGAGGGAACATTTCATTGGCAGTTAATTATGCAGTCCTGTATTCTCGGATGTTCTCAGCAAATGTACAGTGAGACTATAAAGTTATTATTGTGCTCTGGATCCATTTCATATTTACATAACAGAAAGAGCACCATGTGTTTTCTCACTGCTGCCATATGCAAAGGCTCAGCATGTTAAGATTGTGTTATTTGTATCTGTAAAGATGCATAAGCAGTATGTAATACTGGATTCAGTTCCTGTGACATAAGGTAGTGGTCCCTAAGGTTTGATTTTCAAAACATGTAATCATATATTTATGTTGTTTATGTTTTGTAATTCCCAAGTACACATGCACTGGAGAAGTATGCCCACTGCCACAGGAGCTACTTTAAATGTGTAAATGGTCTCTGGATAAAGAACATTTGGTACATCTAGGGGTTGATCTAAATCTAAATTATTATTAAATATAAGTTTTACAACCCCAATTCCAAAAATGTTGGAAGTGAAAATGTAAATAAAAACAGAACGCAATGATTTGCAAATCTCCTCAACTCATATTTTATCCACAACAGAACATAAACAACATATCAGATGTTCAAACTAAGAAATTTTACCATTTCATACAAAATATTAACCCATTATAAATTCGATGACAGCAACACATCTCAAAACAGTTAGAAAATGGTGATGTTTACTATTATGTAGCATCCCCTCATCGTTTCACAAACATCGTCTGTAAACATCAGGGAAGTGAGGAGAGCAGTTGCTGGAGTTTTAGGAAAGGAATGTTATCGCATTCTTCTCTGACAAATGATTCTAGCTGCTCAACAGTCCTGGAACTTTGTTGTCAGATTTTTCATTTTATGATGAGCCAAATGTTTTCTATTGGTGAAAGGTCTGGACTGCAGGCAGGTCAGTTCAGCACCTGGACTCTTCTCTTGTGAAGCCATGCTGTTATGATGGACGCAGTATGTGCTGTTGTCTTGCTTAAATATGCAAGACCTTCCCTGACAGAGACGTTGTCTGGATGGGAGCATATCTATGTACTTTTCAGTATTGATGATGCCTTTGCCGAGATGAAGGCTTTGGAGCTGTCTGCTGATAACAAGCTGGATGGTCCCTCTTGTTTTTAGTCCACAGGACACGGGGTCCATGGTTTCCAAAAAGAATTTCAAATTTTTATTAATCTGACCACAGAACAGTTTTCCTTTTTTTTTTTTTCAGACCATCTTAAATGAGCTTTGGTCCAGAGAACACGGTGGTATTTCTGCATCGTGTTCACATATGGATTCCACAGCGAACTGTGCTTACAGACAGTGATGTCTGAAAGTGTCCCTAAGCCCATGCAGCGATGTGGCGTGCAATCAGTTTTGACCTTTGACCTTGTCCCTTGCGCATAGAGATTCCTCCTGATTCTCTGAATCTTTTGATATTATATAATATATATAATAACAAAAACTGGGTCCACGCATGAAGTGCACAGACTAAAATAGTATGATTTCTTTCATGCATTTAATTGTCTTCATCAAGTTGTACTATAAAGCCTTGTATTTTTGTGCCTTTCTGAGGTAAATGATGCTTGAAAAACATGGATGATCGCTCAGTAATAGCCATATGGTTTTGTGCAAAAGGTTACTAATATTTCTGAGGGTTAATACCAAACGTTCAGACATAGACAAGAGGGTACCATGCATATTAATAATTGTCTGTATTCCCTCGTGCAAAGAAGACCAGGTAGATGGCAAATCTGTTTTATCCCTTGCGACAGCTGAAAATCTATGGTGTTTGACAGACATTTAATGAGCGAGCACCTTTATCATAGTCTGTCCTTACTAATATGATCTGTTTTGTTTTTAATGATTCTGATTAGTTTTTTCAGAGTTTTGTTTTTGTCTTGCTTTGTGTCAGCCTTTAACCAGACAACCAGACACCAACTCATTATGTTTAAATATATAAACTTCACAAAAGGTTACATTAATAAGTGATTTCCCCCCTTTCCTTTGTTGGCATTTCTCTTTTTATTGACAGTGAGTGGGATCCGTCTCCCCTTAACAATAATAAGGAATATTGGCTTTTAACAGTCACATCAAGAGATATGGATGCTTAGGGCCATTCTAACATTGTACAAAAGCCTAACGGGATTTATACAGTGTCGTTTCCCCACAAATCTGCAATAGGCACCAAAACAACTATCACTTTATGTAAAAATTAGCAAATAGTTGTCATTTCTGTGGCTTAAAAGTCCATGCCAACATGCACTGAAATAATAAAATATTGAAATGCCTATGAAACATAAATGTGAATTCTTGCTACATCTGTCTCTTGCTAATTGAGTTGCTACTAAGAATGTTAGTACTCTGGAGAATAATTTGTCAGTGCAAAACATCCAATGGACCAATTTATTGGTTGCTGCAGGCTGTACAGTTTCAACAGTCTTTGATCAACCTTTTTAGGTCAGTATCTCTCGAAATACAGAGTGGAGAATTACACAGCAGACAAAATATTTCATCTTTTTAAAAGACAAGGAAAAGTATTTTTGTAGTTACACTGTTTGGCTGTAATGGTGAATACATTCTTTAGAGGCATGAAGCCAGAGCAGGAAAATAGCAGAGTTTGTGCACAATATTTATTGTTTTGTGTGGATGGTAACTTAAACATTTATCATAAAAAAGTGACAGAGAGTAATTATAAGTTTAGCCTTTTCTCATCACTCACTGGATGTAAGACACATGCACTGACAGTTACCAGTAGGCTTTTCTGACACACTGAATTAAAAAAGTGCTTCAAAGACCTTGGTAATGGCTTAGGGGTTGATCAAGCTTTGAATCTGAAAGATTTTTGGCATCTTGACATTGGATGTACTAAAGGATGTTTGACGGCTCAGTCAGATGTCAAAATTCAGTTTTGCCTAAATAATAAACTTTAGTTATTTATAGTTATGAGTTATATGTAGTGTGCTGGTGTTTAATGTTAGTGTCCTCAGTGAACTTCATGTCATTGTAAATTCACTGTAAATGTTTCAGTATTGTTGTACCTAAATAATTGTACACAGATCAAACATACTGTCATACATCTAAACAATGGCTGTCTGAGTATGACAGTTTAGCGGTAAGCTCTAACATGACAAACGTCAACACAACCTCACCTGTAGCAAGTTTATTGAAAGTCCTTAGCTTTAAGAGGATATGCCGTTGAAGATGTTACACGGACTTGCCTTTACCACGAGGAAAAAAGCCCCAGTTTCAGTTGATGTTTTCATTTCATTTTATTAGATAAATAGACCTACAAGTATTCTATTATCAACTTCTCTTTGAACAGTTGTTAGGGGATGGCTCAGGAGGGGTGTAAAAACTATGTTTACTAAAGGCTCTGCTTTAGGACCTGGCATTTAGGACCAAGCCTTGTTTCCATAGAAACTCACAACAAATCCTGCAATTCCTTTACAACCATTAGCACAATGGAGGTCCCTTCTAAAGCCGAGCTTCCTACAAGTTTACCGTTATTTCATGCAACATGTTGTATTTAGTTAAGAGTACGCTGGCCTTTCTCGTGCAATAAAAAGCTGATGGTGTGAAAATAACCATGCTGATCACCACCTTATCTCATTCGTTATAGCTATGAATAGTCCCCAGGTCACATGGTAAGAAAGTGCAGTTAGGCTGGTATTATAAAATGAGGGGTACATTTTAAAATGCTGAATTGCTTTAACTAATTTGGAAATAGTGGAGCTAGTGGAGGCATATCCTCTTGTGTCCCTTCAGAAATGCTGTCTCAACAACAGGTCATTGCTTTGTTGGTCTGCGGCCACATTAATCTAAATTTTTTTGGGTTTTTAAACCATTGTATTGTTATAATTTTAGTAACACTGACGCACCTGGGGTAATCAAATTGAAAAATTAAAAATGATCGACTAAAAACAGATAGAATAACCTTTAATAACCTTCATAATGGTGAGTTCAAATAATTTATTTCTATTGAAAATCTTTTAACAAGACCCTCAAGATAAGATATCAGGTTGAACAGCACACTCCATCATTAGCTCACACATATACGGCATCTCACCGGACCATTAATTTGAGTGGGAAAAGTCTGTTCCTTCGCTTTGAGGTTAAAGAGTGGGTGACAAGTGAAGAAAATCACAGTGGAATGCATTAATTAGGTAGATCTAAAAGCATATTTATCAAAGGCTAAGCCGTATGAGAATTATCTTAGAAAGGATCCAAGAAAGACAGGACAGGTTAATGGAATAAAAGGTCTTGAACAGAATGTGTGCTTACACATAAAATATCAACCTGATCTCACATGTAAACGAATCATTAGGATGGAACAATTAAATGTTATGGCAAGCAGATTTCTAGCTATTGAAATGACCTTCATGTGGTTTGACAGTGAGAATTGGCTCCTCATGTTCACTATAATTAAAATGTCAAAACCTCTGACTTAATTTATCTCAGCATTTGTAAGATTCCACATGAAATGGATGGATATTTGTTTAGTAAAAAGACTGATTTCTTTAACTTGAATATGCTGAAATTAAAAAAATATATATTTAATGAACTCGCTTGATCAAAAAACACTATAGTCGTGCACAGTAGATATAAACAGCCCAGTGATTGTGAGTGAATCTTCTAAATGGTGTCAATCACAAGTGAATATGAAGGGCTCCAGTCCTGGATAGTGATGACTGATGGCCCTTCAGTGGCGATTGAGACAGACTGAGCTGATTGAGAGAGCTTATCATTATGGCGGAGCCATGGAATTGTTAACAGGATGTGATGGCTTGCATCCGCTGAGTTGAACTGGGAAATAAAGCTGTTGGGCTCGGGCTGCCTTGCCATCATTCACAGAGGTAATGATCTCTGTCTGGCTCAGAAGTAAGTAATAGTCTGCCCACAGGTTAGTAAGGCCATGACACAGCAACACTGACAAAGCTGAACTTGGACAAATGAGCAGAGGGCAAAACACCACTAAAGCATTAATGCATTTTATAGGCAATTCAATGAAGATTAGAACATATATTAAAATCTAATGTTCATGAAATTTAAGAAAGAGTAGCATTTGATTTCTAGTCATGGACATTTTTAGATTTTCTCTTATAATCCAGGAATAAAGTAGAGTACTGTAGCTATAGAGCAAGGTCACTCCAAAACTAAATAAAGCTCTTAAACAGTTCTGTCATTAAATTAGTGTAAATGTGCAGAAGGGGTTTACAATCACTACAAACAATACATGGGAGTGGAGATAATATTCTTCTTGAGATCAAAATAGAAGCAAGAGTATGATAAGAGGAAGCAGTCAAAGACTAGCTGCACTCAATTGTCTTTAGCAGGATAATTAATCAATTCAGTATGCACAATCAAGTCTCAGAGGCGTCTTTGAGATAATTGTTCTCATTGACTTGAATAATTATTTGTTTGCTGATTTAATTATTTTCGCATTTGGAAAACAAATGAACGTGTGCTGGTACATACTCGAGATATTTTTTTTTTTTGCTCTTGGTCGGTGTAATTCACAAAATGTACTGCAGATCAGAGTATCAGACCGTAACTCTTATGTATAATCCAAAATTTCTGTCAGAAATTAATGACAAGCATATTCCCAATATATGCCATTATGTGTTTTTTTTACTGAAAGCTAACCTCAACTTAAAAAAGGTCAATAAAACATCATTTGTTTCTGCCTTACGGCATCAAAGTACACTGAATAAAAGGCTAATGTTTCTCAGCTGTGAGGTCATCCCCTGGTTACAGACACAAAGTCCTCAAACAGTGACTGGCATGTTGCAAACAATGGTTGGAGAGCTCAGTTCACACAATTATGAGCATGAACGAGACCTTGTGGCTACTGCAGGAAATAGCACAAATGAGAGCGTTTTTAATGGCACTCACTACTATTTATCATGCCATTTTAAATGTTTTGCTCATTTGTTACCATTAAATATTTCATCTTCCCTTAAATATTCATTTAACTTCCTCTTTAAATTTTTTACCAGTCTCTTTGCAGTTGCTATCTTCTTGCCTCCCTTTTAGGCTTTGCAATCATAAATAATTATTCATCTACGCCTAGAAAAGGATTTCATAAAACATGCACATGAATCTTTTTTGTCTTTTCTCATTAGTGATATACTTTGAATAGCCTAAATACTTCCCACCATACCCCACTTATGGAAATTGGTTGGAGAACCTTCAAAATGATTCTGCTTCACAAATAGGTTATGGCTTCTATGTCTGAACCTAATATTCACCCCGCCTATTATGATGAAAGGAGGGGTGTACCACAGCATCTTCAGTCAGATCTGGAGTTGTTGTATTCTTTTTTTAAAAGGAGGAATAACATACATTCTGAATCCACTTTAGCTGGACTTGAATATGCATTGGCTCTTTTGTGTTTAGCCATTGACTGTTTTTAAACAAATCTCCCAATCATCACCCTTGTTAATAACATTTTTAATTTTTAATTCATCACAAAATATTTGGAAGTTTAATGAATATTTGGACGAATAAAATCAAAATTCCTGTTCCACTTTTTCTGTTATGCTTAAGTTTTCTTTGGATATAATGATTTTGATTTATTAGAAATATTTATGATACTTTGCTCTCTATTTTACATCTGATTATGCTTTAGTCTCAACAGATTTATCTTGGCTAAACAGGCAATATTTGTCTTAATTTGTTAGGTAATTGAAACACGACTCATTAGCAAACAGCAGAGTGGCGGAAGATGGAAGGCAAGCATAAACTCTCAGTTTGATGGGATTATCCTTTTGTGATGAGGCCTAATGATCCAATAGAGTAAATAGCAATGTGTTAATTAAAAATTACACTGAATGATCCGCTGCACACAGAGGGGATATTAACTAGGCAGCGTTAATATATCAGTTCTGTCTTGTCTGTTTTTGTGCTATGAGGTTGTAAAATAATAATTTTATTTATACCAAAATGGAGCTATTAGTGCATTCATGCCTTTAGTTTGGAAGTGAATTCTGCTGACACATCTTAAAATGTAGAAGATTGAGATAAGATCTTCTCTTTAAAAATATTTAATGATGTGGCCATGCCTGAGGTGTGACTGCAGCCATATTCCTTTAAAAGTAAACTATTGTAACAACCTATGTTTAGTTATTTCCAAATAACTAATTCTACACAACAGCATGGCATTGTTAAATTCAGATAAATAAGAGTAAGTGAAATTAAGAGAAAACTTGTGCTTGTAATTACAATTACATGGCAAAATTATCTTTATTGCCTGTCATACTTTTGCCCAGCTTGCTTTTGACAAGGGTTGGAGGTATCTTTTCAATCTGCAGCCCACAGACTGCTGTGTTTAAGTTAGCGTCTGCCTCCACCTAGTGGCAACAATTAGTCACTGATGTTCAGGCCTAAACTGAACTCATTAACGAAATTGTTTTGAAACCACGTCCTGTTGATGACAACAAGCACAATTAAACATGCATTAAACTGTAATGGAACAATTAAAACATTCAATATTTGTGTGCTCTTAAATACTATCAACATATCTTTGCATGTTAACTCACAACCACCTACCAGAAAACTAATAAAATTATCTAAAATCTGTTAGTTAGCTTGTAGCTATAAGCAGCAACACAACAATGTAAAGAAAAGGGATCAAATTCCTGCATTGAAAACTGCAGCTTAAAAAGGTTTACAAGTTGAAAGTGGAACTTGAACTTTAAAAGCAAGCCTGTTACTGACCTTATGTTAATATTGTACTGTTCTGACATTTATTAAAATCTTCTTTTCCTTTTGGCTGTTCCCTTTCAGGGGTCACCACAGCGAATCATGTGCCTCCATCTAACCCTGTCCTCTGCATCCTCTTCTCTCACACCCACTAACTTCATGTCCTCCCTCACTACATCCATAAATCTCCTCTTTGGTCTTCCTCTAGACCTCTTACCTGGCATCTCCAACCTCTGCATCCTTCTACCGATATATTCAAAGTCTCTCCTCTGAACATGTCTAAACCACCTCAATCTGGCCTCTCTGACTTTATCTCCGAAACATCTAACATGAGCTGTCCCTCTGATGTCCTCATTCCTGATCCTGTCCATCCTCATCACTCCCAAAGAGAACCTCAACATCTTAAGCTCTGCTACCTCCAGCTCTGCCTCCTGTCTTTTCTTCCATGCCACTGTCTCTAACCCATATAACATTGCTGGTCTCACCATTGTCTTGAACACCTTTCCTTTCATTCTCGCTGATACTCTTTGATCACACATCACACCTGACACTTTTCTCCACCCGTTCCAACCTGCTTGCACTCGCCTCTTCACATCTTTTCCACGCTCTTCGTTGCTCTGAACAGTTGACCCAAAGTACTTAAAGTCCTGCACCCCCACCTAACTGGGGCCCTGGTGGCTCAGTGGTAGAGCATTGGGTTGGGATGCAGAAGGCAGCAGGTTCAGATCCCACTCCACCAGGTGTGGCCCCACCAAGGGCAACCCTGATGCCAGTCTTGAGCCCAGACCAAAAAAAATAAAATATATAAAAAAATGGGAAGGTTGTGGCAGGAAGGGCATCTGATGTAAAAATCAGTGTGTGGAACATGTTCCACTGTAGCAACAGAAAGCTGTTGATCTTGACATAAAGTCCTGCACCTTCTTCACCTCTGTCCCTGAACTCCCTCTCATTCACACACATGCATTTTGTCTTATCGGGCTAAACTTCATTCCTGTTTTCCAGATTTTCCTCCACCTGCTCTCTGTTCTCACTACAAATCACAATGTCATCTACAAGCATCACAGTCCACGGAGATTCCTGTCTAACCTCATCTCTCAGCCTGTCCATCACCAGAGCAAACAAGAAAGGGCTCAGAGCCGATCCTTAATGCAGACCCACCTCCACCTTGAACTCCTCTGACACACCTACAGCACACCTCACCACGGTCTTACAGCTCTTATACATGTCCTGCACCACTCTAACATACTTCTCTGCTACTCCAGACTTCCTCATAATATACCACAGCTCCTCTCTGGGCACCCTGTCATACGCTATCTCTAAAGACACAATGCAACTCTATATAACCTTCTCTGTACTTCTCCATCAGCATCCTCAAAGCAAAAACTGCATCTGTTGGACCCTTTCTAGGCATGAATCCATATTGCTGCTCACAAATGCTCATCTCTGCCCTTAGCCTAGCTTCCACTGCTCTTTCCCACAACATAATTGTGTGGCTTATCAGCTTTATTCCTCTCTACTTGCAGCTCTGCTGCACCTGTCAATACATTTCCATCCATATTTTTAATCACCCTAACCTGCTGCACATCCTTCCCAAGTCTATCTCTTTGTCTCTCCAACCTGTACAAATCCACCTCTCCCTGCTTACTGTCCAACCTAGCATACAAGTCACATATCTCTTTCAGATTACAACGTCGGCATAAGATGTAGTCCACCTAAGTGCTTTTACCTCCGCTCTTATACGTCACCCTATGTTCCTGCCTCTTCTAGAAGAAAGAGTTCACTACAGCCATTTCCATCCTCTTTGCAAAATCTACCATCATCTGTCATTCTGCCTGCCTGTCTAGAAACCCAAACCTGTTCATCACATTCTCATCACCTCTGATTGGTGAAATCTGCCCCAATCACCACTCTCTCACCTCTGGGGATGCTTTGAATCACTTCATCTAACTCACTCCAGTATTTTCCTTCTCTTCTAACTCACATTCTACCTATGGGGCATAATCACTAACAACATTGAACATCAGCCCTTCAATTTCCAACTTCAGACTCATCCCCCTGTCTGATACTCTTTTCACCTCTAGAACATTCCTCACAAACTCCTCTTTCAAGATAACTCCTACTCAATTTCTCTTCCTCTCTGATCCATGGTAGAACAACTTGAACCTTGCTCCTAAGCTTCTAGCCTTGCTACCTTCCCCCTGGTCTCCTGGACACACAGTATATCTACCTTCCTTCTCTGCATCATGCCAACCAACTCTCTGGGCTTCCCTGTCATAGTCCCAACATTTAAAGTCCCTACTGTCAGTCCTACATTCTTAGCTTTCCTCTTCTCTCTCTGCCTACGAACACACCTTCCTCTTCTCCTTCTTCGACCAACAGTAGCCCAATTTCCACCGGTACCCTGTAGGTCAACAGCACCGGTGGCTGTCGTTGCTAACCCGGGCCCCGACCGAATGACCGTATGGTGGTCATTCTGACATTTATTAAAATATTCGTTTTAATTATTAGCAGCAGAGGGCAGTGAAAATCTACTCGGACCGCCGAATGCGGAAGAAGTAAGACTGTCAGAGGTGCCAGGTTCGGTCATTTTTGTAGAGAACAATTACAAGATGTACACTCATATTAACCGATATAAAACTATCTAGCTATAGTTATGGGACAATATGAATTCACATATGGTTGCAGAACAAAGTGTTATAGTCGACTGTGCGCGCGCGCTTGAGATTGGGGCAGAAAGTTGAGACACTAATCTGCAGATAACAAAACTGGCAACTCATCAGCCGCTAACTGGAGAAGTAATAACCGAATGCTACAGTTAGCTGGTTAGTTAGCCACTAAACAACACTTGTGCAGCTGAGGTTGCAACTGTGAGACAGGCTGATAAATTCTTAGCATACATATCTTAGTTATACTTATAACGTAAATTCATGGGGCAGTTGTGTTAACGTCATGTCGTGGTTGACAGCTGTTTACATTTAATGATTTTTTTGCTGGCGTCAACGTTAAGTGAAGAACATTTGCCAATGTTGGTGCGTAATTACTGTTGTTTAGTTAGCTAAGCTAACTGTCCCCGTAGGGTAGCGTGGCTAAAACGCCTGCTACGTTCGCCGAAGAGCTTTCGGACTTAACGGAAGGAAGGAAACTTGACAAGTACGATCACTGCGCACCGCTCCTTAAGAAAATCTAGCGCACATTTTGAAGTCTCGACTTCACACTGTGACGCATTTAGGAAAGCAGAATATCTTTGCATCCTGTGTGATATTTCACGCCGTTTAGTTAATAGGGTATGCGGTTTGTTGGCATAGCAAATTGTCAACAACAGTTCTCCTGGTTAGCTGTTAAGCCGACGAGAGCTAGCACGCTAGCCACAAACTTCCGACGCAGCCGGACTCATCCAACTGATTCGACTGATTTAACTAGCAAAGGGATATTTTACGAGTTTATTTGTCAGACTCTCTTACTCTGATCCTATATAGCCCCAGGGGGACAGGAGAAACTTAATGGCATCGGATGTGCTTGAAAGTGAAGCGGTGCTGAAGGGTGTAACGTTAGGTGATACGAATTTGAACAATAGTAGCCCAGGTTTTGTCACACCCAGACGGAATCACGAGGATTTGGAAAACGGACAGACGTCTAGTCCGTCATCCTCTGGAGTGTCGGGAGAAGGTGATGAGGGATTCCAAAACAGCACCGCTGTTTCTGCTGTTGAAAATGGCGAAGAGGCAGTCGAAGCGAATCTAACCAAAGCAAGAGGTACGCCACAGGAAAGGACAACTCCAGACAATGAGCAGAATCAGCCGGGAGCAGAAAGTTCTACCCCTGTGAGCCTTCCTCAGCCACACTCCCCATTTGGACTCACTGGAAGGTCTGTGTGTACATGTAATGCTTGGCTCATATGAGGACACTCTAAAAACATGACCTAGTCTCTGGTTCATTTCTCTAGACTCCAGCACCTATAGGCCAAAGCCCTTTAACTGTGTTTTCCGGTGCTCTGAATATGAAAGGTTTTTCTGACGTGACATTATTCAGCGTTATTGACAATTACCGTGCTGTTGTTCAGGCCCTAATCTAAAGACAATAACTTGCAGGGTAAACGTAGTTGTTTGTCTAGCCTACAAATGGGTCAATACTAAAATAGTGCCACATATCCTTCTCCGACTTTTTGGCATCCTATTGTTTGTGCCCAGGCCAGAAAAGCAAGTTTCCCAAACATTATAAAGGGGGTGGACCAAATAACAGGAATACCTTTACAGTCTCCTGTTTTTTTGGACAGCCAGATACAAAATAATAGCATCATGTTACATTTTAACTCAACCCAGTACAACAACAGCACATCTGAACAAGACCCAGGAGGTGTCTCAGGAGGTACACTTCAGAAATATAGTTAGCACATTTTCTAGTTAACATGGTGCATGATATTGTACACATGTCATTGTCTCAGTTAAAATAAGCAATATTTATTGACATCGTCAATTGGGCTGACGTTTGAGGAACTTGTTGAGATATTTTTACGTGATATTTGACAAACAGGAGTACACGCACATCAGTTTTGTAGCACACAGAAAATGAAAGGGTATGACCTGGACAGCAACACTCGTCAACTAATTTGATATGGAGATACTTTTTTTTATTATGTTGTCATCTCCAGGAAAGCCCACTGTGTTGCCCTGTACTCAAAAGCATATGATGTTACCATTGTGCTTCTAGACTTTTAATTCTTATATAATATAACTAGCCGTTTTATTGACCATATATTCATACATTTGAACTTGGAGAGTGATTCTCTGAAGCCAACATAGGCACCTCTCTATCTGAATGAGACAGATTTGCCTATCTGAGGTACATGAGGATCAGGTCCAACAAGCTTGCACTATTCTGCTATAAAGCAACTATATGGTATAGTTACGCTTAATCATGGTCCTTTTCTTTATATTACAGTTTTATTAACTAATGATATTCTTTTCTAGATTGATGCGACTCATGACTGAGTAATGGGTAATGTGAGTTACGTCTTATTGGTTGACTCATGTGAGTGACATTTTAGAGATCTACTTTTGTCTAAACAATTCTGTAAATATATTAGCTTCAAAATAGGCCCAACATTCAAAATCATTAGCATCAAATCATCCACCATTGTTCTGCTTCTTAACTCCACTTATTACTAAGTTTGTTTTTATTGTGGTTTTTAAATGATAAATAGTTTTTTCCATTTTGACTTCCTAGTGTCTCGGATTCTATTCAGTTTGCAAGCAGTCTGCCACCCTCCATGCATTTTAAATTGTTACAGTACCTTCATAAATCCACATTCCTGTGGCACCTCTGCCTCTCTCTGTTGGATTTTAAATGCATTGTGGGGATTTGCGCTATACATAAGCAAACAGTTGATCTGGTATGTTCTGAAATGTTGAGCACCAAATACCCAGAATGTTTTTCTGTCTGAGAGCACAAATACAGTTGTGTATGCGAATAATGCATGAAAGGGAGCTATGTACAACAAAGACAGATACCATGATCAGCATTAGCAGGTATATGGTTTAAATACTAAGCCCTAAACACAAGCTTGTAAGCTTTTCAAGAAGTCAGTGATCTGATTATGTGGCCAGTTACAAATCTAAATGCTCAATCAACATGCAGGACTATGAATCATGTAAGGATTGGCATTGAAATGGAAAGCATATGTCAATATGTTGTTATTTTAAATCATATTTCAATGTTTCTCCAGTTGTGTTGTTTTTTCTAACCGCAGTCTGAGAGTCTAGTTTAGAAATTTAGATACATCCAAAGATTGTAATTATGTGCTTTTCTACAGCTTTAGGTGCCTAAAGCTGTTTAAATCATTTAATGTCCCATCACTTTGCAAAGTGTTTTGTCTTTGAGGTAATAAGCTGAGAACATAAATTGCCCGAATAAAACCTGAATGTCAGTTACAAGTCACAAGCAACTGATAATAGGATAACCATTTATGTGTTTGCGTTTTGTCATGGATTATCTTTGCAGTCGTGCATTATTAGTACAAGATGACATTTTAGCAATTAGAAATCATTAAACACAAAGGATGGCATTATTTTTTTGTATTTTCTTTCCCAGCCTGGAGCGTCAAGAGTACGTCGCCACAACAGAGGCCCGACTAAGATTGGAAGGAGTTGAACTTAAGGAAGAGTGGCAGGATGAGGACTTTCCACGGTATTCCATCAGTCACTCATAAAGTTGTAATTAATCAATTTATCCCGGATATCTGTCAAGTTCACAGCTTTTTTTTATCAGATGTAATACAATACTGTGAACTTGACAGACTATCACATGTGATACAAATGTGTCACATGACTTACTGATTGCATGATCTCCTGTTTGATTATCAGGCCCCTACCAGAGGAAGAGGAGCTTGAAGATGAGCTTTTTTCTGGTAGCTCTGATGAGGGAGATCCTGGTAAATAAACATAGGATATTTTACAGTGCATTGCTATAGAGACCCACAAGAATATTAAAGGACAACTTCATATTTTCTATCTATATGTACCAGAGATGTTTATTGCAGTCATTCCTGTCCATTCTATTTTGGGCATGAATGCATATACATTTTAAGGTGAGAGCACTAGGAAAAGAGCTTGTGCATGTTGTTTGATAATACACTTGAAAATGAATCTGTCTTAATTGTTTTTACAAACAGTATAACCACTCATGTCTTGATAGCTACCCAAGGCTATGCAATAAAGCAAGGCAAGAAGGTAAAAAAAAAGCTTGCAGCGCCGGACATCAGTCTTACACTCGATCGCAGTGAAGGTTCCCTTCTCTCTGATGAGCTGGATGAAAGTACAGAGCTGGATCTCGATGACATTGAGACACCCTCAGACAACAGCAATGAATTTGAATGGGAAGGTAAGACCTTTATAGCATTTTATTATACAGGGACAGCGAAAGTTTAGTACTTTTAGAATATCTTTCAACTCTCCGATGCAGTTGTATTAATGTATAATGTCTGCTAATGTTTCTATACAGAACATGACTACACTGTAAGAAACGAGGGCCACACATTTGCAGTCTTCATTCTGTCATAAAAAATGCACTTCAAAGTTTGCATGAGACCATATACATGCATCAAAGTTACAGCAATTTCAAGACAGAATTTACCATTTTCTGTCCTATGGCAGACTGGTATGATCTACTGGCGTTTTACATAGATTAGAGTGAATCAGACATAGTACAAACTAATAGTTTTGTCCGACTTTAAATTTTAGGAGGATTTCCCATCATTGAAAAAAGCACACATGTATGAAATAGAGTACATGGAGGAATAAAGCAGAAAAAGGAAAATTAATAAAAAAATTAATGCAAGGCCAGAATCCCAATTTCTCTTTGTTACTTCTACAGAGCTGAGGAAAAAATGGAGACCATATATTTGTCTTTACTTACCCCTCATCAGCTGTTGTTAGTTGGTGATGTTGCAGCCATTAGATATTTTTTTTCACGGCATCACCCTTTTTAAAAAAAAGTCTCCACTTATCTTAAAAAGATTCCGGTGCAGTTAGTGAAATTACCTAAGTTTCCTATGAGTTTGAAGTGAACTTGAAGTGCATTTTTTCCACAGAATGAGGTCTGTAAACCTTAGCCCTCATTTGTTTTTTTACAGCGTAGCTGTGTACCATGTGGAAACATTTGCTGAAACTGTGGAAAGGAGGTAAAGATTTTAGTGACCAAGAATCTCAATCAAATGCTTAATATCATTAAAGTGTATATTAAGACCAGCTTGGAAAGTTTCAAACTTAAATTCTGTAAGTTCATAGCAAAAAGTTTGAGTGACAAAATGATCAAACCACTTTGTATCCAAGTATCAAACCAGTCTTTTATTTCCTGGTGCTTGGATGCATTGGCATTTTCCTTTTTTGATGTTACAGGTTTTAATAAAGTGCAGTTAAAATATGCTTTGTTGTTTTGTGTTTCCATATTGCTGCCTTCCTATTTTTTACTTGGAAGATTTGTTTCCATTCGCTGCCTGGAAACAGGCTGCAGGCCAGCAACAGCGTTCTCTCTTCCTTGTGGTAAGGTCTCATGGGCAACCCCGTGTTTAATTGTTTTCCTGCCGCCTATTAGGCAATCAGCCCCAATTGTCCACATACTGTCTACACATGTTGAAACAAATCATGGGGTGTTTCATGTTTCGTATTCTTTTCATTTTTAGTTGATTTTCTCTGCATGTTATTTTTCCTTTCCCTGAATATTTCCTGTTTCAATAAAGAATGAATCAGTTTAGAAGTGGTTTAATGAGCACCAGAATGTTTTAGTGATCAGTTTTGAGAATTGCTGATGCACCATTTAATTGTTAGTCATTCAGTTAAAAAGATTCCACACATCACAAGGAATTGCAAAACGTACATGTAATGAATTTATCCTTCAATTTAAGATGATTTACATTTATAATGTTACATATGGAATCTTAAATGAATTATTCATTTAGTAGATAATTTATTTTCATACTAAATGTGAATATATATATGATATTTGGGTGTGCTTCATACAGTATTCCAACCGCTGTGTTTGATTTAGTGTACTTGAGAAACGAGATGCTTGCAGTAAGATCCTCACAAAAGTGTTACCATGCGTGGACTATTCCCATGTTTTGATTCTTCTATTGCATGCTTCACAGAAGACCTTGATCATTTGAACACTTGATGTTTTAAAGAAGTGCAGACTTAAGCCTATTTCAGACATGAACCCTAGAGAATGTCAGGAGGATCAGGTCCTGACATTGTCTGGAGTTTCCCTTTCAGACGTAGCCAACATGGGGGGAGAGTTCGTGCAAGATGCGTTCTCACTAGTCAAGAAATACTGTGTAATTAGGCAAGTGGTGGTAGAGCTGCGGAAGGGACAGTGTTTTGCTTTGTAATCTGGTGATATACAAAAGAATTTAATGCTGTTCCTTGTATTTCCAAGTCTGCCCCTACTGACAGAAGTTCACAAAGTTCACAAATCTGGGCTTTGCACTAGGGAGCTGGCTAGGGAAAATCTGAGTGATGGCAGGGCCAACAGACTCAGGCATTTGCGTTCACACGTACACCCCTTCCTATTAAAGTCTGGATAATGTCCAGTGCATGTCTGTAAGGGGCTTTAGAGATTGTGCGCATCATGCACCTCCAAAGCTACTAAAGATGTACAACATTTCTCCCTGATATTCGTTTTATGTTGCTGTCAGTGTGTTTGATTTGATGCATTTGTTTCCATTCATTATGTTGTGATGAAGTCAAATATATTTGCAGCATTTCCCTGGGAATATTTTGTTTTTTTTCCTCCTGGATAATGTTGATCATTATAGAACGAGAAACATGGATGTTAATGTGACTGTAGATTTTTGGAGAGAAAGCATTTATATACACAACGAAAAAGCAAAAATTCTAAATTGTAATGGCTCTTGATTAAAACACGTGATTGACAAGATACATGATGTATAATTGAATAATCTGACAATTGAATAAATTGTTCAATCAGAATATACCTGACATGAGAAAAACAGTCACCTGTCACATCTGGCATCTGCAAAATGCAAAGTGTGACCTTAAAATATTGCTTTTCCCTGTAGACGATCTTCCGAAGCCCAAAACCACAGAACTACTACAGAAAGGTGTGGAGTCAGTTCAGGAGTTCTCAGCCTTAGATGAGAGGGAGGAGGGTCGCCGCTGGAGGGTGTTTCGTGTTGGAGACCAGGACCACAGGGTGGACATGAAGGCCATTGAACCTCACAAGAGAGTTATTAGCCATGGAGGTCAGTAGTATCAGTAGTTACAGTTGGCACTGACATATATGTACTACAACTTTCAGTTTACAGCCCCAATTTAAAAAATGTTGGGACAATGGATAAAAAAGTAAATAAAAAGAAAATGCCATGATTTGCGAGTCTCTTCAACCAATTTTTTTATTCACAATAGAACATAAACAAGATATTACATGTTGAAACTGAGACATTTTACCATTTCATTGAAAATATTAGCTCATTTTGGATTTGTTGGCAGCAACACATCTTAAAGTTGAGACTGGGCAATGTTTACCATTGTGTGGCATCTCCTCTTCTTTCAACAACTGTCTGTAAACATCTGCTGGAGTTTGGGAGAGTAATGATGTCCCAATCTTGTCTGATGCAAAAAGTATTTTCTCTTGTGAAGCCAGGCTTTTGTGATGGATTTAGTATGTGGTTTTGTCTTGGTGAAATATGCAAGGGCTTCCCTGAAACAGACGTCATCTTGATGGAAGCATGTGTTGCTCTAAAACCTCTATTTACTTTTCAGCATAGATGTGCCTTTCCAGATGTGTAAGCTGCCCACACCATAGGCACTAATGCAACCTGCATTAGTGATGCAGGCTTGAACTGTCCGCTGATAACAGGCTGGATGGTCCCTCTCCTCTTTAGTCCACGGGACATGGCGCTCATAGTTGTCAAAAAGAATTTCAGATTTTGATTTATCTGACCATAGAACAGTTTTCCATTTTGCCTCAAACCATTTTAAGTGATCTTTGGCCCAGAGAACATGGTGGTGTTTCTGCATAGTGTTCACATATGGCTTCTTCTTTGTATGATACAGCTTTGATTTACATTTGTGGATTCCACAGTGAACTGTGTTCACAGACAGTGATTCCTGGAAGTGTTCCTGAGCCCATGCAGTGATGTCCAGTAGAGAATTCTGCCTGGTTTTTATGCAGTGTCACCTTAGGGCGCGAAGATCACGTGCATCCAATTTTGACCTCCTGCCTTGTCCCTTGCACACAGAAATTCCTCCTGATTCTCTAAATTTTTTGATGATATTATATAATGTAGATGGTGGGATCTTTAAAGTCTTCACAATTTTACATCGGGGAAAGTTTCCACAATAGTTCCACGCAGTTTGTTGCAGATTAGTAAACCTCTGCCAACTTTTACATTTGGGAGGCTCTGCCTCTCTGAAATGCTGCTTTCATTCCCAGTCATGTTATTGACCTTTTGTCAATTAGCCTCATTAGTTGTCAAATGCTCCACCATTTGCTTCTTTATTTGCAGGCATTACTTTTCCAGCCTTTTGTTATCCTGTTCCTAATTTTTTGAGATGTGTTGCTGCCATCAAATTCAAATTGAGCTAATATTTTCCATGAAATGGTAAAATATCTCAATTTCAACATCTGATATGTTGTTCATGTTCTATTGTGAATAAAATATGGGTTGATGAGTTTTGTTAATCATTGCATTCTTTTTTTTAATTACGTTCACACATCCTCAACTATTTTGGAATTGTGGTTGTAATTTACAGCATGAATAAGCAAAGTTTTAACAGTGTTAGACATGACTCAATTAGCCCTTAATTACTCAAAATATCAAGTTAAAAGCTATAAATGAATGTTTTTCTGTTTGTTTTTTAATGTAACATCAATTTTTGATATTTAATGTTTCTCTGCAGGTTACTATGGAGATGGTTTGAATGCCATAATTGTGTTTGCTGTGTGCTTTATGCCTGAAAGCAATAAACCAAATTACAGATACATCATGGACAACTTATTCAAGTGAGTGTTTATTTGAATTCTTTCTGCTCTGTAAGCAAACCTTTTAGACCCATTGCTAATAAGATTTTATTGTCATAGGTATGTCATTGGTACACTGGAGCTTTTGGTTGCTGAGAACTATATGATTGTGTATTTGAATGGGGCAACCTCTCGAAAAAAGATGCCAACTGTTGGGTGGCTGAGAAAGTGCTATCAGCAGATCGATAGGAGGTGAGTCTGACAAGCAGTAGTTGCAAAACAAGTAGTTTTGCAACAGCTGCAATGACTTAACACTGTGTGAGAAACCAGCCCAGAAACAGCCTAATTTTACATGTAATGTAAGTAAACCGCTCACTTTTTGCACAGGTTAAGGAAGAACTTAAAGTCTTTGATAATTGTTCATCCTTCTTGGTTTATCCGCACCCTGCTGGCCCTCACAAAACCTTTCATAAGGTAAATGTAACATTATCAAGTCATTAAAATAATAAAATAACCTGTGGACAACCTTTTTAGATTCTGACATTTGCTGCTTTTTTTCACAGCTCGAAATTTAGTCAGAAAATCAAGTATGTTTACAGCCTGAGAGATCTTGCAGAGCTTGTTCCAATGGAGTATGTGTCCATACCAGACTGCATTAAACAGTAAGTCTGCTTCACTCAAACTCATTCACATTTTTCACACTCTTTTCGGAAATATTAAGAGTTCACACTTAAAAATTCGTAACACTTTATAATGCATCTGTGTGCTTTCTAGCAGAGTTGCCTCTATTGTATAGTCATGGCAAGAGTTAGAAAAAGGTGATTCTAAAATTTTCTAGCCACTTTGAATTGGCAAGTTAATAAACACTTTATTGCCTACTATTTAAGTCTGCACAGGGTTTTACAACCCCCTCTGTAGATTTCATCCTTTAAGCTTTGTACGAAACGTAGCCTCGCTAAACTCTGGTGGGTGTGCATGTCTATTTGGCATAACCTCTTGTAACTTTTTGAATATGTTCTTCTTGCTCTTCTGTCAGCTGTGACCTGTGTTGCAACATTTGGTCCTCTTTTGTCACTAGGTGGTGCTAGAGCAACATTTGGCTTTTCCTGTGCGGCCAGTGTAAACTTGAAATAAGTGACTACGAGTCTGACTCATTTGAATCTATGAACAATGCATCTTTATTCAAAGTCCTAATTCTTGCAGGCTGATCATAAATGCTTGTTGGGTGGTATGCACTCTTAATTGTCAACATTGCTGAAAAGAACCTCATCTCGATGATTTTAGCTTATAATTTGCTATTAAGCAATACATTCTTTATTTTCTACGGTTAACCTTTGCTGATGTTCATAACTATTGAGCTCATCCTGGGAAATGCTGTGTTCCTTCTTCATGCGAGTTAATCCAAGACAAGTCTTATATTGTTTGGCAAAGGCTTCAGCACAAATTCAGCTCTTATAAAATGTTTTTGCTCTTTTGGATGTCTTGGTTGCTGTTGGCTGTGTGTTTTTCCTTCCCTTAACTCAATTTTCCTGCCTCCTCTTAAGGTTTGATGCTGAAAAAAATAGGAAAAGCCATAAAAGGTATATGCACTTTCACTCAGGTTCAGTCTACAAGATGTTTGCATTTCACAAAACTAACAATTAAATTATCCTTTGCCCTTCAGAAATGCACCAATATATGTCATTCCATCATAATAGGGTGATTTGTTTCATTCTGGCCAAAATCAGCAACTTTCCTCCCTAATGTCCCACATTTTCCTCTCAGTAGAATTAGGACAATCCCAATAAGCAGACTAGCTGTCTGATTAGTTTCCAAAAATATGTGGCTTGGTGATTGTTTAACCAACTAAATCCTATTTCTGAGCCAATTCTGTGAAGTTCAGCTCAAAACTAACTTGTGCGTTTTTGTTTTTCTCAACTGCTACCTGACACAATATCAGCTCTGTGTGTGTGGTTTAAACGATTTACTTGTATGAGCTTTACTATTTTTTACAATTTACTATTCGGTAGCACTTTACAGCTTGGTAATATTTTCATAAAAAACAAGGTAATGGGGATTATTTAATACTATTATTGTATATTACTTATAACAAGATACTGGTTCTTCACTTTTAAGCTGACTCGTAAATTTATTAATTCATATCAAAATGACGTTGCTGCTTTGTGATCTGGACATTAGAGCCTTGAGTAGCACTACTTACTTGCATGTGTATTTTTAAAACAGGTTTTGAATTTTATGTGGTTGATGACAGGTAAGATTGTTCATGTACAATGGAATCAGGTGGGATTACATCTTAATCACTTTGGTGTGTGTGTTTGCTCTGTGCCCATGACCTCACATGGTTCCCCCTCAGTAATGCACCCTCAGCTCACCAGCAGCTCTTTGCATGACTTACTGCGTGTTCACTCCCCACTGATGGTTGGTTATTTTCACAAACCTTTGTCAGCCTTGCTCAGCCACATAAAAGTGGCTCTGATCATTACGGATAAGCCGTCAATATTCATTCGCTGAAGTTATTAATTTCTGATGTTTGCTGCAGAGTTATTCATTTGGATATGTTGTGGCATGCTGGAGTATTAAAAGTTTAATAGCCATGCCATTTCAGAGGGCCACCGATGGCTCTAATGTGTGTTTACTCAGTGTATATAGTAGTGACACAGGTGTAAATTAAAACCATGCATTGAATATACATAATCATTTCATATATTCACTTGATGTGATTATATGAATGTGTTTGTGTGAAGTGTAGCAGCTTGCTATTACTTAAAATACCAGTTAGCATTACATTTGTTATAGTGCCATTCCAGTTACGTCAGTCACAAATATCTGATATTAAATGTGTGTGCAGAATCGACCAGGACGTGCACGGCAAAGTGGAGATGGCTGCTGCTGCTATTCCAGAGTGACCCTGCTTACACTGCAACATGTTGAGGAGGAGGACAACAGAGACGAATGTTTAAAACCACATCTGCTTGTTTGTTTCTGTTCTGGGTAACATGACTGGAGACTTAGCTCTTTGGATCACAAAAAGTGCCTTTTTGAAACTATGCTGCCTGTTACATTGTGGAACTTGTAGCTATGTATTTCAGTGTCCATCAGCTTGATCTTCTGATTCACATACTGTTTGAAACATTTTTAATATTTTACTTTTTTTTTGCAGGTATATCATGTCACACTTAGCTTATTGGTATTCCCTAGATACTGTTGTATGTAAACGTTATTTAAGGCACTCTGTTACAAACGTTTGATGCATGTTCTGCTTTATTACATTTAAATATATATTTATATTCAAAAGGTGACAAAGGAGAGAAATTAATATATTTTTATGGTTGGTCTGATTTTTAAACTTCATTTTAGGTCTCTGACCCACCGAATGGGATTTCATAGAACAAGTTTTGATAGCACCTTTTTCCACTGTTCACTGTTGAGGTTCCCTGTTACAATCCTGCCTGAGGGAAATAAAGGTTTATTTTTTGCCCCATACATGAATGTGCCCTCTGACTTACAGAGGGAGAACATTTGTGCAAAGATGTAGGCCACAGCATTGTTTGATTTTTATTTTTTTTTTTTTTTTATATCAGTTTAGAGACATGTAAAAAGACAATTTGATAGAAAAGTATGTTTGACAAGATCACCAAATTTCACATTTTTTGTCTTTGTTGGTCCACTAGATGGCACCACAAATGCAGATTTCATTGAAATCATAAAGACAGGATAATTAACAACATAGTCTAAGTATTTTTGATTTGTGTTAAAAATATATTAAATGTGTAAATGCAAAAGCAAGATCTGTAACAATATTTGGACAACTAGAGTTTTAAATCGCAGTAAAACTGAAAATGTGTTCACAGCAACGTCTTCACGCTTTTCAGTTGAAGATTCCCAATATATAATAAATACAAATATTACTATTGCAAACATTTATATAAAATGTAACTTTCATATATATGAATAATGGCCTGAATCGTTACACTTTAATATTTTAAATTATTAGCCTTACAAAGTGGTAGAATATTAATTTGACAACAGTGTGTCATGGCCTAAAGCTTTGAAATGCAAAACTGTTTCCATACATCTAATGGCAATATCATCAACCTCAGGATCGAACTTGTTTGCAATAAGGTGATGTTGTTTCAGGAGCCACGAAATGTCACCAGCTCCGTACACACACACCGCTCTTCGGTAAACACCAGTGCAGTGGGAGTACGGTGCTCCAGCTTTTACATCACCTGCTAGATATCCCCACTTGACCACGCGAGCGAGGGCTTGCATGTCTGACGTGTCATACTTGACGTTAGCAGGCACTGATCCGGGAACAGAGGGCATCCTCAGTAGAGTGGCCCATAAGTGCTCATCCGGACTGTACGTGTCCTCCGACCACTCCATAAGCTGCCGGGCCCCTTTGTCCTGCATCACATGCTCCACAAAGGCTCTTGTTACCACGAAGTAGGCATTTCCTGAGAACATGGGGCTGCTGATGGGTGGGGGGCTTTTCTTCACATCTGTCCGAAAGACCGTGTTGGTTATATTGTGATGATACTGCCAGCGGAGTTTCTTGGAGTAGTTGGGGGCCTCAGACTCCATGCTGTTTCTCCCGTTGAGGGCCTTCAGTGCCTTTACCATCTCTCCGTTGGTTTTGATCGGGAAGTCTGTCCCGCAGGTGTTAAGCAAGTATCTCCACTGGACGTGGGAGTTCAGCAGATCTTTCATGCAGTTCAGATCTGCCTGCACTCGAGACCACGAGGCATACACCACAGTTTCTAATTTAGTGGTTAGAAACACATTGGGAAAACATGAAACAATCGACTCCACCGCCTTCTGATATTCCTTGGGGGATTTCTGGTCCACATGCACGCAGTAGATGTTCTGAGGAGCATAAATAGCTCGCAGAAGTCGCTCGAACATCTCAATCTTCTCATGGACCACCATGGAGTAGGCGATAGGAAAATCCTCCTCCTCTTCACTGAGGGGCTTTGTAATAAAGCCTCGATTGTCAACGTAAGCCGGACAGTCCTTTGTTACATTGAGGTAGTAATTCTCAGACAAAACCTTCTGTCTTTTTCTAGATGCTAAAAGCACTTCTAAATCACCTTTCCTATCCCCTACGTCTCCACTGATGATTGCCAAGCAGCCAGGCAGGTCAACAGAGAACTGCTGGGGTGTTCTGGGATCAGACAGTGACTGCCTGTTAATGCTAGTTTCCCAAAGGATTAAACAAAGGAACATACCAATGAGGATGAGACATAAGTTCACCAAAAACGTCGGACACTTTACACCCCTTTGAAAAGCCATATCGTTACTTGAGGTTACTACAACACTGGTAACCTGTGTTATTTATAGACTGACTGATCTCCCCTTTGAGTAGGTGTGTCAAACTAAGGTGTGGAAGGAATTTAGCCTTTTAGTTCCTACACAGGATCTCATTAACATTTCCTGCTGGATAATAGTTCTGGCATATCAATAAAGGCAACTCTTGCAAAACGTTTTACTATTGACACTTGGACAGGTTCTACATTATTTTATGATGTGCTATTGTGAAACAGCAAGTAGCCATTAAACAGTAAAGTATCCAGTTCACAAAGTGCACTGAGTGCCTTAGGTAGTAAAGATTTTATTGTATTTTTATACCTATAATTATTAAACAATATTTTCACTGTTTTACAAATACCTTTTTAATATCAAGAAAAAAATGTACACATATATTTTCACAAATTCCTCATCTAAGAATAGGTCTAACAAGAAATACACCAAAACAAAACAACTCTTCATTGTCCTCTAAACGTTACTGAACTACTTTAAATTTACCGGTCAGTCTTGATATTTTGAGCATTTACAGTATATTTAATCTCTGGTTCTGATGTATCTAAGAGCGACTAAGACAAGTACTCTCATCAACATCCTGGTCGGCGTCAGTGTCCTGCTCATGTATAAAGCTGTAGCGTCGATATACCGAGCCAGCTTTACTGGTGTACACAACATCTACTTCATCACCGCTGTCGGGCTCAGGCACACCATGGGGCATGCTGACACTTGCATTACCGCTCAGTCTTTCGTAACTTTGGCTCCAGCAAAGCCTCTTCTTGGCACGAGCTTTGATTAAGGCAAATACTGCCACAGCCAAGCCCAGTGCTACCAGCAGGGCAATGGGTAAGGCGGCTGAGGTGTGCTTCAGAGCTCTGGAGGACATATTCAGATCTTTTCCTTGCTCATGTCCTGATTTGGGTTGGGGGGTCTCCACACAGAGAGCTACAACAAATACAGTGTCTTTAGTAAATGGACATATGCAAGCAATCCTATGACAGTGTCTTTAGTAAATGGACATATGCAAGCAATCCTATGTTTCTTATAATGAGCAGATCTCTCTCTCTACCTGAGCGGTGGTCACAAATACAACACTCAGTGTCCATCTTTCCAGCCTGACAGCAGGGGGAACAGCGGTTTTCCACAGCATGAAGAGCAGAATCAGTGTGACAAGTCAGACATTGGTCAGGCCTAGGGCCAGTACAATGCCTGCATGAGCTGTCACATGGCTCACAGGTTTCCTTCAATGGCACAAAAAGGTATTCATGATTAGCCTAAATGAATAAATATTTAAAGTTAACTTAGAGGAATAGATTATACAAGACTCACTCTTTGATATTTGCTTTTTCAGAACTGTGTTGTTGCTTGACTAGGTTTAATTGATGGTAGGTTGGCAACACAAGAAACCACCACACCTAACAACTGTATACCAACTTTTTGGAAGTGCAGTCATGCACTAATCACCTGAGAAATTAATGTGCACTTTGAATTTTATGATACTTAAAAGTAAACCCTTATTTCTGGCTATCAAATATAATATTAAAAATAAGTAAAGCAATATGGTGCATGACTCAAGCTCACACCACACCTGTTCTGAAAAGTATCGCCCCTCCTCACAACGTGGATAACACACATTGTCCTTTAGAGTGCTGCCCCAGTCGCACGTCAAGCAGCTCTGAGGAAAGGCATCTGCAAATATACATATGCATATGCATTGATTCTTGTGCAAAACATTTTAATGAATACCTAATATTGACACAGTTGCAAGACCGTGGACTGACGTGTGGCAGATGTCTAGCTGCCCACATCAGAACCAGAGAAGATGGTTGAGCAATCCATTATTACAGTTACACAATAGTGTCTTTATCCATACCTGTGCAAGTCCGGCAACTGGTGTGGCACTGTTTGCAGATACCGTTGAACTCATAGAAGCGGTGTGGGCAGCGCTCAACACACAACTTGGTGCCTTGCAGCTCCAGCAGAGGAGGTGCACAGGCCCTGCAGGACTCAGGTCCTGGCCCTGTGCATAGCTCACAGGACTGGTCACATTTCTGACAGTGGGCGCCCTCTTTGTAAAACCTGAAGAAATAAATTAAATGATTAGTGGCTTGAATTTAAGATTTAAATTTGTAAGGTAATTTTTTCCTGTGGTAAACTAAACTAAAAATATTAGAAGAATTTATCAAATGACAATCACCAAAATCTTATCTACGAACTCAAGAAGCCCATTCTTTTACACAAATAGTATGCAATATAATTTATAGAAAAATCGTATTAATTAAAATTTATGTCAAAAGATTCTGAAGTGATTTAGCATCTTGTATTCATTATAATCTCAGGAAGTTCCATTGCTGCTGAAAAAAATATGGAGTAGCCATTTATCCATCCATAGGTAGCTTTGGCTAATTTCCAGTCATGCATTTTGTGATATTGCGTAAAAAGGGTGGTGACAAAGTCAACAGGCACTTGCATCTCATGAACTGTGAACACTTCTCTGATAGGAGTTTGCTTTGATGTTTTCTCCTTGACTTAGATTTTTGCTTGCCTTGTACCTCACTTGTAAGTCGCTTTGGATAAAAGCGTCTGCTAAATGACTAAATGTAAATGTAAATATAAATGATTAATGGTTGTGTCTCATCACAAAGTAAACATTTTAAATACTGTGACGAAGCTTTGTACCCTGTTGGGCAATGTGTGACACAGGCATCAAGGAGGCGCAGGTATTCTGGGGAACAGGTGAGGCAGTCTCTAGGGGATTCTCCAGTGCAAGTGGAACAGACGTGGTCACAAGTCAAACAGAACCCCAGCTCCTCTCCATCAGCTTCTTGCCTTGTGCTATATGTGGCAGCTGGACACTCACTCACACAAGTGCTGTCTGGAAAATAACACAGACAAAAAGTTCTATTCACAATTGTGAAAGGCTACAAAGATTTACATTCTGAGTCATAACAGAATGTTCCACATTTAGTCTTACGGCGATCCTGAACTCAAAAAGGGACAAAACAATAAATTAAAAAAAGTCTTACACATGGTCAACTACCACTATCAGTCTGTCCAGTCATTGTTGATCAATTATATGCGGCTAAACATTGATTCATGAAAGCCATCATTGTGCAGCCATTTTTTGAAGGTAAACTGATGACACCAACTGCAAATATTTGTTTGCTACTAAACATTAGTAAACAATGCTCACTATGAAGGTAGTTGGGGACAGCACATGTCTGGCATTCATCACTGCCTGGCCCCTCACAAGAGTAACAGTGTTGGTGGCAGCCCATGCATGTGAACTGGTCTTCATGTAGGTAGGTCCCCAGTGGACAATCTGTGTCACCTGTCACACCACACAATAATGTATTTGGATCCAGCACGAGTCCCTTCTCACACTGAATGCACTGATTTGGCTTTGGGCCGGAGCAGCTCATACAAGTCTGGTGGCACTCTACATAAAAAAGAAAAAACGTGAGACTGCGTCAAGGAAATATTAGCTGTCACGGAAAACTGTGTACTCAGTATAACAGGTAATTGACTATCACTACAATATACCATATCTTTTTCCATATCAGTAAGATGAATTAGGCCTAATAGATCAATCAGTCAGTGACACAAATGTCTAGATAAGATGTATTTTCCACATAATACGAACACAGTTTTAAAGCTCCAAAGGCCATCTTGAGCTAACGCTTTAGTACACAATCGTTACAGTTGTCTCATTTTGCTGATCACCTATATAAAGTAAGCTGATAAAAAGGTCCAGAATCTTCCAGTTGCTTCTAAATTTTGAGTTAAAATTACCAATTGGGACTAGCACACTAAACTGGCTCGTGAATATTTAAAACCTTCTTTTCACTTTACATGTGCGTTAATCTCCAATTGTTTGTGGAAATTTTTAGTCTTAAATTGCTTTCAAAGTTTGTATTTACACTGTCCGTTTATTAGATTAACCTATTAAGCACCTTTCAATACCCCCTACAAAACCCCACGAAGAACACAGAACATGTCAACAAAACACATGTAGACTGGATAGTCTTACGAGGGTAAAGACTTGGTCCACTGATCACAAAGTTAATTCACCACCTCTCTACAACGGTTTAAGCAGGTCATTTACACAAAAAAGAAAGAAGGTGCACTTTCTGCAAGGGGCTACATTAAGTATAATGGAAAATCACCTTGACATTCCATAGCGGCAGTTTCATAGTAAGTACTGATGGGGCAATCCTTGAAACATGAACCCTTATAGAGTTTGGGGCTAAATGTTGAGCAGGTCTCACAGTCATCTGCCAAAGGGCCTGAACAACTGCTACAGGTGGGGTGGCACTGACCACAGCGGCCCTCCTCCATGTCTTCATAATAGCCCATTGGACAACTTGCTTTACACACACCGTTCAGCATCAAGTACAGGAAACTACATTCTGAAATGATATGGAGGATGGATAAGGTTGTGACAAGAGATTTCAGGATGTGATACTGTGCAATTATCTATTGTTTCTGGTATTTTTCCTGTAAAAGCGAAACTGCCCACCAAGCTAATAACTTACTGAAACAGGTCCTGTTATCTGAGCAAACGTCACAGTGGGCAGGACAGCGTCTGCAGGTCCCGTCATCGGCAGGGTATGTGCGCATGGAGCAGTTGAGTCTACACATACCACTCTCCAAATAGTGGCCGTCAGCACAGGACAAACACTGGGACTTGATCCCATCACATGTCCGACAGGAGCCGTCACAGGCTTCACATGACCCCTCTGCTGTCTCAAAGAATCCCCTAAAAGTAAATGCAGAAGGCAGCTTATCACCATGATTACAAAGATTGTATTTTTAATACTGTTTAGTTTATTCAATTACTCACTCTGGGCAATTCGACCAGCAATGTCCCTGGTGGAGCAAACGTTTATAGCTGCCTCTGGAACAGCTGATACAGTAATCACTGGTGTCCATGCAGGTCTCACAGTTTGGTGAGCAGTCCTCACACAGCTGAGTGGCTGAGTTTCCATAGGAGCTGGTTGGACACTGAGTTACACAAGAACCGCCCTGGTCTAGGAAATAACCTGTGATGGATGAAAAATGAGCTGAGATAATGCTTTAATTCGTTATCAGAACTGAAGGAAGTAAATATTTATACCTTTAAAACAAGAAGAACAATCTAATCCTTGAGGACCAAAGCAGGTCTTACAGGATGCATCACATGTATGACACTCACCAGATTTCCCTGAAATTAAAGCAAATAAACACAGTAACCGTATTTCATACAGTAATTAAATGCCACATTGATGGCATGCAGAGTGAAGGTGAGCCGAGCTAAGAATTTTCCTGCATTTGCTGCTAGAGAGAAGCATAATGAGCCTTAACCACAGTGTTTCTGGGAAGTGATGAGTAATATCGTGCTTGTTGTTATCTAATGCTCAACACTGACAGAATGTGTTGTTTTAATTTTACATTGTGTTTTCGGTGCCTTATATTGTAGGAATTTGTGTCTAACATCTTATGGCCCATGGTTACAACAACTTAAATGTAGGAGAGACTTGAGATGAGATTATTTATGGTTTGTGAAAAATTTACAATTAACAAATAATAACAGCCTACCTTTAAATGGGCTTGCTGCTGTTTAGCTGCAATTATTGATGCGGTCTAAAAGTTATCATAACACATATTCTAGCTAAAGCTGTTCATGGTATTTAAAGAATGCACTGTGTTAACAAATGTTAATCATGTATTTTTGAAATAAAATAAAATATAAAATTGTGTTTACAAAATTAGGAGAAAATAATGTTTAATGTAGATAGTTTAGATAAATCATTGGCTATATTTTGAACAAATAATAAAATACTTGGCTCACTGACAGTGAACATTACACTCATAGTCATACAAGGATGTATAGCTAATGATTTACATAAAACCATGTGTGGTAACCACAAAAAACACCTGTCTTACACTGTTGTTCCTGGTGAAAAAGCCATGTGCTTGAGACAGATAAGCCTTTTCCATATTGCTCAATTAAAATGGCTCTCAAATGAAAGGTGACATGGTGCAAAATTAATCGGGTGACACTGAGCAGGAGATCATCCTTGAACCTAGAGATCCTTCAGCAAGGTTCAAGCCTCTGTCTCACTTACAAGCATCTGCCAAGTGTCCTTGAGAAACACTGAACCAAAATCCTGGGACACTGTTCTGACCTTTGACTTTCCATAGGAGAAAAGCAATTATTTCCATCAGAGAATTAACGAAAGTATAAGTGGAAAGTATAATTCGCTCATCTCCTCACTCTTATTTGCTATTTTGTAATGTCTTGCATTTGATTTACACATTTGATTTAGACTGTTTATTTCTTAGAAAAATGATTAGACTTTGTTTCTCTTACCATCAAAGTACTGTCCCAATGGGCAGTTAACCAGAGGGCACTGGCCGTGTAGTGGATGGTTCCCACCACGGCAAAGCTCACAATCAGTTGAACGAGGTCCATGACATGTCTGGCAGGAGCTGTGGCAAGGCTGGCAGCACCATCCACTGGAGTCACTGTAGGTTTGCTGAGGACACTGTTTAACACATTCACCTCCTGACAGGAGCAAGACATTGGAGAGTGAAATAATATGTTTTTCAATTTAGCACTTTATTTATATTAGCAAATACGGGTCTTAAAAATCCTAATAGAGAAGATATAGTAAATAATATCAAACTTTACTATTTGTATGTTAGTTTAATCTGGTGTCAGAATAGATCTATTATGGACCAATTAGCCACAGCATTAACACCACCTGGTGGTTTGAAATCAGCTCCACTTTTACCTATAGTGATCTTTGACCCCCATTTTTTAAAATTACTGTTGGTCAAGCAATTGGTACTTGTATAGTGGAGAATTCTTTTAGGCTAATACTTTGCTGTGTATGGGGCTGTGTAGCTGGGGACTGATCAGAGAGGATATGCTGACCCATAACCTCCATGACATTATTAAGACCACCAGTATTCATGTTGTGGCTGATCGATAGTAGCCTGCTTGCTAGTTCTCTTAAAATAGCTATAACCTGTTTTTGGAAACTAATAGATTTTAGTCTGATACCCATAAAGAGTATAACCTAACAACACAATACTAATTTGTTGTTTGCATAAACCATATATTTGCATCTCTTAATTTACAGGTTTGCTGACACGGAGATGATTTGCAATCCAAATGAAGTGCCATCGCGTGTCTTTAGCATCATCCCTCACATTGAGTAGGATAGGAGCATATTGAATAGAAGCTTTACTAGTTCTGTAAAAAAAAAAAAAAAAACAACAATTCTTCCTTCGGTACCGTTCAGAAAGTAGTCAGGTTGGCAGACAAGGCACCGTGTGTTACTTTTGCAATCTGTGCATGGTGTCAGGCAGGGCAAACACACACCACTGCCCAAGTCCTCATAGGTGCTCTGGGGGCAATGTCTGTGACACTGGTGTCTGAAACTGTAAAGGAATAGGTAATTGTGAAAAAGTACAAATCCAAAACTCTTCAAAATATCTATTGACAATATATAACAGAACTTGAGCTATACCTGGTCTGTGTGTTTGAAATGTATCAGTAACTGGTTGGCTTAATATGGCAGTCCCAGCTATAAACTAAAGGGAGGCTCTTCTTTGTTTTCCAAAGCAAACATGCAGAACAAAGGTGGCAATATATCAAAGACCTGATGAAATGATTGTGATTTATTGGCTCCCTCAAAGGTTTACAATGAAGGAGGTATATGGCCTTAGGCAGTTTCTACCCACATAGAGGACTTTCTAGTTGAAAAAAAAAAACCCCACAGAAACCAAGAAACCACAAAAAAGATAAAACAACCTGCATTTGAGAGGCAACCCCAGCATGGACTCTACCAATCCACAGCAGGCCTGCATCTGTTTAATTGACTAGAATACACCCCTCAATCAAACATCAGTCAAACAGAGCATGGCAAACAAATTATAATGTAGGCTGATTTTCGCAAGCTTATCACAGTTCTTTTCTCTTTTTAAGAAATACAAATGTTAATTGGTGTTTTATTTATAACCCAGAGGCATGGGGAGATGTCTGTCATTAACCGGTCTTATCAGTCCTTCAGGGCTTAACTGAGCTATAAATAACATGAGATGGCCATCCTAAAACAAATAAACAAAAAAACAAAAAAAATCTAGCCTTAAGCAGCTGAAATATCGAGTTGCAAAGATGTTATTCTAGGCATAATGTTTTATGTGTGACTCCTACTTTGAAGATTTACCCTCTAAAAGGATAGAGGCTAAACAACAATAAGCAAAAAGCATCTGCTTCTTTTTTGCCACCTTCCTACATGATAGAATCTGACCACTGACAGGCTGTACTTCCTAATGTGTTGCTGTGGATTTGGTGTTAAGACAAGGTAGTTGTTTGAAAAGGAACAGCTGGAGGCGCCACACTGCATCCATCAACTCACTCACAATAGCATCTGGTACAGACCAGGCTTTGTCTCTGGCCTGGAAACAGTACACTTCTTAAGAATCTGCAGGATGTTTAAGAATCCCTCTGAGTAAATATTAGACTCTCCATTCCAGGAGAGCACATCCGCATTTCCAAAGCAACTTTTGTTAAGGGTTTTTACTCCCTTAAATTAGTTTGGAAAACGTGAAAATACACTAGAGTTAAGAAAGTTGTTGAGAAATAATCACATTACTTTAAAAGCACTTTTAAAAGTCAATACCATGCACCATGCTGTGTTGTATAGAAGAACACTGGCCCCATCGATTCCCAGTTATGCCAAAGCAGCTCCCTTATTTCAACATTTTTTATTACTACAAGTTAAACCTCAAAAAGCTGAGTTTCTGTGGTGGAAAGTTTTATAATGAATCACAGTGAGGCTCCTGCTGCAGTTCACGATCCCCCCCATTCTCTTTTGGATTTGTTTTATAGGTGTGTGCCTGAAATGGAAGATGTAATACAGTTGAATGCAAAACTTTGCCATGATGAAAATTATATCACTGCAAACATTTGCACCCGCCATAATGAAATATTAATACTTTGTATGTCCTCCCTTTGCCTTTATACGCTCCTTTTTAGGTATCACCTGAGCAGTGTTTGTATTTTCAGGCGTAATTTTAGGCCATTCTTCTTGATGTAATTGTTCTCTTAACCAGATTGCCTGGCTTTCTGCAATGTACAGGCTTCTGTGGTTTGGATCATTGGCTTTTTGAACCATCTACTGCGACTTCATTTTAGCTTTTTGACTGGTGGTCGGAAGCTTTGCTTTAAATGTTTTTGTAAATTGGGCTGCAATTATTCTTCCTTAAACTTTATGTGGTACTGGTATCCCTTAAATGCTTTGCTTTTTATATACCTCTCTATCTGTTTGAAGGTTTATCAGTTTAATTTTTAGGTCTTAGGTTTAGCTGTCATCAAGCTGCTTGAGACTGCCCCTGGAGATCTACCTACTTTTAAGTGCAAGCCTATTTTAACACACCTCGTGCAACTCATCAAACAAGTGTTGACAGTCTTTTTTAAAGATCAGACATGTGATTGTACACATTAAAGGGGATTATCTGGAGGGTTTAACAAAGTGCATAATAACTTTGGCACCGATATAATTTTTATTATTTCACAATAACTGTTTTATACACTCCTTGACATTCTTTGTTTTTTTCTTATTGCCATTTGAACATAAGGGGATGCAAACCTTGTCCCTCAGCTGTAAGTACTGCAGCCACAGAAATTGCAGTTTGACCTGTCGTTCTAAATCACTAAAACCATTACTATTAGATAAAAAGCTGCACAAGTAGATTCTTAAAAAGGAGACTGCACCTTTGTAACAGCAGTAAAAAAGGTGTGTGCAGTGAATCGATGGCTTTTACCTCCGCCTTCCTCTGCTGTGATTCACACGAGCAGTCAGTGAAGACAGTACACCCTATAAAATCACAGGTACTGGCTGTCCACATATACTTCCTCTCCTCCTTACACATAACATCAAAACGGCAGACCAATCTTCTGTGCTCAAACTGAGGCTCAGGTAACAGTATGACTCAAAATGGAAGGTAATCTGACCTAAAATTGGGGGAGAAGAACACAATTGGAGGTCTGTTCTAGCTCTGTCTTGTGCTTCACTCTGGGTGCAAGTGATAAGCTGGTGTAAACAGGAATATAGGTGAAATGTAGCAGGTGAAAAACAACTAAGTAAATTTAGCAACAAAGCAAAATAAGCGACTTCTAAACAATTTATGGAAAGGCATAGTCTACTGTATCACCACACACACTGCATAATATTTTATGCATCTCTTTATATAATATACCAAACAACAATGAATGGGTTAATTCTTTTTTGGCAGGATGTCTAATGACCATAATTTTAAATAGTTGAAAAAACCTATAGATACAGTAACATTTAACCTTGTAATTTAATTTTTAACAAAAATAAAATTAATTAATTAAATCTTTTCTGCATTCCATATATATTTGTTGGATTTCTTTTTATTTCTCCGATTGTAAACTGATTGCTTTGCTTTTGGAGCATTGGTTACATGGGAAATGCAATTTGAACATGTGAGTTTAGGATCAATATACATTTAGTGCAATGTTCACTTATGATTTGTCAGCAATTTGAGAACATAACAGACTAATCAGAATATATTAAATGAATATCATAAATAAATAACACCTGAGATTGCATTTGATAGTAGTAGAGATGGAGGAACAGAAATGTTCATTTACTAAATAACAGTAAACAAGAAAATAAAGACAGTTACTCACAGGAAGTAACCTTCAACACAGCTGTTGCAGATCTCAGGGTCGTCTGTGCACAAATTAGAAAAGGTGATTAACTTGAATTTATAAGTAGAACCAAACAGCACTCTGTCGACAGGGTTTTAATACTTTGCATATATTCCTTTAATGATATGGTATTCTTAGCCTGATGTGTAACTTACCTGAGGAACATGTTTTGCAGCCCATCTCACAATCAATACACTCTCCAGTGTCAGGGTCCTGCACCTGCCCTGAAGCACAGATACTCAACATGAGGAGTCTGAATATCTTTCTCTGAAGTTAAAGCCTACTCTGAAACATTTACCTATGTCACAGGATGCAGTTTGGCAGACCCCATTCTGGAGTTTGTAGTCTTCTCGACATTTGGCACATATGTTGCCATCTGTGCAGAGCTCACAATTGGCTATGCAGGGCAGGCAGACATAGTGACCCCTGTCAGGATAGAGTCCCCGGGGGCAGTGTGTCCGACAGCGACCTTGGTGAAGGAACCGTCCCTGTCCATCTTCATCTGAGGTGCAGGACAAAGAGGACTGGTTAAGCTAAATTCTACTCTGCTTTCAACTCAGTGGAAGGTGCCATTAGCCTACGGAACTACTGCCAAGAACACCCCTTTAAAAAAAAAATAAAAATCAGGACTCTTCTGGAAGTGCAAATCAATGAGCATCTCATAATAAATACAGAGGTAGAGCCAAATGGCCTGACGATTACATGAGATGAAAGAAAAATTAAATAACTGCTGCCAACCATGTGAAAGTTCAATGCATACAGCCAATTGTAGCATTAACACATAATTTATTGCAGAGAACAAATTAGTTTAAGTGAAATAAGAGTAATATCAAGCGGGTTAAAAAGTTGCTAAGTAGCATTTGGTAGAAAAACAAGAATTCATAAATGTCAATCCACTTGCATTACTGACCAAATATAGTGACTGTAAATATTGCCCAGTATGTCTATTGTAGGCCTGCAAATTACAAATCACAGTGCGAGATCACTTCCTGAATGATGATCCTAATGTAAACAAGGGCAATCAGAGACTGATGATCAGACCTAAGATCAGAGCTGTGGGCACAGGCAGAATGTTGTGTTAGTCCTAATGATTATGATTCTGCCACCTGCCACTAGCATAACTGTGGCACCTGAGGCATCTCTGGAAGCAGCTGAGCTACAGCATTGTCTCATCTGTTCAGTGCTGCGAAGGGGATGTGTGAGACAGGGAAAAGAGAGGCCACAAGCTGTTGTTGTCTTTCTAACCCTTCCACTCCCTAGGGACAGCAACCATAGCACGGCACACACAAAAAAATATTGCTTCTATTACAACACACCACAGTGCACGACGAACAAGGTAGACTTTTCTGTGTTCTTTCACAAACAATATAACAGGCATACAGAAATGCCTAATTCTACAGTATACTAATTTCAAAACACAAAAGAAATCCAGAGTCTTGCACCTTAAATACAATCAGTGAAAGTAGAAACACGTGATTTGAGAATGCCAAAAGAGATGTGTGTGTGTGTGTGTGTTTGTGAGGGAAAGAGAGACAGACTTGCAGGTCAAACTTAGTGAATTGCAACAGTAATACTTGTAGCCCAAGGGGATATGTTTTCCCTTTCATGTGATTAACAAAGACTCCATTCTGACATGATCAGATTACACTGTGAAAACTGGAAAGAAACACGATCACACCTTAATTTCTTCCCTGTTACAAAGGTGCGCCAGGACTAAAAATCAACAAGTTCTACAGCCATTCCCTTGTATGTTTAACAAGAGTAAATGGTAAACCAGAGCTTAAGGCTCCTCCTCTAATACAAAAGCATTTGGACAATTTTGGTAAGCATTATAAGAATAAACAAAAGGAACTCCGCCTCCCTGGATTAACGAGTCCATGATTTGTTTGGCATCTGTGGGGCCAAACATATTAAAAATGATGAATTACACCAGCCAGCTGCAAAAAGAGAAAATTAAGACATAGCAATGGAAACAATACCTTCAAACTTCGAAGAAGCGTTGTTTAGCTGATAATGAATACAACTGATTGACGACTGAAATAGTTAACGCATACATTTTCTTTGCTTTAGGAGAAGTCTTCCATTATTTTTCGCGTGTAGTAAATCTCACTCACCAACTCCACAGTTAGTGCACTCAAACAGCTCATGTCCTACGCACTCAGAGCAGGTGGGATGACAGAGGACACACTGGGTCCTCAGCATAAACTGCCCCCTCGGACAGAGAGACGATGGTTTACATCCAGCAAATCCGACACAGTAGAGACAGATGAAAAACGCGGTGACGGCCCTCATGGCTGTACCCGAGGAGTTTCACTGAAAGTGAGAAACACAGCGAGCCGTCAGGATTGTCTGCACAGACGCAGTCTCCGCGCAGCAGGCCGACATGGGGCTCTGTGCCACCAGCCCAGGAAGAACTTGCAGGACCAGTTCGTTCTAGTGAAACACTGGACAATAAGCGAGGTCTGCGGTCAACATTTGTTAAATGATCCCTACAAAGAAAGAGAGAGAACACCCAGTTTTTGTGTCACGATACATAGATGCAGCCAGTGCCTAGCATTTCCGGTTCTGAACAGCTGACAAATAAAAATGATTTGAGAAAAACACATTTGTGACTGCAGTAAAGTAAAAAAAAAAAGTGAAGGTTAAGTTAACCACCATCAAATTGAAGGCTACTGAAAACTGACCTGTTTAGGATTTAAAGCGGGGACAGTTGCAACACTTTCCATGTTGTTAAATTACTCTAAATCAAATAACATTAGACCAACAAATATTTAAAACAATAAAGTCATATGTGTCAGTCAAGTCGTTAAAATATTTCTGCATATGGTTATAAACTCCGAATATGCAGTTGAAGACAAATAAAACATTTTAACATCCCTTTAAACTCTAGGCATATATTAATCTGATTGTTTTAGTTGTTTTATAATGAATTTGTTTTAGTGTGTGCATAGAAGAGGCCTACTCATTATCTTATCACATGAAGCAAAGTACAGGCTTTGCATTATAGTTTTCCATCACCTGTAAGTCCCACAGGGCCTCCCATGGAAACCAAATGTAAACAAAGTATTCTTAGAATCTTCACATTGGACCACTAACAGTTTTATAGGTACTTTATATGAACAAGAAGAATAATTTGCACTTATAAGCCAGCATTAATATTTCTTAGTGAAAATCAATTAATTAATAATGAACTAATATATTTAATATTGTTGTCAGGTTTTATTAGACTGCATTGTTGCTGCTGGAGCATCTCCTCCTACCCCGGCTATACTTGTTCAACCTAATCTTGACGCACGCTAACAGGTGTTAAAGCCAACAAAGCAATTATTAAAATGAGACAGGGTTTGTTGTTTTGCGTGCAGTCAGAAAAGTGATCATAGAAAAAAAAAATTCAGAAGAAAAGTACCCATAAGTGAAGGAATGTTTATTGCATTTCCTATTTTTTCTGCTTTTCTGTTTTTTTCTTCTTTTTTGCACAAATTAGTCTACTTTAATTCATGAATTATCATTTATCAGGAAGTTGTTTCTTTTCAGAAGGAATATAAGCGCATTTCATAGACTGCTTAGAAGAACTATATCGCTTGGCGGAAGAACAATGTGATCAGGACAGTCGCTTTTGGGACATATCAGGTTGAAGTGATTTGTTTTGGTTTTGAGACAGCGGCCTCTCGCGGCTCGCGGCCGGACGTGTTTCCAAACGCGTGTGCCAAAGCGCTCCGGCGGCTGACGTCACACGTCGAGGGGGGGTGGCTGTGTTCTGCTGCAGCGGAGAAATATGACATGGGGATGAGCGAGAGAGAGGGAGAGGGAGAGAGGGAGACAGCCTGATAGGAATTAACGGTTCGTCAGAGGTTTTAGACTGAAAACGTTACGATGGGGAGTAATGACTGAAACCAGAACGGTAAGAGACAGCACTGCTTTGTTTTCTCCACATACGCCGCGACAGGCCGATTCACGGCTCGTTTGATAGTGAACACATCAGGCTCCCACTGCAGACAGGTGCACCTGCCTTTATGCGAGTACGTGCCTCGATGTATTCAACTTCAGGTTCCGTGCGAATACCTTTTATTTTAGGTCGAAGGCAAATGAATCGAGGCCACAAATCCCATCGACGGAGCTGTAGTCTAAGTGTTAAACGCCGTGAACAACGATGTGGTCTTCATGTCTGTGTGCACAAACCTTTGTGAGACAGTAGACATGTAATAATCAGATAGTTGAGACAGATGAGAGTATTTTGTGATGATAGCTATACCTCAAACACATAAGCCTTAGCCTATTGGTGCTGTGAAGCCTTGAAGCCTATAGAATATTAATCATCAGTGTATCAATCAGTATGTTGTGGGCTAGATGGCTTTACTTGAAGATGGTGATGAAATACATAGGCCCAACAACGACATGTTTCATATAGTAAAAATCAGTAGTCTTACTTTTGGTTGCCTGTTCACCTTACAATACAAGAAACCTTACAATAGCTGCAAATACTGTACAATTTTGGTGCCCATATACAGGGGCTATGTTTCTTTTCTTTTATTATTATACTTAGACTGCTTCACAGTACTATCAACTGTGCCTGTGTGTAAAGATGGTGAGGCCACAAATTGATTTCTAAGGTATATTTAAAACCATATCCCCTGACAAAGACCTCAATAATAAATCCTTTAATCTATCATTAACATCAGCGTATATTTGAGCTGGCTAAAGCACTAGTTTTGCCTTGTTCGTTTGGAACATCATGGTGCACCTGTCATCAGCCTGTGTGCTGTTATATCTTTACAACTTCTTCAGTTACAGTTACCCCTCTCTAAATTATTTGCTCAGATTTGTACGACAGGCAGCTGACAGTAGTTGAGTCTGATCTGGAGACTCGAATAAACAGGGCAGAGCTATAAAGCGGGGCCGTGGCTGCCAGGCCAAGCCAGGCCAAGCCAGCTCCACAGAGGGCTTCAGTGCAGCAGGGCACTGAGGAGAGGGTGCTTGGCACCTGATCAGTTACCACGGCGAAATCTGTTCCTGTCTCTGGCATTTAAAAACAGAAAAGCAGAGCAGAGATGATCGTTGTTGTTGAAATCAGTTTGGATTTTATGTCATTGTGGCAGTGCTGCTTTACCGTTGCAAATTTCTGTGTCAAATGTGCACTACCTACTTCATAAACATTAGCAGTGAAATTCCCCTCATGGACACTCACTGTAAAAGAATGCTTGATAAAAAATTTTAAAAAGATTTCAGTTTATTTTTTCACATTTTGCACCAGGGGTTGTAGCCGTGATGGTGTGTTATCAGTAGACAAGGATCTAACAGTCTAATGAACAATCAAAACAAATCTCATGGACCTTGAAAAACACCTCCAAAAGGGTTTTAAATCTCCTTTTTCCCTTTAAAAGAGCCCCATGTCTCCAAGCCTGATTCTCCCAAAGTTTAGTCCTTCAGAGGATATAAAATGAGTCAAGTGCCCATGGTAATCACGGCCCAATCACTGCATGGCTTTGAAGTGGACCCGGTATTTCAGACATCTCTACAGGTGGGAACGCAGTGTTAAGTGTTCTGGCTGCAGGCAGAAGGAGGTCAGCTAGAGGCCAGCTACAGGCCATGGAGGCAGGCACAGGGGCTCTTCTCACACACTGAAAAAGGCTGAAGGGTGTATTGGCTAGCTCCCCATGTAGACTTTTCTTTTGCAATGAGCAAGCATTCCCAAATTTATGTGGGAATAGAAATATGAACTGTACCTCCAAATCACAGGCAAATTAAGTTGTAAGCCTGGTGCCTTAAAGCTGTAATAGATCCTTACACCAGTATTCTTTTTCATGGTGTAGTATGGGCTTCAAATACAAAGGTATTGTAATAGGCGAATAGCAGAATCTATTTAACCATGATTTATAAACTTGATAGTGTTTGTTTAAGGGGCTTTATGTCATCAGTCTTTTAGACCTCTAGCTTTCTGCAAAGCTTAAAAGACTAATTTGAGCAATAATGAGCTAAGTTTGGATAACAAAGTGACCACCTCTGTCGCTGACTATTATAGGCTGAGACACCTGTCAATTTATTTTTCAATTAACCAACTCACATGAAAGACTGCAACAATAAATATGAAGACACATCCTGTTATAAATAACTGCAATTGGGCAAAATTTAGGGAGACTTCCATTTAAGATTAAATACATAGAGCTGTCCTTTAGACAGTATCTATACTTCTACACTACATTAACTTCAGGAGTCTGAACAAGATGTTGCTTTGCCACATTAGATAAACATACATCAATATAATTGCAAAGTCTTAGTTCTGAATGAATTCTGATACGATCATGTTGAGCACATTTGAGACAGTCCCAAATGTGTCCATTGGTTTAGCACAGAGCACATATGATACTAGCTTTTGTGTTGTATCAAGAATTGCAATATAGACAATGTTAGAACAATCAAAGCTTGGTAATTTGAGTTGGTGTTTGTTGAAACAATTAGAGAAGTGGCATAACATTTTTGTCTAGTATAATACATTTTAAAGTTGCACAATGTCCAAGATTGAACTTTCATAATAAGTGTAAGGCCTATTATTTGCCAGGGATTTATCCTCTGTGACAGCTATAGTCTGTGTATGTGCATGTACGCATGTGCATGCCTTATACACCTAATTGCATTTGTGTTGCTTCACTTGTCTTGTGCTGAACCTGGGAGCAGGCAGGCTGCTGGAGACCTCTGCCATTGTAACATTCCCCCCACAAGGCCCAGTGGGCACTGCCATCCCCTGTCCTGCCTTGAATCAGCAAGGGAGCAGTTTGTAAATCAAACAGAACGCTGCATGTGATCCTCTTGGTGACTCAATTTAGATTCATGCAGACCCACAGCGTAGGTCATTTTCATTCATTCAGAAAAAGAGGTCAGGGCACCTTTTTCTATGCTAAACCCAGTTTTATCTGTTGAAAACTTAGTGTATCTCCATTTCGTCTCAGGGTTTCTTTCCACTGGCAGCAATAAGAAGGAAACACAGATTAGACACTACTCAGAGAAAAGAAGAACAGTATAGCAGGGTTGTTCAACTTGCTGTCTATGTCATTGCTGTTCCTAAGCAGAGAAACAAACGCCCTGCCGTCTGTCACTGTCACTGCCCTTTCCATTAGATACATCACAACTGATCAAAAGTTTACCAAATCCAATTCACGGAACGTTGGGGGTGTACATTTGCCCTTTCAATCTTCCACATTAAATTTTCTTTCATCTTTTTTGTCTCCTGTCTAGTGAGATGAAGAAGTGATGTGCCACTCAGGAGGACCAAGAAGTATTGTAGTATTTGTACACTGTCTTTATAATATAAAGCTTTGCAAGAAACTTGTTATGACACCAACCTCTGTTACAAGCCACAAAGTTACACATACTGTACACTCATAGTTGTATTATTTCAGCAGAATATGTAATGGAGGTCGTGTATCATTATTCACCCTGCAGTTACATACCCACTGATTTTTTTTTAAAACACCTCTCCCACACTTATTTTCCTCCCCCCCACCTACTGTACTTTCTCAGCTATGGGGTCTGGACCCCATAAGGTCTTACTTCTGAATATAGATTGTGTCACAGGAAATTACATCTGTAAAAAACAAAGAAATCACATTATCACATTAACACAATTTGAACTCCTACATACATGCCATACTCTTAACAACTCTGTAATAGCAGGTCTTAAATGATAAGTACCTTTAAAGTTGTGATAAAATAGGTTTTAGTCCTGGTTGATTTAGCAATGCTTGTAATTATTAGTTTCTAGCTATTAATTGTAGTTTGAGGACAGGTCCCACATTAAGGGGGCAGCTAACACTCTTTATAGCTTTATATATATTTATATTTTTTTTAGAGGAAATATACTCCAGCACTTATCTTAATGTGGAAAGATGCTGTTGAAGCCTCCTGTAACTCAGGCTCATTGAATAGCACTGGCAGTAGTGTGGGGGTATTGAATATTTAATTTTTGAGTAAGGATCAGTCTTCAAACCAATCAAAAAAGAAGCTCAAAGCTGCTCAATTAGTAAATTCTTCAGTATTTTAATTTATTGTAATCATGAAAAGTGACTACCTGAAGGTCTGTGCAGTGTTAAAGTTATGTTGTATTAGAGCAGGCAGAGCTAATTCTGAATCTCAAGCTAGCCCTAACTTGAGTTTCATTCTGTAGCTTTATGCTGTAATGGCAGGTTTGATTTCAGAGTGTAACTGTGGCAATTATTTAAAAATGCTGACCACAAATACTATAAACGTGTGATTTGGTTTATTCATATTTCGAAACTTTAACAATGAGCTTGAAAATGGGAAAATTGAGCATGAAATTGAATGTGCATTTAGTATTTTGTCCTCTTAACTAAAGCAACGATGACTGATGACTAAAGGTTATGCCAAATATTTGCTTATAAAAGCACAAAGACCAGGATAAGCTGCTGACTTTGGATAGTGCTAGACCGATTACCACTGCTCTGAAAATATAAAACGATCAGTAATCCCCAAAAGGGTGTATTATATTACATCCTTTTGGTTCCCTCATAAAAATCCTTAGGTTGGAAGTTACACGAGGAGCTTAATTGGCTTTAAATGAGCCAATTAAAGCATTAACACTGAATAACAAAAACCCTCTTTGAACTGAATCAGACCATAGGAAGTAACAGATCTGTGAATCATGTAAGCATCTATGTTAATTCTAAAACATGTTTGTGTGTGTGTCTGTGTGTTTGTGTGTCAGTGTTTGAGAAAAAACTTCTTCATAAAAGGAAACCGTTTTTCTTTAGTCATAAAAAGTTAATCATCAATCAAATGTCAGTTACTGATACTGTCCTGAGCATGACACATCCATCTTCCTCAGTGCACCCAAACCAGCTGCCTACTCAGTGTGTGTTCTTGAGTCCAGTTTGTACAACACACATCAGACAACAAGAGAGAAGTTACCCACTGGGCCAAATTAAAGTAATATTTGTGTTATTTTGGATCCATTAACCTCTTTGATGTATCTTTTTAGGTATTTGGACTTCCCTTTCCTTTTTAGGTGTTAGAAGTTTGTATAGTTGATAATAACTGACAGTGACTAAACAGAGAAACATTGTTACATGCAGGTACAGTAAGTACTGTAGTGAAATAGATGTAATATATAGGGAATCTAGAGTAGCTGAAACTACCTTGCAGTCCCTTTTTAAAATGAGGATTGAAACATCTTGTACTACTAATACTACTACTACTAATAATAGTAATAATAGTAACAATAAACTGAGTACAAAAACAACAGGAAGGCTAAAAGTAGTTGTGTAATAGTAAATGGTCTGCACCTTTATTGGCTTTTGTAACTTACCAGTGCCCAAAATGTTTACACCGCTTCTCATTTACCTATTAACACTCACAATCCCACACACACATCCATGGGGGAGCTGCTATGCAGCTGGCCTGCACTCACCCCAAGCACCTAAGTTCGGATTTAGTGTCGTGCTCAAGGGCACTTTGACATGTCAAAGGAAGAGCAAGGAATCAAACCAACAACCCTGCAGTTGGCAGAAGATTCAGCCACAGTTGCCCAATGTATTTCTTTATACGGTATGTTGTAAATAATTTGTGCTCCGGTCAGATATCCTTGACAGTAACAGTTTGGATGTCAGATACAGTTGTGTTTTGCAGTTATCATGAATAGCTAAAAACTATAGCATCACTGACCACAGTAAAGTGCAGGAAGCACTTGGGCTGCTTCTAGAATTTAGGGTCATTTGTAAAATATGAAAGTGGTTGCTGATTGAATAGCCGTAGCATACGACCAATATACAGTAGTTTAAAAGTGGTGAAATATCACTGCTGCATTGCCGTAGCAGTAAGATGACCCTTTTTTGTTTTAAATCAGGAATCTATGTTTGTGGGTTTTAATGTTTGTTACAAATGTAAGAATGAGGTTATTTGAAAAATTCCCTCTCCACGTTGTTGTGTGTACAAACACACACCCATGCACACAGTGCAATAGTAATGCCGGCTTGAATAATACTGGAATGGTGAAATGTTGAGTCTGAGATATATCAGGTGTCAAAACAAACTCTTCTGGTGTTTCCTCTGTTATTGGAGTTTCTGCAGAGATAATGAAATTCTTATTTTCAAGTCTTATTGTCAGACATTGGGGCTGCAGTTTGATTTAAGCATAATTTCTGAATGCAATTATTTTCTTGATATTTCTCTTAGCCAGATGCATGTTTGATGCATGGGGATGGCTGTTGATGAGGAGCTAGAGAGCTCGCCAACATATTGCAGGTATGGCAGTTTGATCCCAAGCTTCCTCTCACCATATGTTGAACGGCCCTTGGGACAAAACACTGATCCCAAGCTTGGGTGGCAAACTTGGCTCTATCGGTATTTGTGTGTTAGTGTATGAATGGGTGAACAAGAACAAATATTGTACAGGTCTTCATGTGTTAAGGAGGTTGAAAGTGCTTTATTAGTAAGGACTATTTATCATCCATTACTTTGCACCCTTTGTTTTCCGGTTGTTTTTCCATGGCATCCAAATTAATAAATCATATTCACATGAGGTATTTCCTAACTTACAACTTCTCTGTGCGTTGCGTTTCAGTTTTGAAGCATGACTTTTGGACGTGTTACTCTGACCTTTCGTGCACATCGTTTGAGATTAGATGTGACAGTATACTTTATCCTCCGTTATCAATGAGTGGTGACAGTAAACTAAATGATGATGATTTATATCATGTGCTACTATAGTTTGGTGAAAGTATCTCTGATTTGAGTAGAGGAAGACAAGAGACATTGTAGATAAGACAAGCCAGCTGTAGCTTGGTTAGTAGAGCAGTTTTCCATGAATGGCAGGTTCAGTGGTTCAATTTCCATTTCTTTCTGGCTATATGTACAAGTTCTCTTAAACAAAACACTAAACCCTTAAGTCCTAAATGGTATATTCAACACTTAGGAAGACACACTTTCTCTGCACAAACTTTAGGATTAAACTTATTATTCAGACACCAAGCAGGTAATAATTGCCATGCTGCAGTATATATTTCTTATATCTTAGTATTCTTGCTTGTGCTCTTTCATAGTGTCAGTAATATACCTTACAAACAGCTGTGTGATGTATATCCACATTATACTTTTGATATTTCCTTTTCTTCAAATATCATGTTCATCTTCTTCAAATAAACAGAAAGTCAGGAACCTACTTTGCTAAGGATTAATTGTAATAGCAGCTGTCTGCTATTACAAATAAAAAGGGCCCAATCTGGAAAAGATGCATTGGGACTGGGTGGAAGGAGGACTAGAGGAACTGACATTTTAGGGGGTTGTGATCTTGTTCTGTGCCCCTCAGCATCCATGTCTTTGTTTGGGTGCACACTGCACACACAGCTGAGCTCTCAGCTGAGCTTTGACTTGATTGTAAGGTCAGACGAAATTTTTAAATAGATATTTTTTACTTGTAGTGAAAATACTTCAATTGAATTTTAAAAAAAATATAACATTCTGATTGTGGTTTTTGTTCCAGTAAATAATCTAAACTAGAGGTGAAGAACTAAACCGTATAGTTCTGGTAAATTTTAATTCTGTACATATGGGAGGTTTTCTACAAACACTGATGTTGCTCAGTTATACTTTAAGTCCAACACATAGCTTGTATTGACCACTACAGCATACAGAAATGTACCTCAAATATTTATGTGATGATGCATTTAGTGCAAATTGACAAAAACTCTCCACTTTATGCGTATGCTGTGCTGGCAATGTACAGGGCAGCAATGAGATGTAAAGTGACATTATTGCTTCTAGCAGCATCTTTCTCGCAATATGTGAAGAGTGACTGCACAGAAGCTGGGCTCTTTTTAAGTTTAGGAAAGGATTATGGGAGAAATAGAATGTGTTTAAGTGTGTATTTGTGCATGGCTTCATCACAGACACTTCCTTGAGGTAAAGAATTACATTAAGAGCATTAGACTCAATTTCTGTCTTGTCCGAAACAGGATGAGTTAGTGGTTGACTGATATAAAGTAGAGTCAGTCACTCCCCCTTCTTGGCTATCTCTCTGTCAGTAACTCCTTCGTCTTGTCTCAGGAGGTGGGGTCCAGCAGTTTATTTCTCAGGGTGTCGGGGTCACATAGCAACTAAATGTCATCACTGGGTGGAAAGTTAGGGAAAGTCCCACTAGTGAACAGAGCATGTTGGAGGAATAAGGATGGTCTCCACACTCCCAGGTGGTGACTGGAAAAAGGTGGGAGAGACAGAGAGAGAGAGACAGAGAGAGAGACAGCGATGACGTGCTTGATGAGTTGGTGCTGGGTGAAGAGCCCCTACTTAAATACTGTATGCTCCCAGGCAGAGTAAAACACGCCATACAGCACTTTACAGATCATCTATGATATTGTCTTCATGACAGAATACATTTACCCATACATGCACACAGTAGCAGGCCTAGGCACTGACTCATTCACAATCGCGATAACTACAGTAACACTTGACCATTGTGGCTGCAGGAGGAGGAGGAAGAAGAGGAAGGACAGAGATTGAGGCTGACTGACTGATATGAAGGCTGAATAGAAAGTGGTGCTTCCACTCTGCATTAAAATTCACTGATTGAATCTTGAGCTAGGGCTTTGAAATAGTGGAAGTGCTTAGTTTATAGTTTGGTGAGACACTATTAAATTCCATTACATGAATTTCCCGTGCTACTTAAGTGGGCCGTGTTCTGAAGCCCACTAATGGATTGTGTTGATTATGCAGTTCTGATGTAAGGTGGAAATGAACTGTTTGCCTGGAATTGTGCTTGTGTGTTTGGCCAACATACAATTACCACCAGTTTAATATAACTGTATTTTCCATTGCTGCATTTTGTATCTACCTTTATTAATTTATTTACATCAATAATAGCTGTGCAGCATGAACATTGTAGATTGAAAACACTTTTTTCCTCTCTGACCATAATTAGGAGGGTGGCTTGACATTTTGCTGTCCACAGGCAAGTGAATAAGTACTGGATAAGAGTGAATGCCATCTTTTATTAGCTGTCTTCTGTGTTTTGGCTGCCCTTTGTGGAAGCACTTGGTCTGTTAGCTTTGAGATTGGTAAACACACCAAGGGCATACTGAGTTGTGAACATGCAGTGGTTAAGGTCTTTGCATGCAAACACACACTCACATACACACACATCCATCTCCTCTTGTGCGTTATAGAGATGGGGATCATAGGGTGTTTATCTACTGTACCAGTGTTGAGCACTTTCAGCCTGTTGGTGCTTGGCCCTGTGAACTGAACCTCAGCTTACACACTGGCAGTGAAGCCACAGTTGAGCTTTTTGTCCAAGCCTAGGATTTTATATTTGTAGGATGTTATTCCCTGTTTGCCTTGAGAATACAAAATATTCTGGTCAGCAGAGAATGGAGTTTTGGTTTGAGTTGCTTCATTTGTGTTTAAGCAGCAAGCCCACATTTTATGTCCAAGCCATGCAGGACAGGTCTCTTGACACTATTTTGTAAATTGGGTTCAGATTTCAGGTTTCAGAAGTAGTGTTGACTCTTTGGACTACTGCTGCCTACTGTAGTGGGGAGCTGTGATGTTCATCCTTTGCAGACAGGTTCTGTTGACTCAGTCACTGTCTCGTTCATTCATAAATGCTGTTCGATATTGTATATTGTATATAGTTCCATTATGTCAACCACATCCTGTGGCTATTTTGACAAATAGCAGGAAATTGCCATAATATTCTGAAATAGCGCACATCATATTAATGCTGAGAAAAAGAACAAATCTTTAAATGAAACATTTGCTTGAATCAGACCTCATTTATCACATGAGAGAATTTAGTTTTCTCTGAAGACTTCACACAGAAAGAAAATACTAACATGCCAACCTTTTAACGCTAATCAGCTGATTAATTATTTTGTATTACTGGGCCCTTGTTGTTCAGTGGAACCGGTCTAGACAACATGGCTTGTTGCAGTTATTTTTATGGTTACAATATTCAGTAGGACTTTGTTTTTATATCTACTTAAAGCATCACAGAAAAGTTTCATGTTGTGAGTTCTGGCTCTTACTTTGTAAGGGTTTTTTCAAAACATTTTGGCATCACCTTCCTATAGCAGCACGAATTACATAAGAGATAATAGACACAGGACTAGATGTCTCAATAGATCACAACAGTGTATTAGGATGACTGTTTTTATGAAGTAAATTGACATAGAAGTATAAAAGTCAGTTTTATGGAAAGTGAGGACAAAAACATGAATTCTAACACTATTGAAATACATTGGCAATTAATTAATTATGCCTATCAGTATGTGAAGGATGGAATGTACCGTAACAGTATCAGTATTTTGGGTGTTATAGTCCAGTTGGTGCTATCATGTGAACCTTGCCATATATATAAACTCACATTTGCAATATGTAAAATTTCAAATTGATGTCAAAATAGAAGTAGACTAAGCTTATCTTTGATCATAAATACAAATGTTTACAGTGTTGTAAAGCACCGTGGTGCTTGGTTAAACAAATTACTGCCTGACCACTTTCAAGCGATTGAGAAGATGCAGTGCAAAAAGTAGAGGGTAAGTGTTAGCACAGCATGTTCACCTCCCACCTGCTGTTTATCTGCCTTGCATGTGGGTGACTCTCGCTCACTATGGAGACAATTATCTCAACTATAACTCATCCTATTGCGGTAAAATTGCCACATATGCACATCTGCATCATGGAAACATTGCCTGTAGCACATTTGCTTGTACCAGTGGAATTTATAAAAAAAATATGCATAAAAAACAGTAACCTTCTGCCTATGGGAAACAAATTGTGCATTGTTTTTCCTGTGATTGCATGTATTGTACTCAGAAGTATTCGAGGAGTCGAGACTACAAGTCTCTATTGTTAAATTTTGTTTCTGCCACAGTTTCACACTTTGTTGTCAGCCAACTGGTGTACTGAAGGCTTAAAGTAAGGAGGCTTCAAACAGTGTTAAACATAAAGAAAGAAGAGGTTAGTAGGAAGCTACTGCATTAGCACAGTGTAGAAAGGGTTTGTATCTGAGGTCTACTTAAAAACAGCTGTGCTTTTTGGTTATTCATAAGACAAATGGTATTTCTCGTCTGAGAAAAGGTTATTTAAACACCTATGAAGCCCCTTAAGTGAAGAATTTACCCAGGAGGCTTAATATCTTGGTGTAAAGTGTACTAAAATGTGATTGGAAATAATTAATGCTAAACAGTATACAGTGTATACTACAGAAAACTTTACAAATATAAAAAAAAATTATTTATCGAGTCTGCATTCCAACAATCAAGGCTATGTCTGACAGAAATTGGGATCACATCTAACAATCTGAATCTTAGGATTTCAGAGCTGCAGCAATTATGAACTGGTGCAGTTGCATATGCTAATACCAGAGGAGAGTTTAGTGGAACATCATCAAGTGTTGCATGTGCAAGACTGTCTCTATTTTTCAGTGTGTGCATGTAGAATTCACATAGGTCAGTGAAAGATAGGAGGTGAACCATGCAGAGTGTTTGTCTGTGTGTGTGTGTGTGTGTGTGTGTGTGTGTGTGTGTGTGTGTGTGAGTGTGTCGGAGTGCTTTGAGGACAATACACAGCTTGGGTCTGTTGTGTTACTAATATATCTGCTTCTCAGCAGTGTAAAAGAAAGTGTAGTAAGAGTAAAAAATGTGACAGTAGCTGGTTGCAGCTGGTTCCTGTGGCCTCGTATGTAAATGTGGGAAATGAGACCACAGGATCAGAGATGTGGTCTACAATGAACCTCGCCCCCTCATCTTTGACCCACAGCACATATAGCACTATGCAGTGTGCAGTATAAACATTTGTATTGTGCAAAGTACCAAGTGTAGATGTTTGCGGTCTGTACTGTGTATTCTGCCGTATTTTTGTAACTCTAAAATCTTTTCTTTTATTCTATAATGGCTTTTATTTTTGTACAATTAAGTACTTTCTCTCAAGTGTTTTGGAAATTTGGTAACATTTTCAGACTATTTACTAAAATAATATTAACATATTGTAAACATGCTCTATTAACTTGTGCAATAAAAATAGCCAATGTAAGTGAAATAAAGTAGGCAAATTAGAACTATTTTTTTATGTGCAATTTTTTCTGTCTTACCATTAATCATCTCTACAGCCTCTGAATTGCATGAACCTAAAAATGTTTTGCTTGATTGATTTTGGTTGTTACAGTGCTAAATGTTTTCAAAGCTTTTGCTTCTTGTAAGATGGAGTAGTAGTTAAATTAAATTACAGTCTTTGAGTAAATGTGATAAAGCGCATAGGAGAATTTGTTTGTTTATACCTTAGCTCATACGAGGGATATGAGGATGAGGCCATTACTGTGTATTGTAAGGTCATCACCTATCTAGGGAAATGACCACATTTCTAACATGAGTAATCTCACTTATACTTAGCAGTCAAGCAACTTCTGCTTGAGGTCAATATTCTTGTACTTTTTGTGGACCTACAAATCAAAACTTGTTCTCCTTATTGTAACACATTATTGAAGCAGCTGAAATAGTCTCATGGTAGTTGTCCCACAGTTGCTGTTGTCGTACTTGTAGTTTAGCCTGAAACATCAAACCACAACAGTGTAATTAAAGGGTAAATCTACAGATTCTAAACATGTTTCTGTTACTTTATGGACAAAATCTGTCTGATTCTAATTTATCCTGGCTGTGGATGAAGTTGGTGTAAGAGATTGTACAAGTAACAGAGGGCAGATACAGTATATGAACCTTTTTACTGTTCATTTGAATTATGCATGACACTGAAGGGTATTTCAGTCCCACTTAGGAAGGCTTCAACACATCTCAGCAGCACTTGCCAATATTCTGCTGAAAGGGGAGAGAGAGACGTTTGCTGGTGTGAACCATCAGGGAGGATGGCAAAAGATTCACTGAGTTTCCTCTGTGGCTGCTCTCACACGCTTTTCTCACTGTTTCCATGTGTGTTTGTGTCCACGCTATACATAATCACATCTCTAACTGCTGTGCAATGCAGGATTCCCTTGGAACACAAGAACCTGACAGTGACCTTATCTGCTTTTACCATCATCAGCATGTTAGCATTTCATTACATAAAAACAGAAATCGTGAGCACTTTCGCAGCACTTTCCAACCTCACCATGTTGGTGTCATATATACACCTGCATCTTAGTGTGGGAACCTGAAAATGTGATTATGTCAAAGTAAATTCAGACGAGTGGGTATTAGGAAAAAGGTACTGCATTGCTTTGCTTCTGCTACTGCAACTTGAAACTCTTTGCGGTGTTTAAGGAAATGTTTATGGGCATCTCAGGAAAAATGACGCTGCTTCACTGTGATTTTACAACAACTGACAGGTGTTGTTATACACATCACAAATCAGAGTAATACCCTCTGAGGTTCTAAAAGTACTAGAGTAGTAAAGTAATGCTATTTCCTATATTACATTATAGTAAAATAGATTGGAAGTAAAAACATTATTTCCTTGGCTTTCAGTCAATTGTTAAAAGATAATGAAATGTTAACTGTTCTAGAAGAGCAATACTCTCAGCAATACTTACTTTGATGAACAGTCAGTAAATTAAGTGGTTTCTAAATGACATGATGAAAGTAATGGCTTGAGAAGTAATTTTAGACTAGCAAATTAACACAAATGCAGTCACAGGTGTGTGTCGGTTGGTTTTGTTTATGGCAGCTTTACATTGAACTCAGCCAATCAGAAGGGCGGTAACTTTCTGTTTCAGGGTGTTAACTTCCAGAATTTCTGTGTGTGTTTTCAGGGTTCTCTGCATCCCCAGTGTCTTCCTCTCCTCCGCTGCCTCTGAAGCCATGGACTAGAGCTGTGTCTGGTCCAGACAGTCCCGTGGTCATCAGATGGCTTCTCAACAACCCTCAGCAAAAATCCAGAAAGTAGGTTTGATTAAATAGTCGAGTCATCGACAGCTACTAAATAAAATTAAAAGCGTAATACTGGTGGTACTTTTTTTATTATCCACAGCCTAAAATCCACCATGAATGAATAATTCAATAATTATCTGTGTAAACAGATTTTTGAACTAACCAAAAACTCACAATTCAGCAACACTGCTGCCATGCTTATATTAAAAATCTAATTAAGATGAGTTATAAAAACAGCAGAAGTATTATCAGCAAAAGGATGTATGGACACATTGTTCAATGCAGTATTGGATTGGATTATAGATGCCAGCATGTTATTGAATATGTAGGATGTTATATGGATTTGTTGAGCTTGATCTAATGTGAACAACATGTTACACTGTATAATTACATTTTTAATATTTTATAAGCTGACTGTAGTAGGTTTTGCATGTGAAATCATAATTTGCAAACTAGAAAGAAGCTTCAGCTGTTAAATATTTCCAGTAAAGCATGTGGTGCAACAGTTTGTCTGTCAAATTTAAAACAGCAAAGGAAAAATCATTCAAATAAGTAAGAGTACCTCAAAACTTTACCAAAGTACACTGCTGAAGTTGTCATAATTACATAGTTACATTACACAGCAGCTCCTGTTGCCATTAATATTTACTAAATGAGTATTAATCTGCAGCTGAGAATAGTCTTTGTCAAAAGGTCTACTTTCACCTTTTTGAGAATTGTTTGTGGAAAACTACATGCTTGACAGTATTATTATTACAGTATTATAATAGGATTTTTTTTCAGACAAATGTCAGACTTATCCTTAAAAGTAATTTTTTTTCAGTGTTTGCTTTCACCGTGTGTCATATTGACTTCATACTGTGAAAAACCCTGACATTATGTATGACAAATATGATAATTCTAATTATGATTAACAGGAATCTGGATAGTCCCAGCTATCTCTGGCCCACATGGTTTTACATCAAATACAAAAAAAAACAAGCATTAGTGTGTTTCTGAGTCATAATTAACTCCCACAGTGCCAGCAATGTGAACAAGTATGTTCTTAAAGGAAAACATGAGTTCATGACTTATAATATTCAGCTATTTCTGTGTCTCACTCCACACTGCTAGACTTAAGGCTTTTTACCCTACAAAGCAACTTACCCTACTTGAGGGGTTGCCTCGAATATGTCCACCCTAGAGAGAGTACTTATGTGCACATACGGTATGTTGTCTCTCTGGACCTCAGAGGAGGCAGACACTGCATAGACTAAAGCCTTTTGAACTTCCTGTAAGAGGTTTCCTATAAAATGGCTTTTGGTATTTAGCACAAGGATTTAGTTGGTGTCTTAAAAAAATACAATAATCTTCTTAAAAATACATGTTGTGTCATCTTTGGTCTAATAATATAATAGGTTATGAGTCATTTTCATTTTATTTATGACAGGTTTAGTTCTCTCGCTCTAGTTGACCACACTGGGTTTCCTGCAGCTTACATGTGCTTGGGTTTTCTCAGTACAATAACACACATGTAACAAAATGCAAATGGCTGACAGTAACTAGGTCAGCTTAAGTGCAGCTTTGACTCGTTAATAATGTAGACGATAAAGAGTAAAGTTGCTTGGTCTTGAGCTTTTAATTTTCATGTTTTGATAATACTGACTTTGAGAACATTTCAAATCTGCGAATATCCTGCCGTGGTAAGTGAAAGATATGCCATGTTTTTCTGTTGATCCTGCTGTGAGAATAATCCACTGATATTCTTTGGCTTCAGAAACGGGAAACAATAGCATTTGTACTGTGTCTGCTCTATTTCCAGAGCAGAGTTTCTGTCGGTTCCTAACACTGAGCTAAAACTTGATGAACAGGGATGTCACTGAGAACTAGAGCTGGATGTTCACATACACGGGCACAGTACGTCGATATTCTAAGCACTACTCTTTAGGTCAAAGATGTGAACTCGGGCAGCTTTCAAACCTCTGGTCGTGCACAGGGGCCTTGTGTCAGCTACAAACCTGGGGGTGTTTGTTTCTTTGTGCCATTCCTCTGTCACCCACACAGCCTCATGTGGAATGAAAGCTATGCATGGACTCACTCATTCCATGGGCCGAGGGAGTGAACTCATGTGCAAGGGTCATTTATGTTGACGAGGCAGTCCTTGTTTTTTATTAAAGCCCTAGTACCACATAGTCATGATACATGCTCTCTAGTTAGAATAATCCTAAACATACTTAATTATACCCCCAAAGCTTCTGGTTGACACTCACTGGCTGCAAGGGTAGTGTTGTTGTGATTGTGGGCAGTGGGCCAAAGGTTTTGGGATAGGCAGGTGTGTCCTGGATACAAATCCTGGCTGTGCTGTTGATATTACATCTGTGCTACTGGATATTATGTTATGACTGTTAGCAAGAGCTGGGAGGAGCACAGGGAGTGCTATTCATGGTACCATGAACTATCAGCTCCGTGAAGCATTACACACCCGTAGAAGCAGTCGGAGACTTCTGGCTGGGGTTAAAATAAGAGAGAGGGGAAGTCCACTAACTGTTTTCTTACAGAAAGTTAGTGAGGGATGGCTTTTTCAAAGTGCGGCTGAAACAGACTGATTGTGAAACGGTGTGTTAAACGCCTGTTGTGTTTCTCTTTGGTCCTTTTTTCTAGATGAGAACGTGAAGGCTGGCGTCCACCAAGGCCACCGCTGCACCTTGGGCAGCGCACACACATGATCACATGACTCTGGACATGGATGCGGTCCTGTCAGACTTTGTTCGGTCCACAGGGGCGGAACCAGGTCTGGCAAGAGACCTGCTGGAAGGTAGGAGGCCACTGAGACAGTGTCCATCTCTGTTATAACCACAGATAGACACCTAAATAAAAAGACTAAATATTTGGGGATTTGAATTTGATTTGAAAAATGTTGAATTGAGTTGTACTCAAATGAGGAGAAACTAGAGAACAGGATTGGAGGGGAAGGAAAGAAAAACAAGAGAAAGAATAGAGAGGAGTGTGGCCTACAACAGTGAGCCATCTTGCTAAATTAAGGGCCAGTGTGATGGTTTTACGAGTGCACTCCCCAGGGAGAGCTTCGTTCCCATCCACTGGAACTCTTAGGGGAGCACAGGGCTACTGGCCTTTGTATAGCTTACATACAGTGCCACTTGGAAATGAGCAAAAGTACACTAAGTAACAGAAAGCTTAATGATAGTCAGCTTAACTGGCTTTGGTATCTGAAGATTGTAAAAGATATCTTTCTGTGGTTTGAGAAATTTTAACAATCTCAGCCAATTTCACTTCGACCAGAAACATGTGCATTCCAGCATCTGGTCAAACTGCAGTAAATACATGCAGAACTCCATGGGAATAAAAGCATGCACCGCACTAATCAGACTTCCATTAAGGAGTGAAATCCTCGTAGAGAGTTTGCAGGTTGTATGTTTCCTTCTTCTCCTTGTGTAATCCTTTTGTCTCTGTGTATATATAGTGCAGCCTGTGTCTAGTCTGATAAAAGACTTAAAGTGTTGGATGTCTGTCTCTCCCTCCCCCTCAGTCATGTTTTTTTCTGATTCTGCTTTGGAACAAAGCCACGGGGGCATGTGTGTGACACTAACAGACACCAAACAAGACACTGCACTCAGACAAGACGGACGTGCTCCCGGATGTCCCATTTCAGTACTGTGCCTGCTGCTTTGTTCTGGTTTTAGCTTGGCTTTCCAGACCTGCATCTGTCAGCTGGTCTGTTAACCTCTGGTCTGAGTCGGGGTGGTGTGAGGAGACAGTGAAGTAAGACGGTGCCACATGTGGTACTTCCCTCTAGAGGCTTGTTTATGAACTGGATCTACACCTCTGAATGTGCTTTGACCTTTGTGCTCCAATGGTTGAGAACATTTTCTTTTCAACAGTGCAGGTATTTAACCTAAAACCTAATTTTAGAGGTTTTGTTTAATTTGAAGAAATCAGATTTTAGAGTACAGCTTGATCATAAAGATACATTTCTATCGACCTCGTATGGAAATATTCTTCAACGGAAATCATGTAAAGAGAAAAGTGAAATTCAGGGAAGCTGAACTAATTGATATGCATAATGCATGTTCATAATGCAAATAAATTTGTCAGTATTCCGTTTGGTGATGACTATTACAAATGAAGGAGCGGAAATGCTTTTTTAAGCAGTAATGGCATAGCAGGCAGATGCAGAAGCATTTAAAGCTCATGCCTTATATGGTGAGTGGCTGCGTAGCTGGACTTTAAGTTGTATTCCTGGATTTGTGCAGGGCAATCTGCTGAGGCAGGATGCGTTTTGCATTGATTTGTTTGAGAGATGGTCTTTAGTGCTGCCAGGTTTCATGTACAGACTGACGAGAATCATCATGTCTGAAGATGGGGGGAGGGAAAAAGCTTCTTTAAGGTCTATCAATGGAGGCCTGTCTCATAAACATCCTTGCAACCTTAGAGGAGACAAGTGTGTGCGTGTGTCTGCATGTGTCTCACTATCATATTCTGTTTTATTTAATAAGATGATGTTTATTGTAAGTTACAGTTGCATCTGCAAAACAATAACCAAGGCATACTCATTTTTAAAATGTATATTTTGCTAGTTAACAATACATTTAGATTTATATACACATCTAAATATACATTTATTCTGGATTGTTATTATCATTATGACTTTTAGTGCCTGTAAACTGCCAGTCAGACCTTTGGTTGTGTCCTGCAGGTAAAAACTGGGACCTCAGTGCTGCTCTCAATGATTATGAGGAGCTTAGGCAGGTCCACACTGCCAACCTGCCGCAGGTCTTCAATGAGGGCCGCTACTACAAGCAACCAGAGACACGTGACACACCCACTCATGTCAGCATGATCGACAGGCCGTGTGCACAGAAGCAGGAAGACAATACACAAGGTAACAGCGCCATCTCAATGCAAGAATAAATCACGATCAAATGGTAAATGGTCTGCACTTATATAGCGCTTTTCTACCTATTGGCACTCAAAGCACTTTACACTGCTTCTTATTTACCCATTCACACTCACAATCACACACACATTCATACACCGATGGGGGAGCTGCTATGCAGCTGGCCAACACTCACCGGGAGCAACTAAGTTGGGGTTCAGTGTCTTGCTCAAGGACACTTTGACATGTGACCAGAGGAGCCAGGAATTGAACCAACAACTGTGAGATTGGTGGACAACCGCTCTACCTTCCTGCGCCACAGTCGCCCCAAAGACGTCTGTTTTCACTCGTCACCCACTCATTCATTCAATTCTTCCCTCGTCTTCCCACAGAGAAACGTCTGTCCCGTGGGATCTCCCACGCCAGTTCTGCTATCGTCTCCCTAGCGCGGCTGCAGGTGGCCAGCGAGTGTACCAATGAGCAGTTCCCACTCGAGATGCCCATCTACACATTCCAGCTACCAGACCTCAGTGTGTACAGCGAGGATTTCAGGAGTTTCATAGAAAGAGACCTGATAGAGCAGTCCACCATGATGGCTCTGGAGCAGGCTGGTAAGTATTATGGGATATGATAAAATATGATACATTAATTTGTAGTACTCCTTTCCTATTGATGTAAGATATGCAACAGATTCATATGGATTTCACTGTATCCTTTATTTAGAAATGCAGAAGGTCAACAAAACAGCAGCAGCCAGTGCCAGTCAGTAATGTAGACAGAGAAACTCAGGCTAAGACTGAGAGTGAGACAGCAGATCAGAGTAGCATCATCATCTGGAAGCGAGCACGATAACAACTAATTCAAAGCAACCTGGTCCCAAAGGATTCATCTCCCAGCTGAAGCTTTGAACTAATTGAGAGAAACTAGTTAGAGAAGTTCCAAATCTTCCTACAGACTTTCACACACAGAGACTGCAGTAATCCTGCAGGAAAAGCCTTTCTCACCTATTTTCGTGCGAGATTTGAGGGCAGTCAGCAAAGAAGGATATTAGGTCAGTTAACCAATAACACATAAATAAGTTGAGAGCTTCGCCAGCCAGACAGTGTTTGATCTGCAGTGAAGGTTTGCGGCCGTAAAAATATTAGCACTGTCATAAGTTTAATAGAAATGTTATGCATCACAAACTGTGACTAACATAATGTACCACTAACATTAAGAAAATGTAAAATAAAGCAAAACAAGCAGCTCCTGCATTATGTGGACTAGATGTAGATCTTTTTTTTCAATTTTAAACATGGTAGGCTGTTATATCAGTCTATATTATTAATAATAATAATAATAATAATAATAATAATAATAATAATAATAATAATAATAATAATAATAATAATAATGAAACACTTCGAGCAGAGTAATCAGTTCGAAAGCTTTACACTGGGGTGTAAATCATTTAGTGCCTCTTCTGTGTTTACTGTTGCTAAATTAATGATGCAGTCAGATGACCCCAGACTCAGAACAGCAGCTATGTCTGCAGTAAAGCAGTGTGCTGCGCTCAGGGCTGTGAAGCAGTCATCTCTCCCAGAGGGATGTAGGGAGGGTGGTGATGGAGCAGGAAGTGAGCCAGTAAAAGTCGTACTAAAGGGGAAGCTATTCAGTGTGGTTTCGTAACCTGTTAGGTTTCCAACTGCCTGTAAAATAAAGGTCTCTTTTTTTGTCAAAGTTCTTTTCTGTAGATTATGGTCATTGTGGAGATGTTCAGCTGAGTTAGCAATCAATGTTGTTGTCGACCTTTAAAGTCCAGTCCGACATTTTATTGGACTGTACAAATAAATTAAAATTTGCAATTGTATCACTCATCTTTTTCTGTTTATTTCAATTTGATTAAATTAAGGGAATTGAAAACGGATTGAATGTGTTAGTGTATTGCTGCCGTCTGTTTCTCACTTAGATTGTATGTGTGTGCAGGTCGTCTGAACTGGTGGTCCACCATGTGCACCAGCTGTAAGAAGCTGCTTCCTCTGGCCACCACGGGGGATGGAAACTGCCTTCTGCATGCTGCCTCTTTAGGTGAACTACTGATGTAAAACTTTGATATATTTAATACACTTCCATCATAACTTCGAGTTTAAACATCATGGTTGGCACAGAGCACCAGTGTCAGTCACTGTCACAGGATTCGTATAGCAGTCAATGCTGCGTCACAGCACTGAGTCCAGAGAAGGGAGAGCACTGCAGGAAACTGTCAGCTGCAGACTTTTGCAGGGTTAAAGGTGTGACACCAAATTCGATGCCAAAGGAGATGCCTAACTCCCCAGTGTGGGGACTACTGGAGCAGCAGAGGGTTAGAGACATTGGAGGTTACATAATGCGCAGTGACAGCCAGACAACTAAGCCCATATGATGACTGATGGAAGACATTTTTAGTAAAAGGGCTTAGGCTATCTTCGAATGATTTATCAATATCTATAATTGTACAGTAACATTATTGATCTAGGTAAAATTTACCATCTTTGATGTAGTTAAGAATTGTAAACTCAACTACATATGATGGTGGTGTTGCAGTATATCCTCATTCGTAATATGCAGTAACAGTATTGTATGTTTGTGCTGATCAGGGATGTGGGGCTTCCATGACAGAGACCTGATGCTGAGAAAATCTCTGTACAGCATGATGAAGAGTGGAGCAGAGAGGGATGCGCTGAAGAGGAGATGGAGGTGGCAGCAAACCCAACAGAACAAGGAGGTTGGAAGAGTGTCCATCTGAACAAACGTTACCTCTTAAATGCATCATATCTCTTGTCCCTAATATACCCATATAAGCAAATCAAGGGATGAGTGACTTGTAACTTCTTTTAATAAGCAATGATTTTAGCCTACTCGCTGGGCTGGATATTTGGATTTTTGAAGAAAATAGTCTTTCTATGATACAATGTCTGCATTAATAGCAGTGCAGCTAATGCTGTCAAATCCTTTTCACTTCCTCTCTCTTCTCTTGATGTTCATGGATTAAAGTATTTGCCAATCTATTAGAAAAATTGTGTCACCAAAGATAGCTCAGGCGAAGAAGTAGTCCAGATGCTCGTGTTTTAAAAATGCCCAGGGCGTCCGTGTGGCACAGTCATCTAAGACACTGTCTAATGTAAAAGCAGCATCCTGATTTGAGCCTGCACAGGGCCCTTTGCTGCATGCCATCCATCTTTATTTGACCCATTCCAACTTCCTGTCTCTCTTCAGCTTAACTAACGTTAATAGCAAAAATCTGACCAAAAATGCCCACATATGCAGCTTCAGGAGATGACCTTGTAGATGGAAATAGGGAAAATGAATAATGATAGAGATTATGTGGGTGAGCATCTGCGTGTGTTTATGTGTCAGAATTTCCATTTTTTTGTGTGTGTGTGCATGTGTATGTTTAGTCGGGGCTGGTGTACACTGAGGAGGAATGGGAGAGAGAGTGGAATGAGCTGCTGAAGTTGGCCTCCAGTGAGCCTCGCACTCACCTCAGCAAAAATGGCAACACTACTGGAGGGTAAGCTGTTCGACTCAGACACATGTACAATTTAAATTTAGCCCCCAAAAAGCCCGCAGGCATATACGCACTCTCAAGACACAACACCTATAATATTCCTTTAACCAGAATCCTGCAGTGTTTCCACTATAATCATTGTATAAGATGGAGAACAGGATGGAACAGAGCAGCAGTGCAGGCTGTGCTGCTTGCATCCCACATCACACATTACAACTCTCCTGCTGTGGTTTAATGCCTCGCGTGTTGACACACTGCAAGACGCCCACAGTTAAAAAAAAGTGACTTTCTCACTTAGATGGATTTCTCAGGGATACTCATTGTTCCCACTCGGACTGTTGCTCCTTCAAATTGCTTCTTTGATTTAACAGCATTGTTGAAGCTCAAGTGTAAGACTGTGCCCTCTACTGGCTGCCAATGGTATGAATAATTTCTTCCGTAACTTCCTCCCCTGAGCTATGGGTTACTTTCTGAGGCTGCAGGTGATGTGATTGCCCCTCCCCAGCTCCCCTTCTGTTGCATAAACAAGTGTAAAGATTGGGTTTATCTCAGGCTACAGAAGCAGATTGGAAACTATCTGGTTTCCTCCTCCTACGCACAGAAACCTTGTGGTTTTCTGTATTTCCATTTTCACTGCAATAAACATATGTGCTTTCTTATATACTCGCTAGGTATAGCAGCTGATCCGTTAGAGGAAGAAAAACATAACACAGAACAGCAACACTAATTACGAGTTCTGCTTTAGATTGAAATGTCATCTAGTTGGATGAAAAGGGATTTAACTCAGTTTGAGTCCTCTTACAATTTAATTTAATTCAATTTGTTAATATCTATAGGTAACAGACTTAAATTAGATGAAGTGTTAAGTATAAATCTCAAACCATTCTCTTACCATGTCACAGAAGCATCTGAAACAGTGTCTGTGCATTGTCTAGTGTGTCCTCCCAGTGTTGACTCGTACTTTACAAAGCCCTCTATCACAGAAAATATCCCATTAAAGAGCATAATTTACTCATTTAGTCTGGTGGTTATAACCTCTCATTGAGTTTGACTGTAATACAGTAATCAGGTTAGGGATGTTTGATGGTCCTAGTGTGAGATGAGGCCCTAAATAGGATGAGTGGGATTCACATATTAAGAGGCTCTTTATTAGAGCGAATTTGGCAGCGTAGCTGTTTGTTGGCTGACAACTTAATTGTTGCACATCCCCTGGTTCCCTGGAGCTCTGCCTCTGCTTTTTCTCTCCATCTCTCCCTCTTATTAACTAACTCCAGCTCTTTTTCATTCAGACACATGTACAAACAAATAGATCTTTGTATATTGTGATCCTGTCTTTGGCCAAAGGTAGCCCGGGGGCAAAATGGATTCAAATGGATTGCTTTAAATTACAAAGGCAGATACATTTACCATTTTAGCTGCAGATGTTTCATGAGTCAGTGCCAATTCAGTAAACTGTCGCAGTATCCTTTTATCCCATATTATTAGATATGTTTCTTTTTCCTTCAGGGTAGATAACTCTGAGGATCCGGTCTACGAGAGCTTGGAGGAGTTCCATGTGTTTGTGCTGGCCCACGTGTTGCGCAGGCCAATTGTAGTGGTGGCTGACACAATGCTCAGAGACTCAGGAGGAGAAGGTACATTGAATTGCCACAATCTTCAACAATACTGAAGGGCAAGCAGCCAACACTAACTATGGTAAAATTCTGGATTCCAGCCTTTGCACCCATCCCATTTGGAGGACTCTATCTGCCCCTGGAGGTGCCCCCAAGCCGCTGTCACTGCTCCCCTTTGGTCCTGGCCTATGATCAGGCTCACTTCTCTGCACTGGTGTCCATGGAGCAGAGAGACCAACAGCGGGAGCAAGGTAAGCAACTGTATAGCATCACAAAACCATTTATGTACTTGAAATCTTGACGGAAAAAAGCAGGTGGCACCTGCAGCTGGAAATCCTGAATGTAAAACTTTTCTTGACCTCCTGTTATTAAAAGACCAAAGTTTCCGTTGCTGTCACATGCATTAGCTAAGCGATCTTTGCTTTTAACTTAGTGCAGAGATTTTGAAAGTGAGGGCGAGTGGGCTGCCCCTTCTGCTAGAGGTGAATGATGTATTATGTTAACTGTGATCTGTTATTAAAGGAGGCCATTCGGCAGTAGGAAAGTAGGGAGTGGCCAACACGGAGGAAAAAATACGGCCGGCTTTGTGCTTTAACTTACAAACATGTTATTTTGTGTCTTCATTTCTTTCTTAGAAGTCACTGTTGGTCGAATCTAATTTGTTACACAAGGTGTGCCGGTTTGTGTGTCTGCCTTTTTCACAGAAATTTGAGATATAATGTCATGGGCAGCATATTGATTGTATTATGTTGTGGCGAGGAAGTGTTGATTTTCCGTTGTGTAGAGTGGCTTTTGTTTTTGTCTTGTTTTGCTTAATCAGATGCCAGTGCTCCCACTCCGGATGTATTGCTTATTCTCGAGGTCAGAGTAATCCTCACATGGAGTTCCTTTAATTGACAGATAGAGGGGGTCTCCTTGACGACCAGTCTTAGTAGTCACGGCACTCTTCTGTATCTGACTCAGTGGGTGGAACTCACTTGTCATGTGCGTGGGCAGCCAGCCAACTCCGTCTCCCTGCCTCTTTTTCTCACCCTCAAACACAGATACACTTACGCAAATCGTTTCTTCCTGTGTATGTCTTCCTCCTTTTCCTTCTCTCTCTCTCTCTCTCTCTCCTGTGCTTTTCTTGAGTATGTAAGATCCTATTCTCGGCCTAAAAACGCAACCTAGTTATTAAGTCAGGGTACAACCACTGCAGGCTAGCAGACAGACAGATGATTACTAACCTGTCATTCGTGCCTTGAAGTCATTCCATTTAATGCCAGCAGAACGTCAAAGCCAGCCTTTGCAACAGTCCTTGACTATTCACCACTGCTTTGTACTTTGGTTGTTTAAGTGTGGCTGAGAGGGTTCTCATTTTGTCCACCAGATGGTGTGTATGTCCAAAGAACCTACTATTGCTCGATCACAACACCAGCGCATGACTGTACTTTTTCATTTCAGTACACTGTGTCCTGTGATCGTATCAGTGAACATTTTGTCTGCAGTCTCTCTCCAGGATGTTATGAAAACACTTGTACACTTAGTTTTGGTGCATTTGTATGTCATCTGATGAATAGTGTTACACAGCAATCATACAAATGTGTGCTGCAATGGTAAAGTTTTATGCATTTGTATGATATTATCAGAATTGGGCGGATGTTCTTATTATTTATAAACTTCAAGAAAAGTGTGATGCAGCCATGCTGGCTTGTATCTCTGAACAGATGCCAGGCAGACAGAGGGTTAGACAGACAGACCTCCGCCAATTAGGGCAGAGTAGCCCCAGCCGGCCCCGAAGCTCTCACCACATCACCACATAAGGGCAGGGTCCTGGGCTGCTGGAGCCCCGAAGAACCAACCCACTCTCTTGACAGTCAGGCCACTGTGTGTACGTCTCAGGTGGAGGGGTGGCTCTCAGTTTCCCCCAACACAGCAAAGAGCATCCGAGGGGTTGTTGGTCCTCTGTGTGTTCAGGTGCCAGAGGCTGGGTTTAGAATACTGACTCTTTCTTCAGACCTCTGAATGAAAGATTATAGCAGAGTCCCTTCGAGTAACCTGATTCTAAATCACACTGACACCTCATGCTACTGCTTTTTTTGTGCTGTTTGCATGGTATTGATAGTAGATTGTGAAACGGCAACAAGGGACCTATAGCAAAAGTCAGAGGGTTTTGGTAAGGATCCAAACTTTAATTTCTTTCTGTTGTTCTAAACACACCCTAAACGAGCAGCTAAGTGGTTTTCCTGGGTACAGCAGGTGAACCCAGAGTCCTGGGCGCATGAGTATGTTTTCTATCAGCCCACTACTGATCACCTGCTGTGTGATAATGACTGACTTCTCAGTAGATGCCGTTGGCTATGTCTTTTATCAGCTTGTTTGTGCTCCTGTGGTTAAACAACCTATGAGTTGAACTAGTCCTCTTGAAAACCCTGCAGTTATTTCAAGCTCTGATCCCAGTACCAAAACACTTCCAGGTTTGCTTTGGCATCCCACCATGAACCCTCTAACTCCCATTTTAATGAACTAAATGGTCATCTTTTACACAAAGACCACCTACATAACAGTGTGGTGTAACCATCCAGCTATGTCCATGTTTCACTTTTGTTTCTATTGAAGACACCCAGTGCATTGCTCACCGTTCAGTCAGCGTAAGTAAATTAAACATTAATTTTATTTGATCCCTGTGTTACTTCAGATGTGATTTTCATGTGATTACCGATATGGTACTCCTGTTGAAGTTTGGCAGAAAAGCTCATTTCCTTGTTTATATGCATGACAACTGTTTATTCTGGTGAATTGGTCCCTTTAAATCTGCAGCTGTGCAGAATGACCAAAGTCAGGAATTCAAATTTGTGCATTTTCCAGACAGTACAAATTGTTCTTGAATCACAAAACAGGGGAAACATTGGCTCACTGTTCTTGCTGTGAATCAAAGCTTGTTATGGGTGACTTTGTCCTCAGAAGGGAGTACAAGAGGAGGGAGAATCCACTCTCATTGTACTCTCAACACAAGCCATGATATACTGTACTTGAGCTCATCATTTTGCACAAAGTAAAAAAGACAACATTGGAAATTATGTCCAGCCAAATCACGCAAATATATTTTTAGTATATTTATCAACTGTAACTTATTTTCAACAACCTTTTCCACACATTACACCATAATTTTATCCCCCTTGTTTCTGTCTAACCCACCTCCCACATCAGAATGCTAACTGAACAAGGAAAGGCTGTCTAACGGCTACAGTATGTTGCAGTATAAGTATACAGCTCACATATCATAAAGGGCTATGATGTCATCCATGCATAAGGTATAGGGATTGGTCATTCAAGGACAACAAAGCAATGCTGCCAACAGGAATAGTAAATACATTACGGCACGCTTTGGTTCCCCAGAGCTCAGCTGGCAGTGTTTGAATGGGGAGAAAAGAGGACAGCTGGATCGTGGGAGCCAGGACGCCACCTTGCAGTCCTTTGCTGCCTGACCTGAGTGGGAACTGGGTGGGAGCTGATTCACTGTCCACTGTTTGTGTGTGTTTGTAATTAGAAGCCTTTTTTTTTTATGCTATAGTGTTCATGGAAAGAAAACCAGTTTCTCTCAGTTTTCAGTGGTGCCATGCCTATGCTCCCATGACTGTTTGCTTATGTGTTTACAGAGATTAGCCTTTTGTTGGGCATATGGAATAAAATGCATTATAAATTGCAATATTGAAAGTTGTGACCATATTAATGCATGTGTAATGTTTAGGTGTAACAGCACTACTACTGTTTGAATATGTTGAGGCATCATTACAATTCATGTAACACCAGTGTTTTGATAATTAGCACGTTTCATTGTGTACTTTGCACCTAAGCAGAAACACTCAAAATAAGCCATAAGGGGAGGACTGAGGATCAGGGTTGGGTATCAAAACCCAAATATCCAAGAGCTGTGAATTCCCGAGGATGTGTGTATTTCACATATGTGCCAGGGCCTGCTACATGGGTAAAGTCACATCATTTGTTGCACAGTACCAGTATGTGAAAAGAGACATTTCCTATTTACATTCCGGATCATGGCTGAGCGCAGCATGGGGTTTGGCTTAACTTAACTAAAAAAGGTAAACACACAGCAAACTACAACACCTGCAGTAAGACATTTAATGAAAGGAAGGAAGCACATTGAATTTGATGATATTGGCATTTGTTTTTGTTCATAATTTTTTATGAATATAATAAGGAACATATTTATTTGTTGTCAAACGAAGAAAAAAGAAACCTTCCTGCCACCGTTGATATTATAGTATTTGTCGCTTAAAGAGGCTAATTTCAAATTTTTAATGATTTGTTTTTATTTCTTTCCAAAATATGTTGTAATCAGAACCAAGGTTCAATAACAAACTTAATTTTATAACAGAATCAAAGTTGATAAATTTCTAACCCTAGTAAGGATTTGGCCTGCAGTCTAACAAGAGCACAAGAGGGGCTGTTGCTGCTGGTGTCTGTGTGTCTGTAAAGCCTGCAGAGCAGAGCAGCCTATTGGCATGAAAGAATTGATGAGGCAGGGAGGAGACTCTATCTTCCATCTGGAGCTGACTGTGGAGGCTGGAATGTCCTCGGCCTTAACAGCCTGCCTCTCTCTGCCGGCATGTGGACAAAAGCCCTTCCCTATGCAGCCTGAAGAGAGGTGTCGTGTGGCCCAGTGGGGTCTAGCTGGTCCTCCTTATTACACTCTGCTTTTGAAAGGCATCCATGCACTCACACACAAACATGTACACATACGCTCCGTGTGCACATACTGTTAGCACACCTCCCACGAGAGGAAGCCCGGTGTGTGCTTTATGTTCTGTGTCCAGTGATTAATGTTGAAAATCTCTTCCTGTTGTAAGTAGCTGATCATATCAAAATAGAATGAATGAAATTATTTCAACCCTCCTGCTCTTATCTTGTACTGCTGTGTCTGATTGCGCTCTATTACTAAACCAAATGCTCACGTACCTTCCTGATTAGCTGCAGAACTACTCAGCTCGTTGTCAATCTAAGCAGCCACAAAGTTACATTTCCTCTATTTTAGTAATTCCAGTTGATCACAACCTAGGTCCCATTTTCGTAATTTTGTCAATCTTTCCTAAGAAAAATGATGTCACAAATGGTGAAAACCTGTCAGTTTTAAACATTTATCACAGTTTACAGCCATAGTGCTTAGTTTAACTTTGACCTAACATACACCCTGTAGCCATAAATGCAGATTTATTGTGTAGTAAGGGATTGTTACTGACATTTTAAGTCAGCTCACTTTGGATTTTCCTCTCAATAAAACTGTTTTTTATCACACTAAACTTCTACCTTGTGTACAACCTGTTGTATCATCCAAAGGCATGTGGTTCATGCCCCACTGTGTTTTAATTATTAGTACCATACAGTTGCTTACAAAAACTATGGCCATGACTGTAAGATTCAGTTGAAATAGTTCTTGTCAAAACAAGCCTAAACGTAGACAGACTGACTAGTTACACTAGGCTAGACAGGCCTGTACAGTAGCTCAGAATACTGTGTCATAAGAGAAGCAACCGAGTTAAAGCTTTTAACAGCCACAGCTGACTGAAGGCTTTCTCCATCTGGATGAGTCATGATTGACACACACTGGTCACGGTCACTTCTCTGCCTAAAAAATGGATGGCAGATAGAATACACCCAAAGTATACCTTACCCAACGCTGAAAGGCATTTGGAATAATTAACGTGGCAATATTCTAGTGTGTCATTATGGTGTCACTTTAGCTCTGACACCACAATGGCCTTGTGAGAGAATGGCTGGCGTGCAATGTAGTCTCCAGTGGTAAAGCTAGACCAAACTAACCTTCTGATAATCTTATCTCTTCCAGCTGTTATCCCTCTGACAGACTCTGAGCACAAGCTGCTGGCACTCCATTTTGCTGTGGACCCTGGCAGGGACTGGGAGTGGGGGAGGGATGACAATGATAATACCAAGCTAGCCAAGTAAGTCCTGTATAGTGTATCACAGTTGATGCCTGTCCACACAACCTACAGAGATGCTCGCTATGCAAGCAGCCCCTCACAGGGGGAGAGAGTAAAAACTGTAGGCCAAGGCAGTTCATTTCTAGTCTACCCACAAGGCTGTGTGTGGGTGATTTAACTCTGATTATGGGCTCCGGGCTTAGGTCACTTCAAAGAGTGAGCAGAGAGAGACCTAATTGTGAGTCACGTCAGTCATATATAGGGTTTCCCATGAATGGCCTCACTAAAGGAACAACACCCTCTCAGAGTTTAGCAAAGAGTTTATGTAAGCGTTTCTCTTTCACATTCTTGCCAGTCAGGAGGTTAGCTTATCCTCAAACAAGCTGGACTATGAGCAATGTTCAAACCACTGTCTAATACCACCTCTTTCTGTTACCGTTAATGCATTGCAGTATTCATATATGTAGTGGTTCTACTTTATACAAAAGTGAAGTGGATCAGCTCTTATGCTTTTTTTTTATCTCTCAAAATTGGTTCGTGGAGTTTCAAATTCAGTAACTTCTAAAGTTTTGTTCCAGTCTATAACATAATCTCGTGTATATCCAGTGTAAATTAGGTTTAAAACATTTGTCAAATGTCAACTATGTTATATCACTGTCTGTGTTTTAATTGTGGATATATGTTCTTCCTCAGTCTCATCTTGTCTCTGGAGGCCAAACTTAACCTGCTGCATAACTACATGAATGTAACATGGATCAGAATTCCATCTGAAACAAGGGTAACATTTTCTTGCGCATGTGTGTCTCATTCGTCATGGTTAATTTAAGTCTGGAAAGACTCCTCAATTCCAGATGTTGTTAAAACCGCAGAGTCCAATCCATCAGTTTTATTTGCTGACAGAATTCGATAATCTAACGCCTTTGTGTGTGCACTAATTAGGATTTCTTTGAATTTGTCTGGAATACATTGAAAATCTTCTAATAAATTTTAAAATTAATGTTGATTTATTCCTTTAATGAAAATATAATGTCTCTGAAAAATCAATGCTTGTGTTTTCTCTGTGCAGGCTCCCCTGGCTCAGCCAGAGTCTCCCACAGCCTCTGCAGGTGAGGATGTCCAGTCTCTAGCTGAGTCCATGGACTCTGACCGCGAGTCTGTTGGCAGCAACTCCAACGTCAACACCGGCAAGCCCAGCAAAGAGAAGGACAAAGACAAGCAGCGCAAGGACAAAGACAAGAGCCGGGCTGATTCTGTAGCCAACAAACTAGGTAGCTTCAGCAAAACCCTGGGAATAAAGCTGAAAAAGAACATGGGAGGTCTGGGTGGCCTCGTACATGGCAAAATGAACAAATCTAACTCTGGCTCAGGTCGTAATGGGGAGAATGGAGGGGAAAAAGCAAAGAAGAAAGAGTCTAAGACATCCAAGGGAAGTAAGGAGGAGTCAGGTCAGTCAGCCAGCTCCACCTCCTCTGAGAAGGCCACTAGTCCCTCACCAACAGACAGAGACAGACCCTCTAGCTCCTCCCCTACAGAGAGACAGGACAGTGCAGGCAGAGGCTCAGGGGACAAGACCCTAGAAAACTGGAAATACAGCACCGATGTCAAGCTCAGCCTCAACATTCTGCGGGCTGCCATGCAGGGGGAGCGCAAGTTCATTTTTGCAGGCCTACTGCTTACCAGCCATCGACACCAGTTCCACGAGGAGATGATCAGCTACTACCTTACCAATGCTCAGGAGCGTTTCAGCCAGGAGCAGGAGCAGAAGAGGAAGGACACAGAGAAGAAGCCTTCTGCCAACAATGAGGTGGCTGTAAAAAAGCCTGATCATGAGAGTGTCTTCCAGAGGGAGAGATCAGACAGCTCACCTCCAGAGAGCTGCTCTCCCATCCTGCCCCACCACACATACAGCCAAAACTCACAGCCCCTACTGGGTCTCAAGATGCAAGGCAGGAACAGTCCAACTCCTGCAGCTCCTCTTGTCTCTGTCGCAGTCCCTCCTCTCACCCCACCCACAGCCTCCCACCACATCGCTCACCCAGCCTCAGCCCCTGCGCCTTACTCCTCCCCCAGTATTGGTGCTAAGAGACCTGGGCCTGTTCCTGTGTCTGCCCACTACAGCCATACACCCCCCATCCAGAGGCACAGCGTGATTCACTTACAAGATGTCAACATGCAATCCTCTATCTTCCAAGAAGACTCCTATAAGCCTGTGGTGGGTACCCTAAAGACATGCGCCACCTACCCCCAGCAGAACCGCACACTCTCATCCCAGAGCTACAGCCCTGCTCGCCTGTCAGGGGTACGCACTGTTAACACCATAGATACCCTGTCCTTCAACATGCCTGGTGAACACAAGTCCCACACATACACCAATGGATTTGATGCGGGAGACATTCAGGACTGCCTAGAGTTTGCTGATGAGGACAACTCGTCTCACACCTGGCTCAACCAAGACAAAACCAAAGGGCGGAGCTCTGGAAGCCCTTTGTACTGCTTTCAGCAGCGCCGCTGCAAGAGGGAGAACTGCTCCTTCTACGGCAGGCCAGAGACAGACAACTACTGCTCCTACTGCTACAGGGAGGAGCTGAAACGCAGGGAGAGAGAGAGCAAAGTGCAGAGGCCTGCATAGCCATCACCACCACTTCAGCCACTTGTCAGCAAGGCCCACCGGAGACTTGAGGGAACACGACCATCTGCACTCTGCATTTAGAACAACAGGATTGCAAACATTTTCCTATTTTGTTGAAGAATGCTCTTGTATTCCTGTCCCCCTTCCCTTGTTAGTAAAGATTATTCCTTTATAATGAGGGAAGCAGAACTTGAAACAGTGAGCAGCTTTGGCCAGATTTTGTGCTATTTTGTTTAATTTCTGTATCATTGAATTTAGTCTTTTACTTGTTTTAGAGTAAAAGTCATCTCTCCGTGATGTAACTTTCTGTATGTGAGGGAAGGTTCTTTATTTTTCCAAGTACAAAATTTTTGCATCTCATCAGGAGGAAACATTTTAGCTCTTTTAATCAGTTTGAATGCAATACCTCTGCTTGGTTCTTCAAAAGCTCTGTGGAAAATTTGTAGTTGTTTTGCAATCAGAATAAATTTATTGGGAGATTAATATTAGACTTTAAAGCAATAAATTGGTAACTTTTGCTATAATCTCTCCCACTTTTGTCTATGCACCAATAATATAGTTACTGTGGTTTACCTGTGTCTTGTAAATTGTAAAGGATTGTCATGGTGTGCTTTTGTAAACAAATTTAAACTACAGGAATTAAAATGTGTAAGCATCATAGATTGTAATGTTGGAATAGGATGAAATGTAAAAGTGTCTCATTTGCTAAGTGTACCTTTGTTTTTACCACAGTGCAAAGATTTGCTGTGTCAAAATTAGACTCAAAATATCGTGTAAGATAGGATTTCACACTTTTTGCCCATGGTCAACCTCCTAAAAACCACAAGCACTGCCAAACTGGCCTCCTTAAATTATAAAGATTCAAAAATTTTAATTGTTTGCAATGTCCATATATAATGAATTGCGTCTAAAATATGCAGTGTTTATGGTGTGTTTCTCCAAGTTGCCTGTTAACTTCTTTATTCGGTAAATGTGTTAGTTGAGAAGAATAGTGGGTAATGAGACCCGGCTGATGCGTATTTGTCTGAAGTGTGGTTATGTGTCTCCCCCCCACTACACACTCACACACACACACACACACAGTGCGCAATCATGCTAATAGCACTATGTGGTGACCTGCGGTATAGATGTGTCACCGGTCTAGTGTGAGATTGTCTGTTATTCTTCCATATCTAGAGGCCGTTAAAAAAAGCACCTGCTGCTAAGAGCACCTCAAGCCTTGTGATCATCAGTGCTTTAATCAGTCAGTGGGTTTTGTAAAACCCTGGGCCTCCAAGTGCTTTCTGCTCATTTGACTTTACTTCTGTAAAGACGCAGTGTTTGTGTTGCTGTTTGTTCTGGTGATGCTTGGGTAATGTACCATGCTGTCCTTAACCAAGTGTGTCCTGGCCAAGGATGTCCACTGCTCCCTCAGTTCGCTTTTGTCTCTCTCTCTCTCTGTCTTTCTCTCCTGTACACAAGCAGTGTTGCTCCTCTTTGTTTCTATTTGACCAGTTCATGGACTCTCACCATGTTAGGACTGTAAGATATGATTTTGTATTCCTTTAAGAGTTTTACACTACTTTAAATTATTAATTTGCACATTAGGTACAGATGTAAATATGAAAAAAAATAGTTTATTGTTACAAACATGGTGTGTCTGTGTCATTTTTGTTTGTTTCAAGGAGTTGAGAGATTATTTATTACACATTTAGGCTAAAAAGTGTTTTTAATCAGTACTGTGTACTAATAGTATAAGTATTTTATAAGAATACAGGGAGCTCTACATGTATTTTTTCTAGGAAGGCTTTAAAGCAGATAATGCATTGAAAAGATTGCATTCGTCTACTAAAACTGATCAAGATGGAATAAATGGCTGTAATGTTTTACAGAAGAAACACTGAATAGTTACTTGGAGTTACCCTGCATCATTAAAGCAGTACTCCAGCACATTAGTTTTGCATTTCTATAATAACGGGCAAGTTTCAAGGGGCATATTAAAGATGAAGACTTATGCAAATAACCCTTGTGATCATCTGGATTGTCTAGTTGAAAAAATGGAGCATTTAACAATCAGGGAATGTCTAATAAAAGTGATTAAGTTGCATTATACACACCAACAGTCATAATGTTTTACCCCCTGCTGCATTTGCTGTGATTGTTTTTGTGCCTTCGTGCTGGCGAAGTGCCATAGCCGGAGGCATTATGTTTTGAGGTTTTCCATCTGTTGTGAAGGCAATATCTCAGGAATGCCTTGAGGACACTTCTTCAAACTTGGCACAAACCTTCACTTGGGCTTAAGTATAAACCGATTAGATTTTCGGTCAAAGGTCAAGGCCATAGTGACCTCACACCTGTCCTGTTCTTGTGAAGGCAATATTGAAGAAACGCCTTAAAGGAAATTTCTTTAAAGTTAACTCAAGAATCCACTTGGACTCAAGGATAAGCTACTGGGCTTTGTTGGCCAGAGGTCAAGGTCACTCTGACTTCACATCCTTCCCATTCTTGTAAACGAGATATCACAGGAACACTTTCTTGGATTTTCTTCAAATCTGACACAAGCACCCACCGGGACTCAAGGATGAACTGTTTAGATTTTGACGTTTATTGCTCAAAGTCACTGTGAACTCGCATCCATCCCATTTTTGTCAATGCTGTATCTCAGGAATGCCTGTAGGAAAAATTTGTTACATCTGGCCCAAATGTCCACTTGGACTCATGGACTGATTGGAATACGAGTCTGGACAGACATGTAAACTGAAATTTGTCTGATTTACAGAGGCCTATGACTGCAATCCATCTAGTTCCATCCATTCTAGTTTTTATCTGTGTCTAGTTAGCCCTTCAACTTTATGGAAGTGTGTTGGTAAAGTGAGAGTACATCATGTTGAAATAATAGTCTAAATCATTGCAGGACAAAATTATGGTTATTAATATGGGTCAAGCTACAGAAAAGCTGGATCCATTTCCTGTTATGAAACTCTTAAAATGTCTTTCATTTAACCTTTTGCTTAGTAAACCTTGTATTAAACTACACGCTTTCACTTTTAAGGCAGGTACGCAAGCTACCATAACATTTTAAGTCCCCAAGCTAAAGCCCAGATGACCCAATGACATCATTATGACATCACTATGGCTATTTTCTCAGACTTGACAAAAGCTTCTCCAGAGACACTTACACGATTTTCATACTCTGTATAATATTGTCCCCAACTAGCAAACTCATCCTTATGTATTAAATCAATGCAATACTCTTTAAGGAAGCTGCATTTTTAGCATAGGATACTTAAGCTTATTTAGCATCGGTGGAAAAAGGTTATTAATCATGGGTTGGCCTGTTGAATGAGTCGAACAAAACAGATTGAGAGGAAAATTCCCACCAAAATAGGTCTGAGGTTATACAGTCAAGATTCTTGGGAGTGGACTGCCAAATAGGGCAGCTTTCCAGACTGCGAGCTGTAACTCTGCCTTATTCCCCAAGAGATGCTAAATTGGCAAAAACACTGACACCAAACAGAAAAACAGGCCTTTGAAAAAAAAAAAACTGAAAATCTGCAAGTGGATTTACATGCAGTGTCCTCTCGATCCCTCTCAAAGTTAAATCTAGTGAGGGCTTGTCCTATCATTACAAATGGTACCAAACTCCACACAAACATAATTCAAAGAATATTCAAAGAGGGGTTTAAATATTTTTGTGTCACCACCTCCACAGATATGCGAAGATGAATTTAATTACAGCTACATTTACTCTTCAAATGTGGAGAAAAGCAACAACTCAGTAAGCCGAAATGCCACAGTAGACCAAATAAATTCAGGGAGATGTTGACATCTCCCCATTACTAAAGACATACCATCTGCTCATCCTCACTACTTTCACATTAGGAGACATGATTATGGAAATATAGATTTTTAAATCTAGTAGGAATGGCAACCTCAGTTGACTGAAAAGCCTTGAAAACAATTGGATTGTTTACAGTGAAATTAAATGACTCCTAATGACATTTGTGATCCTTTGATTGTACATTGACTACTGAGCTAGACTTAGCCTTTAATGCTATTTGGAAAGCATCGTCCGGCTGATATGCTAAACTAAGATGCTAAACAGGGATTAAATTTTATGTGACCACGTTAGCATGTTAATCTTGAGCTCCAAGCATCACTGTTCCAGCCTCAGCCTACAAACTCAAAAGTGCCTGCCTGTCTGTAGATCCAAAAGAGTTGCTGTCATAACTCATCCACAGATTTAAAAAAAAAAAATGAGGAGAGAAACAATGGGCTGTCACACAAAGTGCAAGTGTAAACCGAATAACAAATCAATCCATTCACTGTTCATTTGAATTCTTACAGGCTCTAAAAACATCCACAATCTAAGATTCTTTCATCTTTTCCAATCAACAACCTGTGAGTATTAATATTAGCAGAGGTAAAATTAGCCTTTGTTTTTTGCAGCATCCACAGTCGGCAGAATAGCAGCAGGCTGAGTTGGTGGAGTGAGAGTGAGGAGAGGATTGCTCTGTGGGCAGCAGCTTATTATGTGGGGGACGAATCGCATACTTTTGACTGAGCGTTCAGGCTCGTGAATGGGCTGCTACAGACAATGATGTCGGTTAGATTCACTTCTTCAACTGTGGGCCTATGACTCAGGTCATGATTGTGGACTGTGGCTGCTAATAATGCGGAATTGTTACGTTCTTTAAGATGAAGTACATCTCCATGTGATGTCTAGTGTTAGTTACACAATGGCACATGAGGGCCTCTTTCTTCACAGCAATGTATCGTGAGCTCTTGTTTCCCACTTCTTCCATAACAAGTACTGAATAAGACGGAGTACATTGTCTTCTTTCTTGGGTTGCCTTTTCTCAGAATCTCCTTTGAATTTGCAAGAAGGGCCTCCCATTGCTTTTCAAAGCAACAAAGAGCACGATCAGACATACGGCAGTCATTTGGCAGGCCCCACATCCTTTCAAACAGCATCCATTTTGTCCAATTCACTCAGTCCACTTCTGATCAACAATCTGAAAACACAGGGACACAGTGAATCTGAATTGCTTCTTATTTTCCTTTACCATGTTTCTGCATCCTTACGCACTTATTTAGACGACATTAATAGCCTTAACACAACACAATAGTTCATAAATATTGTTGTTTTTTATGGTAATCAGTTGTCCCATTAGGGCTATGCGTTAAAAATCTTGGAACCTTTTGCATATACATGGGTATATTAATTAAAAATTCAGATTCTCATTTCACTATTCTCATGAACTACTCCCAATAACTAGATAGCAAGCCACTCTACCTGACAGTCTTTACAACTCTCTTGTGTTTTGTGCAGGTTTTACTGCCTTTGATGCCTCTGCAGCAGTGAGTGGTAATGCCAGATCCCCCACCCCACCCCCATAGCTAAGCCTTGTTCTCATCCAGTGCCAGCCTCCAATATCTGAGCTCATCCCACCCGCTCTGCAGGATCTAGCGCCAGCCCTGCCATGCACTGCACTCAAGAGTGGGTGGCATCACATGGCCCTTCAGCCTGCCTTCTGGGGCTTGGCATGGAGGAAGAAGCACACACACATATCTCTGTGTGATTCAGACCAGTGTTGCTCCTGCTGACCACATCTCTCCTTCCTTTGCTGTGGATTAATTCCACTGAATCTTAAAGCTCACGTACCTCAGTGAAGCAGAGACCATTTTCCAGCTCGTAAAGCCTCCCACACATTGGACTTTGAGTGTGTAGATTGGGTGCACCAGTGAGTGCCGGGCAACACCAGCCACCCACCTCCTGATCTTCCATCTCTCTCACACTCTGCTGTACTTTCTCTGTACTTTCTCATTCAAGATAATTCATGCTTTGACATTCACAGCATTCTGTCAATACCTGAGTTGGTTTTGCATTCAGAAATTTACCTGGAGCCTGGGTCTCAGGAGTTGATAATTCAAAGAGAAGGGGTGACTGAAGAGATAAATCAGTCAAACTGAAACCTCCTCCTCCTCCCCCACATCCTGTCTGCTGGGTGATACCAGCATAGATGTGCTCTCACTGCTCATATAACTGTTTGTACTTTGCTCCGCATCTGCAGCAATATAACTCACTACGGAGGAAGAAATGTGTCATCTTGAAAATAAACACGTGATCGAAAGACACGCAACTAAAAGAGAATATGTGTCTCACCCACACAAACAGTAAAATCCAAGATCTTTCTTGTAATATGATGAGATATGTGTGAATCGGCTCAGTCAGTGGTCTGCAAAGGGACACTAATGAAATTCGTGCCCAGAAGCAGTGCAATGATGCTAAGATAAGATTCCGTACATTTAGGAGCTCACTTTTCAACAGCTCGCCTCCCAATGCTTAAAGCTTAAGACCATCAAAAGTGTGTTAGAAATACATACAGATGGGAAAAAAAATTTGCACAAGTCCATCATGTTGCCACACAAATGTTAATGGAAAAAACAGCTCTGGGAACATGCCGGCTGTGATGGCACACCAAATTGTGGCAGTGCCAGGGGTGGCAGCTTGTCTGTTTGTGTAATGTGGTGTGCTGGTAGCTCCAACCTGCCTGGAGACAGGAGGTGTACAGATTGAGCAGGGAGAACACCAGGCTCCTTATGAAGAATTGTATTGCTTTCATTCTTTCTCTTGCTTTCACTTTGCATGATCCATTGTGAGCAGGAAAGGCCACGCCTGTGATCTCAGCTGGTGTCGGTGGACACGCTCAACTTAGGAGCAAGGTTTTGTGTGTCACTTGGAGTTAAAAATGCACATTGCACAGACGTATTGTAGGCCACAAGTTGTAGTAAATCAGCTGTTGCGCAAAAACACTACGAGGAGGAGTCACATACAAAGAACGAGTACCCCACCCACTGTTGATACTCCAGCAGTTACTGTAAATAATTGCATGGGTGCAATGAAGGAACAATGTGTACTTCCTGTTTTAAGAACCACAGTGAAGCACATGTCGGGTTTATAAGAAAAAGCGATCAGGAGCACAAAAACACACTTCACTTCAGTGCACTCAAGGTTTTATGGCTCTGCTGCCATTAATGATACCACCAGAAGGCCAGTGCTATGGTGGACAATGTTTGCCAGAGTAACTCACATTACTAAGTAAGATCCTGGACTAACTGCTACAGATTTGTTTGACCTGTTTGGTCAAATTAGCCAAAAGAATTGATATCACTCATCATTTTGTCAGGTAAATATAACCATGCAGCATCAGGTTCGCTTAGGTTGACTAGTTCATATTTACTGTAGCATATAGTCAAAGTGTGGTTTGAATCTTCTGATCTAACTTTTAAGAAGGAAGCAAATAAACATAGCACTTATTATTACCCCATAATGTATTATTGCCACTTTTGTAGCAAGATTAGCTGCTGTTCAGACAAATCAGTGTAATTAAAACAAAGGAAATGTAGCTGCTTATTTTATGAATTTATTTCCAAATGTAAACTTCACTATTTCATGCATACAAGTTATGACAACATACATTTTTCAACAATCTGTTATTTTTCATATTTGCATAGGACATGGTCACAATATATTGTCTAACATGTAAAAAATAATGCCATAAAAAGATACAGCAGAGCAGCTAAGACCAGCACATAAAAATGTGTGTAGAATCCAAGGAGCTGTACAACTGTAATACTTGTAGTGATGCAGTGATTTTGGTTTGCTGAGAGAAAACAAAAAAAAAAAACTAAAGACACCTGAAGGTTAGACTGAGGTCGGAGGAGAATGTACTGGCCGTAGCTGAGTTGAAAGTTATTTACAGATTAGATTATACTGGTGCTGAGAGGGGAAGCAGCACCATGGAGTCACTACAACAGGCAACTGACGGTGATGGGCAGAGGAGAAGCACACGGAGGTATCAAGATACCAACATTACACTGAGGAGGTACATCGAGGACAAACAGGTACAGGAAACAGAACTGAAAAGCCTGGTGAGAGGTTGTCTCTTTTCATGTAAGGGAATAATTCATAATTTGTTTGCTCATATGATTAAAAGGGCTTTGTTCATTTAAGGTACTTAAAAAAACATTGCATTGAAAAATTGCTTATTTGAGCTGTAGAAAAAGGTCCATATCAAGTAAAACAATCCACTGAGCAACACTATGAGCATATAAGATTGAACCCATGGGATCAGACTTTACTGCCAACATTCATCTTTTCCTTCAAAGCCTTTGGTAACACTTTGTCACTGTGGAGCTTCAACATTGCAAACCTCCTTCTCGCTGCTCAAGAACCTTTCTATTCTATCACAGCTGTCTCTCGAGGATTATCCTGACCTTCAGGCCTTTGTCGCGAGGGAAGACATGCACTGTATGTCCTTTACTTTTAAATATTGCATGTATGGTTCTCACTCAGATTGGTTTAACCCACACAAAGAGCTTGCAGAGAAGAGAGGAGGGATATAACCTGGGGAATGCTGACAATGAGAAACGTACCTTATGCACAACTCACAACATGTAAAAACCTCACAGTCAGGACAGACTTCTATTCATAACTTACAAAGATGCATCAGGTTGATGTAAGCAGCACATTTATAGCAAATGCAAATTTCAATCCTTTGGAATGGTTGGATGTTCATTATCATTTAGATTGTTTATGTCAAATATACCTGTAATAAACCATTATACATTGCTTGACTATTGTACAGCAAAACAAAACAAAAAAAAAAGACAAACTTAAATAAGAACCAAATAAACACAAAGCTACACAATCAAAATGTTTACATAAAGCAAAAAAGAAATATTTAACTTAGAACATGTGCATATTAAATATGCAGAGTTGCTTCATTAAATCCTGTACATACCATAAAAACATCTCACACTTTATGAAACTGTACAAGTTTGTTAAATGTCTGGTATCTATTCTTTTCCATTTTATCATCTTTATGAAGTTACCATTATAGTTTTGGCACACAATTGCATTAATCACGCTTCTATGTTGAGCTCAGTGATAAAGATTTCAGTTAAAATCAGTCCAATCAGTTAATGTGAACTTTTTAAATAATATTGATGTTAGTTCTTTACATACTAGGCAGTAAGCAAATCATGTATATTTACAATTAAAAGAAAAAAATGGAATCATACACTGTAGAAACCTTGTATAGGTATTTTATCACGGTGTCAAGTCCATTTTCTCCGACAAATGTCAAAATCTATAATCTAATTCGGATTACATTGTAAAGGTGGATTACAAAATGCTGAAAGGGAGCTTCAATGTACTTTGCAGCTGACATCATCACATAGTAAATGTTTAAACCATGACAAGTATGTAGAACACAGCAAGGAAGGTACAGTTTAAATATTTTTGTAACATAAAATAATAAAAGTATGTTTTTCCCCCTGTAAATATTACTTTCTGAATCTCTAAGGATGTGCAGTATCGGGACAAAATGGGATCATTATATAAAAGCCCAGTGTTTTTTTCTTTTCAAACAGAAAAGTCTCTCTTTCTTTTCTTCTTCACTCAAGTAGGGACAAATACTGTAAAACCACCAATTATTTGTGCTACTCATCAAACAAATATAAGCTACATGATGAATGTTTTCAAAAGATATGAAGGTACAACAAAGTGAAATATTTCAAGAGGTATGATCTTTGAAATTACACAAGCGTTTTATATGAGACAAAACAAAGCAGTAATAAAAATGACTAGATTGCTAACTCACAATGCTGTGGTCTCTATTCTTATGGAAAACTCAAAAAGAAAAACAAAATAATGAAAACAGGTCATTCCACCTGAAATTGATGTACATAGAGGTCTTCTTATCAAAGACTCCATAACAATTGTATTTTTTTTTTTTCATTTTCACACTTATTGGCTACATGGAATAATCTGAATCCTGACATCAAAAGGGTATTAAGTGTTACTAAATACAGGGGCAAACCCCAATCAATAGGCTTCAAATTATGTTACTTAACTTAAAATGGTGCCTTTAAATGGCCCAACAGACAGTCAACAGTCAACTTTAATGTTGTAATAAATTCAAACAAAAGTGATCTGAAGAAAATGGACAACCTAGAAAAAAAGACTATACATATTTCTCCAGATAGATTAATAATTATTTAACAACCAAAGCTAATACAGTAAAAATGGTCATGTACAAATCTGTGTTCAATGGCCTTTCGTGTTGATTATTCAAGTAATTTTGGTACAGTGAGAATAAACGTTATGAGACACTCTGCCTGTGGAGGCCTACACGTTACGGGTGCAGTCTGGGTGGATGGAGAGCCTGGGATGTTTAAAATATCACAGTCACTTTATTTTGAGATGGTACAAGCTTCCTGTTGACTATATGTAATGTGCTGTCCATTGACGCTGAGGTCAAAGGAGTGCCCAGTGCTTACTAAGGCTTAAAGGAGGACTGTTAGATGTTGTGAGGACATCAAACCAGGAGCCCGTACAGGGGCGATGCTGTGTTTCCAGTGTGGTTGGACACTGACCAGCAGTGAGCATTAAGCACCCAGAAACACCGCCGGGAGGCTGGCAGACAACTCATTGCAGCAACCGATGCTACAACTAAATCCAGAGACTGTCCCATATCTGCTTTGTAGATGCCGACCCTGAGGTAAATGTGCAGACTATGGATTAAGACGTGAATAATGAAAACGTGTTTGTGGGTGAGCTACTCAAAGTTTTTTTTTTTTTTTTTGCAAGAGAAAGTTACATTACAAATTTATAAATTCAAAATGAATGGATTATGCCACCAAAAAAATTAAAAAAAAAAAAGCCGCTCAACAATGACTAGAAAAAAATCAAAGGGTCTTTTTTTACGGAGATGGTAAACGCGAAATGCTCTTGGTTCTTCTTTCAGTGAGAGCTGCTGATCAGTGACATTCAAGGTGTCATCATGCAGCCTGGAAACTATTTTTACATCTTAATTAACATTATACAGAGGGTTGTTTTTGCGGTGTTTTGAGGAAACTACTGCATTCAAGCTAAATAAGGGATGTCTTCTTTTGGAGGATGTGACAGCCAATTCTTCCCAACTTTAGAAGGATGGCTGCTGTGGAGAACTGGGGACAATGAGTGCCATTCATGAACCTACACCTGCCAGACCGCCTCGAAAACCCTCTACGCTTTCAGGATGAAGTTATTAACATGCATATAGTGCGATGCACGGCACTACGGGGCGGGAGATCGTCGACTTGCCGGAGGATGAAGCTAACACACTCAATTAATGCTGGCAAGAGTCTGAAGGGGTCTGACAGGAGCAAACTACATGGATGAAACTATTTCCAACCATAGTGCTGAAGCATTAAAATAAAATGCAGGCATAACACAGACTGGCGGGGCTGCGGCAGTTTTGATAGCGGTGCCTATTTCCATGGAAAGTTTACTGTGCCTTTTGCCTGACTTACTGAGGCATGTCTGTCTAGAAAACACAAGTCAGCTTTCTCACGGGACATCTAAGCTTCACAGGCAGGATGACATGAGGCTGGTGAGCACTGCGCTTTGCTGATATGTTCATTTTGCTTCAAATGTTTTTACAACAATTTAAAAGCCCCTTATTGTGAGAGAGAAGTTTGAAAGCAGCTGTTTGAGAGCTCTGGTTTATCAGTGAAAATTTGGAGTTTTCCTTGGCTTTGTGAAATCTGACTCTCCAGCGGCAGTAGAGGATTTCTCCCTGTGCTAAGGATAGACTTGGGTACATCCCACCCACACTGCCGGTGTTGTCTAGGTAGTATTGTTGTTCATCAACTTCTCTTTCAACTCTTCTCCTACAGGCTGGATCGACCCACTAATTAGAGCCATTTTTCTGCTCACAGTTTCTACAGATGAAGGGCAGAATAGAGTTGAGGAAGTAGGAGGAGATGGGGGTGTCTACAGTTGGGTGTCAGCTTCACTGTGCTGAACAGCGTGTGATAAACCTCTCCTCTTTTATCAGGACCTGCCCTCTCTTGCCTGCCTATTGCAGATAGCTGCATTGTTTGCACTGTGTTCCACCGTGTTGCAGGCCAGCTCGGATCTGCCCGACACTCTGGCTTACATTCGACCTCCAAGTGACCTTAAGAAATCTGGCACACTTGGAGCGTCACCGTTCTTTGACGGGACAGGTAAAGCCGGATGGGTGAGGGAGGATTCCTTGGGAATGGCATGTTAGCGCTCCTCCTATGCGCTGTGAATACCTTCTTGTAGGATGCAGCTGTTTCCTCCAGGGAGCCCAGAGAGGGCAGAGCCAGGGAGGAGGGAAATGAGCAGGCTGCTTGGCTCTACCTGCGATACTGCCAACCACCAGTCCCAGGCCTCAATGAAGGGCAGCTTACAAGACTGAATAGAAAGCTTTCATTCACTTTTGTCTTTGGTACCTTTTCCTATGTGCTTGAGCAAGGGATAAACATTGTTTCAACTAAAGTCCCCTTTGTGCCCATTTTGTGTGAAATATTGGCTAAAACAGCATTTTCAGAAAAGCGTGAACAGCTGCTTTGAAACTTAACTGTCTCTATTTAAAGGTTTCAAAATTTCTTCAACTGAGTGTATTTATATAAAAAAAACTGTTACCCAAAATAATCCCAATCCTCCTGTAGTGCACATTTATAGTATACACTGCACACTGCAGTTTAACGACGTACAAAGTAAACCCAGTGTAATGGCAACTGAATAGTAACGTTGCAGAGGAGGAACAGATGTATTTTGTTTACAGATATGGGGATTTGGAAGTTCTTTTTTTTTTTTACACACGTTACAGAACACAAGGTAGAACAGGACATGGGTTTTGTGTTTGACGATTGACTGTGTAGCTCGTTTTCTCGAATGTGAAAACCAACAAAAAACAAAGAGTGCAAACTGTGTGGAATATAAGGCTGCTATATATGTACTGTATGTTTCTCTTCACTGTGTTCATTCTTTCAAGCTAACAAGGCCATCCCTGAGCAGGGCGCAAAATTCAACCCCTGTTGAATTTCAGAGTAAAGTGATGAGTATATTGTGCAGTCAATGTGAGTACTGTTTAGTACTGTGGTATTACAGAAATAGCAAATGTCTTCAATCCTGAGGTGTGTGTGTACCCCTTCTTCTCACCCGTTGAAAAAGTAACAAAAAAAACCCCCAAAATATTGATAAGACTTGTCAGGGTGTCCATATTTTTTCTTCTAAACCTTGTTTCGCTGACTGTGATATACATTGGACAACTAGCCATGACCATAAGCTAGAAAACACAGACATATGGTACAGAATGTAAATATTGCCATCTGGGAAAGGCATTACCTTCTTTTTGGATCACACAAGTAATTGCACTACAATAAGCAGTTATGTACAGTATGGTACACCACAGCAAGCGGAGGAATAGCAAAGGGAGGTTGCTGACAACTGTGCAACACAAGTGTTATAAAGACAACACAGGCTTCACAGGTCCGAGGCGGAAAGTGCGACTGGGTCTTAGTTTAAGGCGAGTTGGCTGGGCTGAGGGTGGGGCTGAGGGTGGGGCTGGAGGCATCTGAGCGGCTGTAGTCGCTGAGGGAGCTGGGACGTGTGGTGCTGCCACCACTGATGCCGTGAGGCCTCTTCAGCATGCCGGGCTGGAAATCTGAGTGGCGGCGTGCGTGTTTCATCAGGTGGTCGCTGCGCATGAAGCGCTTGTCGCAGAGCGGGCAGCCGAACTTCTTCTCCCCTGTGTGGGTGCGGTAGTGGCGGGCCAGCTCATCGGAGCGAGCAAACTTCTTACTGCAGTCGGGCCAGGTGCATGGGAAAGGCCGTTCCCCTGCAAACACAAAAGGGGAAAGAGATATTAGTGTAATCACACAAGAAACCCAAGACAATAGCAGCGCCCCCAGATCTGAACTAAAAATCTCAAATCAGAGTTTGTTTTTTTAATCTGTTCTTGGGAGAATAGTGGGTAGGAATGTAAACAATATGTCATTTGTACCAAATGGGCCAAAATATACCAAATTCCCCCTAAGTGCTTCAGTTACTGTTTGCGCTATGAATCACCTGAATACTGTAGTAGTACTGATACAATTGTTGGTGGGTGAAACGTAAAACTAAACGAACTCACTGATGTGTTCATGTTTCTGCCCTCCGACCCTCTGATCACATGTACCAAGCAGTTTATCACAGTGAGAGTAGTGACTCATTACAAAGTCTCCACAGGTTAACAAGTCAAACAGGCATTTTTTTCACAGAAGGTAGGTCCTGCTAAACAAGATAGTGCTGTTTTCTATACTCTGGGTTTTTTTCCTGATAAGAGGGTTAGAAAGGGTATTAAAAGTATCCTTTATATAACTCCAAACCATATCAAGACTAATTCAAAATAAATAAATAAATAAACTGGCACAAAAAGGCTCTCTGGGATTTAGAGTAAATCACCTAAAAATTGGCACTATGGTTAAGGAGCAGACACAGTTTAATTATCTAAGCTCCAGATGCTAATCACACTCACAATGGTTACCCAGCCCATTTTCCAACATACAACTATCTGTGACTCGGCACATGGGAAATTACACCCTTCCCCCCTTCATCATGCAATAAAAGTGGGCTTTGACACGAATCTACTTAAAGCCAGATGGTACCATATATCTTGTGGTTTCCTTCCATTCTGATGTGGAAACCGTGTGCATGGAGCTTAAACGCAGCATTATACAACCAACAACTCTATAATTCCATTCCACTTATTTCTACTCCATTGACTTTCTGCCTGACAATAGCTACATATATTCACTAATGCAACCTTACAGTTATTTTCAAAATGGCAGTATATGCTTTTTAAATTGCATAGTTTATTTCTGAGAATAAGAGTATTCAATCACCATTTGGAAGCCTATGCCAAAGGTCTGAAGTAAGGTCAGAGAGATATGTGAATGTTTATTGGTGGCATGACAAATGAGCATATCGGAGCAGGCCTGCCAAATGTTTTCTTTGTTCTGTGGTTTCTTTATGGCCCACAATGGAAACAGCGCTGTTCAGCATCAAATACTTGCTACCTGATGCCAGTCAGTTTTAAAACAAGAAGTGCACTACTAGTCTCACCCCCCCCCCCCCCCCCCCCCCCCCCCCACCCCACATACTGCATGGTTACAAAACATGCAGACAGACGGAGCAAGTCCAGACAGTGTTCCTGCTTCTGACGCCTCACCTCAGCTCCAGACAAACTCAGTCAGCCCTGCCCCCTTCAGTTCCTGTAGGCTCATACCGTGTACATAAACTCTGTAACTCACACACAGACATTTGCATATACAGGTTGCACACAAAAAAATGTCCCTGCAAATATCTGCGTTGTTCGCTCTCTTCTGTTTGAGTTTACACACTAAGAAACACGCCCAACTGGCCTGCACAAAGTTTGAGTTACAATTCAGAGAAGATTTAAAGATGAGGGGGCAGTGGTTGTTTGACCCCATTTCTATATTCTGGATTATACCCTCCGTGAAACACAGCATGGAGAAAAATATGAGGCAGTGTAGATTTTAAGACAGTAACCTCATCGAAGACATTCGTGATGGTCTGATTCAATACCTTATTAGCAAGAGAAAGCAGCCCGCTCCGCCACCTGGCACTCCAAAATGGGTTTTTGGCAAAAAAGCAGATCTAAACTCTGCTGGCTGCTTAAGGCTTAATAACCAGAGTAATGGATCCAACAACATTAATATTTAACCAGACACCAGAGAGCTCGGCTGAGATATCCAGTCTAACTGCCCCGATGCAGTCATGGTGGAAGCATCAGGTATCCAACAGCAACTCACCGAGACATTTCCAATTATTTAGAGCTCCATGACTTCTAAGAAAATGCTCAATTAAATGATATATTGTCTAATTTGCCAAACTACTTTTGGGAGTTAGTGAATATATGAATGCATTAAAATTGCCATGCATGACAAAAAAACAAAAAACAAAACGTGTTGTTTCATAACACAAAGACTGGGATTTCCATATGGGAGTAAAAACAATTTCTAGTAAGAGGGGGTTTAGGAAACTGACGTTTTGATCTTGAATGGAAATAAGGTCTATTACACTGTGGTAGGAGGATTTAAGTCTCCAAGGTTTTTCAGTAGACTCACAGCTATTACTCAGCATCTCTGTGAGCTCCTCGCCTTACCCTGCTCTTCTTCCCATCTGGGGCGACTTTAACGCCCGGTCCAACCAATAGGTTATCCCATTTCTGTCAGTGTGCCAGATCCAGGGTGTGGTGTGTCTTTCTCAGAATGTGTCAGTTACAGAGGACACAGTGGGGAGGGGGGTAATGAGGAAAGCTTCCCCAACGAACACAGTGACCCAGTTACCCGTAAAGTGAGTTACATCATGCATGCAAACTGTACTACCTCTACTAAGCACTAGTGTCCCCCCCTCCAAGCCAAGGCGATTATGTCACAGGTACTCTTGTTATATAACTGTTCTCTCTGAGGCCACTGGGTCAGTAAATAAACAGCTCATCTCTGCTCCTCTCCCTTCATCTTCCTCTCATTCATATCTAGAAAGTCTAGCTTCTCGGTTTCTGCAGAAATGGTTAAGAGAAATGGAATCTGTCTCCCTGGTGTAAAGGATGCTTTCTGCAAAGGAGAGATCAAATCTCTTTTTGACGTGAGCAGCCGCACAGGAACTCAATTCAGTCACCTGCTCCAACAACAACTACCAGCATTTCAAGCAAGAGCAGATAACATTCCTGGTGTGTCCTCAGGCATGGGCCAAACTTACACAGTGTACAGCTGAATCCTCAGTCTGAGTCTGCCATAAAAGATCTAGAATAAATAGCTCTGCAGGGTCACAAGGGGAAAGATACAGCTCCTTTTGATCAAGCAGAGATCACAATGAAATGAAAGTTCACTGTCTCCCAAAGTTTAGAGCAGAAAGAAAGATGCTCAATTACCTTTATGGATTTTTAGAAGCAAATGGATAAATAAAGGAAAGTAAGACTGGGGTCCGACTATAAATCACAACTCATTAGAGTCAGAGGCTCTGGCACTTTAGCGCTGGCTTAGCGGCAGAGCCAACTTGGGAACATGAAATGAGAGGGACACCACCACTCCAGTAGTAGAGCTCAGAGCAATCCTGTAATTTTGTTGCATGTTTACAACAGACTACGACCAGTAACCAACCAGGAGACAGTTATTCTGCCAACAGACAACCATTCATGGGATTTGGGTAATGCTAAAATGATTGAGGAGTCTCCTCATCAGCAAAAACCCTTAAAGCAGACAGGGTTAACCCAAATATACCCACCGTCTCACTCAACATGCACCATCACATGCAAAGATGATACAAACACAAACATGTGTGTGCAGAGCAATACAGTAAATATACATTAGGGTTTTGCAGCATCTCTTTTCATTGTTCACACAGCGCGGTATGGGAGCTCTGCTTGTGCAAAAATAACAACAAAGGCTTACAAAGGTCTGTGGTCTGTAGAAAAAGAAAAAAAAAGACACTGCTTGATTTGAAAAACATCGGAGATCAAAACAGTATACGTGGCTGTTTGTCTATGAAAAAATCAAGTCAGTGGGAGAGCAGTCAAATAAGCAAGAAAATCATTTACTCAAAACATGTTTTCTCAGAAGATCCATTTAGACTTTGTTGCAAACAAGAATAAGTTGTCTCTGCAGGAGTAACAAAAGGCCCTTGGGTGGGCCTGGTGTTTGTAATGAGGACCAGCTCGAGCTTGTCATGGGTAAGCTGCAAAACCAGGGAGCATTTGATCTATTATCATCTTTTGTCTTTATTGAGAGAGAGACCTTGCTTCCTGTTGAATAGTGTACCTCCCCTCGTGGGCCTATAGCTGTCAGGTTGTTAACAATAGCAGCAGCCTCATTCCCAGCAGGAAAGCCACTCCTGTAATGCATTTCTATAAGGCAAGCTGTGCGTACTAAGCGTAACTCAATCCGTTTGGTCTGCACAGGGCTATTGACATTCCCCCGGACACATGCACTGGCCGTCTGATTCCTGCACACACTTAGCCATACATTTACTTCATTCCTTTAAATCTTAGTGGTGAACGCCAGGATAGCACTTCTGCATTGACCAGCTCATCACATTTGCCTCAATTAGTTAGAGTGGGCACTTGCTTTCAGCCTTGAGTGCACGCTAAAACAACCTGCATCCCTGATGTGTTGCAGACAGTCTCCTTATCGTTTAAACTATAGTTAACTAAGGACATGCAAACAGCTGCTGCCATTAATGGGCTTTTACAGGTGGTCCACAGAAGCAGGTGGGAGCAGGGATGCCCTGTCATCCGTGACTCTCACTAACGCAGTACAATGCCAGCTCATTCCACTGATGGAGTGTGACACTGCAGCTCATATGAGATAGACATCCCTACTTCTCAGCACCAAACAAAGAGTCATTGCTAGATCCTGAGAGGACTCACCATACTGAGATAAGAGGAGGTATTGGCTGGGGATAGAGCCAGCTGTCCCAGTGTAATACCTGATACTCTGCCGGTGAGAGGTACAGAAATATTTTCATGTCTCACGGGGAAATTATTATGCTCTCCTTCCCCGAAGACTCAACAAAATACTCCTTATTTTGTGGAGGCCACACCCCAGTGTGTTGTGGTCTGCCACAGTCTGATTTATCACGCAGAGAAAGGGGACACACCTTACATACCGTAGGGAATATAAACAGCTCAGCTACAGACAAAACACTCCCTCTGACATTAGCTCCACAGTGATTTTCAGCCATTGCTTTCTTATTGAAGTTGTGCTTAACACAAGACTGTGGACACAGTCAGATTCTAACTCTCAGATGAAAACCTGTAAGTTGACAGCGGTGTTTTCTGCTGCACAGTTCACAGCCCCTCAAATGTTAATCAGATTAGCTGCAAATGCAGCTGAATAAATGACCTACATCACAGGAGGACACTGACAGTAAATATCCTGGTATCCGACCTCCACCCCACCCCCGCCCTGCCGCACTGTATATTTTCTGTCGTTGTACTGCACAACCCTCCCTCGCATGTGAGATGCGGTTTGCAGTTTTTTTGAAAAGCAGAGGTGAAAAATGCAGTGTTCCACAGGTCTGTATCCTTCTCTTCCTGCCGCTGGTAATCAACACCACGCCACGAGCTGTGGCTGGGGTTTGGCCTCGCAACACAAATCACCTTAGCACCTATTTTGCTTCACAGGCTGGTGGAGGGTGGGAGGGGCTGTCAGGGGAATAGACAGAGTAGCTTTTATAGAAGGCCTCCAGAGCATCCAGAGAATACATGAGCCCTGTGGGCCACCGAAAGCAGCACAGCCAAAGAGCAGCCTTACAGGGGCCTTTCAGTATTATGAGTGCCCACCATGCATGCTTGCCTGCATAATCAGAGTCAAATCAGGTTATTACTACAACGTTAGTAAGTTCCCTTCCTACAGTCCACGTGTGAGACAGCATATGTACAGCATGCACACCAGAACACACCTTGGAGATGTCTTTCTGCACCAGAGGATTAGAACAGGCAAGATGGTGGCTCCACTTTGGTTTTATTTACATCCTAGGGATCAAGGAGATTTAACTAATACCTTGTTTCGAGTGGACACAATATACACATATACATGTAGAAGTACAGCTACATGTGGCCTTCACCAGCCCAAAGAGCTGTTTTAGGAAAATGTCTTAATTTACTGCAGATTTGTTCATGTGTATATCTATAAAGACACTATGACTCAACAGCCATTCTAGAGTCTCAGAGAGCCTGGACTCTCCAGTGCTCTGTGCTAAAGTGATATCACCTAACATGCTCCTCGTAGCAATGTTAACAAGCTAATGTTTATCATCTAATGAGTGCCATGTTAAGGATGCTAAGTTTAGTGTGCATGCTAACAAGTACAGCTGATGGTGCTGAGATCATCATAAGTGTTTCAGGCTTGTATACATTTAATTTTCAGCCTGTCAGAGGATCCCTGAAGTTGTTGCATTTAATGGTATGGGTACCATGTAGCATATCTTACTACAGTTTGCAGAGTGCTTGTCAAGACATACCTCTTAAAATCAAAAAAAAAACTATGTGGTGGCTCTAGAATAAAAGACAGGTGATCAACGAAGCAATCAGGATTCATCCTATGGCAAAATCGATTTCACTGTAAAACAATTATCCCAAATACTAGTGAGATATTTAATTGAAGACTAAACAGAAGTTGCCATGGCACCAGAACAGGGACAAATGGAAACTAGTGAGTATCCCCTCACAGAGGACTCATCGTTTTATGACACACCGAGTGGCTCACTGGGAGGGGTGGTGGAAATCCTGCCGTGTGGCAGGTAGACAGACTGACCTCTTGTGCCCCAGAGTATTTAAATATTGCTGTGCCAAGGTCAGATTCAAGCAAGAGCAGGAAAACCCCATCTCCACCCTGCTACCTCATCGCTGCCACCAGCCACACAGGAACACTGTGCACTTTGTAGAAGTGCAGCCAAATATAAAACCACTGGCAGAGATGCAGTGTATATAATCAGAGACTCCCACTTCTTTTTTTTCCATGTGGAATCTGGAATTATTTCACGTTTAAAAAGTGTCATTAAACAGAAAGCATGCATGAATAACTGGGTCTCCACTGTGCTGCCAGGTGGGGCCATTTATTTTTTAGTATAGGCAGTAAGGGCTTTACAGCCATCTTTCAGTATTGGAGATACCCCCAGCAGATTGCAAAAAAGGACGAGACAAAACGTCAAACCAACTGTGAAAAATGTCATTAAACTCTTTGTCTTTGAGAAATATTGACCCTGTTACTCCTGGTGATTCAAATATGTTTGAACAAGCCTATAGGAAAGGAAACACTGACAAAATGCCCTTTTCTCAGGCCCAGTCGTATGGGACACAGAAGGCCCAGCCCTTTTTTTTTTTTTCTGAAGAGGACACGACTTCTAACGAGATTGTCAGGGGTCACCTCTCGTTTAGAAATGCAGTCTGCATGACATGACATGACATGAGCAGAGTAATGAGGATAGACGGAGACCGCTATGTACTACTTGACTAGAAGACACCTCTTAGAAAAATAAGTCTTCATCATAAGTTAAGCTTCAGAAGACTATACCGCATTATGATACTGAGAGAAACCACATGAAGAACAAGAAGCAAACTCAATGCAGTATAATAAGCCATTTAAATTCTGCATGTACTGCCAGGTGTGCTACGTACTGGGGTCCCTCTCATAACATGCATAAAACCACTCATAAGGTTCCTGAGTACTTGGGATAATTCTCAGGCCTTTCTGCTATTCCTAACAAAATCCTCTGACAGTGAGCTCTGTAAATGATCCTGAGCACATTGTTTCCTGAAAGACACACTGCTGCTCAGCGCTAATTGTAATTTTAAATACACTGTTGTAAATGAAGTTTTATTCTGCTCAATTATACTACCTTCCGGGCAAAGGTCTATTCCAAAGTGTTCGAAAAACCAGGGCAGACCAAACTGTCTTCCTGCCTGAGGTCATTTGCTATTTGAGAGAACTTAGCCATAACAATGCTGCTACAGTTTGCAGACAACTGCAGTACAACAACACATGTTGCAATATATAATATGCTGACACTGATTTAACAATATGACCAGCAAGAGTATCATATTTCGGTTGCATAAGAGCTGCAATGAGTAATAACAAATGCCAACAAACAGCATCAAAACATAAACAAAAATAGAAATGTCATCTAAAAAACAAAAAAAATAAATCTGACACCTTTTTTACAACATTACATCTGGATGAAGATCATTCTGAGCTTCTAATTTCATTGATTTTTATGTGCTGTAGACATTACAAATGAAATACATTTGTCTCATGTTCCAGCTTCTCTTACACTCTGACAAGTAACACACTCTGCAAAGGCTGCAAGGATGAGGCTTTGGGCGTTACAAAAGTCAAATAAGGACGCGTTTTCCCTGGCTCTTTGTTTAGTGTCTATAACAGGGTTTACCCCCTCAATTAGATAGTGGTGTTTGGCTAGGACTGACTGGGCTGGGATCTATTCTCTCTTGGCTCTGCTAGTAAGGGCTGAAAGGAAGCACACTGAGGGAGTCTGGCTCTATAAAAGCAATGCAAGTTTGGCCGAGGCAGCCTGGCTGAACTCAGATGACCCACATTCTGGGACTATCCAATCAAATGAGCAGAAACAGTCATTATTATCAGAATTTATGGGACACAAACCAATTGTGAAGCCAGATGGACAAACATATCCAAACAGAAAGCCATGAAGAAGGAAATGCTTAAAAGGCAAAGAGAGAAGGGCAGGGCTAATACTTAGCAATATGCTGCACTGAGAACACATGGTCGTGGCTGCAGGGAAGCACACTGTGCTGGGGTCTGGCACTTTGAAAATAATGCTGCAAGTTCAGCAGAGACAGCAAAACTGAACTGTGATGACTCACAGTTTTTAACTAGCCAATAAAACAACAGAAACCATCATCATTATCAGAAATTATAGGACACAAACCAATCTCACGGGCACACACAGTACTGCATCCCAAAATAAAAGAAAGGCTTAATCAGCAAGAGATAAAGGCAGGGTTGATAGACAGCAATAAAACCGCACTAAAACCACACAGTGCACAAGACACAGTCATTTTATTCCCTTTAGGGAGCCATTTAACTAATGATGCTGGGGTATAATAGATCCCCCTTTATGTACAAGTCTGTTAGCTGATGCTTGACAAACACCGATTATACACCACAGCTGTCAACCTGCAGCTTATAAATAAAATCAACACAAATACACTACTACCAATGCAGGACACCCAACATTCACCATATTATAAGCCTTTTTTGTGTACTTACAGATTTATACTAATGTTATGTTATTCTAATTCACATGTGGCATCTGTATGAAATTCTTTTAAAGGATAATAAGGAACACAAACCAATCACAGGCCAAAAGGAAGTGTCTTCCAACTTAAAAGACAGGCAAAAGCAATACGACAAATAACTTAAAAGACTGGCAACACTTTTCCAATATTTGAGACAACTAAATTATACAAAACAGTGTTGACCCACATATTTAATGTTCTGTGGGGAGATGGATGCTTTTCCATTTTCTATAGAACATATATGACCTAAATATAGGTCCGGTTCATAAAAGGTGTTGTTTATGTGACACAGAGAAGTCTGTTTTGCTTCTGGTCTGTCAGGTTGATATGTGTGTGTGAAAAATGGTGGAAAGCTGCGGGCAGAGGGAGTGTGAGCTGCAGTCTACACAGCAGAGGCAAGGAAAGCCTCCTAGGTCGAGGCTCAGCTAGCTGAGTCTGTTGCTGGCCAGATCAGCTGGCAGTCTGTCTTGCGGGGGTGTGGCACATCACAACAAAGGGCTTGGGGCAGACAGGCGACTGCACAGCTCTTATCAACCCCCCAATTTGAGTCGATCTACATCTTTCTCCCTTTTCTGCAGCCTATCTGGCGGAATGCAAAGCGCAAATATGGAGACGTTTCAGGAAGGTCAAACGTGACATCCCGCTGATTCTGGAGCGCATTTTATAGCCTCCCCCCCTCTTTCTCTCCCTCTCTCTGCAGTGTGACGGTACACTTATTGGATCGATCTTTAAAACTTTTTGCATGCCCATGTTTGCGCACGCTTGGCTTATTCTGCAGTGTGCACATTTCTAATCATGTTACGGTGAAACAACCCAAAGTTACCTTAATTGATGTGCACAGGAGAACACTGGAAATCTGATCGGTGTAATTTGTTTCTGCATTTGCACTGCAGTTTCTGTTTGTACATACTGTCCAATGCGGGGGGTGGAGGGGGGGGCTACAAGAGGAAAGCGGTGACAAAGCTCGGAGACCTGAGTGGGAGTGGCACTATTTTCGGCACCCTCCCTCCTCTGAAATTAAGAGGACATCACGCAAAGTTCATATAAGTCAAAGGAACGCTGAGATTATCAAAGCACACACAAATTCTGGCTTTATTATGCTGTTTGTGCGCACTATTTCCTTTTAGCGTATTAATAGGCTACGTAGTCATAAATAACCTATGTCTCGATAACACGCAGCAGTCATCCAACTCCTCTGTACAAATAGCAGCTTGAATGTCAAAGAAACCACACTTTTTTAATCATCATTCTCAGTTTTAATAAACCCATCCTTTCTCGTGGGAACCACGATGAGTCGTGTTCACAGCAACAAACATTGCATCCAGTGAAACTGACCTGTGTGTGTCCTTAGATGAGCTTTGAGGTGGGATGATTTGCCATAAACTTTTTCGCAACCTGAATAGTGGCATTTGTGCTTTTTCTGAGGTGATTCTTGCTCGATTCGACCTCTCGATCTTTTGGCTCTTTGTCTGAGCGAAGGATCGGAGATGGTGGTAGGTGTGGCAGAGTTTCCATCATCTATGAGGTTCGGCATGCTCTCATCCTTTAATTTTGCCTGCTCGGCAACATTGTTGGGAGTCTGCTGGTTAAAATCCGCCAGAATCCGCGCCACCACAAAAAGAGATGAGTTGTCTTTCACCAAAGGCTCTTTTATTTCTTCTCCGTTCTTGGAGGAGGACGGGGTTTCTGGTTTAATCTCCCTATTCCCTTTAGGAGCGTGAACAATTGCACGACTGGACATTGAAACAAGGCACTCTGCTGCAAAGTGATCCATTTTGTCTTTGAAAAATCCCCCTCTGCTTCCTAATGACATTCAAGAAACACAACGACGGCGTGTGAGGGGGGGGGGGAAGTACTTGTTCCGTGGTTCCCTTTGTGTAGTAGTGGTGGAGAGGAGGAGGTCGTTCTCATCAGAGAGAACTGACTTTATGATCTTACCCGGCTTTCCAATATCATTAACATCCTGTGTAAGAAACGCCTCGGACAAAATGCAGAGTTGTCTGCTCAGACCAAGAAAAACAAAAACAGGAACAAAAAAAAAAAAAAAAGAAAAGCAAAGTCTTTGTTTAGTGCAACGACAGCGGTAACAGGAACTCTAGAAACTTGGATGTGTTAACTCCCATCGCGGCTACGAACGCTCTCCAGCATAGTGAGCGTGGCTCTGAGCGCCTGTTCCTGCTGGTTGTATCCATGCTGGGGGCGTGTCGACCGGTAGCGCTCGGCAGCATCGTCAGTGCAGCCGCTCATTCATTGGTCACCGCGCGTCCCGAAAAGCGCCGAACCAAACGACTTACGGAAAAGTTTCCCCACTGGTTGCCTCCATGCATTCAGACGATGTGTCTCCTGGCCTTCTGTATGTTGCCCGCAGAGACCTTTGGGATAAGGACTAAGGCACTAAATAAACATTTGTAGTCTGGGTGGGATGTTATGGTGGGAGCACAAGCCTGCGTGCAAATTGTTTAACTGTTAAAAATGTGAGGCAAATCAAAATTCAAATTTTTCAAAATTGTGACCAACTGATGTCACGAGAATACAAAACAAGTTAGGTTTCTCAAAATATGAGTGGATGGAAAATCTGTATAGTTTTTCTTTTCCTATTTGCCTGTTGAATGTGCAACATTTATTTATACACCGCTGAATTTATAGCGAGGAAATTATAAAAAAAAAAAGCAAATGACTTCCAGGACAACATTTAGTCAGGTCAGTTAGTTCTTGATGGAATAGGATGTCCCTGATACTTTGAATATTATTGTGTTACCTTCTTAGAGCGATCAGCATGCCCTGAGACCCCTGCCTCGATCAGAAAGCTGCACTGGCTTAGCCTGCTGAGAGTCACACAGAGGAAATAATTCTTCCTCACAGCCTCTCAAAGGCTTTTAATTACTTTGTAGGCAAAGAAGTGGTAGTGATGTAACACAACTGGAGATAACTGTTATGGTTAAACATTTCTTTTGGATGTGTTATTTAACTTATACTGTTTACCTTTTAATACGGTTATTTTAATTGTGCGAATACAAGTGCATGTTAAAGCTTTGGCTTTTCTGCAATGATTATGGCCCAGTGCAAATGTAAAACTCTGCTAAATGTGACATTAACAGCTTGTTCGTGTGTTGGAAGGTGGTGGCTTACTTTCAGGGAACTAGCGATTCCCTCCTCTGTGGAACTCTGTGGTCCCTGCCAATTGAAATCCAGCCAGCCACCACAGGCAATGTCTTTTTCAATTTATCCTTGGGCAAGAGACAAGTGGCACCATTGTGGGGAGGAAGGAGATACAAAGATACAAATCTGTGCAATACGAAGGTTTTGTCATTATTAGATAACCATTTATTTCATGGTATTGGTTTTACAGCTGCGCAGTTTCAACTTGTTTCCAGAATCCTGGAATTAAATCCAAAAGAGCTTTTTTCATTAGCTTTTGAAACACCTGCTACTGCAGAACAGACCGGTCTGAATGCCCCTCGTATATCAGAATTAACCCATTGTTTATATCAAAGACGATTTCAGAATGCACTTGTCTCAGATTAGGAGCACGGGACACTTCAGCTTTGTGGATAATTTTCTCTTAGAGATCAGTGTTGAATCACAGTCGGTTAAGATATGAAACACATTTATTAAGTTTGGGAATCAACATGAACTCCACTGATACAGGATTAAACCTCCTTCATTGCAACAGCTGATGCTCTCCTGTGAGTATGAATGCACACTTTCAGCACTGTGCACAAAAGCCCACACTAGAGAGTTTCCAGTGTTCAGTGTGAGCAAGGCGATGTGGCATTCAGAAGGCCATCTGGCTGTATTATTTTACATATTCTTTCACCACAAAAACGTGGTGTTCTTGTGTTTCATGCAGTGCTCTTGTGATCTATTCTATCAAGAGCACGGCAAGTGGGTTTAGTTCCTCTTTCACAGGGTTATTTCCCAGAGCTGTGTAGAAACTGCAAGTGTTTATCAACTCACTGGGTGTCAAGCAAAACTAAGCCAAAAGAGACAGTGAGGAAATCAGCTGCAGCTTATACAATCAATCTCTCCAAAAGTAACAAGCAGCTGTATAAGTTATCATTAGGAACAAAAATCAGAGCAAAACAGTGAAACATATCTCTGTAGCGCTGCAGCAATGTGATGATTCACGAGACCTTTTGTACGTTCCCAAATCCCAGCACCAACCCCCTTTGCATGTTGTCCAAAGAGCGCACTGACTGGCACTCACATAAGTTCTCAGACAGGAAGAGCTATTTGATTGGCCTCCTCATTTCTCTTTGTAATGGGACGCCTTCACTAATTTCGAACTTCTTTGGGTTATAGTTTGGGTAGTGCATGTACATAAATGCCATTAAACTTCCCATTGACTTGCCTATGTAAAAATATGTAAATGGTCTGCACTTATTTAGCGCTATCCTACCTATTGGAACTCAAAGCGCTTTACACTGCTTCTTATTCACACACACACACCAGGAGCAACTAAGTTGGGGTTCAGTGTCTTGCTCAAGGACACTTTGATATGTGACCAGAGGAGCTGGGGATTGAACCAACAACTGTGAGATTGGTGGACAACCGCTCTACCTTCCTGCACCACAGTCACCCCTAACTATGTCTATTCGTCTAGCTGGAAAAGGCCTCCGGATGACATCACTTGGAGGAACCTTCAGTTCAGATTTTGTCGTGTTGTTGATCATACTATGAAGCTTGTGCTCATAGTCAACCTACTTTTACAGAACTCCCCCAGATGACATTATCTGAACTCCTGATGAAAAAAAACTCCTCCAGGTGATGCCATCTGTAGGAGTTTTTCAGCTAGAAGGACAGCCTGACCACTATAACAATTTGACTGAGATGTCACATCAAGGCGGAGAGCAAAAAGACCAACAAACACAAAATAATAAAACTTAGTTTTCGAGCGAAGGTTTTGTGTTAACATCTGACCGTGTAATGGTTGTGATATTCACCACTTTAACATGTTAGTAAGCTAACATTTAGCATCAATATATCAAGTTATCAAGTTATAAACTTTTTTTTTTGGTACGTGGGTGGCTGTTGCTCAGTTGCTAAGGCAGTCATCCATGGACCACAGGCTACAAGTCTAAGGGTCCTTGGGGAAGACACTGAACCCCAAGTTGCTCCCTGTGTGTCAGGTGAGCACCTTACATGACACCATCTACCTTGGACTTTTTTTTGCGTTAATGTGCTTGTTAGCTTTACCTTTTTCCTCATATGTATTTGGGTCACTGCCTCCTTAAAAAAATCCCTCCTAAGATGTTTTTAATTATTTATTAACTTCCTTCTGGGTTAAATCCAATGCTGAAGTTGCTAGGGCACACCAACTTGTCACACTTCACTGATATAAAAGGCATCAACTCTTATCAGAACAGAAGAGGTTATAAAGCACTTAAGGGTGTTTAACTGCACAGCCAGTCTTTCTGGAAATGTCCTGTGTCTTATCTGTTATTGATTCATAAAGGAATAACACAGTTTGCATTCAGGGTTTTAAGCAAATCATAATGAACTATATTCACTGATTAAAATAAGCCCAAGTCATTTGAGTAGTAACAAGCAGTACAGAAGGGTCCTGTATCAAGGTGTGAATAAAGTGGTATTCTTTCAGTGTTTTTTGTTGTTGTTCAACAAAACTTAGTGACACATGTTACCAGCCAGGCCCCATGACTAATGATGACATAACAGGGTACGGTTTCACCTGCACAGAAAAAAAGGCGGGTTATTAATGATGTTGACAATGTTAAACAGGAGTTAAAGCCTGAACATGTTGTTGTAGCACAGACTACTCCATCTTAATGTGCCCCCACCGGAGCCTCCTTATAACAACTCACTACATGTGCTGGTGTTTCAATAAGTCACAGGTTAAATATTTGTTCCTTGTTCTTTTGACTGAAGGGGGAAAGAACACCAGATTAGAGACAAAACGTATGAACACAATTATCACATAGGGTCAAATGAGTCAGTCAGGCGTAGCTGAGACTAGTAAACAAGTCCAAACTACATGTTATTGTTGCAAAGTGTGACCTACCTGCTGTCTAGCAGGATATACTGGTTACAGTGGTGTTGGGTCCTTCTCATCAAGACTTCGCTGTCATAACAAGACTATTAGACACACAGAGTGCTAAAGGAGATTAAACAAAGACATCGGGCTGTTCAGGATCCCACTGAAGGCCAAACAATCACCTGGCACATGTACAAATGAGATCACATGCCTCTGCTCCTTTTCTTTGTTATTCTTAAAAATCATCCTGTTACATTCAAATAGGTTTGAGGAACAGATCAGTTACACTTTATGATGCCCTGGATGTTTCCATTTGCCTTGAGTCCAACTTTCCAAAATGTACTGCTTCTTTACAAGTTATTCTCAAGTTTTTGAGTTTGTAAAGTCAATCAAAGGCTGATAGGAGCTTGATTTGAAAGAAAAGTTTGACATTGTGGGGCAATTCCTTGCTGCTTTGAGTTTGGTATTAATTTTTCAGTTATTCTGTCTGTATGGTGAATATATTACAGCTTGAAGTTTTCCCTCCTACTGCTTGGAGACAAAATTGTGATTCTCATTTCAGCCGCATTTTAGTTTCTATAGGCAGAAAGGACTCATGCTTGAGACACATTCGTAGGAAATACAAGGGAGATGGCTACTTTTTTCCTACTTTGGAGAAGAGAGTTTGCAGATTCCTTCTCCAACAGAAAAGAAAATCAGCAATACAACACTGAATATTATAATCCTCACCAAGGATTAATTGCAATGCTTTTGTATTATACTGCATTAATTTTTATCTAGGAGTAAGAAATAAATTATACGGACTCACAGTTCTAGTATTGATCGTTCATAGACAAAAAAGACAAGCCATCTCCTTTACATCTGTCCAGACAAAATAGAGAACTGAGGCTGACAAGTACCACAGATAAAAGCTAGCTAAAATTAGAACAGAACCAAAGCTCACTACTTAGAATATAATTTACCATGTTTGTTTAATAAGTACAATAACCAAATATACATGACAGAAGTTTTAAAGCGTGATTCTACCCAGCCAATTTGCTTTATTTATCCGGGCTTTTTAATCACAATAAGTCTTAGATAATTACGGCAAAGTCACAGTGATGAAAAGACTGCCCAAGAAATAGCCTGGCACATACAGTAACTCCCCATAAAACCACAAACTGTCATGTTTACACGTATTAAATAAACAACAAATGATAATGAATGATCAGTTTAGGAGGTGACTGAACTTCAGTATTCAAATTACCAAGTGCAGAAGTCCACATTTGTACATCACAGATGCAGTCTTGTCAAAAAACAGCTTGTTTTCCACTATGTGCATATTTGTAAAACCTATTAATGTGAAAGAGTCATACACATGGAAAAGACTTTTGCTATGAGGAGGCAGTGACTCAAATACATTCGAGTAAAAAAGTAAAGCTAACAAGCACAGTAACACAGACCAAAAAGTCCAAGGTAGATGGTGTCATGTAGGGGTCCCTCTTCAACAACAATCACTAAGTTGAGAGTTATGAGAAGTCAAAGTAATATTTTAAACTATGATGGCACTTAAAAAAAAAAAAAACACAGCTCTGTCCTAGAAATTTGAAGCAAGAGGTAGAGGCTGAAGGGGGTCACTGCATCAGCTGGCAGAAGGGTGGGAGGTGTTGTTTAAGACAGGGTTCACTTTGGTCGTCATCCTCCCTCTGCATGTGCCTCCAGGCTGCCCGTGTTCAGCCGCCCAACAGAGGCAGTCTTTCTCACCACTATGTTAATCCTGCCTGCCTCCTCCGCCTTGTTGCTGCCTCCACGGCTCACCACCACAAAGACGAGCGCTGCCCAACAGTCATTGAGAGAACACGCTTAATCATTTGTTGCATAATGTGTCAGAAGAGCCTCTTCTAGACAACTGCTCTATCCTGTGACGTGAAAGTGGCGACCATCATGTTGAATTCATAAGCTGAAATCTATGTCATTCATTTGACCCTGGGCCATGACTATGTACAGCCATCATTGTTCCTTCCCATCACAGTGTGTTGGCTTTGTCCCAACCCATAATACAGCCCGATACAGCTCAAAAGAGCAAAGCGAAGCGGACACAGTTTTGTTTTTTGCACCCATTTTCTGGTCAGTAGTGGTCCTCTTCAGAATGCATTGATCAATGCAGTGGCAAAAGATGTTCCTCGCAGGCATTGGTGATTCAAGAATGAAGAAGCTTTATTGTCATTCCACAGTATGTGCAGACATACAGTGGACTGAAATGATGTGTTTCTAGGCCCGTGGTGTAGCATGAAAACGGGGGCGACCTGACTGTAAAACACAGTTCAACTGGATGGTAACACGGCAGGCAGTGCATTAACTCATGATGCAGAGATATTAAAATAGCTGATGGAGTGATTTTAAGGTCATTCAACAGGAGCTCCCCCATAAAAGATGAACCCAGCCATGTTCATGTCCATGCAAGACAGGTATCATTGTATCTAAATGTATAACAACAGGACTGCGTTTGATTACGATTTTCTTTTTTTACGATATTTTAACAGTGGAAAACCCAGGAAAGTGGAAAATCTTCACACTGAAATAGGAAGCAGTGAATAGCTTCAGACAATTATTTGTTAATAGCCGCCACATTCACCTGTTACAACTGTATGTGTTTATGTTGAATAATAAAGTATTAAAGAATTATTAATATTATTAATAACAACAACAACAAGAATAATAATGCTCTTGTCTATTTTATGCTACATTACCAATTAGACTACTGAGTGACAAAACCACTGTGCAGCTTTTGCGAGCTATTTCTTGTCATCTGTGCCTTTTCTAGTTATTGATGCTAATCCTGACATTTACCCATCTTTATCATTGGTTTCGATTTCGAGTGCAAACGTGCCTCGGCTACAGATCGTGCCCCTTTAAAGGCCTCTAATTCAGACAAAGTGAAAAGTGCCCATTTAGGTTATGTGCGCCGCAGAGAGTTCTGAGGGAAAATAGTGAGGTTGAATGTCAAAACATACGATTTCTAAAGAGGTACTGTTACATCACACGGTTGTTTTCACCGCTTGGACCAGAGTGCGCCCAGAAGTCACCGGGTTCACAAGTGGGCGAGGCTCAGCACAGGCAGTAGTAGTGCACAACCTCGGCTCGCTGCATGAGCCAAGCTGACCGCAAGGATGCGCCCTGTGCGAGGGGGGTATCGAAATGCGAAAAGTTGCAGCGTCTTCCCGGTGTGCGTAGTTTGGTCGTTTCGCGCACCGTCCAGAGGACGCGCGTTGTTTACCCTCATGTGACCCCAGTGGCGGAGCGAGAACATCGAGTTCCTGAGATAGTATTAATAGCTCCCTTGCGTCACCAATCCGTGGCGGACCGCTTTGCTAGGCACGCAACAGAGCCACAAACACAATCTCCTGCAAAGCAAACATGCTTATAAAACAGGTAGTCATCATTTTCCATCAGCTGTCCGTGGGCGTTGCAGCCAATGTCATTACTACTTGTAAGTGTTATACGATGCTATGAAGGTGTAGATGGCAGCCAGTTAGGGAGAGTGGTGACAAACGTTGCCTTTATTTGGATTTACGGTGTGAGTGTCTCTCAGCGGGGGAAAATGTCCTACACTGAGCGAACGTCGGCAGGACCAATTTCCAGCCCAGGAATTCAACAGAGTTGGAGGACAGCCAGTGTTGATGGGCCCAAAGCCACAGCCTACAATGCACAATAAGCCATATGTTCCCTCTGGGATTAGTAAAGTTTTAAAATCTTGAATCTCGAAATGCTAACTCAGTCAGTCCCTTCCCCCTCAACCCTGGAGTCTGCTGGATGTACCGAGGCTTGCATAGCTCTAAAGGGAAGGAGGGCGGGGAGAGAGGTGGGAGGAGAGTTTCTGTTGCTATGTTTCTGTGGGAGCCTCCTGTCTGGAGGATCCATGGGCAGGCTGACTGTAAGGGCTGACATGGCAATGTTGTATGTAGGTCAGCAACAGAACAGCAACTTAGGCAGCCCTGAAAGCATGCTGTAAGAAAAGTGTTCTCATGCAAGGCCATATCGCACATCTTTACATAGTAGCATGCAGAAAAATAACTGTCTGAGGTTGTGCGTCAGCCTTTGCACCCAGGCATTAGCAAGGTGCTTTACCACTTTTATTCTTTCTATACTGGGGCTATGCTGCACCTCCCAACACCTGCATCCACAGTCTCAAGAATTGAGGCGTTCACCCCTGAGTGATGCATGTTTTCAGATGCCAAACAAAACATCCTGAAACTATGAAACCTTTGTTAATGTGTGAAGTTTTAGCATTGAACAAAAGAGAGTTTCTGTTTCTGTGAGTTTTTTTTAAAGTGCATTATTAAAATGTCTGGATAAAACTGAAATGATCAGATTCAGATCTTTAAAGTTTAATTTAATGTACAGAAGAAAAGTTTACAGAGCCCCCGTAGCACTAAAGCTGCTAAATGATAAACTCTATAGTTTATCATTTATCTTTGTGTACTTACAGGTGGACAGTCCACAGTACATCATCATTTATTAGCTGATTATATTTTGAATAAAAAAATCTGAATCTGAAAAGTAGCTAGTGACTAAAGCTGTAAAGTACTGTCCCTCACAACTGTGGTGACATAAAAATAAAAATATAAAATAAGAACACCACAGTAAAAGTACCATAAAATTTTACTTAAATACAGCTTGTAAGTAAAACATAGTTACTTTACACCTCTGCCTTTAGGACTTTATCTCCGTTTGTTATTACTGATGTTTTACGTCTTGTAGTATATACAAGTTTGGGCTATTTGAACATGTGCACTGCAGTGATGTCACATGACAAGAGCTCCCACTAGTTTTAACTTGAAACGGCAAATGCTTATTGTGAAAGACAAACATAAATCTCTTTTTTGGTCCATTTTATGAAGCTTGGGGGGGGGGGGGGGGGTGGTTACATCAACTCTGTCTCAGTCAAATCTGACTTCCTGTGACTGTGAAGAAACTGTTTTTAAGGGGAATTATTATATAAAATATAAAGCTCTGGTAAAACCTGTGGATGAGACAGCTGTATGTTCACCTTTATGTTCTATTCAAAAATCTTTGAGTTTCACAGGTGACTGAGACAACATGTGAACGTTCGGGCAGAGAGCTGCACAGTAGCTGACAATGTGTCCTGACAGTATGTCTCTAGAATAAAGACGTTTCGGTAAACTTATGGTCCCAAATAGATTTAATGATCTGAGTGCTTTGCCTCAGTCAACTCGGGTCTTTAAAGATTGGTCTACTCCTGCAGCCCCATCTGATTACCTTACTGCCATTAGCTTAGTCTCCCACCACCATCTGTGTTTCAGACAGTTCTAATTACAGTCTCAAGCAAGAGCCCATAGATAATGACAATCCTGCTATGATCAGCGGGATTAGACAGGTGCTTGTCAACTAGAATTTGGATTTTATGGTCTGTAAGACACCCTGGATAATCAATGAGGAGATGAGAACCTCACTGACTCTTTGTTTCCGGCTCACACACACTAATCATGCAGTTTCGGTAAACTTCCAAACAGGTGTTTCTTTCTTCGTGTAACAGATGTGGAGTGGTGTCTTGTCACAAAAACAGAAACGCGATGAATAAGGTTTCAGTTGTATCCATTGATAACAGTTTTAAAATTGCATGTGATGTATTGACACACTTGTTGCTGGTCTGCCCAGAGAATCAAAGTGCAATTTGTTTTTATCAGCCTGAGTGTTTAAGTAGTCAGCTCAATATACTGTGATTATTAACCAGCTACATGAGACCAGTTTCAGCTGACGTCCTAAACTGGTCTAGGGCAAAATATGTTGACAACTAATTGTCCATGCAATGAACCCAGAGGATTATTCCTAATTATTTCTGTGAATTTACTCTCTCCTAACACTTCCATTAATAAGTTATCTTGAAAAGTGAGGTCAGGATTTCCATGATATTTGCTGTGCTCATTAATGTGCCCCAAAGGATGAACAGCAATTTATTTGGTAACATGCTTATCCACTCATCCAATTTCATTGTTGAGATTGAACAGACTGTACGTGCTACTCACATCAAATGTTATTGTTTGGTTGGATAACTGCTAGATTTCAGATGGTGAGCTAAAAATGAGCTAAAAGCTATGATCACCATCTAATCCAAACCTCTTCTGTTTCAATACACTAACCTACATCTGCGTGCACTGGTCTTTAGCACATAAATGTCTGTGTTGCCTTTATGTTTTAGTCGCTTGAGTGCGCTTTCACGTATGACCTCTGTGGATTATACAGAGCTAGCATGGCATTAACAGCAGCCTGTGGCTCAGATGTAGAACCGAAAATATTGACAGTTTTTGGCTGGTCAGTAATCCTGTTCACAGCAGCTCTTTGGCTGTAGAGTTAATACAACAAGCACAGCACCTATTTGGCTTGTTTACATCAGATTCTGACATTCATTTACATCTTTAAAATTGCGGTCATGGTCCGAAGCAAAAGACAAATGTATCATGTGGCTTAGTGTCTGGTGTGAAAGTGTTGATCAGCAGTTCTTTGTTCTCTGTTCCCATCTCAGTGTTACTACAGTGCAGTTGAAATCTGTCTTTGATCACTTCTGTGTCAGTCCCCTAAAAGGTCAGGAAAAGTGTGGGGACAACAAGGCTTTTGAGTATGAAGCCTGCATCTGGTAAATTTTGATGTTGACCAATATGTTGATTTTGGACAGTGTAACTGTGCAGCTGAGAACAAGAATCATATTCCTTCCCCATGTAAGAAAAATTTGCTTCGCTGATCCTTGGGATCCTTGGGAGGTTTCTATGCCTCCCCGTGAGACCACAGACAGTCCAACTGCAAACAAGGGGGTTTTTAAAAATTCTACAATCAAAGGAATGAGCTACTGCCCAGTTCAGTGTGTCATAATATGAAATGGAGTAAGTTGCTAGAGTAACTTCCTGCAGGTCACGAGAGATGGTGTTTTACGGCCCTCCGGCACCATATGGATTCTCTGTTAACCTCTGAGTGATCCCCAGGTGAATCATAGAAATGCCTTACACAAGCATGTGCTCACAGAGGAGCATAATAAAGATATGTACACGTATCTGTTTAGCTTTCTTCAAGCAGAAGATTCATGGAATGCATTTGTCCTGGGGGAGGGGTTTCCAGTAACAGTTTTGCTCTAGTGACTTGCAGTGAGCCAGCCCATGAGCACAAACAGACAGCTGGGTGTGCACGAGCCCTGGTGTTCACCAGAGAGGTTGTTAGTAAGCAGACCTATTCTGTCACACCTCTTTCCTCTACTTCCTTAAAATCTGTTTTATGCTGACAGTGGAGTTCAGAGGAAGAACTCCTCTAAACATAAACATGTCTTATCATCATTATTATCCTCATGAGCTATGACCTTCAGGAAGACTAATGGCTCAACCACCACTGCCTATGCAACTTTACCCTTCTCCCCAATCAGTTCCCCTTAGTAAACATCCTTTTCTGGCATTGGTTGAGAGAGAGAGAGAGAGAGAGATACACGCACACACACATATACAGCTATACAACAGCCCAGCTCTTAAAGAGGACCCAACGGGGGCTTCTTCCTTCATCTCTTAAAAATGATTGAACAGCTTCTGTTTCCCATTTAAAAATGGGATTTTACAACAATGTTATTATTTTTGACAACTCTTTGTTCTAGCGTTTACCGAATCTGTTTATATAAATGGCAAAATGTTTGCACTTATAGTTATGTTTTTCTACCTTACTAGTACCCAAAGCACTTTACACTGCTTTTCATTCTCCTATCAAACCAACAATCCTAGCATCAGTGGACAACTGCTCTACCTCTGGAGCCACAGTAATCCTAGGCATCTAAGGTAACAAGGATCAATCAATTTATTACAAAATGCAAACATTTGTGAGAGGTTGTATTGTGCTATACATAAATACAAGTACAGTAACACAAGTACCTTTGAATACATATACACACATATACATACACATGAACACACTATAAACAGAACAATAAAACCAGTGGGTTACAAGTAGTAAGAATTGATCTATCTGAAATAAAACTAACTAAAACAGTGTGTACAATTTGAATGAATGCTATATTGTATATGTAATTTATGGGCAGTGTAAAAAAAGCATAAACATCAGTGTCACAGTCAAAAACAAGAGATAATCTCATGAACTGTTGAACACCTTACAGTATTCTTTTGTTGGGTTTGACACACACACAAATCAACTTTTGACTGTGTGAAACCTAATTAGTTGTTATTATGTTAGGGGTTCAAGGTGCTAACCATGGATGCAGAGAGCAGAGGAAACATGTCCTAATATGAACCACTCATGGTGAACCACATAAGACTATTTCCTGCCCTTAAGTTCAGTGTTTGGAGTGTTGATAGAAGTGAAATGACAGCACACACACACACATCCGTATAGTATGATATTTTCTTCTAAACATGTTATGTAGTGTTTGTAATCTTTGTCCAACTGTGTGCATGTTATTATCTGCTGTTTGTTCTCTGAACTTCTAAGGAACTGAACACACCTGTGGCAGCAAGGTCTCAGGTGGGAACACAGTCAGTTCTGTTACTGTAGGTCACTGCAGATCACCTTGATAAAAACCAGAGTCCCACACACAAACACAAGCACACGTAAATGCCTTTGTTTGGTGTTTTTCACACGCAGGTTTTTGCCTCACTCTTGTATCGTGCAATTAAATATTTGGGTTTTCCTGCCAGGGGTGGCGTCTGTTGGCACTTCACATGAACAAAGAAAGACTTCCACAGCACAACCAAACTTAAAAAAAGAAACATGTCCTGTTCCTTGAACAGCCCTTCCAGAGTATAACGTGGGAGTCATTTCACTCTAACCTGTTTCCCAGCTGTTTGCTTCATCCCTCCTGGCTTAGGTGATACAATTAGTCACACAAGACCTTTAAGTAAAACAACCAAAGGTAAATAGAGCTTAATGTAAAGCAGGAGAATCAAAGCAAAAACTGTTTCTCACAACTATTTTGTGACCCCATGGTTAGAGGGTTGCCTGAAATCCTTGGCTATACAACAGGCCAAATGGCCCTCTTGTGGCTAAATTTTGAATTGTCTGCTGTGCACTTGTTTAATAGGAATTTACACTCCGTTCTTTTATGAGGTCAACCCATGAAAAGACTATAGAAACGCCTATTCGTTTAATTATTTTAAAAAATGCTAATTACTTGAGTTAAATCATTTAAAAATAGTGTGGGCAAAATGGAGATACAGCAACTAACTAGCACTCACTCTCTCTGGCAAGAACACACTGCTCAATGAAGCATTCATATAGAATTAGGCGATGTTACAGAATATGCACATTCATGTGTTGTTTGTTGGCTTTACAGAGTGATGTGTGCCCACAGAAACAAAACTTGTTATCCACCAAATGCCCAGCATAATAAAACCTATTCTCAGATCAGAACAAGTATAGCTCAAAATTAAGGTTAAACTATTAGAAACATGTTTCAGGTGAAGTCAGACTCAGAACAGAACTGGCAGCAGTACAGAATTCACACATAAAAGTTTAATATCAAAGCTCAACCTTTTAATCAATCAAGATAATTTTAATAATTTGTACTTGATAACTACATTTGGGAACATTCTTATCTATTATGGGAGTGTGGCAGAGGGTAGCAGAGCAGGGAGGGGGAGGGCTTGGTAAAACAGTGTGTTGGTTTGGAGTCTCATTCTGGCATTTACAGTTGATCCAACACACCTTTTGTTCTATCGAAGTAGCAGCAGTAGTTTCACTTTCTGAATGTCCATTATCAAGTCAAATCAGGTCAAATATTTTATTTGGGCAGGTAGTGATAACTTTCACAGATTTATTATTTGTTTGTTTGTGGAACCACACCACACTTTCCAAAAAAAAAATATATATATATATATATATATATATATTTATAACCTTGTTCCCACTCCACAGAGTGCTCTGCCTTCTTTTGGAGACAAATAATCTCCTCTACTGACACATGCAAAGCCACCAACAGATGATAAAGCGCATTTGTGTCTGCTTACAAGGAGAAATAACGCATTACCCCTTCTTAGAGCCAGGCGAAACGACACATGCTGAAATCAGGTAGAAAAAACAGAAAATCATCAATTCACTGGCCACTGTTTGAGATTATGACTTGATGAAAATGTCTCACTTTCTTCACTGACCACAAGAGGTAGGCTACACCCATTTTCTGCAGCTCTTTCAAATGCTGAATGAGTGAATTTGTTACCTCCATGCTTTGCTTCATGATGTTTTACTGTGGTAAAATGTATATTTGTGAGGTTCAGGCTCAGCACAGGAGGGTTTTGTTTGTTAAATGATCTGCCTTTTTTATATTAAAGGCAATATTCCATTGGTTAATCTGTACAAAGACCATCTTACCTCTAGCAAACAATCTAATTTTCGCTACGTGGTCTAGTTTTAATGTTTGCTATGGAAAATACTGAAATATAGACACATTCAGAAGAGAAATTAATTTTGAACACATTATTCCTGCTTAAAGTCCAGTAGAGGGCGCTGTTGGATATCTATTTTCCATCCATCCATTCATTATCTCTAACCACTTATCTTGTTCAGGGTTGTGGGGGGGGATGGAGTCTATCCCAGCTGTCATAGGGTGAGAGGTGGGGTACACCCTGAACAGGTCACCAGGGTCAACACCGTGGGACACAGAGACAGAAAAACATTCAAATCAAGGGCACTTTACATAGAGTCACCAATTAACCTAACATGCATGTTATTGGACTGTGGATGGAAACCCACACAGGCACTGGGTGAACATAAAAACTCTGCACAGAGAGGCTGCAGCTGGCCTGGGACACCGGTCTGCAACCTTCTAGCCTTTTCCATCTGTGGCTCACATGGTTAAAAAAACTCTACAGAAAATGTCAACATTATGTCCATGTATGCAACAACATGAAAGAAAACTGCTTTAAACAATATTTGGATGTAGGGGTGGGGAGAGACCATCTATCAGCCCATCCATCCATCCATTTTCTGCCATTTATCTAGAGTTAGGGGTTGTCCTGACATCTCCCTCCCATGCAATGTTTTCAAGCTTTGTGTGGGGGATCCCGAGGGGTTTCCATGCCAGATGAGTCACGCTGCGAGACCTAAACATCATCCTTTCTTTGAACAATACCACTATTCTAGAAATAATGAGTCACAATGACTTTGCGTAACAGGTTTCAGTTGGACTAGGAGTGCAAATGGCAATAATATATGCTCTTATTAGTAGGGGGCTGGCTTTTATAGTTTTATTTTCCATTTGTTTCGTGACAGGTCAAACTCCTGATAATACTTAACATCGAGCTGCTCTAAATCTGTGTTCTGATACTGCTTCATGTAGAATAAAATCACTTATAAAATCATGTGGAAATAAGAGATAAACTTCATTGCACATTATATTCTGCTCTATTCATAACAGTGACTGGACGGGACAGTATTACCCTTTGGATATGGGCATACTTTTCTGTTTGCACCCTGATAGGAACTTCCTGTCAGACACACTGAGCCTCATCTGGTGGGAAAACCTTTGGCTTTCCACCGGCTAACTTTAGCCTCACAGCTTGTACCATACTCTCTAAGCCTTTTTTGTGGTTGTGGTGTGCCAAAGTAGATTTACCTTCAATAACCGTTTATTAAATCTCTATCCATTAGACTCTGAGGCTTTGTAAGAGCTGGCTGCATTAAGCCTGATTATGAGATGCCAGGCAGAGGAAAAGGGTCTATGTGTCAAGTGTGTCATCGAGTGATTTTTATCCCTGGCTGGGATCCCTGCCTTGTCAGTCAGGAGCAAGCTGCAGACAGGAGAGAGAAGTTCTTAAACCTTTAATGATGGTTAAACCGTGATGCTTTTTTCAAGTGTAAATAGACAGGTTATTGTCACGCCTTTGCTGTGCAGGTCATATCTAGGGTTTTCACAAGTTTCTAATGTAGAAGTTCCTGCTAAACCCTGACTTCTCTCTAAATATTGTTTTATAGTCAGTTTGACTTAAATCCTCACTCTTCAACATGGATGCCAAGGCTCCAAGTGGCACCTTTAAACGGTCTTCCCTCAAACGCAGCACATCGGGCTCACAGAAGGTAAGATGAAGCCTGTTAGGCAGTGTGACATTCAACAGGTCATTGAATGTCACACTTAGTATAATTATCTTAAATTATACTCATTATGGCATTTCTTTTAAGAGAAATTTCCCTGATTGGTATTAAACAGATGAAGTAAATGACTGGCAATGCAGTTTATACTTTTGTGAAGTTTTAATGTTTAGAAACATGATTATTCAGAGAATGAGTTGAGCTGCACATTTTGTGTCACATTGCTGTGGGAAGAATCCATATGAGGTCCTGACCAATAGTTTCAACATTCTATACCAGGCATCTAGACATGCGGCGCTGCTGGTTGTTTACTGGTGAGCACATGGTCTGCATACTTTCTATTAAATCTTAGTTGAAGCTGAGTGGGCAGTGGCTCCAATGCAGTGATTTAATTCTCCATAAGGCCCGGTACAGATGACCTTTTATGCGATTAACACACTCTTTGTTTGATATCTTAAAAGCAATAAAGATACTATATAATTTTCTATACACACTTCTCTAACCAAATTTAAAAACGCTATCTATGATGGGTTTAGAGTAAACTGCAAATTCTGAGTTTTGTTTATGTATGTAAATAATGAACAGCTGTGACAGTGTTTAAATGTCTCATAATCAATTTTAGAAAAAAAATCCAAATCTTAAGAAAGACAGATAAAAAAGAAATACATATGAAAAATAACTGTTGGTCCATGTCCATAATTACACACACATATATATTCAGATATATCTGATTCTGTTACATAAAATATTTTTAATTACTGATGCTCAACTTTCACTGCATGGCTAAATGTGCTCAACTCCTGATTTATCTTCAAACGGCATATCTGACACTGACTTCATTAAAAGAATGATGTGTGATGGGCACATTAGAGCAGAGCATTGTTTGGTGAGATTAATATTCTAAACAGCTTTTCCTTATGAGCTTTTACTTTGTAACGTAAACAGCAATTTCATGGCTGGGATGGTGTTGCACTTATGATTATGATTGTATACGATTGTTATTGTGTTCATGCATTTCTGTCATGTTGTCATGGTGGTGTTGTTTTGCTGAATTGACGATAGGTATGTACTTCTATACAGTGGGTTATGGTATGAAGGAATTTTATTTTTGTGCAGTACATGAGAAATAGGCCAAAGGCCCTCATATCTATAGTTTGAGTAGATGATGTTTGGGTAAAATTTGGCCAAACAGTCTTTCCCAACAGAGAGGATATTTAGAGAAATTAGTTAACATGATATTCCACTGCTGCCATAAATACGCTTGCCACAAATACATTTCCATCTTTGGTGTCCGATCTGGATATCTGCATCTACTGTCCTTTGACCTCCTTTACTGAGAAAAAGTAACTTGAGAGCATCTGTAATAGACAGTAGAAATTGTAGAGCTTCTACAGTTTGCACACTGGGGTTGTGAGATCATGTGGCTATTCATGAGCATGTCAGGTGAGGGACAAGAAGCAGAGAAAACTAAGGTCACAAGTTTGCCTAAAGGTCTAGGACCAGAGCTAGACTACAGCATTTCTCTCTTTGTGAATTTCTGAACTTCTGAACAATGAAATTTTCATTGGTAAGATCTTTAAATGCTGCAGCATTCTCGTTAAAACTCCTCTATAGCAGCGACATTAGACTGCATCATCCAATTTGTTGTGAAAGCAAAGGCAAACTGTCTCTGAGTTCTAAAAGTTTCATCTCAGATTCATCTTCTCATCTGAGATCTTACTGACCATGTAGTTACCGTACAAGATGAGATACGACTCACTCTCAGGTTATAATGCAAAGTCATAAAAATGCTCAAAACCATTATAATAATCGATATCTGTTCCTTACTTAATATTAATATTTAACATTTCATTTGGCCTCTTTTTCAGTCAGGCTTTTCTTTGGGGGAAACAGGAAAACAGCAGCCTTAAAACATGTCTTATGACTCCCTCAACTCTTGGGGATAATCAGTGACATGTTGGACTCGTGATGGCTAACTGGATTTTCAAATCCAGGAGGACAATGGGAGCATTTAGGGCAAACTGAAAACAGTTAGCCTCACAGTTAAGTGTCCAAATCTTTACCCTTAAGTGAAAATATGTAAAAGGCAGCTTTTTATTTGGCCCACATGGGATCGACCCGTCAGTCTAGAATATTCTCTTTTGGATAGTGAAGGGGTCTACATGGGTCTCCTTTCTGTCATACTGCATCAAACTCTAACCACATTGCCGTTCAGTACTCAAGCAGAGCAATTAGTTGCTTTTATCTTCAACCCTGGTGACATCACATTCCTCAAAGGACCCCCAAATCCTTTCTGATCCATTTCATTTGTGCTGATGAGTCTTTTGTTGTGCGAATTCCATCATCGCTACAATATTCAGTATAAATGATGTTTCACACATACATGCAGAGTCTCCAGCTGTAAACATTTCAAAATGTGGGTAACTGCAGCTCAGATGATACAGAAATAAATTCACCATTATACTTTATCCTCAGATGTTTGGGCCAAATAGTGTGTAACTGAAGCTGCACAGGAACAAATTTACTGCGATCTAGTTGCTCACTAAACTGTGGGTCAGGAGATCAGGACCATGTGATTCCAGTGCAAAATGGCATGACTGCATGACATACAGTGCATGTGGGTTGTACTGTATGTCTTCATCAACGGCTATTTAGTACATTGTGAAACTTAAACATTCTTATCCTTTAAGAGACAACTATGGCAATTTGCTATGTTATAGTATTACACAATTGCCATACTTACAGCTAGCAGCAAAAAAGGCCTTTAACATGTCCTCTTCTACATTCCAGCAAGTGTAATTTTTACACAATTGTCTTTTTGTTTTTAAAGATCTTTTCCTCTGCATGTTTGAATGAATGTGGTTTATTGTTTCAAGGCTTGTCTTAATTCTTGTTAATTTGTTCGGCGTGACACAATCTGATCCTGCAGTATCTAATTCTTAAAGGTTTTTTTTGTTAAGTGCTCAAAGGCAGCCCTTAATGAGGCAGCTTGTTGCTGACTGGATTTTGTTTTTAATTGCTGTGGTTAATGAGTTTAAGTAAGCTGAAATAACTGCGTCATACTGGCCAAACCCTTCTGGAAGTGCGCTTTGTTTTCTCCAGCTATAATTAACAGCGGCCCACGTGCATTTTTTATCGGAGCAGGCCCAGAAGGGGGAAGCTGGGGGGGATTTTAGCTTTCTTCCTCTCAGGCTTTCTGAGTCATCAACCAGTAACCACCCTTGTCTTTTTTACAGAGAGTCACAGTCAGGCTCTAACTGCTCACTTCAACCTTAAAAGGAGTGATTATCAAACCATTTCACACATGGAATGTTTTAAATGGATGTCTCTACTTTGTGCTCTTTAACTGTATCTCAGCTTCTAAGTCACCCAATGTCATCCTGTTGTTATTTAAACCTGAATGGTCTTCATACCTTTAAAGAATTTGAATTGAATTACTACATTACATTCACCACATTAAAAAAAAGAAGATAAATTTTTAAAATATATAAATCAGATTATTTCTCTAGAAACAGTATACAACATATTTTTTGTTAGTCTACAGTTAAAACAATAACACACATTTAAAGCCTCCTGCAAAGTTATGTATCATTCGAGATCACAGCAGTTTTTAAATGCAAATCCTTTTTTCATTATCAAAATTAAAAAGGGAGATTATGAAAATATTAAATACTTGGTCTGCTGAGTTTTCTTTTGCCTAACACAAAAAAATTGGGTGGGTGGAAATTAGATTAACTGCAATTAGTATTGACTGACCTTGCCCCCAACTGGAGACCAGTCATGTCTTAACAAGGTGCCTTCCAAAGGAATGCCTGCATCCAATTCTCTCAATTATGCAAATTGGGTTGAAATCAAAGTTGTTGGAGGGGGTGAAATTTTTCACATTAAAAGTTGGGGAGCCTACGCACAAGACTGCAGTGGTTTTAGGATGGCCACTCCGCTCTGTCTTTTCACACCAGCTAAAATCCACGCTTTGAGGTGAACACAAAGAAAGGAGCTGCAACAAATTGGGAGATTAGGGGCCAGTTATCAAAGTAGATTTATTGTGCCTTGTTCAAGCGAAGGATGAAAATACCCTGTGGGCATGGAGAAGGGGTCATGGGACTCCCAAAAGGATTACCTTGAACTGGAGTCATGAGACTTGGGCGAACAAAGACCCTGCTCACATGCTCATCATATTAACTGGCCCTCATAAAGTGAAGAAGTTTCATGTCCTGTGGGATTCAATGAGGGCACTTGACTGAAAGTGCAGCACCGGGAGAAAGCTGTGGCAGACAAGCAGCAGGCTGTAGACGTCCTCTCTACTCTCTAGGCTTAATGGCCATCAGCATTAGCAATAGGACTCTACAGCTCGGACAGACGATAACGTGTAAGTTTGTCTACATTCTATAACTGCAACTCTTGAAACTCAATTTAATAATTTTTACAGTAGAAAACGATTGAAAGTGGCAGGAGATGTGATATTATAAACAATGGAATGGACATTTGGATGCAGTGAATGTGAGTCGTGCAGCACTGTATGAGTTCTGGGTACGTGGTGCATGATAACACTGAGAAAGAAAATTGCTGAGTGAAGAGAGAATTGCAACAGTTTCACAGCATCTTTGACCAGTCACAGCAGGATGGTAATGTTTCGCAAAAAAAATACAAGTAACAGTAATTGTAATGTACAACTGTCTTCATGTATTCAAGTAGTTTAACATTTAGAAAAATAGAAAAATGCAACACTGTGTTTTCAGAATTGGTTTGATATAGACATTTAGAAAAAAAAGTGATTTTATCTACAAAATCAAGCTATTATCAGAGGATTGTTTGGAGCAGGGAAAATTGAGTGGAATCTTTTATGAGTCTCGTGGGAAAATCAGGTCATTGTCCCAGCAAACACTATTAAATATGTGTATGAAGGAAAATGCAAATTATAGACTAAAAGCAGCAGCACAGCTGCACTTAAAAAAATACAAGTTTGAGTTTTAGTAGAAAAATAAATATATGCATGTATCACCAAAAGGTATATTTTTAAGCCATAAATGTGTTTTCATATTGTGTAGACATACTATAAAAACATCTAACCTGATCAATTAACCAAATAAGATGTTGCCAGAGGGTTACTATGCTAATTTACTACAAATACATTCATAATATTTCTGTGGATAAATGAAATGCAAAAGATGTCAAGAGATTTGTTATGGATACCTTCTATGCAGATTTTAATGGAAAGTCTAGGAAAATGTGTGGTTTTGCACCCAGTCTACAGCAGTTCATCCTGCTCTTATGATTACTGGTCACAGGACTTTGGTAAAAATCTGTCTATGACTTTTCATCTGTACTCATATGACTTTGGACTCATAGCTAAACAGATGCATTATGTATAGTTTTGTAGGTTTTAAGCAATTAACGGCAGCAAATAATAACCTTATCTTTTTCAGTTTTAAAATGTAACTTTCAGGTGTTCTGCTGAAATTGCTTCCAGGGATGAAATCTTACTTGGGCCTCCACTGTCAGCAATGGCCCTGAGAGAAACCATACTTTGAGCTTAAGTTATTACACTGACTGGTTATGAAACTTGAGCAGATTATAAAAGTTTAATTCTGAGCAGTTGGTAGTCAACATTATTATGAAAATAAACTATTGACATGTCTCTGGGAAAATATTTTCACTTGAACTTTAAATTCCTTATCTTTATCATGTATGGTTTTGTAAATAGTGCTCCTTTTTTAGGTAGGATTACCACTAAGAGGATTTTGATAGTAAAACCTAGTTTCAGATACTTGCAATTTGATCTACCTGCATGTAATGGGAACTAACACCCTTTTCCTCTGCTAATTTTTCTCTTTAGGCACAGAAAGCTTGGATTGAGAGAACATTTCTTAAAAGAGAATGTATTCACATATTTCCCAGCAAGGATCCAACAAGGTAATTGGAGCCTTTGGAATGCCTTTGTGTTATAATAGCTATTGTGTTAAATATATGGCCTTAGGTTATAACAGCAGTCATGTCATTATCTACTATGAAAGTCAACATGCAGAACATGCCTCCAATATTTTCCTGTCAAAGTTGGAAAATCCAGGCAACACAATGGCATGAGCATAAAGCCTAAGCCAACTGGGCGGAGTGTTAATTATGTAAACAATTGATCACTTTCAATTCATTTATTTAACAAAGTAACCCATATGACCACTAGTTGTCAGGCATTTATCAGGATTAAATTCAATTCAGTATATTGTAGGATGTGATTAGTACACTGGGCTGAATGCAGCCATGCAATGCAGCCCTTTGTTTGTTGAGACACGTACTTCCCAGAAATGGGCACATTGATGAAAGAGCCAGTATAATGTGTATTTCGAGGAAAGGACACAGCCTCAATAGCCAAACAAAGCACCAGTCCTAGACCTAGCTCATTTACTTCCAGTTGTGGTTCGTACCCTCTCTAACACTCGATGGTATACTGGGATTTCTATGAATAACCAATACAGTTTAAATCTAGAAATCAGGGACCAGGCTACCACAGAACCTGGCACTGCCATGTAAATTGACAGAGTCTTCGTCTCTTAAATGTGTAGATGTGCCTGTGGTCAGCTGACAACACAACATGTAGCCATCCCTCCCGGTGCCAACTCTGTAGAGGAAACAAACCAGCTGGTGCAGATTGACACCCCAAAGGACAAATGGACTGTGATTAAGCACACCAGGACATACCCGACAGATGCATTTGGCATAATTGAGTTCCAGGGTGGGGGATTCATCAACAAGGCCATGGTGAGTGTCAGTGACTGGAAAACCACGTGTGTTGTTAACACAATTGGACCTATAAGAAGTTAACCACAGCATGAGAGAGCTGAGAGGATGTGATACAGTCTTGAAAGGTTTCACATTTGCCCTTCTATTTAAAACAATGACAACTTACAGTAAAGTCACTAGGTGGTAAGGTGGTTTAATTTTTTTACTTTCCCCTTCCCTTTGCTAGTATATTCGGGTATCTTATGACACCAAGCCTGACAATCTGCTGCATTTGATGGTGAAGGACTGGCAGTTGGAACTCCCCACATTGCTCATTTCTGTACATGGAGGTCTCCAGAACTTCGACCTCCAGCCCAAACTTAAGCAAGTGTTTGGTAAAGGCTTGATAAAAGCTGCCGTCACCACAGGGGCTTGGATCTTCACCGGTGGAGTCAACACGGGTAGGACGTTGACAGTTCAGGATAATGCTTTTAATGCTCACTTAACAAATAACAATTTGAGGCATTAGAAGATTACCTTTGCTCTAAATTGTCATTGCATAATAACTGTTCTGCAATTTCCTGGGAGAGATTTGACAAACCCATTGTCACAGGTTTAAACAATATAATTAGAGCTTTTGTGAGAACATTCATCACAAATGACAATCTGTGTGGATTTTGTGTGCAGTAACCACAGTGTGTCCCATGATCCAACCCCATTAGGCAGTTGAAAGAGTCATTATTCATGTGACTATATTTGGCTCAATACAACTTAGGGGTGATACGTCACGTTGGAGATGCCTTAAAGGACCACTCCTCCAAGTCGCGAGGGAAGGTGTGCGCCATAGGAATTGCTCCGTGGGGGATCCTGGAAAACAAAGAGGACCTCATCGGAAAAGATGTGAGAACATTAGCATCCTGAAGGGAACCCTTCAATACTATGGATTGTCATTGGAAAGTTTCAAAACTAATTTCTTCTTTACCCAGGTAACCAGACCCTATCAGACAATGGCTAACCCCCTGAGCAAACTGGCCGTACTCAACAACAGTCACTCCCATTTTATCCTGACTGACAATGGCACCTGCGGGAAGTACGGCTCTGAGGTCAAACTCCGTCGACTACTGGAGAAGCACATCTCTCTGCAGAAGATCAACACTCGTAAGCCTTACAGTGCCCCACGGATGTCATAAAACGTACTGCTTCTGTGGTGTGTTAGTGTGAACCAGCCTTGTTGGGCATGTGGATGGAGAACTCCTCTGTGGCCTGTGGGCTTCCCTTTGTCATCCTATGCCTGGAGCTCGGATAAGGCAGGGACAGCAAAGGGATGCTCAGCTGTCACCTCTGACTTCACACCCTCCCTCCTCTGATTTTGCCTTTTCATACATCACATCGTGTTTTTCTTCATCATTTTATTCTCAGAGTTGTGTTACTGTATGCTGAAACTAGTAGTAAGTGGATGGATTACATGGAATGACCTTTATTTTGTGTTTTCCAGGCTTAGGTCAGGGGGTCCCACTAGTGTGTCTGATAGTGGAGGGAGGTCCTAATGTTATCTCCATTGCCCTGGAGAGTCTGAGAGATGAACCTCCAATCCCTGTGGTGGTGTGTGACGGCAGCGGACGCGCTTCTGACATTATTTCCTTTGCACACAAGTTCTCTGAAGAAGGAGGGTGAGAGTTTAAATGAATCATCATTTGCTTGGTTTTAATCTTTTATGAGAAACCTAAAAAACTCATTTTAAATATCTTCTTGCAGTCTGGTTAATGATGACGTAAGAGACCAGCTTTTGGTAACTATTCAGAAGACTTTCAATTATAGCAAAAGCCAGTCACAGCAGATCCTGATGATGATAATGGAATGCATGAAAAAAAGGGAACTGGTGAGTTGAAGAATCAATTCTCATAAAAGTGAAATTCAGGTTTTTTTAGTACATTATCTTGTATTTCAAAATAATATCTCTTTGTAAATCAATAAATATTTTATGCGTTGCAATCTGGTCTCCATCATCATTCATCCTTTCACTCATCTGTGTATTTCCATTAATGTATTGAATAAAGAAAAATCCCTACAATCAGCTTGTGATTTCTCCTTCTTGTTGTGGTCATGTGTGACGTGTCATGTAACCCAGCTTCACAGTAGACATCATAAACGCTCATGTATAAGCACATAGCTATAAAGTGGGCTGGGGGATCTGAGTTTACAGGGTTAAATTCTTCACTTTAATGTTAACAATACAGGTCAGCACGCTGCGATTAAGCACAAAGCCTGACACAAATCTTCACAAATAGAAGATTATTGCAAGAGCTGAGAGTGTTTCTCCAAAGTGTTTTGTGGATACCTCAGTACATAAACAGCAACAGCATTCATGCATGTCCAGCTGATTTCCGTAGGCATAAGTGATGTGATTAGTATTTTGTTAATACGCATTTAATCTCCAGACTCCATACATTTGGATGGGAAAGATCACCACACACTACCACCTGCTTAGCAGAGTGTCTTACTTCATCCATTTACAGTAAGCATGCAGCACACAGATGGAGGAGAGGATTCATCTCCATAATCCTCAGACAGGTTCCTCTCTCTCCCCCCCTCCGGCTTTTTTGAGTGCTATCACTTCATCAGCAACTTTGCATCCGCTCTCCCTGATGTATTAGACTGGCTAATGCTCCAGCACACTCCGATAAGCAACCTAAAACTGCTTTTGCAAAGATCGGGGTTTAGTGTTTGTTTTTCCTGCACCATTTACATTTCACTGAATCCAAACCCAGACAATGTGGCAAAATGATAAGTTGTCTGAGCTCTTTATGCACAACTAAGAGGCCACACTATTGCCAGCTCTTAGTCCAAAGTGCCATGACTAACCTACAGGTGAATCAGTGTCATGCCTAGTCCCTGCATAATCCTTTTATTCTAAGTGCATCCCATGTGAACCCTTGGGTTGGACAAATAAAAACACTGATTTAGAGACCTGACATCTGCAGTGATGTAACACAAAGATACAAAATAAAACAGAGTTATGAGTTCAGCATTAAAAACCTGTTCCTATTTGCAAAAACTGCAGTGCACACTATACCACACGCCCTCTGAAAGAGCAACACAAGTTTACAGTCTTCATCCTGATGCAGGATACACATTATTAAAACATCTCGAGCTCTGAAATCTCTGAAATCTCTGGTGCCATGCCACATATTCATGCCAACCTAATCCCATTTACCATAGTTTCACCTGTGACAGGCCTATCAGCATAATTTCATTTAATAGAGTCAAATCTTTAACAAGACAAGTAGTATCGCTGTCTGGGCTCAATGAATCAGTCACAGAGACCTGTAGTGAAAGAGTCTGCTGAAAGAATCTCCCATAATATGATACTTAATGTTAATTTTTGTGACTTGTTTTTAACAGAAACTAACCATTTCACTACATGATCGACTGCTTCACAACTGCTACCTCACTTTGGATTTTTTATTTTTTTATGTAGATCACAGTTTTTCGAATGGGTTCAGAGGGACAACAAGATATCGAGATGGCCATTCTAACTGCACTGTTAAAAGGTCTGTATTACCATAAGCAGACTTACAGTACATCATTGTAAGTGTACAGTGTATTATTTTGCAGAAATATATTTCTGCATGATACCACTATATCTATCCCTCTTTTCTCTCTCAGGCACAAATGCCTCAGCAGCAGACCAGCTCAGTTTGGCTCTGGCCTGGAACAGAGTGGATATTGCTCGTAATCACATCTTTGTTTATGGACACAATTTACCAGTGAGTGTAAATGAATCGTTCCACACGAGGGCGCTATTGCAACGTTGTCAAGGACGTAAAACAGACAAAGAGATATTGGTTTTGAAAATAAAAATTCTTTAAAAGGGAGCAAAGTGTATTTCAAAGCTAATGTATGGCAGAAAGAGAGAAAGATTTTGTTTAAACTAATCATGTAATACTAACAGCAGAAAAGACAGATATATGGTGGTGTTCTCTTCCCCTCTTATTACTTTTACTCAGCCCGCCGGTGCCATTGCCAACACTGCAACATCTACAGCCCACACTCAGGAGAAGCATAAGAGTCCTGCCAATGCTTCTCGCAACAAGACCAGAGGAAAAAAGGGGAAGGGGAAAGGAAAGGCAAAACCCGAACCTCCAGAAGAAACAGATCCAAGAAAGCTGGAGCTTATTCGTTGGGTAAGAGTGAGGCTTAAAACAAAAACCGAGTAGAATTAAGGCTGAACAATGTAAAAAATAATTAGCCTGTCTTGTTTACTAATCTTTGCATAGGTAAACTCTCTGGAGCAGGCTATGATGGATGCTCTAGTCCTGGACAGAGTGGACTTTGTGAAACTGCTCCTTGAGAACGGGGTCAATATTCACCATTTTCTCACCATTCCCAGACTAGAGGAGTTATACAACACGGTGGGGCCTGACACCAGAAAGAGATGAAACATATTCTGAAAGTCTCAAAATACATATGTGACAATTATGAAGATTAACACGTCCTTCTCCTCTCATTTATGCTCTTCTCTTAGAAACTTGGCCCCGCTAACACATTGCATGCTGTGGTCAGGGATGTTAAAAAGGTGAAATAAACTTTCTTGTGGTATTAAATGTCTTGCAGCATAATGCCTACAATTTTGGATTTTATATTATCTTAAGACAATGGCTATACCACATATTACTTTGATTATTCTGCAGGGTAATCTCCCTCCAGATTATCAGATTACTTTGATTGATATCGGTCTGGTGCTGGAGTACCTCATGGGTGGAGCATACCGGAGCAATTACACCAGGAAGGTGTTTCGCAACCTATACAATTATTTGTATGGACTAAAAAGGGTATGCATAGCTGTACAGTGCATCCAGAAGGTATTCACAGTGCTTAACCTTTTCCACATTGTTAAGTTACAGCCTTATTCCAAAATGGAATTAAATTCATTATTTTCCTCAAATTTCTATAAACAATACTACAAAAGACAACGTGAAATACATTTGTTTGAGATCTTTGGAAATGTATTTTTTTTTAAATAATCGCATATACATAAGTATTCACTGGTTTTGCTCAATACTTTGTTGAAGCACCTTTAGCACCAATTACAGCATCAAGTCTTTTTGAGTGTGATGCTACAAGCTTGGCACACCTATGTTTGGGCAGTTTTTCCCATTCTTGTTCGCAGTACCTCTCAAGCTCCATCAGGTTGGACGGGAACTGTAAGTGCACAGCCATTTTCAGATCTGCCTGTTTCCACTGGCCACTCTACCATACAGGCCCAATTGGTGGAGTACTACAGATATGTTTTTTCTTCTGGAAGGTTCTCCTCAATCTCAAAGAGAAATGCACTGCTATCTGTGGGACCTTAGATAGACAGGTGTATGCTTTTCCAAATCATGTCCATTCAACTGAGTTGTAGAAACAAGAGTGATCATTGGAAACAGGATGCACCAGAGATCAATTCTGAGTGTCATGGCACGAAATTCCATGTCATTATGGGGTTTGTAGAATACTGGGGAAAAATTGAATTTGATCCATTTTGGAATAAGGCTGTGACATAACAAAATGTGGAAAAAGTTAAGTGTTATGTGAATACTTTCTGGATCTGATGTAATAATAATAATAATAATAATAATAATAATAATAAATGACAACCTCATTGTATTACGCATCTTTTGATATTGATTATCATGTTTTGTTGTCCTCTTGCAGCCAAAAGCTCTGAAACTTTTAGGAATGGAGGTGAGGATTTCCTTTCATGACAAAATACTCTACACATTCATGTGCATAAATTAAAAATAATCAAGTATTATTTTCTCACTTTGTCAGGATGATGAACCGAGGACAAAAGGTAAAAAAAAGCCAAAAAAGAAGAAGGAGGAAGAAGTGGAAATTGATGTGGATGACCCTGAGGTCTGTCGATTCAAGTACCCGTTCCATGAGCTTATGCTGTGGGCTGTGCTGATGAAGCGCCAGAAGATGGCGCTGTTCCTCTGGCAGCGTGGAGAAGAAGCTATGGCAAAAGCCCTAGTGGCTTGTAAGCTGTATAAAGCCATGGCCCACGAGTGCTCTGAGAGTGAACTGGTGGACGACATCTCCCAAGACCTGGAAAACAATTCCAAGTCAGTGCACACACCTTTGCATAGGTTTCATCTTTAGTGTCACGTGTAATCTTCTTAAGATAAATGCAGACAAGTGCTTACCACCTTTCCTGACCACAGCTAAACTGTTGAAGCTCACTGTATAAATTCTGTTTTGCGATGTAAAGTTCAGCTTCTCTTCTGCTTTTTATATTCCTGCATTTAGGGTTTTATCTGTATTCTGTCCTACTCTGTCACCTAAAACCTTGTTGAGAATTTCTGTAAATAAATGATTGTTCTCATCCATAGAGAATTTGGCCAGTTGGCCTACGAGCTGTTGGATCAGTCCTACAAGCATGATGAACAGGTGGCCATGAAGCTTCTAACATATGAACTGGTTAACTGGAGTAACTCCACCTGTCTAAAGCTGGCCGTGGCTGCTAAACAACGTGACTTCATTGCCCACACCTGCAGCCAGATGTTGCTCACTGACATGTGGATGGGCTGTTTAAGGATTGGCAAAAGCCCTGGTCTCAAGGTTGACATGACAACATGTTTCCTTTTAGACAATCATATATTTTACAATGCTATTAATCATATGAGTAGCTGTCATGCCATGTCATAATACTGGGTTAGAGTAAAAGGATTCACTTTAAAGAACAAACTCATAGTATAACTGTGATAATCTTCTCACCTAGGTTATTCTGGGAATCATAGTTCCTCCCCTGATTCTACTGCTGGACTTCCGTCTTGCAGATGACGCGTCCTATCATGTACCTGGGAGCAAAGAAGAGGGAAAAGACAAAGATGATGACACGAAATCCAGCAAGGTTCTGATTCATTCTGACCTTGTCAGATTAATCATTTTTTCATACGCTGTTAATATGCTATTGTTGTCAAGATTGAAAACTAACAAGCTGAGAGTTTGCTGTTACATTACAGGAAGCCAACACCGACGCAACTTCGCGAAAGGGAGATGAAGAGGAGGGCAGCACTAAAGTCCACAAAATCCCAATTGGAAAAAGGTTCTTTGAGTTTTACGATGCACCCTTCACCAAATTTTGGTTCAATACTGTAAGTTCTCCCCTGGTGCATCAAAATATTTATGCTGAGCATTTTGAAAACATCTCTATATTACAATAAAATGACTTTGATTTTCTTTGACAGATTTCCTATCTAGGCTATTTAATGTTGTATAACTACATAATTCTGGTGAAAATGGAGCGAATCCCATCTATACAAGAGTGGACTGTCATTGCATACATTCTTACACTTGGCACTGAAAAAGTCAGACAGGTAAAAATAATATGAAATATGAACAAATTTCACTCATTATAGGTACTAAGATATAATGTGGCCTCTGCATAACCTTTGAACACTGCTGTCTAGATTCTGATGTCAGAGCCAGGGAAGCTGAAACAGAAGATCAGCGTCTGGCTGGAGGACTACTGGAACATCACAGACCTGGTTGCTATTTCCACCTTTCTCCTTGGGCTCATGTTACGGCTGCAGCATGAACCTTATATGGGCTATGGCAGAGTCATTTACTGCATAGACATCATCTTCTGGTACATCCGTGTCTTGGACATCTTTGGTGTCAACAAATACCTGGGTCCCTATGTGATGATGATAGGCAAGATGGTAATGAAGTGTCGTGTTTCAGTTTCAGTTAAAATAAATTAAAATCACACAGCAGACTTGACATGAAGACAGATAAAACATATGTAAAGTCACACCGAGTTCAAATTCGTGTTTGTTTCTTGTCTTTCAGATGATTGACATGATGTACTTTGTGGTGATCATGCTGGTGGTTCTTATGAGCTTTGGCGTAGCTCGGCAAGCCATCCTTCACCCCGACGAGGAGCCAACATGGCGCCTGGCCAGAAACATTTTCTACATGCCCTACTGGATGATCTATGGAGAGGTTTTTGCTGACTCGATAGACCGTAAGACTAGAATTCATAGTAAGATTCTGTTTCCTGATTTGGGGCAGATGATCAGTGTTTCTGTGTTAAAGTTTGTGACATTTAGTAAAAATACATTTCACTCAATACTTTGTCTCCCTCAGTTGGAACATTTATAATAGACCTTTATTCAATACACTGCAATAAATTTGCACTAACAAAAGGCAGAAAATGTATCATGTTTTCTGCTTGACCTTGATATTTTTGCTTGATTTTTGTACATCACTTTTAAGTCGATTTGGTCAAAAGCACCTTCCAAATGACTCATTACTCTAAATCACGATCAACTGCCTTCAAGTGTTTTTTTTTTCCTGTCCAATATTTCCTCTGTCAGGGTGAAAGCAACAAGCAGCAAAATGAAAAATACAAAATTAAACAGGGAGTAAGTGGGGCTGTTGAACATTTCGTGAAACTCTTGTGGTAATAAACTGCATACTGAAATTAAAGCTGCATGTTTGATTCTCACAGCTATTAAAACAAATGTTTTTGTAATTATATATAATATATATAATTTTTTTTTATTTTCATGAAAATGTCTTAATGTAATATTAAAATCATATTTACTTTTCTACTATTTAGTAGAAAAGTCTAGGCATATAAAGTATAGCATATTCAGTGTTTAATTACTGGGCAGGTGAAGAATCATTTTGGTTCAGCTTGACCTTGACAGAAGTACGATATAAAAATCCTATTTATATTGATTTTTACCAACTTTCTGCATTTTTCTTTGTGTTTGTCTCTCGCGGATTTCTCAAAGTCTATGCAATGGAAATCAACCGTGAGTAGTCCTACAGTGCAAGCAATTCGTATTTGTTGCCAGAATAAATTGTAAAGCTACAGCACTCTTTTACCCACAGCTCCATGTGGTGAACATTTATATGATGAGGATGGGAAAAAACTGCCTCCTTGCATCCCTGGGGCCTGGCTCACACCTGCTATTATGGCCTGTTATCTTCTCGTGGCAAATATCCTTCTGGTCAACTTGCTCATTGCAGTCTTCAAGTAAATCTACATTTTACTGCCTGACTGTTGTATTGTTTTACCGGAAACATTTATGATACTATTAAAGTTTGTACTAACTGATCTGTGTGTCCTGGTCCACAGCAACACCTTCTTTGAAGTAAAGTCCATCTCTAATCAGGTGTGGAAGTTCCAGAGATATCAGCTGATCATGACTTTCCATGACCGTCCCATCCTGCCTCCACCTCTCATCATCTTCAGCCACCTCTACATCCTGTTCAACAGACTGTTCCGGCGATGTGCCTGGAAGAAACAGGAGGGAGAGCTCGATGAGAAGGATCGAGGCCTCAGTTAGTCTACTTCCTGATAAAAATGTGCACACAATTTACGTAACTACTCAAATATGAATTCATATATGATTTCACTAAGGAAATTATTAACATGATATATGGGGAAATCTCTCGATATCTAAAGCAATTTAATTACATCCAAGATCAGTTTAAATAATGATCCGATTACCTTTTTTTCCACTAATACACTTCCAGAAAGTTTGGTCTTGAATTAAAACTAAAGAAACACACAGACAAACATGTTGTTATGACTTGTTTCTACCAGAGCTTAGGCTGAATCCAGAGGAGCTAAAAAATCTGTATGAGTTTGAAGAACAGTGTGTGGAGGAATATTTCCGTGAGAAAGAAGACGAGCAGCAGTCTTCCAGTGATGAACGCATTAAGGTTACATCAGAGAGGTGAACACCCTGTTCAAGTCGAGCTTAAATTTTAAATTTAAAGTTTGTAAATTTTTTACTTACCGTACAAACAATCTTAATTTCCTTTTGCATTCTTGGCAGAGTTGAAAATATGTCCATGCGTCTCGAGGAGGTAAATGAAAGGGAGAACACTATGAAGGCCTCTCTGCAGACAGTGGATCTACGCTTGGCCCAACTGGAGGAGATCCATGGACGAATGGCAGTCGCCCTGGAAAAACTCGCAGGAGTGGACAAATTAGAACTAACCAGAACCTATTCACGAAACTCCTCTGTGTGTGACCCTTCCTCCCTCCTCCGTCAGGGCAGTATTAACAGTGCAGATGGTTACAGCCTGTACCGCTTCAACATGGACATGGAGGAGTTTGCACTAAAGCAGAAGGACATGGAGGAAACAACAAAAACTGGTCTGGGAAGGCAGAGGAGTCTGCGGCAAGCCTCCAGTGTCTGTACTCTTAACACAAAGGAAAGTGGTCAGACACTGGAAGTTGCTGGTTTGACAAGATCACGACCAAGTTCGTGTGTGGACATTCTCATATCTCCATGCGAGCAAAAGCCTGCTTCTGCAGCATCAAGTGAAGAGACCATAACCAAACAAGGCAGTACAATGCTGCTAGATACCCTAACAGACAAGTACAGACTTAAGCCTTCATCCTTTCCAAAAAGGGCAGAATCTTTGAGATACTACTCACCCGAAGACCAACCCAAGTCTCCTCTAACAAAAAGGTCTATGAGCACAGTCATTATAAGCCCTCCTGATGAACCAGAAGAAACAGCTGAACCCACAAATAAGGCTGAAGTGCTAGTGGTAACCTCCTCCTCTCCAAAGAGGACCAAATCTCTGAAATACATCCCAAGTGAAATGCAAACTTCCCCAATCAAAAAGAAGAGGGTTACGAGCAGCATCATATACAACCCAGGTGATGAGGCAGGTGATGATGTTTTGCAGGTCTCTAAAATGCACCCTAGTACCACTGGAAACATACCTACTGTGTCAACAAGCAAAACTCTTTCCAAGCAATTTCAAATACGCACAGCACCAGCAGAGCCTGACAAAGAGGAGAATCTCATTGATGATACTCATTCGGAGTGTAAGGGAACAGAAGCCATAGAAGAACAAACAAAGATGAAGGGAACGAAAAACCTCTCAGATACTGCCGATTGTCTGACTGTACATGATGAAAGGTATTTGCCATCTCAGAGGTCACAGAGCTGGAACGCCAGAGAGAGGAAGGCAAAATACTCAATGGTTTGTAAGGAGCCGAGAGCCTTTACTAGTGAAAGAAACCTTGTTGAAGCCTTCAGGGTGTCGGCATGTGGTGTGGAAGATGAGGGGACGAAGATGGAGGTAGAGAAGAAAAATGATGATGCACTGGCAAAGCAATGACAGCCACAAAGGGAGAAGGTTGATGAAAGAAACAACAGACATCAACAAAACAGAATGAGAAAAACAAATAGAAGACAAACTGAATGACACCAGTGAGGCTAAAACCATTATGATTTTAAAAACAAAGAGAAAGACAGTGATTAAAAGCATGAACAAATATTACAATATTTAGCCATCAGTGCAGAGTAGTAAAAACCAACATAACTCACTTTTATAGATTTGCTTTTTTTGCTGTCTTCTCAGTGATGTGACATACAGTAGCTTACAAATACACTCATCCACATAACAACTGTCATCAGTCATTGTTGTTTTCATGTTGGAGATGTAAAGGGGAAGAAGTGGGATGGCTACAGTTTAAAGTGGAAATAAATATCTACACAGCAGTTAGTTGTGAACTATGCAAAACATGAATGTTATTTATTTTGTTAACACTTTAAAATTCAATCTGTAAACATTTTCTTTTCACATTGTAAAATGTGCTTAATAATGACCAATTTAGGGGTCTTTGTACTTCCATGCAAATACTGACAACTACATAACATTAAGGACAGCTTCCATAAAATAAACAACCCTTTCACAGTATGACACAGAAACCTGTTTAAATAAAAGGTTCTGTTAAAAACAATAAATAAGAGAATACAAATGTACGTTTGTTTTTTTCTATCACAATACTGCAATTCCTTTTAGGCACACTTGATTAAATAGAAATGTTGTCATAGCAACTAGAGACTATAAGCTTATTGATATAAATGAATTTATACAGAGAAATACAATCCATACTGAGACTTGATATGTCTGTCATACAGCATCATTACAGTAAATAGTACAATAGGTAGAGTGTATAAAATTATGCTACAGTATATGAAAGATTATGAGTGTTTATAGTTATAAGACAACTATGTGTAACTAAGGTTTTCAACAGAGGTATTATAAATGCCAACAGAATCACTGCTTCCTGTGAGCAGAAACTGCAGGGCCAGCTACAAACCACCACTGAGTCTCTTGCATGAGAAGATATACAGTGTCATGCCTCATTCCTCATTGATCCTCTTCTGGTCAGGAGATCTGGACAACATCTCAACCAATCATGAACCTGTGAGCCTCCGCTGGCAGTAAGGCCCTCTCAATATGACCATTTCTGCTGCTGCGAAGACATCCAGGAGGTAGACCCCCCCCCAAAAAAACCCCCAGCAAAGTCACGCTAGCTGTGAACAGATGAGAAGCCTAGAGAAGTGAACACTTGAATAATTTAATTCTTTTTGATTTTTTCTCTGTGATTTTGACTGGTTTGCCTGTTCCTCCAGCATTGCTGTCAGTCTAGAAAGAAAAGATACGATAGTGAAAAGAGTTCATTAATACAATATTAATGAGTAGGGATTCACAGAAAGTGTAATGTCTATTATAAGAACCTTTTAACCACTTACCGTCTTTGAGCTCAGATTATGTAAGATGTCTCTTCCCATTGTATAAAAAGCCTTGAGTACCAGAAAAACAAAACATCATGTTAAATATACATATATATCTGCCGTGTCACATGGCACTTTCAGAGTTAAATATTTCTGCTTACCTCCTCCACATTTAAGCTAGACTTTGCACTGGTTTCCAAGAACTTAACTCCATAATCAATAGCCAGCTAAAATAGATAACAAAAATACCATGTTGATGTAATTTGGGGAAAATTAGCAAAATTCCCTACATCTACATGTGTTTGAGACCCGTTGCAGAAACTCACTTTTTCACCTCTGTCTTTGGAAACCTGTCTCCTGTCAGTCATGTCACATTTGTTACCCAGGATCATTTTCTCCACATCAGATGAAGCATGCTGGGAGAAGGTAAAAACACCCTAAGCAAGCCTTCGTTTAACTTTACAATGACAATATAAAAACTCAAATTTTAAGACATTTGTATATTCAATTTATGTCAAAAATTTTAACAACTAAAATCTGTTTTAATTCAGCTGCTCACCTCTTCGATATTCCTAATCCAGTTTTTTATGTTTTCAAAGGATTTGTCATTGCAGATGTCATACACCAGCATAATGCCCTGTGATGAAAAACAATCTTCTTCATAAAAAATATCTTAGAATTAGTGATGGGCAAAATAGACCCACATTGAAGGAGACAGGGATGAAGCAAGGACTCACCATCGCCCCTCTGTAGTAAGCTGTAGTAATGGTGCGAAACCTTTCCTGCCCTGCAGTGTCCCTGAAAGTAGTTAAAGCAAAGAGACATGATCCAGGTGTATTTGTTGTTAATTCCGAGGACAGACTCAGGGCACTTCTACATTTAGTGCAGAACATGCTCAAATCACACCTACCAAATTTGCAGTTTGACACGTTTCCCGTCCAACTCAATTGTTCTGATTTTGAAGTCTATTCCTGCATTAGAACGAATAAACACAGTGGTATAAGCTGGAGCTTCCTGCATTTAATAATAAAAGTATCCACATGCCTCAGCTGCACAGTCAAACACACACACTCCTGGCCACCATTTGTAAACAACAATTGTGCAAGTTTAATTCTATATAAAGTTGTAGATACACATAATATAATGTCAAAACTGCAAGATACACTTAAGGATTGTGGAGAATAAAACAATATTTTACCATTTCAATTCTTCAAGACTTTATATATCTAATTTCTAAAGGTCAAATACCATGTTATGATTTTCATCTCATGCTATATTTAGCCTTACTGGTGTCTATGAACGATGAAGGACATAAGACCCTTGCTATTTTTTCTTAGTCCCATTGTTTTGCTCTTTTAGTCTTTTAAACGACGTGGGTCTGTATTGTATCCTACACATAGTTACAGGATACTATTACGAGTCTATACACATTGACTACCATTAGTGTATTGGAGTATGCATTGTATTCTGTTAATATGGACATGCATTATGTCAGATTTATCCTGAGGGGCGGCTACAGAGTACTCACCTATTGTGGATATGAAGGTGGTATTGAAGGAATCCTCGCTGAATCTGAACAGCAGACACGTTTTGCCGACGCCGCTGTCTCCGATGAGCAACAATTTGAAGAGATAATCGTACGTTTTCGCCATTTGAACAGACTGCAGATCACAACGCTTCGATATTTGACGGCCGTAATGAGTCGGGATCCCCCTTGTCTAGAAACACTCAGCTGTCTGCAGGACCTGTGCCGCTAGGTGTGACGTCACCCTTTTGCGTTGCATTAGGGTCCATGTAGTTTAAATCAATAACACTGTAGCGTTAGAATAACTGTCTCGTGGAATTGAGTTGATTTTTTTTTTTTTACTTACGCCTATGATATAATTGCAGCTTCCCACATTTGCCTCATCTTGTGATTTCAAGAACTAACTCCAGCTTATAGATCAAATAAAGGCCTTATTTATAAAAAAAAAAAGAAATTTGCTTTTTTACTGTTTTGCTTATTAAAAATTGCATTATGTAAACCCATTTGACCCTCTCGTGTATTAAAAATGTTAGCTCAAACTTGGCACTGATAGTGCCTGATAGCGGGCAAATCCCACTGCAGAGAGCTCCGAAAGGCTGCAATTCAATTATAAACTTGAGAAATTTGAACCATCTCTGCAAAAATGCAGCAATAAATCCAGGATCAGGGTTCAAAGAGATGTACACAATATTTCCCAGTACTGCAGCCCCTCGCGTGGCAAACTCAGTTCCTGCCACTGTCTTGTTTTCTGCCCAACAGCTTACGTACACGCAGAGAAGCACGCCTACAACGGTGAAAATGCCTGTAAGTTACGGTTTTCTGGTGTTTTGTTGTGTTGCAAGCTGGTAAAATGTTGGCTGCTGTCACCGCCTTCTCTCGTTGACACTTCGCTTGCAGTCTTTAACTTCTTAGCTGTGTTACTGATCGGAAGCGGCGGCACATGTATTAGAACTTAGCTAACGTACGTAGCTCTGTGCGCCACGGGTGGTGACTACTTGCTGAAACCAAATATTATCAAATGTCTATTCGATACGAACTTCGGCGAGCCAAGAAACAGTCCGCACCTGTTATTGTTTTCACACAAGGGGTTTTAGCTGCGTTTTCAATGTTTTTTTTTTTTTACCAACACAAATGTGATTTAGTTAACAGCATCTTTGAGATGAGACTGCATGAACTACAGCTCTTTATCGTTGATAGCAACGTAATCGTTTAAACATTTGCCTTGTAGGCTAAAAACGAAACAACCAACCACTTATCACGAAAGTTCCATGTAATTTAATCAGCTTTATATACCTACAAAAAACTGTCAAATAACTCAAATCTCATCTCATGCTTTGTATTCCCAATTCATTTAGGTGGCAAAGGACCTCCTCCATCCTTCTATTGACCACGAGAGAAAACAACATAAAAAGAAAAGACTTGTTCAGAATCCTAACTCCTACTTTATGGACGTGAAGTGTCCAGGTAATTACATGTGGGTGTTTGATATCGGCAAGACAGGGGAAGGGGTTTAAAGTGCTTAAGGGCCAATTTTCGTTTACACACTGTGGTGGAAAGTAAGTGTACACACTGTTGCATTTTGACTTTAGTGTTGAGTTATGCCACATTTGGTTATGGTCTCGCAGCAATTTAACCATATTTTACTTCGCCTTACACGTGGGACTAACTAATTCTATTCACAAAAGTGCTGTAATTAAGTACAGTGCTGTAAAGTGTACTTAAGTGAATTTGTCTGATTTCTATTTTACTTAATTCCATTTTGTGCTGTTTTAACTTTGAATTCACAATATTTCAGAGGCAAGAATCATACTTTTTCTTAATAACATTTCAGAACTAATATATTTACTAGTTTCTTTTCAAATTCACATTCATAAATGATATGTACAGCACTGCTTAAGTAGTTCTAATCAATTTTCACTTTAAATAGATATTTCCTGCATTATACCTTCTATTTAGCTACACAATTTTATTTCACTATTTCCACTGGGAAATGTTGTAATTTAGAGCTACAGTATACCAGTATGTTGAACCCATTGTTTATACTTCTTTTTCTTTGCAGGCTGTTACAAAATTACCACTGTGTTCAGTCATGCTCAGACAGTGGTACTCTGTGTGGGATGCTCCACTGTGTTGTGCCAGCCAAAAGGAGGAAAGGCCAGACTGACAGAGGGTAAAACTACCAAAGCTGCATTATTACTAGAGCTTTGTGTACATTAGTATAAATTACTACAATTATCTGACATTTCTCCAAGAAGGGAGTCTTGCTCATTTTGATTTCTTTTACAGGTTGCTCTTTCAGGAGAAAACAACATTAAACAAGGGATTACCTCCTTAATCCTGTCTGTAATGTTGCCATGCTGTTGAAAGTCATTTTCCATAGATTATCATGTGGTTATGCATTCACTAATTCAGCTTTTATGACAAATGTATAAACTTTTTAGCAAAAAAAAAGTAAAATACCTTAAAGTAAAATCTTACTACACCAATAAAGAAAAACTGATGCAAATGTCGAAACCTTCTGAAACTTTTTATTGAGAAATTGCCAAAAATGTTTGTCATGACTGAAATTACCTTCACAGAAAGCATAGATTTAGTCCTTTCAGCTTCTGAATGGGAAAGAAACATCTGTGCCATAGATTTCTTAGGTAACATACTGTAAGTAAAAAAAAAAAAGAAAAAACAGTAGATATTCAATAGAGAATGTGAGACAACATAAATACAGTTTTGACAGTGGGAGCCAGAACAAAGCATCCATGCATATCTGTGTTGCAGGAAAGTCACACACACATAAAAAAAAAAAAAAAAAGATATTGGCTACTATTTTAACCAATTGTTACTCACTTGCAATACATCAATTTGTAAAAACCAGGACTTAAAGGCATGGGTGAAAAGGGAAAAAAAAATCCCACATGTTTTACAATATATTTATACACTACAATCACTGTGTCTGACATTGCACTCCAGCTCTGGGGGCGTCATAGTCCTCTTCATAAGCCTCCCCCTTGTGGGCTTTTTGTTGCGTCTGCACATCCACCTCAACAAGTTCCATCTCCTCCATGTCATCAGTTATCATTACATCTTCCCTTGGAGGAAGCAGTCTTTCAAGCTGGTACATGAGATGCTCTGGCAGCCAGTGTTTTTCTGGGAATTCAACCTGTGGAATAAATTATGGTTATTTATTTTCAAATGGTAAAATTTCTCAGTTTCAACATCTGATGTGTGGTTTATCTTCTATTGTGAATCAAATATGGTTTTGATTAGATTTGGAAGTCATTGCATTTTTTTATTTATTTACGTTTTAAATATCTTCCCAACTTTTTTGGAATTGGGGTTGTAAATGTACAGTTGTGTCACACTGTTATGTCTTGCATTTACAGTCTTACCTGGAACTGAACAAACAGCTGTCCCCTTTCATAAGGATCCCTGTAAATGGGCATGCCCTCATTTTGTACACATTTTAAGTCGCCATGCTTGATTACTTCCCCTGTTAAAAACAAACAAAAATCAAAAGCACATTTTAATATAATTTAAAAGTTTTCTTTAACAAAACAAAACAGACAAGTCTGCATTGGAGCTGGTTTCAGTCAGTTACCTGGCTGTGAAGTGATAACAAGCGTTCGGTTGTCTAACGTTTGAATCGTCTTCTTGAAACCGCACAGGGCCTCGACAAGTTTGATGTTCATCATCATCATTAAATTATCATCTTGTCTCTTGAAAACAGGATGATCCTTCTGATCCAGCACAATGATCACGTCCCCAGGTTCCAATCCAGGTTCCTGGTCGCCTTCACCATGGAATGTAATTTTCTGACCATCTTTCATACCTGCATAACACATTTATTTTGTTTATTTTGCTTTTGCAAAACACAATTACCACCACTTACTACTAGGAAAAGTATCTAAGATAAGGAAAATGTACCTTTGTCAACGTGAACTTCAAGAATTTTCTTCTTGCGTTCTACTTTGTGTCCATTGCAGTTTTTGCAGCGGTCTTTGGAATTAAATTTCTCGCCCTCTCCGTGGCAGTCTGAACACATGCTCTGGATCTGCTGAATCATTCCTGGCCCAATCTGTTGCACCTTGACTTGTACTCCCCTTCCTTTGCAATTGGAACACTTCTCCAAGGTACCTTTCTTACCACCGTAACCTGTAACAAACAAAATATTTTTTTTCCTAAACAAATGTTACTGGTTATGGGATTTAAAAATTTTTTTTAGCGAACCTTAATACCTACCATCACATGTTTCACAAATTACATTCTTCTGGAGTCCAAGCTTCCTGGTGGTACCATTGTACATCTCCTCCAGTGTAACACTAAGCTGGTGGAATGCATTCTTCCCTGCAGGAAGCACAAACATTTAAGCCATATGTACATTTTATCTGTACTATAACATTTACAAACTGCTGGCTGCTGTAATACTTACATTAGTTACTAATGAAATATCTTACCTTTTCTCTCTCTCTGCATTCTTCCCCCACCTCCAAAGAACATGTTGAAAATGTCCATTGGGGAACTTCCTCCCATGCCTCCCTCCTTGATTGCCTGTTCCCCTCCTTGGTCATACAAGTCTCTTCTCTTTGGATCTGATAGCACCTCATATGCTTGAGATATGAGCTTGAACTAGAAAAAATAAAACTTAGTCACATTTAGATGCAAGATTGCAGTCAAGGTTTTCATAAATAATAAATTAAAATACATAAGAGTCTTTATTGTGATTACTAAACCAACAAACTTATGCTAGTAGCTTAGTTGCTTAATGAAATCTTAAGTTTTAATCTTAAGTCAAGACGAGGACAGCTAACAAAAATAAAATAAACCACTTTCTTAAAATATATATATATATATATTTTCAACATTAATGTCACAACCTCTTCACTCTGTAGCCTGAGTAATTTCAGCACGGTGCCCGAGGGATAATCTCCAGATACGTCTTTCCAGAAAGTTCCCTCAGTCCATTCAACGAGCCGTGCAGTTTAAAATTAGAAAGGCCACAGTCAGACGTCCATTAACGGCTGCGCTGACAACATAAAGGTTTCAACAAGAAACGCAGACTCACTTTCTCTCCTTCACTGGGGTTCTTGTCTGGGTGGTATTTCAGTGCAAGTTTTCGGTAGGCTTTTTTGATTTCCTCCGCTGAGGCGTTGGGGCTGACACCCAATAAATCGTAGTAGCCGGTTTCGTGAACCATGGTGGCAACCTAACATTAACAGCACAGCAACGCAGAAACACACACCGTGACACGCAATATTAATAATTTTGTTTCAATTTCAATGCGAATGCAACCATTAAGCGAATGTTACTGATGGATTTGATACACCTGAGTATATTATCGTTACCTAACTGACGGAAGACACCGTTAGGTTAGCTACATTAGGCTAGCTAGTTTTTTTTCTTGATCTTAAATGTGCCAACAGTGATTTTGAAGTAAATTTAGTGTTATGGCTAAAATAGAACAATTTCATGCCACCAACACGTTAACATTATCACAGGGGGCACGTGCGATAAGTTACATCAAACGTTAGCTTAACAACAAGTTGACAACTGTGTACTAACGTTAGCTTAGCATTTATCATATTAAAGTTGAATGACACCGCCATTGTTTATAACTCCTAAACCAAGATATTTTTTCCAATTAGAAAATAGCCAACTTACTGACCAAGTGTTCCTACTGTCCTACGTTAGCAATCGCTGGAGTCAGTAACACTGAGGCGAATGCAGAAAGATGGCCGATTCTTATAGCCCTTCCTCCGTGCAGAACTTTCTGGAGAGCTCGGGAACGAGGTACGGGCCCGGATGTTTCATAGGAAGGGAGTGCGGCTTCCCCAAAAGCCCGGAGCGAGAAAGAAAGCAAGGGGGTGGCTGTTGCTTGATCAGCTGGTTATATAGCGTGTCCTAATTTTTTCCAAAATCTACTGTGCCGACGTTAGACTGATGGACGGGTCGCGGGGTTTTGAAGCATTTTCCGTGAAACTGTGGAGCGACTTTAAGCTACATAACAACAGGGCGACATTGGCCAGTTTATCCATATATTGCAGAAAATAGAAGGGACTACAATAAAATTGATTTATGCAAACATCAAGCGTCTTTCTGCTACCTATTACTTTATTGCAACGATTTGAATTAAGTCAGCTCATTTTATTAAGCGTGTTAAACAGGCACCCTGTAATGGGCGCAGTGTGTGAGTGTGGTTTAAATTAACAGTACCAAAAAATAAAAATAAAAAAACAAGTTTGAAAGAGTTTGGTAAAGAAAGTGCTGTTAGAAAAATAAAAAGGAATAATGTAGGCAATGCTCCGTGAAGAGCTATAACGTTACTTTATCTAGAACGTGCTTTAGTTCTTCTAAATGCCATTTGGAGGCGCTGTTGGGTAATAAAAGATCACATGGGTTTTCAGTAACTTGACGTACTGGAACCATTTCTTTGGAGCCCTTGGTGACCCAGGGGCCTAAAGCAGCTATAAAGGTCGCCCTAAAATCGCGTTTTAAGATGGCTAGGTTGATTTAAGTCAAATGTATTTGTTTTTGCTTTACAATAAATACATTTTGGTTTGTATCATTGTATCAACAAGGTACAGCTATTGCAAATGGACTACACGGTAGTAGTGGAGAGCAACAAGATGGTAGGGGAAAATCTGAGTGTGTAGCTGTGGAGGCAAGCTGTTTCTTACTGTGTTCTGTGAAATTATTTTGAGAAATGTTTTCACTGGAATTGCTTTATCTGCTCTATTGGAACATGGAACTCAAAAAAATGTTCAGCGTTTGTCATACAACAATCTCAGGAGTGGATCATTTTCAAATCTGAATCAAGCAGATTCAAGAGTTTGCCGGTGCATGTTTTGCTCTAGCATATTGTTTTTGGAGCGCTGACTCTAGAGGTTAGACTGACAGTAGATGTCCAGAAGAACCATCATGATGCACATAATGTTGTGTTCTGTGTGTGTGCTGTGAGCGTGCAGGTTGATTTAGAGGAGTTCCACTGAATCTAATTCAGAATGGTTCCTCTGATGTCAGTGCCATCATAACGGGATGAGACCATAACTTAACCCTTTGAATGTGCCTATTATGGTGACATAACTTCCTTCTTTTAATTTGTAATAATAACCTTTATTTTTTCTTACAGAAGGATAACCAAAAGTAGCAAGATAAGATATCAAATACAAGTCCTTATTCACATACAAAACACGCTGAAGTAATTTATCAATTTTGATGGCTATCCCAACAGCTATAGGGACTTTAAATTGCCCTTTGTAGTGCATAATAATAAATAAAAACTCTTTTATTTCTGGTGTAATATTAATTTCTTCCTGTACATTTATGACTGCTCCTGCCATTTGAAAGCCATTCAAGGCACAACAGACCGCTCCATGAGAGGCTCCTCAGTCTTCACTCTAAGTCCTTCTGACACCGCATGAAATTAGATGGACCAAAATGACTGTTGAGCTCAGGCTGTGACGCTGCATGTTGCTGTTTTGGGATAGTGAGAGGAGTTGGATCTGGATGACATAATTAGTGGCCAATGAGGTCACCAATGCTGCATCTTGATCTACACGTTTGGCAGCATAGGCAAGCTGAAAAAAAGTCATCTCCAGTCATGACAAGGTAATCTTTTCTGTGACACTAGTTAATGTTTACATATTCAGATATTATAATATTAACTAATGGAAATACAGGCAGATTCATGGGTTTAACTTTTTATCTTGTAGATAAAAGCAGAAAAAATCGGTTGTATTTTGTCTTGGAGTTTATCTGTGATAAATGATCAAATCACATGGCCAGTCAACACTAAACAGGAATCACTAGTGAGCTATAAGAAATCAGTATATCATGTATTTAAGTAGTTTATGCTTTGTGGGGAAAACTTAACACTGCAAGAAGTTTTTCCTACGTAGGTGTTATATTTTTCAAGTTTCAGACACTAGGAGAAACCATACAAGTTGTCCCTCGCTGACACTATTGTGCTGCAGAACCTCTAGGCTATTTTTCTTACATTGGGACACAGAGGTCAACATTGACTCAGAATTATGCAAAAACTGGATGAAGACTGATGGCAATATTCAGCAGACCTACATGAAGAGGATTTCCTGAACATCACAAATAGAATAAAAGGTAAATATGTCTGTTCCCAAAGAGGTAGCAATGAAGAAGATGCATGTGTTAAGCCTGAAGGTAATCTACTGATATTTCGCATTTCCACTGCAGCAGGGTGGAAATTCCTAATGGAGGTATACAGTTAAATAGTTATTAGGAAACACTTCACTTTCACATCACATCATTGTGATCATGCAAACTTTATTATATCAGCTTCTTGTGCACAGAATGCAAAACTAACAAAGGAACCATATTTAATTTTAATATATTAAGTGTAAACCACACTTGCATCTTAAATACTGAATATTACTAGACTTGCTGTTAATACTGAGAATTTGACAAAGTCACACCATTTACTTTGATGCGTCTCTTAACAGAAATAAATAGACTCCTCTAGTCCATTCATCTGCTTTAAAATCAGTTATCAGTATCTTATCCATGGTTTTGTTAAAATAATTAATAGTATATGGATCATACTTACTAATCGTGATCCTCGGCTCACAGGGGGTCAAAGAGGCCATTGTCCCAACAGCTATAGGGACTTTAAATTGCCCTTTGTAGTGCATAATAATAAATAAAAACTCTTTTATTTCTGGTGTAATATTAATTTCTTCCTGTACATTTATGATATTTATATCAAGAAACATTACATGGAGTTTCATGTTACAGAAGCCTGACAATATTCACCTAAATTAAATTATATTTGGTATTTATTGTCAGAATGACCCAAGGTCCAAATTTAGCTTATACATTGACATCTCCTGTGGTGCAGGAAGTAGAGCAGTGGTCCATCAACCCCGGGGTTGTTGGTTTGATCCCTGGTGAGTGTAGGCCAGCTGCATAACAGCTCTCCTAGGTGTGTGAGTGCGAATGGGTGAAGAGCACTGAAAAGTGCTATATAAATGCAAACCATTTACCAATTACATTTTACCACAGAAGCAGTTAAAGATTAAAATGCATATAGCTTATATAGGAACAGTCAGTTTTGTAAGACAGTGCATAAAGCATTCAGGACGTTAAACTTCTGAGATATTTTGAAGAAGTATCCTGGTTAAAATGTGCGGATAAAATGACATGATGAAGAAAAGAGACTCAAGCCCCACCGACATAATTAGCATCTGCTTAGTCCATATCTCGCACTCTTTGACATATTGCCTCTGTGAATTCTGAGCACTTTGAGTTTCCTCCCAGGTCTTTTGTTAGAACCTTGGACAAAGGGGACAAAATATATATATATATAAAATTCAGAATGAGAACATAAAATAGCATAAAACAAAACTGCATATTTTAATTTTATGAAGAGATGATTACCTTAGTGTCTCTTATAGTGTCAAAGCAGGCAGTTTCAATTTTCTTGCCATGGCCATGCAGTCCCATATGCCGCAGCATCATGACTGCACTAAGCAACAAAGCAGTGGGATTGGCCATGTCTTTTCCAGCTATGTCTGGGGCAGTTCCATGAACCTAATAGGAGATAATAACCCCATTCTACCATGAAGTTGGACATTTCTTTAAAAATTAAATGTCTGAACACAATGTAGCCGAACCATTAAGTGCATTTAGTAACTAACTGTCCTGCAACTTTAAGTGTAACTTGACCTTTGATCTAGTGAGTGCCAGTCTAGTAAAATTCTAATAAATGTTAATAAAAAGAACATACCGACTCAAATAAGGCTACGCCATTAGCACCAATGTTACCACTAGGGGTCACTCCAAGACCTCCTATTAGTCCAGCACAAAGATCACTGTAGGGTAAATACATATAAAGACATTTAAAAGTATTGAGAGTACTCAAAGTATAAACTTGCTCATAAAACCAGAAAGCTGATGGTGACACCATAAGCCAAATCAACAGATCTACAACAAATTTACAGATACCCATAAGAAGTTTGCAACATACTAATAACAACAGATTATAACAAATGCTTTCACTAAAGGGGCCAGAATTAAAAAACCAAAAAAAAACGACATGAAGTATTAGGTAGGTAGGGAATGTTTCTCGGAATATTTGTGATATTGACATATTTGGATATAGGAATGAAAGTGTTTCTAGTCTTTGAGGCAGACAAATGAAAAAAAAAAATGCATCCAGGACGCCCTATTATATTTCAGGTTAGCCTAAATACTTGAGATTACTGTAACTTTATGTCAAGTAGATTATCTACATTTTACGTGAAGTACAAAAGTAAATGTACTCCATTAAGAAAATTCTGTATTTCAAACAGTACTGATTATGGTAATTAAGGAAAACCATTTACTGTAATAAATAATATAAAGGTCAAACCCTTCTCTCACACCAACTAACTTCATGTCCTCTCTCACTACATCCATAAGTCATCTTATTGGTCTTCCTCTATACCTCCTGCCTGGCAGCTCCAACCTCATCATCCTTCTACCAATGCTTTTGTAAAAAACATATATTTACTTATATATGTATGTAGAGGCAGCAGGGTGGTGGAGTGGTTAGTGCTGCTGCCTCAGTTTGCACCACAGCCAGCTGTGGCCTTTCTGTGTCGAGTTTCCATGTTCTCCCCGTGCGTGTGTGGGTTTCCTCGCACTGTCCAAAAACATGCATGTTAGGTTCATTGGTGAATCTAAATTTGTCTGTGAGTGTGAATGTTTGTCCTTCTCTGTCTAAGTACGTATGTCTCTCTGTGGCCCTGTTTTAGTCTGGCGACCTGTCCGGGGTGTTCCCTGACTCTCGCCCAATGACAGCTGGGATAGGCTAAAGCTCCACTTGCGACCCAATGAGGACAAGCGGTGACAGGTATTGGATAGATGTATGTATTTATACATACATATAATATCATATCTAATGTTGTGGGTGATTGATGTAAGAGTAACCGACTAACCTTAGGATATCTCCATACAAATTTGGCATCACCAGCACATCAAACTGTGTGGGATCCTGTACCATCTATAAGAACAAGTATAAACAATCGCATCATCCATGAGGAATGTTAAGAATACAAAAAAACATGTCAATTGAGTTTTTCATAAATTGGCTTCAAAACACATTAAAACATGTCTTTGAATCCAGCTAACACAATATTACCCAGTGAACTAATGTGCAACAACAACATCTACTGGGACTTACATTAAGGCACACAGTGTCCAAGTACATCTCAGTGAATTTCACATCTTTGTGCTTTTCAGCAGCCTCTCTGCATTTTCGTAGGAAAAGCCCATCTGACATGCGCCTATAAAAAAAATGTCCCAGAGGAAGACTGTTTAAAAAATAAATTTCAAAAATCTAAATTGTTTAAGGAAATCTATATTAAATGCTACTTACATAATATTGGCCTTATGAACAGCAGTAACACTGGTCCTCTTGTTGTTTCTGGCATATTCAAAAGCATACTCAGCGATGCGTTGACTGGCTTGCTCTGTAATGAGCTTAATACTTTGTACCACTCCATCAACAATCTGAAAATCATAGAACACTAAATGTTACTATTGGATGAGAAATATTAAAAAATAAACAGCTAAAGGTTTAATTCCTAAACACCAAAAGATCCCTATTCTGTGTAAACAAAATGTATAAAATAAGACACTAAATCTATAGAAAAGGAAACATGCCTATGATGGCAATTCAATGAGGAAATTATCAAAAGATCAAAAGTAACTTGTTTTGAAGGTTCTAACCAAATGTTCAATGCCACTGTATTCTCCCTCTGTGTTCTCCCTTATGGTGACCAGGTTGACATCAGTGTAGGGGGTTTTGTAACCCTCAATAGACAGACAGGGCCGCACATTGGCATAGAGGTCAAAGGTTTTCCTCAGTAGCAGATTCATAGAGGGGTGACCAGCAGCTATCGGGGTCTTCAAAGGTCCTGTACATTGTACAAAGAAAAGAAGATTCTGTTTACTAGTTTACCTGCCAACACAAGACCAAAACTTCCTGGAGGGATAAGGTATGGACCAAAGTTTGTAATGAACAGTAATGTATCAGTTACTTTTAAAAAAGTTATTTTCCACGCAAAGGTTAAAATTATACCAATCATATGGGTCTGGTCATATATTTCTTAGGCTCCTAAATGTAATTCATATATCTTAGAAAATTACATTTTATTTATGCCAATTCATTCACAGATTTTTGGTATGAATTGTAGTAAAGCTTCTACGGGATTAGGGAATAGTCCCTAGAAAATTCCACTAAATTACTAAAGGCAATTACTTACCTTCATTTTTTCCTTTTGGCTTTTTCCTTTCAGGGGTCGCCACAGCGAATCTTGTGCTTTCATCTAACCCTGTCCTCTGCATCCTCTTCTCTCACACCCACTAACTTCATGTCCTCTCTCAACATCTTAAGCTCTGCTACCTCCAGCTCTGCCTTTTTGTTTCTTAAGTGCCACTGTCTCTAAGCTGTACAACATTGCTGGTCTCACCACCGTCTTGATCGCCTTTCCTTTCATTCTTGCTGATGCTCTTTTATCACACCACAAGCCTGACACTTTTCTCCACCCTTTCCGAAGTGCTTGCACTCGCCTCTTCACCTCGTTTCTACACTCTCCATTGCTCTGGACCATTGACCCTTAATACTTAAAAGTCCTGATTCTTCATCACCTCTGCTCCCTGTAACCTCAACATTCCACCTGGGTCCCTCTCATTCACACATATGTATTGTGTCTTAATTCCTCTTTTCCAGAGCAGACCTCCACCTATCTAGATTTTCCGCCACCTGCTCTCGCGACAGATCACAATGCCAACTGCAAACATCATAGTCCATGGAGATTCCTGTCTAAACTCATCTTTCAGCATGCAAACAAGAAGTGTGAACTTACTGACATATTTTTACATTTCCTTTAGGAAATATGAATGTATTTATTTAGAATGATACCTTTAAGCCCAGTTTTGTTCCTGTCCATTGATTCTTTGGCATCTGGAGGAATCATCCATTTTCCACCAGGTCCTTGAATGGCGGTAACATTTCTCTCTTCCCATTGTATAGGTGCCTAGATTAAAAGTGTGCATAAAACAGAAGCATTTACATTTTAACTATCTTCTGTAAATATTAACAATTTCTTTACTTTACACCATGTCTTATTCAGTATGATTTGTCTGTCTGTCCTCAATGCTAAGTGTGATTTATTAAAGCTAAATATATATATTTTCTCCTTATTTGTGGTTTAACAATCATATTTTTTTTGTCTCTTCTGGTACTAACTTTAGCTGCTTCAAATATCTTCATGACAGCAGTGGAGATCTCTGGACCAATTCCATCACCAGGGATTAAAGTAACAGTTTGCATCTGTGAGGCAAAACAAAGGCAAATGTTAACTGGTTCAAGAATAATTAGACAATTCATAGACAGAATCACAGTTTAATACAAATGATAAATTACACAACTTATTTAAGAAAAGTTTACCATGGCTTCAGAGTAGAGGTGGATAATTATTATCCTCATGCTGGTGCAGCCCTGCTTTTTTCCAACTATTTCTGCACAACTCTGCTTTTCCAACTTCTGATTCAGACAATCAGCAGTAGGTATTTGGAAAACAAGCAGGGCAGACCTGGGTCTCAAGGACCGAAGTTTTAAAAATACATACCCCACGGATGAATTTCCCAGGTTGTGGAGCCTCCTTTGTCAAAGCTCCAACCACTTTTGACACCTGATAATCAAAATGTTTTTACAATTGTCAATTATGTTTTTACCCCAACCACGATTTCTTACTTCTATGGCAATAATAAAGTAAAAAATGCTTTTCTGTCATATATTTCTAAAATTAACATTATGCGTTAATGACATTATACAAAAGAAGATTTCACTTTCGATTTTCAGTTATCCTTACAGCATGTAAGATATGTTAGATATTATTTATTGTTATTACTGTTATTAAAATGGCAAATTGTGCATTTACAGATAGGTGATACTTATATAAATAAAGTTGAATTGAATTGAATTGAAAGAAAAAAAACAGCACAAAGTGTTTTAGTAAGGAGATGATTCAAAATCAGAATCAACGTTGCATGCTCAGTGGTTTTTTTACATGACTAGATATCATGAGTTTTATGTGAACGCACATGCATTCATTCGTTCATTCAAGTCTTTATTTTAATTTATCAGCCGTCTGTAGTTGACCAATACAAAAACGCAAAGCTGCACGACAGCTTAGAGTAAAATTTTGGTATTCTGAAAGTACTGTGGAGCAATAAAAGATGCTTTGTCGCTGAAATGCCCGTTCCAGATCGGAGTCATTTCACCACATGAGTAAGACTGCTCGCTATCTACGCCACCTTTTTACACGTTTTATTTACTCCCTCTTGCTTTTGTTTCTTGCCATTGACTGATAAACCCCACCGGCTTAGACTCACTCTAAAGTTAGAATCTTTGCCACAATATAGCTTTAAAAGAAATCAAGTATAAGCCAATACTTTAGCTACCTATACACCTGGTTGCTATAGTAACTACAAGCAAGTCAGCCAGGACGTTAGCATCTAGCAAGTTAGGCGATAGCAGAGGCGCGGTCTCTTCTCTGACTGCAGTCTATAACCGTATGAGCGAAAGTCAAGGAACCTTACTTTAGACAATTAACTGAAACACCTTGTCATGCATTTGGTGCACATGTTCAAATATTTTCCGCGTACATACCGCTGACCTCCATGCCTTCCCTGCCATGCTGAAATAACCAAGGTCGATGCAGAGCAGCAGCACTTGTCAAGCTAAACGCAAAACATACCGGATTTCCGTTTTGAAGCTTATTTTTGGAAATAAACAAATCAATATCCATGGAAAAAATCCTATTAAACACATGCCTGGAATTGATAAAGTCATGCGAGGATTCGTCAGTAGTTAATAGTTGGGATTTAAATTTGGTAGTAGTCATGTGAAATTGGGCTTTCTTTATCCTCGACCTGGCCCAATTTTAATAATAACTTCCACGTTAGAATAGGCCCTCTTTAGTCTGTCTATTGGTGTCTTCCGGGATCAGTAAAAATTCAGGAAAGTGTTAATATTTACTTTTAACCGCCCTTAATATTGATATATCAAATGAAGGAGTCTGTTGGTAATGGATGTGTAAATATATGCTCTAACGGCCGTACTGTCGCCTCTGCGTCTAAAGCTTTGCAGGGCAACTACCACCAGAGGGCGATAGTGGACTGTGTCTGAGACGCGACATATTTAATCAGATGACTTAAACGATTTACGTTCTTTTTCTCCGGATTTCAAGCAGTTTTCATTACAGTAGTATTAAAGTACATTGTGCAGATATTCGAAAATATTAAAAGATGCGAATAACACTTTTATACGTCTCTAAGGTGAAACTTTATGGTATAAAACAAGTATAAACAGCTGAAACAATCAATCAATAACTTTTTGCAAAAGTTTAACTTACAGAGAAAGCACACAGCATGGGACACATTAATTCCCCAAATTATCCAGCAATGTAAAATGGAAAAGCTCTTAGTTGATGAAAACCTGCATAGCAAGCAGCATAGCTCTCAGCATAAATGCAGGCTACAACATGGTACAAAATGCACACTGTGCAAGTAAAGACATCTTTGAACCAAACTGAGGGGTGTCAGTGAGGATAAAGGTTTTTAACCCACTTGCATGTATCATTAGATACCCAATGCATAGGATGCGATAAGGTTTCAACAAATGCCATACACTGCAACACAGAGCATGTGTCTATGGCAATAGTAATAATCAAGCATTTGGATATAGCTTAGTAATTTGAAAAATATACAGCATGTTAGTCTATCATACAACAAAACCTTGCAAAATCTTGCACACAAATTAGCCCAATTCAGATGGCATACTGCTTTGGCTGCTTCTTCAGGCTCATAGTTCTTTCAGTTTGTGAAATGACATGTATGGCTCTGTTGTTGAGGAGTCTGCATTCATGAAGAACATCTGTAGAAAGAGATATAGGAAAATAAATACATAGGATACCATATTGAAAATAAAATGCACTTGACAAAGGGTTATATCACAACATTTTTCTTTGACAAAAAGCATATAGAGTCTCTTACCGTTAAATTGTTTGTAGGCTTCTTCAATTATAGCATTATTTGATCGCTTTATCTCCCAGTAACTATCTTCCACCCATGGCTTGCAATCAGGATGTTCAACAAGCTGTCCATTCTTGTATAAACCAGCTACACATGGTAGTTAAGAAATTAATATTCAAATTATTTTATCACAACCTTTAAGTTCACCAGTATTTTACTGAATAAAAACACATCACAAAAATGCCTTTATTTCTTAAAAATAAACTATATCATGCATCTTAATCTGAGGAGTTGAATGATATAAAATGTTGCAAACAATATTCACTAATACACAGTACCAGTTTACAGATGTACCTTTGATAGTATCATCAATGTCCTTGCATAATTGGTACAAGTCGCTCCCACGTCCCACTACTCTTTCGCCTACATTTTAAAAAGACAAAAAAATAAAATAAAATCCAGACCCCCCCTTAGAAAATGTTCATATTAGTGTGAAATAACAAATAATCACAGTGTTAAAGTTATAGAATGCAATAAAATACATTCAAAAAACCTCACCATCCAGCACTTTCATATTGGGGAACATCTCAAGAACGGCAGTTCTATATGATATGTTCCTGCACACTGACATAAAGAAAGTCATTGGGATTTCACTTTCAAGGTTTTTATAGACTAGATTGTTTATGAATGTCATTTAAAATTACCTGGATTAGTGTAATTGTAGGTATTGTCTTTAAGACGTATATTTTCAAGCTTTCTCAAGGACTGAAGGCAGTGAAGGTTTTCAATACTGTTAAAACAAAACAGACAAGACATATTTTTACATAATCCAGAATACTGCCCTTAAAATAGAAGACCTTTTAGCTAAATATTTATATGAAATGCATGAATGTGTGTATACTCTGTAATTAACACTTTCATTAGGTGCATTTGGAATTCCTATTAATCTTGAGTAAGCATTTTGTCAGTGATTATACAGTCATACCTGGTTATGATATTACCAGCCAAGTTTAAGTTCTGTAAACTGTCACAACTGCGTAGAGGCTCTGTAATTACAAAAGCAAAAATTATAAACAAAACAAAAAGCTAATTCCATCCAGGATCGAGACATCCTCAATAAGTGAATATATAACATGGGAACAAAAACCCTAAAAATCTTACCTAAATTGGAGATCCTGTTAGCAGATAAATTGAGTACAGAAAGAAGCCGAAGAGATGCTAGAGGGGCTAAATTAGTGATGTTATTTCCAGAAAGGTCCAGTCTCTCCAAATTTATACACTCTCCAATGCATCCAAGATCATGTATTCCTATAAGATATCCCATACAAAATACTTAACAATTATATTTTTTGAATAGTGAAATGATACATTAATCTATCCTTACCAAGACCCCTCAGTTTGAGAAACAATATTGACTCCAGATCAAATTCTCCTGTACGGGACTTGAGCAGCACAGCCGTTATCTTCTCACAGTCTGCATCTGGAAGAATCAGAGAAATAAGAGTGCAGAATAACAAGGCACATTCACGTTTCTAGTCCTATATATGCAAAGCAAAAACTGATTATTTGTGAGTCAGGATTACAAAATACAGAGTGCTCGAAGTGCTGTCCCTTCTATTTATGGTGAACTGAGCACATAACAAATTCAAAGCTCTAAATATTAAAAACCAATTTAGACAGACTATGAATATTATATCTGACAGCACGCTGAGGTTTCCTTCTCCCAGCTCCAGAGGACAGGGTCACACACTGGCGATGTGCTGTTCTCTGACCTGTTTGTGTAAGGTTTTAGGCATGCACATGCATGCACACATAACAGCTGAGGGAGTTATTTTTGCTTTGATTTCCTCGGGCTGAATCAGCCTCTATTTCGTAACTATGCATGAATACTCCTTCATGGGCCTGCCCAAACGAAAACACAGAGTCCCTGAAGAGAACTGCATCATTTATTAGAAATACTCATCATAATAACGAGGGATAAAGATGCTGCAGACTGTTTCATGTCATCCTGTAATCTCAGATTTACATAACCATATATTTGCTAAGTTCATTTTAAATGCCAATAGGACTGGCAGAGGACAGCACTACTGCCTGGGGGCACTATGCGTGGGTGTGTTAGTTATGGCCATCAAACACACACATAGCTTATGCAAACACCTGCACAAATGAAGGTGATGAAGTTTAGCTAGCTTAGCTTGATGGTCAGCCACCGGTAAATGTTGTTAGCTAACGTTGGTAGCGACCTGTATCTAAGCTGTAAGCGTCATGATTTCAGACGATCATGGGTGGGTTATTGAACAAATCAGTAATTGTACTGTTTTTCCCTCTGTTGATGACAAACGTAAAATGTTGTGTAACAGCACAGGCATAAGCCACGGCGAACTAGCATAAGCCGCTAGTGGCTAGCATAGCGACATAGCAACAAGCTATCCATCACAACTTACCTTGGTCTTTTTCTCGTCTACAGTCCATCGTGGGCAACTTTGTTACCTACAAAACTACCTAACGCAGCAGAAAGCAGGGCTTTTAACCAGTGCAGTTGAAAGGCAAATCAGTGGTTAAGTAGGGAAAATGCGAAATTGGCATTTGTCATGGGGAACAGTTAGGACACGCTCGCTGTACCGATGAGCTGCAATAACACGCAGGTGGATGCACGAGACGGACCTCGGTCTCTGCAGTCCGGCGTGCGATTATAAACTAAGAAGGCGACGCACGGTATTAGGCGACGCTGGAAGATGAAGACTAGCTGGGAAAAAAGTTCCTTTAGTATCGCGCAACAGGTTACTTTAATTAAAAGTTTCATTGATGTGAAAACACTAGGTAGTGTGATTAAGTAGTTTTAGCAGCGAATAACAATACAATGAAATAGTAGTTGTGCATATGAGGATGTAAACAAATGTGTATGCAAAGTATTTTCCAATGGGTGATATATATACATATATATACTTTTATTGGTGACTGTATGGGATGTTGCACATTCTGCCATAGTAAGATACTGCTACAGTATAGGATATCCCTTCAATATTCTTTATAGGGTAGTTGCCTTAGTACATGTACACAAATCAGCCACAACATAAAAGCCACGCGACGCACGGGCACCTGTCTGACACCTGTCGACCATGGTCAGCATTACCTACATTTTTCCTGTCCAAGACAACATTTAAACCACCAGATGATGGATTTAATGCTGTGGTTAATCGGCGTACACAATAAGTTACCACGCGTTTATGAACCACACATAAGGTTCATAAACGCCTATAAGTTTAGCCTGTTGGTAGGTCACTACAGATGACACAACACTTAAATATAATATATTTTTTGTCCTTTCGGCTTATACATTCCGGTCGCCACACCGGATCTAATAATAATAATAATAATAATAATAATAATAATAATAATAATAATAATAATAATAATGCACATTTTCCACTAGCACAACTTATTTTCTTATTCACCTTACCAGCAGGTTCTAGACCTCTCTTTATTTATTTACTTACTTAACTGTTTATTTATTTACCAGAGGTCCTATTGGTTTGTCTTGGCCCCGGTGGACAGCAGCTGAGGGCTTAAAAGAAGCAGATCAGTTTGCACTCCTTTGACTCCCCACACAACCTCCACTGATACCGACTCAGCTGGACATTTTATGTTTTTGTTTTTTAAACACTGTGCATCCTCTATATTTTTCAGTCATGGCGAACATCACCTATAAGGACTGCAGTAAGGGTTTTTAAGAGTTGTCGACCCGTCCAGCCTGTGCGGAGACTTTAACTCCGCGGACCCCAAATGCCTTTCACTGAGAAAAGGCTTCGGACATTCACGGTTGTGACTGTGTACACGCAGCACATTACTTGATTAAGATGGGTAATAAACAAACAATATTTACCGACGAGCAACTTGATGCCTACCAGGTAAGCTTGTATGCCCGTGCCGATGCCTGCGTCGTTTTGAAAATTAGAGGATACTCTTTGCTTATTTGTCCATTTATAAAAACAAAACAGAAAAGAAAACACGCTTAGTTTTAACGAGTCAACGAGGAACCTGTTCATTCAGTGTTTTCTATGTTTATGGGGCTTTATAGACATGGACTTCACAGACAAATTTAGTTTGTGGAAGTAAAATAGTCGATGTAAAGAACAGATATAGAATCCTGGACTATTATTATTATTATTATTATTATCTGTAGTAGTGATAGTACAACTATTAGTTATATGCCTTATTTATGTTGGATTGGCCTTGTGACTCCTATCAGTGGGAGATACATGACTTGTGTGTAATGTGACGTAATGCTAGCACTCCCTATCGATTGATAATGATTATTTATTTCCCACTAAAGTGACATCTCTTATGGCTACACTGTTTAAATATTGATATTTTGATTGCTTGGCGAAATTTTCATATGATAATAGAGGATTTGACCTTTGGTTCCCTATGGCAATAATTCAAACACACCATCATGTGAACATGTTTGTCCTGTGATTAGGTGTAGAATTAATAACCAAGCCAGTGTAATATGCTATGAAACTCTACTCTCAAGAGACAGTTTAGTTCTCAAGAGACTCTCTGTTTACTCCTGGTACTGTTTGCTTTCTGTTTCTGTCCCAGTAATGATTTTCCCTCTTGGGTATAAAAGCATTTTAGATCTTATTTTTAGGATTAAATATTTATGATATAAAACCCCAATTTGACCACAAACAACTGAGTGTGAGTGTTTTGTTTGCTCACAAAAGAATTCTGAGCTCAAATAGTAGAATCATACAAATGAGCTACTACCTTTTCTACATGTAGGCCTTAAAGTTATATTGTCTACTGTATGATGAAGACTAGTAGGTTATGGTAACCTTTCAGATATTGATTTGAATGTAAAGCAGATTTTATTTGCCTGTGTTTTACTTGCAGCTGTAAAAACAGTTGCAAAAGTTGATAAAGGTATACCTTTTTAATATTCCCGCTGTGTGTACTCAGTTTTCGACACTCAGAAGCAGGACTGAGATAAAACAGAGAAAGGGGAAAATGTAAATTGACATGACTTTATTTGGGCTGGAGCTACATAATGTATGTGCCAACTCGTGTAAATAAATGCAGATCCTGTTCCCCTGTCTCATCGTTCCTACTGCAAGTGGTGATAACATACACACATCATCATCACTAAAGAGAAACCACACACTCAACTGGCATTTTACAGTAAGGGTTATTCATGTGACTTCAGAGAACCTGTAATGTTATTGTGTCATATGACTCACAGATGCACCACTGAAGGCATTTTAGGGCTTTTATAGGCTTAAGTGTTTCTCATGTTTGTGTCTTGATATGCAGTTTTTTTGTCATTGCAGGACTGTACATTTTTCACCCGCAAAGAAATCCTGCGGTAAGTTTGCGATTTCTAATGAATTGTTCACTGATTTAGTATTGATCATTTGGAAACTTCATATGTCACACCATGCTTGGACCATGAGACCCTGGACACTTTACCAAATTGGAATAACTTTATATGAGATGTAAGTGTGTAAGTTGTCATCTAATATGACATTGGAGTAAACTTAAAAGTTTGGACAGTTTGGCTCCTGTGTTCCCATATAGTAACTGAGCCAAGTATTCAGAGCCCACTGCCAGTAGCTGAAGTTGATTTACAGTAACTCAGCTACAATCAGCTACAATGTGCAATATTTAAGATAAGTAAAGATAAATAATATATGGGCTGTGCATCGTAATTCTCATAGTAACATCTGACCTAACATTTGAAGGTAACTTTACTTGTAATCAAAATGGCTGGCTCTCTCTTGAAAATGAGATTTGGAATCTCAGTGGAAGCTTTCCTAAAAATGTATATTAAAACATGACTATACAAGTAAAAAGAAACATCTTTATGACGTGTCAAAAAAAAACATATACAAGCTTTGGTGTTGTCCATAACTTTGTTAAGTAATAGACATTTTAAACAGGTTAAGCATAAGGTGGCACATGACTTTCTTTGTTTAAAGTAAAAAATAGACTATTGTGCCACATTAGTTCAACATACACGTGAAGATGTAAGTTACAGCAGATGTGTAACAGCAAGTAAAACATTTCAGATGTATATTTTTGCAAAGTTCTATAATGCTCGATATAGCAGGATCAGCATGATACCTAAACCTTAAAAAGCCATAGTGACCTTTTGACTGAGGTGTTTGTTTCAGCACCACCCAGTGAAGTGTCCGTGTCATGTTTCTTTTTCAACATGTGAAACATTGATGCTTCAAAAAAGAAAAGGAAATATGTGAGCTCACACAGTATCGTCCCAATGGGAAGCATTGTTTGTCTCTTCCTAACACCCACACCCTTTAATAGCACACACAAACTATATAAATCACTTGCCTTTATTTATTAATGGAAGTTTTGATGCTCACATTTCAATACCCTATGTCAGCTATGTTGGAAGATGAATAGTTGTGTGAAGTAATTAAATGCACATATTAAAGGATGTTGCATTAGATAAAGATGTGTGATTGCGTGATTCCAGGTTTAATTTTGATTCTTATTTGCTCTGACCTATGTGCACTGTGCTGTTTTGTAAAATTGTCTCTCTTCTCAATTTTATGTTGGATTGTGTATCTGTTACTATCTTCCTCTTTTCTAATGTATTAGATTATATGGATAACAGGCATGGTTGGCCATATATTTTTCTCTTCCTTTTTACTCACTAACAAATTGTTTTAGTAGGTTAAATGGTTCCTTCTCTGTGACACTAAATTGCCCCTGACTACAAGGCAAGCAGTGGGCTGGAAAAAACGTCTCACACTTTATGACCTTTATAAAACACTGCTTGCTTGGGTTTTTTATAGAATATTCATTTGTGCAAATCTTTGAAAATGGAACCTAGAATTTTAACCTTTTTCTGTCTGTCTGATCAAGTCACAGAAGCTGTGCAGCATACGCATATTGAAGGTCATGACAGAATGACGTCAAAGGTTTAACCAGTTGTTGCCGTTCATCAACTAAAAATGTATCTTTTTGACAGTTTTTTTAATTTAATTGCAGCGAGTGTGTCTTCTGAGGCTATTCTGATGAATGGCAATGAAAGAATACTAGAACAAGATTAGTCAAGAATGAAACAGAAACTGTGGATAAGCACAGACTTTCCCAACATTTTCTGTTTCTCATTCAACCATTCAACTGCCTCACAGACAGAGACAGCTAAAATAAAACCACTTATACTAGAGGCGGGGTACATCCTGGACAGGTGGTCATTCTATCGCAGAGCCACCACAGACACACGCAGACACACAACAAATCACACTCGCATTCAAACCTATGGGCAACCTAACTTGGATGTCTTTGGACTGTGCATAGAGAATGTAGTACCCGGAGAAAACCCATGCAAGCAAAAGGAGAACATGTGCTAAAATAATTTTTTTTAATCAAGGTTACACGGCAGATACCATGAGCTGGCACCACATATTGTACCAATGGACTACACCAATGAACCTGACTGTAAAGTGCCTTTAGCTTTAATCGTCAACATGCCAGAGTTAAAGGTAAAACCTATTTGTTTCATAGTAGTCAGTCTTTCTTTTACCTGTCCCTGGTTTTTCACCAGCAGTTTGTACAACTTTTGTGTTCACTCAGTTTGGATTGCTGTACTGGGACACAAACTTGGCACCCAGCGCTCATGTGGGCAGACACCTAATCAATACACACTTTGCTGCAGATAACAGAATTGATTTTTAATAGTCATCAGCACAAATCTGTTTGTATGACACAGCTTATAAAAGTTGTTGTACCATGAAATTATTTGTCTCTCAGATGGATGCACACCCTTTTATTTATAAGCACCTGTCAATTAAATAATCACAGAGAAAGTTTAGCAGAAAGATACAAACCACTTAAAGAAGGCAAATTCGTTGACACTGTTATAACTCTAAATACAATCACATATAACAGAGGACTCAGAGTTTTAACGTACAGTGCCGACAGCCACTAAGTCTCTTTTGATTTATTACAAGCTATGTCAACTCACCTAATTAGGCAGGATATAAACCCACAGTGGGAACTTATGGCTGAGCGACAGAGAAGAAAATAATGGCTTCACCACCAAAGACAGGGAGTCAGCCTTTTTTATCTGAGCCCTGTGATCAGCTGAATACAGCTAGCAGTACCTCTATACCTCTGCAGCTCATATGAGAAACAGCAAATATACTATGGATAGAAATCTGTGCTTTCTTAGGGGGTTTTCTTTCAAATTTCTTACCTAACTGACAGGCTCTTTATTCTGTGGTGTTTCTCACAGATACAACATTTGCATTGATCTTCATGTATGTTCTTATTCCCTTTATGTGTAGGAAAATCCATTCCGCAACCGGATTGTAGAGTCTTTCTCGGAGGATGGGCTGGGGAATCTCAGCTTTAATGAATTTGTGGACATGTTCTCAGTCCTCAGTGAAATGGCTCCTAGAGAGCTGAAAGCCATATATGCATTCAAAATATATGGTAGAGACACATTTCAAAAACATTCCTATACTTTGTTTTATATTTTCTAGATAATATAAAAATATTCCCTGTTGCCTATAGATTTCAATGTGGATAATTACCTGTGCAAAGAGGACCTGGAAAAGACTCTTAATAGGCTGACAAAGGAGGACTTGACACCTGAAGAAGTTGATCTGGTGTGTGATAAGGCCATCGAGGAGGCTGATTTGGATGGAGACAACAAACTCTCTTTTGCTGACTTTGAGAATATGATATCAAGAGCTCCTGATTTTTTAAGGTAATAAGTCCCCATGACTAATCTGAAATAGCAATGATAGCACTCAAGTGATAAACACAACTGTTACTGATTTCTGTATGACTTTACTGTGTACTGCATGTATGTGTGTGCGCAGTGCCCCAAGATTTGACTACTACTTTTTCAGTATTGATTGCTCATATTTTCTGTTTTTTGTTTTTTTATTCCAGTACTTTCCATATACGAATCTAAGAGGCATAAATTGAAATATCAAAGTCAGGAGATGGATAAACCTCAGGACTCTCCATGAACCACGTTCTGGCCATAACACAGTGCCTGTCCCCAACTCCCATCATCCAAAAATCAAACATCAGCCATCTCCAGACTTCAGCTGGTCTTCCCTCAGCGATATCTACCTAGTTACAAAGTTCTAGGCAATACACTGAATTTCTTCACTGTACAGTGGATAAAAATGCATTTTCTTTCTACACCCCCTACTTAAGGGCTTTACACAGATTGGTCTCTTGTTTGAAGAAAATACTTTGCATATTTTACAGCTTCTTCTTCTTTTCCTTTCGACTGTTCCCTTTCAGGGGTCGCCATAGCTAATCATGTGCCTCCATACACTCCACAATGTCATTTACAATCATCATAATCCATGGAGATTCCTGTCTAACCTCATCTGTCAGCCTGTCCATCCTCTCACTCTCCAAGATCTTGTTAAACAAACTAGTCAGAAACTCTACTGCCACCTCTCCTAGACACTTTCTTCTCTTCATCCTCTTCAACGTCCTCACTTCACTCTTACTAATCTTTGCTACCTCCTGCTCCACACCAGTCACCTCTTCTACTCTCTGTTCTCTTTCATTTTCCTTATTCATCAACTTGCTGAACACTGATAAAAGAAACACTCATACCGGAATACGGATTCCTTCTCAGAGCATTAAATGTGTATCCAAGTCTTCCTACAATGACACACTAGATATTTTAATATATTTGAGGCTAAGGACCAAGCTTGAAATGAATGAAAGCACAACACAGACTTTAAGGGCATGTAGATATTATGTATTAGCTATGCAATAGTTGTACGTGGAGTGTATTGCTTTTAGGTTCTGTTTGCTTGTGGAACTGGAACATATGACAATCACATCTTACTGTCTTCTGTTACATGAAGGGCTCAGTCATAATCACGAGTTATTTGGATAACATATTTGGGATTGACATATAGTTTACACTATTTTCTGTGACTTCAGGTCTTCGAAATCTCTTCGAAAGTCTTTTTCTGTGTGTTTAGATTGATTTAGAGTGTGACAGCAAACAAGAATACAATTATACTTTTATAAGGGCAGTATCAAATAGTCAGGGCACTACAGTGCTGATTGTGTGGTTTCATTAATTACTGGTGGCACTGAGAACATTAGTTAATTATGACTCCAGCAGAGAGGCTTCTGGTGCAACGTGATACTAGGGCTGTAAACAACCCATTAGCCATTAAGCAACTGCTTCTGAGGTTGAAAGGAATGTGTGTGAAACTCACTAAATTATCTGCATGGCTGATAGTCTGTTTTAATTTAAGCTGATTGTATTCTTTGCATGTAGCTTTCAGAGAATGGTGACTTTTCTTAAATTCATTGTTTATAAAACAATTTTATTCTCTGGTAGTTTAAGTTTTATATAAATAATGAACATAGTGTTCATTATACACACATTATAAAGTTATAATCCTAAACATTACATTGCTAACAACACCATACTTTACTGAGGACGTTTACTTTAGAAATACTTTTTTGTTATATTTATATGTGTGTATTAAAATATTTACTCTTATCATTTACCCATATATTACCTATATTGTATTATTTATAATTATCTTCATTGACTCATTAGGCACTGGTAATATGTTAAATGAAATTAGAAATTCATGTCATTCACAGGTGCAAAAACATAAAATATAACATCTTGTTTATCTGGAATGGCAACTATACCTTCTGGTTTACACTGACACTTTATTATCTCAGTTTTATCTGTGAGAAGACAAAGTGTACAAAATGTCAAAATACTATTAATCATAAAGATTTGGTCTTTTGATATATTTGTGGTTTGGCATATCAACCATACTGTTGCTGAACTGTCATTTGATTGCTTATGAAACTAATCAAGTTTTCCTTTACACAGATGGGCCTTTGTTAATATAAATGTTTAATATACAGTAGTTTTACTGGCTCAGCTAGCTATAATGGGATAGTAGCCTAAAAGAGAAGCGGACGAAAGAGCATAAGTGACATTTCAACATCTTTGACCCATTTCCCCATTGCCGTCGTACTGTATACAGACATTTGAAACCTATGCAAATAAAGTTTCCTGTGACTAAAGTGCAGCTCTGATGGCAGCAGCCTGTAGTCAACATGCTTTAACCTCTTAAGACCCAAGCTCTAATATGTGTAAGTGTCCATATACGTGGCCAAGAGGTCTCAGTTAAATAGAATTAAAAGTAGTACACATGACGATTTTGGTGAATTTCCAGTGCAAGAAGGCTTTACTTCCCTGAATAAGTTTCACGTAATCCTGTTTCACCAAGATGCGTTTCAAGTCAGTAATGGGACACCGTAACGGAAATGCTGAGGTCCACCTGGCACCCTTTTGGAGGCCCCCACTTTGAAAACTAGGGCTGTAGGCTACAAATTGTATAAGTTCAAAAGACAGAAATACAGTAGTACACAGCACAGCACATTTTCCCCGCTGATGAGTATAATTTCCTTGAACTTTTCCATGAACTGCCACTGCACATTTGTCACATGAACAGCATATTCGTGCCTCATCAACCACAAGTTTCACTGCAGTAACTGAGAGTGAGTTGTGCTAACTTTGTCACACTTTTCCACTCAAGTTAGTTTGATAATTCTGCATCCAACATCCCAGAGCACTGAGCCTTGCATCAGTACCAAGAAAATAAATGAAGTTTTGGTCATAGTGAGCAAACTGTAGATGACATACTGTCTATGTTTTGCAGCCTCTACTATCTTCATCTAATCACACAGTTTCTGCAAATTTTTAATTTTAATAATAACTCACACACAAATTAATTAGGAGTCAAATATGTATTTATTTTTGTTTATTATTTAATATTCATATAAAATGTTTATCATTTCACTACATGTGAAAAATGGAAATACATCATCTTTAAATAAATACATTAAAAAGCAAAATAACAGAAGATATTATTTAAATAGTTTTGAACATTTAAAGTCTGTGTTGAATATACTGTAGATTAGGAAGTAGCACAGTAGTGTCAGAGTAAAATTAGTGAACATTTTCTTCAGTAGCTGGTAAAGTTAACACCTTCACCATTTCCTCTTAGCATCAGGAAAGAGCCATTTCCATTTCCCGTTGTCATTCTGTGGATGGTAATTAAGTTCATTATCAAATAAATGTGATGACCAACTATTGGTGAATGAAATGTAAAGCTGTCAGAAAACATTAATTACCTTCACTGGCTTGGGTCTTATGTCCTCCAGAGGCTCATAAGTGTTGCTGAAGGTTTTAGGATGCACTGTGTCCTGATGATCAGGAACCAGCTCGTATGTATTGTCTCGAGTAAAAGAGACTTCATTTGAGACTTCTGCGTAAACTGAATTAATATGTTGCCCTGAGGTCACTAATCTAGTCTCAGATAATTCCTTGTGGGAGCTCCCAGGCTTTCCAGCCAGGTGATAGACTGCAGCGTCACTCATGTAGTCAAGACTGTGGCTGGTGCTCTGCCTGTTGCACAAGTCTGTCTTGTGTGACTGAAGGACACAGGTATTTTCTTGTCTAGCGGGCCTAGGTGAATGTCTTGGGGGGGTGTGGGGGGGTAAGCTCAGCTTGTTATACTCCCCTTCATAGGTGCTGTCTAGAAACGGTAGAGACCGGCTCTTGTTGCTCTCCAGCAGTGGGAGCTCAGAGTAAGCAGAGTCTAGTCCAGATAAAGGGCTACACCGGCTGATGTGAGTCTGATCCTGGGTCGTGGGCCTCTGAGCCCTCCTTGTATTATCTCCAGGACAGATGTTTTGGGCTCTTGGTGTCTCCCTTGGTGATAACTTCATGAGATGGGCGTACATAACCCTATCCTGATCATTTAGGGGGACACAGTCCAGGTGCCTGCTCCTCCGAGGCAAAGGTGGCACTTCCTGTTTCACAAAACATGCCATGTTTTTACAATCTGCCTGGAGATACTACTGTTATTCAGTAACAATTCATGCACAGTAACAGATGAGCTAGAGTAAGTTCTCTGAAGTTTGTGGACTGTACGCACCTCTAGTGTCTTGTTGCTTTTCGGTGGTCGTGTAGGCGTCTCAGAGTTAATATGTTGTTTTTGCATTTTATTCACAGCCCTGACAGTAGCCAGAGGCTTTTCTTTAGGGCTGACCTGAATGATATCATAAAGCTCTTCATTCAGTGCCTGCAAAACAAAAAAGCAATTAGACCTGAGTTCTCCATCAGCATCACACAGAGAAAGTGACTCAGGAAAGAGTTCTTTCTTACGCCAGAACATGAAGATGTCAGATACTCTCCAAACGGCTGAATTGGGGTAGTCTTGTAGTATTGTATTAGATCAGAAACTGTGCCATGTCCTTTACTGTCTCCGCAGACTACAAACTGTCCTGTTTCACTTTGATTTATCACAAAGTGACGACAACGATCCCTGCCTCTGCAAAAAAGACAAAAAAAAGTTTGTTAAAACCTTCATGTCTGCCTTAAATGATGGCTAGAGGCATCACATTTTTTGTCAAAAATGTAAGAATGAACTACTGTTAAAATAAATACAAACAAATATGAATTTTATTGACTGAAAAAATTATAACTAAGTAAGTAAGTAAGAATAGAAATTTGGTCAACAGGACTAAAATTAAGATATGTGGTTAGGACAAGCTGATAGTACGATGTTTCGTGCTGTGTGAGACTAAACTAATCACTGCAATGTTTTTGATTTTTGGAGCTTAAATGTTCACGAATATTCAAAACTTCCAAAGAATGGAAGTGGTCTTAAAATGCAATTTAACGGTTAATTGTAATATTTATATATTAGATTTATACTTTATAGAGGGAGTATTGATTATTGAAGAGTTTATATGATGCAACATGTAATTACAATAATATTCACATGATGCTTCATATATTCATATTATGCAAGTTAGGTAAAAACTATTGTGGGGCAGCTTTTTCAGACTAAACCAATACTCACTTGTAAGATAGTATGTACCCAATGGCCTTATCACTGAGACGGATCAGGAAACAGCCCATCTCCTTGTCTCTGAGTATTTCTTCAGCATTCCTGTAGATAAAGAAGAATTTTAAAATTTTGCTCTTCAAAACATTTTAGTATGTGTTTTCCAAAAGCACATTTGGCACACGTTCACCGGAACTGAGGCGTACTATTCAAAAAGGTGGATTATGTTATTCACCTTGGAAATTATCGTATTATCGGAAACCATTGTATTCAGGAAAAATTGCTACGTGCCTTTTCCATAAACCTGTCATTACCAATGCTCAGGTTGTGACGTAACCTTCCTTTGTGCCCATAATGTAGCTGTCTACTTCTACTACAGGAAAGGACAGTAGGTGAGTGTGTGTGAGTGTTACCAAATAGACACTTTCCATTAGAGATGAAAGTTCTTTAAAGACTTTAATTTAAAGGGCTTAATAATAAACTACAGTTTGTGCATATATTTCATTCATTACAATATAACAAATAAATATGGCAGGTAAATTTCTAGTACAATACAAAATATATCTAAAAATAAGACATTGTAGAACTTTAGGGTGTGATTTTCTATTATTGAGTAGTTGTTGTTGTTGAGTAGTTTTCAGCTTTTGCGTAATGAATACTTACTTTCTGGTGATGAACCCCACGAACCAGTTTGGAAAGAAGCCGTTGTGAATGATGAGTGGCACTTGAGTCTCGATGAACCACTTTGATGCCAGTTCCCTGAGTCGTCCTTCAGTCCCTTCAGTAAGAGAATCCATCTGTTGCTCCATTTTTACTTTGTCCTAATCAAATCCACACAGATACGCAGATATCCAGTGAAGACTAAAAGCATTCATGTCCCATCATACACTGTGAGCCTGTTATTTTACAGTCTAATTTGCTTATTTTCCAAGAGGCGTGAACCAGAAAAAAAAAAAACAGTTCAGTTCTTTCAATATTGTAGAGAAAACGGGTGCTGCAGAAAAAAACGGCTTAGGCTCTTTTATCTTAGTGTGCAAGTTAGATTTGTTAACCCTTACATTGTTTTTTTTTTAGTGCTTGATTCTAATTTAGATATACTGTAATGTACCTCACAAAGCCTATTCGGAATCAACATTGTCTGTAAATAAATATGTTTCCTATTTCAGCCAACAACACTTACTGAAGCAAACTGCTTTTATATAGATGTCTGATACATTACTCAATAAATCAGCGAATAAAGTCAACAAAATTCTTACCTTAAAACAAAACTTTAGACAGGTACTGAGGCACAGTGTCTTTGGATTTTTCTGGTCTTTTGTCTTTGACCGTGAGACGTGACAGATCTTTTCAGATCTGGGTTTCTGTTGTCTGTACAGTCCGCAGCAATTCCTTTCAGTTTCTAGAGAAACATTAGAAATTGTTAATAACATTTTAAATCAAACTTTAGCTCTTATTTAGCTCTAACTGTTTATAAAAGTCTTGGATGGAGTACATACCTTTCCTTGAGAGTAACAGTGTATGGGTGGAACCTGGTGTCATTTCAGCAAACATTGAAATGCCTCTCTTTACTTGTGAACAGTTTGTAATCTTCGGCTAGATGTGTTCTGAGGGAGTTTGACCCTACATGGGAGATATAGACAGATGACATTTAGAATTACACACATTTTTCCACCAGCTTGGAAAGCAGTGGTGCCTCAGCAACGGCACAGAAGTGTTCATACAGCTCATTTGCATGAAACAGACGGCTAAAAGCTGTTGAACAAAAACAAGAGCTTCCTGAAGAGAAACGGAAAGTAAGCTGTACAGAAACTGTGGTTTGGGTGCACATGAGTGACAGCATTGGTTTGCATGGGGAATGATTACAGTGGTAATGGGAGATAAGTTGCGTCAGCAGCTGATCCTTTGTGTTTTCTGACCCGTTTTTTTAATAAATTCACATCATAGTTGATAAAGCGTGAGCAAATGTGTGAGAGAATGGAAATATTTGGGAGGATTCATGTTTTTAGAGATTTTGGAGGGCATAAACAAAACTCCAATAAAACTAAATATTTCCAAGCTTTGGTTTGTAAATACTGTAATACCTAACTCATTCGCCCCATTGCTGCCATGAATCGCCTCTATTGGTTTCAGCTCTGTGATGAACAGTAGGAACTCCCAGTGGGGGAGAAGTAATAACCAGAAACACTCTGTGTCATACGTGAGCGGGATGAGACTGGAATACAGCACTCCTCAATGTTAACACTGCAGCTAATGTGATCTCCCATTATGTGTGATTCATCAACCCAGTGTGGTTGAAAAGCTAGGAAGACCTTGGCATGATTAACAAACCATGACTTAAGACAACGTGAACAAAATAGGAAATTGTGTAACAGATGCTTAAAATACTAAACATACAGTCACACAAGTAACTGTTACCTGGTCATTTTTAGGCCAATTGGTTTGCATGACTTGATCTGATGAAGTAAATGCAACAAGAACAATCTCAGATGCTGGAAATTGTGACATTAGTTAGCTCAACTTAAATACAAGTCAACAAGATTTATTTAAGATAACACTCTGCATACTTAAAATATTCTAACATTACAAACAAATCGAGTTGAATGACACTTTCACAGACGTCTCTGTAATAATAAGTAGGTAATGCTTTGAGGTCCGGTTGGATTTTTAAAAATAATTGTGACTCAAAGCAGTCCAAACTATTTTAAGAGTACACTTTAAAAATGTACAATGTCAAGTACTGTATACTGTTTGATTGTCTGATTGTGTAAACTAAATTACATGTACTACACTTAAGTATTTGTGACTACAAAATAAAATTTCTAGCTCAGTTTACTTGGTTATATTAAGCAAATTAGTTTGCATGTTTTTTAAAAGCAAGGTTAACTGATCAGAATTTACAGTGTAGGCTCTTTATCTATTTACAGGACAAGCATTTACCCAGTAAGGGCATATACAGTACTTATGTTCCATGTATGACTAAGTATTGCTATAGTACCATGACCCAGAAACATCCTCTCAACAGTGTTGTCTGTCATTTTAAACTGTCTTTGTGAGTCACTATGTGCTCCTCTGGGGGTGTGGACAGGTTAAGGGTTAAATGTTATCACTAGTTCCTTATTTGTGAAGAACCAATTCAACAGTAGAGTATGATATTGTGTGCATACTGAATTCTAACCTGTGGGTGAACAACACAGAAACATATGTTATCTACAAAATGTGTGGTAAACTGAAACAGAGCTGTCAGACTGTTGCCAGACAAAAATCCCTTTAAGATCGGTCTGCAGTCTTGTGCCGATACACCCACGAGGGGAAGGTGGGTCTTTTAAAAGGTCACAAGTCAGCTAACGCCTGTAAAATGTCATCACAACAGAACAACATCAATTTCACAATTTTTTAATCCTGAAGCATCTTAAAACATTTGTTTATTTTGGCATGTTCGTTATAAAACAGTGGACAGTAGAACATATTTAAAAGGGCAAAATATGGTTGTTCTTGCTGTTGTAATTGTTCTGTGTCATTGTCAATAACACATACTGTATGAAAAAAATAACTGTTCACTAGATTGATTTATGCGTTGATATGCTGGAGGTCCTATGACAGCAGAAAGACTGGAAAGTAAACACATTTAACCTAATGCTATGTAGTTTGTAGTTAGTTCTAGGTCTTTGATTTTGTATTCCATCATATGATTTTTCTCCTTTCGAAGACAAATTCAGACAAACAGGAAGGAAATAGAGAGAAGTATGCACAAAAGAGCCCACAGCCAGAATTATAGCGGGTGGGCTGTGGTTATGCAGATAAAAAAAAAAGTATTGCTGATGTCTTTTCCTCCTACATGTGTTAATTTTAATATAAAAATATTCCAAGCATAAAATGATGATGGTTATCTTAGCCCTGCAAGGCTGGTTTAATCAGAACTTTGCACCAGGGACTTAGTCAAATGGAGATAAGATAGGAATATTACTATTAAAAGTATTATTGTAGTCAGCACCAATGGAAAGCAATGTCAGCTAAAATGGTTGTGCATTATTATCTTATCATATTTTATTTTGTGTTCACATGGTGCACATTCTTATTGGACATAATAAATAAAATGAACACAAATGAGTTATGCAGTAATGTTCAAGTGGTTTTCAATTCATGCTATTCTATACACTACATGAAGCTCACTACAGTTCTGAGTAAATTACCTAACCTTTGTTTCACAAATAACACATTTCTTTTCAGATTAAAGTTACAAATGGTACATGCAGGTGCAATAACCACGCAGGCCAGTACTTCAGTCTTTTCATTATTAGCTATGCTCTGCTCAGCCTCACAGGTATTAATAAATAATACGATAATAATAAATAAATTACAATGCTAAAATCATCATCAATCAATCAAATGACCTTGTCCAACTGGTCAAAATAAATGAGCTTTGCTCAAAAATCTTGCAGTGCTGCCACTGTTCAGTGCATCTGGGTCATAAAGCTTTTGATGGCTAGAAGTTCTGCAATATATTTCTACTAAAAGATTAAATAAATATAAAGATACATACTGTTGCTTTACATTTTTATGTACAAAGCTTTCAACCAGTTGATACTCTATAACCTTCTTATAGAGTGAAGTTGAGTCAGTTTTAATAAGCCTTGTCATTTTATAATTGCTATTATTGCAATTGTTTGTTGGCATGCATGGGAATCTGTTCTTGATTCTGAATTTATTGGAAATTTTGACATAACATATTAACATGTGGAATTTAGTAAATGGAGACATAACAGATGTTCATGTGACAATTATAGTTTATTTTGTGTTGTAGGGAATTATTATTATGTATTATTATGTGTTGTAAATGGTCATTTATAGTAGCCCTTTTTATCCAAAGCACTTTACAATGTTGCTTCTCATTCACACACACACCGATGGCGATAGCTGCCATACAAGGTGCTCACCTGACCCATCGGGACTAATTTGGGGTTGAGTGCCTTGCCCAAAGGACACTTCGGCACATAGCCAGGAGGAACCGTGGACGACTGCCTTTCTAACTGAGCTACAGCCATGCAATTCAAACAATTATGCTGTCAGTTTTAACATATGGACTGCTTGTTTTGGCGCACACTTCAACTTTTAATCGATTATTTTTCCAATGGTGGTTTGTCATGGAAAACGAGGGTTGGCAGCAGCTGCAGCGTCTCCTACTAATTTTGTCTAACAGCACCACCCAGCGGTGCTGTTGCCACACACGTACACGTCACCTTTAATAATAAAAGAAGAAGAACTACAATTCCCACCCCACACCGGTTCCAGAGGCAGGCAAGTCATGCGGATGGAAACAGGAGTGTGCATCCGCTGTCTTGCGCGAAGAAGAAACATTGAGGGAAGATGCAAGAAGGGGAGGATGGCACCGAAGCAAACTCCTGCACAACTTCGCGGATTGTGGCCTACAAGTCTGTGGATGTGGCCGAAGTCGAGGTAGCGAAGGAGCAGGCGTCCAAGCTGTGCGGCTACTTGAACAAACTGACCGGCAAGGGACCTCTGAGGGGCTACAAGCCGAGGTGGTTCGTGTACGATCCGAGGAAATGTTATTTGTATTACTTCAAGACGCCCCAAGATGCCCTGCCACTTGGACATATCGAAATTGGCGACGCCTGCTTCAGCTACGATGTGGAAGGAGAAGAGGGTCAGTTCGAGATCCGGACGGCCGGGAAGGAGTTTCTCCTGAAGGTATGAACTTTCCAGCATGTGTGTCTGTGCGCGCTACTGCTTTGCAGCGCAACCGTATGTGGAAAGACAGACACACCCTTTGTAACGTGACACATTTATCATGAGCTTTTCTTCTAGGTCCACAGCGATTTAACGTAAAACTTTGAACAAGATCTTGTGTAGATATTGTTTGTGCATTGGCTACATTCAGCTCATTGCCCCAGTCACACTGTCGGCCCCCCTGTTAACATTCAGATATATTTTTAGACTCTCAGGAGCTCACTTGTGTCATCACTGCAGCTCATGTGATGGATGGGCCTTGTTGTCATATGACTGTGACAGGTGGCTCTGGTTTCACAGCCTTGGCTGCCTGCTAAAGCCTGCATTGGTTTCTACAGATGGTATGAATGGTTAATAGCAAAACAGCTTGTGTCGGAACTGAGACTGAAACCTGTGTCTGCGCACAATAGCCTGTTATATATAACAGGCATAACAGGCTATTGTGCGCAGACACTATATATATATATATATATATATATATATATATATATATATATATATATAAACAGATTTCACAGCTGCTGAGTTGTCTAAACCATGAGTGACGTGTCAGCAAAGCCACGATTATGCTTAAAATATTCAGTTCAATTATGCATGTTTTTGTTTGGGTGTGTAGGCACCCAGCAGGCAGGTGATGCATTACTGGCTCCAGCAGTTGCAGCAGAAACGCTGGGAGTACAGCAACACACGAGGCTCGGGCTACAGGGACAGCGGTAGCTCCCCAACCCTGGCCTTCTCTCCCACTGGCCTCGTAAGCAAAGACAAGGGTAGGATACAACATACATTCACACACTTACATTGTCTGTGTCTGATTTTCACTGTTCCTTTTCACCACATCCAGGAACCACCTGAAAGTAAACACCCAAATCTGATGGATTGTTATTTGCACAAGTGCTGGAAACACAAGTTGAATTATTTTGTTGCCAGGTTCAGAAGGCTCACGTCAGAGTGGTATTGTCAAGTATTGATTAAATGAGAAATACAGACTGACCTTATCTGCAGTAAATACCTAATGCACTGATTGGTGCAAGCATGCGTTGTTTATTAAAAAAAAGTGTGTGCCTCATGTTTGGTTTTACTCACCTTTCTAAGAATTTCTTTAACAGGTGATCTGTTATGTTTTTGTACCCAAACATGCAGACATATATGAAGTCAGAAAAAGTTGGTCACCTGGTTTGTCAAGACGAAAATCGGAGTAAATGTTATTTTAAGTTGATTTGTTGTTGCAGGTGATTGGATTTAGCTTGATGAGATAAGATGCTCTTCTGTGCCCATAGACATGTACTCCACATAATCCATTATTATCTTCAATGCAGCTAATCACATTAAATATGAATGTTATTTTCATACAGTCTTTTTTGTGCAGTACAGACAACTGTCTCGAGAATCGTTAATGTAAATAACTTATAAGATATTGTATTTGAATTTTCTCATCATTCTATTGAAAAATGGATGGATTTATTTGCTGTTGACAGAATTTCTACTACCTATTTTCTCTGTTGTGGCTGAATGAACTGTGGATGCCTTTTTTCCTGGTTCCTGTCATACAAAACTAATTTGTTTTATTGTTTTAATGGCAGAAATGCTTATTCTATTTCTGTACACTACATCTAACTCTATATTGATACTGTAATACTGTATAAAATACTGTAATACTTAATTTAAAACTGGGGAGCTTTACGCAGAGCAAATCTTCTCAAATCACCAGTCTTATAAAACATTATTTGTCCTAAAAGCAAATTCAAAGGATAGAAAAGTAGTTGAAATTACTTGCAAGCATAGGTCATAGGTTCTCTATTCATTCTTAGTCATTTCCTGTGTTTTTTCAGAATTCAGATGACCTTGACCTTTTGTCAATGAAACTGTGATGTGTGTGAAGGAAAGACCTATGAAATTACCCTTCCTCTCATTATGCTCCTTAACTGGAATTTTTCCTCCAGCTTTAAAGAAGAGGACAATAAATGTTTTATGTACTGTACTTTTTTTTGAGTTACCAGTAAAAGATTAACATATGTTTATTTCTACAGTAGTAATAGTTACTGACCGCAAAGGATTAAATGCAGCATACCATAGCAAACCAAGCTGTAACATGTACAAACATTGATTAATTGATTATTAATTAAAGCTGGCAAATCTGTGGGGAGGATGAAAGGATTTGTATTTTATTTTTTTCCATCAAAACAAATTGGTCCCATTGTATTGCTATACTTGACTCACAGCTGTGCTGGTGGCCACTGATTCTCCCTCTGGGTGTGACAGCAGCCTCCACCACAGCTGTTGGTATGTGGAACTGCTCAGCCTTTTATCAAATGTTCCCACACTTTCGTAGTTGATGTTATATAAAATGTAGCATGTTGAGCTCAGAAATGCCACATAGCATAAGTTGTATGCTTGGAGAGTTGCTGGTGAACCAGCAGACATCCATCCTGCTGTAAAAAGAATTCTGGTTAACTCCTCCACTTTATTTTGGAGTCTAGTTTTTGGAGACAAAGTTATTACTGTCTAATTTCCTTTACAGACAGAAGATGTAGCCAAGGTTCTACAAAATCTTGTGTTATTATTTTATAAAATTTTCTGTGTGTTGTATTTCAGACGCTTTTGTCCTTGAGAAGCTCAGCGAGAACATGGAGCAGATCCGCAACGACTTTGCCATGGAAACAGAAACAGCTGGCGGAGGAGTGATGGGGATCCAGTCAGCACGAGCTCCATCTGCTGCGTCCACAAACCCCCTCAACTCCCTCAAAAACATTGGTACAGAACTCAGGTAAGGCATAATACATCTCACTGTAGCTTAGTGTGATTACATTTTTCCTACCATTTTAAAAAAGAGTAAGATTGTTTTGAACTCTTAGGTTTGAGTTCCTGGCCAACAGGTTTGACTAGCTTCTCTGCTACTGTACAGTGAATGCTCCAGCAGAGCTTTACTGGGGAAAAAACCTCGCTCTTTAGCTGTTACTGTAGTAGATTTCATTAGAGGAAATAGTGCATGCATACTTCACTACTTGCAGCCATCAACAGTTCCCCTTCTGAACGATATAACACCTCTAGTCACATGACACAGCACACGGAAAATGCTAAAAATGTGTCATGTGGATTGGCATTTGCTTTGCATCCATGATGGACAAATTATTAATTTATAAAGGTGCACAGGAATCTTGCAGTGTGTGAGCTGCCGTGTTGCCTACTTTTAAAAGACATGTCTCTGTACCAGTTGGTCCCATTACTGAGTGATGATTAATTTTTCCACATTTCAAGATGCACGTTGATATTTTACACTAGTAGAAGATGCTGCAACTACTTATTTCCAACTGAACCTCAAGAGAAACATGATCTTAAAATAAATTTTAGGTCACATGTGGTTGGTTTAGCAGCATGGTCTAAACTTCTGTTAAGATCAAAGGGTATCTGCTCTGTCAGACTGATAAGAATTGGACGCCTGAAACACATATGCTGCAGGCAAAGTGTGAGGCAGGTGACAAATATATTCTGCTGCACATACTCGCTAAATTAAATTGTCATGTGTTTGCAGGAATGTCAGATTTTAGATGTGTGAACATCACAAGTCTGTCATGCAAAACAGTTTAATGCTTGCCATTTCTTTTTAATTTAATGTGTTGGCCTGTATTTTGTATGTTGCTTTACTCTACATTTGCACTGCTGTAATCCATGGCCTCTGAGGGGTAACATGTTTAAAGTTCAACAAAAGACCTTTCTGTGCCATTGCCTAATGGTAACATTAGCATCAGGCATCTCTGCAGTTTGTCCTTGATCCCTGTGGAATTGGACTGTCACTCACCCTCCTGTCTGGTTTCTGTTCTGACAGGAACTCAATGTCTTATCTGCGGCAGGGCAGAGGAGGTGAGAACAGGCGCAGTGTGTTTTACACCAGAAACCACAGCACAGATGAGTGGGAGCTGGTTGATGCTCCAACTAAGGACTTTCCTGAAGTGAAACAGCATTCAGACGCCAACAGACGTATGTCCATTTCTTGCTGCTTCGGCTACCCGTACACTCCCAAGAGAGGATTTTTTTAGAGTTTAATTCTTCAGTAGTATCACTTATTGACAAACAGTGTATGTGTCTAAACTTTTCTGCTGACATCCAGCCCTCTAGTTGATTTTTATTACTTAACCATGTCCTTCACATATCGCAAATTAAAACCACTGCTGATCGGTCAAGCAAACAAGTGAAATTCTCTTCTTTCTCAGATTCCTTTGGATCAGCCTTTACGTTTGACTTTGCGCGCAGCTCATCACGGGCTAAGAAGCCTTTGCTACGAGACCTAAAGGGCACCGGGAGGTTTGGACGCAGTTCTGAAACACGCAGTGCTGAAACTCGCAGTGCTGAGTTTTCCCCAGTGGAGTGTAATGGCGGCAAATCATTGGACATGCAGATTCGCACACAGAGCCAGCAGGAAGAACTGAGCTGCATGCAACAGGAGCAGGGCAGGCTCAGAGAGGAGCTGGCCAGTCAGAAGGTACAATTAGGTCACTCTCAGTAGTTCAAGGAATGTAATCTACTACAATTTTTAAAGGAATTGAATGGACAGCTGTTGATGTGTGAAGAAGACCACCACACAGTACCTTATTCCATGTGTGTTCTTATTGTTCCCCTGGCTTTGTTCCACGTCCATTAGTCTTGATTTGGAAATTTGGAAATTTTCTGCTTCATCATGTGTGAACTATCCACATTAGGGGAAATGTCAAGATGACTGGTCTGCTTTTACTTTAGGGTCTATCAGTTCAGCCTGAGACTGTGGTGTCTGACTGAGCTAGTTTTGTGTAGTTCTGATGCTCTCAGTAATACAGGAAGACAGTGAATGTTGAGTCATGCTCAAGCAAGAAACAAGGAAACAGCAGTTCTCCTAACAGCACAGCTGTGCCCTTCCCTGCTGTTACTCTCTGTTCTTGTTTTACTGTAGTGTTTTGAGACTAGCGGGTTAGGCATAATGGCTGCAGCACAAGACAGATGAATAAATAATGTATGTGTGTCACTGCTTCCCCTGTAAAGTTGTTTATTTCAGCTCAAACTTTAGCAGGAATTAACCAAGTTAGTTGACTGCACTGGAAATGTTCAGTCATTCCTGGAACTTTTCAGGTCAAGTGGACGGAAGCTGAAGTATTTGTTAATACTGTTCATACCGTACAGTTTCACCAGGAAATATTGGGCGCATACTGAATGTATTAGTTAAAATTGTTTGTTTATAGACACAGTTTTGGCACTACAGACCCTGCTGTGACTTTCTTTGATATCGCCGTTTGATAGAAATCAAAATGTTGTCCTTAACAAAAGCCACACTGAATCCAAAAGCTTTTGCTGACAGAACATTTTGTGATGTGTGACTCTCATTAAATCGGGGTTTTTTTGTTTTTTTTTTGTCTATTATGACGTGATTGGAGATAGTCTTTGTGAAAAACCCTGACTCCTGGGGAAATAAATACATTTATTATTACTATGAGTTTCCTTTCGTAGTTAGATAAGTTGTTGGCAGTAGGGTTAGTAAAAGGCTTCAAAATTGCAGTGATGACAGTGGTACATGGCCATGTGGTTATTAGTCAGAGATCATAGACGATATTGACTGGCTTTACAGATTTATACACAACCATGTTATATTTAATACCCATGCGATACCCAATTATTTCAGAGAGAACAGTTTTATTTGTTGATTGGACAAATTTTATGGTTCTTTCTTTTAATTATCCGATAACATTCTACCAGGAAACAGACAGCTACGTTGTAATGCATGATCCTTACCAGACATTGTCTTTATCAACCAGGAGCTGGTTAGGCTTTTGCAACAGACTCTAAGGACTTCTCAGTATGAAAGAGCAGCAGTGCATTGTCCAGCCCCTGCTCCAGATTCATCTGCACCTTCAGACCAAACCCAAACTTCAGTAGTAACCCAGAAAGACATCAGCCAGTTAGAGACACTGCTTCTGGAAAGAGACGGACAGATCAAGTCCTTGTGTGGCCACATGGAGCGTCTGGCCTTGGAGAAAGAGAGCTTGCAACAAGAACTGAAGGGCCTGAAGATTAAGGTCGGGGAGATTAATGACCAGCTGGGAATGCTAATGGAGACTATCCAGGCTAAAGATGAAGCCATCATAAAGCTTTCACAGCAAAGCCCAGAGCAGAGCAGCAATCAGAATGATGCAGGTTCATCATCTCCCAACAAGGAGCAGCAGGAGTTGGACGTCCTCAGGGTACGGAAAGCAACACATAAACAGACTTAGGAGTGTTAACATGTTTTAGAATTAATCTTTAACATGTTTGTTTTCTCTTTGGTTAAATTCCCAGTTTGGTTAACTGGAGATATCGTGTGCTTTTTTTTCACTTTCAGGACAGTCTTCAGGGTTACAAGTCCCAGAACAGGTTCCTGAACAAAGAAATACTGGAGCTGACAGTATTGCGTAGAAATGCAGAGTACAGAGAGAAAAATTTAGAAACAAAGGTACATGTACTATCTTTTGTTTGGTGTATTACTCTGCTGATAGAAACAGGAAGTCTGAGTAACTCTTAGGGGAAGTCTAGTATTGGTAATATATTAAGTAATATACGACAAGCTAAGCCTTTGTTTTTACTCTCTACTCTTTTGATGGCTGCAGTGTACAGCCCTGGAGGCCAAGTTGTGTCAGGTGGAGAGTAAGTACCTCGTGCTGCTTCAAGAAGTAAAGAATCCGGTGTGCTCGTCTTCAGAGCAGAGCGCGACACATGAGGTCATCTCTAGATTATTAGAGGATGCACTAGAGGCAGAGGGTCCTGACCAGCCAGAGCACCTCATCTTCAAACCAAGCACTGTCAGGTATGGCCTGTACTCAAAGCCAGATGCCTTTGTGTTTTTCCATTTTGAAAACTATGTGACTTTTTTTTTAATACAACTGATCTTTTTTAAATAGCAAATGTTTTAACATTTCCTTCAAATTTAAATAAATGTAGCTAGTTAGTTGTAAAAAGTACAGTCAACATTTGAACTTTTATATAATTTTATCAGAGACCAGTAGCTGGGTGCATTCAAACAAATCAGGTAAAAATCTATTTTAGCAGACAGACTGTGCTCTCAATAGCCTTAAAACACCTGTTGTACTTTTTTGCAGTCAGCAGCCGTTAGCCAGTTTTCCTTTACTGGAAAAACTTGCTCTGCTAATTTGTTTGTAGCTCTCTGTCGCTGTTTCCCTCAGCTATTATTACGTCTGTGCAAGTTCAGGCACATCTTTTTGGTCTTCTCAAAATGTATTGTTAGAATTTCATACTAATTCATGATTAAGCAATGAAGACACATAAACAGAACAGTTAATTGAACATCAGTGACTGGCGATAATTTCCTCCCTCTTTCCCTGCCTTCACCCAATGTTAGTGAGTATGACGTATATGGCTTCAAGACTGTGCCTGAGGAGGAAGAAGAGGAGGAGAAACTGGTTGCAAAGGTGAGAGCCTTAGAGCTGAAGTCTCTGTCAATGACCGATCAGGTGGTGTCCATTGGAGTAAAGTGGGAGAACTTTCTGGCCAGCACCATGAACAGAGACCTGGTGCGCTCTCCTGAGCTCAAGGCCCTGATTCGCTGCGGCGTTCCCCATGAGCACCGGTCCCAGGTGTGGCGCTGGTGTGTCTCCTTCCATGTCAAGAAGTTTCGAGACCACTTGCAACCAGACTATTATGAGACCTTGCTAAATGTGGCCCGGGAGAAGCCCAACCCGGCCTCGAAGCAGATCGAGCTGGACCTACTGCGCACATTGCCCAACAATAAGCACTACGCCTCTCCCAGTGCAGGCGGCATCCAGAAGCTCAGGAATGTCCTGATTGCCTTCTCATGGAGGAATCCAGATATCGGCTACTGCCAGGGACTAAACAGGTACTGCAGGTGATCTTGATTCTCTCCGTATAAATTTTTCCTTTTTATGCTTACATTTTTTTTATTGCATCCAATTTCTATAGGCTAGCAGCCATTGCCTTACTTTATCTTGACCAAGAGGATGCCTTCTGGAGCCTTATAGCCATTGTGGAAGTTTTCATGCCAAGAGACTATTACACCAAGACTCTGCTTGGTTCACAGGTATACAAGCTCAAGGTTATATTGTCACAAAGAGAAAAATTGCTGTCCACCTTCACTGCTTCAAAGCTTTCCTCGAGTGATGACAAAATCGCGTGATTGGTCATGCTGCACATGCTTAATGGTTAATTTAATTGTGTCTGTGCAGGTTGACCAGCGTGTGTTCAAGGATCTGATGAGTGAGAAGCTTCCCAGGCTCCATGCCCACTTTGAGCAGTACAAGGTAGACTTCTCCCTCATCACCTTCAACTGGTTCCTGGTGGTGTTTGTGGACAGTGTGGTCAGCGACATCCTCTTCAAGATCTGGGATGCCTTTCTGTATGAAGGTCCAAAGGTAAGAGTTACAGCAAGAAGAAACATCCCATCCTCTCCCAATCTTACACAGCCAGATCTCTGTCCGGACATGCTCCCAGTGTTGTGTAAAGTAAATGAAAAATGAGATAAGGAGACTTTTGGCTTCTAAAGGTGGTGTGGTTGATTACATTTCAGCTAGTGTAAACAAGTGAAGGAGCATTGGAAAAGTGTTTCAGCTTTTTGTTTTCCTTTCGGCTTATCCTGTGAGTTCAGGGTTGCCACAGTGGATAATTTGTCCGCATGTTGATTTGGCACAGGTGCCCTTCCTGACACAACCCTCCCCAGTTTCTACCAGGCCTGGGACCTATGGCTTATAAATACTGCTCTCAAAAACCTAATTTCCATCTGCAGCAAAAGTAGAAAACAAGCACTATTCCAAATTAATGTTTTTGATATCACTAGGAAATTATCATTAGATATCCATTTGCTGGAAGTGTAAATAGCCAGTTCTTTGCTTACGCATTAGCCAAATTGCGTATATTACAGAAACTGTAACAAATTGACCAGCTTCTCCATAACTCCTTTACATAACATTATGTGGAAATGTTCAGCTACAAGATACTCGGTCATGTTTGTGCCCACCTAATGAATAGAAATTCAATATTTGCCCTATTTTTTTTGCCCTGTGTTTTATTTTTGTATCATTTCACAAGCCAGTTGATTCGTTTCTCTGTCTTCCTTTTGATGCTGAGCCATTCCCTTGCAGTGGGTTTTTAATAGCTTTTTCACAGCTCCACCCACAGTTGTGGGTTGTGGGTTATGGGTTCAGACATTACGCTACAATAAATTAATACTGAAATTACTCTTCTAAAAGAATGATGCATTGAAATGAAAAGAAATGGAAGATATGTTGTGTATGCAGTCACACAGGAAAAGGTTAATTTCAAGGCTTGCATTATTTTTCCCAACAGATCATATTTCGCTTTGCACTCGCTCTCTTCAAATACAAGGAGGAGGAGTTTTTGAAGTTGCAGGATTCCACAACTATCTTCAAATATCTTCGGTACTTCACACGCACAATCCTGGATTCAAGGTATGTGTGTGACCTTTCTGAGGACAATGGGTCTGCAGTAATAAGGAGCAAGATCATTAACCTTGGAAAATCTGATGATATCTCTTTTCTGTGTGGCTGCAACAAGCATTAAAGTTAATCAGTAATTATCCTTCTTGTATCAGAACAGTAGTTGTGGATCATTGGTTCTAACAGCTGTATAAAAATGACTACGAAATTAAATTTTTACAAAAGGATGTCAACTTCAGGACATTCACACATCACAGTGCATCCAAAACAACTGAAAACCATTCTAGACTGACATGAATGTCTCTGTTTCTTTGTTCTTTTTACCAGAAAGCTGATGAACATGGCTTTTGTGGATATGAACCCATTCCCATTGAGGCAAATCCAGAACCGCCGCTCCTTCCACCTGGAGAAAGTCCGTCTGGAGCTGACAGAGCTGGAGGCGATCCGACAGACCTTCCTCAGGGAGAGAGAAACGAGCCAGGATAGACGGAGCTTCATCAGCGATGATGAGGAGGATAATTAACCCTAAAATGAATCACATTTCCTGGTCATGTGGCTTGAGCATGAAGAGGAAAGAGCTCCTCTCTGCACACCAAGATGTGATGTGCTGCACTTGTAAAGGCTTTTTTTTTTTCCTACATCAGAACCGGAACAATCAACCTCATAAGAAGGTTTCATCCGGACGAAATAGGACCAAATGGGGTTTTTATCAGTATTACTGCTTTTGTTTTTGTAATTGCCTTATTCCCCGTATGCTGTGTCCCAGATCTTATGGCTATTCTTCTTCAGTGCCAAGCTCAACAGTTACAGTGTGATTTGTAATGTAAAAAAAAAAAATGGCTGTGATCTTCTAATAGTTGGCAATTTTTGCCTATTGAAGGAATGTTTCATTTTTTGTAATTACTCTGCACCAGTTCCTTCCATAAATGTCTTATAATTGTTTACATAAGTATTTTAAACATTTATATATTTTCTACTTTGCCACTCAGCTACACATATTTTGTGTTTTAACCCTGTCTCTCTTAGTGCACTTGAATCACCTATGCTGAAATTCAGATTTTGCTGAACGTCTTCGAGCCTTCTCATCATTAGGCAATTCTAAATTTGTACATATCATTCCAGCCTACAGAGGTGCTTTGCCATCAAAACTGGGATCCAAAACTTACTATCACTTAAACAGTGTTTGGATCATTTTGGGCAGGGCCTTTTATTTGTCTCAGGTTTCACAGTTTTCAAAAACTAGAGATGCACCATGGTGCATAATGAAAATTATTTTCTAGGAGCTACTCAGCACTGTCGCATTAGTGCATTGCTTAAAAATATAAGCAATAAAATACCACTTAATTTCCTAATGTTGCCAAACCCACGTTTGAAAACTGTTTTGCATGATTATTTGTACTTAAAACCTTGTACTTTCCTTGCAGAATATTCAATATTTGCATTGATTTCAAAATTGACCCCTACAAATTTGAATATGTGATTATTTCATTATATTTATAATGGGGTCTGTTTTGCTTTCGGTTTAAAATTACCAGCTCCAAAGTATTGCTATAAAATGTTTTTGTTTAGTGTTGTTTCCCAAAAAAGAATTGGCCTTATTTACATAAAATCCACTCACTGAAACCTGGTTGTAATTGCATTAAGTGTCCTAAGTGTGGCAGTATAACATTTATGTAACCAGTTTTTTCACAGTTTCGCAGGTACACGTCAAAATTTTAAATGCTGAATTTCAGCCTCAAGTCTGCCAACAAGATCACTGTGTGAAAACAGAAATATTCGTGCTAATCTGTGAGGGTTAGAGCATTAGTCTAATCTTTAGCAACATCTTTCTGTCTCTGGCAAACAGGTACTTAAAAATGACAGTATTTTTCTATTAATTATTATTATTATTATTATTATTATTATTATTATTATTATTATTATTATTATTATTTTCTATTTTTATGTTTTACAACATAGTTAAAGAGGAAAGTCACGTGTAGCATCATCAGAGAGCATCCCTCTTGTAGATTTCCATTCAAACTGAATGGAAATCTACAAGAGGGAAACAAGTTCTTAAGCAGCCAATTTTCTTTTGTGTGTGGATGTATTGTTTACAACTTGTTTTTACATTAGTTACAGATGTGTTTGCTGTTGGTAACAAAATGTATCACTTTTTATCAATTCATGCTGCATTATTGTCATCTGAAGCATTTTATTCAAAATTGTTGTTGCAGCATCTGAACCTGTGAACAAATGGCTGAATTATTTTGATGCTGGAAGTGCCTATAGACTTTCAGATGTAATCTTTTTTCCTTATGCGAGCAGGTCTCTCTAGAACTCCACATTTTAATGCTTGATCTGTTTAAAAGAAAATTATTTTGTCAAAATGCTCACACAATAGGTTTCAATGTCCATATTTCAGGAGACAGTCTGTTATTGTAAGACTAGTTTGCATGCATTTTTCCAGTTTCCTCTAATTTTCATTTTGAATAAGCTACCTTTGAAATTATCGTCTTCTTTTTCTTGTTTTGCTTCTCTAAGCAGTATATTGCACAAGTTTAATGGCAGGATGACTGCAGAATATTACGGTTCCCTTAAGTTTTTGTATGTAAATCTATCATTTAATGATGAAACGCTCAGTGCTATGTATGTTTTGTAATACCAGTTTAAAATATAGATTCAATAAACAATAGTTATCTGAATGTGGTTTTTCACTTCTACAGGTGTTTATAAGAAACAGGAAAAAGGGCTTGTATTGGTAATTCTCAGTTCCTTAACTGATGGTTCAGATTAAACCCCAGATGTGTCAGTCATCTTTGTTTGACCATATACACTGATCAGTCACAACTTTAACACTGGTGATTTTAATGTCAGCATGGCCACTCTGAGCAATTTACAACTACTCCACTAAGAAAGCAATGCATTTCAAATAATACTGAATATGACAAAAAATGTACAATAATTAATTTTTTTAAAAGCGTGAAAGATCAGTAAAGATTATGTGCTAAAAGGTTGTTAGCCCATAATTATACATTGGCATTTATTAGTGGATAATATTTTCATAAAGAAACTATAGTACTTTATTTAAACCACCAGGTGGTGTTAATGTTGTGGCTGATCAGTGTTCATATACATACACGGAGGCTGCTGCAATCCTGTTGCAGTTTCATAATAGAGCCATCAGGGGGAGGGACTTGTGAACACACAAAAGCCTGATGGTTCTGCTACAAGTGACAGAAAACCACAGGAGGTGAAGGAGTGCCTTTGTTTCTGAACTGCAGCCACGAGGAGACTAGACCAGCTGTAAGAGACGTGAGAGCCCATGCAAATGTGCGATCAGCACTGCAAGTGAAACACGGTAAGACAAGGTGTTTTAAACTGTGATGACATGCAGTGTGTGACATGAAAGTGACCACGTAGAGAGTCTGGTAGCTTTTTTCTTTTACACTTTCTGTACTTGTTTCCCCTTCAGTATTGTAAAATTAATTAGTGTTTTGTTTTTATTACTATGAATATAATTGTAGCAGTAAAAATGTTTGATAGTTACAAAGCATGTGTTGCCCCCAGTGTAATCATCTCTGCCAGTTAATGTTTTACAACAGGGTAAATTTCAGATACCCTGTCCTAGTTACCCCAGATGTTCTTTTCTTTTGTAATCCCATCATAATTACAACAACTAAACACAGTTATTGTGCTCAGTTTGGCTAAGTTGTACAAGTGCTACTTTACATTTTAAAGCTAATAATAAATAACTAGACCAGTTACAAACAGACACATTGTTTATTACCTTTGCCTTGTTACTAAAATTGTATTATTAAGGCTTTCTTTAAACGTGAAATTAGGTACAACTCTGAGTTGAAATACTTTACAGCAAGCTGTAACATGTAGTAAGCATTTTCATCACTCCAGTCAGAAATCAACAGGAACACCTCTTTGTGTCATCAGCATTCGGACGTGCGTCAAACAGGAAGAAAACAGCTGGATAGACAGATTGAGAGGCTCAGGTGGATGTCAAAGAGATATACTACATAAATGAAGACACCTGGCATGGCTGTATTCAAGCAACAAAGTGTGGGTGATTTCTATGAACTGGGAGAGACACTAGGAAGGTCAGTATGTGCTAAAGCTGGTTAATGAAACATGTACAACAGAAGATGTTCATTAAGAGCTTGTAGAAAATGATCCCTCTCACTTTGGCTGAATCAGAGTGTGATTCACCTCTTTCCTGCATGCCATGAACCAGTCTTCGTGGAAACAGCCCTTGTGTGTGTACATACTGTAGGTATGCAAACATCTGGCCTGTTTAAGCTTGAAATGGGGAGTGTTGCTGTGTTAGAGGAGGTTAAAGTTAACAACAAAACTAAAATGTTCTCTAGAGGGGGAAAAAGTTCTGTAACCCTTCGATATGTTTGATTCCTGACAGAGAACACTGTTTATTTCATGCTTTTGCAAAAGCTGCCTCTGTGTGGTGGATCAGTGTGCTGAAGGTGAATATTGAGGAGCAGTGTTAATCAAGTGCGTACAGAGCAGAGATCAAGGAAAAGGGAAATACTATAAAGGAAGCTGGCAGAGTGCAATAAGGATTGAGGAAGCTACTAATTCATTTTGCACAAAAGGACAGCTTAGGCATGTGCAACACTTGTTAACAGATAAAGATGGTGTGAAAAGAAAGTGTAGACTTTAACAAGTAGCAAAACTACACTACAGTGTATGTTCAAGTGTGTGCTGGCCATTGACTGTAAAACTTATTTGACACACCCTGGCAGGACAAACCAAAACTATCTGTTGAAATAGGTGCTCCGGCTGCATTCACATGCTTTTAGAAAAGGGGGGTTTTGTCCAGCAAATGCATGTTTATTGTACGGTAAATTTCTATGTTAAGTTCACTGGAAGGAAAATGGGCACAACCTAATCTTTGGGATTTGCATGTTTTAATTGAAGACTTGTTAATGATTAATAAAGCATTTACTGGTGCTTTTTTATTCAGAGATCTGCTATAAGCAATTACTAAGACCCAGCTTTGGGTGGCCAAGTAAAATGCACATTTTGAACATATTTAAACCCAAATTTATTAATGTAAAAACTCTTTATTCAATTATGATTTATAATTCTAGATAATTTTCTAACATTATAGAAATTAAAGTACTTTATGGGGAGTTCATGGAGCCTTTTTGGAGGCTGCTTCATTTAACAGCAACACAAAATAATATGCTAAAGTGGAGGTGGAATGGATGACTGAGCTGTGGTTGAGCTGACAACATGTTGCTTAGAATGAGGATGCAGCAGCTCTGATAGGGCTCTGTATGTGGTCTCGACCACTATCTTGAGAAACAGAAACTCAAAGCTACTGTGGTTACAAGCTACAACTGAAAACCAGACTTTAGCAGAGAGAACATGCATTAATGTTACTAATTTAGCCTCTGTATTGTTTTGCTTGTAGTTTGTCTGTCATGTTGTGACAAATTTCCAGTGGGTTTTAAGATGCAGCCCACCCCATCCACAGTTGGAGGGATTTTCAGGGTCTCAGACCTCTGCGCTGTACACCACAGTGGAATAGTTAACTCAGTTGTCCTCTCAGGGGGCTGGGGAAATTTGATAGAGGGGGTTAAAAACTCATCCGTGTGGGGTATTTATGGTGTTCTGTGCTGTACGGAACTCTTGAGCCATTTGCTATGGGGAAATCGATTCATGATGATTCATCACCCTGTTGACAGAGTTTAATGTCAGAGGATCTCACACAGTTGTACTCAGTGTGTCTTTCCATTACGAATGAGTTTTGCATTAACATATCTGTAATACAATTCTTTGCTTGAGATGTGAGGCATTTACTGGCAACTGTACCTGCTGAACCATCCAAGTGTCAACCCTGACACTGACATGCAGCAGGAAGTCACAGGGTGAGCCCCCAGCTGCCACTAGCCCTCCCAAGAGATTGGTGAGACCATGATGAACTGTCCACCATCAAATAGGGAATAAAAGCACTTCTGAGCAGCTGGTAGAGCTCTAGCTGTCAAAACCATTTTTCCTGAACTTTTATACCTTTACCTTTATACCTTACCTTTACTAATGGCTGACACTGCTGTGGCCAAGAGTTACTTATTCAATGAAACAATTGCATCTTTGTCAGTCTTTTTCACATAGCAACAAAAAGTCACAGGATGCACACTTGGATAGGAAGTGCCATTGTTGTAGAATGCCTGAACGAAAATAAAAGGCTTGTAAACTTCCTCTAAATTTTGATATTTGTGAAGACAGCTTTATCATTATGAGTCTATAATGACTTCTTCACATTTCAGCTTGGTTACAACTGTGGATTTCTTGGTGTTTTTATCCATCCTTACTGGCAGGACATGTAGTTGATACATTTCTCCTGAATTACAATGTCTGTAGCTGAGTTGGTATAGGAATTGTCTACAGACCACAGGGTCAGTGGTCCAATCCCCAACCCTGGCTACATGTTAAAGTTAGCTTGGTCAAGAAACTGAACAGCAAGTTGCTCCCGGTGGGTCAGGTGAGCACCTTGCAATGCTGCCACCGCCATCGGTGTAAGTGTGTGTGGTAAAGGCTGAATGGGAATCAACATTGTAAATAAGCAGCCACTGACCATTTACAATATTTTGGAGATCCCTTAGCTTTTAAGCTAGCACCAAAATCACTTCAAAATTTAAACTCAATTTTTGATTAACAATTTTTAAAAACTGTTCTATATTTAGTGGTTCAACTCTATGGTACCTAAAATGTTTTGTAAAATGGTAAAATGTTTACCTGCTAAACATTAGCTTTCTTTATTTCATTGCATTGTGAGCATGTTAGCACACTAAAGTAGGTATTTAGCTAAAAACACCACTGTCCCACAGTACATTGAGATGTAGATGGTAAATAAGCTCCTCAAATATTAAATACAGTAATGCTGGAAAAATCTTATCACGTAATTTTCAAAAACCCAACGTGTCTGACTATAATATTTTTCATTTTTATCAATGCAGAAGGAAATGAAGTAGAGAAATAATTTCAGTTTGCAGAAGTCTGTTTTCTTTAGTGAAGATGCAGGAAGAGTAGAGATGCACATTTAATACAGCAGCATTCGCAGATTAAATGTGTAGATATGTAAGAGACAACAGCTGTGGGTCAGACAGTTGCTGAGTTGTAAAAGAGATTTGATGTACCTGATGTACTATATCTATAGCATGCATGTACAAGAAGTAGGGCAAGAATGCATTCGAGCCCTGAGGAACACACATTCCAGCTGCTGAGTGGGTGACAAATGTGTTTATTCATTGCAGCCTAGCAGAGGGAACTCCATGATGACCTCTTGACATTCCTGGAGTTCCTGTTACAGAGGTCATCCTCTTACTGTCAGCAAGCACTGCAACTTCACATATACCTTGTTGGCATCAGACCCCTTCTAAAACCAGTGAAAAACCAGTACAGTATCCCAAATACTTCATTGGCATCCCCCAAAGTCCCAAGATATTTAATAAATTAATTAAAATTAATAAAAAAAATAAATGTATAAATTAATAGCATGACAAGTGGCAGACAAGATGGTGAATTGATTCTGAAGAAATATTTCAAATTTAAGAGATTGCTTTTATTATTACGAATTGTAGTTAAATGTGGATTTATTTAAGTGTTTACCTTCATAATCGTAAAATCGTTATTTAACTTTCCGTGTAAGTGGAGGTCCTCCAACAAAATAATCAATACATGAATATATTCACAGCGGAAAAAGAAAAAAATAATATTTTAGTTTATGTTTATTAACGTCAGTGAGAAAACCACAAAAAAAGTGAAATACCTCACATTGATACTAACTTTAGTTTATGTCAAATCCAGGCTGCAAAAATGATAAAAGAGATAAGTATGCCTCTTACTCGGCTGTCACTCTGCTTCTCTAAGTGACAGCTACAGTTTGTTATATTTACACAACCCCGAATTGGTTTGGTGATTTTTTTTTCTTATCTCAAGGTGGAATTTTATTACCTGTGTACAAATGTGAACATCATGCATGAAAAGGTTGATAATACAACAGAACGAGTACTTCCTGCAGTCGTATTCGGTTGTTTTGAGCTCTTCCAGACCTTCACATGTGATGTACAGATGCTGGGATGGGTTTGGGACTGGGCTTGGTCAATTATAATTCTCACTTTCTTGGTCACGTCGCCCCAGAGGTTGTTCATTTGAGAAATGTGTTAAAAAATTGGGCCAGCGCCACTTGTCTGAACATTCCTCCAATCTTGGCTGTGGATAATGACCTTCAGCTGTTGGAAGTTAAAACACTGTGGAGAGATGGTCCATTCAGCCCCAGTGGTCGGCTTAGAGCAAAGACCGCCGGCACGCCTGGCCCGTTGTGGAATACCACTCCCAGCAACAGTGCTCTCTCCTCTTTCAATACACACTTCACAACAATACAAAAACACTCCCACTGATGTTTGTTCTGATGTTTCTCACATTTGGTCTGCAACCATCAACTCAAGGAGATTTTCAGCTCAGTTTTGCTTAACAGGGAAATCAGCATTGTTGCTGTCCTGCAGTGTTTGTTTGTGCACTCAGAGTATTTGATGCATGTTTTTAACCGTCCTCCTCAGTTCACACGTTATCATAGAAATCTCCAACAGGGTCAGACTTTCAGGGATGTCCCAGGGGTGGAGCTATGCTGTGAATAGAACAGACAGAGGGAGCATTTGAGACTCCCAGTTACTTTGCTTCATCACCCAACTGACCTTTTTTTATTTTTCTTTAGCTATGTGTTTGTGTGTTGTGTGTGTGTGTGTGTGTGTGTGTGTGAGAGAGAGAGAGAGAGAGAGAGAGAGAGAGAGAGAGAGACTGAAGACCATTATTACAATGTACACCACTCCCCTACACGCTCACTCTTACTCTCCTCCTTAATGTGTTTGGACATGTTTGCAGTGGAATCTGATCTTGATGGTGTTTTGCTTCCTGGGGCTTTGTGGGTAACTAGAAAGCTCTATAGAACCTGGAAGCTATACCGAGAAGTAATAGTATTCCAAGTGTTTGATAAGTGTTTCATTTTTAACATTTGTACACTATTACAATACCAAACAAGTACCCTGCAACTAATACTCTTGTACGTTTGTGAACCACATGTTTTTTATGAGACTGAGTAAGAGAGCTTTGCTGGGACAATAGTATTAGCACTTGCCCTTCCAGTTTAATAGTCAATGAAAATCTTGGATTGCATCATAAATATGTATCCTAGTGACTGTTATTTTGTTGTTTTTGTGGAAAGCAAGTTTAATAAGAGGCTTAGTGTTTTCTGTGGAGCTACTCCCAGATGTGAGTGTGGAACTGCCACACGATGGCGTGCCTCTTTAATAGCACACTGGCTCCTGTTTCACAACAGTGTGGTCAAGAAAGGTTCAAAGGTCTCCTGTGTTGGTTTAACCAACAAAAATTATTCTTCTGTACAGTATTGATACCGGGTAGTTGTGATTAATTGGAGCTTAAAGTAGGATCAAATGTAAACTGCTGTGTGAAATCCCTCTGGCAGAAGCACAGTGGGTGTCTATAAGTTTCTGTGTTTGATGCAGCCAATATCCAGCAGCTTTTCTTTCCCACGCTTCTTCGCTGTCCACTCCCCTTCAGGCTCAGTTCTTCTTTACAACTGTAGCATAGAGTCAGGTAGAGGGTGAGCATGAGAGCAGGCTGGACTGCCGCTCACAACCACCCTGGAAGCTCTGTGTGGATTGAAGTCCAAAACATAACAAAGGCAGACCAGTTATTATCTGGTCTCTTGGTGTGTTTTTTCAAAATGCCTAAAAATACAAAGTGTGTGCATTGCAGATTTTGCAAACATAAAATCATGACATTCTGTCTCTTGTCTCTCTGCCGCAAATTACTGATGCATCTGTGACTTGGGGCTTGTTTTCACAGTCTGAATGTAGAGAGTCGGCAGGTCAGCCCAGAGCAGGAAGCAGCAGGAGTGGCAGCAGGAGATTACAAGTCCTCGTCTGATAATGATGCTGTGGATACTCGCCACATATATTTACCTGGGTGACAGAGCTGTAACATGTTTTCACAATTCTTACTCAATGTGCCACTGGGCCAATTCTGAGGAAAATAATTAAGTCAGCTGCTGCCATCATGTCACATATTAAACTAAGAACAGTCTGTTTTTGGTCTGGAGATATCACATGGCTGCATTTAAACTCATTTACTAGGTAACTTACAACATGTTCATGCAACCACATACAAAACAAGAGCAAAATGAAATTTAAAACAATGGTTCACTGAGAGAGTCTTAGGCCACACCTCTGTTGTGAAGTATTCAGAGTTTCTGGTATGTTTTCGGTGGGCTGATTTCTGGATAGTTGGAAATTTGGCAGGAAGATGTCTGGAGTGGGAGGACAGCAGCTCTGTCTATTCTGCTGTATGATTGTTCTCTGTCCTGCTCGGAAACAGGAAGTGATGGACTATACCTCAGTTGGTTTTGACACATAGCTTCCTCCTTGAAGTCGGTCTTCACTCATAGCAACATCCTGTTGGTAATTGTTAACAATTTCAATAGATATAGTTTCAGCAAATTACGAAAATTAACTAAAAGCAACAACATTTAAAACAAAATAAAAGCACTGTAACAAATTAGAATAAATTGGCACACAAACAACATTAGGTGATATCAGTGTTTGTTTCTTTTGTGTCTGCAGTGGGCAGTTTGCTGTTGTCAAACGCTGCGTAGAGAAGAGCACGAGCAATGAGTACGCAGCCAAGTTCATCAAGAAAAGCCTGATAGCGTCCAGCAAACGAGGCGTAAGTAGAGAGGAGATCGTGAGGGAAGTGAGCATCCTGCAGGAGCTCCAGCATCCCAACATCATATCGATGCACGATGTGTACGAGACCCGCACAGACGTGGTGCTCATCCTCGAACTGTGAGTCACTGCATGATTCAACAATACGTCACAATAACAATGAACAATGCTTGCCAGTTCATATCAGTATTGAGCCTTAAAACATCTAAACATTTTCAGACACACAAAAAAGTAATTTTTCAAATTAAAAAAACATATGGTCAGGTCATCTTTTTTTACATTTTTCAAATGAAGGAAATTTGTGTCCATGAACTGTAAGTTTATTTAAGTAAGTGCACACATTGCTAAAACCCTTTAGCCCCTCACGTGTGGCAGAAAGAACCAAATGTCTCTCACAGAGTCAATAAATCTTGTGTTAAAAAGAGGCCATTAAAGTCCTAGTCTTGGTCCAGCAAGAGCCTGGGAACATGCAGGGCCCAATTAGGACTAATTGAATGCGCAGTTCAGTCAAATCAGGGGTGAACTGACTGAAATATTATACTTCAGCATCACACACTGTGCGTCATTCGGTCTGCTGTGTTTTCTTTGAATGAATGTAAAAGATCGTCATGCATATCGAATGCCAGCTGGTCAAAGGAAGTTTTATACCATTTGCAGCTTTTGTCTTTTCAAGTTCACCTACAGAGACCTACAGTGATTTATAAGCACAAAGTGATCAAAAACAGGCATAAATTGTTACCATGAACACACATATCTAAAGCACCCAGGACCACTTTAGAACTCTATCTGACCCTGTGTGTCTATGTGTGTGTGTGTGTGTGTTTTACAGGGTCTCTGGGGGAGAGCTGTTTGATTTCTTGGCTCAGAAGGAGTCTCTCTGTGAAGAAGAGGCCACGCAGTTTATCAAACAGGTCCTAGATGGAGTCCAGTATCTCCACTCAAAGAGAATTGCACATTTTGATCTAAAGGTACAACACACTCCCTGTGTGCATTGCATTCAAAGCATATTTCATGCTGGAGGTGAAATTTGTTACCTCTACTGTGCATGCAAGGTCCAGTGGGATGTAATGTGAAACATATCTATATGTGTCTTGCTTCTCTGAGTCACTAACCCTTCCTGTTTTCTGTGGCTGAGATCCAGACTCTCAGATAGAGACAAGAAAATATATATATTCACTTTCAGAGAGCAGTGTCACCTACACTCTTTTCATATGGAAATTAAGAAAAACAACATTCAGTGCCTGAGATCCTGACATAATGACAGCTCTGTGCACAAAATAGTGCTGAATATTACTGAATATGAGAAGGTTAATAGCAAAGACATTGTTTTAACAGTCAGCAAAAATATTGCAGTGACTTTTTAGTGACTTTGACACTGCTTTTCAGGGGTCCAGCGTGAGACGGTCTGAATTATACTGTGTCTGCTTCGCTGCCTGTTGGTAGCAGTTAGCACAAAGACTGAAAACTAAAATAAACTGGAACAAAAAATGTTTCTTGAGATTGATGTAATAGAAAAGACATTTTTGGTTCTAAAAGGAAAGAGAACAAATAAATTCTTGTGTAACTGTAACCGTTCAATGTTTGTCTCTAATGCTTACGCAAGGCAGCTATAATCAGGTAACTTGTGTTATTTAGTGTTGTTTATCCTACTTTTTAAATTTGACATTAGAGGCATTGTCTGAGCTATTGTCAACTGTGGTTCTCTGTTTTCATCTCCTTGTGCTTCAGCCTGAAAATATAATGCTGCTAGACAGGAATGTTCCACTACCTCGCATCAAAATCATAGACTTTGGACTGGCACGCACGATAGAAGCCGGGGCTAATTATAAAAACTTTTTTGGTACCCCTGAATTTGTTGGTAAGCGTTTTTTATTAAGATATCTTTGCAGTGTTGGACGAGGTGCTTGCCCTTGCACTGTTGTTGCCGAACTGTGTGCTGTCTATTTTCAGCTCCAGAGATAGTCAACTATGAGCCACTGGGATTGGAGGCAGACATGTGGTAAGATCCTTTACAGTAATTGGTGCCTTCTGTAATACTGGCTGCAGTTCACAGCTCTAGATTAACTTTGGTATGTTTTCACAGGAGCATTGGAGTCATCACATATATACTGTAAGTTGGGATGATTCATGATTATGAGTAGAAATATGAATATATGTAAAGACAGGTGCTAGTCAGTGTGTGACGGTTGTGCTGTTGTTTTAGCTTGAGTGGTGCGTCACCTTTCCTCGGTGACACAAAGCAAGAAACGCTGGGAAACATCTCGGCAGTAAGCTATGACTTTGACGAAGATCTTTTCAGCAATACGAGTGAGCTGGCCAAGAGCTTTATCAGGCAGCTCCTGGAGAAGAACACAAGGTAGGTACCAGCTAACAAACAGCTAAAGGCCAAAGGTCCAGTCTGACAATTTCAACACAGAGCCCAATGTTAGAGGTTTCCCTGCAATAAATCCTAAGCGCCTTAAATATGCACTTCTAAATCATTCCAATTCAGAATGAGGGGCAAGTCAGTCCACAAAAATCTGGAGTGAGGTTTGGACACATCTGTTATTGGTACACAATGTGATTCACTAAATAAAATAGGCTAAAAAAATATTATTCACACAGCAAACTAATTACCTCAGGGAAAGCATTGTGTAATACATAGTATCATACGATCTCGTTCTTGTTCCTAAACATGTGTTTTCATTTTAATGCACCTCCAGGACACTAAATATTTCTGTGTAAGCTACACTGGTCTGAACATATTCCGGAGAGACTCACATGATAAACCAACATGCCATGTGTCTGATGGAGTTTTATTTACTCAGCTGAGTTTTCTCTTATTGTTTCAGAAAAAGGATGACCATAACAGACGCCCTCAACCATCCTTGGATTAAGGTATGTACTTACAGTATGGCATGCGTCTGGTATTCTTATAAAAGCAGTGTCAGCACTCCCTCCAAACATGCTAAATACCATGGTTAATGTTAACTGGGTAAAAATGGCTACAGGTTCAAAATCCCTCAGTTCATCCCCAGAAACCGAATGGTACAACTCTGGGTCTAGTTGACCGCAATAAATAAACTGTATATTGTTTCCATCTCTGCACCACACCGCTCCTCTGGGAATACCCGTTCTTCACCTATCCCCTCCACACATTATGCACAGCTGTCTTTCCCATTCTGATATTGTTCCTTTGTCTGGAAATTCAACGTGAGGCAACATCTCACTAATTGTTTTTTAAATGGCATGGACATTTAACAACGTGCAATGTTGGCCAAGTCTACGCCAACATTGTCTGCTGAAATGCATGAGAATGCCGTTTTTGCGGTGGAGTCTTCATCCTGTTTGGATACATTAAGCACAAAGCCAGGAAATGTAACATGCTCAACAGGAATGTGTGGTGTTTTTCTGGCACTTTTACCTGTCATGGCTTTTGCTGTGGGGCCTCACACTAATCCAGTACCACGCCTGCTGGGATCTTCATCGTTTCATGTGTTTCAAAGGCAATGAGACAGCCTCTCACTCATTGTCCCTCCTCCACTCTTCTGTCTGAAGTCCTATGGATACTTAGAGGAGGACAGCGCTGCCCCTGAGGCTGAGATGAAAGCAGAGCAGCTGCAGTCGCAGCTTCTGAAGGACTACACCATCCAGACGCACTCGAGCATGCCCAACAACAACACATATGCCAGGTTTGAGCATTTTGCCCAGGTGGTGGAACACATTAGCTTGATGGAGAACGGGATTTCAGAGGTGACAGGAGCCCGCCACACTCTGCAGGGTGACATAGAGACACTGCTCTCCATCTACAATGACAAGAAAGCTTGGTACAAGGGGGAGAGCGAGACAGCAAGGAAGCAGCTCTCTCAGGTCCACTATGAGTTTCGTAAAGTGGAGGCCACTAGGAGGCTGTTACAGGAGGACATAAAAGTTGTAGATGCCAGTTTGAAGACCATCACTGGGAAGTACAGCCGGAGGAAAAGCCAACTGGTCGCTCTGAGGCAGGAGCTGAACTCTGAGCTTCGGCGGATGCAGGAAGTGATGAGCTCTCTGCATCCAGAAGGAGCCACTGGTGGCATCCACAGCAGCAGTCTGAAGATGGACCTGAACCCTTCACTAAAGGAGTTCTGTGGAGGGGAACTGTGCCCTGAGGCCAAGCAGCCACTCGTAGAGTCTGACTAACACACACAGATGAAGATTCACTTTTATTAAGCTTAACGAAATACCACGTTTTTTGACAATTCTATTTTTGGAATTCAGCACATTATTTTTTTTTTGCAACTCAAAACTTTGAATGTATACATTTAGTCTTTGCTTTCCCTTTTTTTATTTGTGTAAACACAAAAGAAAACCCTTGTTAATGTGTCAAGAATTTGTCTTGCATTTACAGTTAAAGAAATAGTTAGTAAATAACTTTAGAATCGGGGACCTGTCTGCAGTTTGATATTTAACAGACAGATATGAGAGATATTAATTTCACTTTTTTTCTTAAGCTGTGAATAAGCACATTTTCCAAAATGTCAATATTAACAGCTGACTTCATGCTGTTTTCTCTTTGATTAAGCGGGTTTAGTTTTCTTTTGTTATTATTTTGACAAGTGATAATGAGAACAAATATTGTTTATGAATGTTTGTACTGTGTTATGAAGACAGGAAGACAGGTGAAGATACAGGATCAAACCAGAGTTATTTTTAATTGATGTGTCAGCAATTCACTGTTTTTGATTTGTTTATTTTATTTTTCATTCCAGTCTTTTATGCTCCTATTTAAATTTTTGGGTTATTCATAGTTTTTTACAGACTCGAATGTAGATTTTTAATGAAGGTTGAATTTATTTATTATTTCTGAAAGACTTTCTTGAAAACGTTGTATGTGTTGACAGGAAACACTTGTGATGTGAAAATGTGATAAGTTGCATGTCATTTTATTATCAGTGCTGTTCAGCAGTCAGAATTACCCGGTTTGATTTTACTTTTGACGTAGACGCTGACATTTTAACTGGTATCAAAAACAAAATGTTCATTTATTACACTTCCCATTTTTATATTGTTGCAATTTCAGGTTATTTCCTGTTTTATTTTGGAGTTCTATTGTACATACTAAACATAAATCTTACAAATGAATGTGACTAAATATTAGGCCCTAACATGAAAGATATTTCCTCTGCAGCCTTATAATCCCAGACAAGCCATGGTGAAGAGGCTGTCAGTGATAAACCTGGACAACTTTAAGAGACAGTACGCCAGACGCAGATGGAAGGTAAAGTACTTTATTTAGACACAGGCAGATTAATTTCTTAGAGTACTATAAAAATCTCTCATTCACTTTGCTTTTATGTGTTTGACAGCTGTCTTTCAGAATTGTGGCTCTGTGCAACCACTTAACACGAATCATGAAGAAGGGCAACAACCTGCCTGAGCCGGACAGGGTAAAAAAAAAAGTTTTGGATTTCAAGCAACAGTTATACATTTTGCGTATTTTCTTTCTTGCCGTCACATAAAATAGATATGATTGATACAACTTGCGTGTCTATGCATTAAATATAAAGCTACAACCAGCAGCCTGTTAGCTTAGTATTATTTGGTAAGAAAGTTTTATTTAATTGAATTTTATTTTCTTCTTCTTCATTAAAAGGAAACAAATCAACCTAACAGCACCAATAACGCTCACTAATAATCATATTAGATTAGATTAGTTTCATTCAGACAATGACAAGTTGGCATTTTATGAGAAGTTATGTGCTCAACAGGTTTTATTGTTGCTGAGCAACAACTGGTAGCTAAAGGTAATTATTGTACAGACATGAAAGTGAAGCAAACCTTATCATTGACTCTTGGCACGAAAGAATATTTCTCAGGATGTTAAACCGTTTCTTGATAATGGCTGCAGATGATATTTCTGCAGAATGTGTTTGCACTGTAATGGGGTTGTTCATTTTTTACAATTCCTAATTGTCTTGTGTGGCCTCTCTTGCTGTGTGCCATACTCAGATGATTATAATGACAAATGATTCCAAAAGAACCACAACCGTTTCTGAACACAGTGTTTTCCTTTTCACAGAGGGACTGTGAAAGTGACCAAGAAGAAGAAATACTTAAAAGACGACCGAGAACCAGAAAAAGGAGCAGCACTTCCTGAAAACAGCAGAACTAAGTGTATTGGTCGACAATGTTCTCGTAGCAAAAAAGTGACTGCACCTTGTGACGCACACTTTGCAGCTGTTACTGATTAGAAAGGATCAGCTTTAGTGTCTGTAAGGCTGATGGTGAATATACAACATTTTCATCCCTCAGGGCAACTTTGTTTGTGTATTTGTCTTTTCAAACAGAGAACCAGCAGGTAATCTGCTGTATGTTAGAGAGCATTCTGCCATTTCTACTGTTTTCTGGCACAAGAGCAATTTTATGATTGACAGGAAGTATAAACTAAGTATTCACATTTACACAAGATCTTCCTCTAATAATTGCAATCTTCAAAGTCCATCCACAGTTTTTTGGTATCTGATTATTTTACTTTTAAATTCTAATATTTTACTGGCTGCATGTGAAGATTTACGGGAGGGTTGTTGTCAAAGTATTGACAGAAAAACTGGTTTAGTACTACCGAATGACATAATGGTAGCAGGTCTTCATAACCAGATGTTTACAAATGTTCTACTTAATAAACAGCAACGCCTGTGTACGGTTAACCTCATTACTTTCCACACCAGAATAAATTACCTGCAACCTGTACACTATACAGAATTATCTGTGTATTGTATTTAACATAGGCTATTTTGAATTATGTAAATTACTTATGTCTAACGGGACAACAAGTGTATGTCATTGTATACATATATAAAGACATTTAATGATGTTACATATGTAAAACAAATTTCACAGTTGATTTGTAATGCAATTCTTAGGTCTTATCGTACTTTGATGTATTTATGGTGTAAATATGCATAAATGCCAAATGTACTTCAGTTTTGCTTATTAAAAAGATAATTCACTGTTTTTAACAAAACATATTTTCTGTTCACTTGTTTATGTTGTAAATTAAAGAACGTAATTGTTTTTGTTTATCTGTTTTTACTAAGGTCTAGTTGTTCTAAAGTTTGGTCTACAGATGGTAAAGTGTGTTGATGTGCAGGCTAATCTTAAAATATAATGTAGCACAAACCACAAAACAACCGCGAATGTGCTTTAGGCTACATGTGAGCTTTTTACAATGTGAACCCTATAACAAATGTCCCTGTCAAATCAAAAAAGACTGGTACAAATACCAGCGGCCAAGATGCACTAATTGTTAAAAGGCACGATTTTTCATCCAACCATCGGTCAATTACTTATTGCAACAGCAGTAATGTTGTTTGGGGTCAGTTAAGCTGAAAGAGGACTGAAGGGATTATTTGACCTGAACTAAATACATTTTGGCAGTGACATAATGTAGGCCAGATCCACACATGGTGTGAAAGGAGTCACAGTCAACCAGTGGGTCAGCTTGTTTGCACGTCGATGTCTCAGTACATAATCATTTCAAAACTGTGTGACTCACAAAAGGAATATTAAAAACTTTTCACTGTATGTTGAAAACAACTAAGGTCAAAACATCCATTGTTCCAACAAATTTTCCATTGCTCAAAATGAAAACATTAATTCACATAACTATCTGTGCCTGATAAAAATCCATGCCTCATTCAAAGGGACAGTGGACAAAAGGCAAGCTGAGTAGTCCTCTCCCTTGAAGTATTCATGTAAAAATCTACAGAGTTTATAAATATAAGTATATTCATAATCATATATAATATATATGATGTAATAATAAATATAACAGTGCATCATCAGTACAGGGCCGCAGGAGCAGGAGCTTTGAGCACTCTTTTAAATATCTAATAACGGGCTGAGCTAATGTCACACTCTTGTATTAGTATAAATACATTTGCTATGTACTATGTAGTATGTTTTTCAATATGTTGTTACTATAAGATGACTGTTTAACTTGACTGCAGACTTTATGCATCTGAGTCCTGATGTAGCACACACATACTTTACAGTTCTATGTTTATGTGCAATGACAACATGTGAGTTACTGGCATGAGATGAGACGTGAGAAAACATTCAGACCATGCTCAGGTCATCCGTTTGTATCCAGCCTGATGGAGTCTAGCTCTAAGCTGGCGACAGTAAATATTTCAGCCATGTCTCACTGAAATATGAGCTGGGCCCTTTGTAGCTTTGTCACTAAGTGAAATGATATGCCCTGTAGTCAGCTCTGAAGCATCTCTTGCAACAGAGTCAGAGCTGGCATGCTGGGATCACTTCTGTGGTCAATGGGATCATGGTGACCTGTGGTGGGATGATTTGTGCACACAGACAAAACAGGGCATTCTGTGAGAAATCACATGCTGCTTATATGTAACACAAAACCAGTTCCCTGATCAGTAGAGATACAGATGTCTTTGAGTCACTGGTGGACTTTGATGTGGACTGTGATAGACAGGATTAAATTCTAAAAACGTTACTGAAATTTACTCTTTAAATCAAAGCACGGACATTTTATTCTGGTACAGATCAGCCTGTTGAGAGTCGGGAGTAGAATCCCCTTGTTGGGATAGCAATTCATGGGCTGGTTACTGGTTCACTAAAAAATAAAAAGAGAAATTAACTTTTAAGATTGCACTCGTGCATGTCAGGGAATATTTTGTAAATACAATAGTGCCACCCAGTGGGAAATAAAAAAAGATGTAGTTGAACTGATTGGTTCAAAAATCATAATGATACACCAGCTTTTGATGATATAAATGTATACTATTGCAATGAAAGCATTTATAATATTATAATATTTTTATAAAAACCAATATCATGTTTTTGTGTTTAAACCACCAGAAGGAATTAATGTTGTGGCTGATAATAATAATAATAATAATAATAATAATAATAATAATAATAATAATAATAATAATAATAATAATAATAATAATAATAATAATAATAATAATACATTTTAAAAATAATCTATTGAGCAAATGTTGAAAACGAATTGTGGCAAAAGACATGTGGATTTAGATAAAAATATGCTATTTCAATAGCTGTATACACGAAAACTAAGCGTTATATTCTATATTTATCACAACAGTGTGTAATGAGATATGCTAACCATGCTCAAAGACATAAAATTAAATTTAAAAATGAAAAATAAATCTACAAGCACAAAACATAAAATAGATAAACAGAGAAGATGAAATAGTTATAGCTGAAGTGTATTAATGCTGAAATGTGTTCTGAATTGTTAATATAAAACAATGATGAATTACCTTTTACTTCTGTGTAGTTATTGTAGTCAGTATGATATGTCTTATATTACAGTTAGCTGTGAAGTTGTGAAGCGACAAAAGTCAACAATCCATGTCTTGACTGTAATGTTTGATGTTGTGTGTTATTTTATGTCACGCATCTGACACAGTGTGATCAGTGAACAGAGGCATCAAGAGATCTGACAGAGGAGGCTACGTATCTCTGGAGACAGCCATCAGGGCATTAATCATTAATGTCAGCCTCTCACTTTATCTGTGTGATCATTAGGCCGCACTTGCATGATGATCTCTGAATATGAGCTCCTGGATACTGATTCCATTATTCATACCTACAAGAGTGCACTCTGCTCTCTATTCTTGGAAATGAGTCTTAATGAAGGGGGGCCATATTTAGGATTTAGGCTCTGTGCTCTTGATATGTAAGTGAGTGGTGTGTCTGTGGTAGTGGCCTCATCCCCCTCTATGCTTTATTCATAACAATCTGCAGCTCTCTTAGCTGCATGATTAGACCCATGAGAGATGACAGGTTGTGCTCATTAGGATACGGTGGATGACTGTTTCACACATTCAAAGAAAAACATGTGAGTTGATTGGCTGACCTTTCATCAGAGTCATGTTTTGCAACAGTAAGAAAATTGTGGTTCTCATAAAGCTTCAAAATGTGATTCAAAATGCCACTGACATAAGTTATCACTTCAGGCTGATATTTTAAAAGCAACATTAATACCACTGATTAATGTGAATAGTGTCTATTTCCAAGTTTGTTTTGTATGTTTTATTCATATTTATTATCTTAAATTCAGAAAATTTGTCAAGTTGTTATCGACTTTTTATCAGAAGCAAGTCACCTGTGTAACATTGTCTGTGTTATCTGTTTAAATTGGTTGTTGAAGGTCTATACATTACTATTCCCAGAGATATAATCCCTTCTGTTACGTGTGTATGTACATGTTTTGGAAAAGCCTTGGGTCCATATGGAGTATACTCACCCAAAACGATGTGGGAATTCTTAAATGCACTGGACTCAAATCCTTGTTTGTTCTTTTGAAAACATTGTGGGTCTTCTAGGAAGGTCCAAAGCCCACGAGAATCCTCCTCTGCTACGAGTGCAAGTGCAGGTAATTATCAGGCAACATGTGGTTGTGGTGTGAGGGTCTGATGCGGCTTCACTCCTGTAATTGGTCTCTCAGGCAATGGAATACAACTTAACCTATGAAAGATGAACCTCATATACTGAGTAAGTGATCTGAACTGAATCATTCATTTTAGGTCTGTGTTGACTGAGTAATTCATTGATCCATATTTTAAAATATATCCTAAAAACAGCTGCTGGCCATATGAAACACTGATGTATCCAGATCAATATAATGTGGAGTAATAGACCACACGGGCACTTTTGTTAACCTGTCCTACAAACTGCCATAGTTCCATAATTAACCAAATCTGACTCAGTGAATGACTAGAGCTGGTATTTATGCACACTGCTCAGAAAAACTCCCCAATGATTTGTATAAGCCTCTCTTCTAATAATTTCACATGGGATATTTTATCTTCACAGGTCTCTTAATTACAGGTGTGCAGTCATATAACTCCTTCAGGTGTAAATGAACTGTGGACTTTGAGATAACATAAGTCCATACCTTGACTTCTGGGGGAGGTCAGACCAAAATGTGCTGCGGTTTCATGCAAAGCTGCTTAATGTGAAATAAGATGTTCTTCCTCACAACTCCTGGTACTCCTAAACCCATTAAAGTATCAAAATTCCGTTTTCCTGCTCACCAAAACCAGAACATCTAACAGCTTTGATTTTCCAAGTGAATCAATCGTATTGATTTTGTGTACGCAAACACTGGTGATCTTGTCAGGTTTAGACCTTAATGCTGTAAGTACTGTGCATTTGAGACCTGGCAGTTAAAAACAGAATCTCTGTCGGCGTTTGAGATGCTAACAGCTTACAACAGTTTGGTCACAGCAGATAATGATTTTGTGATCATGACTGGCTTTTAAATCTGCAGCCCTAAAGAATAAAGCATTAGCACAAGCTGTGTCTACCTGTTCAGTCACAGATGTATATATCTGGTAAATTGCATCTTACAGTTTGAGGAATTTAAAATAGATTTTAGGAAACGTTGTAATTATCTGATACTCACTACCTGCACGGAAGCAGTTGAATCTTTTTATAGCATAAAGTAAGACATAATGTAATTGTGCTAAAGGTGTTTTTACAGTTTGCCTGGGAAGTCTCGGAAAATGGATTATACAGTAAATATACAGTAAATCGCTACAGCAGAGTGAAGCACCTCACTTCTGCAATAATTCAACACGATACCGCCTTGTCATTTCACACTCGGCTGGAGCTCAAATCAAGGCCAATTTACAATGAAAAGGTAGCCGGAGCAAATGCAGCTCTATTTATTATTCCTTCCGGCTTTTTGCAACTGGAACCATAGACCTGTCCTCCTCCCTCCTTCCCTTTTTTTCTCTCCCACTCGCCTTTGAATGGTTTCAACAAAAGGCTTCCATCTCTGCTTCTCCAGTAATGATTGCTCTTTGTAGTTTGTAAAACACTCAGACATCAATCAAATTTCTAAAGCATAACCTGTGTAAACCTTTAAAATGAAAGCAATAAGACTTCTTTTTCCAGGTAAAATTGATCTGTAATGTTACCAAGTAATTCTGGTGCCACTTAAAGACATAACTGAACAAATGTGAATGCAATTCAAAAGAACTAGAGGCGACTGTGGCCGCACACTGGTAGAGCAGTCATCCACCAATCCCACAGTTGTTGGTTCGATCCCTGGCTCCTCTGGTCACGTGTGGAAGCATCCTTTAGCAAGACACCGAACCGCAACTTAGTCACCCTGGTGAGTGTTGGCCTCCCTCAGTGTGTGTGTGATTGTGAATGAGAAGCAGTGTAAATCACTTTAAGCACCGATATGTAGAAAAGCGCTATTTTAGTTCAGACCACTTACTTTAACAGTTGCTGTTTTTTCTGTGTGCTTATGATTTGACTTTTTTTCAAGTAGTTTTTAATTCAAAATAACTAAATAAATAATTATTTGAATTAGTTTCACATTTTAATATAAACAAAACAGATTTTGTGCATCTTTTTAGACCTTTGGAGTCAAATTTTTCTTCATTAACACACCCAAATAAAATATTTTATTCAGTAGAGCCCTTCCCTTTGTGATCCACACCTGTAGTTATCTGTGCAGTTTCCCAGCACGTCACATGTAAACCATTGGCAGCCTTATCACTACCCAATGTGATTTTGGCCAACTCCCTTGGAGAGCTTTATGAGAGAGGTGCGTTTTTGTTGATGCAGCTCTTCTTATCATTTATAACAATTTCCCTTTTCAGGGAGAGTGTGAGGGAGACTTGTGCCAGCTGTCTCTGGACATATATGCGGTCAGGTCATTTGTCCACGTGAGTTCAAACCATTAGCCATGCCCTGGGAGATGGAATCTGGGGTGGCAACACTAAAACAATGCAGTCTGGGTAATCAAATCCCTCTACCTCCTGCCAATCACCCCCTTTATTCTGGAAAAAGAGCCACGTGACCACACTGGGTGATTTAGAGAATGCCAAATTTAAAAAATGACCTCTATCATTTATAAACCTCGACTTGCTGAATCATTGTTTTGTAGGCCACACTCCCACTTTGAATACACCATGTTCTAACTGAAAATGACTCTGGACAACAAAATGGGTTTGGCATGAACTGACTGAAACTACACCCACAGTTTAAATAAAGTTCAAAATCTTCAAATTCATAGACGGTCTTACAAGAGCATATAGCATAGCTTATTTTCCAAACAGGAAAAAGAGGACGACTACATTGACGATACACTCTTTCCAGTAACAGAGCAACAGTGATTTTGTCATTGTACGTTTTCATCCATAGATGGCAGTATTCAGTTTTTGTTTTGTTTTTTGCACCAGATAAAAATACTGAGTCAATTGCCTGTATACAGCAGGTATATTTAGATGAAGACAGAGCAACTACAGGCTGCAGAAACAGAAAGTTGTCCTGAATCATTCAAACCTGCAAGTCAAAATGTTCTTCAGCTTACTGAATTTTCTCAAATTAACGTGAAGGCTTTAAATTAGCCTAATATGTTATGTGACATTTCTGTCATTATCTGCATTAATATATTTGTTACACTGTTACTGTGTGGGTTGTACAGGTAGGTCACAGGCTGTCTGCATTGGCTGCAGGCCAGTGAAAGATCATTCTATGTATGGACAAACAAAAACCTCTCCCCACAGAAGGTCAGACTTTTTGAGAAAAGTGAAGTGATACTGAGGCAACATATTCCTCTGCATTCCTGGGAAAGCAGAAAATTTAACTTACAGCAGAAATTACGTATTAAATGACACCCTGCTTTGCAAACACAGAAACCAGACCAACCTTCAGGAAGGAAAAGCCTTTTCAGTGTTCCTCCTTGATTTACCATGTAATTGGTCTAATGGTGATACAAGTCAGACAGAAGCCTTTTTACATTATGTAAAAGCATATTGAAAATTTTACACGATTTTACTTTTTTACAAAAAGGTATATAACATGACAATGACACATATTGCAGAAAGGTTTCTTAAATTAAAGCTTATTTTGGAGGAGATTCCACAGCAAGGGTTTAGGAACCTTGAGCGCACTCTGCATTTACCCTAATCTGTTTCAGTCTCTATTAGAAACGTTCACAATAAAAACAAACAGTAGCCATTTTGCATCAAACAAATATAACCACATTTATTTTGAAAGTATAAAATTTCACACTATAAAGGCCACTTTTCAGGGTAAATTGACAACCTTTCTATAAGATTTACACAGAGAAATGCCTTGTCCCTCTCTGCTGGTCTAGCATACTGTCCAGTTCTGTGGCAAAATAACACAATTGTTCTACTCCACCACAGAAAGTAGTTGGCAAAATCAGAATAATTTACGCGATACAGGAAAATGGCAGAAAAGCGAGAATTCCTGATTTGTACATCCCACAGAGAAGCAAATATTCTGAACATATTCTCTCTTTATTACACCGGCTTACAGGCACAGCTTGATGTTACAGGCACTGTTTGCCTTCTACTGGGAGACTCAAAAAGAAATCTGCAGTTGACATTCTTTACACTGGCACCAGTCAGGCCACGAGAGCATCCCCACGGAGAGAGCATCCTCTGTTTGTACAAGCAGGACAACTTGTACTGTGGACACTACTGTCGGAGACCCTTTGGCTCACTGTACATGTAGTGGGGTGTCCAGACTTTGAGCGTAGCATATACGTTCCTACTCACTAACCGTGACATGGTGCCCACTGAGGTAGAACAGTTGTACCAAAAGACTTTATAAAGTATACAAATGAGTAACAGTCACATCAATAAACTTAAGAGTGGAGTCATGGGGGTCAGGGGATAACATCACATTTCACCCACATTTTCAGCACAATATGTAGACCACTGACATGTCTGGATAACTGAAATTCTCCGTAATTCTTCCTCTTTCAGGCATAATGGCGGTTTCACAGAACTGTATTATTGCATCTACAAGCCGGTGAGAACTGAGTAGTGAAATCACAATCTCTAGTGATCTCTGCATGTGAAACCTATCATTCCACGTCTCGCCCACCCACACACACACTCACACAAAAACATAAGTCAACAAGAGGGAACTAAAGCAGACACCTCATGTCAGAGAGGGCACATAGAGAGAGTACAACGTGTTTCCTTCCACTTTGAAGAGGAATCTGTGACATCCCTTTTGAAGGCTGGAATGGGCTAAACAAGCTGACTGGCTTCTAGGAGTGTGGGCAAGGTGACTGGACACCCAGCCCCCTGCGTAGACTAGGACCAGCTGCTGTCCATCAAACTCCCTGTCCTCTTGCGGGTGATGATGCTTTCTGTTGACTTAAGTAGCCTTTCTAGGCAGGGCGCATTGATTTTGCCTGGCGGAGGGCCTCTGGGAACAGGGTCTGTCTTAGTGTGGATATCTGTGCTGGAGGACACAACGTTATCCTGCGTTAGGTCTTTGTCTCTAGGGGACAGCAGGTGCCTGGGGCCAGCCTGGGCCTGCTCTGCTGTGGGGGAGCAGATAGGTGACGTGTGGAGCCACTTCAGGTTACTGGCAGAGTAGGCTCCAGGAGGAGTGAGGTCGGTGACCCTTAGGGCTTTGGCGCCAACTGGAGGAACACTGACAGTGACGGGGCTCATGGCTGTTGCAGTGGTCACTGGAGACAACTGTTGGGAAACAAGTAATATAGTTTTCATTTATGAGTTTATCTCTAAGGAACAATGCAGCAACAGGCAAAAGGTACATATCTGTTGTTTCTGTCATATATTAAATATAATATCAAATTGTAGCTTCAAACTGGATTTTTCTCCACACGTGGGGTAGCTCTGCAAGTTCGGCAAACACAGAGCAACACTAGCAGCCATCTAGAGCTGTGTTACTAGTCACCTGGCAAATGTAAGCTCATTATTTACTCTTTATTTCTTCGTTTTTTTTTCGTCTCTGCTAATGCCTGAGAAAAATACAGTGGCGTCATGTTAAATAATGTCCACACATACAGTACCAGTCAGTGAACTTTTTTCTCTGGAAACAGCACCATTGACAACAAGACTGAGCTCAAACAGTAAAGTTGAAGGTGAAACACTGTGTGTAAGATCAAATGGCTGGGAATCCAAGAACCGCAAAACAGGACGATAATGTCTGATGATTATTATATTATAAGTGACCACTTTTACATTATCAATAAAAGTTTAATTCACTGTAAATATAGCAATGTTGATAATTTCAGCATTAATTAGCACTAAAACTATTAACTAAAAAATAGCTTCTTGGTAGTGATTGGGAAAACGTATACACACCCTTTCTGTTTGAGGGTGTGTCAGGATTATTCAGCAAAATAAATCCTCACCAATTAAAAGCAGAGGAATGTACCAGAGTATCTTGACCTTTCTTATCCCCTCAGGTACATTCCTCCAAAATTACCTTTTCTCCTCTGTCATTGTTCTTAGCGAACCTGAGACTGCAGTAATACTGTTGAAAAATAGCTTTTAATCCTCCCTTTCCTGCCTCAGACCTGTGATTAAACAATAATAGATATTTTAGTCCCGCTCTCACTGCACCATCTCCATATGTTCTTGGCAGCAGGCCTTGTCTAACTGAAGAGCTCTTACACAACACGTTTTTTTTTTCTTTTTCTTTTCAAAAACAACTTTACCTTCGGTTTCTTGGTGGAAACGGTTTCCTCTGTCTTGGTGGCATCGAGTTCGTCTGGGAGTTTTACATTAGGGAACCAGCTTTTTAGCATTTCCTCCATTTTAAGAATAATATTAATATATTTCTCCCTGTGAAAATGAAGGAAAGAGTAGAAAGAGAGAGAGACAGACCGAGAGATATTTACTCAACCTATCATACACACATCTGAGTTATCTACCTAACATCTCGCCAACCTCTTTTGTGAAATCTTATCTCTTCATCAAGGTCACACAGGAAATATGCAATCTTGAACAGCGAGTGAACACTTACTCTCCCTTAGCAAAGCCTGCACTCCATGTGTGGGGGGAAAATCTTCTTTAGTACATTTATCACATGTTGTGAGCTCACACGTGCACTGGTGTATAACAGTTCTGCTTGCCTCTAAATATAAACACCAAAGTCTCCAACAGCGTCACTGTGAAAATAAACTAGTCCTGGTGACGCAGTTTCCATTGGAGGCGGGCACAGAGCAACGTCCCATTAACTCCCACCCATCAAAACCAGATGGTGGGTAGGGATTAGCCCATGTCATATGATCAGGACCTTCCTGCTATACTCCAGCAACAGTGACTGCTAAAAAAGTCACTTTGATCCCTTCTACCATTGTGCTGCTGCAGGGGCCACCAGCTGGCAACACAGAGCAGGCACAGGGAGCAACGGAGAGAAGGAAGGAGGGGTTTAGTTCACCTTCCACCCTCTGCCCCTGCCGTCTGCAGGGAGGCTTCCACACCCACTCTTTGTCTCCCACGTGAGGGCAGCAGCTGGTGGGTGAGGGCTTCAATTAGTCTCTGCCGCATTCACCAGTACTTTATTTTATATCAGTATATCTTGACGCCAGGTGTCACAGCAGGAATTAGTTTGCTTCCTATACAGGTATCAAATGCGAGGGCTAAATGATGTTCAAATTTGCTCCTTTTAGACTTCTATATCATCTTGTGACCATTATAGCAAAAAGTGTTAAATTATCGCTTTTATTGGTTAACTACTAAATCAACATTGCTCGTTAGTTGGTAATCCCTGTTTTTTTTGTTTTGTTTGTTTATTATTGTAAATCAAAACTCACTGGGTTTGTGACTATTGGCTGCCTAAAATAAGCAGTCTGAAGGTGAGCTCTGTAAAAGCCTACGCTATTAATTTTAATCAACATAATTTTTACTGGAGTTTTAAAAGAAAACTACTGTGTGTTGGAAGTGCGTTGTCACTGCATTGTCAAGTAAAGGTTGTACTGTATATCTTCAAGTACATTTTAATCATAAAATATTTTGATTATATCTGAAGGTTGAGTCATTTCAACTGGACTTCTTCATTTGTGGTTGAAGACATTTCGCTACGAAATATTGAAATGACTCAACCTTCAGATAACCAAACGTGGGTGACTGTGAACCTTCACAGACATTCTTATTGTACTATGATGCTGGTTTTAACCAAAATACACGGTGCTTAAATGTACTAGAGCAGAGGCTTAAAAGCATTTGGATGGGAACTGTTTTAAATAAAAACAAATATTTCAAATATAAAATATTAAAACATTTAAAAATGATTATATTGCATGGACTTTGGCTATGGGTGATAACATACCGAAGTATACTGTCTGGCCAGGGGAGAACCAATCAAGCAGACCAAAGTGTGCTGCTCCCACAGTGAAGCCTGATACATTTTTAACAAGATGCCCCACTATAGTGAGACAGTAAATTTATCCTGAATGTGTGGGGGTAGCAGCTTCTTACAGGGCAGCCTGCTGTGAACCATGTGTCATGGACATGTTCGCGACTACTTGAACCCACAGAGAGCAAACACATTTGCAGCAGTTTTAAATGTATGTATGGATTGAATGTATCATAGCTGAGTGTGATCTGACTGGAAAGGGCTTTCAAGCAACAAAGGCCAGTGAACACAAGGTTTTTAAAAGACAGGCCAAATTAAGTACATAAGTATATTAAGATGTAGCTAAAAATGCATTTACATAGAGGAAGTATATTGGATACTGTGTGACGACAGAGCTCACTGTTAAATGTAGAACAGCATGTGGGTCAAATTGAGGACACTCACCCCATGCAGGGGTTCTGAAGAACACCCATGATCCTCTGAATCCTGTCCATTGCTACACTCTCCTGGAAACTGCTGAGCCCTGTAAAAGCAGAAAGTTGTACTATGAGCCACATGAACTGAGATGACAGCAGGGCTGAATCTGTGGAGCAGATGGGTTGTGTGAAATGTGTGTGTGTGTGTGTGTGTGTGTGTGTGTGTGTGTGTGTGTGTGTGTGTGTGTGTGTGTGTGTGTGTGTGTGTGTGTGTGTGTGTGTGTGCATAGGAGAACAGACTCCCTGCCTCTGTGGCCAGGAAGTGTTGGGTCACACAAGGTTTGGGTTTGACAAAGATCCAAAACTAAGCAGTTTCAGAGTCTGTCTGAACATGAGAGTCTTATAATGCTTATCTGACTACTCAAAACAGCCGCTGCTTTCTGAAGATTGTGGTACAGTGTGTTCTCACTTGCCTCTGCCGAGCATTAATTTACAAGGAAGTCTGAAGTGTGACATTTCATATTCTTAGGAAAAAAACATTTAAATGTGTTTCTGATTCTTAAAGGGGCTCTTTAGAAACGTGTAGTTGCTAAGTGAACCTCTACCCAAAATCACCTACATTATAAAAGACGAACAGACACTGGAAATGCCTGTGGTTCCTTGATAATCCTACAAAAATACATGTTTCAGAAGTCTCATTTTCAAATCTCCAGGACACATATTCCACAAAGACTGGCACACTGTTTGTCCCGTCTATTGTTTCTCTGAGACGCACACAAAAGAGTGGAGCGTTGAGAGACAGACAAAGAGATAGATGGTGGCTTAGAAATGATAGTGTTAAACAGTATGAATGTGTTGAGGTTTTTCTGAAGACAAAAGAAGAAAAGATTTGAAATGACTAACTTACGTTCTCTGTATCTCCCTGAACGAAGGCCATTTAAGATTGATGACAGTGGATTAATGTAGCATTGTAGCTCCATGCACTGAAAAGGACAACAGATTCATTTGTAGGTGATATCTCTGACAAGGCGTGTTCACAAGCATTTTGAAAAGCTGATATCAAATTGGCTTTCACTAACTGCTGGTTATTTCAATATAAAAGTTGCTCAACATGAATTTGATAAGCCCTTAACTCCACCTTCTTTGCTGTTGATTCACTGTGTTTGACTTTGGGTCAAATGACTTCTTCAGAAAACATGACTAATTCTGCTTATGGGGTTATTGGGGAGGGTCATCCTTACTGGAAATGTCATGCATGAAACACTCTGTAAAACTAGATCTAGGTGATAGGGCACACTCTACTTTTGCTGACCTCCAAAACCCGCTTCCTGTGGGAAACCCATACGAGTCATAGAGGTTCTCACCTTACTGCTGAAAAATCGGTCCTCCTCTGACATGTTAGAAATGAGCTGCCTTTCCTTGCTCTCCTCTTCTGTGGAGCTGCGATGTCTCTTCCGAGCAAGCTGAGTGTTTTTACCATTCTCTTTTTTCCCTTGTTCTGTCTGACACAGTTCAATAGTGCTGTCCCTGTCCCATGTCTCTGTGCAGCTTGGGGGAGATCCCCGGCTAGAGGCCACCCTGACCTCACTCCAGTTACTGTCGCCTTCCTTCACTTCACTCTTCTGGCAGCAGCTGCTGTCAGATGGACCCAGGTGTGGAGGGGTGTTGGGGGATGGAGGAACCTCTGTCTGGCTCTGCTTTTTGAAACAGTCAGGCTCCCATTTGCTCTCATTGTCCTCAGTGTCACTAGCTAGCCAGTCAATGGAGTTGTCCGAATCTGTAGCAGACATCCTTGGCTGCAGGTTCTAACTAGCACTGAGCATCACTGACCTGGCAGAAAGAAAGAAAGTCATTGTTACTATAATAAGAAGAGAGCAGAGTGATGGAAGCACTATTGCAAATGAAATATATGCAGTCTACATATGTCTACATATGGCACTGAAATACAGCTAAGAGTGTACTGCAGACTTTTCCAAATAAAATTTGGAAAACACTGCACCTCCAGCTGAGGCAGAAATGAATACAGGCATAGACACAGCAGAGCTCTCTGAGCAGATGGTGGCTGTGAGGCCACAGTTGTTGAGACCACAATGACCTGTTTGTTTTGCAGATGCAACACCTGAGCCAGTAAACATGGACTAGCCACCATCAAAAGCAAACACCAAACATCCTTGCGTTTGATGGCTGCAATCCTGTGCAGTCCTCAAACACAATCTTTGTCACTGTAAATCTCTATGAGGCCACACAAGAACACATTTATACAATTTATAATCAACTGCTTTAGTATTTTTTTCCCCCCATTCAGTCTCTATCAGCTGGCCTGCCAGCTGCTACCACTGCACTCATTCATAAACACTGTTAGCTTGTTTATTCATAGGGGGCAGGGGTCTGCCTCCATGACAACCAGTGGCTCCAACTGCAGACCTCCCATCCACACAAGTGACACTTGTGGGGGAAAAAGAGAGGATTTTACAAAAAGAGAGACTGGCGCTATTTGTTCATATCATGAAGGCTGCCTCGTGAATACTATTTACTCAGACCAAATGCTCTTTGTGGATGCTTGATTGCTCGTGAGATCTTTACATCCCTAATATGAATTTCCTCTGTGATTACTAGATAAAGGAAGAACATGGACTATTTTCGGTGTTTGAATGCTTAACGCCTGGCATGTCTTTAATTTCCTGTGAAATTTGAGGGCAGAAGACTTTAATGCTCCCTAGTTCTTTGTCTCAGGTCGACCACCTTCTTATTTCATTGTTACAGCGGAGGGTGGAGCAGAGATTTACTAATTTTAGAAAGTCCCACATTACACAAAATAACTGTTTCCCACTGCGGTTTCTAATGTGAATCCCATAAAACAGCCTGCTTTAGTAAAAATAAAACAAATAATCCAGCTACAGGGACACAGCTGTAATGAAATGTTCAGTCTATATCAGCAAATCCTGAGCTTGGAACCACACAATATCAAGTTTCAAGATGCAAAAAATTCAGGAAACTGATAAGTGTGATGGTGTTCTGATGGTGTTCCAACTGCAGAGAATTATTTTAAAACAAAACTAACACTACTGGAGCAAAAAGTAACCCAGGAAATTCACGAAAGTCACAAAAACACTTATTCCAGGCTGATTCCTGTGGAAACTGTTGATTATAAAACATTTGTTCTCTTGTCCACTAAGTATTTCTTACTGGTTCCAACTGCATCCTGTACTGTTAGACTGTCTTCTCAGTCACACGTTTTCTTTTCCATAAGACACATATCAACACATCAATCAAGGAAAAAGAAACGACTGTCCTTCTCTTTCCAAATGACACATTTTTTAATACATTTGCATAGACATGACACAAAACACATTTTATCACTGGTTTTACCTCTGAACTGATTCTGTAACAAATTGTAACACACACACCAAATGATTTACTTGTTCTGGGTCTCTACATGGTGCCACACAGGCCTACAGTTTTTCTGAAAGAAATTCAAATAGCTACTGTGGCAATGAGAACAGCTTTTAGTTAAACATATATTTTGTATACAACAAAAAACTACACAAAATACACAAACACAAACACACACACACACTAACTGCTATTCATGATCTTTGTATCTACATCCACCTGTGTAGGTGGGGCACCTGAACAGAGATGCCCACAGATTAACACACACACACACACACACACACACACACACACACACACACACACACACACACACACACACACACATTTATTAAAAAAATCCATAATTCCTTTAAAATAAAGTCCCTTTCGCCTTGGTCTAATTTCTCTGTTCTTATAGATAAAGGGAAATAATATAAAGTTCTATTACCTGATCTCTCCTAAATGCAGGCTTCAAATTATTTGGGTCTCAAACACAATAGACTTTCTCATTAGAAGTCAAATTTGCAGATTATGTAAAAGCAGGTGTAATCATCGCTGTCACGCCCAAACTGTCACGTAATACATTTTTCTACACAATTAACTATTTTCTGAGCCATCGTCGGCTGCGTCAAATTCCTCTGGACTATTTTGCAGCCTTTCAAGTCCACAAACACACAAACAAGTGATGTTCCTACGATGGTTTAATCATCTGAAGGACTTCTAGTCAGTCAGAGTACGTACCTTCCCAGGATGGAGCGGATGGTCCTACTCTTCCTTTGTTCAGCTGTAATCCAGCAAGACTGTGGGGCAGAGAGCAGCTGATGTGTTGGACGTGCAGCGTGTGAGTGAGGAGGCGGTACAGCCCGCTATCGGCCCGTGTTGCCTCTTCCGAGGCAACGTGTCTGGCAGGGCGGGATTAGCGGGGAGCGCCTCTCCTATTCGCTCCTCGGACGACTGCGACTGGCCAATCGGACTGTTCTCTCCGTGCAGCTGCAGAACGATTGGTGAGCGCGGTTTACATATGCAAATGACATGGAAATGACACAAACACGTGGACACGCGATCGGTTTTATTTCAGCAGCTGGGCGAAAAGTCAGTGCGGGGCTAGTTATGGTCATTCTACAGGCATTTCTCCTCATTATATCATCTGGGGAATGATGGTTGTTGTGGCATGTCAGGCAGATGAGCAGATTAGTAAAGGCACAGTCAGCAGTTTCAAGAACAACTGTTTTAGTTCGTGGTTAGTTTGCTCAAGGACATTAAACAAAGACTCTTATCTAGGAGATCAACAACATTTTCCTAAGTTAAGAATTAATTTACCAGTGGTGGGTTAAAAATCATTTACTTAACTAAAAAAGCAATCCAAAAAAAAAAAAAAAAAACCTTACGTAAAAAATACGTAAAAAACCATCACGTGTAGTTAAAGTGGAATATGTAGTAATTCTACTAATACTACACTGGTAATAGGAAAATTGATTGTCAGATATAGCGATAAGTCCATCCATCCATTATCTGTAACCCCTTATCCTGTGTAGGGTCATGGGGGGCTGGAGCCAATCCAAGCTGTAATAGGGCAAGAGGCAGGTCTCTGGTGCATCTCAGGAGCAACAAAGAGAGACATACATAGACAGACAACCATTCACACTGACATTAGGTACGGTGATGTGCTAATATATTTACATTAACATAAACAATAATGCTATAGTTAGCCTGCTGTAGATAGAGAACTACTTTATATTTGTTTATCTTTAGCCTAATAATGCTTTAGAACTTTATAATGACCGTGTTTTGATTTGTTTTTCAATTTTTAAGTACAAGTACCTCAAAAGTGTACTTATCTACTGGTCTTAAGTAAATGTACATACTGTAATTACCTTAAAAATTTACATTTTAAATGAATCCTATTAATCAGTAAGTAAAAACAACTGTTTTATGTTGCTCATCTTTAAACCCTAATAGGTAAAATCCTTTTACAAGCAAAACTGACTCAGATTAGAGATGCAATTGCCATGCGGGATATTTTCAACCTGCATCTTTTTTTCTTTTTTTTTGACACAGTGACGGTAAACACATGACTCACAGGACCACTGTTTGACTGCTTGAGAGGGTGGGATAAGAGGCCAGACAAGGATCCTGAGCCTGGAGCCAGTGACTCACAATCTCTTGCAACAAATGCGATCACGTGCATTTGGGAGACACCCACTCAAAAGGCGAAACCAGCCTCCTCATCTCCCTCAACTGACAATGAGGACAAACTGAATTTAAAACAACAAATGTATTTCCCTCCCATCTGCAGAGTGAACATGCCACATGTGAAAAAGCACTCTTATCTGTTTACAGAGACAAAGATGCTGCCCAGACTGGTAACAACTGGGTGCAAATCTGTCTGCGAGTAAAATGCAGAGGGATGTCTTAGACTGTCTTCTGTGCTTTCTGTAATGCGTTTATACAATGGTAATTAGATTCTAAGATTATTTTGTGGTAAACTGATCACAGAGGAGCATATGTGGCTATTTTTACTTTTTGTGCTGCCAGAGAGAGGAACAGTCAGGACATGGGTACCAGCAGCCCAGTGCCCAGTGGTGTGTTTACTCATTACTGCCGTGTTTTAATCACAACCAGCTGTTTAAAAATGTGCACCACAGACATCAGAACACCCATAAAGCCAGTAAGATGACATGCCTGCTGGTACAGTGAAACACTCAAATTGAAAGTTGAATTGCTCCATAAGCTGCTGCAATCATTTAAACATTCCATAAACAGTCTCCTGTCATTGTGCTCCCCAAGCACGAATCCTCTGGTGACCCCAGACTTTGTGACGACTGAGAACTTCCTACAGCTTCCCAGCAAACTCATTTCCCTTTTTTGTCTTCGAGGCTTATATGTCACTGTGGAGTAGATCACATCCAGTTCAAAGCACAGGAAACAGACATCAACTTGCTTTTTGATCAGAGAGATATTTAAGGCACACGCATGTAGGACTTTGAACTGTACAGCGAAAATATAGAGTAAACAGTATGTGTACTTGTATAAGAAACTGACTCTGTGGCTACTTTAATGACTGCAGATTGTTCTGAATATTTCAGTAATGTTCTTTTGTGTGATCTCCAGGAATTATTTCGTATTAACAATATTCTGCAATTTGTCATCTGGATAAAGAACAAGAGTAGCAATTTGCTATCTCCCTATAAAGGGAACTCTTTTATCTGTGCATTCTCCTGTCAAGATCTGAGATGAGTCACACAACACAAACTGGCACTGTGATTTTCAATTTGTCAGGGAGGATGGCTGATTCTGTATCCCACAGAGACTGGATTTTTCCCGCTCTCATTCATAAAAAAAATAAAATAAAATAAAATCAGAGACTCACGCCTACTTCATACACTAAACATCTGTCCTAACCCTCCCTTTCAGAAAAAGGCAGCACGTGTGTGTGGGTGCACATCAATGCCACACTTCACTGTATAGACTGAGAATGCTCTGTGGCTTTTTTTAAGGTTTTGCGCATGTGTGTACAATTCACTGTATCAGAAGCTCTTTTCAGACAGGCTGACATGTCTAATGCATTAGCTTGCCATTAAACATACTTGCTGGAGTGAATCCTGATAGCTTCAGCTGATAGTTGTTTTACATGTATGCTTTACAATGAGACAATGTGTCCTAGCCTGCAAGTTGGGGATATGGGTGTACTGTACTGTATGTGAGAACATTGGGGTGCTGTTGGCAGGATAACATGTTTGTCTGAGTATTTTACTAGCAGCTATACTTTGCAATGTGCTGTGTGCATGACTCAGCTCAGTACACCCTGGCTCTGTGCCATAGGCTGTCCTGTACCCAAATCCAGACCTGTGTGTGCCTGCATGTGTGTGCAGGCTGTACACACACTCCAAATTGGGACGTCAATCAGCAGGCCGAGCGCGGCACCATCCATGTTCTGACACTAATAACTGGAGTAAACCAGGCATGTGTTATTGTGGGAGAAGAAGACAGATTGGAATGTTCATAGAAGTGTTGACAACAAGTAAAACCGCTCCAGGGTGACATAAGCGGTAACACACACGTAAACTGTGACAGTGGGAATCCAACCTTTAAGATAACAGCACTGGTTGAACACAGTTGATGTTCATATAAAATGTTCAAAGTATCGTAATAAATTTAATACATTTTCTGAAATAGATTGAGCATGTCTGTCAGCATGTCAGGATTAAAATCTTATTTCACAGTCTGGCTTAAACTAAACTCTAAATGGTCAGGTGATCCACATGACCGGCACAGAATATGTGAAATCATCATGGATTGATTCAACATTCAAGCGTGTTCCTTGTATCATTTGAGCAAAGCTTTGAAAGTCTGGTTATTGCGCCTCGTTATTCTTAGGTAGAAAACGTGTCTTCCACTTTTCACTAGTGTAGCTTACTCCTCCAGATATGTCATCCTGTTACAGTAAATGCTAGTTCTGCCGAGTTAACCCCACCCACACACCAGAAATGTGACTGCACTTCGAGTGGGCACGCTGCACCAGTGCGGGGAGGGGGGGGGGGAGGGGGGGGAAGGTGCCATTTGTGTGTGGCAAGGCTCAGCCAATAGCATTCAGAGTTGGTGTTAGAGGTTATGTAGTCAGAGGAGAAGTGATACTGGGCTCATTTTTGTAACTTTAAAGGGTTGGACTTCCGGCACCCTGTCATGCACCCTCCCTTACCCTTTGTGGCTTCTTCCTAGTGCAACTCCACTCAGTCACATGCGCTTCACTCTGAGAGAAAGCTCCCTGACCATTTTCCACATAGACAGTTCACATGCAGGCAGTTGAGTATGTCTGGCAACCAATCACTGTCAAATCTTTTATGGCTCTGCTGTGAATGTGTATGTGTGTCTATCATTCTAAGTCTGTACGACTGCCAGAGCAGCTCCAGAGACAGTGGGATTTCTATCTGCAGGGCTGAATGCTACATGTGACTGGGGTATATTTTAACTGGGTTATGTAAGTGCTCCAGCCTGTGCTCTCCACACACAGATGAGGAGGGCTACGCATGATGCAGAGGACTGTGAGCTCACCGCAAGCATTAATTTCAGAGCACATTGAATAATTCCTTCACTAGCCTGGAACTTGGGCCAATTCCCACTTCACAGAAACTGGCTGTTCAATTTTTGTTGCTACAAACAGACCTCGTATGATAGACTGTACTCCCTTCTGATTCATAGATTTTACAGCTTATCTTTGCCCTCAGCAACCGTAGTCATATTGATTGCGGATGAGTAACATTTTGAGTTAGTAGCAGCAGTATAAAATAATCTTAATGTGAAGGTTAGGGTTACATAACAGGCTTTCTAAGAGATAAAAATAAAAAAAAAACAGGAATCCAAAAAGTGAACCTAACACAAGCACAGACTGCTCTACTCACACATTTCTGTTTAAAAAAAGAAACTTTGAACTGCAATCAATCAAAAAAGCAGATAATTAGTCATTACATGTAGACATGCTACAGACTCTCCGTGATAGAGTGACCAAGTTTTTACTTGAGGCTCCCCATGGAGTACTGATGAGATGGTTGACAACAGGCTAGCCGCCAACTCTATGTCCAATGTAGAACTGCCCACGCTCCCTCTGCTAGCACCTTTATGGGATCATTACGTGGGTGTTTCAGTGTGAGATCTTATCTCAAAGTGATGTGATATGGGCAGATAATTTCTTAGTAGGCAACAGTCCAACCTCACTTGGACAGCAGTTCATGATCAGCTTTTTCATACTGTAGCAATGATTGTTGAACACATACTTCATCACAGGCCTCCTCTCCCAGCATCACAGGTGTGTCTTTTTTAAATTTAATTTCATAATCAATCCACGTAATGAGACATTCTTAGTCAGCTCAGTTGCTGCAGGTATAATATTTGAAACATTTCTTAGAACTAATGATTGAAATAAATCTTGCAGATCTTGCATTGCCCATGTATACTCACCTGAGACCAAATTACTTCTGGTTTCAGCTTTAAAAGGTGAAAAAAGGAAGAAATTGTTTTAAAATTTAAAAACAATTACATAATTATCCAATTTCTTTCACGCTTTTGTTGTTTGTAAGGTGATGTCATTAAATATCTTCCTCTCTACACTCTAGTAATAAATTATTCTCAATTTACTAAATTCATAAAACAAAGAAAAGCAGCATTATATTTGCAATTTAGCTTTAAAAAAATTCCTTAACGTATATAAAATAGTTTTATATGATTGTCTTTCATTCAGCTAATCAGGTAAAACAATCATTGCAGCTCTACATGCCACATTGCATTTAGAACTGCATGCTTTTGAAAAATGCAAATTGAAGGAAAATCAGCACGTTACTTGTTGCATGTTGAATTACATTGTACATTTGTACATTGTACAAAATATTTTAGTGGGTACAGAGCACATGTTCATATCATGTATAACAGCATGTTAGTGTAGGTATTTTGTGCTTCCAGCAAAACCAGTCTCATTCAGAGTTCTGTTGAACATCACTAATAATGTTTGCTATTTGACCTGAAGCAAAGAAACCCTATCTGTATGTCAAAATGCATTTTCACTTTGACATGGCTCATACCTTTGTTACAGTCTGACACAGCTCACTGTTGTAGCAGAGTAGTTGGGATGCATTAGTCACCCATTCAAAGGTACTTTACAGTGCTGTTAAGGAGTCAGAGCTCAGAAATTTCCACCCAGAACAGATCTTTAAATGGTTGTTTGTGGCTAACACGTGTCCCTGGCCCTGCCCCAGGTATGAGGTTGCCGCTTTCCTCACCAATAGGAGCAGAAAAGCGTCAACATGAGCTTTGTATATTTTTTTTATTATGCTGCTGCTGCAGCCACACACTTGCATAACATTTTGAGGCCAACATATGGGCTACAGCTCTCTATTCTAAATGCCATTCCAATATATTAAAAAAAAAAAAGTACCTGGCATCTCTCCAGCCTTTGTCTGAGCATCAGCGCCAAGGTTTAACACTGAGGAGTTAGCTTCTTTTCCATCACCTCCCTTCACACAGAAACACCAAGATGACATTTTACGTGATGACTGTGCCCTATAGTTAGTCATACAAAACCTACTGGACTTGATCCTGTGCATGAGCTGAAATGAGGCAGTGTAATGGATTTTAAATGTCAATAAAAACAAACAGTGCATATACAGTAAAGCAAGTCTGCATAAGATCATGCACACTGAGATTACTGCGTACGGGAACTAATATTAAATTACTACAACAATAAGCTCCTGATTTGTGTTTGCATTATGTGGTTGATTCTCAGCAGACAGCTGGAGAGAATTAGAAAAGCCTGGGGCCAAGGTTATGTAAAGCCAGGAGGTGGACAGGTGTCAAAAGGAGAGTACATGTGGAAAAAGCACAAGTGAACTGAGGGATGGAGGGTCTGACTTGCTGCTGATGCTGCTGCGGTGTCTAGAGATCACCCCGATGCAGCTCTGTGCTTATTCTGGCAAACACGTGACACTCTCTTTCTCATTTCCCTGCCCCCAACTTTGTCTCTCTCCCACTCACACACACATACTTCCTATTACTCTGTGTTCAGCACACTAATCCTGTTCCTGCACTTTTCTCACATTTTTATACTCCCTTCCTATTTCCTTCAGTGATCTTTCAGTTCGTCACCTCAGCCTGTTTTGCTGGCCATCCCACATCTACGAACAGCATGTGAGCTTTATCTTCACTTCATTGAATAGAGATTCCAATTTACGTATTTTGAAAAGCATGTTTCACAAATGTTCATACTTTTGGCATTTTTGAACACATGTTGTACAAATTTAAAACTGTGGGAAAATGTGAATATTTTGGTAATTGACGACGCCACTGGAGTTTCACACGAGACAGTGTGCCACAGTTTTTTTCCTCTGTCAACAGAGTATGTGTTCTAGTAGTAGTCACAGTCAAGAAAAAAATGTCCGGATGTTTCAGACAACAGTTTCAACTACAACGCTTATCTTAGGTAACATGAAACTTCAAACGTCATCTTTACTTAGACTACCTTATCAGGCCTGTGACCCCACAATAAGGTCATAAATATTTTATCAATCTTCAAACATGTTCACTTTGTTAGTATGCATACTGTTCAGTGTCATCTATGCACACTACATTCTGTATTATATAATATAATTATACTGTAGTTCGGCCATTTTAAAGTTGTCCCTATGTTTAGATACAATTATTATATCCCATGTATAATTTCACAATGACTTCTCTGTCATTGTAAAATTACCGTGAAGACCATTACTGGGACCCCCAAATGAACCATTAATTACATGTTAGTTTCCTTTGGTGACAGGTTAAAATATCTGCTATAGAAAAGCCAAGAATACAGTTATTATAAGTGTAATGATTATGTTTGTGGTTTTCTGGATGTGAAACATTGCCGTCTAAGCTCTTATTTTGGATTCTCTCTTGAATATGTTAAGGCTGATCAAAATTCATAAAAAGGATGATGTACCTCATGTTTGTGTATTTATATTTACATCATTATAAATATATTTATTTCTCATTTCTCCATATGCATATCAGATGGGATTTATGCAACAACTACCCAACAATATTCACAGTGCCATAACAGCAACCATGTTCCTGTCCTCCTGGCTTTAGTGTCTAAATAAATTATGTTAATATCTGAGCAGATGTTATATATTACAGGCATTCTTTTGAAATTGTGTAAACATATAGAGTGACACTGAAACAAAATCCATGTCCGTCTAGATCTCTATCTAATATTCTGGAAAGAGGTCATTAATGCTTTCTTCAATGATTAACTATTGTTTATGTTGAACTCCTCTCTCAGGCCTTTAGTGTTTGGCTAAGGTAACATTATCTTACAATGTCAACCAAACTTTAAGTCTGGCTGTAAAAACCTTTATCATATTAGATATTTTACTCACCTTGATAGAAAAATCAATATTGAAAAAAATATTGTTGACAATGTCTCAGTTCCAGCGAGTGTCCCAATGAGTGTGAGCCAACATGCACAATAAAAAAAGACCACGGAAGTAGCTCATATAAATGGAATGCAGTTATTTTCATTGTCATCAAGTACACCTGAGCTTTTCTTGCTAACAAGTGCGAGGCCTATTGTGTCTGCTTTGACAGGAACCCATTTGTAGCAAATGCTCCTTACACAGGACGTACTTGTCATCTCTGAGACTTATTTTTAATTTCACTATGAATATTGTATGGGAAACCACTAATGACACACCTGGATAATCAAAACCAATCAAACAACCAATTCTATGGAAGCCTGGTAACTTCACTATGGTGATCACATGTTATAAAGCTGTAGAGTCATGGGATTTTCCTCTTGTAGAACATTAAACACGAAAAATGTTCATCTCTCTCTCCTTTGTGTGGACACGCGCCCATCCTGGCCGGGGAACACGGTGTGTAAAGTGTGGAAAATTCCAGGTTTTCTGGAGAGGAGCAGTTGCATGTGTTTACTCCTCCATCTCCCCAGAGACATTAACTAGGTCAAGCGCAAATGAATCTGCCAACAGCCTAAAGAGTAGTAGTGACAGGGGGGAGAGAAGTGGGGGTGGTGGGGCCATTCTGTAGACTTGGGCACAGATCTCATAATCAAGATGAAATGCTGTTACCTAATTTAAGCTAGAGCCTCCCCCACGGCCCATTAACTTTCCAACGAGGTCTGAATTCAGTGTGATCCTGGTTAAACAGGTTAATGGTCACACAGCTAATTATGTATATCCACAAACTAAGCCAGTCAAGAACACTCTGCATTACAGCCATTTATCTTGGACTAAATCTCCCTTTTTTGTAAGTCCAAAGACAATTGAATGAAACACCAAATTGTGATTAGATTTCCTGTTTGCTTAACTTTTAGGTGTAATTCCACAGTTTAGTATGTTAGATATTCAAGTTAATATTAGGTGGAAAGTGAGAATACACAGTGTTTTGGATATTTATTTATAGGTTTCAGTCAAATGCTTTAAGCAACTTTACAGGTAAGCTTTGCCTCAAGCTCAGTGGGTTTGGAGTGTTACAGATGGTCAACTACAGGAACTGAGGAGGTGGTATTTCTTAGTCAAGGGAAACAGAGAGCGGGGGATGGGCACTCAGCAGGTCACTGGGTTTGTGTACATTTGTGTGTGTACTTGCTGGTAAATGTATGTGTAGCTTCACATACATTAGTATATTTGTATAACTCTCATTTTTTAACCAATTATTGGATTAGTGTGCCTTTCTGAATGGAAATTAGTTTCCACTTGTCTAGGAAAGGTTATAAAACCTGAAATTGCATTTTGAAGGCATCTCTTTCAGATTTATGCCATACTGAAAGTTTAACGGCCAAAGAGGAATGCAGAAGCTCGGCTACCCAAAATCACAGCTGATGTATTTTAACGGCATCTCTCTTGCACCAGATTCAAACGTTTTATAAAAAAAGTGATGGTGCTGGTGCTTAACATACAGTAATCTGTTATTGTCCTTGGCTTTAGTGAAACTTTTCTCTTGTTCTTTGATGACGCTGAACTGAACTTCTGCCAAACTCTCACTCAGTCACTAACTTTGATTCATTGTTAACATTTTGGGAAGAACACTTGGAAAAAAACAGCTTATTCCAAACTGAGTTTTCTTGAATTATTTCAAGATGGTTCAACACGGTGCAGACTCTTGTTTTCTTGTCTTGTTGTAGTCTACTACATAGATATATGTACCTTATGTATGTTGCTACCATATTGGATGGGGAAAGACTGCCCTGTAGACATAAACAAGGAAATGCAAGAGCAAAAATGCCATTCTAATGTTAACATTTGTCAACCGATTCCAACTCCTATTTTGTAAATAAAAAATTGATGTACAAATAGAAAAACGTTTTGTCTACAGTTACTGATTCCTGGATTGTTGGCCTCCTATCAAGAGGTGCGTACATTTGTGTGTGTGTATGAACATGGGATTGCATGAAGTAAATTACTTCCATGATGCTAAATAATTGTCATAAAGGAATCTACATTCTACATTTGTTAAACATGGATTTCACTTTTCTCCCTTGTTAAAAATTATGAAGACATCACTATATAATGTACATTAAATGGAGATTTAGTAATATCATGATAAACTGTTTTGTAAAAAGTGTAGCATATTTTATTAATACATTACAGTATATGAGTGTCTTATGATATGATGTTAATATAATAATAGTATACTAATATGATTCAAATATTGAGCAGTGAAAAATATTAACAATAATAATAATAGCATATCTATCTATCAGGTTTTTAAGACATTTTCCATTGCCAAATCAATGACAAACGTGAGGTGTTGCATTGAAAATAAATGTCACAACATTTATTTTCAACCACATAAGTCATTCAGTTCGTGAATCCGCTGACACACACACATACACACACACACCTCCCTTGAGTGGCAGCCTAACTACTGATATTCTCACTAACTGTAGACAAAACAGATCATCATCGGCTCTTTAATATAAATTCAGTTGACTGAAATTGGTTAAGTGAAATGTTATAGTGCTTTGCATCAAAAAAAAAAAAAAAAAAAAGGAAACAAACTCCTACCTATACTTGAATTTTTCCAAGTCTTCGAATCTTGCCCAGATCAGTATGGCAGCAACATTTATGTGCTGTATGTTCCAGTGAGGAATGTAGCGACTGGGTTTAAATGTCACATACAAGCAATGTGGCTCCTATAAAATTAGCTGACTTTACTATAGAAATGTAGGTTATCTGCCTCTAGTAACCAGATAGCTTAGCAAAAAGAAGGTAAACAGGTGGAAAGAGCTAGTTGTGGTTAGTCTATAGGTAATACATTTTCTTCAAATAACAATTAAGTTATGGGGATTTGCCATAAATGTTTCACAATTTCATGTCAATTTCTTCATACAATCCTCATGTCTTTATCCCCACATCTTAAATATTTTTCTCACATATTATCCCACTTGTCTATCTATTGGGACATAATAACAAAGAAGGACTAAATGAACAGTTGAATGTGATTAATTAATCAACACCTAAAAGTATGACTGACATTTCTTTATTGAACTTGACCTCTTATTTTCCGTCAGTGAGCAATACTATGTTGGGAAAAAAATCATTCAATGTTGATACAAATTCAGTGAAGCCACAAGGAAAGATTTAGTGTTTGAAATTTTTACTACTTTTAAACTATTTAGTTTTACATCCTGTCACTTGGTGAATAATTGCAGAAGGGTTCTGGAGAATTTAGGTCAAAAGAAAGTTGCTATTTATTGAGCTTCTGTGGGAAGGTATTGACAAAAAAGTTCTCCTAGCTATTTTTACCACTCCCAACTTGACCTTTGCCATCACCTTTTGAGTGGAATGTAACAAGACAAAATGGGAAATATGAGGTTGAGCTTGACGTGTCAGAGAATTCATTTTCAAAAACATTCACAGAGAGACAGCTAAAATGTCACAGCTGAACTATATATAATCCAGGGAATTACTGTGAATCAGGTCACAGGTCCAAAGGTTCACTTTGCGATGCATCAAAAGAGTGAAAAGTAATTTAAGTGCAGTTTTGAGGCACTGATCCCGTACCTCAGTACTTTCATGTCAGCATTTTGATTTTACTTGAGCATTTGACTTTTTTTTGCATTGTATTATTTTGAATAAAAAGCTTCTAATCAGCTTGTAAATCATTGTTTTGCAAGTGAGTAAGGTTTTATTCTTTTCCCAAAGTTACAAAATTGTGACAGTGTAAAAGAATTACACCCTTTTTTACAATGACATGTCATTTTTTAAAAATAAACTTTTTCACAATTCTGCTGACTTTGAAAATGACTAACTGAAATTACTAATAAAATTCACTAACCCGTTATAAAGTAGTTCAAATCAGCTGTACTGCAAGGAACTACAACAAATATGGTGTACACGTGTAAATGCATTAGAATTATAGAGAGCACTCACAGCTCTCAGTGTTTCTAATCCATCCATGTTCCCACTGCAATCTGAGAGCAACAAAAGAGTGAATGCATTATGAACTCAAGTTGAAAGCCTGTCATTATTAGTAGTGCGCTCATGTTCCCATGCTGTGACTCATGAGCATGCTTTATTCAGCCTCCCACTCCTATTTGCACATGTCATCTGCTGCTCTGTCCTCCGTCCATGCTAACGTCAGAGGAGGCTGGCTGTTCTCCTACATCCCCTGCAGACTACGACGGGTTGGGAAGGCAGACTGGTCCAAGTGTGCAACCTCTCTGTAAAAGCTGTGATCGACAGCCAACACAGAGGGCCCTCATACTGCCTGTCTAATTACCGGGCCACACAGGGGACAGTCCAACAGCACACATTATACAATGTCAGCTCAGTGTGCTTGATTCTGTCCTTGCCTGAAGACCAGCCAGGGAGCATCATCAGTGTCCTCACATCTTCCCCTTTAGTGCTCCAGTTACTCCCTCACATGCGCTCTGGCCAGAGCTCGGCTGCCTTTGTCGATGCTCTGACAGACGGAAACAGAAATAGCTCCACAAATAGACCCATCCTCTGGCACACAGGGGAAAAGTAGCCCCACTTCTGTGTGCTCTTGCCTCGTATTTCGTGTGTGCCTCAGGCCAAAACAAGTTAGCTAAGAACCACAGGGAAATCAAATTTGGAATCATTAGATTGTATGGAAAATATCGAGGGAGAAAGAGAAATGTGTGCATAAATACATATTGTTAAGAAAATAGGTTGATTTCTGGAGCTTGCTGTATGTCAGTAATACTGTCAGAGCATCTTAATTTAATATAAAGGTAGGTTACTGCATTTACAACTTATAACGCCACTTGTAACAGATTTTAAATAGGTCTTAATTGACAGTGTTAGAGATAAATCTCTGAGTATAGACAATGAGAAATGCATAAAGGAAAGAAATGCAAACATTTCACTTCTGGATGTCATTACTATGGCGATTATATTACTCAATAATCCCTCTTTATGTAGACATGTTACAGAATTCTTTATGGTTGATGAGAAAAGAAAAGGTGCATGCACACAGTGGAACCTGCACAACGTGAGCACAAGCTGGAAGAAAACAATCTGCGTTGAATTTAGATCTAGTATCTGCTTTTACCAGGAAATGGTTGAAGTGTAGCACTTAGGACAGCGTGTGCGTTCAGCAAAGCTCACTCTGATGGAGGATTAATGTGGAGTTCTCTCAGCAAAGTCTGCATATACTATAAAACTGGGATAAATTCTTAATGCTGCTTCACAGTGTGTGAAAAGGGGAGGTGAGAGACAGCCAAAAACTGAGTCAAACCTCCATCTGTGTTGTGGCTCCTGTGGCATTTCTTCTTTTTTTTTCTTTTTCTTTTTTTTTACTGTCACGTTTTAACAGGCCTTGACCTTGAGCCAGTGCATTCACTTCATAACTTACAACATGTCAGTATGGGTGTGAAAAGATTGAAGGCAAATTAGCTGTGTGTATCCTGGATTTAAATCATCATAACAATCTAGGGTTATGTATATCTATGCAAAGCTCTGAAAGACTACAACTATTTAAATAAGTTACATTTTGATCTCAAACAAGTTAGACTGCAGAGAGCCACCTAAGGGCCAAAGGCCTCAGGCAGAAAGTGTTCAGTTACTCAAGGAAAAAATATAAAGAAAAAATAACTTAGTGACTTCAAAGCTCTGCTATTTTAGTTAAATAATCTCTCCATCTGCAAACCGGGCTCTGAGGACAGACATACCTACTCAAGCAGGTGCAAGATAAATTATATAGACAAGGAAGTACACAGAGGTAGCAACAAAAGGTCATTACAGTTGTGGGTCAGTTGGGTAGAGGAGAAAGCTTTTGAGTGGAAAGTTGCTGTTTTAATCCCCCTGAACGGCAGGATTAAATGAGGTTAGAACAACCAAAAAGCAGTGATTGTTCTCTTATCAACACTGTAGTGCCCTTGAGCAAGGCCCTCAGTCCCAGCTGCTCACGTTCTCTACAAAACACACAGGCATTGTGTGTATTTGATCAGGGCCTTCTTGTAAAGGGGATTAGGTCTCTCAGAGAAACTCCCCAAAATAAATAAAAGGTTGAAAACTACAAGATTCTATTAATTTTCTCACAGGGACTTCTGACATCTACGATTGAGAGATTTGTAACTTGGTGCCTTCATCCATCTGTAACCCAGATAATATTAATCTAGTGTGCAGCTACCCGTCCTACCAACCTGCTTGATGTTTGGTTGTTGCTTTTGTTGCTCTCTTTCTTTTCTCTCTTCACTTTCCACTCACCCCAACCAGTCAAGGCAGATGGCCACCCACCCTGAGCCTGATTCTGCTGGAGGTTTCTTCTGTTAAAGGGAGTTTTTTCCTATCCACTGTTGCCTAGGGCTTGCTCTAGGAGGAATTGTTGGGTTCTCTCTATACATCTTCATAGTCTTGACTTTATTCTGTAAAGTGCCTTGAGATGACTTTGTTGTGAATTGGTGCTATATAAATAAAGTTGAAGTGAGTTGAATTCTATGTTCATCTGCATCTACCTTTAGATCAAAAATTCTTTTTAATAAAAATAACATTTGGACAGGCTGGCAGTACAGTACATGTAACATTTTAGACCAGTCAATCATGGTAAAGGTTTTGAATTAAGCTAAGAACAAAATAACTTCACATGCATTTTTAAATTTGGGGGTGGAGGGTCTAGGAACTTATTTATAATTGGTTACTTGCTCTCTCTAGCTTCATGGTTTCCATGATATGAACAGATTGGGGAAACTGAACAACTGGGGTGGGACTGGCTAGACATGGAGGGCAGCTGGGGGATTGAAGGTGTTGGTGGGGAAACTTGCAATAAGTGTGGCAGCTGCCCCCCTCTTACCCCCCTGTTGATCCACCCCTGTTCCTATAGCTTTCATTTTGAGATGAAAAAACTTCAATCTGCCCTCACTATATTAAAACATATCTCCGTGTCAAGGAGAAAATCTATTAACTAAGCTAAAGTCAAATCAAATGTGGGGTAAATGTACTAAATTTCAGAAGTGGGTATAGTAGAATAAAAAGAAAAACAATTAAGTGCCTGGATTGATGTAATTATAGTGAGAAATGGAATCATGTTGGGCCATTTATTTTTTGAACAAAATAATTTTAAAATGAGAAGTCCCTTTTTTTAAATCTAGTTTAAATCCAGACTGAACATGTCTTATTTGCATACACACTTGACAGACACTTGTCTTGATCAGTTCAGGATGCATGCAATGAAAATGTGACCGTTTAATAAATATTTACATGTGATAATAGAGCAGGGAAGCTGAAGAAATCACTGTACAACCTTTTACACCCTCACTTATATAGAGGTGATAACATGCTTACGCTGTCTAGACTGAGTTACTTGTCACCATTGTAAAGTTCTAGGTTACAGCCTATACCTCAGATTCCTGTAACAAAACGCTTTGGTTTGTAAAACTAGTACAGTTAATGATTATTGACTCTGCATCTGCATCACACTGAGGCTCAGATGTCCTCTGTAGTCAGTGAGAGGGAGATAAACAGAGCCCCTCCCTGAGTCTGGGCCTGGACAACCGTTTAGTTATGGGCTCAAAAGCACACAGAAAAACCACAAACACTTCCTCTTTTTCTTTCCCTTCCTCCATTCTACTGAATCCCCTCTCCGCCCTTTCATGGGTGAGTAATCAGTGGGTTGCATACTGGAATACCTACCCTGGCTGACCTTATAAGACTGTCAAGAAACTGCTTATTTTGAGATTCAGGGCTGAAATGGCTAGCCTTTTTGCTTTTTACCTTCATTGCCTCAACCCCCCTTCCACCATTACCACCGGCATCCTGTCTTTATCAGCTCATATTTCACACAGGCGAAAGGCCAACACTGCTGGTTCAACAAAAGCCTTCTGCAGCATGGATCCTTAAGATAACAAACTGGGTTCTTTGCCTGCCTTCCTCATATATATTGTGTTGAGAAGCTGCTCTCTTTTTGCTTCTCATTTTTTAGTGACTGTTTAATTAAGAAAATTTACAGTAACACTGACTTTGAGAACAAATTCACATATTTTCAGCCCAGTCAAATAAAATGTTTACCATCACAAAAAGTTGTGCAATATTAGTAAAATCTCTCAACTCAGCTTGTTGTTGAACTCAAAAACAGGCTTTAGAATCTTTGGAATGAAAAAGATCTGGTTTTGCTGCAAAAAGTAAAAAAAAACTTTCACGTGACTCTGGTAATGGAGCAGTGGAAAGTAAAATTGGTGGAGTACCGACCACATGCCGAAGTGTCCCTGAGCAAGACACTGAACACCCAGCTGTGCAGTGCTGTCCCAAACCCGGAAGAAATTTGGGAGGGTTGTGTCAGGAAGGGCATCTGGTATAAAAAAAGAAAAAAAAACTGTGCCAAATCAACAAAGGACATGGCGACCCTAAACTCACGGGATAAGACAAAAGGACCAAAACTTAAAAAATTAAAAACTCTTACTGTGTATGGTCTAGGCTGAAACACTGTGACCGTCTAATGAGACACAGTTACTGTGAAGCTTTTGAAAACCACAGTAACTGAACTAAATCATTTTCCAGCACTTTAACATTACCGGGAAGTTAATTGATGAAAGCTGAAGAACTGAAAGTTTACAGTTTAATTGGGGGAAGAGATGTTGGGAGGACAAACTTTACATATCATGGAAGCAAATGTTCCTACAGTTTTACTGGTGGGATGAACGAGAAGGTTTTCCAATATCACCTACCAAGAAACTGGTTTAACATAATGCATTTTAATCTAAAAAAACTATACTACTAAGTAAAGGTCACACTATAGATTTTTGTCTTTTCTGATTCCTGTCAAAACCTAATAAACACGATCTTCTTAACTACATGCAAAAAATACCACATCATTACCATCCCAGGCTCCCATCTCTCCATGCAACGCCACTTGTCAAAAGCAGAGCAGCTAATTAACATGATTAGAGAGCTAGCTGTTTCCCTCAGCTGAAAATCTTTAATGCAATTTGTTATTCTAATAAAGCCGGAGTAATGCATTTAATAAATCTATTGGCATTACCCAGTTGTACAAATTTCTGATTAAATCTTGATGTTCATTTATTTCAGATGTTCACAGAGGGCCTAGAGTCTACAGAGCTATTTTTCTATTCTTGACTATATGTGTTTGATCTGACCTTTCTCCCATATAACAACAACAATAACAAACAATAAGTAATTTGACCTTAGTTACATATTATTACTACAGCATAACATACAAGTACCTCTACTTTGACAAATATAAAAAACAAAACATTAGCAAATTATACATTCAAGCAAAACTAATACTAATATGATGATATAATGATATGAATGGTACAAATATTCTGCTGAGTACTTTTACTTTTGCAAACAGTTGTACTTGTTGTAGTACGTACTTTAGAACCATTTTAAGTGCGTGACTACTGGAGTATACACTCGTTGGCCACTTCATTAGGTACATCTGTACAACCTAAAGAAAACCAATACAGCTGCTCTGCCATGGGTTTTACAATACATAAATTACAAAAAGTTAGAAAGGTGATAACTCTACTATGTGTTTCTTATTATCATAATGGGTGGTGAACTCCTATTAGAGTGCATTATATTACTATTATATTATTGGTATTATATTATTTAATATTATATTATATATAATCTCAACTCCACCAATGCTGTAATCTTGTAGAAGTAACGTTCATGGCAGAGCTTCTGTCTTGGATTGCATTAGGTTGTACAGGCGTACCCAATAAAGTGGCCAGTGAGTGTATTTACACTGTGTTTTTGGCACATTTAAGTAAACAGCTGCTGGGTGGGTTATATTATTATGAAAAACACATCAGCAGATGACAGTTTAATAACAGACTGGCTCATCTGCAGTGTTTCAAATGAAATACGTCTTAGTACATTCAAGCTACTTTCTTCTCTTATTCTTTCTTACATATCATCTGAAGTAGAGTCATAATGATAAACCATTTCATCTTAACTGATGCATCATCCAGGAAACTGTTGCCACAATATTAAACTTTAACATTTTTGAATATTAAACTTCCAGCTCATGCTCTCATGAGGGAAGGATATGATTTCAAAAGGTCTTGTGTGTTTGAAGACTTATCCCCTTCACGTCACGGTTGCTTAAACACATTTGAGCCCCTTCCAAATATATACAGGTTTTACAAGTTTGTAACAGTAACAGGCACAGAAAATGTTCAGTTCAGACTGTGACTGTGAACAACTGTGTTCAAAGATAAACTGGCCATTGGTTCAGGAGGAGTACAGTAATTACTTTCCATGTGGATTCCTCCAAAGTGTAGGCTGCATTTTACAATTGGGATAGGCTGAAAGCTCCTTAGATGAGGAGTCATACAATGTTACTCAGATCAGATTAGGTGATGTAACAAAATTACCACAGCTGCCTTACAGCGTACAGCCCGTCCCACAAAAGGCATGGCTTTTAGTGACACATCTGGACAACAGGTCTTTCAAGATTGTCTTCTTTTAACTTCATACAGCCGTAAAAAATATCCTGCCAAAACCGCTTGTGGAAACAAGCAGAGTAGTGACTCTGATAGAGTCTTGTTGTTACATGTCTCCATCCTGTTATTGTGTTGGAGTGCTTTAGGCAGCTAGATGTGTCTCATGAGTCTCCCCAGCTGGAACGCATTACTCTTAATGGTCAGTCTTGGCAAGCATGCTATTAAGACATGTATCTTGATAGTCCATAATGTAGCATTTGTTGTCTGGCCTCCAACAAGAGAGCTTCTGCCTCAGTATAATATGTATGTAGTTAGTCCAGGGATTTCTTTCCTGGAAAACAACACATTGTATATTTAAATGATACATAGTATGGAAACATTAAATTACTCTTGATGCTTGACTAGAATGAGATGTACTTGATCATATTCTGTATATTATTGAAAACTGTAACAGTTTAATTTCTGTGGCTTTATCATTATGGAGATTCAGATTTAATGCACATTCAGAAAAAACTTTATTTTCCATCACTAAACAACTAATGGACACTCTCACAGCTGCCAAAGTAGTAAAACTTATTTACTTAAATAAACATTCAAGTACAAAACAAGTACAAAAACACAGTATTTTAACCTTTCTTCAACAACATAAAGAAAAGAACCACAATATTTTTTACATATACAGATACCTAAATAACAGTGCCTGAAAATCACATGTACAGTGGGAGAAAAAGCTTATTCTTCATTAAGTTCACCTCCTATGTGAATTTCTTTTAGAGATGCAATCACAGGGTGGACAATACCCTACAGTAGCAGCCAGCAATTTGTCACATGGCATTTACAGACAGACACTCTCTCCTAATTAACCTCCGTTCGTGTGTTTCACAGTCTTATATAAGCTGACAATCACATCTTAGGCACAAGACCACTTTGTCTTTGAAGAACTCTCCCTCCCAGCATTGAAGTGACAGAGACGGCACATAATGCAACCGTGCACCTTTTGTTTCTTTATATGGTGTAAGTGGGCTTTATCTTGTTTGGGAAAGATGTGTGTGTGTGTGTGTTATTTAATCAGCTTTAGGAAATATTCGTATTCACTTTCATGAGAACTAAATGGGATGTTTGATGGCACTCCCATCTGTTTGGTTAATAAACAGCTCGAGCAAGCTGCCAGTTAGCATAGCTAAGCATAAAGATGAAAAACAGGGAAACCAAAAGCCAGGCTCTGCCCATCTGAAGCTAACTTTTTACCAGGTCATATTGAATTTGTGTCATACATATAAAAATTATGATAAAAATAAAGAGGATTTGTTGTCCACTGGTTGTTTTGGTTATCTCCAATGGTTGCCTGGTAACTGATCCTGACCAGAAACAGTTCAGTTCATACTGTAAGTCCCCAATAAAACAGCAAACTTCTGTCTTTTCCATTCAGCTGTTTGTAAAAAACATCATAATTCATGTTCATTGTTGAGTGAATTAGAGGGGATAGTAGTACATTTTGGATAGAGTCAGCCTAGATTATTCCCTCCTTTTCCAGTCTTAAATTAAGCTAACTAGATGCAGCTTTTAGCTTCATACTGAACTAACTCTCAGTGATAAAGTCAATAAATTAATTATCTACCAGGTATTGACAGGTTATTCACTTCAGAATTGAATCTCAGCATTGCACCATTTCAGCGTTACAAGGAAATAGAGACAACTTGTAAAAAGTCTATGCAGGGACTTGTATTTAACAAGTTGTGTTTAAAGCCATCAAAAGGGTACAAAAGCATGCCAGAACAAAGCAAATCACAATCCCTAATCAGTCCAAAACTCATGTCCAAACACATTTCTTGTGCTGCATGTAAAAGGGTATGGAAGCACTTCCCTCAGGAGAACTCCAGCACTTTGTGCAGCATCCTCCTGAGCGGCACCGTCCTCTCCGGCTTGCTATCAGGGATCATACCAGCGCTCCTCTCTGCACTCAGTTGGATGTCCGGCCTCTTCTCTCTGACAGCCTGCAAGCCTGCATGAGAGATGTTCCTACAAAAGTCCACCATCAGCTCCTCCAGACTTTCTCCATGTGCCACCACACCTTCTAGGGTGCAGTCAGTGATACGGACACAGTTTTCCAGGTGGAGGTAGCACAGCTTCCTACAGCTCCGCAGCACTGAGATCACATCTTGGTCAGTGATGTGTCCACAGCCAGAAAGGGTTAAGGAAAGCAAGTTGGGACACCTGTGGCACAGAAAACTAATTATCATTAACAGTGACAGCTTTCTGCACATGTGATGAAGCATAATCAAACCTGTTCTGTTATCTGTACTCATCGCACCTCAGGACAAATATATGCGGGTTAGACATTAGTTTGCTTGGGATATAAGGAGTAGTAAGCCATGCTGTTTGGTGTGTGGCTTATTTTCAGATGAACACTCGTTGAGTCTCTTGAACAAAATGAAATAAAAGAGGAGAGCATATGGATCAGAGGATGTGATCTGCACCATATGCGAATGGGAGGTGAATAATACTACTGTGAAGCGGCAACATGATCCATTTAACGACAGAGCCCTTGAGTGCTTATACCCACCATCTTTTATTAAACACGCTGTCCCACTGGGCTCATATGTTTCCATCCTGTGGCAGGCTTTTGTGAATAAATTGAGCATGTGCTTATTGTACAAAACAATAAGAGGATGTTTGCAGAATTACAGCATGGCTAAATTGCATGCCCATGTCTAAATGTGAAGGAGTTACTTCTAAAAATGATTCCGAATTGTTGCAGTGAAAATACATGTTCCCGCCCAGTACCAGGAGGGCACTGCAACCTACCGGTAGACCATCGGCAGGCTACTGAGCTGGCAGACAGACACTGTGATGGCAACAGATCGGGGATGCAGATTACATAAAGACTTATATAATCTTACCACTTTACCACATGGGAGCTAAACATATTCCAGTTGCCTGTAAGTGTTGAGGGTGCTGCCCCAGTAACCTCTGAGCATGGGATAGCAAAGCCAATCCACGTGTCCTGTTGCGCAGGCCAGTGTGCGACTTTATCAGCTGATGTGATTGCATGCTATTGACATTTATCAGAAAATCCGAAAAAAGAAAAGAAAAGACAGAGGTGGAACAAGGGAATGAATGACAGGAGCTGAAAGCTTGTGCTATTTAGAGATTCAGTTGCTTTCAAGAGTTAGTCAGTCTCAGCAGAAACGGAAGTGGATAATAGCTGTAAACATGACAGAAATAAAAAAACTTCATCAAACGTTACATAATCCACCTTCATGGCCCCTCCCTTCACTTTGTGCAAATAATGTGTGTGTGTTGTTGTTGTTGTTCTACTAAATCTATCTATCTATCTATCTATCTATCTATCTATCTATCTATCTATCTATCTATCTATCTATCTATCTATCTATCTATCTGTCTATTTATCTGTCTTTCTATCTTGCTGTCTTTCTATCTTGCTGTCTTTCTATCTAGCTTGACGACAGTGTTTCCTTCTTTTCAATGTGGTTTGAGACATAATGTAGTTCATGCTAAAACAAAAAGCATGGAGGAAAAACTGGTCTGAGCAAAAGCAGAACACTGCACCAGCAACCTGTAATCATCCCTCTAATGACCTGTTTGGTCTCCTAACAGTTATTTTGTCTGGTCAAATTATCCAGTGAACTTTAAGAGGAACTAAGGCATACATTTAGCATTCTGCTCCTTTGGTTTGTTAAGTGGAAGGGATTTTTGGAATCTTTTACTATCTAAAGCACTTGTTAGCTCAAAGTGTGCAGACCTTATAGCTTTATATAATTTATCGCTTAAATAGAATCAGATGACATGCTTAAGCATCCATTTATTCAAATGGCACATATCAATTTTTGGAAAGAGACTCGTCAGAAATATTCAACCATGAAACCCTTGTGGCTTCTTGTGCCACCCACTGTGCAGCCCACACTGCACGGCATGTTTGACATGTTCCTTCATGTTGCGTAATTCTAATACAATGACCTTAAGATAATCAAAATCAAACCACTGAGTTCTTGATAATTGATTTACTGTAGCCATCTGGCATTAGAGGAGTATCACCCTGGAAACTGTAAAGTGGCCCAGAGATATGCTATGTTTTATAGTTTTTTTCCATCAGGATAAAAAAAAGATAGACATGAGCTTGGCGTCAGACTTTGCATGGAGTCTTATCCAGGAAGAGGCAGGCTGAGACAGACGCACATGTTCACTCCTCTGACAGCAACAAAGAACCAATTGTAGGCTCCACCTGCCTGCGTAAATCTTCAGTCTGCAGCTGACTGGGAGGGTCTGTGGCCAAATCATTCCTCATCACCCCCACAGCTTCTCTGCATCCCCTCCCACTTTGTCACGTGCACTTGCTTCCTTCTCTCTTAGACTATTAGGGAGGGTTTATCAGTATGCATTGAGAGTGCATTAAGGGCATGAGATACAGGGCCCAGACAAAGTAGGTGGTTCTAGCTTTTACCGGTCACACAGCTCTTGAAACCCATATTTCACAATAGCGGAAATCATCACAGGGTCACACGCTGATCCAATGAGCCAGCCCCTCTTCCCTCCTCTTATCCCGGCCAGCTGCGGTGGCCAGGCTCCCTCACATCAAGGGTTATTACTGGCTGACTTGGAGAAATTATCCAGAGACCTCATTACACCTCTCCAGGCCGATTCCTGCATGCAGCCAGCCACGCACACAGCCCAAAGCCAAAAGAGCTACATTTCAGTGGCCTATCAAATCCAACAGTCATATCATTCAATCTGATATTTCACCACAGTTATGTTAGTTAATATAATCAGTCTCATGTCCCACAGATGTGACATGTCTTTGTCTTTAACGCCAGCTTTGGATACACCATCTGTTTCTGATGATTTTCTTCCCTGCTGCATACAGCTAAACATGGCATTTTCAGCCAGCCAATGTGCCTCTAAATGAAAACAGTTTTGTTCCCTGTGGTAGGTGCTGAATGACCTTGAAAAATAAAAACATAGAAATTGTGTATTCACCCACAGGACCCATGTGGCCAAAATGAAAAAAAGTTTTAAATGTTCACGTGTAAAACAAAACAGTAAAACCTCAGCCTCTTGTTTTGACATTATCTTGAAACTTGTGAGACCTTGACGTGTTGGGGAAATATTAGGGCTGAACCTCTGTGCCTCAGACAAAAACTCCATCATGCCACAAGAAGAGTTTGCTCCCATGCTGTTGGCCTCGTGCGCCTGGCTCAAATCTCCCACTGATACAGATGCCTTTCTCACCTCATGGGCAACTATTTGATGCATCACATGAATGCAACTTTTATAGTGCTGCATATGCTTAGGCACAAGACTTTACATTGGTAAATCTGAGTGCATATGACTCCTTTGAGGTATTTTAACCCCTACTCTTTTGCACAACTACTGTTGCACCACATCAGAAACATTAATTTCTTGTATATGAAATCCTGCTTGGTAATAAACCTGTTTCTAAATCTGATTCTTGAAAATTAGCTGTTACAGAAACTAACAAAATGACAGGAACACCAAGAGTTGCTTTTATGTACAGTGTTACTTGAGGAGGTGTTGGAATGGTGCTAAATCAGCTACATAATCATTTTTAAAAATGTGGTTTGTACTGTTTACAACCTAGGAGCATAGACCCTAATAACAAGTCGCTACATAAATTAAAAGGGTCTTGTTTTTTTGTTTTTTTTGTTTTGTTTTTACCATTTTTCCCTGTAAATTGTAGAATAAATGTACTTTGAAAATTGACTTCCAGATATAGCAATATCAATTACACCGTAGTTGAAGTAGTCACAACATACTTCAACCAACAGCTGCAAGGTGTCATTCAAAACACACAACAAAAAGCTGGGGAGAATAACACTTATATAAACTCACATTTGGCAGACATGGGACAGGAAAGTGCTGACCACACTCTCATGTTTACTGCAGATGTCCTTCTGAAATGAGCTCTTCAACCAATCCTCAATGTTGCACACTTGCAAGACTCTGCTTGAGTACCAGCAAATAGTCAAGTAACGCAGCGAGGGTCCCAGCACAAAGTTGTCCCTCTTCAGCTGACAAGGGGAGCTGAAGTGAAGTAGATTCCACAGGCAGGGGTCTAAGAAAACATCCCGCAGCTGGTGACAAGTAAGGGACAAACTCCTGCGGCTATCCTTGTCCAGGAAGGAGAAAAGGTGGAGGAGACACTCATGATTAAGCTGAATGAGATGCATGTTGAGCTGTTCCAAGACAGAAAGAGAGGCCTTGTCCCTGGGGCAGTGATAGGCCTGCTGGTAGGCAGCAACAATGAGCCCACAGCTTGTATTGTGTGGCCTAGATACATGATGCCTCCTCAGGCACACGCTGCAGGCCTGCACATATAAGGCCGTGAAGTGCAGGCTATTTTGGGAAGACAACTGCTGGTACGGTCAAAGATGGAAGTGTTTGAGACATACGCTCCCTTTCCATCTGTCATGGCTCTCAACAGGCAGCAAGTACTTGACTGAGCCAGATGTTTACACTATCCTGGCCTAGTTGTTAGATACAGATACACACAGAGAAACATCTCCATAGTATATTGCTCTTCCATTGCAATGAATACTCCCAAGTTACAATTTTCAGGTGTTTTACGACTTCACTCAATAACGTGTATTGTTGCTCTTAATTTGTTAAATGAATAATGTGGTCAGTTTGACATTCAAATACTGTTTCACCATCATTATTTCTTTAGCAAGAGAGAATAAGCAGGTGGAATCTACTTCTGCAAGAAATTGAAATTATGTGGCTAAATTCAGTAAAAATCTGACATTTTTGGAAAAGGAATGGAAATTTGATGTATCCTACTACAGCACCAATATTTAATTAAATATGTCACTATTCAGTATCAATAATTAACCTTAAGTTTCATAAAAGTTGTATAGGTAGGTTAAATAAACATACAATTACCTATTTATGACCTTAGTCATTTTCTGCACCACATCGAATACAATGACAGAGCCTAATTATTTTGTAACTTAAAGTTGGCAAGGTTTCATAAAGGAAAGTCATAATAATAAAGGTAATGTAGGAATTTGCCTCAAGCAACAATATCCACCAAGACTCAGCGTGTGTTTTGAATGAGCTCCGTTGGAGCACAATGACAAGGAAACATACCATTGTACCCATGTCATTACAGCCCGCTACATTTCTTGCTGTGTCCTGTTTCACTTGTTATCACAAGTCTATAAAGAAAAAAAAATGCAGGACATTGGGAAATGCCACTGTTGGGAGGCTGATTACAGTCTGTACTATGACTCACTATTTTATGACGTCCTTAACCAGACCTCTGACAACACAATGCAAAGTGAGCTTATTATTAGCAGATGTGATCCAACCTCCAAGCGATAAAACCAGGGGGAAAAGGCCACTTGTGTTATAATTGGGACAGAGTAGCGACACTGCAGCCACCTGTGAGCAGACGAGGAAGAGCAGATGTTTCTAAGCATACAGGAGGGCTTGTTCTTGCCTGAGCGAGGAGGCTGACTGGCTGGCACGTGTCCTGAGGGCAGTTCTAATGTTAGGTCATGAGATTTTATGTGTGTTTGTGTGTGTGTTTATACACACACACACACACACACATTTTTTTTTTAAAGTCCAGTTGACAGGATTCGGACTTCTGACGGACATTTTGATAGTTTAATTTTACGGCAAGTAGCTATTATTTCAATTACTGATTAATCATTTGGTCTGATGTAAACTAAGAGCATCTGGTTTACAATAACGAGACAAGGAAATGCAATAAAACTTGATGTGAAAATCAAGTCTTGTGTTAATTTTACTTGTAGAAGTTTCACCTTTTACAGATTAAATCTTGTTGACTGAGGAACTGATATAGCTGTGCTTCAACTGTCAGCCCTCATCATTTTATGAAGCTTAAATTAACTGTATGAACAACCTCTGCCCCCGAGCCAAAAAAAGACAAACATTCACCCAAAAAAAAAAAAAAAAGTTCTACTGTATTTTGTCAGAATCATTTGGCCCAATACACGGTTTAAAACAAAATTTCACTGGGACCAGTTTAAAAGCTCCTTTTACATTACCTTAAAATGTTGCACCATTACAGACAAAACAATTTGAGAATGATTATTTCACATTGGTTCTGGTTAGAAAAATTCTATAAAACTTTCTATAGTCCTAATAAGCACCTGTCAGTCAATAAATGCTATGCATTCTAGGACCTAAAATCTCCTCGAGCAAGTGTAAAACAGAACTATGAGGTTTGCAAGAGGCTCAATATAAAATCTGACTTAAACAGAAACGTTCAACTGTTACAATGACACAGTGCGTTGACATAATAAATCCCATGAATTTAGGCTACACATTGGACCAACTGAGGTTTTCCAAAGCTAAAGTTTTACTTCATTACTTTAAACAATCACCTTTGGAATCTATTACATGTGGTGAAGTCTGCCTCAACTGAGGAATATAACAAAAGGAAAATAATGCAAAAAGACAAAACAAAAATATACTAAATAATCAAGCAGCAAATTATACATGATGCTATCATGCAGATGATAAAAACAAAATAGTTGCACATTACATGTGAAAATTAACAATTATAATCAAGCATTGTGGAAATGTGATTGAGGTGAAGCCAAATGGATTTTGGAGCTAGTCTGAGGCAGTGAGTTCTGACAGAATCATTGTGCAACAGTTTGTATAGCTTGGCTAGCTTCCTCTGTTGTGGCCCTGTCTGAGGTATCCCCATCTGTTGCAGCCTCCACTAAAGCTGCGTCAGCTTCATCCAGTGCAGTCGTGTTGCCCAAAATTTCCAGGGTGGCATTATCTGGAGCTTTTTCATCCAAGGTGACCATGTCTGAAGCGGCTGCTTCTATGAAAACACTATCTGTATCAATCTTGTCCTGACCAGCTGCTTCTGATGAAGCACTGTCTATGCTTGCCGTATTTACAGCCGGTCTGTTTGCGGATGTGCTATTTGTGGCAGTTTTGTCTGAGGCAACCTGGCCAGTCCTTTCCACATAGAAAAGGATGTAGGCCTTGGCCTTCTTCACTGTGTCCTCATTGGTCAGAGTCACCGTGCTGTCATTGAAGTGGTACCAGCAGCCCTCATGGCTGCCATATGCTGTATAATGGCCTGATCCGACCCTGTGAAGACAGACACATGACGTTATGCTGTCTGCCTTCTTACAAGTCTTAATTTACTGCCCCTGAAGTAAAAAGGGACGGCAACAACAGCAAACAGCAGCAATGCAACATCGCCACTTAGAGGCCAAAGTTAAAACAGCAGAATGTTAATGGTTTCTCTCAGCATATCTAAACACATTTTCAAGGACACTCAGCTTAATACCTTTCAACATTTAGAGTCTAGATTAATTTTTAAACTGCAGCTGTCCACAAAGCTTTCAACTGATTGCATTTGAATTGTTTTTAGAGTGAGTGGGTGACAGATAATGTATAGATTTATGGCTGAGTGTTCATTAAGGAAGAAATAGCATATGTGCAGTGGTTAGTTTTGCTACCATGGTGACCATGGTCACCTATCGCCCAGAAACAAATCTGATAAAGATGCTTCTTTATGTTAAAACCAATGAAAAACTAAAACTGAAACCCAGAAGCATTGTGTCACAGTATTGACTTGTCTCTTTTTGTTCTTTTAAGCTATTTAAGCTTTTAAGGATACATTTTAGGAAAGGACTTTTCACAATCAGAACAACAAAAATATTGTCCTACCATCCTCCATTATAACACAGAAATAAATGAAACAGTCAAACGTTAAAGGTGCTAAACATCGACTCACCCAGATCCATGATGTACTACTACAGCAACAAGATCATACAGGCAACTCCCTGGTATTTTGTTCTCTGGCTGCAACCATAAAAGAGCAAGATGAGAATTTCCAAAAGCACATTACCACTAACAAATACAAATTCAAGGAAGGCACATTACAGTTTTCCCTTTGTACCCTTTGTCAAGGCTGTCAGACAAAACAACTGGTGTACATGAGCACACTCTGGAGTTACTAGGTATTGTTTTGAAATGACTTACCAAGTTCAGATACTGAATAATCCCAAAATATCAAATTTCATGAATTTACAAATGCAATAAACTTTACATACAACTGTACTGATTTTTTTGGACACTGAATAGATGCTCCGTGACCTGGAATGAAACATTTGAGTTTCATCAAAAACACACACACCAACCCATTACTGTGAATAATTCATTTAAATTTTTTTTCTTTGGTGATCTCTAAATATAAAACCCATTAATTTGTACACAATGTAAATTGCCTTTATTTTTTTCTCTGGTCATGCACAGGGGCCTGTAGTAATTTCTGGGCAAGAAAGACTAGTAAGACTTTTCAGAAAGACCATTTCAGCAGAGGTGGCTTACATGTATTTATAACAACATATTTATTTGTATGCTGTGTTATGGTAACAGTCAGTGTTTTTGAATCCCTCTAAACTGCAGCTAATTAGAACAGAGTTGTGACAAGAAAAAATACAGATGGCTTGACCCATTTTGCATCTTACCATAGGAATAGTGAGGTGTTTGATCTAAGACTGTTTGCTTTGTTCAAAAGAAAGAAAAAACAGAAGAGCATACCTGCATATTTAACACCAGAATATATTCCTTGCTTGGGATTTGTCTGTTATAAAACCACATTGTGACATTCTATAGTAAACATCTTTCTTGTATTGATCTCACCTCAAGTAAGAAGCCCCTCACATCCAGACCTTTCAGAGGAAATTCCACATAAGTATCCACCTTGTTTCTCAAAAAGGCTGTCCAGTGGAACCTTTTCAGGTGCAGGCACAAAACCTACAATTGAGAATAAAACCTCTAATTATACCAAAACACTGTTTTACCTGTAGTTTACTTTGTCAGGTAAAAAACAGTAACATCAGTTAATCGTGATAAAATAGCATCTGTCCTTTACCTTGGGCAGCTTCTGAATCCAAAACTTCTTTGTGGATTTCTGTCGCTTCTTACACTTATGGCAATAATACAGCTCTGTTTCATCAAGTTCTTCCAGGTCAGTAAAGCTATGCAAGCAGTCTAGAACAATAAACAACAACAATTAAACTTAATTCCTGCAAAAAAAGTCACAAATCATTAACTGTGGGAAACGTACCACGTAAGGTGCATGTTGGGCCTGGCTCCTGGTCTTTACTTCTCTTTTGTCTGAACTGGCTAGGAATGTCCAAAGACAGATCTGAGAGAAAAAAGAAAACATTAAACTAAATAAATTATTTGATGGTAGCTCATCCATCTTTGATTCAATTCCCATATTATACATTTATAATGTTGACAAGGTATCTAAAAATTCGTTTTATTACAGTAAACCCGTTATACAATACTAGAAACCCATAGTTATAATGCGCTAACATCATTTCGTTCACTTCCTAATATAGGATGTGACATTGCTAGATCAAAAAATGACTGAAAAGGAGAAAACAATTGAGGTTTTCTGCATGCAGATATTCACTGACAAATGTTGCCAATTGCTTACCAAGAAATGGATCAAACTTCCGAGATTCTGTCCCACATATCAGGCAGTTGACTTCATTCTGAAGAATACCACCAAAAATGGATGTGACAACACTGGAAGTCCCATTTCTACAAATAATCAAAAGGCAAGCATAAAGCAGTTTTACTAATTGCAGGATTTAATCATAACATCTACATAGTACATTGTTAAATAAGACTACTTTCAATAAAAAATAAAAGAAAACACACACACACACACACACACACAAAACGGGAAACATTAAAACAAAGCATACCACAATGCCACAGTAGACTATTGGAACAAAAGGAAAGCACTTTTATGACTCATTATTGAAAGCTAATAGCATAATTATGTACGTCAATGCTAAATGTGTCTGCTTTGCCAATATAATCTGGATATCACTGAAAAAACTTGGGCCAAAGAAAAAAATTAAGATTCAATGTAATTGAAATGTAATGCTTAGAGGAACATACATGCAGCATTTGCCCTCAGAGGGGGTGAGTCTGACCCCATCCTGAGAGGAGACTGGGAGAGATGCCCCATTGCGACTGTGCTGGAGCTCCCTGTGCAGGTGGTCCAGCAAGTAACGCATAAACTCATGGGCGTCCTGCTGTTGATAACCCCTGCAAACACAAACATGACTTGAAATGACATTATAGAAATAAGCTTAAACTGATTGTTAGAACCGATTGTTCTGATGCATATTGTTTCTCTCACAATTTTTATGATCACAATTAATACAATTAGGAACGTAAACATTATTCTTCTTTGGATCTATGTGATTGTACAAAACCTTTGGACTCTCGTCCAAAATTATCATACCTGAAACTTGGCATGATTTTCCATATTGCATAAAATAAGGAGTCAGGACTGAAGGCGGTCTGGTTTCCTTGCCACAAGGAACAAAGAGTTTTTCTGAACTCCTCAACCAAAGACCTGTTTGACATTAAACAACCCTGTTACCATGCTATATGACCTAGCACAATAAATATATAAAACCCATCTGATTCCTGTCACAAGCACACATACAAATCTTGTGTCAAACAGTGTTAGAATATACAGTACTTTTAATTTGTCTTGTCACTCATTGTTATATTTAATATTTACACTTGCAGCAGACTTAGGATAACCGTGGCTGAGCTTCATAATTACCATTATTACTCACAATTAAAAATTATGTATTTACTGAAAGTAATTTTAGCTCATTTCAGCTCATTTCCCACAAAGCCCAAAATTCTCCTTCCTCCAGAAGAGGACCTTACACACTGTTGTCCCCTTGGCTGCGGGTGTGGTACATCCTTCTTCCTGCCGTCTTACCACTGCGTAGAGCCACTGCAGGCAGCTCCTTGAAGTAACAGCTAAACTGCTCGATGTTGCTGGCAATTAAACACACATTTAGGGAGATGTTTGACACCTGAGATCTTCACAAAAACACAACTGTTAATTGTTAGCTACACACACTTGCCTTAATTCTTGTAAATGACAATAAAGATGTTTTTACATTTTCATTGCAGACAAATCAAATCAATGTTATTTTACTGTTTAATGTTATTGTAGACTGTAATTCAAACTATGTCTGTTTATTAGATTTGAGAAGTTTTTCAACTTTCCAATTCTGATTTTATTGGTTATGCTGTTACAGTTGGAGATGAGATTTGAAAATTTGAACACTGCTCAATAAATTTAAGGAAATACTATATTACTCGTGGCCTCCTTTTATTAATTTGGACAGTCAAGTGCACATTAACAGATCACACAACACCTCACAGTTTGTATTTGACATTTGGGCTGTCAAACTGTTTAGATGTCTGCATAGATTTTAACACTTTCAATAAAAATGTTAAGTTGCAGCCTATCTAAACATTTAGGATGCATATTTATATAGTCGGGGACACTTTGACACTTTCATTTTATTCACTTTAAGGGCTCAAGGTTTAATACCAAAATGGAACAAAGACAACATCAGCATGTATTCACTGACAATAAATATCATTACAAAGCACAAGTCAGGTTTCAGCAAATTGATATTAACACAATGTTTAGATAAACGGAAATTATTTTCTCCCTGTAAAGTAGATAATATTTTTAAAATCTGCTATTATTGGCAAATGGTTGGCAATAATAATGTACTTATGTATGTAATGTAGACAAAGTTAATGCATATACTAGTGTAATCCTTTAGGAAACAGGCAAGAGTCTGGCCTTTCACTGTATCTTGTTCCTAGGCAGCCTGTGTAATCCCAGTCACTGTGTCCCACACTGTATTATTAAAGGATGACTGGTTGTGGGGCCCTGGGTCTATAGGGGCAGAGTTACTGAACCAGTTGCAAACAGTTTGCCACCGACATACCTTATTCTCAGTGCTGAGCTTACCTAAGGGACTGCAAAATGGCGTTCATGAAGCATGTGTTGCCCAAGTTTCTCAGGCCTGTGGCACCTAAAGCTGCCCCATCCTGACAGAGATAAGTGACACAGTTCATATATCACATTTATTTTGATATATTAATTCAACTTATGTGTAAAGACAGACAATGCTTTTGCCTTTTCTTAAAAAGATAACAAATGTTATATTTTCAGACACTTACATTTTCTTTTACCAATTTGCTGTCTGGAGCTGTGCTCTCTTGAAGTTTTCTTTTCCTCTGTCTGTCACCCATCATTGCTGAGCTGGAAAATTAAGAGATATTAAGATTAACTGATCTATAACCACTAGGAATGCTCTGTTTTATTTATTGATATTACATAGTTTGACAGGTATAATGATGATAGTGCAAAAAGAATAAGGAGGTACTTACTTTTCTAGACTTTGAAGTTGTTCCCTCACCCTCTGAACCTGCCCATGTTTGGTGTCATTGACAACAAAGTCATCACATCTGTAACTATAAAGTTTAGATTAGTCAATAAAGATATTTATCAGATATATTAAGACATACAAAATACTGTAGAAGAAACACACTAACAAATTTAATCACAAATGAGTTTTTTTTTTTTTTTTTTGTCCTTTCAGCTTATCCCGTGAGTTCAGGGTCGCCACAGCGGATCATTGTCCGCATGTTGACTTGGCACAGTTTGTACGCCGGATGCCCTTCCTGACGCAACCCTCCCCAATTTCTACCAGACTTGGACCGGCACTGCACAGCTGGGGATGGGCTGTTATATAAAATTACCAACATGATTGGAGTAAAGATGTTGCACATCTGTCCTTCAGACCAAATAGAGTGGTTCTCAACTACTAGTCCATAACATCTGTTGTTTGACAGAACTGAGCATGTCTGACTTAAAGAAAATGTTAGGGGTTTAGTGTCTTGCCCAGAGACACTTCGACATATAACCGGGACCTTGGATCGAACCACTGACCCTGTGGTCGGTGGAAGACTGCCTGTACCAACTGAGCTATAGCCACTTTATTCATTAATGAGTATTGCTCATTATTTTCTAAATCAAATCATTAGGATTATTTGATAGATGTAGCCAGAAGAACCACAAAGTAACTGATAAAGCTTCAATGAATAAAGACTGTTTGTATGTACAGTATAAAAATAATGGGTTGGCATTACCACAGCATGGCAGTCCTGTGAATAAAGTCTGTTACGATTGTATAAATGCAGGGCCCAAAAGTGAGTCGCAGATTGCAGGCACAGACAGGTTGGCTATTGAGGACACTTACCAAAACACGCTGTAGTTGCTGCAGTCCATGCAGACAGAATGATGGGATTTTTCCCTCTCTTGTTTCTCACTCTTCTTTTGGCTTATGCCGAGGACTTGGCTCTCTTCAAAGTGTTTCTTTGCATGTCCATTGACATATCTAAATGAAAATATTGTATTTTATAAAACACAACAACTGAAAACTAATATATATATATATATATATATATATATATATATATAAATAAAACTAGCAACATGATTGGATTATTGGAGTAAAGATGTTGCACATCTGTCCTTCAGACCAAATACAGTACTTCTCAACTACTAGTCCATAACATCTGTTGTTTGACAGAACTGAGCATGTTTGACTTAGAGAAAATTCTTTCACATTTGTTGATAATCCAAAAAAGATAACACCACTTTGACACTGACGCCTTGTACAAACAAGTGCAATTATGGAAATATTATTCACCTGATCCAGCAAATGGGACCAGGAAGACCATCCCTTACACAGTCAAAACTATGGGAGTATATTTCAGTCAAATGCTAAACATGTAATTTGTAAACCCTTGGTTTTGAGAGTCATTCCTTTTGTGACTATAAAACTTCAATGTATGTAGTGCAGCCCTAACGTGGTTGAATTATTGACCTATGGGTCCCGGTGTCAAAATGGCAAACAAAACCAAAATAATTTGGAAACAACAGTGTGTTAAGATATAATTGACTGTGTGTACTACTCTGAGTATAGATTCTATTGTCAAGTTACCTTCCGCAGTGGACCATCAAACAGTTAAGGCAAATCCAGGGGCTTTTGTTAGACCTGCAAACTGGAGACAAAAACAGTTGACGTTAGGCTTGAAGCTCAGTTTATTGAGGAATTTTAAAAAACATATATTTATCATGTTATTATATTATGATATAGATAATATCATGAGCAACTGAGATATATTAAAACTGTGCCCTTGTGCCCTTTTGTGAAACTTTTGCCCTTGTGCTTGCTGTTGTTTTAACTTCTATCCATCAAGCTGACACAAAAACTGGTATTCTCAGTAGTCTGACGAGAGGCTGGATTACACAGACAGCTGTAACATTTTGCATGAATGGCAACGGTTGTAACGTAAAATGAAAGTGCACTTGTCCTACCGTTGCAACACCAGGAGGACGGTGTGCCGTTGGGGAACCTGGAAGAATCGATAGCGCAGCTCAGAGTTGAGTTCAGATGAGGGCACTCCATCAGTTTACAATAGTGGACAAGTGATAGCAGCAACGCCAGCGGTACCAGAAGCAACCTAAGCTAACAATAGTTAGCCAATTAATGTAAACTAGCTAGCTATTCTTAGCCAACCAACTACTTCTGCTCACGAACGCACGTTTTCCTGTCTTAGCTTATGCTAACTCTTAAGGTAGCTACTAGCTAGTTAATTTTCCTGCATCATTTCTGCGTAATGATTACAATACTTTACAGAAATAAAATGCAGTGCTGCTTTCACTCTGACATACTGTAAGATGACAACTGTAACATTATCTCTGGTGTGTACGGTACTAGATAACTGCTGGCGTTTGTCACAAACAAATGGAAATAACTTAAGGAAGTGACGTTGTGTCTGCCGGTCCCGGCTCGCCCGTTTGCCAACTTCTAACCAAAGATGAGAAAAGTAAGAGAGATATATGAGACTACTTCCTTCTTCGTTTATATACGCCCCGTGTCACTCAAACATACTTTATGTGACTCATCTTCATATCTACAGTATCTTTAAGCAATTTTATATTGAACCTAAACTGTACGCGCTGATATTTAAACACTGAGGGAGACTTATCTCGTTTGGAAGACGCTCGATGCCACGCATGCGTAGTTCTGTATGTTCTTTGAGGTTTGTTGAAGGTTGGCGGAGCAGCTTTAAATGTGCATTACCGCCCGCTTCTGGCTCGGAGTGTGGAAAAGACGATTGGCAGGACAACATTTATTTTCGATATTTAATTAGGTGGCTATTAACTTGTCAAAATGCTTACCCAAGAGTATTCGGAATTATACTTTGCTTTTATTAAAACAGACCAGAGTTTCTCTCTTTCCTCAATGAATGTATACCCCAATCATGTCTTTAACATACACTTGTTTATTACACCGCTTGTAAAACCCTGTTAAATTTTTGCCTGTGTATATAGCACTATTTAACAACAAAGTCATATCAATGCACGTTAAGCAATTTCCCCTCGGCGATTAATTAAGTATCTCTGATTCTGACATAATAAAGTCATGACTATGCAGATTATTAAAGAAAACCTAAACAATCCCCTTTTAAAAAAGCCCCAAGTGCAAGTGGGGAGGAAAAGCTCAATTTAATGGAAGGAACCAGGCTCAACGCTTGGCAGCCATTTGCCTTGAAGGGCTGCTGAGTAGCTGAATGAAAGAGGAGATCATTACCAGGACGATGTAGCTTGACTTTTAAAACAAAGCCTGGAGCACCGACAAAAAATGTAACTAACACGAATAAATAAGGCAAATTTTCTAGCGGACTTTTGAAATTCAGTTAGTCTGTTGTTTATCAGTTGTGTGTGTCTCTCCTTTTTTTCTACCCCTTCCCCTGCGCTGTCACTGCCGCGACACACACACACACGCACGCACACACACGAAATGTCATAAAGCAGAATTTTCACTAAACCTTTAAAATGTGAGCGCCAGGCTTTCAAAATAAGTCCGAGGTGGAGAGAAATCAGGTTATTCTTCTGCTGCATGTATACAGGGGTTTCCAGTAACCAGGTTACTGTGTTGGCCCTAAGATAGACTGGTGACCTAACCACATGGACATTTTTCAATATACACATTTTAAGATAAATGTGAGAAAATATGAATAGTTCATAGAAAATTTGTGGAATCAGCTAATATTTATAATTAACCTAAAGTAAATATCTAAGTTTTATATTTTTAAGCTGATTAAACTAAACATTTCAATTTTTTATTGTTAGAACTTAGAAACAAGAGTTGTTCTGAAGTTTTTAACTTAAAATGATAAGTTGAAATGATGCATTTCTGAGAGCTTGGTCACCTTACTAAATTCATTGACTGTTGATTAAAAAAACAAAACTAGCATCTTGGTAGAGTTCCCAGCATGCATTATTTTAAAATCAAACCTTTTCAAATACTGTTCTTTTTTTGTAGAACATTTCATGGTGGAAAGGTGCAATGTCTTTTATATATGTTTAATTCTCACACACACATACACACAAAAATGTGGTGAACAATAGCAAAGGTTGGTGCTGAATTCAGTCCCTAACCCAGCACAATTTGAATTTATCAATCACTAAGAGAGGCTTAGTGTGATGGTTTTGTAAGGACTCTATTACAATGTCTTTCTATAGGAGCAGCTGTCAGGTGCAGAAATATGGTTCTGTCTCTCAGTATTAAGATTTAACTCTTCAGATTGAGTGAGACAAATTATTTTCAGCCACTATTAACATATTTAAATCAAAACAATCATACAAACAAAACGGAGGTTTACACAAGAGACCACTGAAATCAACCTAAAAAAGTTTAAACAACTAACTGACATGTTAAATAAACTAAAAATCTAAATCAACCAAACTAAGACAACAAGCATTTTAACTTAGATAACATTTAACTGTTAGAAGACCACACTTTTGGACCTGTCAACTTGTGTTTTATGTTGAAGAAAAGGTGATATTTATAGTTTTCTATTGAGACTTTAATTTTGAGATCTTGAACCATAGATTCACAAATACTGAGCATTCCATTATCCTAGATCTAAAACTCCTTGTTTTGTCCAGCCAACGGCACAAAACCATCATACATTTAGTTAGGAATAAGAAAAGCATAAAACCCTAGCAACAAAAAAATAAAACATAAGGATAATTTTGTAGTTAAATGAATAATTAATCATTTATCAACATGGTTGTCAATTATTGTTGCCTTTTATTTGATTCAACAATTATTTTTTTATTTTTAGTCACTAATCACATCCAATTATTATGACTTCATAAAAGCACATGATAAACCTCAGATAAAAGAAACATCCCTTAGCACATGTATAAGAGAATAAACAAAATACAACATTGAAACAATTTTTAATTGCTATTACATGTCAAAAAAAGCTGAACTTAAATGTTCACTTTGTTAGTTAAATACCAAGACTGGCAGAGTCATAACAAACCCAAACTTGTAAATGCTCTACATGTTGGTATCAAGAGGATATGACCATCTATGCCATTTCAATCCCTTCCTCCTGAAGAGGTGACTTAGACTCGGGGTCTTTACTCTTTTCTGGTGCCTTCTTCTTGGTGCTCTTCTTCCTTTACATGTACAATAAATAGGAGAGTAGTCATTGACTTAAAGTAATGGCATATAGCTTTTTAGCTGTAGTTTGTCATCGTTCTTTAGATAAACCTGTAGCAAAAATGTTCTTACCTTGATTGAAGGGTCAAGACAATCACTGTTATGAGGAAAGTGACAATGATGACAGCAAGCAAAACTCCACAGATGATTGCTGTTTAAAAAAAAAAAGGAGTCACAAAACACACACAAACACCCACTTTTTTCAGATGGTTGCAATCACTTAGAACCTGATGTATGGTAATATGTGTATAAAAGTGTTTGGACATAAGCGAATGAATCAAAAGTAGGGCATCATGATGCTTATTATGACTTAGCTTATTAATTGTGCTTGAGACTTCATGGTTTTTATAAAAAACTAGTAATAGTACTACTAATACTAGTACTGTTAATAATAAACTACTTACCAATAGGAGTGTCTGTTTCCTCTTCCTCTGAGGTAAAATCATCATCTTAAAATCAAAACAAATAAAATATTTAAAAGGATACACATTTTTAGGTTTATTCATTGCACACTTAAATGTTGTAAAAGATGCAGTAAAGTATTAAAGTATTATTAAAGTATTATATAACTATTAGTTACTCTGTACAGAGGAGAGAGATATGTACTCACTGTGGATGCCTGCACAGGTGCTGTTGCAGTTGGAAATGTCTGAAAACCTGTTTCCATTTCCATGACATCCAGAATAATGGAATGTTTTGCATTTGTGTTGAACAGCATCATAGTAATAACTCAAAATCTGAGCACTGCAATCACCTACTGCCTTTGGTAATATGCAGAATTTGGATGCTGCGAAGAGAAAAACATCCTTATTATCTTTATCATCATCATCAGAAGTGGTCTTAGCAGGGAAACAAGAGTTTATTATTAATTTAAATAGTGATTTTAGACTATAAAAATAATAAATCAGTACTAGAAAATGTCTTAAAATAAGTCTGAACTGAGAGAGAGAGGGAGTCACAGAATCAGACTTTATCCAGATCTGTTAATTCATATACAGTAATGCTGTTTCACCACTTGCTGGCGTGCTGCTATTACGCAATGCAGACACATCTTTTCTACATCCTCTGAAGAAAAAAGTAATTAGATTTGAATAAATTATGAAAAAGTAAAACTCAACAATGTTTGGATCTAATAAATTGACACAAAATAGCACTGGTACTGGTGAGATGTCAGTTTTGTGGTATCGATAACATAAGCAGATGACTCAGGTGGGTCTCTCTCTATGATCAAGGAGGCTTGATGATGATGCAACGTTTCCTTTTATTGTCCTAGGGCCATAAAACTCTACCTCATGTTCCAAAGTCCTCATAAAACAGACAGAAAGACAAACCCTTTAGCCTGGGTTTATCTATGTTTGGCTGTTGTTTTCAAGTTACATTAGACATATTGGATATAAAAAAACTGAGGGATAGTGGTTAAACATCATGAACACTTCACAAAATAATCTTACCTTCCATAGGGTAGATTTTGTTGGCATTGGAAGAACAGTTTCTTATGCAGTCAATTTCACTTTTAAAACGGTTGGCATTTCCCCCTTGGCCTTTGAATATGAAAGGACTGCACTGATCGTGGTTGGCATCATAGTACACAAAAAAATTGAAGCTTGAGCCTATGCCTTGGTCTTCGGGCAGCTGACAAAATTCTGTTAGATGTTAAAAATAAGTAAAATGAACATCAAATGATCAAGTTCAAGCCATTAATGTTGTGTATTGTGTTTAGAAGTACTGTTGCATAATAATTAACAAGCACCAGCTATGTAACTAATATTTAACTTATACTGATACCCACTCCTGTTTATGACACCAATAAAGTATGTCATTTAAAGTACATTTTCACTGCTCCCACCTTTCATAGATTTCACAAAAGGAAAGTAGATTCAAATCCAAAATACACTTGATTTTGAAGGGAAACTAAATACAGTAGCAAACTAGTAAACAGGCTATCCCTTCATGGATATTTATGGGCCTGCCCTGAAATGTTCACAAATGAAGTTGCAAGTACATGTAGTTTCAGCTCATCATGCTCAACACAATCAGGCTCAGACAGAAATGAGCTCAGTCTTAAAATGTTTGGAATTATAGAGGAAGGAATTCAGCTGTCAGCTTAGCACAATCGTTAGCAGCATGTAAATAACATTTCCTAGTAGAGGAAATGGTCAGTAAATACCATTTGTTCCTTTTTTTGTAGTCACACGTAAAGACAGTTATTGTTGGCTTCACTTGCGAGTTACGACATGAACATGAAGTCAGTTAGAAAGGTAAATTGCTATTATATCCTTCTGAGAAATGCAGTCTAGACTTGTACTGTATAATAAACCAAAAAAAGTGGTTCATTATACAGTTCAAATGACAATTATGTCTTTGAAAAAAACACCATGTACAAAAACTGTAAGGAAAGGGTTAGTTAAGTAATTAATTACTGTAATTGTAATTAAAGTAAAACTTTATGTTATCACATATTTATTAGGATAGTTTATACACTTGCTCCAGGCTTCTACTTTTACCTGACAAAGCACAACTGAACAATCTTTTTAGATTTAGATTTACACTTTCTTTAGAGACAATTCAGTGAAAAGGAGAGGTCACTATCCAATAACTGGTGGTGTATTTCAGAGAAAAGGTGGAGGTCTCTTAAGTTCAGACACCCTTGTTTTCATACTCTATATGACAACTTAAACACTGACATGTCTATTCTGAAACTCTCAGGAGAGTGAAGGGCAGTTACAAAAGAACTGGCCACACAGTCACCAGAGATGCCACAAGGGCAAAGATCGTGATAGAGGGAACCATAATCCCTGAAGACCATGACACACCCAAGGCCTGCTCTTTGCTACTGGAGCTGATACACAAATTTGATCTAAGCTGCCCAAAAGAAACTACACAAAAACAGTATTCTGGAACTATACAATCTGCAAGCCAGCCCAAAATTAATATCTCTGAAAAACAAACTGCTTTCCTAACAACAACGTGAAGAATGGTGTCCTCAAATTCTACACTTTGCTAGTAGTTTGTTTGGTACACCGAGCTAAAAGCTAATCTATTTCAACTTGACAGGCCTAAATAAATTCTTCTGTTATTAGGGTTACAATGTTCACAACTTTTTATACATTTTTATAAAAGGTGTTATTTCAACTTTATGGGTTTTGCTGTATTGTGTTGTTCAAATTGTAAATTTTGGGGGGGTTTGAAAAAACGTTAGACGGACATTAATATAGTGTAATACAATACTAGAATAAACACAAAGTTCAAACTACACCTATAAATTCCTCTTTTGTAAGATCTGCACCATTTTCAAATTAATAAAGCTGCAGTAAGTGATTTTTCAAAATTGTGTTTTTTCAGAAATTTGCTAAAAAAATTGGGGGGTTGGCCTTTAAGTTAATGTGAGGAATTTTAATTATTTCTCTTTAATTTGTAAATTTTGGATTATTCTTTTAATTTTATAATGTTGACTACTTAAACTTCGTGGCATATAGTGCCTAAACACAAGAGACTGTGGCAGAACAGGGAGAGTGAGGCCTGGGTGGAGAAGGGCGAACTAAATTTAAGCGTCATTCTAAAGCTAGTTTAAGTTACCGTACATATTGTAGCTTTAAGCTTTTAGAGGTTATTGTAAATAATCTTACTTGTGCGGACCTAATTAGAATATTCCAACCATAACATATACAGGATTTACTCAATAATGCCATTGTTAAATGTGCCTAAACAGGTATGCAAACCATTTACAGTACATCCACCATGTTCTTCACAGAGCATTGTAAGCCCGAGGTCTATTTGTCTGACCTGTTCTGAAAGGACACGGAGGGTCTACAAACATATCTTTAGCTCCTGTTTTATATGAACTATCATTTAAAAATAAATATTTTGATTTACCTGGAATGTTCGAATGGCTGATGTGGAATGCAGCAGAAGCAATTCCCCAAAACAGCAGGAGCTTCATCTTGCTGCGTCTCTTTCTGCTGTCTTTCCTGGAGAGAATTAGTCGGAGAATGAGGGTTGTAAACTACAGTGGGAGTGGGCTGTTGTTGCTGACCTTTGGACATTTCCTTGATAGTGACACCTTCCATTGTAAACGAAAACATCATCGGGTATATCACCTTTTACTGTTGGCGGCTGCAATTTTGTTAATCTAAAAGGAAATATACCAGCCTCTACATTAAACCCTTCACGTACAATAGCATGTCAAAGTATTGCTGTTGTTGAGTGTATTGTCTAAAACCTCCCCATGTTTGTGTATTTGTTTAAGTCAGCATATTAATAAACAGTTCCATTTTACATAGGGTGTGGGAGCCTGGTGGCTCAGTGGTAAGGCATTGGGTTGGGATGCAGAAGGCTGTGGCTTCGAATCCCACAGCAACAGGTGTGGTCCTGAGCCTAGATAAAATAGGAGGGTTGCAGCAGGAAGGGCATCCAATATAAAAACTCATGCCAAGTCAAAGTGCGGAAGACATTCTGCTGTGGCGGCCCCTGAAGGGACAAGCCGAAAGTCAAGAAAAAATGCAAATGCAGGGTAACCTTTTGCAGAGGGGTTGCCTTTTTATATGAGACCACCCATGACCTTAGGAAATTACTCTATCCTTTTATCTGTCACTTTAGCTAAAATATTCATGACGGTAGTGGTTAGAACCAAAATAAAGACTAAGACCAAACAATTGTCTTTCTTTAGTTTTACACTATGCATAGAAGGTCAGGCAGTCATGCAGAGTGTGACCAAATCGAGATAAAACTAGCTTCCTTTTGTAGTAGCAGATGCACATGTTTACAGTTCCCGTTCTTCCTTTCTGAAAAAAACGAGGCTAATTTCAACCACACTTGCGGTAAGACCCTTGATCATCTCATCAGTCCATCATTACAGAATTTGAGAGGTCTGTCAAACACCAGCACACTTGCATGATGCTCACAGTAGGGGAGAGATTTGTGCTCACACTGTGTTTCAGCACAGGTGCGGTAAAAAAAATTGCTGGTTCACCTGTTTTCATTTCCATGGCATCCAGACCAAATAAATTTTTTGTATTTGCCATGGACAGGGTCATAGGATAGCTCAAAAAAATTTAGACCATTATGATCACTTACAGCATTTTTTATGTTGAAAGCTTTAGATGCTGCATCCTTATTTCAACCAGTATGATCATTAGAACTGGTCACAACCTCAGGGGTATTCATCCATACGCAGTCCTGCTCTTTTACCACTTGGGGGCAAACTGCTAATATTCACAGCTGACATACATAGGGGATAGTGATTAAACATAACAAACAATTGTATTAATCCATCTTGCTATAAATTCATAAAATCATACCACATTCAAATTGGCAGATATTCTCTCCAGTGGTAGAACATTTTGCTATACATTTTAAAATCAGTTGGCATGTAATTCTTAGCCTACATGTATGTGTACATAAAGTGACTGCACTGATCTTTTGTGACATAATTATACAAAGAATAACTCAAGCTTAGGCCTTATATTTGTTTAGTAGGTCAACTGATATAAGTCTGTTGGATGATTTAAAAAAGTTTATGCTTTGTTTTCAAGCAATTAATATTCTGTATTTGGACAGAAGTACTGAAGTATTGGATAATTAAAAACACACTTGATGTAACTAATACCGAACATGATCCTGCTCCTTATTTTTATGACAGTAATAAAAAATGTCATTTATGGTACATTTTAACTGCTCCCCCCTTTTATAGATTTAAAAAAGGAAAGTAGATTTAGTACCCAAAATACACTTAAAGGGCAACTTCACCAATTTTCAACTTGCTTTACTATGGCTTTATCTTAAATGTAACTGTGTATTTTTTAAACTTTTAAACTTCCCTCTGACTTCCCTATATTAAAATACCACTCTACTTCCTTCAGATGACATCACCCGGGGGAGTTTTTCATCATTTTTCATCATCATTAGTTCAGGTAATATCATCTGGGGAAAAGCAGGTTGACCATGATTACAAACTCCATAGTTTGAGCAACAAGAAAACATAGTATACTCCAAATTATTTCATGTGGAGGCATTTTTTTTGCTAAAAATAGAAAGATATTTTAAAGTGGGAAAAACCAGGGGGAACTTTAATGGCATTCATTTACATGCACTAATCAAACAAGAACCAAAAGAAGCAAGTTGAACGTCAGTGAAGGTGTCCTTAAGTAGCTAAATAGCTAACTATCAGGTTATTCCTTCATTGATGCTTAAAATATGGGCTTGTGTTCACTTTAACTGAGGTGAGATGCAGTTTCAGGTACACCTAGGTTCAGCTCATCATGCTCAATACAGTCAGGCTCAGACAGAAATGAGCTCAGTGTTTAAAAGTTTGGAATTATAGAAGAAGGAATTGTCCTGTCAGCTTAGCACAATCATTAGCAGTGGGTAAATAACATTTCCAGACAAGAAAATGGACAGTAAATACCATCTTTTTGACGGTTATTGTTGGCTTCGGTTGCAAGTTATGGCATGCAGATAAAGTCAGTTAAAAGCTTAAAATACAATTATATCCTGTGGAGAGATGCAGTCTAGACTTGTGTAAGGTAGTAAAAGTCTGCTAAATTCTGATTGAACTTAATGTACACATATGTACGCCTGTAATTGTACATATTGTGTATGACTCATAGTACTGTTTATTTAGTTCCTAGGTAGTCCTCATTATACAGAAAAGCAGAAACATACTAGCCACTTTTTGGTTATAATTAATATTTAATTGGTTTCCAGGGAATGCAGCAAATGCAATTCTCCGAAACAGCAGTACTCAATATAACTGTGTTATGGTTGAATGTTACGTCTAGAACATCTTCATTTGTGCATTTGTGGGTCTGTTTACATTACATTACAAACAATTCACACAATGTTCAGACCCCTGACACGATACCTCTACATACTGTAATAGCAACACAGGTAGAATTAGTTCAGCATACTGAAAAAGTTGCACAAAGACACTGCATAGCTACTGTAGGTGTTGTGTGCCATGGTATGGGAAATGCTGAGACATATTTATCAAAACAAGTGTTACCTAAAGGAAGAATTAATGCAAATTTAACCTAACCTTTTGCGGAGGGCTTGACTTGAAACGTTTTTTTTTACTAAGTCAACCCCAGTCCAATAACCTCAGTGAGTTGTTCTTTCTACTTATTGTGTCAGTTTGGCTGAAAGGATCAATTCAGCTTCCATTCTCACTCTGTAAGACGAAGCTTCATATTATACAATATCTCCAAATGTTGCCCCCTCCCCAGAGATGTCAATTAACAAGCTTTGATAGTGACAGCACATACAGGACAGTTGTGTTGCACAGTTATATAGCCTTCCCACCTCACCTGTCGATGTTTGATCAACCGATCAGTCTTGCGGCCGTTTGTGTAAACACCGGCGCACGTGCATGACGCGCTCGTCACCGTTGAAGTGTCACTCTCCCGTTGAGAGGTCGTTGTTGTTGATGCTCTGACGTCAGGGAGAACCACAATGAAGCGGACAACATGACTATAAAAGCCGGTTGGAAAGCCGGAGCTCCGGTGCTCCAAGCTCCTGCTCTGCACCGGGGAACCATCAGACTGCCACAATCAAAGACGAGCTTAGGAGAATCAAGATGCACTTTCTGAGATTCACACCCATCCTTTTGCTGCAGCTGACTTTTTACTCTGGACTGTACGGTAAGAAAGTAACTTTAAGTAGATCTACGATGTCAATAAGTTGGACGTAGTTTTTGGATTGTGCTAGTAAAAAAAAAAAAAAAAAAAAAAAAAAGAAATAGAAATTGAAACATTTGCGAAATATATTTGGGTCTGCTTGAGCAGAGAGGATGTGTAGTGAAAGTTTTATTTAGGATTAGTAGTTTGGGGGACTTTTTATTTATTTCATAAAAAAGTAGTCTATTAACATGTTTGAAGTTGTATGTCTGATATTAACACATTTAATATATTTAAAATGAACAATGGGTATCTCTTGTTTTCTGTTACAGGTGCCAAGTGGATGTACAGTGGTAAGTCTCATAATCATTTCTTACAATTTCCAGTTGTAGATCAAGAAAGGTTTTTTTTAATCATCCAATTTTAAACTTTGATACATTAGCCATCCATGTGCACTTGTGTATCTTGGTTGTTTTGAGGGTTTGACCAGCATTAGCTAACTGAGTATTACAATTTAAATGTATGATGCAACACTCTGATAGGCAGTAACTGAGACATTACTGTTGTTTGTCCCTCACAGCAGTGCTTGGAGCTGGCAATGTGAAATAGTCAGACAAACATGATATTAGTAGCAACTTTATTGCTTTGTGATCCAAAGGAACCTGTCTGCAACCTGTCATTGACTCCAAAAACAGCTGATGTTGTTATTCCACGTTGTGTAAATTTAGAATTGATTACAAAATCTACAATTACACAATCCCTAAGTGGCTGACTGCTATTGTTATATGCCTTAAGGTCTATATGCAGGGATCCTGTGAACCGTGACTATCTCTTACATAAACTGTGCTCAGAGCATGAGCTCTTGTCATTGTCTCACTGATTCTCAAAAGTCTGTTGCAATGACAAAATGTTAAAACCTTTAGGAAGGCAGGTGCAGGAAATCTACATGGCTTCTCCTCATCTTTTAATTTAACAAATATTTTTGAGTGCTGTAATTGATGCTCAAACATACTGTCCTGTTTTGTAAGACAACTTGATGCAAATTATTTTACACTCAAATAAATCCGGGATGCATAAGAAAACAGATGCATTTTACACTTGGATACTTCAGGCTTCTAAATTCCTCTAGTCAGTTAGTTAATTTAACTTTATTCAATCAGGTCACATAGTTGAGAACAAACCTGAGAAATAATTCCCCAAAATAGAATAGATTTGTACAACATGGCCCTTTGTGGATTCTATTCACAGCTCTTCATCAAAATCCACTTAAACCATCAGCTGAAAAATATGTAAGTGCAGGCTATACCATAATAGCAGTAGTGCTGTATAAAGTCATTTAAACATAAACACCTAGACTATTCTTAAATATATATAACACAATAATAGGTACAAAAACAATTACAAAAAGTCCTAAACACATGAATTATTAAAAGGCTTGTAATAATTACTGAGAAGTCATAGATGATACAGTGATAAACATAAAAACTCAGATGTCCAAAGAGCATGGTGGACTTCAACGTCACAGTCAAACTCTCAACAGTCTTTGTCATATTAGTCAAGAGTCTGGAGAGCTGGTAGTCCTCTCTGTTGGCAGAAGCACAGCTGAGTCATACGATTCATCTTCACCTCAACACTCCACCCTCTCGCAGAGGACAAAACACTAACCCTTAGTGTAAAATAAGCAGCGTTAATGATGACTGTTGAACTTTCACAATAAACTATCATGCTGCTAGTTTTATGTTACAGAAAGCTTTGTATGAATCTTCTATTTTAAAACTCCCTTTACACAGAAAAGGCCCTGTACATAGGACATTACCCACAGTCATATATGTTCTACATAGGACTGCCAAGGGGCAACCAAAGGCCACTGAAGGCCAGTATTAAAGGGCAAGCTGCGTCTAATTAAAACAGCAAATGAAGTGAACACTGAGTAATTATAGCCATAAGAGTCACTTTCTGTCTTGTTATAGAGGGTTTGCCTAGATTGAACTTTGAGTTTTGCTTCAAACAGATATTCAGTGATTTCATAGCTTCACTCAGTGCCTTTTGGCCTCTTTTGTACAATCAATCCACATTTGTCTGGGAACTGACAGTCAGGCTTCATGCTGCATCATTCATACTTCATCACGGTTGGCTGGCAAATAGTGAATGGTAGAGTTTTAGATGAATTCTGGACAGATAATGTATTAGTGGCAGATATGCAGAAGTGATGAGAGCACTTGTGCATTCAGGGCCTTATTCTGTTGCTGTTCTGCTGCAAACTCTTTGTCTCACTTTTACACTGAGCATAATTGTTTCAAAAGCTCAGTATGGATGCTTACACTTTGGTCAACACGCTGAATGAAAATGTCAGATCCTGTTTTTTAAAAAAAATCATTTTCTTATTGGCATGTTTTTGTTTTTTTTTTGCATTGTTTCAAAGGCCAGCGTGCCTCACTGCAGACACGCTGTTGAGCAGCAGCCTCATAGAGCTGAGGTCATTGTAAAATGCATGGTCTGATCGGCCTCTTTGATTGTGCTGTGTTTTATAGAAACCTCTTATTTGGAGACAGACAGTGTTCTCACTGGCTCTCGCCACAAACAACAGCACGGTTCTCACTCTTGCTGCTTTAAAAAGGGCCATGAGCAAACCCACTGGCCTCTCCCATGCCGCCTTGTAGACAGATAATAGTACTTCACTTTGATTACAAAAAAAAATGCTCAATAGGCTAAGACAAGGCCTTGCCCTCTTTGGAAACATGCTCTATCCTATTGACTTTCTCACTGAGGCACAGTTTGCTCACTTGCCCCTTAAAGTATAACAGTTTAACATTTGATATACAGTGTACTAAAAGGCATGTATTCCTACCACCTCATACTGTACTCTGGGTAGATGACTATACAATGAATGATGATGAATATACAGAATGTGGCACCACTGTAAAATATTGGCATTTGTGTACATCGCATTTGTGCCAACGTTTCCCAAAGGTGTCCCATAAGTAAGGATTCATATTAATGCTGTTGCAGGGCCAGAGGGAGAACACCACTGGTCCAAGCATTATCCATATTGTGGTGGAGCTTTCCAGTCTCCAATAGACATCAAGTCAGAGCTGCTGAGGTTTGACCCAACCTTACGTCCAATTGAAGTTCAAAACTACAACCTGTCACCCAACGAGCAGCTCACTCTTGGAAATAATGGACATTCTGGTGAGTATAGAGTCTTCAGTGTTATCCAATAAACATGTAGTTATGCAAAATGTTGCACTACATATGACTAATAAGTGTATTAAAGTAAGAAAATATTTATCCTGAAGGTTATCCAATCAAAGTGAGGCCCTGGTCAACATGTTCATTAGAGTATGTTGACTAGGGGGAATCTGTTCTTGCTGTAGACACTTAATTTGTGAGTCAACCTAAAGAAAATGACAGGAGGATTTTCTTACATCTGCCATAGCAATTTTCCATAATCACTCTCTTATTATCTTAGCCGTCCTTGTACGCAAAGAAAGGACTTCATGTTTAGACTGAGGAATAATAAGCAGAGATTTGTCATGTGCTCTGCCACTACTGGGTCTGATGCTTGTTAACAAAAGAACTGAGCTTCAATTCAATGCTTAGTATGTATTTATAAAGCAGACTAACACTTTAGTGCTAAATCACAGCACTTGAAAAAGGAATCCTAGCATAGTCAGCCATGTCCATGTACAGAGAAGCAATTTAATGACTTAGTTATTAGTTGAATATGATCATTCACTTATTCAGCTTTGTTTAAAGGTAAGAAACTGTGTCAGTCAGGAGAAAAAAAAGCGTGGCACTAAAAGCTGGTTAGATTTGTAAATTACATGTTACTTTGAGTGTAGAAATGGCTTCATCTGAGGTAGTTCAGTGACGGCCACGGTATAGCTGAACATGCATGTAATGTCTGTAATGTCTGAGAAAATGAAATTGCTGTAATGGTTGTGTAAGTAAACTGTCGGTCACTGACAAAGTGCAAAGACCAGACAAATGCTTATGTGTGTATCAACGCCACAAGTTGAATGGCATCATCAGAGTGACGTTTGTCTAAAATAAGCTGACGGAGGTCGTTCATTTATAAACATTCGTCATACCCTGACCACCATGTGGGAAGCGCTCTGCGTCACTCCGCTGTAAAGTATCTTAAACGTAGTCACGCAGCTTTTGCAAAGCACAGCACAGAGCCGGTCACACTGACTTCTTCAATCTTTATAAAGTTGAAGTGTCTTGATCTCACTGATGTTAACTCAAGTCACCTCTACCCTGCTCTCCTCTATATGCTGGGGTTTCATTTCTTTTGGTCCACAGTACAAATCTCCCTGCCGCCCAAGATGTACATATCCAGTCTGTCTCATCGTTACACTGCTGCTCAACTTCATTTCCACTGGGGCTCCTCTAGCAGACCTGTGGGATCCGAACACATGGTGAACAGTAAGCAGTATGCAGCAGAGGTAATCCACTACTACAAAAACTGCATGTAATGTTTTAGCCCTTCTTCATTTTAAATAGGATGGCCAAAGCATTAGAACAACCTCTTAAAATAATGCACAATGACCTCAGTAATCAACACATAGTAGAATTCTCACCCTTCTTACAGTTTTAACTTATAAAACTGTTAAATTAAAACCTTGTAGAAATAGAATTTATAACAGAGCTCCTGTTTAAATTGAATTAGATTGTACTGGTGTATCTAATGTTGTGGCTGATCTATGGTATGTATGTATATAAAACTGCTATTCTCATGGGTGCTGCTGTGATTACGTAGATGAATGTGTCTGTTTTTTCTATGAAAAGGTCACTTGGTGCTTAGTGTGTTAGCACTAGTCAGTGTGTTAGTGTACATTTAGCACAGTCTGTTCATCCAAATAGTCAGTCATTTGCAGCATTAGGTGACAACATCTCTGAACTAACACTTAACGACTGTGACTTAAACATTTGACTGGCAGAGTGACCAGAGTTAGTGACATTCTTCAGAACGTACAAAAGTGGCTCGAGATGAAAGCCCTCTCAAAAAACTCTGCACATTGTCATTCCAGTTTTCTGACACTGTAGTAGTCACTCACTTTGCATTTATTGTACCCATCATACAATGCCAGAGAATGCTTACTGGCATCTTTAGCTTTATTTTGTAATCGACTGTACAGTAAAATTGTCTGTATAAAACTCTACTTAAAGAGACTTTTTCAATATATACAAGTTTTGCTTTTTTAATAAATCCTCCCTTTACCTTTTAAATTAACATTTTGTCACTTTCTTCAACATACTAAAAGACAAAGACATAATTTCAGTCAGCTACACTGTGTAAAGTTTATTTTTGTAGGGTTTTAAGGATTAAAGTGCCAGACTATTATGTGCTTTGGTTTTCAACCACCTCTGGAAAGGAGTGGCTGTCTGTCCTGTTTAATATGTCAACAACACTAGTTTGCTGTATTGTATTTTGTCATTTAAGTGAGGCAGAAGATTTGACTGTAACTTTTAAAATGAAAGGTCTCTTTTACATGTTTTTATATAAGTTGCTGTCATTTGAATTATAGTGGTTACAGCCTTTGGTTTTTCTTAGTGACTATGTCTCAGTTGCTGCAGAGCCACATATGAGGTGCTGGGGTTTGACCTGAGTTTCTTAGTGGACACGTAGAAAGCATTCATTTTTTAAAGTCTGTCCAAACTTGAGAACCACAGTTTTTTTAGGACATGTTGTTTTCCACCCATGTTGGATGGAACGATGGGAAATTAACCATTTCCCAGAAATAGTGCAAATGTATACCTTAATTTACAAAACAGTCTGCAAATACAATTTTTTTCTATTTGGACGGAATGACGCAGATGCCCTTATGTTGCACTGAATACGCAACAAAACAATAGTCTCATATTTGCAGTATGTCTGTTTTTTAATAGATTGTCCACTGTACTAAATACATTTCCTAGTACTGTAGTAAATACAGATGTGGCACTTCACATACCCGTTCCCAAAGCACAATTGCTTCCGATATTTGACAGTATGTCTTAAGGTTTACTTATTATTGCTGTAATAAAGAAACAAGATTTTGCAACTAATCTTCACAATCAATAGATTCTATATTTTTATTTTGTTTGTTCCACAGGATTTTACTTTTTTTTTCTTTTTCAGATGCATGTGGTACACTTCAATTCAGACAAGTACCACAATATGTCCGTGGCTGTAGACAAATCGGATGGCCTGGCTGTGCTGGGTGTCCTGATTGAGGTGAGACATTGTGGACTCTTGTCTGTAGGGAAAATAGCCTGTGAATTACCACATTTGAGGACCCTCAAGTCTGTTTTTCTTACAGATTGGGGAGTTCAATCCTGCGTTTGAAAACTTTCTGAAGTTTATCAATGGAATCAAATACAGAGGTAGGTATAATCAAATATTTATCAGACTTTATCAGATTGCCTTATGTTGTTTAACAATATGAAATTTAGAGTCCAGTGGGTTATAAGCATGAATAGTCAACAATCTTAAGGGTTTATTATGGTTCTTCATAACTTATCTGAAAGAATACTACACCCCTATAACACAAACCGTGCCAACAAGAGTTTTGGTTCATAGTTTTACTTGAACCATGAGTCATTTCTGTTTTCATGTTTGGTGTCAGAATCTCCAAATACTCACATGACCACATTAATTCTGGTATTCTGACAGAAACAGTAAACAGGTGTGTTTTTATTTAACTTGCAGGTCAGAAGGTGCAGTTGCCTGGTTTCAACATCAAAGCACTGCTGCCTGCACGTTTGGATGAGTATTATCGCTATGACGGGTCACTGACAACTCCACCATGCTATCCCAGTGTACTGTGGACTGTGTTCAGGAATTATATAACAATATCTCAAAAACAGGTGCTTCAGTGATTGATGTTTTTAATGCAGATGTGAAGCTAAAGTTAACTAACTCTAAATTTATTTTGCAGACATTTTAACATAGTCTGCTGCTTACATTTACATTTAATTGGTATGGAACAACCCTCTGTGCATATTAAACTTTTGTTTTGTTGTGTCTTAACAGTTTCTAGACCTGTCTACAGCTCTGTACTCCTCCCATGCTCAAGACCTAACTCATGTGCCCCTGAATGGGAACTACAGAAAATCACAGCTTGTCGATAGCCGAGTTGTCCTAGTATCTTTTAAGGAGGGTAAGTATGACTCGCTTTATTGTTGGAGCATGATTGCAACTGTCACAAACTGTCACATTGCAACTGACATTGCCTAGGCACTGCTTTATTAACAGCCAAAAGTCAACTTTGGATAATGTGAGGCCAATTCATGTTCTGCAAAGCAAGGGCTGTAAAGCTTGGTATCACCAACTTGTCGCTCAGCTTATGTGTTGTCATTCTTAAGCATACATAAAGTATGTTAGAGTTGGAGTTTTTGGAGAGTATGATACAAAATAATCATCCCTCTGAAAAAAATCTGCAAGTCTTAAATTATTCTCTAAAGACTTACAGTGCTTTTGTGTGGTTGACTGGTTTATGGCTCTGTACGGTATAGTGTGGTATAAATGTGCATGTTCTCTTCATTTTCAAAGCTTCCCACCCACTGCTTTTCTAATAGCACGTTCTGACATGGCATTGTGGAATCCTTTGCCATTAGCTTTCATGGGCGGCATTTAGCAAGCTTGTGCTTTCACTATAGTTTTATCACTGCAGGCTGTGCTGTTTTAGGCTCCGTTGTGGCATGATGTGCACGAAGGCCCAATGTCATTCCAAGGAGTATCCCACAGGCTGGGATGTTAACAAGCTGTGATTGGTTCTGTGTCTGATTCAGGCAGAGGACTGCATGGTACACTTACAGTCACATCTCCACTCATAAGGAAGCGAATTGTACAGCAGCTTCTGGTTGGTGACCTAGCAGACCTGGCTGATGAAGGGCTCTATCAACTCCTTACTAGTGGCAAAGAGAAAGACCTCAAGCAACATGAGAGTGAGACCCTGGAAAAGTTAAAAAAACAAACACTGAATCCATCCGTGGGGAGAAAGAGCCAGACCAACCGCTCTGTGGGAAAATTAAGACCGGCTGAAGATGCACTGTGTTACATCTCATTTCAAAAGAGAATTTCCCTTCAGCTGAAACAGCGGCACACTGAAAACCAACTGGTTCAAGGTCTTAGAGATGCAGTTTTTCCTGAGCTCAACTTCAAGAGCTACCTGGACTGTAAGTCAGATTTAGCAATCCCCACTATTAGACATATTCTCCGTGGACGGCCAACAGATGAGGCTTTTGAGTTGGATCGCTCCCTGACGAAGGCCTTGATGAATCATAGGAAAACTTCCACTACAATCAAGAAAAGTGTCCCAGGGACAAACTATGGCAGTCTTTCCCCTGCTACTGTTCCACGGAAACCACAAAATCAGGGTTATCCACATCCTTGGCTTTTGCCAATGGAGTGGGAAGACTAGAGAGATTCTTGACATTGTTCACATTCACATTTTGTCACTTTCTGTCATTTTCAGTCATTTGCCACACAGACTAATTTTCCAGCCAAGCCCTGCAATTCGTTGAACACTCTTCTCTAAAACATATTTATTATTAAGTTATTCTATACAGTACATAATTATAACCTCTGCAAGAAAAAGACCGTAGTGTGAGTTCATTTACTGTAGCAAACCCAAATGCGCTGAGTACTGTAAGCAGATTCTGAAATAATAAGCCAATTTCATTATGTAAATCTTCGAGAAATGTGAGAGGTTGATATACATCGGTTTGCACTACCTTGCCTTGCCATGCAACGCTGAAATAAGAAATTAGTTGCTACAAAGCACATATTTTGTGCTTGCTTGAAAATACACATAATCACACCATCTCATCACATGTACTGCACAAGGAATATGTGTAGTATTAAACTGTTTACTAAGTTTAGTTCAATCGTGCTAATATTGAATATGATTGAATTAATATGCTGAACCTAAAGAATTTGTTAAAGCTTAAGTGTTTTACATAACACTTGTGTTCTTTGTACTGTTTTTAACTAACTCTTTATGATACATGGGGAAACAGCTATTGAACATAGGGAACTGTTTTCAATAAAAGCTTTGTACATAAATCCTTTCTGTTAGGTTTCTTTCTTGTTGCATTTGCACCTTTCACTCTAATCCCTTGGAATTGGCATCATTACGTAAAATATGACTCTTCAAATATTCAACCGGGAAAAGAGGGAAGCAACAGAGGTAGAGACACTTACTGAGACTTGCTGTGATATTAGATATGTATAGTATGTATGTGAAATGCACAAAGTTTAGGATTTAGAGGATTTGTTTCTACTGCTGGGGTGCATGCTTTTGTAATCAGTGGAGAAAGGGGGTGTGCTGTGTTTTTCTTACACTATCCAGGTTCAGAAAGCCGGACCTTAGGTCAGCAATATGTTAGTTAAGTCAAGGTACAAGATCATTGTAAATTTTAGACTAGCTATAATTTGGTGTGCGTAATATAAAAATCTGACCAGATCCAGGAAAAAAATGGCCTTGGTTACTGAGATATTTACTAATATCATGTCACATAATGTTGTGAGCAGATTGAAAAAATAGCACAACTATGAGTAAAATTGCCTGAAAACCTAATATGATAATTTTGTGTCATGAAAATGTTTGTTTCTGGCATAATACCGTCATCTGTGTGTGTGTGTGTGTGTGTGTGTGTGTACATGTCTTTATTGCCTGTTGTGGACAACCTTTGTTTCGACACTATTGTTGTGAAGACATTTTGGCTGGTCCACACAACTTCTAAGGGCTTTTTGAGGGTCAAGACTGGGTTTTAGGGTCAGCGTTAAAATTAGGTTTAGGTTAGGAATTAGGAAGAAATAAATACGTAAAAAGGGACTGTCCAAACGGACAATTCCATAGCACGGGCTGGTAAGCTCTCTCGGTTTAGGACTAGGCATCCAGTTGTGATGGTTAGGGTTGGGGAAGGAGCTTGGAATTGCATTATATCCATGAATGTCCTCACAAGTAAAGAATGATACGAGTGTGTGTCTGTGTGTGTGTGTGTGTGTGTATGTTAAAGGGTGAGTGAGAAGCATCATACATGCTGACCGTTTACCCCTAACCCTGTTTTTCCTTACAAGGTATCAAATTCAGTGCTCTATGAATTTCATTTATGCCTTCTCTTCTCTATTTTTCTTTGCTACTCAGCTGAGCTATCTTGGAAGAACACTGGTATGTTGTATTTTCCACCTTTACACATTGAGTTGTAGTTTTTTTATCATCAAGTGCTTGTTATAACTATAATATTGCTGAGAGCTTCTGATACAAATTACCTGTTGAGTCTTTGGTTTTTAACAAATATGACTCATGTGCAATAAAAAAACAAAACAATTTCTCTGTGTTTAGGTTAGTTAACCAGTTAACATGGACAGAACTGCTTTAACATCCAATCATGGCTTTTTTTTTTAAAGGAAATCACTTGCCAAACTAATTCATTATTGAAATACATAGTGTGTTCAACAGGATATTGCATGATGCAGCACGGGCATCTACCATTAAACATATGTATTAACAAATGGATGTTTTATTGTTTTAGTCAAAGTTTAGTTAGTAATTCTAGTGTAAAGTAAGTTATTACCATTTACAATATTAAACCCACACATACAATGTACACACAGTACAAACAGACAGCTACCACATAATCCTTTCTTCTTCTGTTGCTCCACATTCTGCAGGTTTCCTGGTTTCCATGCTGATGGGCTCTCTGCTAGGACTTGTTTTCACTGTCTCTTTAATATGCTGTCTATTAAGAAGAAAAAGGTGAGCAGAGGGCAAACCAGCAAAACAAGACCTTAACTATGCTTGTAGAAATTATACTTTGTACATAATACTTCAAAATACTCTTTGCTTAAATACATTTTACTTAACAGCCTGTCAACTTGCCAGCTTCCCTCATACAGAGTTAAAGAGTTGAGACTTAAGCCCCTGGACTTGTGGTTTTCTGTTTTAAAAAAAAGTACTTTGCATTACTAGAAGAGACTCAGTATGGGAATACTGGTTTCTTTAAGAAGTAATAAACAGCTAAGCAAACACATTTATGCACCTGCTAATCTGTTTTTAGTGGGAGGAAACAAGTCCATAGAGGAAATTGGGATTAGTGCCATTTTAATCAGAAACAAGTGAAAGTAAAATGGCCAAAAAAATGCAGTTGGTTACCTGCTGGATTTTCCATAACTCAGTTATTTCTCAGAGTACTTCAGGAATGTACAGTATCAGTACAGAGCAAAATTATGTAAAGACCAAGAGGCACTCCAGGGGTAAAACAAGCTTTGAAGCTGTCTTGTCATCAGCATATCTCACTTCTGATTTTTATTTTTATGCTAATGATGCACTGCTGTGGGTAAGAGTGAAAGGCTAAGTACCAGTGTTGTCTCATCACATCAGAGTTGAGTTTCTGCATTAATGTGTCAAAATGCTCCTTATCCCAAGTGGTTCTCTCATCATGTCTTTGCTGCTTCTGAACAAAAGCTGCGTTTAAATGACCAATACAAACAGAAATAGTTATAGTGGAAAACATGGACAAACAGGGAATGTATAGGGTAAAAAAAGAAAGCCCCTGTTTTGAGTCGACCACATCACTTCAGCATCTTGCTAATTCTGTAGATTACCTAACGAACTGATAAACCGTAACTTAATGGCAAAAGAAACCTCCTTGGCTACTTTATGGCCAAGAAAGAAACCCACAGAAAAGCTTCATTCAAGACTGCAAAGTTTATGCATTGACAGTTATCATTCTGTTCTGAAAACCTGTGGTTCTCTTTTTTCTTAGATCCACTGCTGAACAGGAGAACAGCAAAGGTGTTGGATACAATGTTGGAGAGAGAGTTGAGTATGGTTCAGGAGTGTAGCTCACTGTCCACGTCCTTATTTCAAAGGACATCAATGAAATTTCAAAAACCATATGATGATTATCCATTTGTGCCATTCTTTTTTTGTGTGTGTGATTTTGTCCTATGGCTTGGTTTGGACATTTTTGAGAGTATTGAAGCCTTGATCTCATGATGTTTGCATGCAGTTCTGGGGTTTTGGAAAGCAATTTCTTTTCAAGCCACAGTTTGGACTTCCTATGCTATGTTGTGGCAGGAAGAACTTACTGGACCTCTAGCTAGATGTTTGAAACAGTGTTTTATCTTGTATAACTACTTCCTTAGAGCAAAAGAAACAGCTGTTCTCTCTAATCCCCCTTTAATTATCTGACATGCTTTGGTAAGATTCTAAAGAAGACCTTCACACAAATGCTTCCAGGCACACACAGTAAGGCCAAAACTGAACTGGTGACAGTCTCACTTGAAGTCGGACCATGGTACCATTCCTGTCGGCTGTTACAACGTGATGGAAACCCCAACCACAGTCCAAACAATAGGGGCCACGAGTTGACAGTCATCCCTGATGCTAGAGAGGGAAAGGGATGGACTCTGCCACATTTCCACCAACCCTGTACTTTGAGCTGCTCTAAGGATTTCATAATAAAAGGGCACATAGCTCCATACAAACACAGAAACACACAGCTCCTTCCCTGTGAACAGAAATGAGAAAAAATAAAAGGCTTTTGTTTTTCAGGCTGAATGTGGGCTGACCCCTAACCCATATCTACCCCTCCGATCACAATGCTTCCCACCACTCCTGAAAGCCTCTCAGCTAGTATGTAGCCCTGTAGCATCACTGGAGAGTTATATTGCATCCTTTCTTGTGTCCTGTTACTTCATCTGCCTTTATTACTGTATATCCATACATTCCCTTTGGGTCATTTAAATGTTCCAGAGTTTATGTTTGGTCTACATTAACAAGCGTGTGGCATGTAAGGTGATATTTTAGACTAAGCTCCAGTCATGTGCAAAAGTTAATATCCCCTTATTCTAAAATTGCAAAAAGAGAAAAACATGATATGAAACAGATATAATTCACATCAACATAATATTCAATACACAATTAGCTATTACTAAATAATTGAACATTGTTACTGTACTTGGTAGAGTAAAGTTTGCATCCCCTAAACCCAACATAATAACAATGCTAGTGCAAATGTTCTTTCATCATCATAAGAAAAATGGTCAAGAACTGTATATTAAAACATTTTAGTAAATAATATATTAGTGTAACAGTTTGCATTCCCTTGATAAAATTTGTAATTACTTAATTTCTGACGTACTAGCCAATTTGCATTAAATGCTAGGTTTTACTCTTTTTGTTATTTCAAAATAAGGGACACTAACTTTTGCACTTTTGCAAAGAGTAATTTACCAAACAACTAGCCCTTTTTACCTGCTTAATGCTGCGTGTTGATTACCCTGTTGCCGTAGTTTTTAAATTGTGCCAAATATGTCAAATTGTTGTTTCGTAATTTGTCATAGTGTTTTTAGTTACATGTAAGAGTAAATAACTGCTCTCTCAATAAAAACAAAAAAGTGTTATAGGATAAAATTTAATTTTCATTGCATCTTTATTTTATTTAATTCTAAACAATACTTACCATACCATGCTATCAGTAACCTATTCTAAAAAAATCAAAGATTTAAAAACAAGAAAAACATGAAAACTCAAATTAAAACCAACAAAGTTGCCTGTTTGGCACAACTTAACCACCTACTTGTATTCAACTACAGTGATATATCAACAGAGGTGGTAGAAGTACAAAATCCCAGTAGTCAGGTAAAAGTATAAGTAGGCTACTTGCCTAAAAAAAGTACGTCACCACTGAACCCTGAGTTTCACCTAGTGCGTGTTGCATACTTTTATTTCTGGATAATAGCATCTGCTACATAAATCTTGCAAGTAAATCTTTACTGAAGTTGAATACTTTATGAACAAAGTATAAGTATTATTAGAAATAAAGTTGTACTAATTATTCATAAATAAAAGCCAGATTTCTTTATTACATACAGGCTAACGCTAACTACTTTATGCACTACCAGGTTGCTAGTCGATAATAATACATCATTATTTATCAGATGATTATGATTTATAGCAGGAATCGAAATCCCCAAACCAACTTGGAATTATAAAACTATGAATAACTATATAAAAGCAGACTAATATTGAATGAAATTCCCAAGTAATGTAGAATTATTATTTTTTTTGAATAATGTACAGTGCAGGATCAAATGTAATTATGCTACTTTGCCCCTCCTCATGTCCCCTTATGACACATCGACGCATCTGTGCAGTTCACCTGTCCTTCCTCTGAGAATTGTGAACTCGTTGAACGCTGCTGCCATCTAGCGGCCCATCGTTTAAGTACAATAACAAAACCTTTCACTTCCGGGTCGTGAGTTCAAGTTGTCGTTATTTGCCGCAGTTAATCAACTCTGTAATCGTTTGTGTGTTAATTTCGGGATGTATCATCGGCCTGTGCTGAAGAACAGGCGCACTCTCCTCGAGAGAGCGGATAAGTTCATTTCTGATATTTATTTCACAGACTGCAACCTAAGGGGACGGTGAGTTTACGGCTGCGGTGACTCTGGGTGAACCGAATGATCGACACACTTAACCTGTTTCTAGTACTTGTGTTAGTTTGTCTTGACAGCAACCAAATTCATTTATATTGTATAAAATCATAGTAGTTTCAAGTCGTGGTGCTCACAGTGTTTATTGATGGATGATCAGCAGTTGGATCCCAATCTGGTAATAGTACTGATCTGGGTAATGCACAACGGGTTATTACATTTGAGTTTTTATTTTCTTTTTGTTGAGGTTCTAACGGTGGTATTGTACGTTTGTGATTTTGAATAAATCATGTCAGACGTGTTCATTTTCCTGTGTAGACTGTATGGCGACTCTTGCCCTCTGGACTCCCTCGCCTCCTTCTTGACCCCTGAACGGATCACGTTCACAGAAGCTTCCAAGCAGAACTTTGCACCTTATAAAGTTGGCGAAACCTTTGGACCAACGTATGCAGTATTGTCTGATTTCTAACCCCTTCAAGTCTGTTATTTATTCAGATACTGGCACTAACCCAAGCTTGACACTTATTAAAGGTGGTGGACTTGCTGGTTTAAAGTGACTCTGACAATCCCTGACTCCTGGAGAGGGAAGGAGGTTCATCTTCTGTGGGAAAGCGATGGAGAAGCAATGGTTTGGAGAGATGGACAGCCATTCCAGGTAATGTTCAAATTAAATTACCAAAACACCCCAATTAACACACGTTTAATGTACTGTAACGCGCTGTATGGACTCACAGGGCCTGACAAAAGAGGGTGAAAAGACAAGTTGCATCCTGTCTGACTGTATAAAAGATGAAGAGCCACACAGGTCAGTTAACTAAAACATGAGTTTCTGTAAACAGCTTACATTACTGAGCTTTTGAGCTACTTTCAGCTAAATGTTTACATTTTCTCTCATCCATTAGTGTCATCCTCTATGTAGAGACTGCCTGTAATGGGCTTTTTGGAGCTGGTCAAGGGTCCATGATTGCAGCTCCAGACCCCAACAGAAAGTTTTCTGTACAGAGAGCTGAGCTGGTGGTATTTAACCGTCATGTCAGGGAGCTGCTGACTGACTTTGAGATGCTTGTTGACATTGTAAAGGTACAGCCACAGTTGTGAATTCGCTGTGCATTAATGGAAATCTAGTAAGAGCAAACACCAGTTTTCATGCATTCTTTTGTCCTTCATAAACAGAACCTAGGAGAGGGGGAGCAACGAGGCTTCCAGGCACTCTTCACAGTCAATGAGATGGTGAATCTCTGTGACCCGTTTGATCCTAACACTTTCTCCAAAGCACACAGTCTGGCTAAGAACTTCTTTAGCCAGCGAAATGGAGAGAGCCAGCACACTGTCCATGCAATGGGACACTGCCACATAGACACAGGTCTCAGTTAACCACAGTACTGTTTTGTAGCTGACTCAAAAGTGTCTGTAAATCTGAGTATCCAAACCATTTGAATACCAAGAGCTGGCACTGACGATCAAGTCATTTTATCATGGCTGTTTCTGTTTATGTGATATTGAATGTTGTCAAACTCAGGGCTTGTTAATATCAAAAATGCATTCTTTCATTACAACTCCTAATCAAAAATCGTATTAATTTTTGCCTAATGAGTTAAAGTTTATAACTTTCTATCCACAGCATGGCTTTGGCCTTATGAAGAGACCATTCGCAAATGTGGTCGAAGTTGGGTGACCGTGATCCGTTTAATGGAGAAAAATGCAGATTTTGTGTTTACTTGTTCTCAGGTAATGGCACACAAACATCGTTTTACATGAGCCATAATGGTTCTACAAATCTGTGCATTACTCTTTATTTGTTCACTCTTTAACCAGGCCCAGCAGTTTCAGTGGGTAAAAACCTGGTACCCAGGACTCTTCTCCCAAATTCAGCACTATGTCCAAAAAGGCCAGTTCATTCCAGTAGGGGGAACGTGGGTGGAAATGGTAAACCTAGTGTTAAATCACATAATATGTACATTGTCGATGCTGCTCTTAATCTCAGGAGGTTAAGGTGAACTAATTTAACTTTTCTGTTAGGATGGCAATTTGCCTTCAGGTGAGTCCATGGTCCGACAGTTCCTGGAAGGCCAGCATTTCTTTAACAAAGAGTTTGGGATCCATTGTAAAGAGGTTAGATTTATTAAACATGTCTATATAATCTGAGCTAACATCTGTAGCATTAGTTATCAATCCACTTTTTCCTCATGTGAGCATAATATAACATATTTGTCTCTGTTCTTTAGTTCTGGCTTCCAGACACTTTTGGCTACTCTGCCCAACTTCCTCAGATAATGCAGGGATGTGGAATTTCCAACTTTTTGACACAGAAGCTGAGCTGGAATCTTGTCAACACCTTCCCTGTACGTAGATGGCACCATCTCACTTAAAGGGCAACCTCACCAAATTTCAACTTGCCCTCTATGGATTTAGTTTAGGGTGTAAATGTACCTACTTGCTTTTAAACTTCCCTCGGACTTCCCTAAATTAAAATATTTCTATTTATATTTTTATGTATATGAACTACCCAAATTAGCACCATAAGAAGCAAGTTCAGAATTGGTGAAGGTGTCCTTTAATGAAAGTGAAAACATTTAACCTTGATTATATTTGTCTTTACCAAAGCACCACACATTTTTCTGGGAAGGTCTGGACGGCTCCAAGGTTTTAACTCATTTCCCACCAGGAAATTCTTATGAAATGAAAGTCAAGATTGAAGACGTGAGTTTGGTTTAAAATACACATTGCACAGTTTACACACACACACGCACACACACACCTCACAAAGCTTGTATATTTTTTTCTCATAGCTAGTGAAAACTGTGAAGAATAACAAAGACAAAGGAAGAGCCAACCACAGTGCAGTGTTGTTTGGATTTGGTGATGGTGGAGGTGGACCCACACAGCTAATGCTAGACAGACTGCACCGGGTCCAAGACACAGATGGACTTCCCAAGTTAGTCATGCACTTAACTTACTAACATTTAATTATGTCCTTGTCAGTAACAATGAACCAGCACAAACTGTGATTCTGTGATTCAAAGGGGTGTGTCAACACATTGGAGTAGACCTCATTTATAAATACAGAAGGATATGAGTGATATTTACTGATGTCATCTGGTTTTGTTTTACGGTAGTAAGAGTCAGAATGAATAACTAAGGTGTAACCACAGATGTCCATTATCCGCTTCCTTTTACAATTTCTGTTTCCCAGAGTCCAGATGTCTAGCCCTGACCGGCTTTTCTCTCAGCTTTACGCTGACTCAGCTCTACTTTGCACGTGGACCGGAGAGCTCTTTCTGGAGCTCCACAATGGCACCTACACAACACAGGCACAGGTCACTTCATAAGGAGTCATATTGCTCATTCTATGATGAAATTGAACTTCATTCTACTGTATGTGATTGTCAAATTATTAGACCAGAAGATCATCAACTTTTAGCTCGTCCCTTCAGGGGTCGCCACACAGCATGTGTTTTTACACTGGATGTCCTTCCTGCCGCAACCCTCCCACTTTATCTGAGCTTGGGACCGACGCCAAGGTGGCCCTTGATGACTGAGCAGGGAAACACCTGGTGGGGTGGGATCTGAACCCGTGGCATTTTGCATCCCAACCCAGTGCTCTACCACTGAGCCACCAGGCCCCCATATTTCAAATTATTAGATAATTACTGTTTAAAAAGGAAAATTTCACCAGCATGTTATGTATTAAGGGGTTAAAACTGTGTTCTTGTATAAAGTGCAACTGTCTTCCAGCTTGTTTTGCTATTTCCAGATTAAACAAAGGAACCGCCAGTGTGAGATCCTCCTTCATGACATTGAGATTGCAAGCTGCTTGGCGCTGTGCCGAGAAAGGGTGTTTCAGTATCCTGTGGATAAACTGCAAGAGCTCTGGAGGTCCAGACAAACTTATTAATGTTTGATGATTCATATACCTAATTTTGCCTCTGTTGTTACTAAAATAGGTTAATTGGTTGTTGTTTTTTTTAAGGCTGCTTCTGTTGAACCAGTTTCATGATGTAATCCCCGGCAGTTGTATAGAGATGGTTGTGGAAGATGCACTCGGGTATTATGAAGGTACAGTTTTTATTTCATATTAACAAAAGCTGTCCATTAGAATGAGCCATGTTGATGTATAGTTTTTTAAAAATAAGAGTCACTTTACTCTTTGTCCCAGATATCCATAGGCATGGTGCCATTCTGCTGCATAGTGCATGTGAGGCTCTGGGGCCAAAAGGAGATGCTGCTGGTGTGTTTAACTCTTTGTCATGGGAGCGCCATGAGGTCATCGAGAATCAAGACGGAGATGGCAAATCTAGTCTTGGTATGTCTATTACATACAATATTTATGCTGTTGCCTCCCAAACTACAACATCAAATCTGATGCTCTGTTGTTATTTATGGCACTACAGCTCTGGTAACAGTTCCCAGCATTGGTTTATCGCCCATCAAAAACGCACAACCTGTGACTCCAGTATCTGTCACTGTTCAGGTGCATACTACGTAGAAAGCACATTCAATTAAATTAGCCCTGTTGTTATTGAATTAGGAATAATTTAGCTGTTGTGTAACATCACAGGCTGATGGTACTGTCCTCATGGAGAATGGGATTTTACGGACTGTCATCAACAAAGATGGCACTTTGGCATCACTGCGTTTGATTAATGCAAACAGGTAGTATAAGAACATTTGCAGTACACCCGTGTATTGTCTACAGCAGTTTGAGTTTTAAGAATTGCTCTGTCTGTCGTGTTGTTGGTTTCAGAGAAGCCATCTCCAACAGCTCTAATGGGAACCAGTTTGTCATATTTGATGATGTTCCCCTATATTGGGATGCTTGGGATGTAATGGACTACCATCTTCAGACAAGGTTTCCGTGATTACTGTTACATTCGCCACATTGAAACACATCACAGTATTTGTTAGAACTTCAGATCCAAATTAAACAAATAACCGTATAGGAAGCTGGTGCAGGAGGTGGTGCAGCCAGTTTGTGTGGTGTCCGGGGACGGGCTCCGCGGCAGTGTCAGCTTCAGCCTCAGAATCAGCGATAAGAGCAGTATCACACAGAAGATTGTCATGGACGCCATGTGTCCTTACATCAAGTTTAACACAGAGGTACATTCTCTATGTTGTTCCACATTTGATCTGTCTAAAGTTCAGGAGTTTAAAGCTAGCATTTAGACCCATTTACGCTTTAAGCATTTTACGGCTCGTTACATATTCTCTGGCTTACCAAATAACAAAAGGCATGATAACTGATCAAAAGAAGAAATGACTATAAGTACGTATTTTCCAAGTTCAGGTGAAATGGGAAGAGTCACATAAGTTTCTTAAAGTTGAATTCCCTGTGCAAGTGCACAGCCCCAATGCTACATATGAGATCCAGTTTGGCCATCTGCAGAGACCCACGCACAGGAACACTTCATGGGACTGGGCCAGATTTGAGGTGAATTCAAATGTTCGTCTTAATGTAACCTAATGTAATTTTGGGGGGCCTGTAGGTGTGAATTATACAGCAACAGATATCAGTGATGGTATATCAAATGTATTCTTAAACTTTTTTCCACTATGGTTTACTCTTCAGGTTTGGGGTCACAAATGGGCCGATTTGTCAGAGCACAACTTTGGAGTTGCACTGTTGAATGACTGCAAATATGGTTATTCAGTCTACAAAAATACCATGACCTTGTCCCTGTAAGGTTTCTCTTTGTTCATAAACAGGAATTCTGTAAATAGTACACTTGAGTTGCATCCAATGTAGCATGTAACATTAATTGTTTTGTCTCAGACTGAGAGCACCTAAGGCCCCAGATGCAAATGCTGACATGGGGACGCATCACTTCACATATGCAATCATGCCACACACAGGTAAGCCGCTTGGGTTTCTGATGTCTTTTGTACAGAGAAAATATCTTATTTAAAACCACAGTAGTGGTTATTATAACTGATTAAAAGCAAACGTAATATTGTTTCTCGTGTATAGGATCCTTCCAGGATGCGTCTGTCATCCAGTGTGCCTACAACCTCAACTTCCCTCTCAGGTTAATCCAGTGCGCTCCTGACACTCTGCCCTGGAGTGCCTTTTCCATCAACACGGAGGCAGTCATCCTTGAGACCATTAAACAGGTACGTCATTAAATTATTTTTTTGGCCTATCTTGGCTTAAATCCACTCAGATCATAAATGGCTCTTCGCTCTGTCATAACAGGCCAAAGACAGGGAGGGGGCACTTGTAGTCCGACTCTATGAGTCACATGGAAGCAGTGTAACTACAACCCTTTGCATCAGCCTTCCAATAAAAGAGGCGTGGTAGTGAGTATTTCTGTTTTTAAATTGGGATTATTACTTGAGTTTTGTACTGTCTAATAAAAAATAACAATAAAATATTTTCTTCCCCACCAGTTGTGACCTCCTGGAGAAGCAAGACACCACTCAGCCAGCCACCACTTCAGAGGGAATTACTCTGAACTTCAGCCCCTTTCAAATTGTTACACTTCTCCTCATTTTGTGACATGTTCCAAATTTCAGCTTGACAACATTTAAAGACCCATTTCTGTGTAATAGAGAAAATGTAATGTTAAATGTAATGCAAATCAAGTATTGAGATGAAGTGTGACATTAGCCAATTAGCCAGGGCAGTAAAATCTCAAGAACTTAAACTGTGCTGCTCTATTGATAGTCCATTCATAGATTATAAAACTGGTTGTTAATGAACACCTCATTGGTATTCATTTTCAACTTTTGAATAAATCAGCAAACACTTGCAGAACTTTTGTATGAACATGTTTTATTAAAAAATTTAATAGTAAAAAAAAAAAACACTCCCTTTTTTTTTTTTTGCTGTTATTTGGCAAATCTCCTGCTACGCCTCAGCGAACCTGTGATGAAGGATGTTTGAGTGAAATTCTTTCAGAAACCTCCCCACTAAAGGATATGTTTTATTTTGAGAAGATATTGTGAGCTTACCTGTAGTTGGCTCTGCCTTACTGCTTTTCCTCCTACGTGGTGTGCTCACTTCCTGAGTTCTTTCAGTTTTTCTCCTCCTTGATCCGGCTTCCCTCTGACGTTCATCCTTTGCTTTCTTTGGCGTTTCCTTTTTAGTCATCCGTTTTTTTATTGTGCTTTCAGAGCGATTCCTGCCCTTCTTATGAAGTCAAAGTGGTGTTAACAGTTAAATCAACAAGAGGTCGTTACTGGCCAAGCAAATCAGTGAGTTGTTACCTTTTTCTTGTATGTATGATCTTGGTCATCTTTCTTTATTCTCTTTTTCACCCTGGGTGACTTTGAATCTACAATGAGCAAAATAAATACACTTTTTAAAAAAAAGGACCAGCTCAAGTCAGATGCATGCAAGTACTAACTGATGTGATCAGTTTCACACACCTTTAGGCAACAAGGGGCCTGGATCTCCCTGGAATGAAAACAGATTTTTTTAAATAAATGTGAAATATAAAATCCTGCTTCATAGATTAAATTACAACTTGAACTCACTTTGAACCATATAGTTCTACCATTGTGGTCCTGGACAGATTTCATGCCATCCACAGAGTAACACTGGAGCCAAGCCACAAAGCCAGAGTAATCCGCATCTGCAGGATTGTAGCCTTTTCCGCCTGAGTCACAATATGTGTCAAAACTCAGAAGGCATTTCACAGGAAAAAAAAACATTCTTGTATTTTCTTTGAAAATCTTTACTCAACGATGTGCACTTAAAATGAAAACCAACAGACTTTTGATTAGAGATTCACAGCAGACCGGATGGTAAACACACGATCACCCACCTAGGTTGACCACCTCCAGTGGAACTGTATGACACATTCTTAACAGGTCACTCGCCTCCCCCTTCACCCCCTTTTCCTGAGCTTTTTCTGAGTTCTTTTTGAAAGAAGAAAGGTGGTGTTAGAAAATGTAGTTGGTGGTAAAGCCTTTGATGATCTGGGAAATGAAGGATGTCTTTGTTTGGGCTCTTTCACCTTTTTGCCTGTAATATGTTTATATACAGGCTTCTCATTTTCACACACATCTTCTGACTCAACGCCTTCCAGTACAGTCCTCGCAGGCACAAAGGGGGGGATGTTCAGCCTAAACAAAGATACAGCTTTACGCCCCATTCTTTTACGAAAACAAAAAGTGTCTTGTGTCTTTAGTGTGTCCAAATTATTCCTTCCGTAGGAAGTAAGAAACTAAAAGTTGAAAGAAGCCATTCATATTATATCTGAGAGAAGTGGCCTTTTAAACTGGAATCTCATAGCAACAGCCTTTTACAGAGATATCATGTCTAAAGTCTGACCTTGATTCTTTAACCTTCACAAAAACAAGCAACTACCATCTGGCAACATAATATACCCCTGCACAATTAAAATTAGAGCAAATCTATGCAATATCTGCTGTAAATAAATAAAGTTTGTAATGATAATAGGGATGCATTCGTCCAACTGAATTAATAAATATAATAACGAATTTTATGACAAGGACAGGGAAACATTCAAACAAAATATTAATTAGCACCTACTTTTAGAAATGGTTGAGACTTTTCCCCCCCTTAAAAATGGCACATATTCTCCAATCTGTAAATTAGCTGCTTTTCTTTGTGTTTGATTGCCAACGAAATGTTTTAGGCTTTTAGACTACGTTTAAAAAAAACAAGTAAAATGAAAAACAATTGTTTTGGTTATATTTTGAGATTTGTGGAACTAAACATTCTGATGAGATACTGCAGATTAGTTGATAAATAAAATAAACTGAAATAACTGTTAGTAGCTGATACCTGATCCACTTAATAAAATGAGAATTCATCACTAATATCAAACTGTCTACAGCACCGTATCTTAAAAATATTTCTGCATAATGAGTGACTTTTATCACCTGTAAAGGATTTCAGCCCTCAGGTAGTTCCCAATACCATTGAAGTACTTTTGATTGAGCAGGACTTCACAGATGGGTCGATCAAAGACACGGTCAGACAGGTGTGACACAACATTCTCCCTGCAAAACAATTAATTGGCAAGTGTGACACCAATGTTTTGATTAAGCAGGTGACAGAAATTACATCCACATTACTAACCTGAAGCTTTTGTACTCGAACATGACACAGGGCCCTCTTTCAGGCTGCCAGGTCCCATTGGGGTGCCAGCTGCCAAACCTGCGTGTATCCACAAAGCTCAGCACTCTGCAAGGCTTCTCTGTGGTATAAAAACGCAAATGGGCATGTTTGGGAATCTCATCCTCATTAGTAAAGGAGAAATAACCTGACATCCCAAAGCGAAAGAAAATTTCCATGGGTTGGTCTGCTTGTCCTGTGTTCACTGTCTTTTTAGGATCATCACTCTTGATTGGCGTCAGCGTCAGCTTTACTTCCTTCCCTCTCGAGGTGGCCGTGATGCGATAGGCCTTGCAGGTGAATGGCACATCAGGACACTTGCTGACCTCAGATTTTCTGATTTGTCCAGTGAACACTACTCCATCGCATACTTTGTTTACATAAAGGCTGGCCAGGTGGAGCTCTGGGCCCTCAGGCATTTTTCGAGGGTGGAACAAATGAACTGGCTGCTGAACAAATTGGACCCGCAAAAAATCACATTAGTTTAAAACAGCAATTATGCCTAAGTTGGGTAATAACATGTAATATATATAATTGAACAGATAACCAAATACATCAACTATTGAAAAGCCAAGTAATTAATACAATAATACAGATTTTGATTCAGGTTTGTGACCTTTGTACTTTTAAAACACTGGCTTGGGCTTGGAATCGTGGCCCCTGCGAAGCCTCAGAAGCTTGGTGCACAGCCCAACACGTCACACGCACCTGGACCGGCACCGCAATGTTTAGAGACTTTGCAACTGCACACATCCACCCACGCCACAGATTATACAATGTACAGACAAACATGTTGGGTAACAGAACTTCTGTTTTTGCTCCATCCACAAGTAGAGGGACAAAGTTCCCGTGCACACAAGTAAAATAGGTGTTTGCAGAGGAATCATTTCAAAACACAGAGGGTTCAAACAACTTACCCAAACAGGAAATAGACTTTTCCGTTAAAAAACTGGTAACAATTTCAGGTGTCAAGTGCAATTGCACGACCTACGGACTAGAGAAGTTTTCTCTAGTTTCTGCAGGGCTGCTAATGAACAGGTATAGCTTTAACCAAGGAATTTCACAACATGCCCGTTAAAAAAAGAAGTTGTATAACGTCACCATCACATATCGCGAGATCTGATTCTTTCGAGTTTGTTACTGATAGTTGAACGTTTCTTCTGCTTTGTCGGGTCTGAGTGGATTTTCATCACGTTACCTTATATTTAGTTGAACTCATGGATGTATGACGACAGATTACATTACGTCCATGATCCAACAACAGCGCAAAAATACCGCAAAACACATTAGAGAAACGATTCACCCGGTGCATGATGGGAAATGTGTGCGTTGCTAAAAATGTTTTGTTTTTACATTTTATTTAGGGTAAAAGAAATTATCTTTATCATTCAAATGGCATCCATTTTTTAATTAATATACAAGATTGTGCAAGAAAAAAAACAAAAAAAAAAACAAAACAAAGCCAACAAAACAAAACAGTCTAATCAGTAATAAATCACTACTAGAAACAAAGAACTCAGTATCAGTCCAAGTAGGCAATGAGCCTTTCCCACTGTATGGCATTGAGGTCTCTCTATTGTCCATTCTTTATTATAGGGCATTCATCATAGCCTGGGCTTGTTTAAGCTCTGTGTAAACACAAACAGAAAAAGAATTAGCACAGTGTAATTCTGGCTGTAAGAACCACTTTGAAAAAAAACAAAACAGTGATTTGATGCAGAGCTGACCTGCAAGCAAGACTCTGAACTTGTCAGCGGAAATAGACACCACAGTTGTCTCCTTGGAGCTCGATTCTGCTCTTTGTGCCTGCAGTTTAAGCTGAATAATTGGTTCATTCACCTCCGTCAGCTCACTGGAGCTCAGAGTGTAATCAACACGCCAGGAGACAGCCTCGAGACGGCCCACTGAAATTCATTACACAGTAGAACAAATGGCACTCCTAAATCAGTCTCACCTAAGAAAGCAATAATCATCAGTAATTTTTGAGTCAGACATACTTACATCTGAGACTTGTCTCTCTTAGTTTTTCTTGCAGTGCAGAATGCTTGTCTTCATATGATTTGCACAGCCCTGTTGTGTGTTCTAAAACAATAGTTCAGTGTAATTAACAGCAAAGTCAATATCTATTTGAAATGCACAATCACACAACACATTATCAGCAGAAATCCAAAGACTGTACAAAAAAATCAAACACTCATGTGCCAAAAAGCACATAAGTGTTTGATAAATGTTTATCAATTAAAGTAGATATTTCTGACATCTGACCAAAGTCACACTGCGCCACACCACCAACCCCAGCAGTCAGCAATGTCCCCTTCAAGTCCCAGCTGAGGAAAGGCTGTATCACATATGAGTTACACAATAGGCAATTATACAGTGGAATAAGCTATAACAATAACACAATATGCTATTATTTGGGACCTGTGTGTTCCAGTAAAAGAGATTGATTGTGATTATTTATATCCTGTGACGTATGGTCTTTTTTCATTTCTTTTTATTTGTTCTTATGGCTCATATTCTGGGGACAGTTTCAAAATGTGCAAATCTGGCAAATACACATCTCCATATTGAGGACTCCTTGGTCAACTTGTTTTAGATGACTGTGTACTATAGTACAATATAGTACAGTGAACTATAGTTAAACTAGTACATAAAGAAACTGGACTGTATATGTTTTCCAGCCTCTGTTCTGCTAAATAGTCTATGCATGTGTGACCACACATTATGCCAAATCATTTTTTAATGAACCATGTAGAACTTCAGTAGACTAACCTTTAGGAAGACCGAGCTGCTGCAGCTCACTGGACAGAGATTCACTGTCAACATCATGCTTTGCTGCACTGGAGAAAATGAAGCCAAGCACTGCCACGCTAGCTTTGATGTCTCCACTCTCTGCAAAATGGAGTAATGTCATTGATTAATGCAACATATTAAGCAAACTAACAATGCAAGTATGCTAGTGTTACAGGCTTGTCTGTAAAAAAAAAAGAAAAAAAAGTCAGATTTAAAGGTGAAACTGTATCAGGAGAAAAGGAATTTTAAAAAAGGTCATTTACACAAGCACTTTACTACAATTCCGAGTTACTTTGCTGATTATGACCAAATGATCAAATTTGAAAACATACTGAATTGTTATGTAGTGTAGTAAAATGCTTCTAACACATGAAAGCATCAGTAAAAACAGTCCAATAATAATAATAATAATAATAATAATAATAATAATAATAATAATAATAATAATAATACATCTTGCTTTTTTTTCTTAATGTGTACTTTAGACTTATGGCTTTTATAAAATTACATTTGCTGAAAATGGAATTACTATTTTTCATACTATGACATCACTACTTAGGGATGAAAAGAAATATAAAGTAAGCTTTATCCAATACATATAACTAGATTAGTAATATTTAGGAAAAGTGTATGATTTCTATCACAAACCTCTGCCACATAGAAATTAAACAAGAGCAATACAGATACTTTAGTTTCTTGTGGGGATAAGGGGACAGGAAAGTAAAAAAAAAGCTTAAAATACATTTATTCTGATTTTAAATTTAGTACAAATCCAAATATTTGTTGCATCAGTAGAAGGGGGACCTACCAAACTTTGCATCAGCAGTTAGCTTTGTAATCTTGTCATACTAAAACAAAAAAGAAGACAGCAATGTTCAGTGTGGGTAAGATGTGTATATGAACATAGGTTAAATACACTATGTGGAACTTTATGATTGGGGCTTACATCTATGCCTTCCCCAAGCAAATCCTTCAGCACTTGAACACACAGTAGTTTCATCTTGACACTGGACTGTCACATTCACGAAGCAGATGACACGTATCATTATTTTTTTTTTTAATGGCAACGTAAAACATAATAATATTTTGTTGTTTGTGTGTAACTCTGTATTATTACTTACAATCTTCGCCAACGTGCTAATTTCGGCAAGCACCCAATCTGGGCAGTCCAAATCTCCACAGAAACGGAACCGCTACAACAGACAACATACTGATACTAGTAGAATATCGTACTATACATTAACAGAGGTAACTACCTAAAAAACCACGCTAGCATTCAGCTTAGTTTTCATTATCGAAGGTTACTAGCTTAGGATGCTAGCTATACCTAAAAGCCGGAATAAACAGCTACAGTGTTACGATAAAATTATACAAGAAATATATAAATCATGCAACTAAAAAGACATCTAAGTAGGCTGACTTCTATATAAGGAAACTAGTGTTAAATAAGGAAAATATTAAACCTGTTTACCATGACAGTCAGCTGAGTTTATGCAGAAGACTAACAGGAAGAACTTTGTACTTCTTCTCATTTGATTGGACGATGTCCCAGTAGGGCGGGTCGATTCTTCATTCATTCGGAAGTTAAGGTCCTGATGTTAGAAGGCACCTTCATTACCCTTCTATTACTTTGAGTCCACGACTTTTCCCAATTTTGTGAGAGTTGCTTATGTACATGATTGTGAAGTGATGCTATATTTGCTATATGCTATATGCTATATAGATAAATTGTGTTTGAGGTGTGTGGGATACTAGCTGTAAAAAATGGTTAATTATGATGGAGTTTCATATGTTCTGCTTTTGTGACTGCTGCTGACAGTTTCTTTACAAATATCATTTAAATTGATAAGGTTTTATGTTATTGGAGTTTGATAATTGTTCAAAATTACTGTAGATTTCATGTGGAAAATATTCTTTTTTTGTCCCAGAAATTACTTTAAAATTTACACTGCTATCCAAAGGTTTTAGGTCAACATATTTAAAATGAATGGGGGACAAAACATTAGAACCAACTACCTCCTAATATCATCTACTGCAGTTAAAATCCACCACCCACTATGACCTTGAAAAGGGGTACTATAACCTAGTAGAATTATCACCTTTCTGACATTTTCTACTTTACAACTTTAGTAATAGTATCCTCAGCAGAACTGCTGTTCACGGACTTCATTAGAAATTTTCATGCAAACACCCCATTTTTGTCGGCTCATAAATAATGAAACAAAATAACTTAATTACAAACATACAAATTGCCTTTAATTCTTGAATGACAATCCTTTGCAGTAAATGACTGAAGTCTGGACCCACTGACATGACCATATGTTGAGTTTCATCCTTCGAGTTGCTTTCTCAGGCCTTTACTGCAGCTGTCTTTAGGTGCTGCTTATTTGTGGGACTTCAGTCTGCCTTCAATCTTGTGTTCAGTAAGCAACAAAGTGCTCTACTGGGTTGAGCTCAAGTGACTGATTTGGCCAGTGAAGAAAATCACATTTCGTTCCATTGACAACCATACATGCCCATCCAATAACACTGCCTCCACCATGTTTGACAGATGATGGGTCACTTTGGCTAATGAGCTTTTGCTTCCCTTCTCCAAATTTTTTTCTTCCCATTCTTCTGGTAGAAGGTAATCTTGATTTCATCAGTATGTGGCATCTTTTTCCAGAACTGGGCAGGATTTTTTAGGTGTTTACTGGAAAAGTCTGATGTGGTCTGTATAATATTAACTTTCATACAATCATCTCAAAGTCAGAGGTTTGCATCCCCGGTGGTCTGCACTCTTTCTGTGGGGAGTTTGCATGTTTCCTTTACTCCGGTTTCATACCACAGTCCAAAGACATGCATGTTAGGTTAACTGGGTACTCTAAATTGCTTGTAGGTGTAAATGTGAGTGTGAATGGTTGTCTGTCTGTGTATGTCGCTCTGTGTTAGCCCTGAGATAGACTGGAGACCTGTCCAGAGTTTATCACCCCGCTTGCCCAATTACAGCTGGGATAGGCCCTACCCCCTGTGAGTCTATACAGGAAAATGCATTACAGATATTGGATAGGTAGGTAAATGGAAGTTATCTCTTGACTAGACAATGACACGCTTTCCTCCTTAACAGTTGTCAAAGAGTTATTCTTCATTGAATTCTTCTTTTTCTCCACTGAACAGCTATAAAATGCAAATGTACAACTCATGAAAATATCTTACTCGCACAGCATCAATATGAATTTATTTATAATAAATTGTCAAATAATAATTGTCAAACCCCATGAATCGTTTCATTGTGGTGGTGCACAGAGGGCAATAGCCAAAGAATATTGTTCCAATATTTATGAACCCGACTGTATTTTTATTTTTGGAAAATTAAATGTAAGGTCTAAGATAGTACAATGGGGAAGGAAATGGGTAAATCAGCCACTTTGGAAAACATACACATGAGAGATGAGTCAGTACATCCAGGAAACTGCTTTGTCTTTCAAGAATCAAATTTTTCTTTTTTCTTTTTTGTGCAAGACATTTGACTAGACTTTCTGGAGGCTGTCATTCAGAGTACTTCTTTTTACATTGCATTCGAATGTAAAAGAGTTTCATTTTTGTAAATGTCAAGGCCCATATTGTTTGTCTTCAGTTTCTGTGTGTCATGAGCACTTTACAATAAAGCATATCTTTCTGTCAAAGGTATGTGTTTGCACACATTTACATGAAGCTATAAAGATTAGGGTTTATACCCACAGCAGCGTTATATTCCTCGTTTGTTTTTATATTACATTTCTGTTTTGCTAAATGCATTTACACAGGGCTCGTATCTATACCCTCGTTTAAATTAAGGACACTAACGAGCAAACGTTGCTTTAGGTTGTTTAATCCAAAAAATAATAATTAGACTGTAGCATTTGCAGAAGTTTTCCCTACATGTCCCACTGCATAAAGCGTACGATGCAGTCCTTCCCCTAAAAGCGTTTGTCAAGCTGAGACAGCTGAGCTGACATGAGTGATAAATATAAATCGCCTTTCAATCGTCCTACCCAAATTTGAACAGGTGCATGAACTGCGCTTCACTCACGCCCGTGGTTTGTCACAACTCACCTGTTTAAAATACGCTACATTAACGATTTCTAATTCTAATTTTCTAAAATGTGAGTTCTTTCGGTCACGGACGCGAGCTCTAATGGGCGGGACTTGCTATTAAGGGTCTGACAAAGCCAGCAGAGATGTTCATTTGAGTGAGCCATCAAACAAATCATCTCCCTCGGTTAAAGCGCAGAATGGGTCGATTCGCTTTTATGTGCATTTGTCTTGCTGGAGAGCTCAGGTTCATTCTTAGTGTTGTTTGGAAGGACGCGCCGACCCTTGGATCTAAAAACACTCCCAGACTTTTGGACAAAGGTACGTTTATCTGTCACTATTTATTGTTATCACTTGGTTAAATTGTTCTCAAACGTTTCGGATGCATTTATATGAAAAACGTCTTATTTAAGTGTAGATGTTTAGGTCCTTCTGTTGCAGGATAATCCTGTTTTTAAATCCCGTTTAAACCCGATAAGACACAGTAGACCTTCAGGCTCTGAAGAACAAACGGCAGATATTTAGATGCTAGAGAACACTAGCCTGCAGCAATACACTGTTTAAATGTTGTTCACTTTAATCTCTAATATCCTTTCCGTTTAAAAAAAAAAAAAAAAAAAAAAAAAAAAAAGGTACGCTACTAAAAATAGTAGCCTTCCTTTGTCCTCAGGTACATTCAGCGGTGAAATTGAAAACCAAGTCAGCCAGAATCATACAGTGCTGTTCTATCACGAGGATTTTGAGGAGATGTATGTTGGGGGGACTGACTTTGTGTTAAAGCTGGACATGGATAACTACACTGTCAAAGAGGTGGGTGATTCTCCACAAACACGCTTCGAACTACTGTGTTTTTTATTTTTTTTATTAATCTTTTAGTTTTCTTAAAACCTGAAGTAAATGCAGTTAATTGTAGTTTTAATTAAGCTTATACCATAAATTACTGACTCAGCTTTTTTTCTGCTGGCTTTGTATTGGTTTACTCTCAGCCGGTCATAATTAGATGCCTTAGTAACAGATGGCTGTTTCAGACCTAGTCCCTAAGAGAGCTGTCGTGTCAAAGCCACCTATCGTGCAGCTTCATTAATGCTGGTGTTTAACACGTCACAAGCTGATGACACATAAATAATAGACTATGCCAGAAGTCTCAGACAGGGGCAACAGCAGTGAGTGTCAAAGGTCGCTCACCAGTTCCGTTGGTTAGTGGTTAGTGGTCAGTGGTCAGTTCCCTGCCCCCTGTGTATACGTATACAGCATATTTGGGCAGGTCACTGAACTCTAAGTTGTTTCCAGTGGGTCAAGTCAGCACCTTGCGTGACAGCTGCTGTCATCGGTGTGTGTTGGCAAGTGTGTGTGTGTCTGAGAATGGGTAAATGAGAAGAAATCGTTTTGGGATCAGTAAAGGGGAAAAAAAAGTTCTATATAAGCGCAGACCATTCACCATAAGACAGCTGGGCCATTTCTTCATTCAACTAATGGGTTGGTCTGAGATAGGAGCAGCTTAAGCTGTATCAATCAAACTCTCAAACATGATCTTCTGCTTTAAAAAAAAAAAAAAAAAAAAAAAGGTGTTGCCAAAGAATGTAAGGAAGAAATGTGCATAGCAGTTTCATTTTTAGTCATGCTATTTTAAACTTTGTTATCAAAGAACTTTTTTTTTGCACAATGATCGAACAACATGTTTTATGTTGCGTTAGTCGGGTGATGGAGAGTTCCTCAGTGTTCATTTACCTATTCCAAACTACAAATGTGTGTTTATTTTTATACACAGAACTTCTCTTTAAAAGCAACAGGACACGAGCAGTGTCAACAGGTTAGTAACTGGGAAAATATCTATTATGTTCGCTTTAACAACGGAATGTAAAAATAAAATTCAGAATCCGATCTGTGTAAACATGTGTCACTAACAAAACCTGTGTTTTAGGTGCCCTGTGAAAATGTCATCACTGTCATTGAGAAGTTTCAAGACAGCCTGTTAGTTTGTGGAACAAACAGAGAGAAGCCACAGTGTTGGAAACTCGTGAGTGTTTGCTTGCTGTATGTCCCTTTACATGTGCTACATATGTCATATGTGTGACACAGTGCTGTTTTTCTGGCTGGTTAATGTTATGGGCAGTAGCAAGTATAGAGTCAAGTTTGTCATTACATTTCCACAACTGGCCAGGAAAAGAACAAATGAGTTGAGCGCTTCACTTTCTTCAGCCTTCAGCTTTCAGCAGGCTACAGAGATCTTATATTCATTGCCGAAATGCTCCTTTAAAAGTCTGTTTGCCTTTTTGTTCCCAATAGCTTAAAACAAACAACTGTTTAGGCAAAATTCAAAGGGAAAAAGTACAACTGCAGTTATGTGATGTTATCGATGATGGGATTGATACATTCATACAAACACCTCTTAATTTACCTAACCTTTCAAGACAAAAAGAAACAAAAGCAGGACAAATGCTGGATCTGGATCTGTATGGATCTGCAGAGATCTGTTTGTTTGAGGGGCTGTGGGTCTGATTAAACTCTTATTAGGCAGTCCTGCTTAATTATTTAGTGGGTGTGTTGGGTAGCTTGTGTTGAGTGTTGACTTTCTGTGGTCCTACAGTTTTCATCAGTGAACAATCTGTCTCATGAAGCTCTGGAAAGTTTTGAGGGGACTGGCATCTCTCCATTTATTTACACCCAGAACTCCCTATCACTCATAGTTGGTATGTACAGCACAGTGTAGCCTCTTACGTAATTGTTATTAAAGTTGTAAAAATGTGACTCAGAGCTGTGCAGTTATGTAACCATATCTAGTCATGTGTGATACCATAGTTGGCAAGCTGGCACTTTATCACAGAAACCTCCTCAATAATGAAACATTTCTGCTCCTCCTCATGTGATCTCTCACTACAATTTTCAGAGGGGGACCTCTATGCAGCAGCACCTCTGGATATTGAGGGAGGGTCATTACATTTCAGAAGGAAAGCAGGCAGCAGAACTAATGTCTGGATGTATGATCACTGGGTTTCAGGTAGGTAAATTATACAAGTCTATTAATGTTATACGTCCCCATGAGGTAACTTTAGTATCATCTCATCTGATGTCCCATGAAAATGTTGTATGTGGTTGGAATTATATAATCTGGGCAGGGCAGTCAACCCGTAATCTATTTAGTTCTGTCCACTCCTCTGCAAGAATGTGCTGTGAAGTGTTTGGGAGTGAGCTTGGTAAACATGTCCACACTACTTTTTTTTTTTTTTTTTTTTTTCAAACAGAGCCCACGTTTATCTCTGCATCGTGGGTAGAACGAAAGCAAGACCCCGACAACGAGAAAATATACATTTTCTTCCGTGAGAAGAACTCAGATCACGGCCCAGAGGCTGACCCCTGGATCTCTAGAGTTGCTAGAGTTTGTAAGGTAAACTGAACACTTGATTGGACTCTGCTCACGTCAGCGAGGCTCTCATCTTTCTACACTATAATCCCCAGAGCCTCTTTAGCTCAGTTGAAATATTCAAGCTAACTGCAATTCGCATTTCTTCAAATGTACTTAAAGTCCTGAATCTGCCAGGCAAAGGGAACAGAATGCTGAATACCTGTTAGACTAGAGCTTTTATATGTTTATGTTAATCTTTATTTTGAACAAAGACTTGACGTCAGCCACTGTTTACAGTTCTATCAGCTAAGAAATATTAATATGCTCATACTGAGGGCTCAGGGTGCCCTCATGGACAATGAAAGCTCCTGGGATAACAATTATTTGCTTGGGGTAAACTTTAAAGTGACAGGCTATGGTTTTGAGATACCAGGTTTTGACAAAAGTACACATATTGTATTTAACCACACTAATAACACAACCATCTGTTGCAGGGTGGTATCATTCCTGCTACCTGTAATAATTCAGGCTTTCACATTTTTTGACTAGATAAGCAGCAGTTTCTCTGTGGGATGAATATTGTTTTTGGCTGGGATACCTCTTTAATTTGGTTTCTGTGTAAAACCAGACTTGCAGAAACTAAAAGCAGTTAGGTGTTTTATTACAGACAACATGGTTCCAGTAATGACAGCCCTATTAAATAACCCTTAGTTGAAGAATTTCACTTTGTTGAAAAAGTGAAAGAGCATCTGTTTTCCTGGTGTAATGTACCGGTATTATTTTCTTTCAGGTAGATGAAGGTGGATCAAAAAGATTCTTCCAAAACGTGTGGACATCTTTTCTCAAGGCTCGCCTTGTCTGTGGGTTTCCAAAAGAGTCGCTGTATTTTAACCGACTCCAAGACATTCATGTGATCCCTGCGGATGACTGGCACAACACCAGAGTCTATGCCCTTTTCACAAGCAGCTGGTGAGACACTACTGTGTTTTATTATCAGCTTCAAAGCACCAACAAAAGGAACATGCTGACATGGTAACAGCTCAGCATTTTAGAAATGCTTTGCACTCATGACAAAATGAACATTGACCTTTACAGTGTTTTGCTAAATAGGTTTAGTAATGGCAAACTGCATTACAAACTAATGATCGATTTTGCTTGTTGAGAAGTAAAATAATCTCCATTTTAATCATTTCAATCTGATTATAGTTTTTCACTTAAAGGGCTATTCCAGCAATTTAGTATTGCAGACCTGTAAAGCCAGAGGACTCACAAAGATTAGGTTAAGCTCCAACAACCCCACAGTTCCAATGATGCTATTATACCATCATTTGATCTTCCCTGCCTGGTAGGAGTCTCTTTCAAATGCAATTCCCCCTGTATTCATAACAGATATCTCCAGGCCCAAACAGATAAAATCATCAGGATTATCTTCTCAGTCTAGACAACGCTCCTTTTGAGTCGCAGAAGATATTATATATTATATTGAACATGTCACCTCATATGAGCACTGTAAAGTTACTGTTGTCTCCCATGTCATACAACACGGGACACGCCTAAATTAGTCTTAGCAGATGGTCAGTCCATGTAACCAACGAGTACATTATCTGTGCATTTAATTAGCAGCCAGTTGAGCTTTTTAATCTATTACATGTCGGGTCGTCTAAAACAATAGCAAGGTTATGTCTTTTTTTATTTTTCAAACTGATAAATAGACTTAAACGATGGGCAAAATCTTTGCTCAAGACAAGAGCTACTGTACTGTAATATACATAATTAAGAAACTGCAGGTAAATAGGATTCTTATTAACCTCTCATGTCTTATTTTACTTATAGGAACTCAACAGCAGTTTGCATCTATACAGTAGGAATGATTGAAAGTATATTTGAAAATTCAACTTTCAAGGGATATGAAGAAGACATACCCAAACCAAGGCCTGGATCCGTAAGTCTTGTTTCTATGTTGTCCAGCAAAGACCGAATACTTCCTCAAAAATGCTTTCTTTGGTTCCCATATTAGCTTTGTTCACATTTTTGGTTGGCACTATGCAATCCACTTTATGTCACATGTGCCGGAGTATGAACATAGCGTTGGAAACAAAACAAAACAGGCATGTTACATAAATGGGAGGGACAAGTGGAAAATGTGTATCTGCATGTCGTATGTCATAAAGTGTGGTTCAGTGTTTCCATCTCTAGTGTATTGCATGAGGTTTGTTTGAGTTGAGCCCAGTTATTGGGAAACTAAAGGGCGACACATAGAGCTGCAGAGCTTCCTCCCTATGCTCAAACAATTTACAAACCCCATGGCTATTTTTTTCCTTTGCAAAACAACCCACCCCTGCCTTCCATCTCTGTTTTATACAACCGCATATGGCCTCACTTTTGTATAGCTGAAAGCTTAACCTGACTGTTCTGTAAATATTTCATTTTTGTTGCTATGTTCTACACTGTGCAGACTAGCTTTGAATTAAAAATGATTCCATATCTATGTATCTTTCAGTGTGTAAAAAACAGCAAGAGCCTGCCACTTGCCGTACTCAATATTGTAAGAGATTACCCAGAAATGGCTGATTGGATTCACTGCGTGCACCACACAGCCCCATTTTTTGTAAGCAGTAACAACTACACCAAGATAACTGTGGATCAGGTCCAAGGCGCAGACCAGCGCATGTATAACATCCTTCTTTTAGCCACTGGTATGTTTTGTTTGTGAATAAATTTAGCTGTTAGTTGACATTTGTACCTTTTGTTTTCCCCTGTTTACTTGGCTTGAAATGATGCACTGTGCACAATCTCTTCAAGGAACAATGGGCTAAAAATATAACCCATTGAAGGAGCCTTCCTAAAATGGCAACATATCAGTTTGCTGTTTGTATGTTGTTTCATCAGACTCTGGGAAGATCCATAAAGTCTTAGAGGCCGGGTCCGAACCTTTCATCATCTCTGAAACACATGTTTCCAGCAATTCGTCCATACAATCCATGAAGCTTGATTCCAAAAAGGTACAGCTCATTTAAAACCTTATTTCTAAACATCTTTAGCTTAATTGGTGGGTGGAGACCAAAAAATGGGCTAAGAAGACATACATCAGGTGGCCAGAAACACAAGTTCAAATAAATACTAATGTTACTCCGAATGTGTCAACAGGCGACTTTTTTCCAATATTTTCCCCACAACATCTTTTTAAAGTGTAAATTGTGTTTACAGCTTATTGCACTGCACACAAAGAACTAAAAAATCTATTATTGCAAGTTACAGTAAAATTATAATTGTATCTGTGTTTTCTCAGAAAAAGTTAGTCCTGGGCTTTTCAGAGAAAATCTCCATTGTGGACCTCCAGAGATGTCAGGAGTACAACACTTCCTGTGCAGACTGCGTTCTTGCCCGGGACCCTTATTGCGCCTGGACCCAGTTTGGATGCACCCCGACTGTCCCGTAAGTGTGGAGATCATTTGTACCAAGACTCTAGAGCACGCTAAGAAACTCAAGTTACAATTAAAAACTTAAAAAAGATCACCAGGACAACATCCAGGTAACTCATCTCTCACTAAAATTATTTTATATAAATTGTGTTTTGTTTTTGTTAACAGCGGGGCCATTCAGAATGTCATGGATGGACAAATAGCTGGGTGCCTCTCATTAGTAGAAGGTAATTTTATCTTTTCTACTAAAAACTTGATAAAGCCTTTAAATTTTTGTTCATATTTTCATTTTATCTTTTTAATTCTTTTAGAAAAGAAGCAAGTAACACGGATCAAACGGGACTTGGTTTCACAATCACCAGTTCATTTCACCATAGTTCATTACATCCCCCTGAATAATACTTTCTATATGTCGTGTAATATTGACTCTTACCATGCTGAGTACACATGGGCGCACGACGGTCAGAGCAGCCCTTGTCTGCAGATGGAGTCCATTTGCCTGCACCTCATCCCTGTCATGACACAAGACAGCTATGGCACCTATGAATGCATTTCCAAAGAGAGAGGCTACACTAGAGTGTTGACACGCTATCAGCTTAAAGAAGAGCAAGTGACCCCGGATAAAAATATGGCAAGAAATATTTATGAATGCAAGCATGCATCAGCTGATGTGCCACAAGTGGCATGGATCACACTTGGACTGACTGCAGTAGTGTTGGAGATTTTCAGATAGTGTGCACTAAAAACTATTTACCTTCTGTTTGAATGCTCTTTAGTTATCACATAACTCCAGTACTACAGTAATCCATGCACTGTATGTCTGTAAGCCAGCTTGCAGCCGTTTGTTGAGTTCCTCTGTTATTTTCCTCTCTGGTCAGTTTAGTGCAGTGAGGACAGATTGTGTCAATGTTAAAGGAAGGGTGGAGGTGGCCAGAGACCCATGTTTTTTCCCCCTCCCCTGTTTTTTCTCATTGGTAGAGGTCCTTTTCAAAAAGTCAATGAAAAATGTTTTACTTCAGAGCAGAAACACTTGAATATTAAGCACCTTGTTAAATTTGCACATCAATTTTGAAGAACATATTTTTCTTTAAGTGCACACAGAGGAAAAAAACTCAATATTAGCTGCAGCATGATCAGTAGGAGGGGATTTATTTATTTTATTTGGATATTTCACGGTCATTGTTTATATGAAAGTGAGGATATGTAACTGTAGTTGATATCGCAAATACTACAGTCCATTACAGAGCAATATCTGTCTAACCTTTGCGAATATTATTTTACATGGAATAATGTTTCATGTAAAAGTTTAATCTTCATCTTCAAACATGAAGTACGTGTATTGCACTCAGTACCAAGAGTGCAGTGCAATGTGAATAACCAGAATAATCCAGGTTTTTAGTATATTTTTTTTATTGCTACGTCGCAAACAAGTTACCAGTAGGTGCAGTAGATTACCAAAAAACGAACAAGACCCAGCATTCATGATATGCACGCTCGTAAGGCTGTGCAATTGGACAATTAGTTGAAAGGGGTGTGTTGAAAAAAATAGCAGTGTGGTATTCAATCACTGAGGTCATTGATTCTGTGAAAGAACAGGTGTGAATTAACCAGGGATCATGGATCAGTTTGCATATGTCAAAATACTTGAAGAGGTCATGTTGCCTTATGCTGAAGAGGACATGCCCTTGAAATGGTTGTTTCAACAAGACAATGACCCCAAACACGCTAGTTAATGAGCAAAGTCAAAATTAATGTTATGGAGTGGCAAGCCCAATCCCCGGACCTTAATCCAACTGAGAACTTGTAGGGTGATCTCAAAAATGCTATTTCTGAAGCAAAACCAAGAAATGTAAATGAATTGTGGAATGTTGTTAAAGAATCATGGAGTGGAATAACAGCTGAGAGGTGCCACAAGTTGGTTGACTCCATGCCACACAGATGTGAAGCAGTTTTAAAAAACTGTGGTCATACAACTAAATATTATTATAGTGATTCACAGGATTGCTAAATCCTGGAAACAAAAACATTTTTAAAAAATAGTTTTGAGTTTGTACAGTCAATAGCAGACACTGCTATTTTTTTCAACACAACCCTTTCAACTAATTGCCCAATTGCTCAGCCTTACGAGCGTGAGTATCATGAATGCTGGGTCTTGTTTGTTTTCTGAGAAGCTCCTGCACCTACTGGTAACTTGTTTGCCACATAGCAATAAAAAATATAAAAACCTGGATTATTCTGGTTAATCACATTGTACTGCTATTATTTTGAACAATACTGTATTTAAACACTAAGTTAAATATGTTTGTAGCATATAAATAGCATTTAGATTTGTATCTACATTAAGCACAAATTTTATATAAATTAAATATTAAATATATTTTCTTATAAATACTATAATTTATGATAATGTTCACTTCTTAACTATTAGATAAAAAGTAATTTACATTTATGTTTACAAATTATTCTATTTAGTAATTTATTTGTCCTTGGTGGGATCCTCATCAGACATGGCACAGACAATGCTGTAAGGATCTTTAGCTTAAGCTGTCCTATTCCTGGATCCAAAGCCTCTACACTTCCAATGATAACCAATAGGTACATCTTGTTAACATGGGGAGAAATGACCCATCTGTCCTGTATCTCTTTGTTCATCACTCCAGAACCACTGCAGGAAATCCTGATCCCTTGTCAGATTTTTCTGTGAGCTGACCAATTGTGGAGCTCTGTGAGCATTATCAACTTGTTTCTTTGGACACATGAACAGCAGCATTACAAATCTGTGCAATACGACTGAATCAGACTTTCATTTTCAGATTCTTAGCTCCAAGGGTGCAAAATGACGGCGAACAATTTTAACCTTCGTGTTTATAGCCAAACCCAGTCGTTCCTGGGTTGGGTTGGGTGGATTCCTACTTAGAAGTCCTTCCCTCCGGAAAAACAATGACAGATGTATGTTCTGTACAAAATATAAATAGAATCATGCTTCCCACTAACAGCTCTATCTAACACCACATATATTTGTCATACCATGACAAATACTTTGGCCTGAACCTGCATCATAGACAATAGTGCACTAACAAAGGGGTGGCTCCACATAATGTCTACAGTGGTTCATTTGTTTTTTTTGTTTTCTTCTCAAGCCTTGTGGTCAGCCTCAGGCCATGTGAAGGAAGATCATGAAGTCTGTAGCTTAAGCTAGAACCCACGCCACACCCGACTTCACAGACTGCTGCTCAGGTCATTTATAGTTCAGGTGAAGATGTAAAACATGTTTTCGTAGATTACCACACTCTTGTCTGTTGTGTCTACATGATTCATGCTATGAGTCAACATGTATAATTAAACCCAGGCCCTCTCCACTGAAGCTGTAGAATGAAAACAAAAATATGTTAAGTGGTCTCGTAGCACCCTTGGATTCTATACTATTTACCCCAGAATCTCTAATAGGATTTTCTAAAGGTCTTCTCTAAGGTAATTTTAGCACCTGTGAGTCCTAATGCTGCCTCATGGTGGTTTGAACAAGCTTGTGGTCTCGCTGTTGTTTTCAGATATGAGGTTAAATAAACCTTGATCCCCAGAAGACTTTAGCCTTGTGTTTCCATGACTTCCTGTTGTAGTCCTCAGACAGGAACTTCTGCTGGAGGGAATACAAGTTCCAGAGGTATTTATTGTTTCAAAGCAAGGCAAGAAAAGTCACAGAACTACACCCTGTAAATGAAAATCAAACAGCATCACATATGAAACAAAAATATTTATTTAAAATAGGTTCAATTTTGTAAGCATGTGTAATTTACATGGCTTGTTGAATGATGCAGATTCAGTCTGTAGCTGTAGCAGTCTTTCAAAAGCAGAGATCACTGTTCTCTAGACGGAGCTGAATCATTTTAAGCAAACTCATATACAGTATGTGCTGTCCACTTGGATAGTGGGTAATTTGGGTTGACGTCCTTGTGCGCCAAAAGTACGAAAAACGCGCCGTCGAACTGCAACAGAGACTCACCGGGAAAATGTTCCCACCACCGCCCTTTCTCAACGCCGTCCAGCTCTGTAAAAGTCATGTGAGCGGATGTGCAACATTTGAGGACTCGAATTTTTTTTCGACCATTAAACTTGTTTGAGAGGATTAAAAATTCCAACAGAACTGAAGTAAACGCTTGAACAGGTAAGAAGACTTAATAGTTAGGGATGTTACGAAAAGATTAAAAACGCTAATCTTTAGCAGTATCCAGATAAAAGCAAAGTGAATAAAATTGTAGGCCAGTTGCAGTTCCGATCAATCACAGGTGCATCTGGAACAGAAAGCTACAATACGGTGGAAGCACTGCAGTTTAACTGTTGGTGAAAGTGAGGAGAAAATAAAGTATTTCAGCAAACGCGCTCAGACCCGGAGAGTCCGTTCGGTCCTGAAATTGCTGCAAAGACGACAGGCAGCAAATGTGCAGGGTTTTTAAAGCGCGTGTTTGTCTAAGTGTACGGAAATAATACGTGATGCTTTATATGATGTGGTTAGAGCAAAATGACATCAGAAGAAAGCGGAACTTTGCATGTGATGCTTTCTGTAAATATACGCAGATAGGAGGAGCAGTTGTAGTATTCATCTTCTGTTGTTGTTTGCAACATAATTTTATTATTATGTTATGCATTTTTAAGTTGCACGAAAGAGCTAATTGATGCCCTTTAAAGAGCATAAGTTACTCAGTGAAACACTTTAGAGCTTTCTCGGTACATTTCCGCTAGTTTAACTGAACCACTCAATTCTATGCAGGTGGTGAAAATCACCTATATTCTGTCAACTGGATTTTGTGGTTTAGTGGTTATTGCTGTAGTTGCTGAGTTTCAACAGCAGAGGGCAATGTCTTACAGTAAGCACAGCGGTGTATTGCGCTCAGTTGAAGGGCTGCCGGGAAAAAAAAATAGGAGGTGAAAGTTTATGCGCTCAACGAGTGGAAATCACTGTACTTGGACACGGAGTGTAAATGCTTGTGGATAAAAAACACACGCCACGCAGCGTGATATCTGTAAGTCAAGATAAACTAATGTTTTCTGGAGTATTTTTAGTATTTCTGATACATTGTTTTGAAGCAAAGGGAAATTTAAAAGTTAAGGAGCACCATACTATGTAGAGTTGTGAATGTTTTCTGTTTCTTCCACCCTACAGAGGTGCCACTGCCGTATTTGTACCTTATGTGTGTGAAATCTTGAATCTAGTTGTGCTACAATTTGTGTCCAATTCTTTTTGAGGGTTGTTATCCTACTGTATAGACCAGAACTTCTAATTCTTCTACTTCTAGTGTTTTGTTTTGGGTTTTTTTTTTTTTTTTGGTTTCTTTTGAAATGTCTAATTTTGTTAAACTTTAGTCACTGTCCATCAGTGGGAAGAAAATTTAATACCTTTAAGAAATAAAGAACACACATAAAAAATGTTATTTGAAGTGTGGAGTGTCATTTGCCCGGCTTCATGTGTGTAAATTGATATTTGCAGGTGGAGAAAATGGCGAAAACGCTCCTGCAGCTTCTTGCCTTGTTGGCTACTCTGACGAGTAGTGTGAGTTGCTGCCCAGAGCTCTGCAGTTGCCAGGATAAATTTGCCCACCAGTTTGCGGACTGTGCTTACAAAGACCTGCTGGTGGTACCAGTGGGTCTTCCCTCCAACGTTACCACCGTGAGCCTTTCTGCCAATAAGATCAAATTCCTGAAAAGCAAAACCTTCATCAACATCACCCAGGTCACCTCTCTCTGGCTGGCCCACAATGCGATAGTTACCATTGAGACGGACACCTTAGCCCCCTTGATTCAGCTCCGCAACCTGGACATCACCCACAACAAAATTGTGAACTTTCCGTGGGAGGATCTTCGCAACCTCACCGCTCTGCAACTTCTGAAAATGAACAACAATGAGATGGTGAACCTTCCAAAGGACGCCTTTTACACATTAAAAGACCTGAGGTCATTGCGTATTAACAACAATAAATTCACCACAATCGTGCAGGACACCTTCGTTTCGCTCACTTCTATGTCCCACCTGCAGATTTTTAACAACCCCTTTACGTGCTCCTGCAGCCTGGAGTGGCTGAGGGACTGGATCGCAACAACTAAGATATCTGTCCCTGACCCAAATTTAATTGTGTGTGAGGCCCCGGAGAACCTGAAAGGCACATTGGTTACAAATATGCCTAAACTGGACTGTAAGGCCCCTACTGTCATTATAAGCTCTCAGCCCAACATCGGCGACACAGAGCTTAGTGAGGGTGTCGTAGTCATCTTAAATTGCGAGACAACAGGCAGCCCCATGCCACAAGTCAGCTGGGAGGTGGTTGCAGGAAATGAGAATTATGTGTTCCCTGTGCCCTCCACTGGGGAGGCAAATGATGTGCCAATTAATGATAAAACAACCAACGATCGATTCCTCGTCTTTAGAAACGCCACTCTCATCATACGTTATATGAGCAAGAAGGAAGATGGAAATTATAGCTGTTCTGCTGTGAACGATTTAGGCAAAGCAGAGAGCGCTGTCAGGTTGGCCCTAACGAGCACCAAAAAATCTGACGGCAACTCAGTGCCCGATTCTAAAGTGGACTCGGTGCGTCCAGCTTTTAAAAAGAGCTTTGGAGGCCAAAGTGCAGCTCAATCCGCTGCAGCTTCCCAGCAGCAGATCTAGACAGATCAGTTGTGCTGTGCTTGACGGGATTTCTTAGGTTGTTTGCCAACGAAATGTTGTTATGCGTCACGTAAGGCTTTAAAAATGCGCGGATTTAAACTTTTTATTACCGGGTGCTTGCATTTACTCTCGCTTTTTACAATGAAAATGTCCATGGCATGTCAGACGTATTTCCTTGTGTGGTTTTTGTTAGTTTAGTCTATAGGAATTTAGGTGTTACTGTCAACATGTGATGTAAAGCCATGTGAGCTGAATTTCTTCTTTTTTACGACGGTACGTTTAAATGAAGCCTAAACACAAAAGGGCGCATGCGAGCGTCTGACGGCTTCACTGTCTGTAATTTGATGCATAGTGAGTTTTTGTGAACTATGTTGTAAAACTAAACAAGAAACCCAGAGACCTTTTGAGATTTTTTGATATAATTTTATGTACGTGGAATTAATAAACAATATTAAAATATACCCAATATTGTCTCGACTTATCATTGACTATGAGGTTATCGGGTTTTACGAAAAACATAACAATATTTTCGATTTTGTCTGACAAAACAACATTCAAGTGTAAGAAAAATGCGTTTCGTGTTACACCTTATAAGTGTCATCTTTTCACAGGAAGAACTTTGTACTTCTTCTCATTTGATTGGACGATGTCCCAGTAGGGCGGGGCGATTCTTCATTCATTCGGAAGTTAAGGTCCTGATGTTAGAAGGCACCTTTATTACCCTTCTATTTCTTTGAGTCCACGACTTTTCCCCATTTTGTGAAAGTTGCTTATGTACATGATTTTGAAGTGATACTATATTTCATAAGAAATTACGAAAATTGTAGATAAATTGGGTTTGACGTGTGTGGCATACTAGCTGTAAAAATGGTTAATTATGATGGAGTTTCATATGTTCTGCTTTTGTGACTGCTGCTGACAGTTTTTTACAAATATCATTTAAATTGATAAGGTTTTATATTATTGCAGTTTGATAATTGTTCAAAATTACTGTAGATTGTCATATGGAAAATATTGATTTTTTTGTCCCAGAATTTACTTTAAAATTTACACTGCTATCCAAAGGTTTTAGGTCAACATATTTAAAATGAATGGGGGACAAAACATTAGAACCAACTACCTCCTAGTATCATCTACTGCAGTTAAACTCCACCACCCACTATGACCTCAATAATAAACACCTAGCAGAATTATCTCCTTTCTGACATTTTCTACTTTTCAACTTTAGAAGTAGAATCCTCAGCAGAGCTGCTGTTCTGGACTTCATTAGAAATTTTCATACAAACATCCCATTTTTGTCGGCTCATAAGTAATGAAGCAAAATAACTTAATTACTTAATTAACTTAACATACGAATTACCTTTAATTCTTGAATGACAATCCTTTGCAGTCAACGACTGGAGTCTGGAACCCACTGACATGACCAAATGCTGAGTTTCCTCCTTCGAGTTGCTTTCTCAGGCCTTTACTGCAGCTGTCTTTAGGTGCTGCTTATTTGTGGGACTTCAGTCTGCCTACACATGTCATCTCTGTGTGACACACTGCTGTTTTTCTGGCTGGGTAATTTTATGTGCAGTAGCAAGTATAGAGGCAAGTTTGTCTTTACATTTCCACAACTGGCCAGGAAAACAGCAAATGAGTTGAGCGCTTCACTCTCATCAGCTTTCAGCTGTCAGCAGGCTACAAAGATCTTATATTCATTGCCGAAATGCTCATTTAAAAGTCTCTTGGCCTTTTTGTTCCCAATAGCTGTAAACAAACACTTGTTTAGGCAAAATTCAAAGGCAAAAACTTCAACAGCAGTTATGTGATGCCATTGATACGTTCATACAAACACCTCTTAATTTACCTAACGTTTCAAGACACAGTTACCACAGGAAAAAACAAAAGCAGGACAAATACACAGAATGCAGGGTGGACCTGATGAAAGCACGGATCTGTTTGTTGGAGGGGCTGGAAAGTTTTGAGGGGACAATCTCACTCATAGTTGGTATGTACAGCACAGTTTGTTGGAGGGGCTGTGGGTCTGATTAAACTCTTATTAGGCAGTCCTGCTTAGTTATTTAGTGGGTGTGTTGGGTAGCTTGCTTTGAGTGTTGACTTTCTGTGGTCTTACAGTTTATATCAGTGAACAATCAGTCTCATGAAGCTCTGGAAAGTTTTGAGGAGACTGGCATCTCTCCATTTATTTACACCCAGAACTCCCTATCACTCATAGTTGGTATGTACAGCACAGTGTAGCCTCTTACGTAATTGTTATTAAAGCTTTAAAACTGTGATTCAGAGCTGTAAATGGTAAATAGTCACTTATATAGTGCTTTTATCCAAAGCACTTTACAATGTTGCTTCCCATTCACACACACACACCAATGAGCCACCAGGAGCAACTTGGGGTTCAGTGTCTTGCCCAAGGACACTTCGACTTGTAACCAGGAGCGGGGATTGAACCACTGACCCTGTGGTCCATGGTCAATTGCCTTACCAACTGAGCTACAGAATCACAGAAACCTCCTCACTAATAAAAACATTTCTGCTCCTCCTCATGTGATCTCTCACTACAGTTTTCAGAGGGGGACCTCTATGCAGCAGTACCTCTGGATATTGAGGGAGGGTCATTAAAATTCAGAAGGAAAGCAGGCAGCAGAACTTATGTCTGGATGTATGATAACTGGGTTTCAGGTGGGTAAATTATACAAGTCTATTAATGTTGTGATGTGTCCCATGAGGTAACTTTAGTATCATCTCATCTGATGTCCCATGAAGGTGTTGTATGTAGTTTGAATATCTTCTGGGCAGTCTTGTTTCTATGCTGTCCTGCAACAACCGAATACTCAAAAATGCTTTCTTTGGTTCCCATATTAGCTTTGTTCACAGTTACCTCATGGGACACATCACAACATTAATAGACTTGTATAATTTACCCACCTGAAACCCAGTTATCATACATCCAGACATAAGTTCTGCTGCCTGCTTTCCTTCTGAATTTTAATGACCCTCCCTCAATATCCAGAGGTACTGCTGTTCACATTTTTGGTTGGCACTGTGCAATCCACTTTATGTCACATGTGCCGGAGTATGAACATAGCGTTGGAAACAAAACAAAACAGGCATGTTACATAAATGGCAGGGACAAGTGGAAAATGTGTATCTGCATGTTGTATGTCATAAAGTGTGGTTCAGTGTTTCCATCTCTAGTGTATTGCATGAGGTTTGTTTGAGTTGAGCCCAGTTATTGGGAAACTAAAGGGCGACACATAGAGCTGCAGAGCTTCCTCCCTATGCTCAAACAATTTACAAACCGAATGGCTATTTTTTCTTTTGCAGAACAACCCACCCCTGCCTTCCATCTATTTGTTTTATACAACCGCATATGGCCTCACTTTTGTATAGCTGAAAGCTTAACCTGTCTGTTCTGTAAATATTTCATTTTTGTTGCTATTTTCTACACTGTCCAGACTAGCTTTGAATTCAAAATGATTCCATATCTATGTAACTTTCAGTGTGTAAAAAACAGCAAGAGCCTGCCACTTGCCGTACTCAATATTGTAAGAGATTACCCAGAAATGGCTGATTGGATTCACTGCGCGCACCACACAGCCCCATTTTTTGGATCAGGTCCAAGGCGCAGACCAGCGCATGTATAACATCCTTCTTTTAGCCACTGGTATGTTTTGTTTGTGAATAAATTTAGCTGTTAGTTGACATTTGTACCTTTTGTTTTCCCCTGTTTACTTGGCTTGAAATGATGCACTGTGCACAATCTCTTCAAGGAACAATGGGCTAAAAATATAACCCATTGAAGGAGCCTTCCTAAAATGGCAACATATCAGTTTGCTGTTTGTATGTTGTTTCATCAGACTCTGGGAAGATCCATAAAGTCTTAGAGGCCGGGTCCGAACCTTTCATCATCTCTGAAACACAAGTTTCCAGCAATTCCTCCATACAATCCATGAAGCTTGATTCCAAAAAGGTACAGCTCATTTAAAACCTTATTTCTAAACGTCATTTAGCTTAATTGGTGGGTGGAGACCAAAAAGTGGGCTAAGAAGACATACATCAGGTGGCCAGAAACACAAGTTCAAATTAATACTAATGTTACTCCGAATGTGTCAACAGGCGACTTTTTTCCAATATTTTCCCCACAACATCTTTTAAAGAGTAAATTGTGTTTACAGCGTATTGCACTGCACACATGGAACTAAAAATCTATTATTGCAAGTTACAGTAAAATTATAATTGTATCTGTGTTTTCTCAGAAAAAGTTAGTCCTGGGCTTTTCAGAGAAAATCTCCATTGTGGACCTCCAGAGATGTCAAGAGTACAACACTTCCTGTGCAGACTGCGTTCTTGCCCGGGACCCTTATTGCGCCTGGACCCAGTTTGGATGCACCCCGACTGTCCCGTAAGTGTGGAGATCATTTGTACCAAGACTCTAGAGCACGCTAAGAAACTCAAGTTACAATTAAAAACTTAAAAAAGATCACCAGGACAACATCCAGGTAACTCATCTCTCACTAAAATTATTTTATATAAATTGTGTTTTGTTTTTGTTAACAGCGGGGCCATTCAGAATGTCATGGATGGACAAATAGCTGGGTGCCTCTCATTAGTAGAAGGTAATTTTATCTTTTCTACTAAAAACTTGATAAAGCCTTTAAATTTTTGTTCATATTTTCATTTTCTTTTTAATTCTTTTAGAAAAGAAGCAAGTAACACGGATCAAACGGGACTTGGTTTCACAATCACCAGTTCATTTCACCATAGTTCATTACATCCCCCTGAATAATACTTTCTATATGTCGTGTAATATTGACTCTTACCATGCTGAGTACACATGGGCGCACGACGGTCAGAGCAGCCCTTGTCTGCAGATGGAGTCCATTTGCCTGCACCTCATCCCTGTCATGACACAAGACAGCTATGGCACCTATGAATGCATTTCCAAAGAGAGAGGCTACACTAGAGTGTTGACACGCTATCAGCTTAAAGAAGAGCAAGTGACCCCGGATAAAAATATGGCAAGAAATATTTATGAATGCAAGCATGCATCAGCTGATGTGCCACAAGTGACATGGATCACACTTGGACTGACTGCAGTAGTGTTGGAGATTTTCAGATAGTGTGCACTAAAAACTATTTACCTTCTGTTTGAATGCTCTTTAGTTATCACATAACTCCAGTACTACAGTAATCCATGCACTGTATGTCTGTAAACCAGCTTGCAGCCGTTTGTTTCAGTAGAGGTCAAAGAATTTAGAGTTCCTCTATTCCTCTAGTTATTTTCAACTCTGGTCAGTTTAGTGCAGTGAGGACCGATTGTGTTTTTTTTATTGGATATTTCATTGACATTGTTTATATGAAAGTGAGGATATGTAACAATAGTTGATATCACAAATACTACAGGCCATTACGGAGCAATATCTGCCTAACCTTTGGGAATATTATTTAACATGGACAAATGTTTCATGTAAAAGTTTAGTCTTCATCTTCAAACATAAAGTATTTAAACACTAAGTTAAATATGTTTGTAGCATATAAACACCATTTAGTTTTGTATCTACATTAAGCAAAAATGTTATACAAATTAAATATAAAATATATTTTCTTATAAATACTATAATTTACAATAATGTTCACTTCCTAACTATTAGATAAAAAGTAATTTACATTTATGTTTACAAATTATTCTATTTAGTAATTTATTTGTCCTTGGTGGGATCCTCATCAGACATGGCACAGACAATGCTGTAAAGATCTTTAGCTTAAGCTGTCCTATTCCTGGATCCAAAGCCTCTACACTTCCAGAAAAACAATGACAGATGTATGTTCTGTACAAAATATAAATAAAATCATTCTTCCCACAAACAGCTCCATCTAACACCACATATTTTGACAAACACTTTGGCCTGAACCTGCATCATAGACAATAGTGCACCAACAAAGGGGTGGCTCCACATAATGTCTACAATGGTTCATTTGTTTTTTTGTTTTTTTTCTTCTCAAGCCTTGTGGTCAGCCTTGTGTCTACATGATTCATGCTATGAGTCAACATGTATAAATAAACCCAGGCCCTCTCCACTGTAGAATGAAAACAAAAATATGTTAAGTGGTCTCGTAGCACCCTTGGATTCTATACTATTTACCACAAAATCTCTAATAGGATTTTCTAAAGGTCTTCTCTAAGGTACTTTTAGCACCTGTGAGCCCTAATGCTGCATCATGGTGGTTTGAACAAGCTTGTGGTCTCGCTGTTGTTTTCAGATATGAGGTTAAATAAACTTTGATCCCCAGAAGACTTTAGCCTTGTGATTCCATGACTTCCTGTTGTAGTCCTCAGACAGGAACTTCTGATGGAGGGAATACAAGTTCCAGAGGTATTTATTGTTTCAAAGCAAGGCAAGAAAAGTCACAGAACTACACCTTGTAAATGAAAATCAAACAGCATCACATATGAAACAAAAATATGTATTTAAAATAGGTTTAATTTTGTAAGAATTTGTAATTTACATGGCTTGTTGAATGATGCAGATTCAGTCTGTAGCTGAAGTCTTTCAAAAGCAGAGATCACTGTTCTCTAGACGGACTAAAATGTTCACAATCACAACCCTATGGCAACTTTGCATTGTCAATTTTAAAAAGAAATAAATTGAACAACTGACTTAAAGATTCCTTGACTAAAGTAAATGAATAAACAATAAGTCTTAAAATTAGTGCCCAATCACATGTTTTATGCTGCATCATTCTTCTGAACTAAATATCGTCAGGTTTTGCCAAGTAAAAAAAACAAAAAATCTGCAATCTATGGTGGTGTTATTCTGATTGTCCATAATTTTTATGAGTTATGTTGCTTTTCCCTGTACAATATTTATTGTTGCTCTCTCTAAGGACAGAGTGTGTTAAAGCTCTTAAAGCAAATTTGTAATTTGTGCTACTGGGCAAGATAAGATTCATTAGTTTTACTTTGATAAACTTTCTTGCCAACTTCCTAAACCTGTATCTGGGTTCATGAACTTGTCTTCTAATATTTTTCTTTTGTATTTTACCTACGCATTGTAATGAGGAAGTGATTGAGACATGGTGAGTTGCTGTACTACACCAGACGATGGCAGCATTTAAGCAGCAAACAAGTCTCCTGAAGCACTAACCTACACCAATTCCGCAAGACTGGGCCGTTTAAACATAATGACAAGTGATGATCATTTAAAACTACATATATGTGAAACAAACCAAGGAATTAGTCACAAAAACATGCACGTATGCACAAATTTCTCGTTAAGAAAATCTGGTTAAGAAATTAAGTGCTTTATTTTAAAGTGGTTTGCATAAGTTTTGTGTGCCATTTTCGGTCGTGATATATTCTCTTAAGCTTAGAAATAATTTAATGTGTGACATAGCGCTATTGCATTAAAATGCAATCAGATAATCCAACTGTTAATGTAACGTATGTTTTCGGTGCTCTCCAACTGGAATTTAAACTCATTTCAGTATTTTTTTGTTTTTGTTTTGTTTTATCAATCTATTAAATATAAACTGCAAATCAAGCTGCATCTTTAGAACTTTTTTCTGCAGACAGATCTAAAGCTAAAATACATCAGTGCGTTTGGAAACTCGTTTAATTAAAGAAAATACGCTCTAGCCAATCCGAATGAGGTCAAAGATTATGGGCTTGGGTCGGGATACTAAATTAATCATGGGATCCTAAATTATGAATTTTCTTTGAGGGTGGGGGGACTCGGAGCTTCTGTATCTTTAATAGTGAGGAGAGAGATGGGAGAGGCTGCGCGTTCATGGTTCCTTTTCTCGCTCCGCCGCGGCGGGGACGCGCAGTGGATGCCACACTTGCTGGAGAGGAAAAAAGCGCCGTCGAACTGCAACAGAGACTCACCGGGAAAATGTTCCCACCACCGCCCTTTCTCAACGCTGTCCAGGTCTGTAAAAGTCATGTGAGCGGATGTGCAACATTTGAGGACTCGAGTTTTTTCGACCATTAAACTTGTTTGAGAGGATTAAAAAATCCAACAGAACTGAAGTAAACGCTTGGACAGGTAAGAAGATTTAATAGTTAGGGATGTTACGAAAAGGTTAAAAACACTGTTATTTAGCAGTATCCAGATAAAAGCGAAGTGAAACAAATTGTAGGTCAGTTGCAATTCCGATGAATAACAGGTGCATCTGGTACAGAAAGCTACAATACGGCGGAAGCACTGCAGTTTAACTGTTGGTGAAAGTGAGGAGAAAATAAAGTATTTCAGCACCATTAACAGTGCCACTCAGTCCGCACCGTAAACGCGCTCAGACCCGGAGAGTCCGTCCGGTCCTGAAATTGCTGCAAAGACGACAGGCAGCAAATGGGCAGGGTTTTTAAAGCGCGTGTTTGTCTAAGTGTACGGAAATAATACGTGATGCTTTATATGATGTGGTTAGAGCAAAATGACATCCGAAGAAAGCGGAACTTTGCCTGTGATGCTTTCTGTAAATATACGCAGATAGGAGGACCAATTGTAGTATTCATCTTGTGTTGTTGTTTGGCACTTCATTTTATTAGTTTGTTATGCATTTTTAAGTTGCACGAAAGAGCTAATTGATGCCCTTTAAAGAGCATAAGCTACTCAGTGAAACACTTTAGAGCTTTCTCAGTACATTTCCGCTAGTTTAACTGATACACTCAATACCACGCAGACATCTCATAAAACGTTTTATTCGGCTCATGTGTGTTAATTGATATTTGCAGGTGGAGAAAATGGCGAAAACGCTCCTACAGCTCCTTGCTTTGATGGCTACTCTGACGAGTAGTGTGCATTGCTGCCCTGAGCTCTGCAGTTGCCAGGATAAATTTGCCCACCAGTTTGCGGACTGTGCTTACAAAGACCTGTTGGTGGTACCAGTGGGTCTTCCCTCCAACGTTACCACCGTGAGCCTTTCTGCCAATAAGATCAAATTCCTGAAAAGCAAAACCTTCATCAACATCACCCAGGTCACCTCTCTCTGGCTGGCCCACAATGAGATCGTTACCATTGAGACGGACACCTTAGCCCCCTTGATTCAGCTCCGCAACCTGGACATCAGCTACAACAAAATTGTGAACTTTCCGTGGGAGGATCTTCGCAACCTCACCGCTCTGCAACTTCTGAAAATGAACAACAATGAGATGGTGAACCTTCCAAAGGACGCCTTTTACACATTAAAAGACCTGAGGTCATTGCGTATTAACAACAATAAATTCACCACAATCGTGCAGGACACCTTCGTTTCGCTCACTTCTATGTCCCACCTGCAGATTTTTAACAACCCCTTTACGTGCTCCTGCAGCCTGGAGTGGCTGAGGGACTGGATCGCAACAACTAAGATATCTGTCCCTGACCCAAATTTAATTGTGTGTGAGGCCCCGGAGAACCTGAAAGGCACATTGGTTACAAATATGCCTAAACTGGACTGTAAGGCCCCTACTGTCATTATAAGCTCTCAGCCCAACATCGGCGACACAGAGCTTAGTGAGGGTGTCGTAGTCATCTTAAATTGCGAGACAACAGGCAGCCCCATGCCACAAGTCAGCTGGGAGGTGGTTGCAGGAAATGAGAATTATGTGTTCCCTGTGCCCTCCACTGGGGAGGCAAATGATGTGCCAATTAATGATAAAACAACCAACGATCGATTCCTCGTCTTTAGAAACGCCACTCTCATCATACGTTATATGAGCAAGAAGGAAGATGGAAATTATAGCTGTTCTGCTGTGAACGATTTAGGCAAAGCAGAGAGCGCTGTCAGGTTGGCCCTAACGAGCACCAAAAAATCTGACGGCAACTCAGTGCCCGATTCTAAAGTGGACTCGGTGCGTCCAGCTGTTAAAAAGCCTTTACCGCCCAAGACTTCAAAAAATGACGTGACCAACTGGTCCAAGGCTGAAGAAATGACGAAGAGCCGTCCTGAAATTTCATCAGCAAAAAATGACGCCACGGAGCAGGTGGGTGACATTTCAAAGAACCCCACCTTTGCAAAGTGTGGCGTGAGAGAAAGCAGTGAATACATCTCCAACCACGCTTTCAACATGAGCCTGGATGACCTGAAGCAGTACACGTTTGATTTTGGCGTCATTGCGTTAGAGGTGTCAGAGACGGAGGCCAAAGTGCAGCTCAATCCGCTGCAGCTTCCCAGCAGCAGATCTAACCTTCATCTCAGTCACTCTGAAAGCCAGGACCAAACTGTGAATAGAGAGCCTGTCGGTCTATACAAGTCTTCATCCAGTAAAACCACCCTGGACATGCTCTACCTCTGTGTCAATACTGGGAATGGACACTCCGTGGTACAGTGGTCCAACATAGAGGAGGGGGTTAATGCCTACCGCTTCCACGGTTTAAAGCCTGGCACCAATTACACACTCTGCCTCACTTATGGGGGGCAGGACTGCCAAGTCCAAGTAGTCTTCACAACTAGGAAGAAAATCCCCTCCCTGCTCATCATCGTGGTTGTCAGCATTTTCCTTCTGGGTCTGGCTACCGTTCCCTTACTCGGTGCCACCTGCTGCCATTTATTATATAAGTACCAAGGGAAGACCTACAAGCTGATCATGAAAGCTCAAAATCCGGATCAGATGGAGAAACAAATGTCTGGAGATTTTGATCCCAGGGCGTCTTTCGTGGGGTCTGAGAAAACCTTCAACCCGAGCGAGTTAGGCGAGGGGGAGGGAGAGGCCGACGGAGAGGAAGGGGACGCGGAGGGAGAGGCCGAGGGCAGCGTAGTGACAGAGTCCATCCCCGGATCCTCCTCCAAAACCAACCAGGAAGAGTTTGAAGTGGGCTCGGAGTACAGTGACAGGTTACCGCTGGGAGCGGAGGCAGTCAACATCTCGGAGGAGATCAACGGCAACTACAAGCAGCCAAGCCGCTGAGCCCCGCCGATGTCTGAGAGCGTATTGTAAAATATTTTCCTTTTAAGTAGCCTACATCCAAGCAGGTAACTCGCTCACCATTACTACACATGAAAATACTGTGGCGCCTGAAATCAAAGGTGGATCTTTTCATTTTTGTTTTACCTCAGAAAGTACATCGCCAATCACCGAGATTGTGAATTGATTCGTGTGACGTTTGTAGTCTGCTTTAAGGTTAAACAACGTACGTTTACAAGGCAAACACAGGTTTAAACAGCGTATCAGACCTCAAAACTGTCAGGAAAGCAACAACTGTTCCCTTTCTGCCGGGCAGATACATATGGGCATGGGCGCAAATTGTACTAAAGGTACGGCACGGAGGTTAAACATAATTGGGGCAAAAAAACAAAAAAGACTATGTAATAACTGTTTTAGAGAGCACAAACACACACAAAGCAAAAAAAAAAAAGTGCCATATTTTTAAAGCCATTTAAGCAAACTTGGCATCAGGGAACTATGTGCGATCTGTGCAAGGTTGTGGATGAGCTTTCTCTAAAGGAAATCTCACACAGGCCAATTGTTATTTTCTCAGGTGTCGACATTCCAGCTCCACTTGACTGTTGTCGCAGATTTGGACGATGGTATCTGATGGCATTGTTTTACACGCAGACATTCGGTTTCGGCGTCGTTGCGCACACAGCAGCGCCCTGCCCGCTGTCCCGTGAGCCCAGAAAGGAAATTTCACTTTCAGTTGTGCTGTGCTTGACGGGATTTCTTAGGTTGTTTGCCAACGAAATGTTGTTACGGCTTTAAAAATGCGCGACTTTAACCTCTTTATCAACGGGTGCTTGCATTTACTCTCGCTTTTTACAATGAAAATGTCCATGGCATGTCACACGTATTTCCTTGTGTGGTTTTTATTAGTGTAGTCTATAGGACTTTAGGTGTTACTGTCAACATGTGATGTAAAGCCATGTGAGCTGAATTTCTTCTTTTTTACGACGGTACGTTTAAATGAAGCCTCAACACAAAAGGGCGCATGCGAGCGTCTGACGGCTTCACTGTCTGTAATTTAATGCATAGTGAGTTTTTGTGAACTATGTTGTAAAACTAAACAAGAAACCCAGTGACCTTTTGAGATTTTTTGATATAATTTTATGTACGTGGAATTAATAAACAATATTAAACTATACCCAATATTGTCTCGATTTATCATTGACCCGAGGTTATTGGGTTTTACGAAAAACATATCATCAACAATATTTTCGATTTTGTCTGAAAAAACAACTTTCAAATGTAAAAAAAAATGCGTTTCGTGTTACACCTTATAAGTGTCATCTTTTTTTAAGCGTTTTTATTACGGAAGCATAATTCAATAATTTCTGTCGAAGGAGGAACTGTGATTTTCGCTCTGTAGATTAGTGAGTTCGAGCGGAGGGCAAATGTGCTTCTCTTTGTCTTCATTTTGTTTTCTGTTTGCTCAGCATAACAAGATATAGCATCATAATATGCATTGAACCCGAAATTAAAGTACTTTAAAATTAAATATTACATAGATGGTTTAAAAAAAGACAGGGAACTTTTGTCTTAACTTTATTTTCACAGTAATCAGAAATCATTTTCTGGTCAAATATTCTCACTTAAAATTGTCATTTAAATTGCCAATGCAGAGATACATGTTGGTGAATAACAGAAACCAAAGTTTGGACAATATCAAGAAAACGCTAGCAGAGGCACTTGGTTTGGGAGTTAAATGTCCAAAAACATGAAATACACTTTAATTTGTCCGGTGGTTCTTATTCTACAGGTCATTGTCAATTACCAAATATGTGTGGCATTAAGAAGGAGGACATTTTAATCCAATCTATGAAAACTGATAATTTTTTAAACTCATAAATAGTTCTACATATAAATACCAGCTTTAAAAGATGCTTCAGTGAATTTTAAAACCGTGTTTATTTTGGGCTAAACTTTACATTTTCTGGATTTAACACACTGGAAAACACGAGATTAACTCACAGCCTGAAACATAATGCAAATACTGTAGGTGCTGACCCAAAATAAGCACGGAAACATTTTGAAAATGAAATGTGTTTAGATGAAAGATCAGTGACACACAGGCGTTTTCCAGCACTCATAGAAATGAGAACAGGAGGAGCAAAAGTAAACACAGAATATCCACCCAAACAGAAATGGCGGGGTGGATATTACTACATGAAGCACTGAGCTATCAGTGAACTTGCATTGCAGACACATCTAACATATGAGTGCAGGATTTGCCCCAAACCAAGAGACTTTACAGCCTTTACAATCTTTAATCGTGGTGACGTTCATATTCAGTTGGTGGCAGAAGCCCCGGCCTCCTTGGTTGCAGTCTCCTTTTTGCCCCTCTCCTTGGTGTTGCGGTTGAAGCTTCCGTTCACAAAGCTCCCTGCACTGTGACGCTGGAAGTGTTTCCTAGTGCTCACCAGGGAGGGGTTGTTGACCAGGGTGTAGAGGATCTGCCAGTGGCCGTAGGCCCTCTTGGCACTGGACACTTTGTGCTGTTTCTTCTCCTGCTGCACCAGCTGGATCCCTGGGGACAGTCAGACATCATGATAGCACAAAAGGTATGTCATTTATGCATTGTAATCCTATTTAGTCTCAGGAATAGACCCTTTTTTAATCTGAACTGAACTGGGAAAAGAGTCTGCTGAAGGTCACGCAGGACCAAGTAGATACTACAGAAGGAGTAATAATAGAAAGCAATCATATCCTAATCCTCTAAGCATGCTGGGAGCATATTGGGTTTGCCATTAACACACTGAAAGCTAAAGCCCCTTGGGCTGCATGAATATAAAGCAGGCAATTAGCGTGGCTCATCTGTGTAATCAGCTACTCAAGAACTAATCTTTGTAATACAATAGATTATTATTGATAATGCATTGTTCTCTTGATGCAAACTAGCAACATCTCCACTGCACCTTTGTAATTGGACTCAGCTGTGATGAGGCACCAGACAGAGCTGGATTCAGTGACAACCAACAATGCATTTTCAGTAAATTCAACATGTTGCCACATGTGTAGCCAGCCATAAAGCTGTCGGTCCTATATGGGCTACGTAACTGATACTCTGGTTTCATTTGTATTCTTAGACAACATGTATGATGGCAAGCTGTGGGACTACGTTGTTTTCTGGTGACAGTGGCTGAGGGCTCAGGCGAGTGTGAGCATGCCATAAGGACAGCTGATTAGTTCATGACAGATTTGATTGAGACCAGCAGCAGGACTGTAAATTATTCCACAGTGAGACTCAATTTGCTCTTGACATATTAAATCAGAACTGTAACTTGTATTTTTTCTGTCCACACACGACAGTGTAATGATCTGATTATGTGTTACTGTGACCTATTATGTAATTCTAAACCTCTGGACAAATTGAAGATGCCACACCGTTTTTAATGTACAGTACATATAACTCTATCGTTTTTCTTTAAAGGCAAATTATATTCAGTATTTTTCTTGTTATTATGAAAAGGTGAAAACTAACAAAGCGGAAAGCGGACAAAGGCTAACGTAGCTCATTTGTGCCGCAGACCTCCATTGTTGCACTGGGTGAAATGTCCCTTCATTACATCATTCATATACTGTGCATTTAATTAAATCCTTCATACAGTATTTATCCTGCAGCTGTGAATACTCATTGAGCACATACTGTGTTTCAATCTGTAATTTAAAACAATTCTTGCCCAATAATGTACTGCTTACTTAACTTACGTAATTTTGAGTAATGTATGTGGCAAACAGCACCCAAAAACAAACTGCATGTCTATGGTCACTTAACATCATCAGAGCTAAAAGTACTTGGAGTTAAGTGTCATAGACAGGGAAGTCAGAAACCCTTTGGAGAAGGAGTCACACATTGTACATTTCCTGGCAACTGCTGACAAGTTCAAAATCAAAAATATAAGCTTTATACTTTTGTATTTTATTAACTTAGTAAATCCACAGTATTAAGTCCCTATGCACTTGTGTGAGCCGAATCAGTGAAGCTGGGTAAATAAATGAGTGAGTAGTCTATCATGTGAGTTATGTGCTGCAGTACAGACCCTCTTCAGCATCCCGTGACCTCTGTGCACCATTGCTCTCCTGGCCCACAGATTGCAGCAGCATCCCACAGAAGGCCTTCATAACAGGGTGAGACTGGTTCACCTCAATCTTCAGATAATGAGCGTAGCAGCGGTAGGCTGCAGACAGACACAGGGAGGGGGGATCACTCTGACTGGGCAAAAGCAATAAACACATATGACTGCACCCCATGTTGGCTTTGAGGCAATCACACATAATGGCTCTACAATCACACTTCTTTCTTTTTTAAAACCACCTGCTTTTCCTGACAACAGATGTCTTAAATCTGCAGCCGTTTCAGAGATCAGTGTGCAATTAGGATCCCTTGCACTGCACAGAATACAGATATCATATTGTACGAGCTGCAGTGAGCAACTAGCAGGGTAAAGTGGCTAGGATATGCATTTCTGGCCTTTAAGTGGGATCAGTAAAAATGCATTTGCTCTTGGAAAATTGCTTCTCTCTAAGGTTCCAGAGAGAGAGGCATCTACAAAGCAAGATGTTAATACCAGTGAATATGTTAACATTATATGTCTGAGATGCCAAAGAAAAAACTGTAGAAAATGTAACATATAATTGGATCCCCAGTAATGCCTTGATGTTTTTTTTGATAAATAAAATAGAGAGAAATCGAGAGAAAATCTAGATAAAATATTTTTAAGTAATTGACCCAGAACTATATTTGTAGAACAAACAGCCAATGTACAAAGCTATCCTTCATATTTAGACATTTTAATTTAGGTACCCAGAATTGACCTGATTCTTTTGCAGGATCAGCGCACCAGACAGTGACAATATTGCTGTGTTGATCACCATCTGTACAGAAGGCAGAATATAACCCTCACCTGGATCAAACGCCTCCACGTTGCGGTTAAGCAGACTGATATCCATGCGTCCCATGTGAACGATGTTAAACAGGGCTGTAATGATCAAGCGCCACAATGCAAGTAGTACCCCAATCAGAACATTGACTGGAAACAGCAGGTATGTTAGCAGAAAGAGATTACCCCTGTTAGACAGGACAGAACATATCAAACACACAGGATGAAAAAACAGACTGAAAAACAATTGGAGAGCACAAATAGGTGAACACAATACAGACAATACATGGGAAAATACAGTAACTCACCTGTTGTCTAGGTCTTGTGTGCCTGCAGTTTTTTTGATGAACCAAAACCTGGCGGTGAGATGTTGAATCAACAATGCCAAGAAAATCATCAGCCAGAATGGCCTGAAAGAACAAAATCAGCAATAACACATCCCCTGCAGTGATACAATGGCCTTTATAACAGGCTACAACATGTATGCAGTATGTTGTAGCTGTTGACTGAAAACCATTCCAGATGTCAAGCTGTCAACTCACTTCATGATATACACTATGAGTTCATCTTGTGGATTTATTTTATGTCCAAAAATTCCAAATAAATTAGCACAGGACAACAGCAAAGTTATAGAAGAGAATTCTACCTTTGTCGTACACTCCGTGCACAGAGAAGTTTAACAAGTAACAGATGTGACGATACTCACCACATGCTCCACAGAAGCTGAAAAAGAATCAGATTCTCCCCGTGCAGGACAGGTATGATAATGAAGAAGACAAGGATCAAAAGGCAAAGGAAGAACACCATGGTCTGGATGAGCATGCCTGCAGGGGGGAGATCAGAGCTTCAGGGGCTCAAGGTTAACACATGGGATGTCCAGCATCCAACAAAGCTACACTGCACATCCCATTATCCATCACGGTGAAGAAAGGGTGGAGGCAACCAAACCTGACACAATCTGAGCGGACTTGTTTGCTAAAATGATGCATTTATAGTGCATACAATTAAGAAATGTGAACACAAAAACTACTACAAGGCAGCAAATATTGAAAGCTTACTATGACCTTAGAGCAGATATGATGTAAAAACATATTCCTGTATCTGAGAGAACAGTACTCTATTGAATTGTACAAAATAAACAATAAAAATCAGAAATCTGTGCTTTAGCAGCACTTTGTAGGAGATCAAACATGGCTTGGTAAAAGCATCATACAAGTGCAATTCTAAGCAAATTGTTATAAACTGGATAAAAAGTTTTACTAGTTTTTATTATTAGCAATATGTTTTGTCCACTTTTCCTTCAGAATTCAGTATCTTTCTGTACCGAAACAGATGTGAGCTGCTGTGAAGCTGGTGTATCCCATCCAGCAGACCAGTGCTGGTCGAGAAGCTCTAATGCTTCTCTGGCAGTTGTAAACCTTATAGATATCTCCTCTGTACAGCCCCTTCAGGTTTAACCTAAAGAAGGAAAAACACAATGAAAAACATAAATCAATTTATCAGTAAATGTTCAAATTACATAGTAAACCGAGGAGGTAATTTAGCCTGGGATACGAGCAGAATGCAATTCAATAGTGAACTCAGAAACCCATTTCTTCTAACACGACACAATTTATGATAATGGCACAGTATCTTATGTCTTATCTTAATAGCCATTTTCAATTCTAGCAGCAGCTAAACCAGAGTGAATGCTACTCTCTCTGTCTGGATGATTAGCACTCTATTATGTTATAATAACTCTGGGTGAATGGCTACACTATAATAAAGGAACTCGAATGCAAAGTGCATTGATGATTCTTGGAGAGTCAATGTAATAAAAACAAAATGAGTAAAAGACAGCTACAACATAGTTTTGTTCTTTAACCCACCGATGCAGAACCATGGACTGCATGAGCATGACTAGGTTGACCAAGCCTGACAGGGTCATCGCTGAAATATAGCACACTGCAAGAAAGAAAGCAGCACATGAACTTGAGGTAGCTCATCCGAGGAGCATCTCATTCATTGACGGATTTAACTAAATCACATAGCTGTCTATTCTGCATTTCACTAATCACCAAAACAGCTTCTTTATTACTTTTGGGTTTCACTCACCTTCTACACACCAAATGTAATAAATGACGATTCTGACCACTTCTTTTTTGTCAGGAGACAGCATAATCTTGAAGCCTGCTAAAAGGTTGGCGACGTCTTCATCAACTCCCAAACGGGCAATCTGGAGATTCGGCACCACTGTCAAGATCAGTAGAAGACCCATCTAAAAAATATATGTATACGGACATTTATTTATATTTATGGAGTTTATGGGGTGGATTTCACTAGTGGCATAATAGAAATGTGACTGTTTCTACAGTTTCAGTAATTAAAACAGGCCTGTTCTGTATCTAGATCATCCACTGTCTATAATCATCTTACTATGCGATGAATGACACAGTAGAGTAGAACATAATCTGATGATATTCAGATATAGACAAAGCAGCAACACAGGGTTTTTGGATAAAAGTCAGGGAAATGATGCTTGAGTATCAGCACTTCATGATGCATGCAAGGATTTCTCAGAGGCAAAGACAGACATATTACATTCATTATGTGATTTTTGTTTTGTACATATGTGCTATGTTATTGTTTACATTGCCAGTATTTACCTGATAAAGGGTTATGAATGACACTACACCAGATATAGCCAACTTTAATGGAAAACGGAAAGCTGTTCGAAAGGAAAAAGTCAAATTTTATTAAAGTGCCTATAACACAGGAGACGATGGGCGGACATGAAAGGACAGTAAGTTCAGATATTTACCATCTTCAGGTGTATAAATATACAGCTTCACAGCATCAATTATTCTTCGATGGAGCTTGGGTTTCTCTGTGGTCAATGAGCTAAGGTGAAAAGTAATCAAGGTGACACTTTGAACACTAACATGAATGAATTCATGAGATTTGGAAACATACTAAGCCATTCTTGTCAACATCTTTGAATATGTCAAATAAAAGTAAATGTATATTGCAGGTAAAATCAAACATGCCTTACAAAAGACAAAAGGAATGCATTACCAGATTGTCACTGACCGATAACACCTACATACTGATTTTGGTTATTTGTATAGACTGTATAAAGTTGAGTTTTTTGGGGGGGGGGTTGTTGTTTTTACAAGGACTGTGCCTTTTGGAAATATTCTCCACAAGCAGCAACAGATTTTCTCTTGATACTCTCCCTATCATCCCTTGGTATAATTATTATTATTTTCATTGTTATTCTTTGCACATCAATTTCCTCAGATTAGAGTTCCACAATCTTTTGTAATAAAGACAAAGGAAAGTGAATGGTGTTTTTGCACTGCCACATGGGAATGTCCTGTGTTTATTTGCCAGGATTTGTATTTATTTTTTATTTTAGATTTTTTTGTCCCTTCAGCTTATTTCTTGAGTTCAGGGTCGCCACAGCGGATCATTTTGTCCGCATGTTGATTTGGCACAGTTTTAACCTTCCTGATGCAAGCCTCCCCAAATTCTACTGGGCTTGGGACTGTCACTGCATGGCTGGGGATAGGCTTTTGGGGGTTTAGGGTCTTGCCCAGGGACACTTCGACATGTGGTCGGGAATAGCCGGGTATGATCCTCCCACCCTATTCTCGGTAGGCAGCCACTCTACCAACTGAGATATAATTCAGGCTGGGAAAACCCTTACAATAACACTCTCTTTCTGTTAGGGCTCAAAGCTTAAAAGTAGAACATCCAGGGAACCTTAACAATTTTGTGTCTCTCTCTGTTGGTCTGTCCTTGTGAGAAGAAAGCTGCCCCGTTAACAAGGCATAACTATTTGTTACTGGTGGCACTGAAATAAATTGAGACTGAAGAGATGACAATCACAGCTTTGTAGCATTGCAGCAAATGATGTGTTTTAAAAATAACAGGCTACTGTCCTCACCTGACTTTGGTGGGCTTCTTCTTCTTGAGTATTTTCTTGACATAGTCTTTATAGTAGCTGCTGCTTAGATCCTAGTAGGACAATAACCATATAATTAGCCAAGTGAATAGATAGTAATGGGCTGGTGTGAAAAAGATGAAGAAATTCAGTCGTCTTTTGTGGTTGCAAATACTTTGGCTAGTCGTTCCCAGTCCAAAATGTACTTTAAAATATGTGGTATAAAACACTTTTTAAACCTTGGCGTGTCAGGTAGGGGGGATGAGTTGAACTCCAGACAATCGCCTCACTGCAGCTTTGTCACATCAATGCTGAGATTACCATTAAATAAACACTGCATTGTGTCCCCTCAGTGAAAAACAAGGTAACCTTTCCATAATCTGATCAAGAACATAACATAAACCAATTACGTCAAATCTACTTAAAATTAATAGGCCACTGGCATGCTGCATCTAACTTCACATATTCCTCAGTCTGCACCTTATGAGCAAAATAAGCTCCTAGACTATGCAGCTTTCTAATGTTAATAGACCCAGAACAAAATGTGAGTCTTTGTAAGATTTGACTCTTTTTTAACAGTTCATGCTTAAAAGACTGAAGACTTACAGTACAAAGACACTTTTATCGTGTTTGTTATGTAACCAGGCAAAACAACAACCACCCTGAAGCAAACCTACAGGAACTGCTCTTAGACCAAACGTACCTCTGTAGCATTGTTCTTTTCTGTGCCCTTCAAGCCCTTGAACAGAAGAAGTGGATACTGGAAACTAAGGAATGCCAAGCAAGCTATCTGAGGCAGGCTGGAGAACAGGGAGAAGTGTTTGTGTACCTGCAAAGGAATAAAAGAAGACTTTAAATTACCTAGAGGAGTGACACACTAAGACTACATCTTTAGACGACATTGTACATCGCAACCAAACCTGGCTTTGTGTGATGGGATGACAAATGTGATCCCCACACCACCACAAATATTCATATTTATTGCATAGGAAACACTCTTTATGGTTAGTTATATAAAGTATATTGAATATTGTGATTTAAAATGTGATTTCTTTGACTAGAAAGGCTAAATTTCAGTAAATTTTATTCCTTTATTTGTACTTGGCTAAGCTCAGTCCTGCAGTTCAGCTCAAATGCTTCCTGCAGCAGTTGGTCTTTGCCATCTCATGGTAAGAAAGACAGACAGGCATCACCCACTATTAAAAAAAGGCTAAACACACACAAACTGATTAACTGTGACAAAACCTTTTGATTAAGACTAACAGACAGCAGAACTAATTGTTTTGAGTCATATTCATTGATCTCACAGAAAGCCTAAACAATGAGGATGTAACACAAAATCTGGGATTGGAACAAGTTTAAAGCACCAATCATGTGTCCACGAGTCCAGCTGAAATGCCTGATACTCATCTTTTCAAATCGCATTTCGTAAATGCAGTACAGTACACGGTCGCTCTGTTTAGTAATTAATGGGTTCAATGGGTTCCCAGACCAGAACAAATCAGCTTAATTGCTTAGACAGTCGTTTAAACTCAGACAGACGACACACAAAGAAAAGCAAAAAAAAGTCCTGACACTAGATTCTTCAGAACTCTATCGCTCTCTTAAACTATTATTTAAATATGAATGGGATATTCTTCTTCTTTAAAAAGTGATTTTGCTTACCAGAGAGGTTCTGGGACAGTCAATTTTCTGCCAGACCAGGACACCAAATTGTGTCCATGACAAGAGACTACCAAGCACATACCCAACTTTATTATGTAAAGTACCACAAGCCAGGAGAGGGTAGTATAGTGCGGGGTAGTAGAAGACTCCCAGAATCAACCAGTTCTCTGCAAATACAAGAAAAGTGTGTGAAGACCCAACAAGAAGCCCTGCATCACTTCCACACAGTTTTTCTTTTGGTGTTAGCAGTTGGTTTGTGGCAGCTCATGGTAGGAAAGCTGGCATTGGCTAAACTGATTAACTGTGACAAAGCCTCTTGATTAAGACCAACATAGAGCAGAACTAATTGTTTTGAGTCATATTCATTGATCTCACAGAAAACCTAAACAATGTCGATGTAACACAAAATCTGGGATTGGAACGGTAAATGAAAAATAAATATAGAAAAGTTCTATGGAACATTTGCAACCTTTCAGAAAAGTGAATACATATTAAAGATTAGTGTTAGATCAGGAAGAACCAAGATGATCTCCTCACGTTTATTCTGGGATCCTGTTGTGAAGGGGAGAGGGTTTGGCAATAAGATCAGGCCCCATAGTTTGCACAAGAGCACCCCAAACACAGCCACTGCCAGGCCCTTGTGTTGTGTATGGTCCAGGAAGTTGACCGGACTGTGGAATCAAGGAACAGATATTCAGAGCCCACGTCTTGTCAGCCTCATATTGACATGAAACAATATTGAGCAGAAATATTTAAACTTCAAATGATCATAAGCAATTTTAAGGGGTTAGGGTTTTGACTGTTTAGTCAAACAGAAAAGTTCGAAAATCAACTCTGAGGCTGGAAATTTGCCTCGGATATGAAAATCGATTCCTCTTTATGAGGAAGGTTTACTTCTGGTACATCATCCAGTCAACAGATTTAACTATAATGTTCGTGGTGTCATAATTAAATTGCAGTTTTACTACTTTAAAAGCCTTTGTTGCTTTTGGCTTACAGTGCTTTTTTGTCAACATCAGTTTGACATAATGTGCTCAAATTTGAGCTCATGTCAAAAGTTCACACTGATGGACTTTCCAAAATGTGTGCATGTTGATCTAAAATACTTGAACTGCCCAGTAGATAGGATATTAATCCACAATCTCCATCTTTCTCTCCATCTCCATCAATCTCCATCAATTTATAAAGACAAATTAAATAGAAAGGTACCAATAAGGTCTTGCAGGAGCACACACCTATATAATTTCATACTTAAGCATTGTGTTTTTATATAAGATAATGCACAGATAAAACACAGCCTCACCTGAGTAAAGCCGGGAGTCCTTTCTGCCTGTCGCCCACCTTCGCGCGTCTCGCTAAGACTGCTAGGATCAGCATAACAACAAGCTAAAGGAGAAAACCTCACTTAACATCTGTGCAGAGTAGTTTTTCTTGCCAAGCAGTGGATTCCCCAGGGTTCAGACATCACTCTGATTTATAAAATGAGGGGACTCCATGCCACAAAAGATTAAACCTCAGAGTCTCGTTAGTGCTCCCCATGGGTGTGGTCTGAATGAACTGTCATCAGTCAGGATCACTGACCAGTGAGAGCTCAATGACCTGTCCTGACCTGCGACACATTTAGGACACACAAGGCTGGAAGGAATGCCCTAATCTAAATCGGGCCAGTGTAACAGCTTTTTTTGTGTCCATGTGTAACATCCTTATTTTATGTAAACATGACAGGAAACTTCCAAAGACAAATTTTATGTGCAATAACTAGTAAGATATAATTATATTGGTAAGTTTTGCTGCTCAGTAGTACAGTAGATCTATTTGCTATTTGAATTTTTAGATTTGTGTGATGTTACTGGGAATCTCTTAGAGAAGCTGCACCATTATCTACAGTCCCTTAACCTGATATAATAAGATGCCTTTGCTTAGGATATCCAGGCAAAATACATATTACATTATGACATGTTATATTTTATAATTAAGTAAATGCAGTCCAGATTGCATTTCTTGAGAAGTCAAAATGTATTTTGTGATTTCTTCCTATCAGCCTCCCCCAGAGATTTTACAATATTACAACAAATGGCACTGACGCATACAGTAACTTCCTTAATGAAAGTAGTTATTGACGGATCACTTTTACCAGGCAACTATTGCACAATCTTGTCAAGGTAAAGAAAACTATAATATGGCACATCATAAAACATGATATATTGTCTGTCTATAAGCAAGGTCTGATACAGTGGACAGTCTGAAAGTAAGTGAAGACAAGACAATAATTGACAGGAAAGTGGACTTACAGATATTGCAGTGATGCATATGTGGTAGAGCCTGTCATCAGCAGTAGGGTCACATGGTGGGATTATTCTAAAAAGGGAACAAAACATTTACACATGAACAAAACAATCAGTGTGAAACTCAAGGCTTTGAGTCTCTGAGCTGACCTGCAGTATACCCCACTAAACCTTTCACACATCACTGTCAGGGCCATTTGTGGCTGGAAACTTTGAGGCTGAAATCCTGCAGCAGAGATTTGCATTAAAACGGATTGGTATCAGCGTGACACAGGAAAACAACAAACGGCCTATGTTCATGTTCATTAAAGGAGCAGGAATGTCTGATCATGGGGTAATTGCATCTGAAATATTTAGAAAAGGCCTCGTTTAAAACAGCTGGAGACCTTAAACATATTACATGTACTGCCAGTGAGCACAGAAATGGAAGTTTGCAGACTGAATATTAGGATTCTTTTTCCACAACTGTCTCTAACTTGTTCAAACAATGTGTGAATTTGTAACTTGGCACTCAGAGCACAGACTCCCGCGGTAACTTTTAGGAAAAGGAAAAATTCCCCTTGCCAGAGACAAACTTGGCATTTGTGTTTAGAGAAGCAGAAAAATAGCATTTAAACAAGCCTAACTTCACAGAGAGAAACAGTGGTGGCCACATAAAAGCTTTTCAGACCACAACTCATCACAGCCTATTCATTTACACACATGGTTTATTAGCTAAACTTGGCAGCTGGTGATAAATGACACTTGACATTTCTGTCAAACTGTTTATCTGAGGACATTAGTAAATCTTGTTTTGTTTTTTTTAATCACTCTATACCAGTGGAAACATGTTAAATTATTTTGCAGTTGCATGTATTTAAAACACTGTGGGAATTGTCTACAGCAGAGAATGATGAGTATACGTTTTTAGTAACAATACTTTGCATAGTACCAAATACTACAGTAAAAATACACAGCAAATAATTTAACCATAGAGGTCTTTGGGGTAAAAAGAGTTTTACAGAAACTCTTACCACTAGTCAGAGAATCCCGCATTCTCAAATGATAAAAACGATACAGCCTCTGATATTGTATAACAAATTACCTAAACAGAAACAAGACCACACACTGATACTGGCGCTGGAGAAGTGTGCCAAGTGTCACATAATATCTGAATGAAAGCAGTATCTCACAGCACAGTTGTGAAAAAGTTACAAAACGTAGAATGAACCATAAAACCCTGGGCCAGGTATGTTTTCTTCATGGAGGTGTCTTTTTAAACAAGCAGGGAAAGGTTACAAACTAAACCAGAGGATGACATTTTGGCCTACAAGAAGTAAACTTTAGTTATTAAAAAGAAAATAGTAATGTACTTACTCTTTTTCAATTTTTGATGGCACAGGGTCCAGGTCTGGGTACTCATAGTCCAGTAGAGCATCCTTATCCATGTTGCTTTTTCTTTTTCAAACAGATCTCAAGTATTTTTAACCGCAATCTCTAGTGGCACAAAGCTGCAATTCCCTTGACTCCAGAGAGAAGAGTGTCTCCCAAGTCCCAAGTGAGACTGCAGAGGCGTCCTTGTTTCCCTGTGTTTGGTCTACTCTCACTCAAACCTTGCTACCCTCAAAGCCTGTATTCAGGTGCCCTGTCCCACTGTGGAGCTGAGAGTAATGTGACAGGTCCTGGCTGCCTCCACCCTGCAAAGGCCCTATTTCAGCTGAGGGTTACCACCACCCTGGGAGCCTGGGGAAGAGAGTGAGAGAGGGGGAGTAAGTGAAAGGAAGGAAAAATGTAGAGATCCTGGCAGCCTATCTGGAAGGCCACCTGTGGCTTACTGGGATTACATCTACTTTTTGAGCTGTGTTATTGGACCGGAGGCTGGTACCCGAAGAGGTGCAGAGGTATAACACTCTAGCTCGGAGGGTGTGTGGCTAACTGGGAGTGATGAGCCTTTTAGAGGGGAGCTCCACGTTGACAACAGGGCAATTCCGACGTTGTTCCCTTCTCCCATGGTTCACTTACCGTTGTGAAAGGTTGTCAAAAAACAAATCCAGGGACATAACCCTTCCAATAACACGGAACCAAATGAAGCAGGATGGAATAAATTCAAAGTTTTTACCACAACAAATACCTTCAGCCTAATAAAGCTCAAGGCAGAGTTCAACTCACAAATGAGACAAACGTTTCCTGATTAAGAATAAGAAAAGTAATAATAATGAGAAAAGGGAAACTCCATGTTTTATCACCACATGATATTTGAGAATGGAATAGATTCAACAATAGGCACAGTCACACTGCCCAGAGGAAAGAAATTTAATCTAAGCTTTTCTACATTTTTTTCCATGTCAACTGTGTCTTTTGTCAGTTCAGTTCACACAAATACTATTAACAAAATAATGGACAGTAAACTACTCCCCAGTGTATGGGGGCAGCTGTTGCACAGGAGGTAGAGATAGAGTAGAGGTCCACCAAGGACGAACTTAAACAGACAGCAGACTTCAGAACATCAAAACTTAGCCTTAGATATTACATTTACCTTACTACTGAACAATTTTAAGGCAAAATGTGCAGAAAGAAAATCACATTTAGTTACAGGCCACTTAAATTTCACCATGTTAGAGATTGTCCCAACTGCATTGTAATTGTTAGTTGCAGAACTAAAGACAATTATATGAGTTTATTTATATGCCTCATATTTCACATGACAATGCACCCTCGCTCAGCTCATCAGATCATTATAGATCTTATCATTGGTGGTGGCACAAAAACAACAAACCTCGTTACATATTAAATCCCCTCAGACTCGAGCGGCACAGTCACACCAAATCATTTGATCCAGGTGTCGCGGTTTGAACTGAGTTTAATTTTTTGTATTACTAATGAAAAGAGGAAGGATATCTCAGAACATAATTTATTTCTGATGTGATAGATTAGGCTAATTGAGTTGCAGGATGTAGCAACTGAATTCAAGTCAATGAATGAGAGCAACAGCAGAATGAAGAGGAGTAAAGTGTTCATGGCAACACCCTACTTTCAATTATTTTCTGCAAGATGTTCAATAGAGCTAAAGCAAATGTGCTGACTTCTGTTAACATGACAACTACAAGGGGCTGAAAAGATCTGCTGCAACATCTCTGCAGTGATGTACTGTGTCCCCTGCACACAGCTGCAGTTGGCTGAGACGAGGTCAGTTTTGCAACACTGCCTCCATGTCTGCATACACTCATTATGCCGGGATTACAGTCACCCAACTTTAAAAAGCAACATTTCCCTCCTAACACTCCTGAGAAAACATAGTTTCTCAAGCACAGTAAGCCACCAAATCAAATGGGCTCTTGCAAAAAAAAAAAAAAAAAAAAAGGAAGTAAAGTAGCCCAGCAAATAAAAGGGTCACTGAACAAAGAATGCTTTGAACAGTTTTAATTACATCACAGAGAGGCAGTCTGATTGAGGCAGGCACTTCACTTACATCAGGTTTAGGAAATCGACTGAAAAAAACCATTAGAAATATTTAAAGCAGGAGCCTTGTAAAAACAAACCTAATTAAATTACTGATTTACTAATCCATCAGCATCGCCATCAGGGCACGTTAAGCCACAGAGAAAGTAAAAATTCCTTACAAGCGTCACTATCAACTCATCCCGAACCTGGCTCGTCTCTGGAAAACCGACAGCACTAAAACACTGTCTACCTGGATGTTTTCATAACTCTTCATATTGACTTTCATATCCATAATATTATCACTCTGCAGCTCCCAGGATCCCATGGAATGTTTCCACGCCGTAATCAGCTGATGTAATACACTATTTTGGTCAGGCATTCATCCTCTAGTTTTGTTGTGAATTAAATGTTATTTTACTGTCATTTTTGCACTGTCTACAAGAGAGCAGTGAAGCAGGCAGTTTAGTGCTGTCCTACTTTCCACAGCTGCGCATGCTTGCCCCCCCTCCCTCCCCGCAGCAGCCAGGTCCTCCGGATTCGGTTTCACCTCGTGGACACATTTCATAGCTTTGAAGTTGAGCTTGATCTTCTGACAACAAAGACACTTTCAGCCAAACAGAGCCACGGCAGGTAACTAAGTCACCTGTGCACCTCGGTTCTACGTCTATATCGTGCACATCAGCCACAATGACGTATCACCTTTGTATTTTAGGCTTTCGCATTATTTAACCAACATGGGCCTCACAACTTTTATTTTTTGGTGTAAACCTGAACTGAGGCTGTGATTGTCATGTTTTTATTACATATCAATCATTTATCAATATTTAATAACTTATCCTAGGTGTGGTCCAGGTCGATTAAGTTAAATCCGCTAATTTTGTCAAGCCTCGCAAAAGTTTAAATATTCAGAACTGTGTGCATTGCCTAACCATATCAGGTAATTGAAATTCCACCAAATAAGCACTTCAGACTATCCTAAAAACTTTCCAATATTTAATGATAAAAAAAAGTATCTCACCTTAATTAAGAACAATGCTGTCCTAATTTTGCCCCAGCAACTCTTGGTTTGGAGAAATTCTAATACCTTCATCACTTTCCACCATTCTGTAGACTACACCTGCCTTGGAGAAGTTCAGCAGTTGCATAAACAAAACAATTGTTTCAGTAATTTTTTTTTTCTTTGCACACCTCTTATAGTGCCTAGTTGGGACTTTGAACTGTTTGATCCTGTGTTGTGAGGGGAACATCATAAAAGTGCTGCTGCATGCAAACTGAGAAAAAGGTATTGTGAAACATATGGAGGTGACTCAGAAGGTCACACACCCGACCTTCTGCAATATATTCATTAATGAAATGAGAAAACAGTGTTCAAACCTTTATTATTTGGATGTCCCTTCCAGAATAAAGTAATATTTTGGTGTGCTTGTTATGTATGTGAGTGGTTAGCTGTGCATCAATATATATTCTGCTACCTTTGTGACAACCTAGTGGATTTTTTGCTCTGTTGACATTTCAGGGCAAAAAGAGAAACATTTTCGTTTCATGTTTTACATTTTCCAGAAGATTTGTCACAATGTGAGAGAGTCCCATCAAGTGGGAAGGGAAGTTACAGTAGAGGGGGTGACTGTAAGATCTGACTAACTGGGTCACTGTTGCCAGCGATGTTGTCACCCTTCAGACCAAATCTGGATGCACAGCTGGGGTAAAAGTCTGCACTAGCACTCTAAAATCGAATTGATGTTTCATTCTGTATCTCATGTTTCAACTAGAATAGGAAGCTCTTGAATTATACTTTGGGATGCTCCAACTTTGTTTGTTGACAATGCTTGATAAGATTTCTGCGAATGTCCATCATGACATTTGACAGTTGTGTACAGTTTGTCATTACACCAGTAACCTGTTTTATTTTAGTGGAGAAGAATAGTAGGGGAGATGTTAGGCTCTCCGCTATATCAGTTCTAGAGACACAATGCCACCAAAATTGTCTCACTGCCTCTTTTTCCAAACTAACAAACAGAAAATCTCATTTTCAGGACTTGAACAGCTGGTGAATGAATGAGTTTGATTCAAAAACTCTCTGTCATTCTCTTCTTGTATAGATTCCTGCCACTGACAAGTGAAGTGCAAATGGAAGCCTCTAATGGACGTGAAAGAGTCCTGACCAGGCAAAGATGACCTTCTTATGACCGTTCCACGAGAGCAGGTGAGCACATCCTCCTCTGACTGCTGTTTCCCAGCAACTCTATTTAGGAATGCTTCTAGGAAGCAGAGTAATCATACCACGAGGAAAATCATGCTATCATAGTTATTAACTAGCTGACTCTACGTTTTCTCCAGAAAGAAACAGGGAAGTTAGCAACCTGCTCTTACCAAGGGAAGAACACAACCGGTCATATCAGTAAATTAGACCCCAACACGGATTATTTGAATTCAGCCTTTGTTAATTCCTGCTTTGAGGATGACACAGCACTATGGTGATTAGTACGTCACAGTTTGTCCATCCCAGAGTAGTTTCTGCCTTGGAAAAATAATATAACATCAAATTGTATTTGCCTTGAATTGTGTTTTGTCATTCCTTATTTTGGGTTCCATTAATATTAACATTTCACTGTTGGTATAGTCGATTCAAATTGAGTAACACTGAAAAATATTACCTCAATATTAAATCATGCCTCCCGAAGGCCTCCTGGGGGCAAGGGGCTAATTACCGGGGATAGTCATCTCCCGCTCAGTCTGCAGCACAGCCTCTATCATAATCAATGAGCCTTGTAACACTCAATTAGATCATAATTGGATTTGTGTGTGTTCAAGTTGGAAAATGTACATTTAAGCAGGCATAAAAGAACTGCTTATCGCAGTTGACAGCTGTAATAAACATCAAATGAATCCGGCAATTGCAAATTTCAGACAAATTCAGCCAGCGTACGCATATTCCAGCACACCCTGCTCTGTCTAAACCCTAATGCTTCATGTTTGATGCAGTGTAGCATATTGTCATACTGCATGCAGTCTGGTTGAGGTTGAATAACATGAAAAATCTGCTGATTCTTTTTCACATTTATGGTAAAATGAGACATAAATATATTGTGCATGCAGTGGGTAGGTACAATGTAAGATTATCTTCCATCTTCTATTTTGACATCAAAATATTATTGAACCTAAACAGCCACTAGGAAAGAAATCAATTTGGGTCTTGTCCACTGTATTTTTTTTGATCTATCATTGTCATTGCAGTTGTCCGGGAGTGAAAGATTTATGTCCCAGTTTATGAGCCCTGAGAATGTAAGCTTGTATCTAAGAATCCTTTGACAAGTACAAATCTTCCTGATAGTTATTAAAGTGGCCATGATCGCTTTGCCACAGACACGCCGGTGTGCAATGCTCCTTCTGTCACGTTCCTGCTGTGACTCCCTAACAAGCTCCTTGAATTTATTGCAGGGGAGGCAGGGTCATGTGTGAGCTGCTGTGTAATAATCCTCTTTATATGACCGTTTGGAGAACACCTTGGAAAACACACTGCACACACTCAAGAATTTAATTTGATCTTCACGATGTGTTTCTTCTAAATGGTAGTTTTTACTTCATGTTTTACTGAAAAAAAACTTTACAGACTTCATGGCTGTGTAAATAAGTATTTACACTGACAAGTGTAAATACGTGTATATATAAATATGTGTATAGAAGTATAAATGAAGCAAATCACATCACTAAAACAGAACCATTTTTAATATTAGGTTTTTATTGCTATTGCTATTTAAGATTGTGGTAAAGCATACTACAGATCAGTGGTTCGATCTCCGGTCCCGGCTATATGTCAAGGTGTCTCTCGGCAAGACACTGTACCCCTAACAGCCTATTCCCATCCCCAGTTGTGCAATGTTGGTCCAAGCCCAGTAGAAATTGAAAAGGGTTGTGTCAGGAAGGGCATCCGGCATAAAAACTGTGCCAAATCAACATGCGGACAATGATCCGCTGTGGCGATCCTGAACTCAAGGGATAAGCTGAACGGGAGAAAAAAAAATTGCTATTTAAGATTGTAGGTGTGTGTTTCTGTGATCTCAACTAGGGTGTTGTGTTTGTCAGTGTGATAGATGATGTCCTTTGTTTGGCCTCTATTTCTGTCATTGTCTGTGGGTATTGCAGAGGTGGTCTGTGTAAGCATACATTTAAAGGCTTTGGTGATTTGTGTGTGGATTACGGGTGTGCCAGTGAATTTCTGATGTTGCAGTCTCATCCCTTGACCTTTTAAAGCCTGAGTGTAGAAAGTTCAATTGATCATGTTTGCATAGTCTTTTTATTTTCTTGAGTCATGAGGATGATTTCCTTTTTTTTTAGTTTTTATTTTGTAATATTTAAAAATGATAACTACACCTAGCCCTCAAAGTTGACTTTTAAATCAATGTAAAATAAAAAATGAGGGGAAAAAAAATAAAAGGCACTGTCATCAGTTTGTACTGAAATGATTCACGCTCATTTACGTACACACCCACTCACAGACTCACTAACAATTTATCCCAAAACGTGCTATGAATATGGATTTCCTCGTCAAAGCAACATGTCCTGTCTCAGCCTGATGGGGGATTTGCATTTCTCACATCTCAGAGTTTTTAATTATGAAATGAAAAATTCACCCAAGCTTGCAAACATAATTGCCATCAAAATGAGAGATTTGCCAAATTGTCCCCGAAGAGCGGCTGTAATTGAGGGCAGAGAAATACTGATTATTTTATAATTTTTCTTGGGAGGGGGGGGCTTGATTCTCTGAGCACACATGATGTATTTCATGTCTGTCCATGTGTGTGGTGTTTCTGATTAAAGATGTACAATGTTTTTTTCTTTTTAAAAAAACAGTTCAAATTCAAACACGTTATGTAATATGAAAATTTGTAACGTGAAATCCAAATTGTTGAATGTTTTGTATTTTCTGTAGAAAGAAACCCTATGTCTGGGGTTCTTTAGTGTGCCTTTGTGCCACTGGGTCTAAATTTGACTAGTTTTTCATAAGAGAGGATGCCTCCTGGTCTGCAAAGCGTTAGATTTTTCTGATGAATAATGTATTCACAGTCTGAAGCGGCAGACGTGTCTCACTGTGTGTTCAGAGACGTTTGACTTTCACACTTCTCTGCTGGAATGAGGTTGAATCAAGAGCTTGTCTCGGTTATCAACAGCTGCGGGGAATCTCCTGCTATGGACAACAGAAGATTTCTGCAATTTTAGGGTAATTCTAAAGGCACATGTTGGCTCCAGGGGCTTTATAATGATGACTATATGAAGACCTGCAGGTGGAACTCGATTGCTACTTTTACATTTCCATTGTTACTGAAATGATTTTACTGTATTTTCTAATGCCATAATTGTTACTGAAGACATAAATTTAAGTTGACTAAAATGGAGGAGGAGGATTTTGACCTGGAATCATAAAACATTTTTACGCAAGGTTACTTTTGAACAAGTTGGATGAGAAAAGAGATAAGGAATTGTTATACTCTTTGATGTAAATGGCTTTATTACGGTTTGATGTAAAACAGATAATATTTCTCAAATGGCTTTATGTCCTCTTTTCTTCCATTGTAATCGGCTGCATAATGCAGAAAGGCGTAATGGTGTAGAGTAAGGTTTCATTTGGAGTTTCTAAAGCCTCACCATCCATGTCTTTCAGAGTAAATGAATTGCAGAGGCTGCTTTGAAGACAGGGAAGTGGTCAGCGTGGCGATTTGTAAAAGTCAGTTCAGAACAAATGGCCAGATGACTGGGAATCTGGGTGTTCTCTGAAGCTGATGGTAAAAACTATTGAGAGCGTACCGCTGTCAAACCGAGCAGGTCCCCTGCAAAGATCACTCATGCCAGACTCCATTAGGCAAAAAGCTGGTCTCCACATGTCACTGAGTGAACAAAGAGAAATGTTATTCTTCTGACATAAAAGGGAGAATGCGAGCAGCCATAAGTACATTTTTGGTAAACATGTACTGAGACAAGAAAAAAGCCTGTGTAGTTGACACATTACAATATAATGAAGTACTAAAACGTGTGTACTTGCTGTAATGCTTGATTTAAGCTTTAGACTGAAAGCACATCATTCCTGTCTACAAGACAGGAGTTAATTGTCGAAGCACTATTTGTGTCACCTCATGCTACTGCAATATGTGTGCGACGTTTAGCTAATTTGGTGCTGTTGAATATATGCTGAGTTTTGGTCTTGAGACTATGATTGACAATTCCATACAAATTATTACAAACACAGCCGCAATAGTAGCTGTATTCACATTGACTATTATGTTACTGCATTTGTGATTATGGTTTCCCTGATGTATTATCAGTATTGGTTTTGATATCCACCTGCTGTCACAGTGACATCATGGTATTGATTCCCCGGGTCCCTGCCATGGAGAAGTGACTCATATTGCCTGGAGAGCTTTGACGATAAGCCAGTAAGGAAAACCCTGTGGGGACAGCATGGGCAGGGCTGAATAGATTTATTTTACTGCAAGGTTCCAAAAGGGTTCTTCAAAGATGATTTCTGAAACACTTTTCATAACATCACAGTCCTTACCTTCCTCAATAGGCTGTTCACTGTGTGATTGGATCATATAAACAGCTCTTTGAGCTCAAGGAGTCACACAGCTCTCTTTCACGTGACCTAGACCTTAATTAGTACAGCAACAGATTGTCATTTGCATGTATGTGGCCCAGCGTGTAGATGGGAGGTGGTGTACATATGGAGGGATGATAGTTTTTCTTCAGGGCCAGTTTGCTAAACAGACCCTAAAGGTACCGTATTGGCTATTCAAAATGTAGTTATAGTTGATCATAACAGTTGATGCATTTAATGGCCATTTGTTTTGTGTCTGGTTAGTTTGGAATTTTGCACACAAAATGTACTATACTATCTACTCTTTACAATGACTTTCTATTTCTATTATTTGAGAGGTAATAGTAAAACTTTATCTTTGAGTTTTAACCCTGGTCATACTACAGAGCCATTTGATATGCACAACAGATATGGAAACTCTACAAAGCGTAGCTATTTTTCAAAGTGCGTCCTGATCCTGACAAAAGATCTGCTTTATACCCGCTGGGAATATCTGCCTCTGGAGAACAGAGCTGCACAGCGCTGTAGGACTCCTCCTTTTATTTATCAGGCAGCAACATTTATACACCACATGCCCTGGGCTGTTTGCCTAAAAAATTCCTTGTCTGCTATTAGAGACACTTTGTTCTAACATTCATTACATCTTTTTGGTGTTATCAGGTTATGATTTTATAAATGATTGGACTGAGTCATGGTGTGTACCGTGCTTTTGTATTCCTGGTGAATACTGGGTCACCAAGCAGAACAAGAGCATTGTTCATTATATGTAAGCTTTGAATTAAAACTGAAAATGCACCATACTAAGCAACCACAGGAAAGTAATGAATTGATCTGTCTTCTTGTTTTTACAGCTTCTATAAATGTTCTTTTTAATAATTAAAATCAAACACATTTTTGTTCCAACCTTACAGAATTCCTAACTCTTTTCTTAATAAGAACAAGCTTTTACCTTGTTCCTGTACAGCATTTTAATTTGCCTGAGGTTGCAGTGTCTCTCTCCATAAGGCAAATTGCCTGCTGTCTACAAAATAATTTTTATGTATCCTACGTTTTATGTAGTGCATCTTCTGTGTCATTTGTCTGGCTAGTTTGTCAGTGTGCAAATCTTGCTGGCCAGTTTAATATCTCACATCATCATTCACACTATTATTAGGCTGCTAACTACAGCTAATGCAAATATTCTCTGCAGTGATTTGCATTTGCTCTGCAGATACCAATCAATGCTCCATTGCTCTATTGTTCCAATTCAACAACAAACTGCTTGGTTTATCTTATTTCTCTGATGTGAGCCCCAGAAAATGGAAGAAAAATGCTTCTCTTCCTGTACTCCATGATGACCCTTCCCCTGTCCTGAGTGCCTTGTTGATTGACAGGCATAATCCCCAAAAAAGCCTCAGATGACATGATATTGCACTTGGTCGGTAGCAGGCACACATGAGTTATGTTCCACAGTACCCTGCTGTATCTCCCAGCTTTACGCTTTTTTGTTGTTTAACTGTCCCCTATCTTTTTGCTTCCTTATCAAATTTCTTGCTTCCTTCTAAATTATTGACTAGTGTGGAGTCTCATGAGCCTGCATTAGTAGTGGGTATTTGTCCAGCAGCAGAAGCACAAAGCCTTTTTTGTTGATGAAACCCTAAAACCAAAATGTCTGAGGGAATGGTAATATTACTTGCAAGTAAACAATATTGTGGACTAATGTATTTTAGTGTACAGTGTGACTGCACATGCTTTAGATGGCTTAACACGTAAGTGTTACTTCCATAAAATGTTACTAAATGCATTAAATGTTACTTCATCCCCATAATATCACCTTTCTTTCAAACAGTGTGATAAATAGAGCTTGTTTCTGTCCCCTGAACAAAAGTCTAGGCCATTTATATCGCAGTTCTGGTAAGTATTGTTGCCTTGTTTGCGTGTTAAATTTTGCACTTTGTCGAGGTCAATATATCCTAGGAAATGTATTTTTAAGATTATCAGTGAGTTCTGAGAGATATAATATTGAGGAATCGGCAACACAATGTCACTATTTTGTAGAGTAAACATATTACTACGTGATATCCCCCTCAAAACATTCTCTATTTGTCTTCTGCAACAATTATGCAAATAAAAATGAAATCAACTATAATTAGTCTATAACCCTCTTTTCGTTCATTACTCATCAATCCACTTGAGAAGCAGGAAATACAATAATGGCAGCCTGTTGCAGAGAGGAGCGAATTCTATCAGGCTAGAAAGAAAGCCATATAAACACCTTTTTCACATAATTCCAGATTTTATAGCTAGATCTTGATCTACATTTTCCCTTATGCTTTTTTTTAAATTTCTCATTTTTATATCATACATGTCTAAATTTGAATGGCCTCCACACATTGTCCACACACAGTCTTGCATAATCACTCGAACATGAGATTTGCCTGAATAATTTGTTACTCTGAAAACTGATGGAATCTTACTGCAAACCACCTTGTAATGAATTGGTTTAGTATCCACTAAAACTCAGAAACCTGAGCCTGTGCTTGGAAACTTTTGGTTGTGCAGGGGAATGTTGATCCATGTCGCACGACAGAAGACCTTGGTGCTGAAGATGAATGCCGCTTCATTGTCCTCAACTAATTATTCCAGTGATAAGTGTGAGATCTCCCCCTCCCAGCTTTGAACTGGGCTTTGAACAATATCGAATGGCTCAAGGTTGCCGTCTGATGTGACTTTAAATTGGCTTGTAAACCTCGCTATGAAAAGCTTCTGCTGCTGCTGCGCAATATGTGTTGTAAAATTACCTGTTGCTTAGGAACTATTGTGACTTGATGCATGAGAGCAGGCTTTGTCAAGGTCTTTGAACCAAGGAATTCTTCCACAATGTGTCACTGCAAGTCAGGTCTTGATGTTATTTTCTATATCGTTTGTGTGCGCTCCAATTTAGAAGTACACTGGCCATCTTACCGTCTTCTGGTGCTGCTAGAGTTTTCATTGATTTTAACTATGTCTCTGAGCACTGACTTTTAGGATGTGATCAACATTTTGTTTTGCTGCTAGGAGCATTGCTCAAAATGACACGGCTATAACCAGCATGTACGGTGTTACTCATTTAATCCTTAGCATATTGTTTTTACTGACTGTTCTGTTTGCACATTTCACAACATCTACAGGGATGTGCAAAAACCTTTTTTTTGTTTGTTTTTTCAGTTACTGAGGATCTCTGGGATGGGAAGGGGAAGGTGTTGGGCCAAGACACCCACATTTCAGCCCCGGCATGGAGGTTATCATTGCCACTATGCATGGTAATTACATTTTCCACTGCTAAATTACAGCAACATTTGAACAGTATCGTGTATCGTGTCTGAAGTGTTACAAATTACACACATTTGAATATTACACATCAGTAATGAACAACAAATGGAAAATCTGGAAATTGTTAGTCGTAAGTCTTGATGTTGCTGTTTGTGTTGGTTTTTTTAATGGTACATGTAAGAATTGTAAATTTTATCATCCTGCAGTTGTTCTAATGTGACATGTTCTATAAAAAAACATGCAAGTATCCTTTTTTTTGAGAGAAAAACTTAAAAAAGGGAATCACTTTGAATTATTAAGAATGATTTTGTATATTATCTAAGAATAACTGCTCAACAGACTTTGTATGTGTGTATGCTGGATGGTGAGGAAACGGTGTGGGGCTGAATTTACATTCAGTAGCTTTTAAAAGCAGCTAATCAGTGTCTTATTACTGCACACAGGCAAGAAAAATCTGCTCTTGATTACTGAATACCTGTGAACAAATGCAAAACCATGGACACCTCTCCACCCCTCTCTCCCTGATTTGCACCCCCACAGTGAGGAAAAGCACTGGTCAAATGAAGACAGCAGATGTAGTCTCCATCAGTGGGGGCAGCATCAGAAGGCAGCACTTCAAATGGAATGTGAGGTTTTCAAGGCACACAGTCATAAATTTTTCATCTGCTACTGCCGTTGAGGCAGCAGAGGAGGCAGGCCAGCCGGGCTCCAACTGAAGGCTTCTAACAACAAACCAGGGTTTTCGGAGACAAAAGGTGAATGGGGGAAGGGCAATCGAAATGAGAAAGAACAAAAATCCCTTGTTTACAATAGATGAACAAAGAGCTAGATACAAAGTCGATGATTTGCTGCTGTAGCCCAGAAAATTTGCCAGCAGGAGTGGCAGATTTGACAGCGAAGACAGATGACAATGGTGTATTGAATACTGTATATCTTAAATAGTGGCTGGCACAAGAAACCTGAAGAGATTTATTATATATTACTAGCTCACAACAAAATAAGTCAATACTTTACAGTTTATAGAGAAAACCAAACAACTACTAGCCAATGATGGACAGGGAAAAACTCAATTTAACAGAAGAAAGAAATCCATTGTCTAAACTGTCTGTACTCTTGAGGCTTGTACTTGGGTCAACTGTGGCTCAGGAGGGAGAGAAGTCGTCCACCAATGCCAGGGTTGTTGGTTTGATGTCCAGCTCCTCCTTTTCACATGTTCAGATGTGCTTGAGCAAGACACGGAACCCTAACTTAGTTGCTCCTGGTGAGTGTAGGCCAGCTGCGTACAGTAGCAACTCCCCCATCGGTGTCTGAGTGTGTGATTGTGTGTTTATGAAGGAGTGAATGAGACGCAGTGTAAAGTTCTTTGGGTACCAGTAAGGTAAAAAAGCACTAAATAAGTGCAGGCCATGTTACCATTTAAATCTTGACTGGAAAAAAAAATCTTAATATTCTAGTCACATAATTGTTTTGCAACTACTTTATCAAGGATTTTAGAAATAAAGGTGAGATTGGATTTCTGCCTATAATAGGCTGAATCACCTGGGCCAAGGTGTAAGCATGGGTTTGATTACAGCAACCTTATAAGCCTTTGGCACATAGCCTGTTCATAAAGATATGATGATCACATCTGCATTCATTTGTCTATTAGTTGTTAAGCAGAACCAGGCTCAGGATGAGTGGCCATCTGCCTTGACTGGTTGGGGTGAGTGGAAGAGAGAGAAGAAAAGCAACAAAAAGCTACAAACCAGAAACTGGGTAAGTCCGTAGAGCCAGTGAATGCACATTGGAAACAAACAGCTCCAAAGCCACAAAGTTAATGTCGTGCAATGGTGACATATGAATCAGTCCCTCCAGAATTTTGTGGACCTTTTTGGGATGGTGATTGGCCTTAAATGCCAGATTTCGTGACAACTTGTAATGGAAAGTTGTGATGCATGTAGCAATGTTTTTACAGTGTTTTAAATTCCAAAATCACACAGAATTCACAGGGGGATTGGATGAAATTATTATTGCAGTCGCAACATTGTGAATTCCTGGAGGGACTGATGAATGCATAGGGAGAGGACAGCTCAATGCGACAGTGAGGTCCCTCCGCAGTTCAAAGTCTATACAGTAGCTGGTTCACAATGTTATCAAGAAGAAAAGTTTTAAGCTTACTCTTAAATGCAGGGAGGATGTCTGCCTCCCAAATCTGAACTGGGATGTAGGGGGTGTAGACCTGCACAATGAGATCAAAGTGGTTTAGTAGGATAATATAGTACTGTAAGGTCTTTAAGATACGATGGAGCTTGACAATCAGGGGTTTGTATGCACCGTGAGAAGGAGGGTTTAAAATTCTAATTTAGACTTTATGGGAAGCCAATTTTACATAGCCTGTTAATAAAGACTTAATGGAGAAACATGGATATATCTATTTAGGGTTCAAGCTCAGTAAGTTTTGAATTTTGAAAACTGTGCTATTTAACTCAAGTTCAGTAATTTCACATTTTCAAGGCAGCAGGCATACTATGTTTTCATTTTAAACCAGGTTTAAAAGATTTATAATATAAGTGATAAAATTCTGTCTAGCTTTTCTACCTTAAGGTAGGTACATTTTGCATTGTCAGGGGCCATATCAACGGCTCTTAAAACCTATGGTAAATGTAAAAGAATATAGACCCAAGGACTTTGCATGAACTACAGGAGTCCATTTTGACAACGGGTGTCATTAGTGTTATATAAAAGTTTAATGGGGACTTCAGTACACCTTAAACATGGCACACAGTTCAGAAATAAAAAAGATGTTTGCTCAAAAGACTTTAGTAAAACCATCTTGGTGTGTCGTACAGGCATTGCAGGCATCTTTTGATCTGTGAGGTGGAATCAGAAATATGAACCTGTTCTGTGGTAAAAGCATCCTGCTCATAAGATACTGTCGCTGATCTCTAAAGCAGACAGTGAAGCTCTGCAGAACGGCTGCAAATTTAATGACTGCATTTCCTGGCACTGCTGAATCCTCTGGGTGCAGAGTCTGCCTGGATGCTAATGCAGCTTGACATCTCCATCTTTGTTTAAACAACCCATGTTATCTTGAATGGGCTACTGCAACGGCAAATTAAAGACAACTTTATTACAAAGATCCATCTGAGCACTACTGCTCTACTTTTTCAGTGCACTCAGATTCAAGCCTGGTCGGATTTTATTGTGTGGGCAGTTTTGTGAAATCAGATGACAACACTGTTTCCAACATAAAGTACAAGATTGACTTAACAAATTCAGTGTTGAATGGTTCTTTTAATATTGTACATGAGATGATGCAGAAAATATAAAATGCCAAAGAGATTACATTCAGTTTGCTGTTTCATGTGAAATTTATTCTTAAGTAATGATCTACCCTACTGATAGTAGTGACACAAAGCTAGGTGGAAAATTATTTGATCTGTAAAGTATTGACGGTAATCGTATTCCATCTGCCTTGTGTGTGAGGGGAGTATTTAGAGCAGAGGACAGTTCCGCTTCATACAGTATGTTTATTATGTTAGGAAATGATAATGTGTGCGTAGTAAGTGATGGTGGAAAAATGTGTCTGTATGCAGTAATGAATCTAGATCCAGCAGTGGCATCTAGATGAAGCTATGCATTTGTTCATGAGATTAAGGGCAGCATGGTGTCACAGGGGCAATCACGCTTTGAGCTCCATGACTGGAAGCAGGTGGCACATTTTTTATGTCCTCACTAAGAGGGATTAGGTTTCTAACGGGAGAGGGAGCATATTTGATTAGCCTGCTCAAAGGTTTCAATGGTTGGAGGGCTGCTCATGTCAGGCATTTTGAGCTGCAGTCGTGATTTTGTTTTATAACATCTTGCAAAAGACAAAAGTGTAATTTCACAAGAAGAGGCTGTTTGGCCCTTTGCCTGGAATGTAATAACTGTGTGTGTGTGTGTATTTGTGTGTACAAGCAATATGGAAATGCCGTGCTGAATAGTGATTCAAAAAATAATTTGCTAAATTATTTTGTTGTGACTATGGGGCATTTTGCTTTCATATATACTTTAGGTTACATATACATCAAAAAAGTTATAATTTAGCTGCATGCATCAAAGGTTTTGATTGCTCCGACAGAAAAACTGCAACATTACAAAAAATAGTGACAGTGTGTAATTTGGAGATAGAATTTCTTATCAAAACAAGTGTGTGGCTCCTTCAAAACAACAACAAATTCTGTGTTCTCCTCAGCATACTCAGCTCCTCAGATGTTTGCATCTCTGCATTTGCAGGTAGAGTGGAGTGGATGAGTCCCGTGGGTGGGGTAGTCAGGAGGTGATCAGGTGCACCCACCAGCCCACACACAGCCTTTCCCTAGAGTGAAGACTCTCCATTGAGGTGTAGGAGCAACAAGCCTACTGGGAATGTGAGCAGCTACTGCACACCATCACCAAATAGGATAAAGTTATTGGGTAACGTTGTTTGGGTTCAACTTCAGATTGTACATCATAGTACAAAGAACTAAGTGAACAGCTTACAGAAAAACAGAAAGTAACCACTTTGGGTTAGGTTTGACCAGTTTTCTGTGGGTCATTTTATTAAAAATATGACGATGGGATGATTTTTAAGCAACACATGAAACATTTGAATTTACTTGTGACATTTTAAACATTCGCTGACAGTCGTTCTGTACCTGTTGCTCCAGAATAAATCTTTGTATCCTGTAATTGAGTGTGGCACAAATGAAATAGCTGTGATCTGACAGCAGTTATAGCAAAGGTCCTTAAAACTGTTCTAATTATACGGCTTTGGTGTGCACCAGTGTTAGCATCCCTGCATTGACTAATGTGGTAGATAGAAATGACAATCATATTGAAAGAGAGAGTTAGGGTTACCATTACATTATGTAATGGCTCATTATGTTATTCATAATGAGGTATGAATTCAATCTTGTGCTCCAGCTCTATATTTGTATTGTGAAATATATCGCAAGATTGCTTGATGCAAAATTGCTGTCTGATTATTCACAGCATATTTGGACTAGAAGGCTTCATAAAATCCCATCACTGCCTTTGCTGGAAAAGTCAACCGAACAAAGATTTGATTTCTATTGATTTCCATTTGTCTATGAAGTCTCTCTGCCAATGAGGACTAAAATAAAAATTGATGCAACATATCTTTACCTTTCTTTTTAGAAAGTAGTAGCAGCACAATATAAATCTGTGTGAAATGTTGCCTTAATCTGCTCACCGGCCCAGGAAAAGAGTTCAGTGTTGATGATAATTGTCAAGCATGGGTCTGCTCACTCAGAACATGCCTGTTAAGTGACAGAATAATTACACACAACACTAAATGGCGCTTTCAATGAGTGCGGAGAGTGATAGCTGTGGATGTGGAAAGAATACTGATCCTCTCTTTGTTCAAGTCCCTGCTTTTTCTGTACAAGCTGCCTCCACCCCTTTGCAGCGAAACAAGCTCATTGGAGGACAGCAAAGTCACGGGTTGACGATGAGGTCCTCGGCATAAAGGATTCTAACTGTTGCTAAGGTATTTTGAATGGTTAGTTGACCATTGCATTAGTTTATTTGCTATCCATCCTCACCTGCTGAATGCTAGGAGATGGCATGGAATGTGTTGAAAGTGTGAAATCCCAGTTTCTCATAAGTGGGCCAGACAGTCTGCACCATCACTTGCTGTCTGGGGTGTTGATGGCTTCAGGCAACATTTGTTATTGAGATTTGACCCTCATCGTGTTGGCTTTCTTTATATTGAATGTGTTTTAAGTCCACTGCCAAGAAATATTTGGCAAAGACTCTACAGTTTCTACAGATAGGCCTCCTTATAAATGGAGTTGGGGGGGGCGAGCTCAGGTTCACCCTCAGTTCAGAGCTCCTATACAGGGAGAGCTATTTCAGTGCTGCAGACTGAGCACATCATTTAAGACAGGAGTCCATTTAACCAGCTTATCTTTGCATGCATTCACTTAAATACTATGTGGTCAATTCTGTAGCTTCAAACTCTGAATTGCCGTATTACTGGGAGCTAATGGGACCATTTCTTAGATGGTATTACAATTATTCAGTGTATTATGGCTGATATGATGAGGGGTCTACTGCAGGCTATGTAATGATTTATCCATGTTCTCTATTTATTTTATTCAATTTAACCTATACCCAGGAATGCATATTTGAGATTATAAACCTTTTTTTTTCAGGATTGTTCCAATGTGGGCAGCAATAACAGTGAGTTACAGGCAAGCAGCATACTGGAAGCAGAAAATATGCTACAAAACAGAATTAACCAGAATGAGATTAAAAACCCATAAAAAAAGAATTACGCGTAAAAACTAAATTATATGTCCAGTTGTCTGTAGTACTGGTACTGGATGCCTCTGACATGAGATTCACAGCCTTCCTGCCTTACCACCCCTGCAGCTTTTCCACCACTAGCATTTGGTGCCAACCAGGTGATCTCAAACAGACAAACTCTACATCTTTTTCCTGGATAACGACGTGGCACAGTAAACTATGTTCCGTAGGCAACATATTTCTGTACTGAAGGTAACAGTGGTTTGTCTCTTAGCATCTCTGCACCTCCACATGTCAGCTGATTGCTATGACAGACCCTTATGCTCCATCCATGTTACACCCTGTCCTTCAGTTAAAATAACTCAGTCAAACGCCATCAGCACTTGTCTCCTGCTACCGCTCTGCTCTACTACCCCTCTCAATACTCCCGTTTAAATTTAGGTTTACCTCAGACCACACACCATCATTATGTCTGACTATAGAGGGGAGACTAGAGCCGCTGGCCCTGTCTGTGTTTCTGGGGGAGCTCATCATCCTGGCTGCGAAGAGCAGCATGAGGCTTGGCTGCCTGGGACTGTTGGTATTGAGCAGGGAGGAGCGCCCCAGGCACAATCCATCAAAAAAGGAGCAGTTTCACTGTGGGAATAGACATGAATAATCCATGCTTTCTTTACTCTTTCCTGTATTACTATGCGTATCCCATTACATTCCCTTTTCTTCAAATATCCAACCACGGCATTTGTACTAAACTTTTTTTTTTTTTAATTCTAATATTGATTTTAATATATTAAGGACCTCTTTTAAAAAGTACGGCTTGGGGATTTTATGTATTTTGTGCAATAATCTTTATAGTATATTCTGGATACAAACAAAAACTGACATGTTACTTACCGTGTATTTTGAAATCAACATCTTCATGGGAATATCAGTCTGAATTAATATGCATCAAAATACAATGACCAAGATCCCTGTTTTTAGGCTCAAAAAATTCAATTTCTGATTTTTTTTTAAAACCAATTTAATTTATTTTGCACACACAGTTTAGCAAATATGTTTCTCATATTTCATTTCACTATTTCTGTTCAAACACAATAGACGGTTTATTGTGAGTATCTTAACATAGTGTAATGATATGCAACTTGGACAAACAGACACTGCAAGGTGTTTCACTGTATGTATGAAAAGCAAAATAAGGCATCCTGCTACTGTTGGTTATGCTATCATCTGCCTTAAGCAGTAGTTTTGAAGATTACTGGTTCTTCATTGGTCTTTTTGTGTAGGGCTAAACTGCAGGATCCGGAAAGGACTTGTCAACTGGTTTCAGGTTAAATTGGCTTGAAGCTGGCTGAATCCACTGTGTTTATGGATGAGCCGGGCTTTGGGGTCTTTCTAGTTTTTTTATGATGGCCATAAACATTGATTTGTGCAGTGTTGTTAATGGAGGACCCTCTTGAGAGCTTTGACTCATAATCACTGTTTGTGAAGTGTTGTGGTTCCTTTTTTTTGTTATTCCCAAAAGGCCGGCGTCATAACCATACTCTCAGCCTGGTGAATTATACAGTAAATGCTGCTGCACAGGTAATTTCATTGCACACTACTGGAATATTGTTTTATAGACTGCTGCCCCACTGTGGCAGTAATATTGTTGTGCCCAAGTGCCACATTGTACCTGTTTCTTTCATCTTTCCCAGTTGAGGCCTCTTGTGATCAGAGCAGTCAGCAGGCTCACCACTGCTTTACTGCATTTGAGACCATACTTTCCTCCATCTGCCTTAAGCCAGCCTATGTATTTATTATCATCTCCACATTTGCCACTATTTGTTTGATAAATTGATTAAATCCTCTGGCAATGATTAATATCCAGTGAGACGGAAGGAGGGGTTTTACAGACTGTGCATTCAAGCATTTATAATGTCGACAAATCATTTTACTTTAATTAGGTTTTGGAATATCTGATAAGATAGCCTATGTGAGTTTTCTGTTTTTCAAGCCCTGTGTAAGCGAGATGAGAATTTTGCTAACTTAATCATGAAAAGTGAGAATTTGATATTAACTGAATCCTTCTATTGATATATGCCTGCCAGGTGGGTTCAAATGTCTGTATGTGATACTGCATAATTTGGAATGACCAGCAGAGATGTGCCTTGTTTGCAGATTAGCCTATGAGAGAGATTTGTGATGTGCAAGCTCTCTGTCTTCCTCCCTGTCTTTCCTCTCCTGCTCAATGAATAAGTCATGCTTTTAGGTGGACCTGCAGGCTAAGGAAGCCCAGAGAAGAACCCCCCCTACAGTAGGTCTTGTGCTGACTGCGGCCCATATTGCTTTTAATAGGCAATCAAATAGGTCAGTCAGAAAAAATATCCCCCTCCTTTTATTCTGCTCCCATGAACAGTACAATCAATATGCTATGGCTGTATAGTGCAGCTGGTGGGCGAGGCCTGGTCTTTCTTACATAGAGGGCAAATGCACACCAGCATGGGCACATCCTGTAACACGCTAATGCACCTCAGGGCTCCGACATCAATTAAGAGAGAGAATAGACAGCTGGCCTGTACATTACAGGCTAAAAACACTGCTTACATCTAGAAACTATGAGGGGCATGTTTATGTGGTGAAATGAACCGCCAGTATTGACTGGACCTCTTAAAAGAGATGCTTTGTCACCAGGGTCCACCTTTTGGGGATTTAAAGACATTTTGTTTTTGACATTACCAGTTACATTGTGAAGATTAATGCCACTCTTCTGGTATTAGTTTATATTGGACTGCGCTTTTCTAGCTACAGTATGAATAGTGACTTCTGGTTTTTCCTGATATTTACTAATTTATTTACATTCATTTTGTTTCTTTCACAGTTTAATGAAAATTAGACTTGATATGTTAGTGATTTTAGAGGTGTGGGTTTTGGGCAGATTCAGGCTGTATCATAATGCTAAGCTAATGGGCTGCTAGCCATAGCATTATAGTTGGTGTACAGACATGAAAGAGCAATTAGTCCTCTTGCATATGGCAAATAAAACATTGTCGTAACACAGCCATTAAAGCTATTTTTGATGGACTTACTTTTCGTCCTCACACAATAATATTTGATGAGGTGTTAACTGATCGTAAGTACACAGACGCTGGTATCACAGTATCTTTTGTCATATGTGTTTTTGGCTTGTGTGGACACTGTCTAAGATTTTCCATGTTTCCTGCACCTACCGGTCTCCTAGTAATTGTAAAGCTGTTGCCAAGGTGCAAATGGTGTAACTCAATGTTTTATTCATTTTGTTCACTCAAATAGATTTCCTATGTGAGTGTCAGAACCTTAATCTGTAGTGGAGATGGCGGTCGACACCTGCATCATGTTTCTATTTATGCATTTTGTCAGTGTGGGGGTATCCATTACAAATTCTTATTATTTTGAGACAGGAAGCAGTTCTTTATTTCTAAGCTAGTGACAACTGGACGTTTCCTGTTCTATATTTTGTTGAATTAAAATGGAATTAATAGAGTTTTTAAGTATTTCTTTATTTTGTTTGTTTTATTATTTTGATAATATAAATGTAATATTTAATAATAATTACTTAAAGGTCCCTCCTGACTTCATGTATCCTTGTCAGGCTCTTTTTGGCCCTTTTTTAAATGGGTTTTCCCCTGAAGTAATTCCAGAAAAATGACTGGATGATGTATCCGAAGCGTCCAGATCGAATCATAAAGCTGTGTTCCTTTCGATGACTAACTGGGAGTGGATGGGCAGGGCATGGCTGATGTCCCAGAGTCATAGCAGGAAACTGATGTCTGGGGAAGCGGCATGTCTTCCTCTCCTCTCTCAGAGAGCTCTGTTTGTTGCTCACTATCACCGTCTGTCACGCCACTGAGCACTGTCGCCAAGCTTTTCCATGCATCTCTCCATTCTGGCTTAATGGTACTTACATACCCAACACCTCAAAGGGGAAACATGTCGTGCTTCTCTTTTCACATAGTGCTAAAAGGCCCCACTCCCCCTGAGGGACTTCTGCTCCTCCTCTGCCCATCGATCGGCTGAACCCTCGCCTTCATTCATCCTCCCATATATCCGTCTTCCTCTCTTTAGGCCTTGCCATTTGTCTCCAGTCTTCACCATTTGTCTGCATGCTCACTGAAGGTATCTCAATAGTGTTTGTCAATCAATATCTTGTGTACTTTTATTTCCGAATATAAATAATGAATATTAGTTTTATTATAGTTGGAAAGGTAGACATCCTGCCTTCTCTATGTACTTATTACACACGGTGAGTGGAATCTCCCCCAGTGATGTAAATCTCTACAATTCCAGTGTATTCTGCCTTTCTGGATTTTGCTTTTCTTTGCAGTTCTCTTCCAAGTCTTCCTTAGATTGCATTTTTCAACTGCATCCAACCCCCACAGGAGGCATATTGATCGTTCCAGTCCACTAATTATCCTGCCTGGCTTTGGATGTCTCTGTGAAACACAGTCAGCCTTTGATCGACATGTCCCCACTCCTTGCACTTTTGTTAAAAAGAAAAGAATGGTTTTAATAAAAGAGTATGTTGGTTTCTGATGCCTGATTTTTGTGTGACACTTTCTTAAATGACCGGTCTGAGCGTGTGCACTCATTTCCTGTGTTACAGAATGGTCTCTTGACTTGGCTGTTAGGTGTGGGTATATGAGGGCAGTATTTACATATGCATCCATGCATATGTGATTATTCTGAATCTATGTGTGTACATGTGTGTGCACGTGCATATTTTGTGCATGTGGGCAAAATTACAGGTCGGTACATCCTGCTCTGCCACCATCTGTGCTTAGGCAGGCAACAGACACCTCCATACACTCTTACTCTCTGCAAACAGCCATATAGCTGTGTAAAAATAAAATATCAGTTCTAAATAACAAAAATGTCTATATACTAAAAAAAAGCCTGTCTTTCACTACTGAGATTCTTTAAAGATAATGTAGGTTTTGCGGATGTTTTACTTCCATGGTTTTTACACCAATAGCATGGTCATGTCTCTTTCCCTAATGTTTTTAAATTTAAAATTTAAATTAACCTTGAAAATAATTTGAAATAGATGTTTTGGTATTTACAGCTAAAGTATTTAAATGCTGATTCAATGACAGCACCAGTTGAAAAAGTGTTTACTATGGTAAATCTCTGACTCATATCGTGTATTTGCACTATATTACAATTCCAACTACATCCTCACATTGAATTTATTTCCATGATTAGAATTTCAATTTGATCTGTAAATGGAATAATGGTGATAAATAGGAAATCAATAGGAGCTCTGATGCCAGTGTCACTGCTGACCTTTGTGAAAGCTCAGAGGAACCAATGCCAGGCAATGACATTTTAAGCTCAAATGACACTTTTGGCAATGATATGATTTCTAAACAGTGCTCGACCTGGCAGAGCATAAAGATGCACTGAAGCAGAGCATGTTCTTTACTGGCAGACACTGTAGACTGCATTTTCATGTAATCGTAGCCAGAAAATTCTGCAAGACGCCATCATACAGGTTTCAGAAGATTTGTACTGTAAAGTATGCAGACCAGCTTTAAAAGCCCTAACGAGTATGAAACATCTGTCTGCCCTGGGCATATTTTGACCCTTTTAGCCCCTCTCCAACCCAGGTCATTGGAGTCTCCCCTGTTTGTCACTGCCTTCTCTCTTCGCCTACAGGCGTCCTTCTTTACATTTTCTCCCAGGGTGTATGGCTTAGTTGTGCTCAGTATATGAGGATGCACACCCCAGCGTCAGTACCATCTGCCAGCTCCCCTTAGGGCACCAGACAGGTGCTGGGCACGCTCTCACCCCAGCTATGCCACAACAGCACTGCCTGCTGCGATCAGCCTCGCTGTGCCAACTGTTGATCGCCATGTCCTCTCATATTCCTGCCCACAGATTCTCTTATTATCCCAGGGACATGCTGTGCTTAATATAGATTCACAGTAGACTTAAGAAGGTTTCAGAGTATGTTTTAATTTTTGATGAATGCAGATAATTTCCTGAAGGCACATCGAGTCTTTGTTGTGTGTTGTTGTGCTCCTCCCCTGTGTTTGCTGCATGTCTCCCAGATTGTTTCCCATGAGATACTGTCTATGTGGAATCACTGCTTTCGGTTTCGGCAACAAAACTGTGGTAATACTCGAGGTATACTTCTGTTCTATTAACAATGATAACATAGGGACCACAGTCAAACATACAGGAAGAAAAAATTTGAACAATTCAGTGTTTATACTGTAGAGTTTTGAATAAATCCTAAATCCTTCTAACAGCTGTGGTTTCTGTTGCTCATGTATTAGTGATGTATTTATGCGTCTGTCACTAGGAGCTGTGCAGCTGATAATGTGAACTGTTTTCCTTTATTTTACAGGTGTCGGCGACTATACATACTGAAGATGTTGATTGATGTTGATTTTGCGCGTATACTCAGCTGGTATAGTACTTTGTAATGTCACAGCTAATAAGACACCATGATGTAGCAGTAATATCTATATACTGTTTTCCATACTGGTTTCCTGGAATTTTACAATTTTTAATGATTAGCTCTGGCCTGTCTGTATAAAGCAAAACAATTCAACAGCAGCACAAACAACAGCTTCCAAAATTATCACACAGTTGAAACACCACATCTCTAAAACTACAAAAGAAAACCACAGTGAGGCCACATGCCTCACTAGTCATCTCAGTTACTAAACAAAATGGATGTGCCACTTGCCTGGAGAGGGTACTAAACATATTTTATTGCCCTTTGAAAATTCCTTTTCAACATTATTATCTTAATGCGGCCCCTTTTTATGGGAACTGAGGAAATACCATTTACAATCTCTCAGGAGCAGAGTGGCAATCTTGAATGTGATGAGTCGCATCACCTATGTGCTCGATCTGCTTCTCTCCTGCTGTTTGGCTCTCTTATGAGGCCTGATTCATTGGTGAGATGCAGTCTTACAATATTACTTCTGCTCATCCAGGATGACTTTTGTGTGTTATTCTAATAAGTATTATGTTCCCGCACAGTTATTTTCAAAATGGTTTTCCCCAGACTGTCATATCAAATTTTTATAGCAAATGTCAGGAATTTGAAGTTTTATAATGTTTGGCTGGACATCCTTTGTACACTTTCAGCCTCTGGAAAATCAAGAGTTCTTGTATTAAAATCCAAACTTGGCCTTGTGCTCAAGGTCATAATGTATATATATGTAGAAGGGGGCTTCATGCATAATGCATACAATATACTATTTATTCCTAATTAGCACTAACAGGAAATGATGCCCCCCGATTTCCTCCATTTTGGCATAATTTGCATAAATATAATGGGACACAAGAGAGTGTAAAGCCCAACGTCTGTCCTCCCCAAGGGGTGGAGGAGAGGTGTTACTGGCATCTGGGTGCAAAAGTGATAATTGTTAGAGGGCTGGTACACTGATGCCCAGACCTTAAACTACACGGTGTGAAGTAATAAAAGTGATAAACCTGAGTCTGACATTCAAATAGAAGATAAAGCTATTAATACTCTCCCTAGGTCATTAAAAATGTGTAGATGAAATAGTTTGTGTCCACGATACTAGTACAAATTACAAATTCTAAAATTATACATGTTATTCAATGGGGGAAAGTAAACAAATGCTTGTTTTAGACCAGCGCAATAATGGCACAAGATAATTGTCACTGGTCATGAGAACAGATTGAAACATTTATCTTTTTGATATATGTAAAACGTCTTTGATTGAAGACTTTTTTTATTACCTAAAACTGAGAATCATAAATGGTGGGTTGAATGATGGTGGTGATTTTTGTGTGGGGGTTGTGGTTTGAGGGAATGGTGATACATTATTCACGGGGGTGGGGGCCTTAAGTGCCAAATTAATTTGTTTTTTCTTTCCAGTTGGACGGCAGAATAAATGGGCTCTGTCAGTCGTGCAGTAAAGTGCCGTGCATTCATTTAGACAAGTGTTATTGCTGCACTGGAGCAATACGGTTTTAGCAAAGCAGGCCAGCCTGGTGGGTGGAAGCTATGTAATTATCTCTGGTTCCTATGATGGCAATGATTGCAAAAACAGCCAAGTGGTCCCTGAGCACAGCAGGTGTGACTGCAGGTTGGTGGGCCCGTCATGGATGTGAGAACTCATAAGTAGGTAAAGTAACTGACAAACCGGACCAGCTCTTGGGTTTGTTTTTTATCCGTCTGTGATGACAATAGTAGGCTGGTAGTGAACTTTGCAAATCAAAATAATAATTCGATTTAATAGAAGAATTCTTTAGTTGGATTTATTGCATGGCGGTATCTAACTGGTATCTATCTAACATCATATATCACACTTTCCAATATAATCATTTTCAGCCTCATGATTAGCCTATGTTGCCTACTAACACACAGTCCCTGAAAGCGTGTCTTTGAATTTACCATGTTTTACATGTATGTAAAATACAGAACCTGATTAAAGCAGACCATGCAAATGCTTCTATTTTCAATTGTTTAAATCCCACCATTGCTTCACACAACTCTGACAATGTGCAAATCCATAAAAAGACATCTGCTCTGTTTCAAAGCACCAGCAGAACAGAAACTGAATATTAATGTCGCTGGACCATATTTATCTGCATGATATTGAAGAGTCCTAAATGCTATGCTGATACTCTGTGATACAAAGGAACTTTGAAACATGCAGGACTTTCAGTGGTGTGAGCCACATAGTGAATGTGACAGATGTTTGCCAAGAGATATGATTTTTATTGATGTGCTCACAGAGCTTGGACTGACAAAGATATTGCAAATGTTTCTTTTTTTTTGTCATTCTGAATTCTTTTGTCAATTTCTGTTTGTGCTGCAGCATCAGAGTCAACTAGTATTGACCGATAAGAGCACATAATAACTTACAGAAATGTAATTTTGACTAGAAGACAATAGCAACATACCTAGTGGTTTACACAAAATGCTGAAAATTGTTTTGTTCGCTTCAGTTTGTAAGTCTCTGCAGTGCTAATACTCACCAGCATAATGAAAATCCAAACAAGGGTTCACTTTTTATCTGTGATGTTTCCTTGCTTCAGTCTGACAGAGAGTCAGAAGATCTGTTCCTCTACTGTTGTTTGGTGAAGATACTGTTTGAGATGATCAACACTCACTCGGCTGACTAATGAGGTGGATTGAGTAGGGGCAAAGGGGTGGGTTGAACGTCTTTGTTAGACAGGCCTGCAGCCCCCTTCTCTGCAGCCTGTTCCCAGGGGAGGCCTCACAGACTGGCTAATTGAATCAAGTACACATGGTGCCTCCCCCTTCACAGCTCGGCCCCTCCCTGCATGAGAGGAGCGAGGAGGAGGGGTTTCACTTTGATGCTTTTGTTCTCCTCAGCACCATGGACAGCACTGGCAGGCTTCGTTGCAACTGGTTGCCTGCTGCTGGCTGGAGAGGCGCATCATCGCTGCGGCACTCTGACAGTCACTACCTCTGCAGATGTCATCACTACATTTCTGCGCTGAGGCAGAAGATTGTGTGTTCGACTCCACAACACAGTAAATGACTTGTCTGGCTTTGTACAGAGGGAACAGGCCCAACCAGAAAGATCGAAAGGTTCAATAGCCCATTAAATCTGTTTTTGATGGCACACAGTTACATCTCCACAGAATAATTCATCTGTCAGTGGGCAGGTGGCCCGAATAGCAGTGCAAACAAAAATTAAGACAAAGACAAGACTGTGTGACTACGCATAGCTTAGTGCATTGTATTTCCTCAGTGACTGTCTCTTTCTTTCCTCAAACACAGACATGTCGTTAGTTCAGCACCCTCATTTTAGGCAAACAGATAAGAGCTGTGCTTCAAAGAAAAGTCTGCCTATTAGATGGTCTCCAGATGCAAGGTTGATGAAGGACCTATTGTAAGCCAGGATTCAAATTTCCAGATACAGAGCTAGGCCGGAGTCTGTCTGTGAGATGCATACAGCCTAATCCTGCTGGCTAAAGTAATTTAGATAAATGTCATGTAGTGTGTTTGAGTACATAAACAGTTGCTTCAGATGAACTTTTAAATTTGATTTGGTACTCGCAGCTTAACATAGTATTTACATGTTTCTTGGAAGAATTAAGCGCAAAATAGAGCTGTGTTATTTATTTTAGGCACAAGTGTTTTAACAACTAAATGAATGGTAGGAACAATATCACGGAAGTAAAACAAGCAAGTCAAGTACTCATGTCGAAAGTTTTCTCGACCAAATAATGGAATAAATTGGCAGATTAATCAATGATGAAAATAATTATTAGTTGCAGCCTCATCAAAACATTTGTGAAATGAAACTGAAAATCAATGACACTAAGTATTTTACTAGACTTTCTCTGCAGCCAGTAACTAGATCATTCACTTCTATTGCAGTGAACTTGGGTCAGATATGACTTAGAGGCTAAAATGTAATTGTGGGGAACAGCTGGATTTGTTCAAGCAATGTATATCCGCTCCTAATGATATTAGATAGGAGTCTGAAGAATACCTTCCACCACACTGCTCTCAGTTTGATGAGCCACAGGAATACTACCGATGTATTTTCTTTCTGCTAGATTAGCACGTTCAGTCATATCCAGGTAGTATATAAAGCTTACATGACTTCTGCAAAATAAATTGCGATTGCAATGTGCAATTATGTTTAAATCTCTATTTTCTTAATATTATTATAGTTAAATTGCTGATGGCTTTAGAGCCAAGAGTAATGCACTGTCTGTGTGATGGTATTAAGCATCCAGAATCTCTACTCCAGACAATCTCTTAATGTCTGTCCCATCTCTCCTACTTGAAGAAGACCAGGAGGAGGGGTCCTTCTTTCATGTTATCCCTTCCGGGCAAGAGTACCACGCCCTGTCCAGCTCTCTGTAGGTCCTGCTTGAGTGTCACTGCTACTTCATGTGTTTAGATTTTATTGGATGTACATTGCAGAAGTTCTTATTATGTATAACATTATGATCAATTAAACTAATTTGATAGAACTGTTGATCAATGCATTGTGTTTTATGTTACAGTAGATTTGTACGATTTATTTGGAGTTATGTGTTGAAATTGAATATTGATTGTAAATTTACATGAGTTTTCAAAAGTCTTTTGACTGAGACTGATCAATACTCACTCTGAGTACAAATTTCAAATTCATCAGGTTTCTTTATATAGTATTGATTTTGTGCAATAGCTGCCTTGAAATGAGTCTGATTACTTTTTACTCCCATAAGCCAGAACAAACAGAAGCTTGAGAGCAGCAGTCATGTGGTCTGCTGCTTAATACTTCCATTTTTGCTTTTTATGCTACATGACTGTAGATATAATAAAGGGAATGAAAGTGGGGAATATGATAGGGAATGTTGACATCATATGTTTCTCTTTTGTTTGTGTATGTGGGTTGTCAGTGCTGTTTTCTCATCTTAATCATTATCCTGGCTATTGGTGGTTAAACAAAGAATCTTGCACATAATACCACTCCTAATAATTTAGAAAATGTGATGCCTTGTATAAACTCTTCACTGCAAATAGCTCAACAACACCTATGTGGGAAATCATGGTTGCATTTTGATATTGACAGAGCTGTGGTACTCCCTACAGGCAGGACCCTCAGTTCAGATGCAGCTTAATATATGCAGCCCTACACGAGCAGAGCTGCAGCATAGAGTAATTTTCGAGCCCCTGTGCTGCTGGGCACTGTTATAGTTTGAGAGTATTGCAGACAGAAGGGATGGGAAGAATAGAGCGGGTCCTGAATAGTAATAGCTTTACAGACACTTTCCACACATTGCAGCTGTACAGTTTAGACACAAGACACAGTGTGAGCATCAAATTACAGACGCAGCCTCTCAGTACTACTCACACACAGAGGTTTGTGTTGTCCGGCAGCTGACAGGAGATGAAATGAGGCCACAGTGACATCTAGTGGCTGTGTTGTCACCAAGAGGTATAGTCGGAATCATCTTTTGGTTAAATTACTTTGGCAATTAAAAATGAGAAATTATGTTTTTTAGAAACAGGAAGGCAATGATAAGACGAATCAGAAATTGGGTGAAATCTTTCTATTTCGCTGCTTTAGTATACTGACATAAAAGCTTGTCGCATGTGAAATATTTTCTTAGAATTATGATTCCAACCTTGGCTGTATAGCTTCTTTGTGTCTGTACTAGGATGCAGACACCAGAATGTTTGTTACTTTTCTATTACTTAATTGGTCACATAAATTGAAGAAATTCAGCAGATAACGTAATCAACAAGGCCAATGGGCAAATAGGAACAATCCAGTCCACCTTGGATTGAAATGTAGGCAAAACTGATGCGATACAAACTGGCCTTGACAGACAAAAAGCCTAAAGAAAAGCTCTGGAGCAAATCAGACTTGTGTGGGAAGGGAATCATGAATGTGGGAGGTACAGCCTGCCTGTAAAAATGAGAACTGAGAGATTTAAAGACCTTGGACACTGAGGGTCAAGGTTCTCATGGCTGTGAGACAGTAGAGCCCCAAGCACGTGTTAATTATTACCAAATGGAATGAAAAAGAAAACACCATCATGGAAACATGTAATTGGGGTTTCTAATGTATTATGTGGTGTTCAATATTTACAGTTTAACTTCATAGGCATTTTCTGGGAACTGTTTTAACCAAACCTGGCATTTCATGATTTTACATTTGACAACAAACAGCAGTCATTAAAAAAGCACTTAGGAGGCTTAGTTACAGCTAATTCCTCAGTGTTGTTTACCTCATTCCCCTGTTGTTCCCTGATAAGGGCGGGCGTGTTGGGGATACGGGAGGCTCCAGTCTGGTGTGCAGGTTGGGCTGTTCTGTTTGAAGTGCCAGTATCTGCACTGTGCAGCTGGAGCAGAGTGTGTAGAACAAATTGGAAGCTATTCTGCAATTTCCACCTAAGCTAAATGCCTAACTTCAGAGTCACCTCTGAATACAGATGTGCTGCTGCCTCGCAATGAAGCTGTTCCAGCAGTGTCCGCTATTATCTAGCTTGTCTTGTATCAGCTCAGCTCGAGTTAATGGCCTATCATCTGTCCATCTCTGCAGCATGTCTGTCATGAAGGCCTGCTGAATAGTCTACCCTCGTCATTACAGATCGTACCATTGTCCTCCACCATAAAAGGGGTATAAGGGTTAAAAACTCTATGCTGCAATCTTCAATCTGATTTTAGAAATGTAAATGATGCACCCAGAGTGCAAAATATCCCCTCAGCTTACGGTGCCTTCAGTCCCATAAGTCGATATGAAGCTAAAGTGTTCAACCCCCCGACGGCCCCATGGCTAATGCCATGCCAATTCCTCTCTATATGTGATAAATGGTATTTTCTAAGGTTGCACTGAAGCTATGACTGATGAACCCATACTAAATAGCACTCTGAAAAGCCATCTTGTCCATAGTGATGTACATATCTGGATGGGAACCATTTATGGTCTTATCATTTAGACCCGGTGACCCTTTCTACTAAGGCGGTTGCTTTTCTGACCTGTTCTCCTCGGGTGGCATAATCAAGATACAGGTCACTGGCTTTTAGGCACAAAGTGCTCTCAAGATATTTGTCTTCTGACGGGATCTGCAGTGGAAATTGTTGTTTCCCTATAAGCTTTAGAGTTAATTTGTCTGACCTCAGAGCCATGTTTTTTAAGAAAGGGTGTGTGACTAGATGGGTGTTGACATCATTTCTTCAATTTTCTGCCCTCTGATGTAAATTCAATCCCAGTGGCAGTGCTGCCAAACTAGGAATGATGAATTGCACAAGATGCACGCCTACCACTCTCTCATCAATCTTAAAACCCTTTTCACAGCCTCAGATGTGTCGTGTACATGTTTTTAATTTTAAACAAACATGTTTAATTCATTTGGAATTATTTTTATTCTAGCTACCAGACATAAATTTTAACTACACACAATAATTTGCTATCTAATCATTTTTGTGAAACATACTGAAAAGTTGGTTGTTAGTTTACCTTTTCCTACCTTTAATTGCTACCTACCTTTCAACATTAGCAACATTTGCATTTTGATGATTCTCTGAACTTTTCAACACTGAGCTGGCTTTGCTAAATGTCAACTGGTGTTGTTAGTCATTAAGCTTCAGTTGTATAGCATTTTGGAAAGGTCATTTTGAGCCGTTGGGGGGAAAGCAGTCACTGCTACTTGCTGTGCTGTGACTGGCTGCAGCTTAGATACCACCCTGCTGCTGGCAGGGCTTTAGGGGAGGTTTAGATTGCTTCATTGTCCCCAGAGGCTTATTCACACTTCCTAAGCATGTTTGATGAGGATCAGAAAATTCACAGCAAACACACTAAAGTAAACGTTCCAAATTCAAAGGCATTCATATCTTATAGACTGGATTGTATCTCAAATTAGTCGGAATTGTTGGCAGACTTACTCTGCATAAATGTTGCTTAGAGATCAAGGAAATTATTATAAGCTGCACTTACTTAGGGCAATGATTTGAGACCTTGTTTTGATTTCACACTAAACACTGTTTTTATTAACTCAATAAAGTTAAACATGAAATTATGGTTAAAATTAAGAGGAGATTGTTAACTGAATAGTGCTAATAAACTAAATGTTATCAGTTTGTTTCCTGAAATTTGGTTTAAGCAAGAGAGTCAAACAATTGAATAATCAGTAATTTAATAATAACTTAGTAACTTTATGTATGTGTCAAATGTATGTGAGATCATACTGTAGCTTTGTTTGCGTGCATATTAAATACATTCATCACCATCACTATTCATTCAGCCCTGCTTTTATGTGTGTGGCCTGTCTGTTTATGGAACGCTATGGCTTCATGGCACCATACTGTAATTGAAAGATGTTGATTTACTGATAATCCTTGGCATTGCTCTCACTCTGGACCTTATAGGGAGTAGCATTGGCTGTCAGCCTCATGCGTCCTTGAGTCAAAGCTACATGTTGCCCTTGACACCCCCCCCCCCCCTCACCCCCTTTCTCTCTCTCTCTCTCTCTCTGCTGCTATATTTAACAATATTTATACTCACAGTGCTATAACTGCTCCCTGCAACTGTGAATGTGATTTAATTTTGCTGACAGAGCACAGGGAAAAAAATAGGATTTTCAAATTGGAACAATAATTAAATTATTTGGTGCCAGAAGCCACATTTTAGCCACAGCTTGTTGAAACAACAATAACCTGAAATGTTATTTGACATAATTTAATATTCTTGCACATATATGCATGCTGATTAATTATTACCATAGTGACTGGATCTGAATTTGATTTTTTAGAAAATGTTCCTAGCATATATTGTCCATACCCAACCAGTAAGTTAACACACTTTTTGAACATTTGAACTTTAGACGATACTTTCAGTACAAGCAACTGTGAATGCCTTCCTGTTAAACATAAGGCTAACTCTTCTAATTCCATTAGTCCTTGATTGAGAACTGCAGCAGAGACATGAAAGAAGAACTGAGCAGCCCACACAGCTTGACTGAATTCCTGTGCTAAATGAGTGACCAGCTGTTTAAACCCCAACATCCGCTTTTAGTCAGTATTCTGGTTCGATCACTGTCATAGCTCTTGCAACCCTCTTACTGCTGTGTCTATAAGCACACTACCACTCGTTACCACTCGCCTTGTTGTGTGTAGGTGGCAGCTTGGAAGGTTTTTATGGTAAAACGACAGGAAGGATGCTAAGGTCAAATGCTGAAAAAGGGGAAAAATGAGTCTCTTTGTGAACAAAGAATGGTAGGCAGAGAAGGTGGAATGTGTGGAAGGAGAAAGCTCCTAGGCGCCTCCTTGCTCCAGCAGGCTAATTGAAGCTGTGTGTTGCAGCCGACTCTGAGCTGTCACTTCAATAAAGAGCCCATTTGCTGCATTTTTCAGGCTGTGTGCTGAATTCTGATGATGTTACCAAAAGCCCTGGTCGCAGACTGACACGGTGTCACTGAGAACATCATACCCCCACCTCCCCTGCATTGGGACACACAGCACACATCCCTCTCCCCTCCAGTAACAGGGTCAGAGGTATTCTAATCACTTACATCTAGCACAAAGCACAACATGTGAATTTGAATTAGTTTGTTCTGAGGATTTTATAAATTTGTCAGGCGTTCTCTTACATGATAATGTGATATTAGACTCCGCAGGAAGTGATTTCACTTGAACAGATTTGAGCTTGTTTTATTAGATGAGATTAAGTCTTCTTGCAGAACAAGTAGCTGCAAGCATCCATTATCATCATTTATTGTGAGTTAAAGCATTCAGTAGAAAACAATTATCAAATAAAATTGTGTACGATTATTATGGGCAGCAGCAAGTGGCAACAGAGATATGCTTCATGCCCTTCTGTCATTTATTTATTAGATCTTGTCTATTGTCTATGCCAGGCTTTACCACTAATAACCTACCTAAGCAAAAGGGTTATTGATCTACCAAAGGTTTCTCATAGTTCCATAAAATGGTCGATTACATTTTTTTTTACAAGAAAAAACAAAAACTAACAAAAAAAGATGGTAGAGTAAAAACAGATCTAGTAATGCAAATTAATAAAAATGTAAAACAAAAAAATTAACTCTCCTAAATTATCATGGCCTTTACCATTTATCACTATCAGTTTGTTTCACAAGTCAGACAGTTGGTTAAATGGAGATCAGCTAAGTGAATGTGTTTAAAGGATTGTTGTATAAATACATCTGTATTTGTAAGGTCCAGCTACAGGTGAAACAGTGTCCTGATCAAAACAAAAGAAAACCACTATCAAAAAGCAGAAGTCAAGGGATGGGTGCAAGTAACTGAATATTTCTTGGAGTACAGGTAAATCCGTCAATAAGAAATGGAAGGAATATGCTACCAGTATTAACCTGCCAAGAGCAAGCCATCCTCAAAATTTGAATGGCTGTGCATCAAGGAAACTAGTGAGAGAGGCCACCAAAACACATATGTAACTCTTCTGAAGTAGTTACAAGGTTTTGCAGTTAAGATGGGAGAGACTGAACATACAACTGTTACCCAAGTTCTTCACCTTTCAGAAGAAAATCAAATCGACCATGACTTATTGTTGTAAAGTGATAAACACTGAAAACTTCCAAGTGGTAATAGTTAGATTTGGGAGTATATACAGCATGTGTACGAACGAAATAGTTTGGAAATACATGATTTTCACCTGACAGTGATTGTTTACCTTTAGTTTTCTCAGAAACAATTTAAATTCACTGACATGAAACAAAATGTTTATTTTTCATAGTATAGATGATGTGACTTGAGACCCTCACTGTGCTGAGTGAAGCTGGGAATAAATGCTTAGAGGGAGCCACAGGTGCTGCACAGCACGTCATTTGGCAGTTCCCATCAATCTGCTTATTCGGGCTAAGACAGAATTCATCTGGGGGCTGGTGTTTACTGAGCAGGAACCTCCCATTGAATCCAATGATTGTTACATGATGCTTGCAGGCATAAATCCAAGATGCTATTTTATATTGTTTTATTTAGGCTAAGATTAAAAAGATCAGTGGTGACAGAAATAAAGTTGTTTATTCATAATTTAATTCTGTGTTAAAACATTAGCAAAACATAATAAATATTTTCCAAGGAAAAGTATACATTATTAGGAAAATACTTTATTATTAGATTGTAACTGATGATGCAATAATATGTATGCATACAATCTAATTTTACCTATACTGCTTTGTGGAAAAAGAATTATGTTAATATTAGAGATCACCAAAACTCCAAACCCACAGCGATTCTGTAAGAGGAACATGCAGTGTGTTTTGTGTTCTATTCTTAAGCAGAAAGACAGGATTTTATTTATGGCAAGTTAACTAGTGATAAAAGTAAAAAAGTTCAATAAAAATTACAACTTCCTCCAAGTAACTTAAAAGTTAGTAACTGTAACTTCATCACAACAAAGGAGATTTTGAAATGCCAGGTGCAAATAAATTGAATGTCATTGTTTTGTTTTGAGATCTGTTGGATTGAAATGTGACACTACAGTATACTTTACATAACAAGAATACTTTTTGTTGGCCTGAAATTGTTGCTGAGGTTTGTGTTGTGGTTACAGGTTGATTGTTCCACCTTCAGAGCTTCAGCTTTCACATAACCCTTGAGTTGTGTGTACATTCTTCTGGCAAGGACTTTTCTTTTGGATGAAGGCTTCAAAAAAGACAAAACCAGTCAACAACCCTGCAGCTGAAGAGGTACAGTACAGCACTGGTTCTAACAGTGTGGAGGTATTTGAGGGATAATCTGTGGGAAGATAACAGATAATGACTCTTATTTCATGTAATTTCTTTGAATTTGCACTACCTGGCAATTAAAGCTATAGTCAGTGTATATTGTGTATGCAAGGTTCATATTTGGAGGACAGTGTGCCTATTGACTAAGAGCTCTCTTGAAATAGCGTGGGTATTTTATGGCTAGTGATGTAACAGCCTTTATATTCAAAAGATGAGGAGGTAGAACAGGTCACTCACAAGCACGGTGAGTATTGAGAAATCACAGCTGCAGTGTGCTTTGAATAAATGCTTTGATACAACAAAACATTAGGATATTTTTCATAACTTATTTCAGAGGTCAATTCTAGCAAAATGTGGAGAAAATAATTTGTCCTCTACAGCTCCTGAAGGATGAATATAACCTCCCTTCCTATGACGCCCTGGCACAGATCCTACCAGATTACCTGGTTACTGGAGCAAAGACTGAGCTCCAAAACGCATCCCATCAGGAACAGGACAGACCAGCTGACAGAACAGAGGCCAACAAGCACAACATAAACCGTACATATAAAAAACATAATCCACACAAGCGGTAAGACAGTCAGCCAAAATTGAAAAGCCTTTATTCATTTTGGCAGTCACACAATTTTGAACAAGTCGACATTGTACAAGATTTGTATGAACCTATTTCACTAATGAGTCAACTGTTCCCATGCATCAGAGCCCCTCTGCCGGAATTTGAGGATGACCCCCATGTGGCCAAGATCACCGACCTCCAAACTAAGGTGACAGAAGATAATCTATACCTAAGTCTTGAATCAATCAGTGACGCATCCCGCTGTCACGTTTAGTTAGTAAACCGTGACAATGGAAAGAATGGCATGAGACAAAATGGCAGCAACTAGAATAGATTAACATTTCTCAGCCTAATTGGACTCATGGAGGATCGATTCGATGAGGTTTACAATAGTGTTCTGATGGTGTCAATAAGCATTTCTTGACATTTTCTTCTATTGTCATAAGCTTAACTTCAGAATACAAATTACCTACTTTAATTCGCTGTTCAAATCTGAAGTTATATGTTTATACATGTATATTTTATGTTGATGTAAGTAGATTTCAACAGATTATATGATGCAAAGGCAGAGATCTGGGTAATATAAATACATTTTTATAGTGACAGTGCACTCAAAAAAAAAAATCTAATTAAATACCATATTTTTAATCTTTAATCGAGCTGACTTCTGCAGGATTGGCAATATGTATGACAGCAAAGCAATTTTAATGTCTTTAAATCACAGTGAGGGGAGGGGTACTCCCTTTTTTATTTTTGACACATGAAGGGACTTTCCAAGCTCATCATGGGGAGCCGTCTTTCCCATCGTGCCCACGGGACCCCCTACAGAGAAACTATCTCATCTACAGTCATGATTGTCACCTCGTCCCTGCCCTTTCAATTAGATGCTCAATTTCACCTCTGTGTCCCAGGGGAGTCACAAACACACCATACAAGATTGGTATCCCGTACCCGTTGCTCCCCCTCGTACATGCAGCTGGACCCTGCTCTCAGCCCCCATTCAATTGTGTCTATTCAGCTTTCTAAAGGTGCATTTGTCAGAGCAGAGAACAATGGTGGCAGAGAGCACATAGATGCCTAATATAGAGAAATGCCTTGATAACATAGCTTTGCACCATATGGTAATCAGCTGTGCCTTATGAAATGTGTAATGAAATCTGTAGAAAAGCAACAAAAAATTCAAAAGGAAAAGAAAAGGTTAATGAAATAATTTCCAATTATTTTTGTAAAATTGTCTGTAGTCGGCCTTGCTTATGAATTCAGCACAAATTTTGCTTCTACAGTTCAGCCAACGGCTTTGCTTGGACAGGATTTACCCAAAATCCCTGCATAAATCTCCCGTGACAAAAGGCCTTGAAGGGACAAGGTTTAATTGTCCCTCTAGACATGTGGAGCTAGAGTGATGAATACAACGTACCCCAACAAACCGCCATTGATTACAGGAGCACCATGCCTCTGCATAAATGTTCTTTTTGGCTCAGTTATTTCCCGATAGTCACGTCTCAGCTTATGTGCTAATCCAAAGAAGGGAGAAATCAACAATTCACTGAGCCTTATGACAAACTGTACATACAACATCTGCTGGGATGTTCACTCTAATGTAGAGAAGTGTCCTGTTCACTACATCCTGTAAAACTCTGAAGTGATGGTGATCAAGAGACATCTAGTGGTGGTGATCACAAAGAACCGACTGGCACTAAATTGGTCTTGCCAGGCTACTGGAAGTATAATTGAATGTTCTGAGACATTGGCCCTGTTTTGTTCATTTAAAAACACATTTGACTGAAGACAAAAACCTGCCATTTGTTTTTGGTAATGGACACATATATTGCATCAAGTGATATAAATTCCAAATATTTTTGTAATAAACAACCTTGATTGTACTCATGTGGCCAAGCTGGCACAGTTTTAATATGAGCACTACAGTGAATTACTAACTTAAGCTTTTAGTATTAGACTAACAAATAACATGTCTTCATTAGGAGGTGGAAAACTATCGTTCAGCCATGAGTAGGATGGCGGAAGACATCATATTGCTGAGAACAAGGATTGTGGCACTGGAGGCTGAAAACAGCCAACTTCGTAGTGATTTGTCTCTGCGCCAGGACCTTGGTCGAGATCTGCTGGATGACACAGACATTGATGTCATGACAAAGGATGAGATTTCTGACCGTATAGGTAATCAGTGTGTAGGATACATGCACATACACTTACTTATCCAGCTTACTTTTATGACAGCTTTCATAATTTAAAAAAAAAAGTTCCTTTTTAATTGCACTTAAAAAGACTAAAAGTAATATACTGTAGTGTTTTGAACCACAGCTGATTCACCAACCTTGTACTCTTAGTAAATGCAACAAAGAACCTTTTTTATGACAGGACAGAAAAGAATAGTTACTCATTATCTATTCACTAGCCATCTTAAAGTGAACGTGAACCAAAATAATGCAAAAGCAATAACTGGCATTCTTTCTGCTTCTGGATGAATTCATGTCAAAAAAACGTACTGCCAAGCCAGCATGACTCTGTGTGGCGTTATGGCTTTAAGGGTATTTTATTGGCAAATGAAGAAGTGGTGTGAAAGGTGGCTTACTTTGTATTTGCTAATCCTTCTGAGTGTGTATTTCTAAGCAGACTGTGTCGTTTTGTGATAAGACAGCTCATTTAGGCCATGGACACTGATAAGCTCTCAGGGTAGTACATCTGTTATCTCCAAGGGCAGTTTGTGACCCTCTCGGAAAGGATGTTCCTGAAGGTCTCTGAAGGAAAGAGACTTAATTTAAGTTTCAGCCAACAGAAAATCCATTTGGTTTTATAGGATTTGTTGTTGAATATTTTGATGTTTTATTCATCATTATAGGTTCAGAACTAACATATAAATGTCTCTATAATTGAAATACCCTCAAACTTGATATACTTTATATAAATGAAACTTTATATATACGAAATCCTTAGTCTTATCTTAGATATGAGGAGCTGCAGACTTCCCTTTTCCCAAAGTTAACATCTTATTTCAAAAAGATGACATACTCTTTTGTCTGTAAAAATCTCTACAAATAACCAGCGCAGGTGCATTTTTATACACTGCTGTGTCTAAGTTGTCCCGATGTTCTTTTGTAGCGTCTCTGAAATTCAAGTTGGCCAGTGAGACCAGTAAGGCTGCATCGCAAAAGGACAGGATCCAAAAGCTACAGAATGAGCTGATCAAGGTTAGAAAACACACCAAACACAATACACAAATGAAGTTTACACAATTCAGTTTATATGTAGGTTACAGTAAGGGAAAGTACTTAAGTACATTTTTCACATATATGTACTTTACGTGTACTTAAGTAAATGTAATTATGGATACTTTGGCTTTTATACCACTACATTTACTCATATATTTGGTGTTTCTCTTTATTTTCTTTGTTGCATCCTGAGCTTATTTCCAGCTCTCTGTACATTTTATCAGGGGTTGTATCAGTGTTTTATTCTTGAAATCACAGTGCTGTTAGACTGTTACTATTACCATGCCATATTACAACATGAGTAGTTTAGAAATAAAACTGAAAAGAGCATCAGATCATAGTTAAAACAGCTTCAAGCCACCATTTATTTCTATTATCATTAATATCCCCTCACGGAGGCAAGGACAGAAAAAAATTACTGAGTACTTTTACTTTACGTAAAATATAAGTAGAAGTGTCAGAGGGTATTCATACTTTAACTAGAGTACATTTTTTGTGTATTTGTACTTTTACTTAAGTACAGTTTTTGAGTACTTCATCCACCACTGGTAGTTTACTCTTCTGTTTGTCCTTTGTGTGATGTGCAGAAGAATGACAATGAAACAGAGCTCCTTAAATTGCAAAGAATTCACCAGCAGAAAGAGCAGCTACATCAGAGTCACATGAAAAAGGTAGAAACATTGGAGGCCACAGTAATGCAACAAGAAAAGGTGAAAAATGCAACCTTACAACAGTCAATGATTCTTTCTGTAAATAACAGCTTAAAGCAACTTACTTGTGACATCTTAATTTTTAGATCATTGAAAAGATGGAGAAAGCCTTAGATAGCAAACTCAGAGAGAAAAGTAGACAAAGTGGAGATAAAAGTTTTATGCTGAAAAAGCACAGAGGTGAGTAGATTTAGTGAGGTGAGAGAACAATTTATAATCACCAAATCATTTGCAGACAGGAATATTAAACCTCTCTCTTTGCTGCACAGGTCAGAGTGACCGCAGAAAAGAAGAGATTGAGTCGGCCTTGGCAGCAGAAAACATTCACCTCAGAGAGGAGCTGGACAGGATTCGCCGGCAACCCCCCACTGTCATTATACAGCAGTCAGCACAGGTAAAAGGTATTCGAAAAACATGACAGTGGACAGTGGAAGTGGTGTAAAGCTTCATTCAAATTAAAGGGATGGCAATTACTTAGCTCTGTGTCCAGAAAAATATAAAATTGTCAAACTGTGAAATTGTGGCACAATTTTAGTGTTTGAAATTCAGAAATTTGAAACCAGTATCACCATATCATTAACCCCCTCATCCCCGCCAGAAAAAAGAGGCACCACCACTCAAGGAGAGACTGAGTTTACTGAATAGACTGGAGAAAGCTGAGGCAAGAGTTCAGATACTGGAGGGTCAGGTACTGTGTTTGTTTCATAGACTTATTAAGGACACTAGTCACATTGTCATTGAACGTTGATTGCATGCTTTGTCTTTGAATCTATTGCAGCTGGAAGAGAACTCTAAATTATGGGGGAGACAGAAGCAGGAAATGCTGACCAAGCTGAATGAACACAGGCACGGCTTTGTACACACCACAATCCTTCGTAACAGTTCTGTGGTCAGTTAAGTGCGTAAGATTTTTTATATCAACAAACAATATATCTACATAGGCAGATGAATATGTGCTTTAACAAAAAAAATAAAATATGTATATAACAACAATAAAATATGCAGCCCACTATAACAAATTACCAGACATTTTGTGTGAGTTGTATTTGTTTTATTCATCACTCGTTTAAACAAAACATTCTCTTCATTACGTTACAGGTTTGTCCATTGTACAGTCTAGACTACAAATTTCCATCAATCACATTAAATCAAGTTATCTTTGCTCACTTGTTATCGAATTACTGAGGTTATTTCTTAATCCACATTATTCGTTTTTCAATTAAATGTTTGCTTCATGCTGTCTGTCAGTGTATGAGGTTGGACGTTTTTAGTATTTATACTGTGGTGCTCTGTGAACACTTTACAATTAACTGTTATAAAGAACTATAGAAATGCTGTGAGCTTGGCCACAACTTTCTTTCAATCGTGTTTTACTGACTAGTGTGTAGTGGTTTCAGAGTCAACATTATTGGCTTGTCTGGTAAGAGAATGAGCTCAAAGGTACTCTGAACTTCCACATGGCGCTGTTTCTCCACTCTGAAGTTTTCAAGCATCTGTGAAATCCAATGGCAATTCAGTTAATATGATGTGTAAATGTGCACAAATATGGCGTAAGTGCTCTTTATGCTCGGTGTATCTCACATGGATAAGGAAGATTTGCATCTCCGTCTCAGCTATCCTGCGTCCTAAACACTGACGAGGGCCAAAGCCAAAGCCCAGGCTTCGAAAGTATTGCGTCTCTGTCCTCAGCCAGCGGGAGGGCTGAAACTGCTCTGGACGGAAAAAAACCTTGGGGTCTCTTCCCATTGCATACAGTCCTAGCTGGACCAAAGTCTAAAAACAAACACAAAAGGTTAGCATTTCCCCTAACACTGCCTTAAACTCGAGCAGTAGCGCAAATTCTGTATAGAAGACCTCACATACAAAAACACGATAAAGATTTATTAAGTGAAATGCATCTTACTCCGGCTGGGATGTGGTAGTTTTGAATAATGATATCTTCTGCTATGTACCTCTGCAAGCTCACTGCAACCGGGTGTAATCTGAGGTATGGAAGTAAAAAATCTATGTCACTGAAAGTAAATATCAGAACTGAGCATCTTTGAAAGGATCATAATCTGAAAAGTTGTGAAAGATGTGAAGTAGGCAAAAAGTGAAACATCTTTAAATCAATCATGGCATTTAATAAGGGGCTAATACTGCAGTGTTCGTAATTTAAAAATGTTAATTGTTTCTCATTACTGTTTTCTAAATTATAATTTTTTTCCAATGTACCTTATGGCATTACTCGTTATATAATTTTGTTTTGAAGGGTTAGGGTCTGAAAGGGCAACATTTCATCCATCACGTATGCAGCCACAAGCTTTAATAGTTCTTTGCTGCTTGTTGTAGCCTGCTGCCATGAATAAAATCCAGTTTTAGTTTTTTAGCCGTTGAGGGGCTACAGCAATCTTCCATGGCTGCAGAGGGCTTCAACTTTGTTGGGATGCATCTCCACAAGCTAATGATGTTTGCAGTCCAACTACAAATAATAAATGTTTGCATTCAAATAGATCTTTGTCTTGGTGACAACAAAAGTAAGGCTGTTATCAGGTTTTTATTGGATCGAGTAACTGTAATATTACTCCAATTGTATTTGTACAATTGTATCTGCAATTTCTTTTTACACTACTCATTATTTGGAAAAGATGGTTTCTAGTAATCTGTTACAGCCCAACACTGCTTTATTAAAGGCGTAAATTGCGATATAAAAATCGCAGAAGTTGGTCTCATTGGACATCTATTCCAACTTTGGGTACATTTTGTACAGTAGGAGTCAGAACAAAGTAGAGACTCTTAATACTGCCTTACATCTCTGCAGTATCATTTCTTACATTACAAATCCTGTGCAACCATTTATTTCACCTCAGTGTTTCCTTTAGAGCTCCTTTAACTAAGGGAATCCGCTTCAACATCTCCAGCATGTCTCCCTGGCTTTCAGCCCGAGCTGCAACCACCTCTGCCCTCAGCTCCTCCTGGAGGGCGGGGTGCCTGGCTAATTCATACAACGTCCACAGCAGTGTTATAGAGGTCTGAAATACACAAATGAAATAAGCGGTCTCAAAAAGTTATGAAGAATTTATATTCTGCATACTTTTTTCTTACCGTATCTACTCCTCCAGCCATTAGCTCAGTGACACTGGCCTTGATGTCTTCAATAGATAGCTTATCGAGCATGAGAAGACTAGCCAGGACTCCTGGGTATTTGTGTGGAGTGTCAGTCTCCTGACGCAACCGCCTGTAGATGTTCTGGATGCAGCGGTCCGCTTATGCCACAGAAGAATAAAATCAGTAGAAAATGCAGTTTTCAAATGACAGAATGAAAACCTTTAAAGCAACTGGAAAACATCACAACTTTAAAGCTATGCTCCAAACCTTCACCCTGATTGTCTTATCAGCCCTACCCTGGTTAAAAATCCCATCCCAAGCCTCCACGTGGTCACGCCACACCTTTGCTCCAACCTGCTTCAACAGACGAGGAGGTATGTATAGCATGGGTGAGGTAGTCTTAAACATGAGGGTGATGCAGTTGATGAAATGCTGAGCTTCAGGGTCAATGTAGTCCATCATCAAACCCAGACGCTCCCCATACAGCACTGAGCTGACCGCTGTGTGGGATAGAGTAAATATCAGACAAAGTGAAAGAAAAACAAAGTAAAGGTCACTAGCCTACACAGTGACTAAGATGAAAAATAAATTACAGTTTAACATCAAGACAAATAAAAGCCAGTCTGACAGAACTGCCAGTCTTACATTCTAGTGCATATTTAAAGAGTTCCTGAGAGAGGTCAGTGGTCCATCTGTTTTGACCACTTCTCTTTATCTTTTTGTTGACTCTGGCCACAAAATCCTGGCTCACTTCATCCAGCAAAGGCACAAACTTGTCCTGCATCTTCGGGGAAATCACCTCTTTGTTGAGAATCACTCTGTTTGATCTCCAGTCTTCTCCGTTCCTGTGGGAAGACTGGAGGTTATTGTTAGCTTTTACAGCACTTAATAAAGTCTTTGCTTCCATAATGTAAAAGTGTCAAAAATTGTCAAAGATAAATTATACAGGTAGAAGAGAATAATACCACATACTTTAATAAAACTCCATATTTACGATTCCTATAGTCTCTGTATGATGTCCATGCCTCAACCTTCAGCCTTTTAGGATAATGGCCTTCTGCTTTGAATAGGATGGCAGCATCCTCGGGATTGATGATATTTATACTTTCATAATAACCTATTTTTTCTCTGATATACACAAAGTAAGAAGAAAAAATGTGACAAAACAATATAAGCTGCTTCTTTTTAAAAAAACTGACCTTGTAGACTGTGATTTCCTGAACAGAAATGTTAAATTTGAATCAGACGATATTTTGAATCTAGAGATTCAAAGTTATTCATGTTTAGTTATGCATTATTTATTACAATCAGCACCGTAACGTCAAAGATTTAGTCAAACCACCTTGCTTCCCATACCTGTAAATAGGTCCAAAAGTGTTAAAGTTCTGCAACATGATGCGATGAAGATTTCTGAAGCCATCAAGTTTCCAGAAATTGTACAGGTTGGCCACCCCATTCTTCCAAAGTCCAGGGATCTCACTGAAAGGCTTGACAATGCTGCCCTCTGAGTACAACTGTCTGTCCACCGGCATACTGCTGCTGCAACGGACACATGTTGTTTTTAGCTCCTCTATGCAGGACAGGGGCAGCATCCTCGGGCTACGCCACACACTCCACCTGGCCATCCCTGCAGTAATATGCTCCTTCAGCTCTACCTTCAGCTGCTATTCTGGCTCACCCAGGGACACCCATCTAAAAAAAGAGGCTGGTCTAAATAGTCAGCCCCCCTTTGCTGAGCTGATCAAGGCCCTCTAGTTGAAATGTACAGCATAAGAGCAAATGGCACATTAGGTCTGTGTATGGCACTGTGTGAGAGACATTTTCGAACAAATGCAATAGGCCTGTTTGTGGTGATCTTTATGCCCTGCTTTCTTATCTCTACACTGTCTTGACATCAGTGCCTCCTCAGCAGCCACACTGCCCTGTTACTCTGTTTTTGCCAGACATCCAGGCTCCTTACCTTGTGTGAACTCCACAAAGACCATTTCACTGCTATATTAACATGGCTCCAACCATAAAACTGTCTGCCTCTGGTACCTCTTAGTGTACAGAAGAAATTCAATGTGCTTCTCAACAGGGAAGACATTTTTTAGGGTCCTGTTCTTTCCTGTCTGGATTCACCTGTATGTATCTTCTGTAAGATTGATTTGCATCGACACACCAAGACACACTGGAGGGCAACTGTACTTTAATAAATAGTTTTATTTTATCTTAGCATTATACAACCATCTTATGATAAAAAGTGTGACAGAAAATATGAAGTCAATGCTGACTAAAAATGTGAAATATTTCAGAAAGTGCGTTGTTCTTATAAACAAGTATTTGTTTAGGTTTGTGAAGAAGGGCAAGAATATAACAAAAATTTTTATAACAAATGTAATCTTTGCAATCCATGAAAAACGTGTACTTTACACTAAACGTAAGGATTTAATAAATACCTATACAAAATTTTGAATAAACTAATTCTTCAGTAGCTTTATCAGTTCCTCCAGTTTAATGGCAGTCTTAATATCTCCCTCGATTTTAAGTCTGCCACTGGTGTATGCAGAAAATGTTTGCAGCCTGCCCTGAAACATGGCCAAAAGGTCACTCTCACTCATACTCAGAGTCACATCTGGTTCTTGGAACAAGGATCCAGCTCCAGCTGCACCGCTGCCTACAAAATGCAAATACAGCAATGGAGATAATTATTTATGTAATTGTACTCGATTTACCACTGATGAAGAACAGACATTTTAGGTGAAATATCAGAATAATGTAAAAGTGACAGGTGTGAATTCTGTTCATACATATATCCAGATATACAGCAATATATGCATCATCACCTGTTCTTAAATCCACATAGTAACTGTGATGCTGTCCATCTTCTGATCTGATGTCAAACTGGAAACAGGCCCTGACCTGGTGAACCAGAGTTTCTGAAAGCAGAGGCTTGACACGGTCGAACAACTCTTCAGCAGATCTTGGTGTGTTCACAACAATTTGAGGAACACTGCTGAGCTCATCCATCAAAGTGACGCTGTCCTCTAAAGTGAAAGAGGTGTACATGTATTATATGACATTGTTATAATGGGTACAGTTATACAAAATCAGTTCCGAGTGTGCAGACGTACCCTCTTGAGGCTTTGAACTGCTACTGTGGCTCAAAAAGTGCATGGCCAACTGCTGAATGGGGCCAGTGAGGCCTTCCAATCCAGGCACAGAGGGAGGCATAATTAGGGGGCCAGAGAAGCCACCTTCTGGTGCTTTTAAAAGAGAGCCAAGGGTAAGCTCCACCCTGTCCACCTCCAACCCCCAAGGCTGAGTCATCTCATTTATATCCACCTGCATTAAAAAACAAAAACAAAAAGAGGAATATATTGTTAGTCTCATGTGATACATTGAAAAACCACGATAGAGTAGCTCACATGTAGTCTCACCCCAAGATATTCTCCCAGTTTAACTCTCTCACTTTCGATCTCTCTGACCGTCTTCTTGGCCATACTGTGGATCAAAGCATTATGTGCAGTCATCCGGGTTGAGGCATTCAAATCCTGCACCGACACCACAGATAGGACTGGGCTCCAAATCCTGAACTGGATGTCTGCTCCCACTAACAACACACCACCATCTCGAGTATTAACCTGCAGTTGCAGGAGAACATTTTATATTTAGTGTGTACGCTTAAATTGCTTAGACATAACACTGGTAATTTACATGATGGCACATAATTTCTACTTTCTTTAAAGATTTACAATTTACCCGATAAATTTACCAACACTGCCCCCTGTGGGACAAAGTAAAACATACACACTTAAGTAAAACTATTTATCACAGTATGGCTGATGACCATGTAGAACCCCTCTGCTTATTTGTGTAGTCAAAGAATCGTATATTTAACATTTTACATTATCTGACTTAATATGTCTGCTTGTAATTTGCATTAAAATTAACAGTGTGTGTTGTTTGCTATTTACCATTCTATCTAAATTAGCTCCATTTGTCTATGCGCAACTAACCTAATCATTGAAGACCCACTTTATATTATACTTTGGTAAATTAAAAAAAACAACTGTTTAATTAATATTTGGGTTTTATTAAATAAGTCTGGTATTTGGAAATGCAGCTTAATTTTCCTTAACAAGTGTTGACAAGCATTTACCTGGCAAGGAGGGATGTTGAAAGCACGGGTGCGCAGGTCTACTTTCTGCCACTGGTCAATAAGGGGCAGCACAAGCACAATGCCGGGGCCCTTTGGAGGACAAACCCGACCCAAACGAAACACTACAATCCTCTGGTAGTTAGGTACAGTCTGCAACAAAATCTGTCACTGTTGGTTGTTTTATTCTCAAGATGCTAAGGGAAATAACCAATGGGAGACATTTCAAACGTACTTTCAGTGCAAACCATCCTGTTATAGGAAAGGTTATAAAGGTGAAGATGTAGACAAGTAAGATGACAATCAGATTACAGATCCATGATATCCAGCCTTGAGAGGTATCTTGAAGGAAATAAGCAAAAGTTAATGTTTCAGTAAACGTGGCAACAGGCAGTCTATTGTAAAGGTGCAGTTTGCCAAGTATGGTTGCGTTATAAAACATGTTACTGAATTGCAAACCGGTGGGTTTGCTGCTTATACTTCGTCTTAACAAGTAATGTGCAAAGCAAGCAAATGGCTAAGTCAAGGAGAAGTAATTAAAAACTAGATGCCATGAGAACAATTTTTTTCAGTTTGAGGAGACATAGGTGTCAGATAAAGAAAAATAGAGGTCCTTTTGCACAGGATGTTGCAGACGTGTACAATATTCAAATTCTTGGAATTTAGGTGTCTGATCTTTCTTATATTGTACATTGCAAATACGGCCAGTCAGGTTATTTGCTCATTAGTCCCCCCAATATAAATTTCAGAATATCTCATCAGCAATGTTTACTCTTTTGCTTAGATTTAGTCCCAACTTAAACAAAAGCAATGCTATAAAGTATTTTGGTTTGGACATGGACTGCAAGACGAATTTTTTTTTTTTTACTATGATGCTATGTTGATTATTACTTTAACAGGTAGGTTTAGGCTGGTTTAAGACTGCAGTGACGTTAGCGCTCTAAACCCCACACTCACCACGCCTCAAACCACACTACTAGCACTACGTTTTAGTTACCTACCCGTGAAGTCATTTTCAGAAACGTTGGGAATGTAATCAAATGAAAGTCCTTTGTGGAGGCTGCGCTGTGTTAAGCTGCCAGTGTGCGCAAACAAGCCAGGGGTCCTCGGAGCAGTAAGGTCTCTCTGGGGGAGAAGCTGATACGACTTACTAACCATTGTGGTTTAAATATCTGTTTTTATTTAATTTACTTTAACCAACGACGCCTATTTGAAGAAAACAAAGTAACTACTAAACTACAGAATGCGTTAGCTTGTTTTGCTAACTAGCTCAGAGTAGCTAAAGTTCCGTGTTTTGTTGCAATTCTTCCTCTTCGCTTCTACTTGCGGGTGATTCTCCTGAGGAAATGAGCTCATTACCGCCACTAATCGTTGGACCTGTAACAATACAGTAATAATCACTGTCAAGTAGACAAATCATACTGTATATCTTGACCAATACCGGATTTTCAGGCCACTATTTATGTTTCTAAATGACAGTGTTACTACTTCTTTATTGACACAAAAATGTGATAACAATTTTAACAAAACTTCTAAAATTGTGGTTAATAAGCTATTGTTACCAATTGTGATATGTATGTAGTAAGACGGTTTAAAACATTTTTAAAAGATATCTTTGTCTAATCTATATGGAAGAATCTTTCTATACTTTATTAATACTACTATATCTTTGATAAGTTAAAAAAAGTTGTAAGATGTAACCTATTGTTTAGCCTCTAAATCACATGAATAAAATGACCAGAAATATGTTCTCTATAGGATCTGTTATATGTAGCATCTTTTTTGTAGTATTCTCTAATATTTTTCATTCTGATCTTAAAAACAGGAAGAAAAATACTAAAACTGGTGAATTCGTTAAATATAGTAATACAAATACAAAATTCTCATATTTATTTAAGACAAAAAAAAATCAAACTCATTTTCATATACTGTAATAAAAAATGCTCATCAGTACCTACAAAACCATATGTGATATGTCAAAAATCTAATACAAAGTAAATAGTGTGACTATGCCATATAAAATTGTATAAAATGTAATTTAAATGCCTAAGATCTTCATAGGCATTTCTCACCACAGACATTTTGACTTATGATAGAAGGAAAAGCAGGTATCACTACAACCCTTAATTATGCCTTTTTTGTAAGGTATGACAGTGAGCCAGTAGTACTTGGAAGCTAACACAGCTAAATGGAATTTAATTAATTTTGCACCTGTATTCAGGTGTCATCATCTGGTCAAAACCAGAATATGTGAACTACACAATGAAAGAAAACTTGTGAGTTTGGCTCCTCTTGATGTTCAGTTTTTGAACATGTCGCACAGCAGCTTCTCCATGGGAGTGCTGCCAATGGTCCTGTGGAAGAACAACTGTTCTATTTTCTCAGAGCTCACAAAGTGGAGCGATGGCAGCAGAAGTAACAATCTCCCAAACCTTGATGGACGAGAACAGAATGGAGTGGAGTTAACGTTTGTGTAATTCCATTTAAATGAGAAAGATAGCACATTCCAGATTTTGTTATGTTTGTTCTTCTGCATTCTGTCAGAAAATGAAGATACAGTAAGGTCACCTGGAAGCCTGGTTGGGGTACATCGAATGTATGTGCTGACCAAGCAACACCTGTGACTGATCCTGCAGATTCTCTACCTGCTCTGGATCTTTGAGACTGCGAGTCTCTGCGCCAGAATAACAAAAAAGAGACATTAGTTCTATTGCATATAGAATGGTGAACACCTGTTGCTGGATGAATAACTCTACCTGACTTGAACAGTACTATGGCCTTCAGGCAGGCAAACTCAGTAGGATCAACAGCCAGAGCCTTGAAGCGATTAAAGACCTCTTCCAAGATGTGCAGGTCAGCAGTGGGGGGGCTGATCTTGGCTTGATGAATGGGGGAAATATCTTGCAAAGACAGAAGAGGACAGTTGTCCATGGGCAGGGACCACTGGATGGCACACAGGAGGAACATTTCACTCCACGCTTCTTCAAGTAGAATAACCTGAGGACATCACAGGAATTCAGGTTATCAGCCATACCAATGATTCACATTGTATATTCACATCATTTCAATATTTGCACAAAACCACGTCAATCAGTCCCACCTGGTCTCGAAACGGCAAGTGAGCAAAAACAGGCAAATTTTTTGCCCATTTGACAGACATGAAGAGGAGTCGTGCTGATGTCTCATATATACTCTCAGAGCAGCTAGTAGTGTATGGGGACATATGACAGTCAGACGGAGTCCGATCCCTCGCTGAATCACTGGTTGTCACATCAATATTCTCCTCCACTATACATTAGAGAAAGAGACTTAGGCAAACTTTAAAGCTTCTGGTAGGGTATTGGGTAGGGTACTGAACTGCATACAAAATCCACCTTAATTTAACATCCTTCACATGATCTCACCATCCTCAGGCTCCAGTTTTGCATAAGTCTCAGCAGTCAGCAGGCTAACCATAAAGCGATGGTTGTTACTGGGGTTGCTGGAGGGCTGGACGGTAGCAGAACTGGTGACCAATGAACTGAGGGGAGGTCTACGGATGACCGATGAGTAGGTGGGAGAGGAAGCGAGCTCCTGTGTGGTGGCGAGATGCTCCTTTGAATTGTCCATATTTATAGAGTCCAGACTGACATGTGCTGTGCTTCGGGGCTGTCGCTCATTCTGCACAGCTGCCAGAGGGACAGGTAAATGTTGGATATAATATAATATGTATATTATAAGAATTTAATATGTAGGACCAGTCAAACATTTTTTGATAAATAAAGTACATTTGTGGACAGTACACTCCACAGTCAACATCTTTAGAGATTTCTCACCATCTTTGTTCATGCCAGCTTGGAGACATTTCTTTAGTCGACAAGCTTGGCACTGGTTCCGATGAGCCTTGTCAACAGGGCACCTGCCAGTTCCAGCCTGACACCTAAACATTTAGAACAAACACTTAAATAAAATAAATAAAGACACAATATAATATAGTAAAGATACATACAATTCATAAAGTAAAAGAGGTTGTGTCAATTATAAACAGTTTCACTGAGATACAATGTTGTGTATTAATTCTGTCACCTGTAGATGAGTCTTCGTCTCACACTGCGCTTAAAGAAGCCGCTGCAGCCATTGCAGGCATAGATGCCATAGTGTTTACCGCTGCTTGAATCAGAGCACACTTTACAAAGCAGACCTTGGCTAAGAGCCTTACCTGGGACAGAACTTTGTTCTGTAGAAAATAGAAAGCAATATTATATATGTCAACATAATCTGCTGCCTTTTTACTTTTTAACATGATTTAGATTCTTAGAACTGCCTCTGGGCCATATTTTACTATTTAGTGGCTCACCTGATTGAGTTCCATCTGTGAAATCACGAGTGTTGTCAGAAGAAAATGTATTCATTTGGGGTATGTGGTCCTCCATTGTGAAATGTGTCCGATGTCTGAACTTTATTGGGCTTTAGAAAAGTATCAAATTAGTCTCATAGCTTTTTTTGTCTAGTTGCCGGGCTAGATTAAAACAATACCATGCGATGTGTTGCCCCAAAGTGACGTCCCCAACAAAAACAAACAAAAAAAAAAGGATGAAAACTACCGTCTTTCAACTAAAAGTTGTAGTTCAAGTGTAACTTCATCAGAAATGATCAGTGAGTGGAATTCTTGATGCTCTTGATCCAGCGTTGTTGTCCTCTCTCTGGTTGTTCTGCTGGAGCTACTACTGGTCTTCTTCTTTCTGTCTGCCAATGAGTCCATGAGCCCAGCTAGTATGGGGGGGTTTCTGGATGAAGACAAGGAGATTAGCAGACGCTGTGTAAGCAAATGCTGATTTGTCATCCTCTTAATCTTTACTGTCTATAAGGGTAAATCACTCAGTCACACCAGTTACAGGCATAACAAAATTCAACAATGATCAACACGAAAAGATGAGTTGTGCTGTTGTTCCATAGTTGTTACTTTGGGCTATTTTTTAGAATATTTTCTAAAATATAATTAATATACATTTTAAAATAGATTGTCACTGACGCAAAAGGAAAATAATATATCTCATTTATTGCCCCACTTGCTCCAACACTGTTGATTAAACAATACCTAAAGATTTTTTTCATTGTTGCAGTTTACGTGTCTGTGATAGAGTGTAATATGACATGCCATTCTAGATTTATCATGGCTAATCAATTAGTCAAGTCCAGTAACTATTTAGCAGTGTGTGGTACTCCAACCATCAGTCAGGAGCTACATGTTAAAATACTGTCAGAGACTGTAAAAACTGTGGTATTGATTATTTGTATTTCTTTTACTTTCTTTTACACAGTTTAGTTGAAACAACCCTCTCTGCCATATTGGCCCTGTCAGTGACACTAATGGCCTCAGAAGAATGCAGCCAACCCAAATCAGCAAAGTAGCTTAACCTTCAATGAAATGTGGTCTCCCTCTTAAAAGGGGATCATTACAGGGGGGCAATGAGAAGAAAAACAATTAGTGTAGAGATTGAAAGAGCAGCAAAGAGTTGACCCTTAATTCTATTCTTCTGCCATATGGTGGCTACTTTCTGAAGCTTCCATCTGCCTAATTAGTGACCCACCTGCAATTTACTGTTAATAAGGATCATATAATTAAATTCCTTTTTTTCCTTTACCTTAAGGTATTACACAGTTTGTGGCCACAAAGAAATGTCTGTACTATTACAATTATGGCTGATTACTGAGGTCAAAAGTAAGAAAAACACTAAAGACTTAAGTGATTGTCTGTTCACAGATTGAATTCAACCATGTCTATAATCCCTTTTTAGTCACTCTTGATTTTAGGTGGACAGCTTAGTATCAAAAACAGAACTTTTTTTGTTGGCCCTAACAAGTGAACAAAAGGATTACAGACTACATGTGCTGCACACAAATAACTATTTGATCTAAGTATGTGCTGTCCGAATCAATTGTAAAGTCCTGGAACAGGTGGACTTTTGATTAAGGATGTCAATGTCCTGAATAGTTGCAATGGTGCAGGCACATACATATAATAATGGTTAGACTAAACGTTTGTCTATATGTTGCACACTGGCTTTGTATTATGCACTTCAGTAATACAGAATAACTGCAACCACAACCGTACAGAATCTATCTAACAAAATCTATGTTTAGCTACTATATTGCATGCAACCAGTAACTGACTTCCTTATTAGTTTAACTAAATCACTACTTCAGAGATGCATTTTATGTATATTAAAGTTTCTTTTTCTTGTGCATTGATTTGATTTTTCTGCTACACTTTCAATTGCTACATTTTCTAATGTGAAGGTTTATGAAGTGAAGAACAAGAAAACTGAATGAAAATATTAAAGTGTGACTAAGAATATGTCCACAAAACAAAGTGAGAAAAGAGAAATAAACTGTGTTTCCTGATATGTCCATAGATCTCAGCAGCACTTACATCAGTTTTTTAATAAGTGCAATTTATGTTGTCTGTCTATAAATACTGCTCCTTGACATGTCCAGACACTAAAACCAGTTTTGCTAACTCCACAAATATTATATGCTATAGCTTATGTAAATATTTAAATACAAATTAAATTTAAATAATTAACCAAATGAAATGTTAGAATGTTAGCCTTGCACAAACCAATAGTTTAACATACTACATAATCTTTGAGAGTGTGTATATCTAAGATATTATTTTTATTTCTAATAAACAATTTTCTAATAAACAATTGTCCCCAGGTGGGACAATTTCCCAACCAATGTCCTATGTCCCTACAGAAATAAATATAATTAGCCCCAGGAAATCTTGACCCTCATCATTTCCAATGGCCCAGCTGCCATCAGCAGTGTTGTAAGGGTTTGCCCGGCAGGGATAACTGTCACGTTTCTTCCCTCCTCATACATGAGATTGTTGTGCATCCTTAGCAGTCCACTGCCATGAGCCAACTGGATGATTATGTATTAAGCAGAAACATTTATGATGACTGAAGCTCGCAGGTGATTTGACACGCGTCACTAGTAAAACCCTAGCTCAGTTGCTTGGCAGATCAGACGGATCCGCAATTGAATATTGCTGTTACATATTTATTTTTGCATATCAAATATTTTTTATTGTATTCAGTTACAGTGCATAAAACAATAGAAGCATGGGTATTGCAGCAAACATGTTCACATAACTGATTTGACTTTTGTGTCCTTCACACAACGTGCTTGAATGCTACTTCACAAATCTTTGCAGCAGTCTAACCAGCTTTTTTGATATAATCTATCTGATAATAATCTCTGTTATGTCAGCAGCTTATGTCAAAGAGTGACATTAACCTTTGAAGTTGTTGTCTTTTCTATGCACAAGGAGCCGGTGCCTGTTGCTCAGGCGTGAGATGCCATAACTGATTATTTACCCCTTTAAAACTTTTACTGATATATTTGATAAAATTATTGAGCGTAATTAGACATACTTTATTATAAAAACCTGACCAAATCAGACAACCGTTGTATTATAATATGCTTTTTGTACAAATCTATAATATAAATTTTTTAAAAATGTCTTTCTTCTTATAAGGAACTGTTATTCCACTGCACTTACCATATGTATCTCATTCCAAGTAACCAAATAGAGTGGTTAGGCTACATTAGGTTCAGTTTGTTGTTACACTTCCCCCCCCCTCAGATGAAGTAGAAGGATTGACGTGTCAGCACTATGGCTACTAGGGATTGCCCCACCTTGCCATCTGCTGCCACTACTCTAATCCACAAATTAGTTGTCTCTGTCAATATTAAAATCACTTCAGCACAATTCAAGATCAAAATAAGCATCAGAGAGATTTGTTGTAAAAGCTATGCTACTGCTGAAAATCAAAAACCCTAACAAATGCAGATATGGACTTATGAGCATTCACATGCAAAATGCATGAACTGGCATTTAAACAAGAAGGTTGTGACCACTTTCACAACTCCCAGGACATTAATATTTTTTATGTTGTGTAAATTATAAATCAGTCAAATGCATTTTCTGGCTGACTTTTGGTTTGCTAAAGCACTTTATTCTGCTGCAAGCAGTATATTTAAAACCTTGAGTTGTGTTATCTTTGTTACTTTGTTATTATGAAGAGTAGACTCTTGAATATCATACAGTCCATTATTTTAAACTTTAAAAATATCTACACTAGAGTATTGCAGCCTGCTGGGTCTTTATATATACAGTAATGTAGTTTAGTTTAATGTATAATCATATAGGTTGACAAAAGTTTCCATTTAAAGAAAAGTAAATAATTTTATGCCTGAATCCATCTAACCATGTTAAGTGGTTTATCCTTAACATTCTGGTTATTTATTTGGAATGTTATATCTGTGCCAAAGACGTTGAGTTTTGTAGAGGATGTAACTTATAAAAGTGCAAGGATTAAGTTATGAATAGGCTTTAAGCTGGCATAGTCCTTATTAACATTATCGATATATATCTGGTGGGTTTCTAGAAAGAGTGATGTCACAAAACTGTGATCTCCTTTGTGAATTGGATGCTTTTATGAGATAACTATGACAATCACAGTCACTGTACCTTGTCAAAGCTGATAAGTCATAGAAATTCCGTAAAATTACTTTAACTTTATTGAGATGATGACAAATCACTTACGCTTCTTCAAGGTGCATTATACAGTATAAAAATAAAAAATATTTTAAAATTTGCATTTATGTGCACCATTATTTGAGTGATTTCAACAACGTTTTGCTAAACCTAACAACAGGTATGTTGGTAACACACTGAAACCACCACAGCAGACTGGGCATGCTGTATGTCTCAGAGCTGGCCCCCTTCCCTGCCCCAACAGTTAACCCAATGTCATCAACTTTCATTACATTTTAATGCAGTGGAACAAAAATATGTGTGTGTGTGTGTCTGTGTGTGTGTTTGATGCCTTTGATGCCATTATGACATCATTCTAAATTGTGACTGGGTAACATTTTAAAGTCATAACATGTAGAATATTGGTTTCCACATCCAGTACTGAACAAAGCAGAATACAAGATGCACATTGGACCTCTGAGGACATGAGACACTGGAGACAAAGTTGTTAAGATTAGAATGTTATACTGTGTTGCACATAAACCATATGAACTAAAAATGCTACTGTCCCAATGTTTTTTAAATATGTTTCTGGCATTAAAATTCAAAATTAAAATTACAGTAAGTATATTTTTCAAAAACAATCAATGAAATCTATCAGCTTGAACACCTGATATCATGTCTTTACAGAACTTGTTTCAAATATTAGGTTTTGATTTGTATGATTACACAATGTAGCAACTTATTTAAAAATTAGGATTTGCATTACAGAACTTTTCTTAAGACGATAACGTTCATTGTTGGTGTGTGTCTTAAGTGGAAGTAGTGTGGGTTTTAATTTGTTATAGTATTGTGTGTTATGCTGCTTTATATGTATATTTTACATTCTTTGTGGTTTTGCTCTCTCATGACTTTTTCTAGCCTTTAAAGAATGTCTCTCTTTTGTAGATCTTTTGCAGATTTTGTAGATGTGCTTCAACATAGCTTCTATTCAGAGACTGTTGTTAGTCACTAAGGGGTGTAAAAAGCTTTATTCAAATATTCATCTATTTTTCCGTTCAGTCACAATTTTCACTCATGTCTTCAACACATTACTAATAAATCTGTCACATCCCACATCTTGGCTGTCAAGTGTAGACAAAGCCCAAAGTTAGTATTTGTGAATTAAGCCAATTTCACTCTCATATTTTGTAAGTTATCAGGTTTTATTTTAATCTTCATGTCCTATGACATATTCAAGCCTTGGAAGAAGGTCCCTCTAGTGTAGATCTTCCCAAGGCTTCCCAAGGCTTTCTCCAAGTTAACTAGTTCTTGTTTTGATATGTCAGAATTTACATATCTGTTAAACACATTGATGAATCAGCCCAGGACATCTACACATCTAACATCTTGCCTGGTAAACACCTCAAGTTTTTTTTTAAAGTTAAGCCAATTTTGCTCCAATATTTTGTTGTTTTGCTGTTATCTTTATATTTTGCATCCTTTACAGTCTTCATGTCTGAGGAGTTATTCAGTCCTTAGAAGAAGGTCCCTATAGTGTAGATCCTTCCATGTTTTCTTTGGCTTAGATAGTTATAGTTATAGTTAACTGTTCTTGCTCAATAGAGGGTATTTTTTAAAGTTCATCTATTCTCATTTTCTATAAAAATGTTATAATTGTTTGCCAAACACTTACACCATTGAGTTAGAATAATTTTGTTTTCAAACACATTCCCATTTTTTTCTAAGGTCAATTATGGTTTTATTTTCACTGTGATATTTTTGGAAGAGATTAATCAATGTTTTGAAGATATACACCATACACCAAGAACAAATCACATTGTCACAATACTTTCATGAGAAGAGGTAAAACATATTTTATTCCAACTTCATGGACAAAAGTATATTTAATAGAAAAATTGTGCATATAAATTAATTAGTCCAAGACATCAGCACCTCCTACATTTTGGCTGTAATTTGTCAAGACTCAGTAAGTGTGCGTAGACACACTTTTGTTTTTCATCTTTTCTTTGCTTCGACATAATCTTTATCAATTAGAAATAAATAAATAAGAAATAAAAGAAGAATATATAAGAATAAATAATTAAAAGTCTTAATGTTGGAGAACCTTTCAGCTCTTTTGACATCTGCATGTTGCTCAGCATCTGTTTATTGCATATAAATTAGCTAAGATGTCACTTTGTCAGTATTAGGTTGGTGACAAAAATGACAATATCTATTTAAATGTATAATATAGTGTGCAAATGTTAAGGGTTTATATCCTTCTTGAAGCAAATTTAGGCTGTTCAACATCCCTTATGAGATGAGCTTTATAAATAAAATGAACTTAACTTAGGTCTGCTTTTGTTTGTGACAACAATTGTGAATAGACAAGCAAACTTTAACAGATCAGTGAAAAAAAGGTTAAAGTGACAGATAGCCACATGATTTATTATATTTCACTGCAAAGTGGCAAGCTATAGCATACTGGTTGTATTAAAATTTAAAATGAAAAACTACACACATTTGCAGTCATCAAAAGCAAGAACAATACTCAAATAACTTTTACAAAACAAAGAAAAATAAATAATAAGATAATGTCCCTGAGAAAATATTTTTTATATAATAATATTAATTAATTATGACCACTTTAAAATGAACCACACATGAGTTTTTTGTCCATTAAGGCAACTATGAACTAAATTTGTTCACTCAAAAAACATTTTAAAAAAATCCATCCAACATCTTCAAACACCTTGGTACTCATGTTTGCAGTGCCCGACATACAGAGGCTCTGCCTGTATGCCACGTCTTGAGGGGAAAGAAAGTCAGAAAAATGAGAAATAGAGCGAATATTAAAAAAACAGAGGTCAGTTTCTACTTCATTAATATATGCAATAGACCCAATAAACTGTTTAAAGTTCCTATAATGTACAAAAAAGTACCTCAAGAGCTTGCAACGAAAGTCCTGTAGACGAGGAAATGCCTTGTCCACACTGGAGGTCTGCCTCTCATCACTCCACAGTCTCTCTGCTGCAGCATTTGCCCTTGGCCTGTGATTTTTGGTGCAATGAGTGATCATTTTTGCATCTTTTTATTGTTGCTGCACTTCCTGTAGTATGTGGACTAGTGTGGTGGTTACAAGTATGCTTTTAAACGCTTACCAAAGACGTGGAGTAAGATTAGTAGCATCAACATACTCCCCCCACATGCAGACCTCACCCCCTATCACTAGCTTTTTCTGTTCCTCAGTACCTGTGAGGGAATAGAAATAGATAATAGATGGGTTTTAATAGGATAGACTGTTAATTAGTTCACTAATAAACGAAATCTTTAGTTCAAACTCATCACACCACATAAAGTCAAACGAGTCAATGTCGTGCTCCAGGCACTAGCACATACAGTTATCTATCCATGTAATAATAGTATCAAATATCTAATAATAGTATCTAATATTAATAATGGGTTAAATAATTCCTTAAGCCTGTATAGTGAAGAAATGATATTGGTGTAAATTGGAATGTTTGTTAAGCAAATTTGTTAGGTGCATAGATTTCTATACCTTAAATACTGTACAGTTCTACAAAGGGTATTCCATATTGAATATGGACCCAGTCGTTCTGGCTCTTATTGCCAGTACTTATTGCCATCTAGTGGCAAGACTATATAAAAGCATGAACAGAACAAGCTGTGTCTCGTTAACCCGTGTGTATCTCATAGTTTAGAGAAAGCCATTTTTTAACCTTCAAGTTATTATTAAAGACAAAAACCACAGCAGTTAGTATAACTCCAGCTAGCAACAGCACACAGCTGCTGGTCTGACCCTTAAAGGCGAGGGGCCACACAGTGTAATAACGCGCCCAGTTATGTGTGGGTCCTGGCTGGTCCAGATACCATGGAGAGGCCAGAATCACTCTGAGTCCTGCTTTAACCACCCTGCGTACTTCACACAGGTAACAGCCCTGCTTCCACACCTCCACCACTGATAAAGGCCTGTGCTGCAACACAGTGCTATGTATCAGACAGACATGAATTGATTGTGCAATACAGTAATTTGTTATCAGACAATATTTCTGTTTAAATGTGAGAATGAGCCTGTGTTAAATTGTGAAACGAGTCTCTTTACAGTAAGTGTCCTAGTAAGTGTTAAAGGTCTTTATATTTAATCAAATATCAGCATCTTTTACTGTAAAAGACAAGTTTTACTGAGCCCACTACTGCAATAAAAATACAACAAAAATATTTAATATTATTCATCCACCTATCCTTGCATCATCTATGACTGCTTATCCTATTCAGGGTCACAGGGTTGGGGGGGGTAGAGCCTATCCCAGGTGTCCTTTGGTGAAAGGTGGGGTACACCCTGGACAGGTCGCCAGTCTATTTTGGCCAACACAGAGAGGCATGTCTCTGGACTATGGGAAGAAATACCGAGAGTACCCGGAGGAAACCTGCGCAAGCCTGTGGAGAACATGCATATTCCACACAGACCTTCTAGCCTCTAGGTAGCAGTGCTAACCACTCCCCCAACATACTGCCCTATTTGATAATACCTAAAATAATATTTGTTTAATATTTGTTTATATGTGTGCAATTGTATATTCCAATGTAGTAAATGAAATTTCATGATGTATGTTTTAACAATGTTGACAGCAGATATTGACATATGGATATAGTTTTGTTTTCAACATAATGATATTTGTGTTATTGTGTACTTACTCGTTCACTGTAGTCAAAAATATCCTGCCACACTATAGATGTCTTGTTAAGAAGTGAAGTCATATTCACAATCCTTCAAAAACAGATATTGATTAGATGAGTAATGCAGTAGTTTTGGTTTCTACTTTGTAGCCTACTTTCCCTCTTACAACCTACTTCTCTATGTAGAATGCTTCCAGTTTGGTGAAGTCTGCTCCAAACCCCATCCTCTGCATGAATGCCTGGACATAAGGGTTAGATCTCCTATTGAAAGAAGCAGTGAAAATCATTTAACATAATATAACTACAATGAACTATAAAGTGGATTTTGCAGATGTTTTAAGGTAATTCAAATAAATTATTATTTTCCCTTCCATACATCATAACAACAACAACCGCATAGTATACAAACGTTGTTCTTTCTATTTATTTTTTTAATTGTTGCTGTTTTTGAACAAATAAAACAAGCCAGGGTATGACATTCAAACGAAAGGTGAAATTTCTTCAATACATTCCTTGCACCTTTCTGTGGCAAAATTAAGTAACAATGAATATATAAATATAAAAACCAAGACATTAAGGTTGAAGTAACCAGCAGTCATTAAAATAATCTGTCACATTTCAGTGTACCAGCAGGAAAAGTCAACCTCATCCCCTCCTAAGTGGATATAGGAATCAGGAAACACCGATGACACTTCCTTAAATAGTCTCTCCATGAACTGGTAGGTTGACGGTAACGCTGGATTAACAGGACCAAAAGTACCTGAAGGGATTCCCCTTCTGTAGCAGGGGGTCAACAGGTTAGACTGCCCTGGGAAATAAAGATTTAGTTCAGTATTTTATTTAACAGTGCCACTTGCATTGTCTACCTGCACAGTTAAACAGACTTCTGTAAACCAAGCATATTGCCAAGTACTATATGTTAGAGATTAAAGAGCTGAGGTAATTTGGATGCTATTTTGAGTAAATGTGTCTCATTTATTTTTACCTTTTCCCCAAGATTTGGTGTGACCAGGAGAATCAAACTCAGGAAGGACCCTTATTCCTCGCAGCCTAGCATATGAGATCACACTTCTCACATCTGAATGTGTGTAGATGTGAGTCATTGGATGGAAAGCCCCCTGAATCGGAGCCAGAAGCCATTGTTCAGAGTGGATGCAACTTTTCACCTCTTTCAATCTAAATACAAGTGGTGTGAATGAAAATCTAAGATATAAAAATCTAGGATATATCACAAACAAATCCAATTTATGTGTTTTCAAATCAACTTGAGGGGGTTCTTATTACTTAACATTTTTCTTATCTCATGGCGTACCTTACTGGAAAGGTCTGGAAATGTGCAGCTCTGGTAAGGAAATGAGGGGTCATCAACAATGTGCCAGTGAAACACATTGAACTTACTGTAGGCCATTGCATCCTAACAAGAAAACATATTTGTTAATGATGACTAAAGGCAAAAAGAAAACCGAAGTTGTGTCATTCGATTATTACCAGAGTTTTTAAAATGGTCTGCACTGGTAAATAGTGACGTGACGTGTCCAGCAAAATCCCCCTGAACTGAAACCGTGGGAAGTCCTCAATCTCCGTTTTGTTCACAAAATACTATCAATATAACCACAAAAAAATATGTAATGATCCATTACAATCATTATAACAAGATTAATTGTGTATTTAGGAAGCAATGACTTTAGAGGCCTTAACTGGAAGATTCAGACTTACTGAGCCAAAGTCATCTTGATAAACTAGCTGACTGAATGTTTCCAGACCTGTGCTTCAACAGAGGACATAGTTAGGATGTGTCATCAGCAATAATTTGAAATATCTAAACAGAAAATAATTAGATGTTTGCTCAAGTTATTGAATTCTTGGTACATTGAGAAATCCAGAGTAATTGGTAAACCAAAACCTAATATGCAAGTCTTTTGCTAGCTGATTTTTTTAGATGCTTGTTTCACTTCTGTGCTTTCTTTTACATGTTTCTTCACTTTGTTTATACAAGTTTTTCAAAAATATATTGGCTATAGTAACCTCTTAGCGCCCCCCATACTGTTTCCGCACTCAGATACGCTTTTTCTGCAGAGACACTGAGGTTGTCTGGAACAAAAACAGAAGCAAGTTAAGAGCACTGGACGGCTGTGAATGGGACTGAGTTAGGTGACAATTACCTGTGGTGTTCAGGCTCAAATAAATATGTTGATACTTACATTTCTCAGAAGAGTCCTCCCTTGGGTAATTCTCACAATCATTACGATCAACACTGATTTTCACTATAAAAGGTCTATCCTCTGTGATTTGCAGAACACCATTTGCTGCTGGTGGTAAAAGTGAAATTATTAGTCACCCTTGTTAAGTTAAAATTTGGTAAAAATACATACATACAGTACTATTTAAAACACAAAAAAATGAAACGGTGCTTCTCTGGCCCATTGTCTTTGTGGGTTTTTAGAGGTAAGCCTACACTGGCCGTATGATGAACTGCTGCCTCTACAAAGCCCATTGATCCAGTTTTAAAAGCCAACATGACAAAGAGAACATTCAAAACAAAACCACAATGGAAACTTTGCTCTATATGTTTGTGTACTTATAATGCAGTCTTATGTGTGTGAATCATCAGATTATTGATTCTTGCCCACACTAGAATTTTGAAAACCAAGATGGATTTAACAAAGAAAGCATACAAATAAAATATACAAAATAAAACGCAAAACATAAAAACATACATAGTTCCTTTGTGGATATTACTGTGAATATCATCTTTTTATTTAATACCCTTAGCGTTTTACTTAACTCTACCTCAGTTTCACGTACCAGATATATAGTCCGGAAAAGTTAGAGAAAAATATCTCTTGAATGCAGCATCTAGAATAGAGCACCCGTGCTGTGCGGCTGATTGTCTTCTGTAGTCAAAGTAGAACGCCTGTGGTTTCAATGGGTATCTCTCTGTGAAGGAGGTGAGTGTCTGGGGTAATGGCCATACTCCCTCCACTGAGTCTAGGCCATGATCAAGGATGATTATTAGTAGCAAAAAAAATTGTGGACGAGTAAATCGTCCACAACAAACTTCATACACGACATTCATATCCCTCTGGTCACTGGCACTAAATGATCTGGGCTTTAGCGCATATAGTCACATGACTGAGGGAACTATAGGCGTTAGAACCAACCTTGTAAAAGGACAATTCATGGCAGAGCCACTGTATTGGGTTGCATTAAATTGCACAGGTGGTCATAATGCCTGGCTGGTGTATATAAGATGCTTCCTGTGGATTAAAATTGTATATATTCTACTTGTAAATTAGTAGTAGTACATCTACCTAAACAAAAAACAAACAAACAATAAAAAAAAACAACCTGTGGGGGTCAAAAAGTAGGTTATCACTAGGTAGACTTGCTTGGCACAGATGCAGACTAATAAAGTATGACAACGTTTAATAAACTCAAAGCCCCTACCGTTATACCACAGCGATGGAAGAACCCTACAGATCGCCAACTCTTATCTCACTTACGTTTTATGACGGACGTTTTGCGTTTTCATTACTTTAGCTACAAAATCTATCACAGACGAAATTATTTCTTTGCTTATTTAAAAAATATTTTGATACATTTTCAGATTGAAATAAAACTAAAAATCATATAAATACTTAAACGTTTGTTCTTGTGCAGTCTATCTGACGTAAGGCCGTCGTCAGTTAGTGACGCTGCGTCTCTTTGTTGGCTTAGCAGCGGCGACGTTTTGTTGTTATTTTCGCTGCAGCTGAAAAACAGGCTCGGATAATTTTGGTTTACGTATTGTTCCACAATCAACATTTTACATACAGTAGCGCGTTAGGTGTGCTTGTCATAAGTTGATAACCACCCCAGGAATGGACTCAGACGAGGGTTACAACTATGAATACGACGACGAAGAGGAGGAATGTAGCGAGGACAGCGTCGAAGAGGAGCCCGAGGACGACACCCTGGAGCTCGGAGAGGTGGAGTTGGTCGATCCCGTGGTGGCCGGTGGTGAGCGAGACGAGTGCAGCGAGACTGGTGGAGGTGGCCACGGTCCCGGGGACGAAGATGAGGAGGACTACCGCTTCGAGGTTTTAACTGCCGAACAGATCCTTCAGCATATGGTGGAGTGTATCAGGGAGGTCAACGAGGTCATCCAGGTAGGTATTTTGGTATGTCAGCGATAGGAAAGACCGGGGTCCTGGTTTGGGCGAAGCGTAAACAGGCCATGGACGCTAGCTTATCGGCTAGCCTTCAAGGGGTAGTTTACTTGCTGGAAGTTGGCAGTTTCAAAACTGAAAGGATTCCAGCAAGTCTTCCCTTTTTCAGTGTAGCCATTCTATCATGGGTAAACTGAGTTCGATACGAAGGTGTCGATAATGTTAAATTTGTAAATTAAAATAACAATTTCCCTACGGTTTCGGTTCCAGGAAGTAGTCTAATCCCTATTGAGAAGTTGGCAGCAACGTTTGCTAAGCTAATTGCAGCTTGCAAGTTAGCTAGCTTGCTAACTAGCCAACTTAAACCGTTAACCTAGCGCCTTGATGGATAACGTTAAGCTGAAGGTCTTGGTCATAGAACTGGATAACTAACTTTACCTGCTCATACTAGAGCATAACTGGAGTGTGTAAACAGCGTAATGTAATCACTACGATGCAAACTTTGTATGAGATGGTGGCCGGTAACGTTATTTTAATGCTGAAAGAAAGGATTGGCCATCGCGCATGTTAGCAAGTTCCATGCTAGGTTACATATGTTAGCGTTAACAAGCTATCCTAAGATGACATCCCAAAAAGTTTGGATGCGCCACAGGAAGACTTTATAATCTGCACACGGTTAAAAGCTAAAAATGTAAACTCATTGAAACCTATTGGTTTAAGGTTAACTTGGGCCTTCATTTCCTTCCACATAAGTAACGTTACAGAACAGAATTAAAAGTCTTGACAGGCGTGTCAATGTCTTCGATTTTAAGAAATGGCGTTCCATTTTCGTTGTGTTCTAAAGTGCCGGTAACATTATTTCACCATATACCGTTGCAAGCTCCAAAAATAAAACGTACTATGGCTACCGTACAACTGCATGGTAGTCGTTTCTACCGTAGAAACACCTGACAGGGTGATTCTCCTAGGTATAGTATTAAAGTCTAGCTACTTAGTTTTCAGGGGTTTGTCACAGGAACGAATGACTCCTACAATGTCAATTCTTACATCTGTTTTCCTAAATAAACAGCGCCATGCCAATCATTTGGATAATTCACTTATATGTATCCATGGCTCTAGTGAAGGATCAAGGATCACTGTCTTTTCTTTCTTTTCATATTACATAGAAAACCTTTAAATCAGAACAGGAAGAATGCATGTTATTTTCTATAAATAAGGTATATCTAGCCGTTTCGCCTAAATGTTAAGAACAAGTTTCAATAAAACTCAACAGTTCAACAATACCAAAAACTACAGCCTTTAAGACTTTCATTAAGATAGGACTTACTGCAGGACCTCTGCTTTAGACTTTATCTGTTAATTAAACAGAACCTATCATACTTGTTGATATCACCAGTTACCATTACATTAGTACCAATCAAGATTGGTTCGCGTGTCTGGGCTTCTGTCTAAATAGAAAGTATTTTAGTTGTGTTTTTCAACTGTGGTTTTCACTCTTATGCATACCCAGTGGAACAATGGACATACAATCTTAATTAGTCTAGGTGTGCAATTGCTCACATTTCATTTGAGCTTTATATGTGTGATCATGGTATAAAGTGCCTTTTTTTTTTAACTCTCCGATTTGCCATGTCATTGCTAATGTTTTGGTGCTGAACAGGAGTTATGAGTTATGTGAAATCATATTGCAAATGAAAATGGCAATTTGAATTTACAGAGCTGATTTCTGTTCTCTCAGACAGAAATCAAGATTTTTGCATTAATCAAGCAGACTAATGGTATGCTTCGAATAATCTTCCTACTAGTAAATTGGAAGGTTTTTGTTACAAATTTGAGGAACCATATTTGTTTTCAATTAATGTAGTATTTGCAAATAAATTATACTTTCAATCTAGTCCAGTTGCAGTCAGTGTTGCACTTCAACCACTTAGTTTTTTGGTTTATGGTGTAATAAGTAGTCGCAGATTTGCTTCTGAGAAGTATTCAAACAGCAAAACTATAAAAAATGCATTTAGTTTTAGTTTAGTTTAGTATTCTTCAACCCTTCATTACCTACTCTTAGGGAACTACTGTGAGAAGAAAAAGGAAAGCTCCTTCAAAAATAGTGATTTCTAAGGGCCTAATCAGAATGCATTCAAAATGCGGGGCGTCCTGCACAGCCTTGTTTTTGTTAAAACCAACAAAAATTTTAAAAACGTTTATAAACATTCATAATTTCTCAAAAAATCTCCATTATAAATGGACGGGCGGAAGCTACCTACTGGCTTTGAGTGAGGATAAGAGGCTGTTCCCATATAGATAAATAAACACAGAATTGGAGATCAGTGTGGGTATATGAGAAAGATAAGGGAGAGATCACGGGGAGTACAATCAGCTCATTCAGAAGCTTTGCCTGGGTGATGTTTGCTTCCACAACTTATTTTAGGATAAGTTCGGTCAGTCTTTCAATCTGGAGTTGAATTTTTTTCAGCTGGTGGTGTCATGGAAAAACCAAGAGATGCAAAGAAAAGCAACGCAGTCTACTGCACAAAAGCAGTGCACAAACACTTTAATCTTGTTGAAAACTATTACAAAAAAGCCACTGCTGGGTGCTAAAATGCATTCTGTCTGATTGGGGTGTAAGTCTGTTGCTTGATTGGTAGTCCCACTTATATACATGGTTGGACAGTGAATTGTAAGGTCAGGGAGAATATTTGAAACTGTATCTTTAGTAATTTTTAAATTACTTAATTTCCATAACTATGATCCTGACATAGGGTTGCACTTAGATTTATTCATCCCCCATTGCAAACTAGGTGTGTTGGAAAAAAATTACAAACTTTCAGCTCTTTGCAATGAACAAATCATACGAACAAATTAAATGGCTCAACACAACCAATGTGACAAGTAGTCCTTCCAATGTCAACACAAAATGCAACTTAATTACTATTGCAGTCTCAAAATTATTCAACTCCTTTGTGACAAGCATCTTCGGTACAATGTATAGCACTCTTACACAGTTATGACCTGCTGCAAACGTGATGCATCGCCAGACAGCAGCTTCTAGCAGCATTCCTGAAGAATGTAGGGCCATCCCTATAAACAATGGCCTCAAGTTCACTTTTATCCTTGGATTTGCATGTTGCAAACACTTTCTTTAAATCCTACAAGAGATTTTCTCTGTGGTTCAAGTCAGGTGGCAGTGACAGTCACTTAAGAAGGTTCTAGGACTTCTTCTGTAAACAACTCTTGGTAAACTTTGTGGTATGTTTGGGATCATTGTCCTGTTACAAGGCCCAATGATGCCCAGGCTACAACTTCAGTGTGATGATTTCTCCTAGGATGTCCTAATACTTGAATAAATCCATCTTGCCTTCCACACACTATAGGTTTCCAGTGCCAGAGAAAGCAAAGGAGTCCCAGAGCATCCCTGAGCCACCACCATGCCTCACTGTAGGCAGGGTGTTCTTTTTAGTATGTTCTTTATTCTATTTCCTCCAGATATACACTGATCAAGCATAACATTATGATCACCTGTGCAATGCAATGTGATCCACCTAGGGGGGCGGAAACATTAGAACCACTGCTTCTTATAACTCCAATATCCACCTGGACCTCAATAATAAACACATTATTATCACCTTTCTGACAGTGTCAACCTAAAAACTGAGAAATTCTAATATTGTAAAAGTAGAATTTATGGCAGAGCCACTGCATCGGATTGCGTTAAATTGCACAGGTGGTCATAATGCTATGCCTGATCAGTGTACTGCTGATCCATAGGCCCAAAAGGACTAATTTTAAAAGGTTTTAATTGCTCAACAGAACAGAATCCCAAAGCATCTCTGGCTTTATATGATTGTGAGCATATTGGACCTGACTTTACTTGTACTCATGGGTTATTATTGGTGTACATTTTAGAGTGCTTGTATGAAAACTTAACATTTAGTATGCACCTGTGCAAAATGTATTTGTTCTATTTTAACAATATCTGGCAACTAATGAAGCCTTTGATCAGGTGTGCTTGAGACCTAAACTGATATACTGAAAGTATGTGCTCTTATGAGGGGGATTCTATTCAAGGGATTAAATTATTTAGAAATTTCAGTAGTCATTAAAAGTTGCATTTTGTGTTGACTAACAGAACCAATTTTTAGTTTGTTGAGCTCTTTTAATTGTTCTTGTTTGATTTGTGACAGCTGAAAGTGTTACAATTTAACCAATACATATAGATTTCAGTGGGGTTTGAATCATTTTGAGTTCAACTGTAATACTTGGGCTAAATAATCTAAAAGTCAAAAATACTTGTACCTGTCTCTTGTTCCAAAAAGACTTGTAATAGGAGGCAATTGTGGAAATTAATGAGCTTTTAATGTCAATAGTGCACCCAATTATAGGTTGTTGTTATAGTAATTATGTAAATAAATGTGTGTTTGTTTGTTTTTTCCTGATGAACTATTTCTTATTCCTTCAGAATCCAGCAACAATAACACGCATCCTTCTCAGTCACTTTAACTGGGATAAAGAAAAGCTCATGGAAAGGTAAACGTCTCTGAATTACATTTTTGCCTACCTTAATTTGCCAGCTAATAACAGCTTTTTAAAAATGTAACAAGCATTTGTTTCCTTTTTTAATCTTGTTTTATACAGGTATTTTGATGGTAATCTGGACAAGCTTTTCTCAGAGTGTCATGTTATTAATCCAAGTAAGAAGCCTCGGATCCGTCCTCCAGTCAACACTAGATCATCGGCACAGGACATGCCATGTCAGATCTGCTATCTTAACTTCCCCAACTCTGTGAGTCCCACATTTGCAAAGGTCCAGGTTGTGATTTTTATGTAGTTACTAAAGCTGTGTCTTGACTTAATAGCCAAGTGGATATTTAAAGCACATTTTATCCTGCAAAGTGCAGATTCCTAGCTAAGGCAATAACACAGAGTAGTTTTCAAGTTTTCAGACCCACCTAACAATCCTCTAATCATAATATTAATTTAAGAAATTATCTAAGAGTTTGTGCACTGTTTAAGCAACTTGAGCAAATGTCATCGCATGCCAAGTAAAAGTATTATTTGAACTGTAAATTCTTCTAAGGGACAACTGTGTCCGATGTGGTACACTGTGCATCATGTTTTTATAGCAGTGGTGTACCATTTCAAAATATTGTTTCTCAGAATTGGTACAATTTGTGTTCCTTCTTGACAAAGACACTGATTGTACACACACTCTCTGGCCTAAAAAAAAATCACAACCTGGATTTAAGTAAGCATTATATTGGATAATCACTGCAGTGATTAATATGTCTCAGCTGGCAACAAGTTATTAAAGTTATGAGTCGCTACTTGGAAATACTGAATCACCAGGTTTTGCCATCACTGGACATTTTTCTTTCTGTATGGCACTGACATATTTGAAGTTGAAAGTGCCAGTATTAATCGGGCTAAACTTGTAAATGAGTGGTCTGGAGAACATGAGATCATTTTCTCACATGGATTGACCATCGTAAAACCATTAAGAATCTTTCCTATCCGTTGGAGAAGACTTTTGGAGAATCACACCACTGTGATCAATGCCAATCCTCAATACAAGATCTTGGTGAATAATTATTGAAATTCTGGATAGACATAGATTTTGTGACATAAGCTTGAAATGATGCCTAAATGCATGTTGTGAATAAAGCTAAAGGTAGCCCAACAAAATAATGGAGTATGTGACTTTGCCAGGCAGTGTATTTTACCTTTACTCAGAGTTGGGGGTCAGATAAAGGTAAATGTGGTCTTAACTGTAAGATGCCCATTTGTATTTTTCAAGGGTAGCAGTCAGTAATTGTTTTAAAATAAAATGTATCAGTTTTACTTATAAGCAATGTTTTACTAATCTTCAGACTGCACTCATGGTAGAAAACAGGTGAAGGGTGAATAGGTGAAGGGAAGAGGTTGTGTTCTAGCAACATGTGACATTGTCAGACAGAAAGCTACATAATCCATATTATTTTGAACTGTAATATTTGTTCATTTAAGGCTATATCTCACTCAAATATTGATTTTGTTAAGATGTTTATTTAAAAAGTGGTTTTGCTGATCTGGATGGTACTTTGCCCCCATTGAAGCTCTATACAGGCCTGTTCACCAAAATTGCCAGTGCTTATTGTGATGGTTTATTTGTCATATTGTCTTACAGTTTTTTACTGGCCTGGAGTGTGGGCACAAGTTCTGCATGCAGTGCTGGGGAGATTATTTGACCACTAAAATCATAGAAGAAGGAATGGGACAGGTAAAGTGCTTTTAGGATGTCAGTCCCTGATCAGTTTAAGCCTTTGAGTTGCTGTCAGATTGATCCTTTTCCTTCTCTGTTGTCTCCCCAGACTATTTCTTGTCCTGCTCATAGTTGTGACATTTTGGTTGATGACAACACAGTCATGTGAGTATTTGTGCCTGTGTTTATTTTGATGTCATATTGCATATTGGTTAAATTTTTTACATTACATATATTTTCTTGCAACTGTACAATGCTACCACTGAGGGCTACAGTAGTTTTAGTATTTTGTGTGCTTTTAATATATTGTTGTATTTCCTTGATCAAATGAATAGTGGGTTTCTCTTATCAATTGTTACTGTAGGCTGCTCTCTATACTGTTTTAAAGGGCTCTCCTTGTACAAGGCAAGGTGTATATAAAAAATTTTTTTTGCTGCAAAAGAGGGGTCACACCAGTAACTATAGGCATGGGCTCATATACTTGTAACAAGTAGATTGGATAATGTTTTGCAAATGAATGTGTGTACTTTTTTTTTTTTCAATTATTTAAATGAGTTCCTTTTTCTAGTTTCCTCTAGTTTTTCTGGGATGTGAAAATCTAAATGTATTTTAAGTTCTATTTATGCACAAATCAAGAAATATCGAAATGGTTGACAAATGTTCGATTGCATGAGCTTTGTCCAGCTGTTTTAAAATGGATGATCAGATATTAGCTGAGAGGGCTAGTGTTTATTCTGAAGACACGCTATAACATTTGTGCCAACGTAATTATGCAACATCTGTTGATGCTACTCCAATAAGGAAGACAATTATAAGACAACTGTTTCTTTTCTTATTGTTAACATGCTATAACCTACACCACTCAACTACTTTGCTGTTGCACAAGAGGGCTGTAGTGACTAAATTCACCAAAACCAGGCATGGATAAGATTTTTATTATTATTTTTTTAAGGTTATTCAAAAATAAGGTGGTATTTATTTTACCCATTGGAAGTATCACATGTGGAAAACTGCAACTTTGTTCTGTTCTTTTTTTGGGTATTTGTTATTCAAATAAAGATTAGTCAATGGAAAGAGTAGAGGCACAGTGCTCCAGCAACACAGGTTTAAAAAAATAGCTATACCTATTTTTTCATAACATTAGGCTTATTACTTATGGCAATGGTTAGTTTTGACCAATTTGATTGCAATTGGCTTAAATAGCCAGTTAAATCAGTCTGCTGACCTATTGTTTTGGCTCTGTTCTGTTCCACTTAGTAGCTTGCACCTCAACTTGTTTTATGAAATTTGAATTTTACTTTGCTACTTGTGAAAATGTCAAGTTATTTGACTTCTCTTTCATATGTTGTTGCTTCAATGGCTACATTTTGTTGTTAAGGCTAATAAATGGTCTGAATTTTTTTTTTTTATAGGCGCCTCATTACAGATTCAAAAGTGAAGTTGAAGTACCAGCATTTAATTACCAATAGTTTTGTAGAGGTAAGCTATGAGGTATTTTTTTGTTGTTGTTGTTTTCTTCTCATCAATAATGTGTAGAAAGTGAATCGGAGTTTGATTGAGTTCTTATTTTTTAGTGCAATCGACTGTTAAAATGGTGCCCTGCACCAGACTGCCATCATGTTGTCAAAGTCCAGTACCCAGATGCCAAGCCAGTTAGGTGCAAGTGTGGCCGTCAGTTCTGGTAACAAAGCTTATTTTAAAAAAACATTTAGAGTCTATTGTCAACTGACAGCAACAGTACATAAAGTTGACTCTTAAGCTTTAAAAGTAATCATTAAACAATTCTGGAAGTTATGTTATGCCTCTTTTTTTCTGCAGCTTTAACTGTGGAGAGAATTGGCACGATCCTGTCAAGTGTAAGGTAAGCAAGGGGGAATGTTTTATCACCTACAGAAATGCCAAGTAAATTCTAATGAGTGAGACCTGGTTTAAATTTACGTTTGCCATGATTATTCCTTATTCTTATTTTAATAATTCTGTAGTGGCTGAGAAAATGGATCAAGAAATGTGATGATGACAGTGAAACTTCAAACTGGATTGCAGCAAATACTAAGGTATAGAATGAAAGTAGTCTTCAGTTTTAGGCACTTTCCTGGTTCAACAATTAAATTTAAATAGTGGAAGTACTGAATGCTGCTTAGAAGTTCTACCAAAAAACCTGCTAGCATTAAGTGAATTTATTCATAATTTCAAAAATGTATACGTCTATTTCTTTTTTTGTAAAGGAGTCCTTAAATAATTTTTCCTTACAGGAGTGTCCAAAATGCCATGTGACCATTGAGAAAGATGGTGGCTGCAATCACATGGTATGTCGGAACCAAAACTGCAAAGCTGAGTTCTGCTGGGTCTGCCTGGGTCCATGGGAACCCCACGGCTCAGCCTGGTAAGAACTAAAGACTTGTACAGTAAATTACTTCTGCCATGTTGGATTATACTTTAAGTAGGTCTGCAATGTTTGAAATGAAAACAATTAAAATACTGAGACAAAATATTACTTGTCATATGTTAAATGTAATTTAAAAATGACAGTTTGTCTAATTTTCATCTCTGACATCTGCGGTCCTACATAATTTATGCCAGAAATCTTCAAAATTCAAAATACTGTTTTGAAATATGGTGTTTAACATTGTTGATGATTGTAACATTTCAGGTACAACTGCAATCGCTACAATGAAGATGATGCTAAGGCAGCCAGAGATGCTCAAGAGGTAATAAAGTTCCATTATCAGGAAATCCCGAAAAAAGTTTGTGATTTGATAAATGCCACAATAATATTAACTCGATTATATAATAATGTAACGCACACTAATTAATTTAAGAGGTGGCAACTTTAATAAGGTCATCTGAAACACTAGTAATGGTAACTATGGAGGCTACTCCCATTTGCTTGAGAAGGACAATTCATACTTTTTAGCTAGCATAAACTAAGGCTAATAAATGTACATTATACTTTTTTTTTTTTTTTTTTTTTTTTTTAAATGGGGTTAGTTATTGCACATCAAGGGTAGTTATCTTACTTAAAATTCCCCCAGGGAACCCAGTGAATTTGAAGAATTATAGCCAAGTAAAATGGAGTTGAGCATGCCCAAGCTAACACAAGTTCCATGCTCTGCACAGCGCTCTAGGGCAGCCTTGCAGAGGTACCTGTTCTACTGCAACCGCTACATGAACCACATGCAGAGCCTGCGCTTTGAGCACAAGCTTTATGCTCAGGTCAAGCAGAAGATGGAGGAGATGCAGCAGCACAACATGTCCTGGATTGAGGTGCAGTTTCTGAAGAAGGCTGTGGATGTGCTGTGCCAGTGCCGCTCCACACTCATGTTCACTTACGTCTTTGCCTTCTACCTCAAGAAGAACAACCAGTCCATTATTTTTGAGGTATGATAAAAGGGAAATTGTTGGATCAAATGACATAAATGTGAGCAGATGGTGCATGACATACAGTCATGTGCAAAAGTTGGTACCCCTTCATTTGAAATGCCAAAGACTAAAACAAAGAGTCTATTTCATCAACAGAATATTTAATGCACAGTTAAATAAAAACTTTTGCACTTTTTAAATTTTCAACATTTTACAATAACTTTTATACACTTTGACCAGTTTAATTATTTCTGATGATCAAAGCATGTGTACTAGCTGAATGTTCAACATTAGTAGTTTAGGTTAAGCGTTAAGTTTGCGTCCCATCTATATAAAGTTTCAATATATGTAAACTTAACCCCAAAATTAATTTAATAATGTTGCACATTCAGCTAGTACAAAATCATGTAATTTCACTCGTGGCCATTTCAAAATAAGAGGGTACTAAATTTAGCACGATTGTAAATAACAAGCTATTTTAGATTTTGGTATGTTTATAAATACCAATTGCAAAACAGTATTGTTGGATGTGTATCTTGACACACTACCATTCAGCCCAACAACCATAATGCTAACTGGTGGCTTTAATATAAAACAATATTATTAACTAATAAATGGCGATGTATAATTATGGTAACCATATAAGGTGGTTAAAATCAGCTACACCTTTATCAACAGTGGTCTTGGACCCCTTTTTTTTTATTATTATTAGTCTATACATTTTGCCATGATAACCATAGAAGCCAAAATATCCCAGCAATATAAACAAATTATTCAGTTCAATATTTCACTGCAGAACTGTTCCAAAGACAGAAACCGAATTGGAGGGCAACATTCTTAAAAAGTTCAGGGGACATTTCTATAGACAATAGGGATTTCAGTCTTTTAATCTGTGCTGCAATGTAGATTAATTCTTATAAATCAAATGTTTGGTTTATCAGAACAACCAGGCAGACCTGGAAAATGCCACTGAGGTGCTGTCTGGCTACTTAGAGCGGGACATCTCCCAGGACTCCTTGCAGGATATTAAGCAGAAAGTACAAGATAAGTACAGGTCAGTTAAGGAAGGTTCAAAATCATTGTCTGCAAGTGTTGTTTGTGTTCTTACTAGATTTCCCTTGTGTCCATAGATATTGTGAGAGCAGGCGAAGAGTGCTGTTACAGCACGTGCATGAAGGCTATGAGAAGGACCTGTGGGAGTACATTGAGGATTGAGGACACGTCCCAATGCAACGGACTCTTGAGTATCTTGACAAACTAGAGCGCTGATGCAATTTAACAGGGCAGCACGGGCCTTCTGCCGCCTCTCCTTTGGCAAACCAACCACTTTTGCATCATTTTTTTTCCTGGATTTGTTAAAAATCTTCAAAGTAAATTATATTTAAATGAAAGGTAGAGTAATAAAAAGAGTGTACTACAGTATTGTTAGAAACAGAGTGGAGTCTTGAGAAAGCAGAAAGTCCATCTTAAACAGATACATCCTTTTGGCTTGTATTGTAACTAGGGCCGGGCGATATGGCCAAAATATTTCAAGTAGTGTGGAAAATTTGCAGTTTACCTAATCAGTTTATTCCCCAAAAAACAATTCAAAAATAGATTTATTAAAACTATGCTGTTATCCTTTTACATATTGTAAACATTGTGAAGTATAACACCAGGAGCAACTGTGCAACAACAAAAAAGTAAAAAGTAACCTACCTATTGTGATTGCTTATTGGGCACTAAATGCTTCCAAAACACAGGTGACCTCCATTCTGTAATGTCACTAAATGCATCCAAAATGCACTGTTAAAGTACTAACAGGGCTAATGCTACAACTTCTGTGTAGGTGCAGTGTTACTTAATGTGATTCACAAAGACAAGTAAGGGGGAGAAGAGCTGCACTGTCTGCCATTTCCATATCATAGCGCTAACGTGACTAACTTTCATTGGTATTATTTTTTTCATTTTCACCTGCTGCAGCCATCAATGTGTTGACAAGCAAAGCACACAATTACAGGTGTCTGCAAGGAAACAGTCACCTTATCCTTTTACTGTTGCAACTCCAGAGAACTGGTGGTGCTGCCTTTTGAGCAACAGGAAAGGCAGAAAAATGTGTTGTTTTGTTTTTAGTTTTTTCTATTGTTCAAAAACAAAAATTAATTTAATTTGATATATCGCCCAGCCCCAGTTGTAACATCTCCCCTATCTTATTTTTCAGTTTTTTGCTTGTGAATCTTTTCTGTTTTTGAATTTTGACTTTTGTTTTTCCTATTAGTGTGAAAATGTTTTTAACACAGCTTTAATTGTCCTGGCCATGTCTGCAATATGTGGTGAGATCCTTGTCTGGGTGGCTGAATGTTGATAGGCTGATTGCAAAGGGGCAAAGACATTTCAGGGGGGGAAAGAAGAAAAAAAAATCAATAGAACAAAATAGCAAGTCTGTATTTTTCAATTTGTAAATAGTCCATATGCATGGAAGAGCAAAAGTGGCACGTGTTTGCATAATTTTGAAATATTTATTCTTTACCAATATTGACAAAAGTGTACTTTTGCCATGTAGGTTGAGTCTGTTTACTCCCTCCATAGTGGGGGAGTTTGGCGGTCTTTTGCAATAAGGCATTCGCCCTATCATCCTCAGTCTCTTCAGAGAAACACAAGTTACACCTTATCAGTAACTGTAAGGAGGGCCTGATAGAATTTCTTTTAGTTGCAATGTGATCAGATAAAGACTCAATGAAAGTGCACGGTCAAGTTAGAAAACCAAGCAGGAAAAAGGTTTACAGTTCAAAGGTAAGGAATGGCCCTGTGTACCCTTAGTCTAACCTTTTGCTGTACCCTTCTAGTTGTTTTTAGAAATGTTAACGTATAAGAACATTACTAATTATTTGCAAGAGCCAAACTGAGTGACATTCACTCTATTTTTTTTTTTCTTTTTTTTTTTTTTCCCCTCCCTCACTTTCCTGACATGGCTTGAGATAGCCCTCTCAAAGCTCAGCTTGCACCTTGGGGATTGAATGAGGGTAATAGAATGTACTGACAGCATCACTTTGTAGTGCTGCTAATTGGGCTGGATCACTCATACAGGGTCAGGCATTTGCATCATTCTTGCAGGGAATACTTGAATGGGATGGGGGCTGATGGTGGCAGCACCTCTTTGAAGAGATGTCTTGCCTTGCAGTGGGACTAAATATTGCTTTAAACCATGCTTCACAGTTGGATGTGCGTGATCCTTCGGAAGATGAGGAATATAGGGCAAACTTCTAAAGGTCGTAGGACTGTTTTATAACGCTATTATGCTTTTGCATTAAAGACTGTACTTTTCGCACAAGGGTTGAGGTTGAGGATTAGACATTGAAATGTCAGTGCCCCTCCAGGTTTTTTTTATTGTTCTGTGTGGTGGTGGTTGCTCTGGTTGTCAAGCTCTCTGCTTGTAAATGCTCATTCATGTCTTTGCAATATGGCAGTCTTCAGAAGATTGACTGGAGGGGACATGAATATACAGGCACTGATGCAAGTCGGACGAAGACACCACAGTGTCAACCGTTATTAAAACACACCCTTTGCCCCAGTTTCAGATCTTTGGGGAATTCTCTCCCAAATGCTTCTTATGTGTTAAAACTTATTTTATCCTAGCAAATTATAACTGTATTGTTTATTTGAATAAATGTCATGAGAAATCTCATTTTTGGGAGTACTGTGTGAGTCATTAGAGTAGGCTTGGTCTCACATTATTTACCCAAACATTCATGATGCATTTCTGCGCTGTGTATTTTGCAATGTAGTGTACTACAGACCTCTGCAGAGCTGTGTCTTCCAGAATGGTGTGGATTTAATTTGCAACTCTCATTGAATCATTTTAATTTCAAGCAAAATGCTTTTTGCACCACGTTTACTTGCAGATTGTATGGTAAAGATCAGGTGGTTGTTTGATGTCACTTGAATTCATTTTGTCTCAAGTCACAAACCGATGATACAAGTTGAGTGGATAACGATGAAAGATGGGCTATATTTACAAAAGCTGACTTGCAGATAACACACCAGCTATAGCTGTGATCATTAGGCAAACCTGCTCTCCAGGGCTCACTCTGTTTTCATTGTCTACTAGTAGTTCATGAACATTTCATAACATTTGAAGTAACAAAAGCAGCTACTTACATTGAATTGAGACATCCAAAAACTTTTAATACTTTTCTACATATCTTTTCTTTATGCTATCAAAGGTGTTTTATTTCCTGTTAGTGTAAAAATGTGGGAAATTTTAGTTGTCTGTTTTGGAGAAAATATTAAAGTGCAAAATGTTGCAAACATTATTCTGGCATGGGTGGTTGTGTGATAATTCAGAAAAAACTTGTCGATCATTTGATGACACTTTGAGGTGTGTGTTTTTTTTGTTTTTTTTTTTTTTTTTTAACTGTGTCCTCAGGACACATACAAACTAAAACCATCCCTGGAAATACAGTAGCTTTAATCCAAACAGCTGTTTTGATTTAGATTTGCAACAATGGAGCCAAAAGCATTTTTAATCTAAATTCAGTTACAGTATGTAATTTCAGCACTCTGGTTTTGACAATGCCCTTTTCATGAGTTGTGTGGAGACTTTCCATTCTGCAGTAGACTGTTACAAAATTTACTAGTTTGATGTATTTAATTTTAGAAGTGAGACTCTGGTAGCTTTACAAAAAAGTAGTGCCAAATACAGTGCATCCATAAAGTTTTTACAGCACTTAACTTCTACCACATTATATTTTACAGCCTTATTCCAAAATGGATCAAATTCGTTATGTTCTTAAAACAATCTAAAAACACCCCATAATGACAACGGGAAAGAAGTTTGTGAAATCTTTGCTAATTTAAATAAAAACTGAAAGATCACACGTCCTAATAAGCCTCCAAGTTTGAAACCACCAGGGAATACAAAATTAAAGTGCAAAAAAATATTAAACTCTAGCCGGAATGCAAAGGGTCATGTCTGGAGGAAACCAGGCACCGCTCACCACCTGGCGAATACCATCCCTGCATTCAAGTATGGTGGTGTTAGCATCATGCTGTGGGGATGTTATTCAGTGGCAGGAGATGGGAGTCAGGATTGAGGGAAAGATGAATGCATCCTTGATTAAAAACCTGTTCTCAAGCACTCTGGACCTCAGACTGATGCGACGGTCCATCTTTCAACAGGACAATGACCCTAAGCACACAGCCAAGATAACAAAGAAGTGGCCACAACTCTGTCAATGTCCTTGAGTCGCCCAGACTTGAAGCCAATTGAACGCCAATCTGGAGAGATCTGAAAATGGCTGTGCACAGACACTCCCCGTCCAACCTGATGGAGCTTAAGAGGTACTGCAAAGAAGAATGGGAGAAACTGCCCAAACATAGACGTGCCTTGTAGAATCACGCTGAAAGAGACTTAAGTCGGTAATTGGTGCTAAAGGTGCTTCAATAAAGTATTAATTATTAATTACCTATGTACATGTGATTTTTTTTTTTTAATTTACAAAGATTTCACATTGTCAGCATAAGGGATGGTTCATAGAATTTTGAAGAAAATAATGAATTAGTTCCTTTTGTAATAAGGCTGTAACACAAAATGTGGAAAAAGGTAAGTGGTGTCAATACTTTCTGGATGCACTGTATTAGAAATGTTGGACAAATGCAGTTTCAACACTATACGGGAGTGGGATTGTTTTATTACATATGTTTAAGAATTCCATCTGCAGACACCCAAGGTTATACAAAACTAAAAATATGATTTGAGGTGAAAGTCCTAAGGCTCCCTGTAATTATAAATACTATGACATTTGGATATCTCTTTATGTGCCATTAAACACCTCATGAGAATCTTAACAAAATCACATTGATGCCTGTCCATCTTCCGTTACACATAAAACATCAAACAATCATTCAAGAAGAAAACACTTGCTATAATGACAAAGCTATTTAAACCTATTCACATGTGGCTGGTACTGAAGTGCTTTTGATGTCATTGGTTTGTTTCTTGGTTATTACTGGCAACAATATTAAAAAATGGCCACTCCAAAAATGTAAAAATTATTTTTTTTTTAAACAAACTTACAAACAATAAATATGACTACAGTTAAAAAAAAAATAAAACCTAATGGGTATTTGGTTGTCATTTTATCAGCAGAGCAAGATTATGGTATTTTACAGAGAAAAATCAGTTGACCACATTTTAATGTAAAATTAACCTGATATCCCCTTATCCATTGCTCTTATGAGAGAATGTTAAGCTGACCTAAAAAAAAAAAAAAATATAAAAACAATCCAACCTAATTCATGATGAGGCCAGGACTTGAGTCATTGCACGTCAACCTGACTAAATGTAAAAGTGGCTAGTCTTCAATTTTGAGCCAGCCTTTTTTATAGTCTATTAGCAGCTCTAAGTAGTACCTCCACTCTGGCTCACTGTCATACCTGACCTCAAAAATAGTCTTTAGGGGGTTGTTGTGGGCCTCATGAATACGCAGCACCTCTCCCCTATACCACACTTCTGATTTATCATCTTCTTCATACAGATGATGGATCCTCTTTCCCACCAGATCTGGGTAGTAGAACCTCATGGCCCTCCGAGCTGTTTGGACAGCCGAACGCAGCACCCATCGCCTCCTGTGTTCAGCACTGTGGCAGGCAGACAAGTAGGGACAGTATTTGATCTTTAGGAGTGATCTGTGTTTCCTTTTAGAGGGGGAGCTGCTGAGGGGTCTTAAGGCATGAGAGAAGCTTCCGGTCCTGTGCCACCTGTGAGCTGCATTGGGTGTCCTATGTATCTCTCTCACACGGCTCACCTCACCATCATTGGTCGGCGAGAGGGAAACATCTGTGGAGGTCTCAGAGTTGGACACTGCTTGGTAACAGGCCTTTTTTCTTTTAAGACCTTCACTAAACATCCTTCTCAGTTTGAGAATCACACCTGAACAATTGTTAGCTCTAACTGGAGAACTGGCTGGCCCTGAGGACTGAATAACAGGCTGTGGATTAGCAGCCTCTGTTTCTGTATCACTGGGAGAAAGTTCGTCCAAGGTTAAAGGACACGTCCAAGAATTCTCAGAAGTTCTGCTGTACAGAGTGACTGAAGAATCCCCTTTTGCAACCTTGTGATCACTTCCTCTTCTTACAGTCTCTTCACGGTTAAGGGCGCCCCAGTTTTTCTTCCGAGGTGCATTCAGGACACCTCTATTTACAGTCTTTTCTGTGTTACTTGCCCTTTCCTCATCGGACAAGCTGTTATCCAGAAACATGTACCTCGAGCTGCTTTTTACCCTGCTTTTTGTTCTTTTCCTGTTCAAATGTGATGTTGCTTCCTGGTCCTTTAGGTGAGACTCTGAGGGTGAATCTGGTGAGGCAGTGATGTCAGTAAAAAGGCTGCAGGTGACGGTCTCCTCACTAACTCTGTTAGCAGGATCGTCTGCATCTAATCCTGCAACACAGGAAATAAGGAATGGTTAAAATACAAATATGTGCCAGAAATATAAAAATAACTTGCTGATAGAATGGGAAGAGGTAAAGTAGAATTTATTTAGTAATTAGGAAAGGATTTGGTTAGTCAGATGAAAATTTTTGCAAGATTTCTGATTCAGAACAGATTTTTAAAGAGCAAGCTAACAGCCACAAAGTCCAACACCTCTATAGAAGTTGATCAATGCTTCCCCGGTGCTTTTCAGCACACAAGAACAATGAAAACCTATTCAGCAGATGTGGTGATTGGGCAGAATAATCCACCACCGTTAAACACCCTTTCTGCAGAGACAGAATAAAAGGCTACGTGAGTAAACAGTAAGCCTGGGAAAAAGTCAGCTGCTACAAAGGATGCAATCAAGGATAAAACGGCACCAAGGCAAGGATAGCACAAGAGAAATGGTTACATATCAAAGTCAGGAGCTGGCAAGCCATGTGAACTATCAATATTGCTGTGAACAGAAGTACTGAGCTCAATTCAGTTGGGAAATTCATGTGTCAACTACAATAGCAGCTGTCAAAGGCCACAAAGTAAAATGTTCCATTTTAAGGCTGGCAATATTCTATATTTTTATTAGTCTTGGTCTGTTTTGTTTGCCAAAATGTGCCAGTGTATAGTTTAATCCCACTGTGTGCTACAGCCGGTCACCTCCTTCCTCTGGTAACTTAACTCACCAGTCAGGCTTACGTTCTGTAAGGACCACATATACTAACCAACAAAACCGTGGAACGTTTTGTTTTCTCTGTAACAGCCCAGCTCAGAACCTCTCCTTTCCTTTCGTCCACCCACCAGTAACAAGTGTAATGCAATCATGCCACTTGTCGCGATTAGTTACTGAAAGTTAGGAGAAAGAATTCCTGCTTTCTAACCAGGAAAAGCAAAGAATAGTAAGATTAAGGGACAACACAAAATATATACCTGGACTCTCTTTTGGACATCAGATGAGGTTGATTCTGTAAAAAATAAATGAATTTTATATTGCATAATTATTGTTTACTGTGACTCATTCTTTACAAAAAGGGCCAATAAAACAAACTATGACTGAAGAAAAATTATAATATAGTTATTCAAAATATAATTTTGAAATAAAACCCAAATGAATAAGTCAATCACACCATCTACCCAAAGGGGATTTCCAGACATCTGCAAAGAAAGGGAGGAAGTACTGTTGCTTTGGCAGTCATGTTGTACATATCCTATGGTCAAATTATTAACTAGATGTATACTGTTTAAAAGGTTTGTCATTGTATGACAAATGTACGTGATTTTTAGCACATGGAATTAAAATCAATTTATTTTCTATGAGCATCTGTAATAGGGTGAAAAGTATGGTTTTATAGTTGACTGATCACTTAACTCTACTTCACAGATTTATAAAAAAAAAAATGTTAATCTTGTGTCCAGCATTGCACCATGATGTGTAATAAACTGTTGTTTATTGTGACACCAAAGAAGACAAAATACCATTAACCATTTCAGTAGGACTAAAATAAGGTCTTAATAACCAACATTACTATGATTAAATATACATTTGTTACATTAGATGGATTAGTTACCCCACTAATTCTGAAGTGAACGTGCACTCACCAAAATGTTTGCAGACACAAGCGTAATAGAAAAGGTTGACCACGTCAGCATAGATGTCAGGCAGGTGTTTGAGGGACATCAGTCTCCTGAGCCGCGAGGAGCACGCTCGTTTGTGAAGCTGGATGAGGATCTTCTCTTCAGACAGCGTGGTGGGCCGTAGCTCCACTTTGTGCTCCTGCAGAACCTGGTCTATGAAGCTTCCCTGGACCGTCGGAAACAGCAGCTCCTTCACTACCAGCATGGGGATGAACACTGCTCCTGCTCGCATGACATGTGGAAAAGGAGAGCGTTCCTGGATGGTGTACTCTCTTAACCTCTCGAGGACCTTATGGAGTGCTGACTCCATCTCCTCATCGAGCCACACCTCTCTGGCTTTTACCCCTAGCAAACAGGACACTTTTTGTACTTTGGTGGATGAAGAAGTAGGTTCAGTGAGCTTCATGTGAGACAACCAGGTATTGATCTTCTGCTTTGAAGAGCCTGACACAGATTTGGATACTAGCTTGCAAAGGGAATGGTGCAACTCTAGAAAGTGCTTGCGGACAGGCATTTGGAGCTCCAGCTTTGGTACATATTCAGTTATTGGCTGTGCAGGTGGCTTCTCTGGTGGTGGAATGGGGCTGTAAGCCTTTGCATCAGGAAGAATGATTTTGTAGGTGGAAAGTTTCAGACACTGGGGAGGAATGTTTCTGAAATTTACTTTGGTCTCAGGTGGCTGAGGTGGAGTAACGGATTGGGGCTGAACGGTGACCACCTGTTCATGCAGTGTACTCACATCACCCTGAGAAAATGAGTTTGTCTGTGCAGTCAACTTAGCAGGTTTGAACTCATCTGAATTCTCATCTGGTAATGAGGGCTTACTTTCAACTTCATCAGGTTCAAATGTCTTTATCACAAACATGGGCCCATTGTCAGATGAACCGTTTTGTTCAGGCTCCTTTTTGATTATTTTGCTGCAGTCATTCTGAATAAGAGGAGATCCTGAACCATCCATGTCTGATGGCTCTACTTTTTCCACTTTTAAAGTTTTGGGTTCAAAGACATCTACAACATCTGTTATAGTAATATCTGGGCCACTTTCTTTAGGAACCAGACTTTCAACAGGCTGCTGTTCATCTTGAAATTGCCTTTTGTCTTTTATGTCAGACTTCGTTTTGACTCCATGATGCTCAGGTGACTTGGCAGCTCTCAGAGGCGCTCTGCCTGGAAATACTACTCCAGATGCTTGCAAGTTTGCTTGGTAAGGTGCCAGACTGAAGACATTGTCAATTACTGGCATAGGAGGAGATTCAGTTTTATTTCCTACTCTGACATGGTCCATTTCTACCTTTTGTCGTTTTTTAATGTTTTCCATTTCACACAAATCTTTATCTTCCTCTTTTATTTTGATTTGTGGAGATGAGTGAGAAGTACTTCTCTTCAGGCACCCTTTAACTAAAGTGGTGCCAGTACTAGATGCAGATTCATTGCGTTTCTTTCCAGTTGCAACAGCTGGGGAATAAATAATTTTTCTGACTTTTGCACTATTAGCCGCGGCCGTGTGGACGTGATCTGAACTGTTAGTGGGTGGCCTGGGCAGCCATGCTGCCTGGGAAACAGGAAGACCTTTTAGCAGTTTGGGGCACGTAACCTGGTTTTCACAATGGCTATAATCCATGAGTCTGTCCATGTTCACATCAGCTGGTGGAGGAATGGGCTGGTCTACATGAGATCTGGTGCGTGGGGGAAAAAATCTGTTCGCTTCTATGCTGGGTGGTGAGATACCAGATTGGCTTATATGTCTAGTAGAACTGGTTTGTTCCACACAAAGGAATGGTGAGGCAACATGCAATTTGTCCACATGCAGGCTGGTATTGGATTTGTCATTATGTAGACTGGCTGCAGAGGCCATGAGGTGATCCATATGTTGGCTGGATGGAGAAGCATTTATAGGATGAGAGTGGAAACTAGGCAAGACATGTTGGGTTTTTAAGGGGGGGCTAATTTGGCTAGTATTTAAGTGAAATCTAGGGATTGCATAACACGGATAGTCAAAAGCCCGCATAAAGGAATGATGTGGCAATGTTTCAGCACTAGGCAAAGGCAAAGGCATTTCACCATGGAGTGACTGAGGCACTATGAAATGCTCCCGGGGGTTTGAGATTGTGTGTTTAAGAATAACAGGGATATCCTCTCTCTGCTTACTGCTAATATCTTTACACTGTGTTCTGTTTTCTAGCTCCACATTTGCCTGGGGGTAGTAAAACACTGGATGCTGTGCTAGTTGTCCATATTTAGACATGGGAGAACATTCCTGATAAACCTCTGAGGTCATATGCTCGTATGTAGGATGAGGAGGGTACAGTCTAGGGTAGCCTTTGGGGGGAGTCCGTAAACGCTGCCTCTGATCACTCAAGGAAGTGAAAAATGTGTGAGTTGGGGTGCAGGGGTAACTGCTGTAGTTTGGCTCAATCCTAGCTGGAAAAGTCCTTGTTATACTTGGACTGTATCTCTCCACTGTCATCCTTTTGATTGATTCTGCACTGTTCTCATACGGTAAACCTCTTTGTTGCAGAAGAGGGTCTTGTGCCTTCCTTGAAATAGTTTCAGCATAGTGAGCATCAGCTTGCATCCAATCATGCTCATAAACAGTGTGTGGTATCCTCGGAGAGCCATGCTCCACGTGATATCGGCGTCCTATCACACAACCCAGTTCGTTGCAGCAGGGACTATGTCCATAAACTGGCTTAGGAACTGCTAGGTAAACAGTGTTCTCAGATGGAGACAAATTCTCACCTCCACTTTTTTGTTTCCTCACAGCCACTGTGGTAGCAGCTGTAGGACTGCTTACTCTCGGACTTTTAGTGTATACTGTAAAGCCCTGTTTTACTTGGGTGTGACACAGAGGGGAGGAACGGGAACGGCCCTCGTCTGACGAATTGCCATCTTGCCTGCAGGTTATGCGGCCTTGTCGATCCATGCCAGGGAGATGAGTCACAGGACTTCTGTCATCCAGCAGAGAGGCCTTTGAGTTACTCCATGGAGGAGTGAATGCTGCTCCATCCCTTCCTCTGGGGTCATAACCAAAGTAGGCCCCGTTGTACTGCAGCGCCTGCTTACCTAGCAAGTCAGACATATTTTGTGGCTTTGACAGTCCTGCGGATGCCATGGACCCATCGAATAATGGCATCTTGTTTCGAAACACGGGGTCAATGAGGGTCTGCATTGACTGACTGTTCATCATGTAGAAACTTGAGGGCACACCGATATGGCAACAAACCTGAGAATATAAAAACAACAGTTAGACACTGGCATTCATTTTTAATATCTAAGCAATATTTTAGACATGACTAACAGTTATTAGCCTGAGGAAAATTCAATCCAATATCAAATAGCACAATAAATAAAATAAACACTATGGATGGATAAAGAAGTTATTAGATAAGTACTAGCTTAAGGCCATTTTCACAGACTTGACAGATCTTGTGGTTTATCACATGTATGTCATTCTCATGGACCGATGCACACCGCACACTGAAGCAAGAAGCAAGAAGCAACAATTGGCAAAGAAGTACAAATCTGAGGACTGTGCGAAAAGGATTTGTAACTTAATCAGTCCAACCAGGAATTCACAATGTTCTGATAGCAACAAATAACTCAACCAGTTCCCTGTGATTTCTCCAGATCTTGCAATTTAAAACATCATAAAAACATTGTAATCACAATTTCTTTAAAAAGCTGTCACGTAATAAGGAATTACAGGCCACAACAATCACAAAAAAGGTCTGCATAATCCTGGGGGAATTGTTTATTGGAAGAACTTTTAATGAATAAGAAGGGCTAAGAATTAAAGTACTTCCTTGTCGACAGCAAATATGATATTGTCACCATTCTGTGAATAAAGGCCCCATTTATTTCAAGGCCACATAAAAATGAGATTAACAATAGCTCTAAATAACTAACAAATATATTAGAAATATAATATGAAGTGTTATGGTCTTACTAGGTCTCACTAAACAATTTGTCATTACCATTTTATCAAAAAGTTTGTCACTTTTGTCAAATCATTTGATCTGACAGGCATTTCTCCTGTTGTATTTTAGTCCCAAGACCACCACTACAGCAGACTCAATTTCTATTACGCATTGTATGACCATGAACCCTCCATCATAGTATAGTTCCTTTTTCATTTACTTCTCCAATATAAGGCTGCAGATATTTTCATTTCCTGATTATCGGCCAGTTAGTAATTTTTTTTCAGGTAATGTTTCGGTTTAAAAGAAAACTTAAAAAGAAAATAAAAAATAATCACAGTTATAGATGTAACATTTCTAAGCTAAGATGTGGAAGCATAGCATGAGGACAGAGTATATATTGCCTCTTAAACTTTCGCTCTCGTCCTCCCCCAGTGCAACGCAGCACACATGAAGTCACTGAAATCTTATTATAGACAAGAGGCCCTCAGATGTGCGTTCAAAGCACTTAGAAAGTACATTACCTGTGAAACTCTTTGGCAGTTTGGTCGAACACCAGTAAACATATTTGTAAGTGACTGACTGTCCACAAATGTTCCAGCCACTGCTCTGCGTCTCAGAATATGGATGTGTATTTTCTATCAAGTGGACTTATGTATAAGTTTACCTAAATTTACTTTATATTAAGTTTTTTTTGGTGACAATTTTCTTTAAGTGCGATGGCAGTAAATGTTTCCTTTTTTTGACTAAACTGTTTAAATTTAGAACAAATGTATACAAAGCCACACAGCAAATATTTGGACCTGATAAGCCAGAATTATTGTTTCAGCATGGATATGATTTTAAGTGATTAATCAAATCATAAATCCCCTTACTCTTAATTCTAGCTTTTCCAACAAGACACTGAAGGCAGCATGTGCATACCACAGTCTGTTTGACACTAAAGAGAAGATGACCTCATCACGTGATAGATTCATACCTCTACCACACATGCATCCGCATTAGAAGAAAACTTTTATTTTGAACTTTTATTATTGGTGTTGTCATCCTAACAGCCACCAGTACATTTTACTTTACTACTTAAACCCAAAAGATCATAGTGCATGTGGTTTGACAAGCAGCCAAATTTAAAGAACACCTGCCAATGTATGCTGAAACAGCTGCAGACACACCAAGCACATACTTCTAGCAACTGTATATAAATGAAACACCTGTAAGTATATCTGTGACATATCTGCAGACTATGGCAGGTTTCCTGAAATAAACACCACATTCTCTCTGTAACACCACCTGGGTTTCAGTAAGACCAAACCAGGGCGTCTGGAGGCACACAGCCCCACAGTGCCCCCAGATGTTATCAGTTCATCCTGTTTACACCTTTCAGAGAAGTGCAGAGCGATGCCTTCTCTGCATATAGCGGGAAGGAACGGTGTTTGTGTGCACGTAGGAAACTGCAGAGGTGTTTTCAGTGGACTAAAAGCCGCACTGTGTACATGTCTTACTGTGGTTGTGTGGACTAATTTGATTTCGTTAGTACAATGTTTGAAATCTAAGGGCTGGTTGTGGGTTAAAGGGTAACAAGGAGATCAACAGGTTCCCTTCTCTTACGCATAGGAGGTTTAGGTTAAGGCCTGGGGGTGGGCATGTAGTTGTGGTCATGGGGTATGAGGCTAGTATGTCAAAAAGTGGCCTCACACCTGTGATAGGACCATCGTGTTTGTGTGTGTGTGTGTGTACTGCCAGCGCTGTAGAGCAGGGGTGATGGAGAGTGTGACTTCCGAGAGCAAACCGTCCAAACTGACAGCCTGAGCTTCAAACCACATGGGGTGTGGGTGGGATGGGGGTGAATTAATTTCCAGTTTATCTGAAAGTGATTAATCGTTTATCTGATAATTAGTTTGCACTATTTTTTGTAACCAGATAGTCTTTGTCAAGAAAAGCCGGACGCTGTCAGCGAGCTCGCACGACATAAAACACCAATTTCCGCCAGTTGCTTTCAAAGTAGCAAACAGAAAACAGTCGCGTCCTGGCACAAAAAAAGGAACCTACATTCTGAAAAAAAAAGAAGTGTCTTCTGTTTCTTGGGGCGGCCAGGCCAGTGGCCTCTGAAGCGCATATATAGATTTGCTTATCGTGGGTAACATGGAAACACCAGAGCTTGTTGTCCTGCATCCACGAGCAGCGTGCTGACATTAATAGTACGCAAATAATATGGAAATGATGAGTTAAAGCTCGACTGGAAGACAGAGTGCAAGTCATTTCCATAGAGGCTGCGAAAGCGTCGTAAACCACGGTAAAAGTAAAACCACACTGTGGGTAAAAACAACACCGTTTCAGATCCTTAGAATGGTTGCAATGCTTGGATGAGCCTGTATGAAATAGCTCCACACTTTCTACTTTCATGGGAGACGCAACATGTTTATAGCGATGTGTTGTTCTCCGTCCTTTCTGTATCACGATCACAATCTGTCGGTAATTAGGACACGTGAATACAGAGCCGTTAATGACTTTCCTTACCTCGCTGCTGTTGTTGTGTCGAGTATTAATGATTTCCACAAAGACTCCATGAACCACAACTTCTAAGGAGAGAGGGGAAAGTGTCCCCTCAGTGGGCTCCTCTGGCCGGATGAGCCAAAATCCCACGAAATGAAAAAGCAGGCCTGCCAAAAGGTCTGAGCTGCTCGCCCGATGTCCACGCGGCTTTTAGAGAAGTTAACAAACTGAAGAAAAGACAAAAGGGAGGAGGATGGTCTTTGATCAATAGGCGGAGTCACACCCTCTGTCTATCCACAGCTTGTTTTAAGCATGTGATGTTTTCCCACTGGTGACTTTCTTACTTTTATTGGCTGTGTCCTAATGCCCGGCTGCCAGCTGGCTGCTGATGCCAACTTAAATGAACTTTTTTTTTCTTTCATGGACAAGAAAGAAAACACGTGTGACTCAGTCCTCAGTAATTTCTCTGCTGTTCCCAGAATTGTGGTCCCATATCCTGTATTGATTTCCAAGGGTTTATAAACATTTAAGAGATTTTGTATGCATTCGTTAATGTTCATCCTCATTTTTTAATGAATTCTACTCTTACACGTTATAGTTTTTATATAAAATACAGTAAAGGGCGGTTCTAATGTTTCGGACACCTTTTTAAAATGAATGTGGTGGAAAACCAAAACATTAGAACCACCCCTTAATATACACTCCAGTATGACTCCACCGCCTACTATGACCTCATAATAAACACACAGTAGATTTATGACCTTATTGACAGTGCCACCTTAATTGAGAAATTATAACCTTGTAACATTTGAATTTATGGTAGAGTTGCTATATTGGATTACATTACACTGTACGTGTGTAACAAATGAAGTGGCCAATGAGTAGCTGTATAAAGTAAAACATACCAACTACATTAAAATTGATCACAAAAAATATAAATTAAAAAACATTACCTGAGGCAGAAGACATTTTACGTTGTCATTCATTGTGTTGCACAGTTAATTTCTTGTTGCACTTGCATCATACCAGACCTTCACCTGTGGGTAAAAGTCTAATTTGTGCATCCCTTGAGGTTGCCATCATTTAGTCTAGACAAGTTAGTAGCTTCCATCAGTCCCTGTGGCCTCACAGGTAAAGAGATGCTCATCAAGGGGTTTGACTGAGGCGAGGAGGCAGACACTTTTCCCCATGGAGCCCTCTCACGTCTCCCCTATTTCCAGTTACCATGGCATTATAGCTTCAGGTTAACCAACACAAGGCATCAAGGGGCTAACAGTATACGCCATATGGGTACAGCAACACGATGCATTAAACACATACTGTGCCTGTAGTCAGTTTTTAGAAATGTGTTGTATAAACTGGTAAGATAGACAGTATGGGAGATGGGAGGTGGGGGAGGGGGGGGGGTGTCAAAGAGAGAAAACTCTAGCCAAGGGGCAAAGAACTTTTGTAAAAAGATAGCTGTAGCTAGTAGCCAGGTCAGTGAATGATTAAACAGAATGAAAAGACTATTTGATTATCTTTCATTTGAAGTTATCTGCTACCTCTTATTTCCTGATATTTTGACAAAATATTTACTGGCAGCAGATGCACAGATGTTGGTAGGGTAAAAGGTTTTTGCCCTCTTCAAACTTCCCTCTGTTGTTTACTCATAATACACATACACAATAATTGTTAACAAACACAAATTTTAACCATGTTTAGAAAACACATCTAGGAGAAGACTTTGTCTTTCCCTGAGGTTATCAGGAAGGGCTGTATCGTGGAACAATATAAAAAAACAAACAGTAAATGTATCATAGCTACGGAATTCAAGTGTGTGTGCAGGTTTGTTTTTGCACAAAAACATTTAAATAGGCTTTTATAAGTTAGTGTTCTAACAAATTTACGCGAGCTACTTCTAATGGCAGAGACACACATTTATTATTACTGTGTGCATAACATACAGTATGTGTATGTAAAGTAAAATAAGTAGAGTAAAAACTACAACGTACAAGTTATGAAAGAGAACTGGTTTAGACTACTTGTTTCTGAGTGAATCCACTAGATGTGACAGTCAATAATGTGAGTTATGGTGACATAGGCAACAGAGCAGGTGATCTCTCAGGATGTAGTTTCTGATGAAACACTGTTGAACATTCCCAGAGGTCACAAACTACAGGTTGAGTCTAGAGACTCCCCAAGTTGCATCAGACACACGGGAAGCATGTGCACCTGAACAAGCACACATATTGACACGGAGAGCAAGATATCATGCTTATGTGCCATCCTTTGTCTATATAAATTTGGTTTTAATAGTCAGACCAGTGCCGCTTTCCATCTTGAGTATATTGTAATTAACAACTGAAACAATACTAACCTACTCTATGGTTAAAATGTGGCTAATATTTAATGCAACTTTCTACAAATTAACTTGAACTGTCTAACAAAGTCCTTTTTTGTTTGTGTTGTCTGCAGTTAAAAGCACCAAACTCTTGGTTAAAAAAAAAAAAGCAGCCTGCTCAGTATGACAGCAGAGTATTATTTTAAGCATATCCCACTGTTAAATCTTCCACACCTCACCCCCACTCACAAAATCCATGAGCTGTATTCACTAACTGCAGAACTAGTTTCAGGTAAGCAACGAGCAGCAAACTACACTCCAGCTAAATTCCTTCCACCCCCCTTGTAAAGCTTGACAATCTATTTCTCATGAATCCTGTTGAATTCTTGTTTTGTAAATTTTGTCTAATTAATGTTTAATGTTCAAAACCCTGTTGATGTAAGTAAGACTATCAGATTAAATAAAGCTTCCAATATCTGAAGATAAAAAGCAGGGACGGATTTTAATGACACGATTGAACAACTTTTATGTTTAGGAGGGAATTATAATCATAATAATCATTCAAAAGAAGAAATTCACAAAATCACTTAATGTAATTCAGTAACAAATAACAATGTGATTAGTAGGTAATTGTTATGACAGGGAAGAATGTTGGCTGTAATGTGACTGGTATGTGATCAGTTGGTATGTTGCACGGTCAGTCTCTTGTAGACTTAGTGATTTATCATTTCTATGTTTAGTTATGTACACCTTCATAAATCTGAGCATTTATTTTAGAATCTCGTGTATTCACAACTAGAATAATCCCTAAATCTGTCTAGAAAGGAATTGTGTTTCTAACAAACAGGTATTAAAATGGCCATGGAGGTCCTGAAAAGTGAACATTTGATTATTGTACACAGCTTATCTGCTGTTTCAGTGATATGCCTAGTTGTGAGAACAGGGTTTTTATTCCCAGTAGGTGAATCTGCAGGCTGCACACTCCCCCGCAGCACTGTCAAGGCCTTGCTGATACTCGTATGTGAGACTTGTCAGTATAGATGATGTAATGTGCCTCTGGTCTCATTAACAGAATCACCCAGTAGCCAATTGCAGCATGACAAGTTATGTTTCAGGAAAGGATGCGTTTCATTTGGGGAGCCATTCACACAGCTCCATGTGCTGCAACCTCGACAACCCAACAGTAACAATGCCCCTGGTTATTTGCAAACCAAATTTCCCCCGCCTCCCGTGGATTAGGTGAGAACACAAATAAACCAAGATATAAAATATATCTGACAGCACAGAAAAACTGAAGCAGCATAAGTGTCTATATGTTGGTTTTAAAAGAAGAATTAACTTAAATTTTAGTGCTCAGGCGTTATGCATTTAATCACGAATAAGTCTGTTTTTTCAAGAGTGCTCTAAAACAATAAAATATGCCTGATAAAGAGGAATAGGGATAAAATATAGTCCCTCAGAGTCAGACAGTTTTTACATTCTGCTTCTTCTCACTAATACAGCATAAACAAACCCTTGTCTAGTTTAGTTCAACGTTCTCTTGTCAGTCTTCTCTTAACACAATCCAGACCGGTGTTTTTCACATTGGTAGGGGAGGGAGCTTTTTTTAAAAGACAAAAATGTTTAACCCTAATGTAACCCATGAGTTTCATCACTTTTGCTTTGCGTAATTAAAAAAAAACAATTGGTGAAAAGCCGTGTGAAGCACATGTGCCTCTCCTTGGTCTTTCTTATGATGTTTTCTAAAAATGTTGCATGATATTATCTGAGCTGATACGGTAAGAGTCCTTAAATGAAACTACTACGAGCTCCTAGAGGACTGGCCCTTCTGAAGCATCTATAACTCTGCTGACAGCTTTGTTATATGCTGCTGCACTAAAGCCACTCTTTTAAACATCGTTGTGGAGAAGAATTTCTGCTGCTTTGTCTCACATAATTAACCCCATAGGCTCCGTGACAACTTCCACTGACTTAAAGTAGAAGGATGTTGTTAACATTGAAATTTATGACTTTTTAAAACACATAAATAACATTTTTTGTATTGCATTATGTTGGTCACAGCATGGTTTAAGCACACAGAACATGTGGGTGGTTCACAAACTACAGGATTGGGGTATTACGTTATTTTGAGTTATACTTCATAAAACTTAAATAAAAAAACTAGTTTTTGCTATTCAGAAAAGAATACATTTACAACATGGTTAAAAGTTTTATCTGCACATAGTATTTTTAAATGTTCCATGTTCCTCCTTTCGCTTTTCACAATGACTTTTCTGTTACCAAAGACACAATAGCACACAATATTTAGGCATCAATGGATCAGTGCAAGAAATACCTTTTTAAAGAAGGCACAAAATCTGTCAGCAAAATCAGCTGATGTGAACTTTCTCTCTTCTGAGCCACCCATTTTGTTAGTGTGATAAAATCCTAGCAACAAAACAGTTTAAATTTTAGCTTTAATAGCTGCTGATACTGGCAAAAAATTAAGGTTCTGCAGATTCTGGCTGATGAAACTGCAGAGGCAGAGTTTAGGTCAAGCTATGCCAAAAATCGAGTTCATCAATCATCAGTTTTAATACAAAGGGTAAATGTGCATGTTGTCCTGCCCTAACATGGAACAAAAGCAACAGAAGAGACAGAGTGATGCCAATCAAATATAGTCTGTACATGCCCATACAAAGGAAGGTTATTATGCAAAATAGGTGAAAGCAATCATGTGTTTACCATGGGTGTGTAGAGCCTTGAGGGGTATGACACAAACTTATTTGGAAGTCATCATGTTTATTTTCCACCGCTTGTCTGTACAGTATGATGTGGCATTTATCTTTTCTGAAATGACTCATCTGGTTTCTTAATATACTGTTCGACAACACTGACAATAGTCGATACCTCCGCCATCGCTCCTATACCTGCAAGTAAAAAGAACAGGTTACACAAACACCTTCGGCAGGGAAGAATAACTTATCAGTCAGTGACCTAGAGGCAATGATTCAAATTATGTTGCAACTGCATCGAAACAAAGCTTTGAATTTAATAGGCTTTTGCTTTGAGATTTAAGGTTGGTCTAAATCTTTGAACATTTTTTACATTTTTGTTCACAGGCCCTTTTATTATTTATAGCTGTGTGCAAGCTTATCTGTGTGATTTCCTCTCAGGCATTTTCCCCACATTTACACCGGCTTATGCAAGTAGTAAAGGTCATCAGAGTAAAATACTGTATCAAGGTCCCCATAAAACACAATGAATTTAGTTCAATCAATATTTTATACTGTATTATCTACATAAAGGGTGGACTCTATTGGCATAACACCACTACTTGGCATATTAAAAGGTAATTTGGTATTAACACTGAGGTGTTAAACAGAACAATAAATGTGCAGGCTGTTTATTTCCATGAAGACTGACTTTCACAGACATTTATTCTCCCCAAAGCAATACTGTTGACAGCATTCTGTCTTCTGCTGCACCTTGTTTGCATAACAGCCGTTACTTGACCGAGTTGCTAAGTAACTATTAGCATTATCAGTTCAGTTTTTGATCAAACAGTAATATGGTGTTAATGGGCGTAATAAGATAAAAATCCCCACTTCATCCCTTAGCCAACATAATTAGAATTTGTTAGAAAATAAACCTGTTTTAATGAAAGCAGGATAACTTCTTATGGCAGATATCTCTCTTGGAATACACGCTTGCATGGGTTGCATATAAAATTGCATAATCAAAAGCTAATCTAGAGACTTTAGCATGTTCTAATTATAAGCACTAGATATGTGGCCAACTAAAAAATATTAGATCGTTGCTATCATGGCATCTAAAGAGTCAGCTAATGTTAAAACTTTTTGAACTGAACTGTAGTAAGCAAGATACATACAGATTATAGTTCTGAATTGTATAACAAAGCAAATGAATTGATCAATGAAGGGAAATTGTGAAGAGTGTGACACCCCTATGCTCTAGAGTCTATAAAGGCCACATAGCACACTGGCAAGTGCAAATTAAACTGAACAGTACCTTCAAACACACCTACACTCTATACTACCCGACATTATTGCACTAGGAGTGCATGTACCATCTTTGTAAGGAAGTTGCAGCATATGAACGGTTTGCAAATGTGTGAGTATCAAGATGTGAATGCATTGCTGATCAGAAATATAATCAGCTAAGCTGCAAATGACATGTGAATGACATCGTTGGCATTATACTATGTCAGCAATTATTTGAAAAAGCTTGGTACAAAGTGCAGCTGATGCAAAAACACCCTCACTATTGGCATTTGCTGTTTCCATATATTCATGCAGTCTTCTGCTCACTAGTTATGTTTGTTATTAACCTGGGGCTATGTACTCAGGAAGTGCCCTTTGTTATTACAGAATGTACAGTAATTATTGAATTGGCATTTTTTTTATCACTCTATGCAGTTGAACCTTTATTGGAGCCAAGCCATGGTCTTGATGTTACTGTTCACCCTTATGCAGACTGAGGGTGCGTCGGTCTTGCCTGCATGGGTATTTATCTATCACGATCTTGGAAGTCAATGAGAGTGCATACCATACAGCATGCTAGGAACCAGCACTAGTGTTTTTTTTACTCTAACCAAAGTTGTAACCCACGGTCACATTAATAAACCCTGGTGTTTTCAAGTGCATACATGACATCAGCTAGTTCGCCAATGGGCTGCTTTGGTAATAATGTAATTTCCCAAACATAATATATAATGTTTAATAATGTAAGTTCCCAAACATAAAGCTCTTTGAGTCAAGAGCAACAGTCCACTTACACACGTGGACTGAAACTCCTTTCTGAAACATTTTCCTACTGTAATTGCTGCTAATAGAGAAACTGAAGTTGCTGTCATGCTATGTTGAATTTTTGTTTCCTGCGTCATGTTGTGAGAATCCCCCTGCCCTGTTGGTACCTTGAAGTATCTGTTTTGATTTGCTGTCATGATTTTGAAAAGTCTTTGCAGTAGATCAGTGCTGCTATCATAGAAGGTCAGTAAATGGTCTGCACTTATATAGCGCCTTTCTACCTATTTTCTACCTAGGAGAGGAGTGCTGCCTTACATTTGCCTTATCTTCATCAAAGTTGAACAATTTAAACACCTTTTTTTTAAAAAAAAAATGAAAGGTATGCAGGTTACCCACTATTATCACCCTAGCATATCTCACAAGATGTTGCCCCCATCCAAGGTGAGTTACCACAACCTGATATAACTTAACATTCTCTATACTGAAAGCATACTGCTGTGCACTACTTCTGTCTACACACTATACTGTGAGATTTTATAAGATATAAGTAAGGACTGGTAGATAATCAATATTGAAATGTATGCTAATATGAAAACCTACCTTCATCACCACACACAAGCTTCTTAGCAATACAGGGAATTTCCACATATCCAAACTCTTTTAGTCTGGATACCTGCTGTGCTGTAATGGGATGCCGCCACATAGCTGTGTTCATTGCAGGGCAGAAGAGGAGAGGTCGACTGGTATCCCAGGCTCTGACCACACATGTCTGTCAATAACAAAATAACGAATACTACTTGGAAACAATTTCAAAGAAGTAATGTTTAGTAATTTATTATTTGCTATAACAGAATTAATCAGAAAATAATTTCTGGTTCTTACGAGCAGATTGTCACAAATTCCATTAGCAATCTTTCCGAGAGTATTAGCATCTAAGGGGGCAATGACAAACAGGTCTGCCCAGCGCCTTAGCTCAATATGTAGCACAGGGTCAGATCTCTGCCTCCAAAGCTAGAACAAAGAAAAGACTAGAGGCATCACAAACAATGAGACACTCACTTCCTTTCTGGAATGCTTGACACATAAGACCATGGTTTCCCAATAGTCTGGCTCTGAGGCATGTGTTGTTTCAAAATACATATTAAGCAACTGGAAAGCTGTCAAGTGACATGGCATTGACAATGTCATTCTTTTATATTTTAATTTCAAGTGCAGGGAAAGACTTCAAATAAAGTGCATGGATGCACTGCTAAGTAAATAATGTGTTTTTACAACATAATATTAGTTCATTGCTACCTTCCACTCATCCTTGTCACTGTAGATTTTTGTTGAAACTTCTTCGGGGTTGTAGAAGTGCTTGGCATACTCTGTGGTCACCACTCTTATATCCACCTAAACCAAAAGTTATTTTTTAAAGTAATTAGTTTTTTCTTCTGGTGGAGATGGAAAACTAATAAGAAAAACAAACAAATTGCAAGTAACTGATCTTTAGCTTTATGTGTCCTACATTTTTTAACAATGGCCGCAGAATCCATGGTAAAATGTGTATAGATTGCACTTCATCTCAGATGGAACACCATCAATGGCATCTCATGGAATTGTTATTTAGAACAATATTTCTGTTTACAGAGTGAAACATTAGTTAAATTCTCTTCATAATTTGTTTTTATAATATATTTGCATTGCTAAGCAAATCCAACACAGCTGCATGACTCTAGTCCAACTATACATATAGTCCTGCCCTTGTTTTATGTGTCACAAAAAGATTTCACAATGGAATAGACATTGTGTCATACCTCCCATTACGATACTTACTGTATGTTTTCACTTCTCTTTTTAGTTTCCCAATGAGAGCCTTTATAGATCTTAATTAATATGCATTGTTGGCCTATACTAGTCTGCTCAGTCAGCTGAGTCACTGTAATGCAAGTTTAATCCAAGGGTGCTTTGTGAGATATTAAATAAAAAGAGCCATAACTGAATAGCTTAATAAATGAATTGTAATAACAAGATTTTTCTGCTTAGCTGTGTTTTAAGGTTTTGCAGGGGTATTTTAGGGTTTCTATTAACTGTTACATGTTAACACCATTTAAAATGCAATTTCATATTAATTTATAAATGTATTTGGCCAAACAATCCATTGAAAAGGTGAGAATGGTGACCAAACACATTTAATAAAATTACAATTGTTTACTGGACAACGTCGGACGACTGGACAACGTCGGCCAGCACAATTTGCGGTTGCAGGAGTCTCAGTTGTAGTTTAAACGTGTGCAAGGTCTCCAAATAACCTGCAGTCATATAACATTTACATTTATTCATTTAGCAGATGCTTTGAAGTGCATAGGAAGAGTTCTGTTTCCAGCAGGATTTTGAATATTGAGTTTGCTGAGGATGCAGTTTGGCAGCTCGTTCCACCATCGTGGGATCATTGCACTGAAGAGTTTTGCTTGGTGTCTTCTGTGTGGTGCTGGGACCACCAGACGCCGTTCGTTGGCATACTTTACAGTTTTAAAACGACTATTGCTGCCAATGACCGGCAATCAAAAACGCTGCACTCCGCTAATATTTAAATACAATACATTTTAGCAGATTTTTTGTTTAAATCGAACCCCATGCTTTTAAAGACTTTGCTTTTCTGCATAACGTTACCTGTTACTTAACACCTGAAACATCTACTCCATCTTGTGGTAAAGATTAGCCTAACTAAACCGTAAGGTACAGATATATTGTGTTATGTTGTGCAGGTGCTGTAACGTTAATGCAGAGACAGACAAAGAAAGCGGCCACTGAAAGCAGGCTGTGAATATATAAAAAAACATAAAGCAACTCACCCCAGAAAGAAGGCGAAGCTGTGAGACCAAGATGGGTAGTTTCAAGGCTGCAACGCTTCCCGTAACACCAATAAGGATACAAAATTCCCCTTGAGATTTCTGTAAATCATTTTTCAAAACAGAAACGTGGTCCTCTGTCTGCATATTCACAAATGTCTAAAAAGAGTCACCCAAGCTACCATGCCGTGCACCTGAGATTACACAGAGTACCTCTTTACCCACTTCCGTAAACATTCTCCAGCAGCCAATTGGCACAAGCAACGAGTTCGTCTCCGGCACGAGCGCGTCACTACGCTGACAGAAGGCGTGCGTGCGCGCTCGCAGAATATTCTTGGACTTCCAGGTCGGTTAGCTAGTGTGAGGAGATAAGAGTCCATTTAATTTACTACTAGTTTTATGATTGTTTGATATAAGGCTTTGCAAAAACACAACGATGGCACTCACACCTCTCGTTTACTGGGCTCAGCGCCATGAAGAAATATACCTGCGAGTGGAGCTGATTGACGCTCAGGTGAGGCAACCGAAGTGTAACACAAACTAATTTCTCATCAGGAAATTGCTTAAGGACAGTACTTTAAGACTAACTACAGCCCCAGTTTGTTCCTGTGAGGGTAAATACAAAACAAGGCAAATGCTGGTTGCAGGTTCTTGTCATCGCCACACCGGTGGTAGCTGGTCAACTTGCATAGGCCTCGTGGATGATGGATAGAGAGTGATCCCTCTAGGTTATAGCTGATCATTACAGCGCCCTCTGCTTAGGCGTTTCATTTTCAAGGTTGATCCAACCAGCCCAGTCAGTCACATGGGTTAATATCGCTAAATATAAATATAAATATAAATATCGCTCTACTTGAAGTAGGGGTGGAGTGTAATTATCACTCGGGTTAGTCAGAGACAGGTACTGCTTTACCCAAATAAGTTATCGCTACCTTGTCCCAAACTGCACGCTGTAAAACGGACTCTTGTACTTTTTTTTTGCACCCGTCTAAACACAGACATAGCAGTTACATTGTCTGTTGCGCCATATATTGCTGTGCAGTGTTCAGTATACGGTGCCATTAACAAGAGCTGAATCATGGTTCAGACTGTGTGAAACCGCTCATTTGCCTGAGAGTTTCTTTAAACAAGAACATCATCTTGATTAACAAAGGGCTGCTAACTAATCTTTTTTTTTAATGATTGTTATGTTGATCTTACTTTTATTTGCTTTAGGTCTAATCTTGTCATCCTTTTCAGTATTTTATAATTGTCTGTGCATTAGTGGTATTTTTCAAAGGAAGTAATGATGCTTAAATTCTGGCTGTGGGAGGAAGTAAGCTCACTTTCTGTGTCTTTCTGCAGAATATTGCCGTTCATGTTCATGAAAACATCCTTCAGTTTAGAGGTGACAATAATTTAATCTTCATTTGGCGATGGAAATATTTTTTAATTTTTTGATTTGTGACCTTTTTAATTGCATTTTGTGTGCAGCCCAGGGCCATGGTGCAAAAGGACAAAATCAATACAAGTTCAGCTTGGATTTTCTCTTACCAGTAAAACCAGAGGTATAGATCCAAATTAAAATACTTTATTACATATTGTTGTCTCTTCCTTATGCCTTCTAATTTTTCCAACTTCTCAAATCAAATTAACATCTGCCTAGGTAAGCTACAAGTCCACGCAGCGGCAGGTGAATATTACTGTGCGGAAGGAGCAGCGTGGCTGGTGGGAAAGATTGATCATTCAGGAGCGTAAACCTGTCTTCCTGGTACCTGATTTTGACCGATGGCTAGACGAGTCAGATGCTGAGATGGAGATCCGGGAAAAGGTAAAATGAAAGTTGTGTATTTAACTGATTGCAACATCTTTCTATACACAAATGTATACTTAATGGCAGACTTCATTATCCAAATATCAGCTAAGGTTGTATTATTGATACTAAAGGCAAAGACTGAAAACTAAACCTGATATACTTTTTAACTTTAAAAAGGAGGAGAAAAGGAACCGGCTAAAGGCTTCACGACGTAAAGAGGAAGGTGAGACCAAATCTTTATGACCAAAAATGTCTTTTTCAGCTGGTGATTTCAAAAGGTTTTGTAAAAGTAAACGATTGTTATTACTGGAAAGTCTAAAATGTCCAAAATCCAAAAGGCTTTTATTTCAACCTATGGCTGCTTCTCTAAACCCTAACATTTTTTTTACAGATAAAGGACTGAATGATTTTTAAAAGTATACCTTTTTTTAAAGTTTTGTTCAAATAGTGTCTGCCTAACATTTAGTTCTATTTCTTTTGAAATACCAGGTTTTGTCAGCCTAAAAACAGGATATTTGTTTGTTTACAACCTGGTACAGTTCCTCGGTTTTTCATGGATCTTTGTCAACATGACTGTGCGGCTCTTTATCTTTGGCCAAGGTAAGAAAGTGTCATGTGTTTTGTTTTTCCTTCCTCGATCAATTACTTTACTAAAATTTGGTAATTTATAACCAAACTCTTGTTTCAGATTCTCTCTATGACACATTTCATACCATTTCGGATGTAATGTTCTTCTGCCAAATCCTGGCAACGGTAGAGGTCCTCAATGCTGCGTTTGGTGTTGTCAGAACAGGTGTTTCTCCAACACTTATACAGGTATGGGGAGTTCTTCCAGAGCTTAGGTGTATAGGATCACGGATTAAATGCCAGTAAATATGAAGTGTAACCACAAATTAAGTGCCTTTGTGGGTTTTGTTCTTATACTAGGTGGTTGGAAGGAATTTTATCCTCTTCATCATTTTTGGTAGTTTGGAGGAAATGCACCACCGGCCAGTTGTGTTTTTTGTTTTCTATCTGTGGAGTGCCATCGAGATGTTTAGGTACGCAAACCTCTGCCTTGACATTGCTCTTTAATTTAATAATTTAATAATAATCTATAATAATTTATATTTACAGCATCAGTATTCTTTAAACCACACCAGCAGTTCTTTGAGTAGACTTCTGCTGTCAAATGACAATGTGGACAATTTATTTTGTTTGTGCCTTTTAAAATTGTAAATATTTTAAAGAATTGTGCATTTACTTGCATCTGTTTACTTAAGTTTTTCTTCCGAGGAGTCATGTGTCTTGGTGGCTGCACTCACTAGTGCGTTTTTAAAGACAACCAATTACAGTCTAGGTAGATTTATACCTGTCCCATCTTCCATCTGTTTCATATAATGGATTTAATCAGATTCAGAAAGATAATAAGTGACTTCGAAATGTTCTTGTAACCATCAGCTGATGGATTTGATGTTGTAAAACATACAAGATGGAAACCTCCAAGGTTTAGAATTTATTTTTAATCAACAAACCAGTGGGTCAATTACAGTTTCCTGGAGTTTTTGTTAGTTGAGTAGCAATCTGACTTGTTTATCCTGCCTAAAACTAACAATGTGCTCTAAATTCAGGTATCCATTTTACATGCTGGGCTGTTTCAATACAGAGTGGAAAACCCTCACCTGGCTACGGTACACCATCTGGATACCACTGTACCCATTAGGTGTATTGGCTGAAGGTGAGGTTCTTCTCTTTTTTCAGAATTAATTTTCCCAGGGATTTTATTTTGCCTCTAAGCCTCACAAAATTAATCTTTGGAAACACTGATAAAGAAGAGGCAGAGAGGTTGAATGTTTAATACATCATAGAGACACATAAATAACACACCGAACCAAGTTTTCTTGTCCTCAATTAAGGAACACAGAACTAGGAGAAGGTTTTATACCCTTTACCCTTTAAGTCGTTGGGGGTGGTTGACACAATCCACACATGGCATTGCCAACATAACCTCATAATCTAAATGCATGACATCCCGCAGAGGCATATGGCCTAATTCCATTAGTTATAATGTTCTGAAAGCAGGGGCCATGATGACCCTGCTGGTACTGTTTATTTATAACTATGGGAAATTTGCTGTACAAACCACTGCTTCTCTGTATGACCCATCCTCCAACACACAGATGGTACACAGAAGAAATTGGTATCCTTACATTGAGTACATAAGAAAAAATTATGCACAATTAGGGGTTTGTGCCTCTCAAGTTCTTCGTACTGTGCTTTAATAATGGATTAATCGGCAATCTCCTGAGCGGCAAGTCAGTATGCTGTAGAGATTCTCTCGTGGTGAACTTTTGTCAGTGCATAGTAATCGATATGCTGAAAATGAGTAAGACAGACAACCTGCGTGAATTGGGGTTACATAGATGTGATTGATTCTGAGTAGATTATTAAACACAGGAAAGATCAGGTCATCCGAAAACTGGTGAAACCAGACTTTTTACCTCCTCTACATCTTTACCCACAAATATGAAATGTACCTCCTCTGTCAATCTCTCATAGCTGTTGCTGTGATACAGTCCATTCCAATCTTTGACGAGACCAAAGTCTTCAGCATTCCTCTGCCAAAGGTCATTGGTACCTCCATCAGCTTCTCTTACGTCCTGCACATTTATCTTGTTCTCATGTTTCTAGGTAAGTTGTCCAGATAAAAAAATCATCATATCAATCTCTGTTCTAATATACAGTTTAAATATCAGCATTTTGTTGATAAACCCTTTAAATGTCCACCCCCCCTTTTAGGATTATATATCAACTTTCGTCATCTGTACAAGCAGAGGAAGAGGCGTTTCCATACCAAGAAGAGGAAAGCAAATTGAGCTTTAGCATCAACAGTGATCCTCAAACACCCTGGCTGCCTGCCGGGGGAAAAATTAAACGATACTGATAAACCATGGTCCTATCACATCAGCTACGTTATGAAAAGTTTTTTTGTTTTTTGTTTTTCCCACAGCCTATCTGCTTGCACTGAAATGATTTCCTTTCATGGTGCAATTGTAGTATTTAATGAATGCAGTCTGCATTCAGTTATTTACTGGTATCAACTTCTCTTAAAATGGACTGTGATTTGTAGATTAACAGGGAGTTGTAGTAAGCCATAGAACTTGAGATCGTGTTTCTTTTTCCTTTTGAGTATTTTAAAGTATTTTTGGTGTAACGCACTGATCAGGACATCCTGCTCTTGCCAGTCATACAGGAATTGGTGTATGAATTGAAATAGAACAAAAGTGATTCCAGATATTTTTTAACTGTTCCATAAACCTCAGGGAAAAATATACTGGGACTGCTATAATCCAGAGAGCATTGTATGCCCCGTAATCTTCAACTATAGTCTTTTAATGTGCATTCCTTTCTCACTCTGCCCAAATATTAAAAGTTACCTGGATTTTGAATGCAAATATCAAGTCATTTCATTTCCCAGGTTTGCCACTTTAACATTTTCCTTTACACATCATTCAGCATACATCCTGTGCTGTCTCCAGTGTGGTCCACACAGGATGAGGATTATATTTTGGAGTTCATTTTTCAAACGTTTCAAACTCAGCTTGAGAAGTCAGTGTGCATGGGGACAATGTTGTGATCAAAAGCAGCATACTGGGAATCACCAGTGCTGGCCAGTCTTAGTTGCTGTGCAGCATGGGACAGCTGGAAAGCAGCATCCGGATGGGCAGAGTCTGGCAACAAAGTGCACTCTCTCTCCAGCAGATCAGCCACTCCCTTCAGGAGCTCCCAGAAGCCAAAAGCCAAGGCAGCTTTCCGTAGACGGTTCAGTTCCTGACAGATTTTGAAATAATTACATTTTTATAGAAAAATGGTAGATTGGCTGTTTTTTTTTTTTTTTTAAATGCAAGCAGTTTTCAGTAAAGCCTACCTTATAAAAGGTTTGAGTTTTATCTGGTAATTTTCTTGCATTCCTCAGAATCTTTTGGACATCTGTCTGTAAAATAACACCACAAATAACACTATTACTGTAAGAAACACTGTTGAAGTCCTAAACTGAACGTTGATTCAAGAATTTACTACTACAACCCCAATTCAAAAGAAGTTGGGAAGATGTGTAAAATGCAAATAACTAAAAAAACAAAAGGCAATGATTTGGAAAATTCATCAAGCCTTACTTTATTCACAACAGAACATAAACAACATATCAGATGTTAAAACTCAGAAATTTTTACCATTTCATGGAAAATATTGGGGTTGTACAAGTATTCACCAAATGCTGACTTTCTTCTGAAAATACTAATTTGATGCATTGAATTAACTGTACCTGTAGTCCACTGGCCTTAATCCAAACAGTGACATTCTGGGCATAGCTTCGTTTAACTGGTGGCTGCACAGGAAAAGGACTTTTACTGTCATCCTCTCCATAAGGATTTTCAGCAGCTTCTGAAATATGAAAACAATAATATAATTGCAAAGTGAATCCAGGTTTTCACCGAATTAAAGTAAAGAGGCCCATCTTTGTAATAAAACTTAACTATTAACTGCTTGATTATGTACATATACAGAGGCTTTTGCTCTCTAGGAACAAACACTTCTTTACCTGTACATGGGTTAAGGTCTTTTAAGTTACATCCCAAGCACAGAGAATTTTATCCACACTATGACAGAACAAACCCCTTAGACATACAGCAACTGAAAACTAAAACAAGTTTGTGAGAAGTCACCTGAGATTGGACCCAAATGTGAAATCTTGCCTAGCCAAGGGAGAGGTTCTGCGCCAAGCTCAAACAGTGACATCATCAGGTTTGATTTCTTCTTACTGTCTGCTTGGGAGTACAGCATGCCATACCACTCTGGCCTGAGAAACAAGCAAACTAAATTTAGGCAATTTCTTAATGCAATGTATTACCTTGTTTTTCTGTGCAAATATCTTCATAATTAAGTGCCCAAAATTTTGTAAATAACACATGTAAAATATGTAACATAAACAGCTTTGTTAAATCTTACCCCAACTGGACCAGTGCCACCATGCCCTCAACTTTCAAACTGCCATGCAAGAGTACACAAAAGTTTGGACTTTTGCCTGCCATTTGACTGGCAGAGGGTTCTTCCTCAAGCTCGTCTGTAGCCCCTGTGCCCACGTCATCCACTTCTAAAATCAAATGAAGTAAAGAAAAATCAACACATTGATAACACCCTAAAATCAGGTATTGTACAATAAATTGATCTGCTTTTTGTTTTGTTTTTTAAATGTGTCAAAAACGAATCAATAAGCTCATTAATAATTGGGATTTGGTATATATTAAGCTCTCTGGTACATTAGTAGCTGCTTTTTTGTATTTTCTATTAATTTTATCTTAAGTTTATATTACAGGTTGTCTAATTGAGATGTCCTTATAGCAATACATGTTGTTGAATATAAACTGTAATTAACAGTTTTTACTACAAGCAGAAAACACATTTTAGTGTGGGAGTATACAATGCAGGTCAAAGAACACAACAAAGATGTACTAATACTAACAAATATATTAACCTTTGTTTACAGCAATAGGCAGTACCAAGTGTCTTGATATCACAGGAGGACTGGAAATATCAGCGATTTCAATAAAGCCCACAATTTCCAGATCTGAAACACACATAACAGAATAATGGTTTGTTTGAACAAAACATTTTTTATATCAAACTCTCAATTATGAAATTTGGAGCCCGCTTGGTACCTGTGCTGACTGTTCGGGGCATGGGCTCCACCTCTTCGTCCACCACAACAGGCTCAGGCCGAGGAAACACCTGGACATCTGAGGACAGGTTTCCACAATGCAGAACAGCATGAAAAGGAGAGTAGGCGTAATCAATCAGCCTCCTGTAAACACACAAAGATGTAATCTTCCAAAAGGGGCCTTAAGAATCCTCGAAAACATAAACAGGTACAATTGTTTACCACAGCAATAGCCATACCCAAACATGGCCTGTACACTCTTCATGCAAAGTGGACCCTCCGTGGTAAAGATTTGTCCATCCCCCCCACTGAGACGAAGTAGCTCCTCCAAGTTATCCATAGCATCAGTCATCTGTAACTGCAATAATCGAAGACTGAGGGTCATACTTATTACAGCTACCAAAGCTATTAAACCACAACACTAAACTGCCAGATGCCTAAATTATAAATTGATGCAGACACAATAGATAAAATTACTTTTTTTGGTGATTTTATTTTATCTAATTTAACCAGGATTCTATACAAGTAATGAACAGCCAAGTTCAATATAATATTTATAATTAAAGTGTCTTATGGTGATTAAATCAAACAGCACCTGACCACTGTTTGGTTTCACAGTAATGTTTACTTTTTTTAAAAGTTAATAAATGTAAGAAATTCTTGATTTTGTTATTATGTGTTACGTAGTTTACATTAATGAAAAACATGCAATTATTCCCATTCAAAATTAAAAGGTACAACACAATAAGGAATGCAAAAAGTCAAGGGGTCAGAATTCTTAAGCAACATTTTCTTTAACCCAATTTATAACCTGAGTAACTGTCTGTGCCAGTAAGTGCCAGGATATAATGGCCCAGTAAAAACAGCAGCCTTAGATCCTGTTTCTTACCAGCTGCTTCTGGTTGCCTGGTGTCTGACTGACTGGATGACTTCAGATTAAGATAGAAGTACATAGAAACAAAAGGCATGAAATGGTACCTCTTCTGCATTGGCTACACACATGATGAACAGTTTGGTAGGGAAAGGGAAAGGGAGTGGGAACTTCTTGTCATCCCCACGCTGCTTCAGTGTTTGCAGGGAATGTCGAAGGGAACCCTTTCCAATCCCAAGAGATCCATCAGTAACCAACACCACCTACAGGACATAACAGGAATGTACTTAAACTTAATCCCATGTAACAACAGAGATGCACAGAAAGCAGAAATCACATCACAGAAACATACACAAGCTTTAATATCTAAATGATTATTTCGGAGATGTGATGACACTGTTTAAAGTTATAAGTAATAAAGTACCTGACACGGACAGGCACTGCCCCATTCTTGCTGCACCACGTTACTAACTCCATGAAGAGCCGATTCAATACAAGTTTTGTCATAGTCTTCCAGGTTGCTCAGAGCCTCCTGTACAGACAAGAGACAATTATTAGATAATTCCAAACTTTGATTTTTTTTTCTATTTCCTCAGGAAATTGTCACGAGGCACACATCACCTGCAATGCATTGTAATCTCTGGTAAAAGGCACCAAGAGCTCCCAGAGAGAAGAAAAGGCCATCAGCGACGTAAACTCCAGGCGGTAGTTTGAGGCCATGTGTTCAAACAACATATTGAGTCCGTGCACAGCCAGATTTTTCCTCTGAAACTCTTCGCTGCCATCCAGGGACACTGGTCGTGTCATAGACAAAGACACGTCCATTAAGACCACAGTAGGCATGACTCGGTGTTTATATCGATTCCCAACAACACAATGGACCTAAAGTAACATCCAACGTCCTCCCGCTGGAGAAAAGAAAATAAATTATCTTGTGAGAACAAAACAAAACTTAGCGCTTAGTAGCTTATCATGCTGATTAGGCAAAGCATGTTAAAGGCTCGTTCATCAGTCATTTAGCATATTATGCTAAAACAGGCATATTCTACAATAGTCAGTGTTATACCAGAGTTGGTTCACTTCAAACATCAACTTTCAATGATGATAAAAGCAAAATAAAAGTGCATACAGAAGCAAAGCACTGCTAGCTCATGTTGGCTGTTCGGCTAAATTTCACGAGCTCTCTGCAACGTTAACACCAAAAGACCAAAGGGATCAAATGTCCCAGCTACAATTAATGGATATCAATAGTTAACTATCCATAAGTTAAATTATAAAATGAATATGACACAAAGAAATAAATAAAACTCGCTATATACGTGCCATTCAGTGTTTTACTCCCAGCGTTTGTGTTGTAACGTGCATCACTACTTCCGTCCGGGTGACATCTGTGCACTTAATAGTTCCTATGTGATTTATGACTGTGCTGAACATGTACATAAACATCTGCTGAAAAAATGTCAACAATATCTTTACTGGCTTATTTACATTTTGATTTTAAGTTAAGGGTTTGGGTGAAAGTTCAAATAGTGATTTCCGCTGAAAAACAAAATCTAACTCCTCATTTTCGTAAATCCTGGGGCCAGACAAAATATATGGGTATATATTAGGGTATCGAACGAATTGTCTCACCCCCTAACCGCCTAGGGAGGGCGCTACATCAAAACAACTTAATGTTAAACACCATTAACGAATTCATTCATGTATTAAGTACACTACATTTTAGTCCAGATGATAGCAGCGCACTTTAAAATTACCTTTTCCCAATTAATGCATACAAGATTTTTTTCACACTCCTCTGGTGGAAACTCAGGAGGGAGCATCGCAATTTCACGTGTGCATTTCCTACATTTATCAACTGTAAGTCATAGACTTACACTATTTATTGAACTTGCTTTAAATTCTATATTACTACGTAGGCTCATGATAAAGAGAGAGTGATACATTGCACATAATCCTCTTAGAAGACTTCAGGTATTAGGCATTATGTTGATCCATTGTGAAGACTTGCCATGTGTCCTACATACCCGTTTGGCCACTGGCAACATATTGAACTTATGTGCCACAGCACCCAGCTGCAGAAATCTACTTTTGGAGACTTTTGCAACCCTGACTTTGCAAGACATTCATTTTATGGTAAATCTGCATTTGTGATCGTATTGCAAAGTTTTGTTTGCTTTCTTTGCAGTGGATGAGGAAATTAACAAGCCCCTCACCAAAATACCATAACGCTATTTCTATGTTATTATCCAGTTTTTGTTTGTCTGTGCATTTGCTTTTGCTTGGATTTTTTTTGTCTGTTGATTTCTTACACTCAGGTGTGAAAAAGTGGTCATTTTCAAAATTGCCTTGTCAATGCCATGACAGACAGTTGTGTAAGATGTGCAGTGGTACGATCAATTTTAATGCTTTCAGACGTACACTACTAGGTTGCCAGTTGCTGCCTAAATATCACTTAATCTCTAATATTTCCTTTTTCTGATGTTTCATTTACAATAGGTTGGGTTTCCCAAGAAGTTGAGAATGTGACATGAATCTCAGCACTGAAGTTTTGGATTCTATCACCCCATGGTCTGCTGGGGAAAGAACTGGACACGTCCTCTACCAACCCCCTTTTATGCAACTTAATTCAACATAGCCTGTTGCAACACTGTTTTGGAGGAAAATGTATTGTACAAGAAGGAAGCGGCTGCAACTGAACAGAATTCTTTTTCTTCTCTCTGGGGTTTTTCTCTTTACCTTGTACCAGCTGACCATCAGTGCCAAACTGCACGAGCCTTTGCCAATACCTCAGATTGGAGAGGACTTTGGGGAAGGTTCAACAGAGTTGAATGACGAGGTTACAGCAGAGACTCAAGGGCTGGAAAAACCTCTCACTGCAACATATGAGCCCACAGATCAAGCAGCATCTGAGATGCATGTGGTAAATCATACAGATACATCATCTATCCCCACCGAATCTCCACTATTGCCGACCACAAACCAGACTTTTGTGCATTGCATCTATGTTGCCCCTGAAACTCCACAGAAGACACCAGCACCAGATCCAGCTCCTCCTGTAACCACCATCACTCCAGCTTCTCCCGCTGAAGATCAACATATTAAGGGTGAATACCCAGAAGATATCTTTTCAATTGAAGACCGCAGACGAGGCTGGGTGGCCCTCCACATTATTGGGATGATGTACATGTTCGTGTCACTTGCAATTGTTTGTGATGAGTTCTTTGTTCCTGCGCTGGGGGTGATAACAGACAAGTTAGCCATCTCTGATGATGTGGCGGGAGCCACATTCATGGCTGCTGGAGGTTCTGCTCCTGAACTTTTTACCTCCTTGATAGGGGTCTTCATCGCCCACAGCAATGTTGGTATTGGCACAATAGTTGGCTCAGCAGTTTTCAACATTTTGTTTGTAATTGGAATGTGTGCTTTGTTTTCTCGGGAGGTACTTCATTTAACCTGGTGGCCAATTTTTAGAGATGTATCCTTCTACATTTTTTACCTCATCTTACTTATAATCTTTTTCTTGGATAACGTCATAATGTGGTGGGAGAGCATGATGCTAGTGGCTGGTTACACTCTTTATGTGATTTTTATGAAGTTCAATGTGCAAATAGAGCAGGCCTTCAAGACCCAACTCCACAAACACAAGAACTTTGTCAAAGTTATTGCTTTGGAGGAACCTGAAAAGGTAAGGACAGTGGAGTCAGTGGAGTGATTTGCATTATAAGAAGAGGCGATTCTTGCCACCTCATTCATTTTAAATTTGCAAAAAAGTATCTTCACTTCCTCTTGTGGGGTTATAAGCAAAGCCTGGGAAAATTGTGAAATCATACTACCAAATGCCTTAGTGCGCCAAAGGTCATCGGCCACAGCAAACTAATCCTTTGAGGAGCTACAGATTTGTCCAAACTGTAGCAATAGATACTGTTAACCTTACGCCTCTTGCATATGTGAATGAGGCTTCTGTTACACCAAGTAAAACAGTATTTGTTCCCACTCAGGGCTCTTGTTGAACTGGGAATTTTGCTAGATCTGAGGAGGAGGTCAAGGAGCACAAATAATTACTTCATCTGTTGAATATTCAGTTTCACACCATAAAGTATATTAGACTATAGTTTTAGTGGTAATGGGATGCAGTGGCAACATTATAGTGAAATGACAAACACCCAGAGTGTGCAATGTGTGAAACAGCAATGTACAAGATTGACATGTACACTTTGTATTGATGGTAAGCTGAAAGAACTTTGTTATGTCTCGACCAATGAATGACGATCACTGAAATACCATTGTTGCATGCAGACAAATGGGAAAGGTGAAGATAATGCTCTTCCTGCTCCAGACGACAAGAATCGGTTAAAGGTAAAAAGCTGAAATAAATAAATGAATGCACTACAGCAAAAAGAAATATATATATATAAGGTGATCACAATTCATTTTTGATCACATATATGCTTGTAATTTCACGTCTTCCTTACGTTTTGACAGTTCTGTTCATCATAGCATCGTTTCAATCCCTCCCACCCCCTTTTAAGCATGGGCACATGTAAAAACAAAGCTACATCTGATTTCCACTAACATAGTTGTTTATCAGTGATGTGTCACTGTAGGTGATTATGAGTAGCTGACGACAGACATGTCTTTCCCCAGTTGAAGCCATCCCTTCAGCGAGGGGGAAGTTCAGCTTCCTTACACAACAGCACCATGAGAAACACCATCTTCCAACTTATGATTCACACATTAGACCCTCTAGGAGAAGGTGAGTACCACATCACGGTCACAACAAATCTGATGATTGACAACTGCTGGTAAATGCTAAATTGATTATCTGTCTTTGAAATGACTGTGGGACTATGTCCTTTCCATAGTAAAATGGATTAGCAAAGTGGAAGGCAAATGGAGGCAGCGCTAAGTCCAGATTGATAATAAGCAGATAAATCCTACCTCAGTCTATGGAGGGATCCTTTATATGCCCATAGGGAATTATAAAAAAGATTTATGGACACACTAAGTAATGGTTTTGGTCAACATGGGAGTGTTCAACACAAAATAAATTATTTTATGAAATCTCGTAATGTTTCTGTTAGAACACAGACATGTGATATCCATAGTATGCTTCTGTACAGCTTTCCTAAAGTTTCTTTTTTTTTCTTAGATTAGATTAATAGTAAATTTAGCTCTATAGTAAAGAGATTACAAGCATCATGTTGCAGCAATATTCACAGTTTCTTGTTCTCTTGCCATGTATGTTCTATTTGTGCACCTGTGGTCCTCGCTCTTGGTTTGGTCATCTCTCTGACCTTGGAGCGACAAATACACTGCTACTTGAGTACAATAATCAGCTTTTGAATTTGCTTATACAACCTGGACAACAACTAGCAGCCCACTCCCTTTATCTGTGTTCTTTGAGATTGCCAGTGACCAGAAAATGCATTATGATTTGAGTCTCACAAAATTTAATGCGATGCCACACTAAGGGAGATAGGCATGATTTTGTGATTCGAACATATGTTGACTATGTTGAAGCAAAGATTGAAATAATTTCACTAATAATGATAATGTCAAATAGATATTTGCAGTGATCAACATCTGCTAGAAATGATGGTTTCCTGAGGTTTGTGTAGCATTTAAGCAGAGTATTTGTCCATTCGAAACTGTATAACTCATACAAAATATAATGGGTTTTCAGTGGAGAAGAGAAGTGAGATCCTATGTTGTCTTGTACTACGCAGCCCCTCTTGGGTAGTTCCTTTGATAGGCTCATTCTTTCTCTCATGACATCGCTCTGTGCTGCACAAAGAATTCTGCTACTGGTGCTGTTTTTGATGTTTAACTGCCTACATTTTGCTCTATGCCTACGTTTTGAGTGCTGTAATGAATTCTTTATCCTTCATACTTAATATAGAATTAAAAATTGCTCAAATTATTATTAAACATTTAGTGATTTATAACAAGATTCTAAGTTTGTTTTTGCTTGTTTGATTGTTCGTAGGGAAATTTAAGGATAAGGCTGAGACTCTGAGTAATGTGGCTAGACGGAAGGCAGAAAGCAAAACTCAAGACAAAAGTGAAGGTAACATGAAAGTATGTGACTTCGGATGCCTTTTATCAAACTGGGCTGCAATGCGCGGTTTTACATTAAATCACACAGACAAAATAGCTCAGAGTGTGGACTGAATAAGTCTAATAGGGTTGGTGAGTGCAGTAAGATTATATGCTTCATTCCCTCTACAACACTGAAATCATCTAAAAGGTTTTGAACTCTATTGCCACATCAAGATAACTTAATCTCTCCATGTGACATGACTGAAAGCATTAATTTAAAAAGAAATCACCTGGCCTTTTTTAGATAGTTGAACGAGTAAAATTGTGAGTCAATTTCTCGGAATCCTTTTCTAGATGGTGGACAAAAAAATGAGCAGGCAAAAGAGCCAGAGGTTGCCCCAGGCAAAGAAACAGAGAAGCAGGAGCAGCCAGAGGACAAGAAGGTACTCTCCAACCATGTCCTGGTGGTTATCAAAAAGCCCAGAAGTCAATCTTTGATACCTGTCTATGTAAGAGTCACTGTACAGGCTCTTTAGACTTCCTTAGTCTTTCCTTTTACTCCTCTTTTTGCTCCACTGATCTGTCCCCAACACTTCAGGAAGATGTGCCTGCAGGAGAGGATGGGTCAGGAGACTCAGGAGACTCCCACAGTGATGAAGATGACAGCGATAAGGACAGCAGTGATTCCAGTGACGATGACGATGATGAGAAGGAGGAGGAAGAGGAAGTGGAGAAAGAAGATGAGCCTCTGTCTTTAGAGTGGCCTGATACACTACGTAAACAAGCCACCTATCTCTTTCTGCTGCCCATAGTTTTTCCTCTGTGGCTCACAGTTCCTGACGTGCGAAACCAGGTAGGACCCGGATACATCTCAGAAATCAGCTGTGTTATCTAATTTCTCTGTTTTGATTTTACATAATTTCTTATAGAAATCCAGAAGATTTTTTGTGGTCACATTTCTGGGCTCCATTGTGTGGATTGCTGTCTTCTCCTACCTCATGGTGTGGTGGGCCCATCAGGTCTGTGACAATAGGAATAATTTTTAGATTTCAATGAGATTTGAGGTCCTTTGTCTTGTTTCCTGATTATACACACACAGGTACAATGCTGCTTTCATAAAGACTGTTGTAAACTGAAAGCGAAGTAGAAATGAATTCAGGTATGAAAGAAAAAGGAAAGCCCTTAGTCAGGTAATACGTTTTGAAAGCGATTTTCAGATTGTGTCCTGAATCATTTATGTTGAGATAAATATGAAAGTAAATTTCCAACCACTCTGCATCCTGCACTGTCTTTGTAGGTGGGTGAGACCATTGGCATCTCAGAGGAGATAATGGGCCTGACTATACTGGCTGCAGGGACATCCATCCCCGACCTCATTACCAGTGTAATTGTGGCACGTAAAGGCCTGGGGGACATGGCTGTGTCCAGCTCTGTGGGTAGTAACATCTTTGACATCACTGTGGGGTGAGCCTCTCTAGCCTCATGTGTCACAACTGAAAAAGAAATACTGGTGAATTTATGTGATTCATCTAATGTTCTGTGCTTGTTGCTCTTTGACTTTGTTTTAAAAGCCTACCAGTCCCATGGCTCCTTTACTCATCCATCCACAGTTTGGCTCCAGTGGCTGTCAGCAGCAATGGACTATTCTGTGCTATTGTGCTGCTCTTCCTCATGCTCCTCTTTGTCATCATCTCCATTGCATCCTGTAAGTGGAAGATGAATAAGGTGCTGGGTTTCACCATGTTCCTTCTCTACTTCATCTTCCTGGTGCTTAGTGTGATGCTGGAGGATCGCATCATTGTCTGCCCCATCTCCATCTGAACATGTGAACTTGTTCTCTTCACTTGTGACCTGAAGCAAAACTGACCTGCAGCTTTCCCATGAACTTTTTTTTGTTTCACAAGGAGATGCAGAGCTAATGTCTAACATAGACAAGATTTTGCAGTTATAGCAGTAAAAGAATGGAAAAAAACACTTCAACAGATTTAAATTAGAGATATATGTACACATTTTGGAAAATGTATGTTTCTATATGTGAATTTTGTATAAGTAAACACTAACTAACTGTTTTATAGCATTCATAATGAATGCTACAAAGCAGAACCTTGCCTTGCTTGAATTTGCAGTTTGTTTAGGCACATTCATTTTTTTTAAAAGGCATGGCAGTTACTTTGGGAAAGAAAAAACCTTGCACACATAGAATCAACATGTTTATTCCTAAATGAAAGCAAACTATAGATCCAACCAGGGAAGAAATTTGATTTCTTTTCTTTTTTTTTTTTTTTTTTTTTTTTTATGTAAAAATCATACAAATTAGTATTTGTGTTACAAATGATAAATAATACTCCATAAACATTGTTTATATTGTCAAATAGTGTAAACAGCATGTAGACATCAAATTATGTTTTGGTTATTAGCGTATGCATTATTTCCCCACACTGGTTACAAATTACAAGGTGGTTAAAATGCAGATTTACATGCTATGAGGCAGGTGTCTTATGAAATCCAGCATTGTATCATCATTAATCCTGTAATAAGCTGTGCAGCTGCATCACACTACATTTCAAACAGAATCTAGGCAGTTTTTTGTTTTCATAGTGATAAACAATATTATAATACGATATTTGTTATATCAACACAGTGAACAATTACAGTAATTTTGAAGTTGGGCAGGTCAGAGCTGTTGATCTCTTAATTTGCTAAACGTTACTTTTTTTGCAGTTAGTAATTAGTGTCTAAATGTCATTAAACAGTGCATTGTTTTTCGGTCTAAAACTGACCTACACTGTACAGTGAAGACATTTAAGGAAATATACAAAATACTAGAATCAAATACTCTGTTATAGATCCATTATTGTGTCAGTAAATTGATTTCTTTAAGGAAAAATTTGTTGATTAAACCAACAAAACATTTAACTTTACTTTTTTTTAGTCTACTATTAGTTTGATTGTAATGTTTTAAGGAAATCTATCCTCAGTGGTCCCATTTAACACAAAACAGGTATTCCTTAAAAAACTATTGAGAAATCATAGAAGTATTATTCCCTTTTGGGATCTTTCAGTATATTGTACAAAAAGGACACAATAATAAATGTGCAGTAACATTAATTAAATACTCTTCTTGATTCAGAAATGTTTTTGAATTTTTGTATTACCTAGTTAAGTGTTTTCAGGCATTTGAGCATGGCTCTGCCGGTTTTACAGGGTGCAGATGAGGAGGAAATAATTTGCATTGGAAATAATAAACAGTGCAGTTTGTCCCGCAGCGGCCAAATAAAAAGTCACTTAAGCACAGGGTGCTGGGCCACAGCGTTACGTAAATGAAAACAAATGGCAAAAGCTCATTAAATGTCAAAGTGCTTTGTAAAAACATGAAAGCCTAAAAGTGAGTATTTAATATACAGACACTTGACAAAAGTCTTAACAAGGTCACCAGGACCACGGACAAATTTAGGGATGATGATACATTTACATACTTTTTCACAGCTTCTGAAACAAAGTCATAAAATAGACTGAATAATGAGCTGTACAAACATTTTAGTATAGTTATAGTGAAAATACTGTGGATTTTTACAAAGACAAGGCCTGTCACTTCATGCCTCTTAGCTCTAACAGTATTTAAGAAATTCATGGCAGTTTCTTTACTTTGAGTGTCATTTCCCAATTGTGCTTTAAAGAGCTCTGTGCTCAAATCAGGTGAGCTGGTCCTGAGTCTAAAGAGCAGTCCAAAATATAAAAAATAAAACAGCAGCGACTGTGGTTTAAGGAAAATCATAATAGGACAGTAGAAGAGAACTGGTTTACAGGCTGGGCGTTCCAAAAGTCCTTCTGCATTCCATGACCCCTGGACCAGGGGGCCGGTCACAGTTGTGTGTCAGTTTAACCAGGTTGGGGGTGAGGCGATCATATGCCATCTTGTACTCCCGGTCGAAGGCATCTGGAATGAAATGATTGTTAGTTAAACATGTGGACAGTAATCTGGCTGTGAGGCTGCAGGTGTCCGGACAAAGCAGTGCCTTTAATTGAATGCCAACATCGAGATTGTAACCTGCTTGCAAAGGCATTTGCTATAATTCAGAAGTTAAGTTACTGTAATATAACGTTTACATTGTTTTCTTAGTTTAGCATGTAAACCTGCTAACATTTGCTACTTAGCAAACACAGACTACAGATTAGGCTGATGGGAATGTAATTATTGGCATGCTGAAGGAAACCGAACTTCTGACGTGATGATGGTGCTAGAAAAGTTCAATTTAGGGAGTCGTTTGAGTACAAACATATTGTACATTCGAGGCAATCTATCTGGTAAATCTTGTGACATTTCAGAGGACAACTTCAAACTTTGACCTGTTATTAGTGTTAAAGGAAAAGTCAACACATCACCAAAGTCATTAAATTTCATCATCTGGATGTTGGTACCTGTTGTTGGAAAATCCAACAGTGGTGGAGCACCCAACCAACAGACTGAGACTGACACTGACATTTAATGTTTGGTCGCTGAAAGTAAACTTACTGATATTGATGTTGTTCTTCCCCAAAGCAACCAGAGCAAGGAACAATAACTCTCTGTAGAGGCTCCTTTATGTGAAAGGAAAAGACAGAATTAATAAGACATTCCATTCACACCATCTTCCCTATATGACCCCATGTGCTCTTCCTTACCTTTGTCTCTTAAAACCCAGCTCTGGCCCCAGCAGCTGGATGATCTGGCTCATGGGCTGATAGACATCACTCTTCTTAATGCTTCTCACAAAACCCTGGAGTAGCTCTACAGTGAAGAGCTGGCCTTCTTCACAAAGCCCGGAGCGAACCAGGGAATTGGCACCTGCAAAGAAAGAGAGACAAAAGTCACCCCAATCAAAGGCTTGCTTGTCATTAATAATCAAAATCAACTGCAAAAGTTAAGGCAGCGCGACTAATAGGAGTCCTGATCTGAATTATGTATGATTTTCTTGTTACTTATATGCACTGCTCGATTTGCATGTAAAAATTTGACCTTTCTTCAAACTTCCCTAATTTTCTGAAAGTACCACCACCTTTTGAGCATAATAAATTTTAGCCTGATAAAGTATAACCTGTAATAACTTACAGTGTGTGTTCCAGAGGACATAGCAGGGTTGTAATTTGTCTTGGTGCAACTTGAGGTTGTCCCACATGATTCTCACAAGAACCTGTTTACTGTCCTCAGATGAACTGGTATGAGGAATCTGAGGGGGGAAAAATATGTTTTGTTTAATATTGATTATTGATGTATTACACTTGTCATCAGCCCTACAGGTAGAATTGTAATATACGTTACAATAATTTTAAAGTATTTGGTTTCACGTGTTTAGAAAGTCTTTTTTGCACTTCAGTGTTTTGCTTTTTTTTAAGGCTACAAAGGTTTATAAATTGTTCAATCCTACCCATAGCAAAATTGAAAAAAAAAAAAACTAAAATTGGTCAATTTGAACATAACTATATCTGGTTGAGCTTGATAGGCTTGATGAGCTTCACATGTTTACCTGGTCTCTATGGCTACAGTGCTGGGAGGCCAGAATAAGACCAGGCATTTTACTTGGCAGCTCCAGCCTTTTGAAGTACCACACAAGATTCCAGAAGACGATGGGGTGTTGGTCAACGATACTCGGGGAGGAGATGGCCTGGTCGCCCTCGTTCACCAGCAGGCTCTCCAGCTCCTTCCACAATACCAGGGGGCTCAGGTAGGGCACTGTCACTGGAGAAGATGTAGAGGCTGAGGCAGCTTGCACAGCACTCCCACTGCTTTGCTGCTTCTGTGGGGGAGCTGAAGATGACGTAGCTGCACAGTCTGTTGCAGACATTTTGGCCTCAGGATTGAGTGACGCAGACAAGTCCTCTTCTGTAACAGGATTACTTTCCTTAGGAGGAGACCTGATGGGAGACACACAGTGAATATGTTTAAAGAGGCCACAAGGGATAAAAGGTCCTGTCTGAGTGTGTTTGTATTTGCTTTTTGAAAAAGTGTCAGAGACTGTAAAAATAGACAATCTAACCTACTGCACTGAGCAAGTGTGTGTAAAGAGAGAATTTACCTGCTCTCTGGTCGCAGGTCTTTGATTTCCACATTGAGAAGAGGTAAGAAGGCTGTGCCACAGAAGGGGCAAGTGCTGTTGAGATTTGAGTCATTTGCTGTCCACCCAGCCATGATCTCTTCATCATACACCAGACAGTCACATGTCTTACAAAGCGAGCAACTGGACATCAGCACCTACAACAAAAAGCACCAGGACAAGGAAGGAATTAGACACAGTGAAAGACTCGAATATGGCAGAGTGAGTCAGCTAAGTATCTGACCAGCGAATTCATGTGCAAAGAATTTACCTCTATGGCATAATTAGGAGTGGGCTGGAAGTGGGTGGTGTCAGGGGAGAGTTCTTGAGTGTGAGGAGTTTTAGAAGGAAGTGCCAAACCACCTGGATGTGATGAAGGATTATACAATTAGACACATAAGACAAAGCCAAAATCTGAATCAAATAAAGTGCAAGTGTTAAAGTAAAACAAAGCAGCAACATATTCTTCACAGTGCAATCAACTTTTCTGATTAAGTGAATTGTGTCTGTGTGCATGTGAATGTGCTTGCACGTGTGCAAGTCTATGTGTATGTTCAACATAAGGCCTTTGGCTGAGTACAGAAAAGCCTACACACAGAATTAGCCCTGGCCTAGTTTCCCACAGAGCAGCTCACACAGAGCAACTCTCTCCATTACGGAGCCTTGTTCTTACTCTAAATTTAGACTGTCACGAGGTATTTTGCTGAAAACCAACTCACTTCTTTAAACTGTGATTGAAGGAGCTAGCAGTAAGCGGTGATGTTTTTTTTTTAAACTGGAATTATTTTAATAAAGACCAACCACATATTTTCAAAATGTTCTAACGTGAGCACTTCTATTTAAATGTAAAACAAAAACTAGCAGCTTCACTTTAACAAAAGCAGCAAAGTATAACAAACCAGAGAAGGAGTTGTGTCTAAACACTCTGTCAGGGGTGCCGGGGCTGCCCAGGCTGGTATGGCCCACAACAGGACTCCTTCTTAGTCGGGAAATGCTGCCATGCTGGGGGGAGGTGAAGCCATCTAGGTCCAGACAGGAGTCATTATCAACCAGTGAGAAGCAGTCTGCTTCTCCCGAGGTCATCGAGGATACACTAATCCTGTCACAGTTTGCATCCTGCAAACATGTTATAAGAATTCAAGGTGTATACAATAACAAATGATCAGCAGTTATGTTGGACATATTTCTTTATCAAAAATATTATTTATTTCTTTATCAAAAATATTAAAATATCAACCTGTGTTAATGAAGTCTGGGAGGATAGACGGGAATAGAGTCGGCTGGCCTTCTCAGCCACACCCTTCCCTGCTGATATGACACTGCTTTTGAATATGTCCAGGGTTGGCGTGAAGAGGGAGTCCATGGAGAACGACGAGGTGGAGGGAGTAGGTGAGGAGGGGGACACTAATGAGGATGGTCTCTCCCTGTCTTTTTTAGAGGCACCTAGAGGAAGAGACGGGGATGACCTTAGCCTCTCCTTGGATTTGACAGGTAGGGAAAGGTGTGTGTTGGAGCGCAGCAAGGTGGGGAGTTTGGGGGAGGTGTGAGGGGATGATGTGGGGCGAAACAAGGGGCTTGTAGGGTTCTGTAGGTCCATACTGGCCGTACGGCTGCTCAGAGGGCTGTTGCCATTGTTCATATACATTTCAATCTCTTCAGCTAAGTTTCGAGGGGCCGTGGGTGTGCCGGTGTTGGTCTGGTCACACTCTTGTACCGTTTCTGTCGTTATCAGTGACAGGGGATCAAAGCCCATCTCTATACCTGTCCTCCTCACTGATGCAGTGTTGCAGCTGATACTCTTCTCTATGGAGACACCTGGTTTCTGCAGTGCACTACTGAAGCTCATACTCCTCTCCACCATAGGTTTCTGTTTATCGATCTCCGCCTCCTCCTCCTCTACTCCATGCAGTCTGTCAGCAGCTAGGTGATGCTGCTTCAGTGAGCTGAGGTGAGGCACGGTAAGCCGGAGAGTTCCAGGGCCACCAGACAAATCTAGAGATTTTGGCCTGGTAGTCTTTGGCAGAGCTGCACACGTAATGGTGTCATTAGATGGGCTGGAACCCAGCCTGCTGCTATTGCCTGTGACAAAGATATAAGGAATGAAAATCTGTGGCACTGTTTTACACAAATATATTGGATTCATGTCAATCATCTCTATGAACCAATCTTACCTGCATTGGCATCTATTGATTTGTAGCTTCTAGTAGAATGAGATATGGTGCTGATTGGAATCTCAATTTCAGGTGCTGAAAATGTAAATGTTATCAAATTGTTAAAGAGATAATAAACTAAGAATTATTATTTTTTCATATGGGCAGTCTATCCAAATCTCTAAAAACAATATTGAATTCTAAATTGTTAATCAGATTAGATATCTGAATGCATCAAGGTTGCTGGAGCATTGCAGTTTATGTCAATTACAATAGGTGGAGAAGGGGAGAACTGGCAGCAGAGATATCTGAAAAATGACTTTGGTAATTTATCCCTGAAAATAAAGTTATAACAATTAAGACTTTAAAAATATCTCACCAATTAGTGAAGACTACTAATCACTTAACTTAGAACACAGGTTACGTTAGACACATCATGTTTTTGTAATAAAACTCACAAGAAACCCTGCTGTGCACACAGTAACCTGCTTAAATAACAGATATGTCCATCAACACAATCTGTTTTTAAAAAACATCTAAATATAACAGCGAATGGGCTGCTGGAAAGTGCAGGACACCCACACTGGGATGAGATACAGCAGCTTTTAAAAGGGAGAGCATGTTCGTTTTGCTGTCTGTATGCGATGATTCACGGCTTAAGAAATGGGCACTAAGAGTCAGAGATTAAAGATAGCAGCTAATCTATAACTCACTTGACTGCCTCTGTCCTTTGTCTTCCACAAGTGATATGCCGTCGCTCTCTTTGCCGCATATTCTCTCCTCCTCTTTGGACAGTGAATCGTAGCCTTGGTCCGACTGTCCACCTGAAAAAAAAAAGCAAGAAACTCAACTCCTATTAAATCCTTACTGTTTCCTCTTTCAGAAACAGCTGAGTGAATCAAAAATCAGCTATCTCCATGGATGCTTTAGAAGAGAGCTGATCTAAGAATTTTTCCTTTAGCAGAGTGTGGTGACATTCCCTAAAGCACACAACACTCCCAGAATAGAAAGGTAGGAGCAGGAAAGGAATAGACAACTTGCATCTTTTTCACAAGGTCAAACTGCAGGAAAATGTAGAAACCTGCCTTACTGTTATTTATACTATTCCCACTAATTTTCTACTTTACTGAATTGTTCAGTGCTTGGGGAAAACAAATATAAGACAAGTTGTGAATTATAAATCCATGATAATGTTAGTATAAGAGGTTTAACCTGCTAATAGATCACGTAAATCCATGTTGTCTCCATTGTAGCAGTTCATTAGTCATAATGTAGAGCAAAGGGCAAAAGGAAACAAACACTTGTAAATAAAACCCTCTGAGGTATTTCGCCTCGAGAAAAAAATACATGCATATAAGTGTATGTCATTGCCAATTTTTTCCTTTATTCTACATTTAGTTTACGGCTTGTCCCTTTAGGGGGTCCCCACAGTGGGACGTGTTCTGCATGTTGATTTGGCATGCGTTTTTATGCCGGATGCCCTTCCTGTCGTAACCCTCCCATTTCCATTCGAACTCGGGACCAGCACCAGGGTGGTCCTTGGTTGCTGGGAGGGGCCACACCAGGTGGGGAGGGATTCGAGCCCACGCCCTTCTGCATCCAAACCCAATGCTCTAACACTAAGCCACCAGCCCCCATCCGTTCCATTAATCTACATAGGCATAGCAAATAGTCTTCCTCTTAGGAGTCCTTGTAGAATAATCAAATATCGCAGACAAGATGGCATGCAAACATTTTATGGATGTGCATATGCATCCTTATGATTGCCTGGTTTATATCTTACCTAATAACTTTTAAAGGCCATTGGAATGTAATTAGTTTTTTGGTGTTGCAGAATGTGCAAGGTGATGTCAAAACAATTTGGGAGAACAGTGACATTTGACACAAAATGAATGTTCATGAATCATGGGGTTTGGACCCCTCTAAGGTGGTGATATCAAATCAGTGAGAAACTAAAATGCAAGAGAAGCAACAATAGGGTGAAACAATGACAGTGAAAAAGAATTTGTGCAATGTTTCTACCTGTACTAAATCCATCATCGCTGGAGTCCATTTTAGTGAAATCAGTGTCAATGGAGGTGCGTTCAGCAGAATCATTAGCACTATCCAAACTGCCACGACTGACTGTGTCAAGATCACTTCCGTCTAAAAGGAGATAAAGTAAGAAAAAAAAAAGCATGAGTTACAGTTAAAAAAATAACAGACCAGAGTCCAGCTAGTATAAGAGCACTATATTATCACTCAGACATGCTGTATAAAAAGTTGCCAGAGAGCCAAAAGACTCAAACACAAGCACTCAATAATTTAAAAATGTGAATATTCATAAAAATTTGTAAATTAAAGTAAATTACACCAAAATAAGTCAAGGATCACGCTACTTAACATGTTCAGGTTTTCTATTTATGGAATTTTGAGCAAAACTTTTGTGAAGTAAATGAAATCAAATCAAAGACAACAAACAACAACAAAAACATTACAGTATCTGGTGTAAAGCATGAATTTCCACCCCTCGCATATCATGCCATTATGGCAGTAAGAGTCTCACTGGGGTGTTGTGGGAATTTGGAATCAAGAGCAATCTGTGTGCTGTAACTGCAGGTGATGAAAACCTTTACACTCTGTTTAATTAGTGTCTTAAGAAATAAAGCTTGGGAGCAATAGGTACTGGAGGAGTGGGGATAAAACGTGTTATGAGACCAGGAAAGATGTCATGAAGACTCCCACAGGATTACATTCATTTGCATATACAGTTAAACATGCAAAATTGATCTCCCCTTAGTGTGTGCAACTAAAAAGCAGTTACTGCTGAACCTTATGCAATCCCAGACAATTTAAGACTGGATTAATGCTACAGTATTTAAAATAAAGCAGAGACTCCTTCTGTTTCTGTCAGAATGTGTATACAGTCAGTGGGCGAGTGTGGGATGTACCGTGCTTGTATCATGCTGATATTGGGCAATAAATGCTTCAAATTATGTTGTGGCTGAAAAATCACGTTGATTTCACATGTGGACGACTCATTTGTTAGAAACAAGTGTATACGTGTTTGTTTTCATTCTTTACAAGTGTAATCTTTGTGATATATTACCATTCAGTGTTAACTAAATGATGTTCCTCTTTAAGCTGTTCACTTGTGTTTATTTCAGGCTATGGTTTGACACTCTGCATCTGTGTAGGGCTTTCAAGGATTAATGAGCTAAATAATCAGTGGTTTTTCAGCAAGATGGCCACATATTTGTGGATGCATTGCAATAAAATGAAAAATACTATCACGGTTGCCTACATTGATGTGGACATTAGGGGGTATAACATCATGTCAGAAAAATGACGCATCTTGGAGTCAGTATATTAGTATTCTTACCTGAAAGCTGAGGGTCTTTCTGTGGAGTCTGTTGTTTTCTCCCTGCTTGCTTGAACTGGAGCACACCCAGGATCACGTTCCTCAGCTTTCCCCAGAGAAAGTAGCCTCCTCTGGTGGTCGAGGGCCAGGTGCTTTCTAACACAGCCTGAAGCAAAGCATGTTCATATACTGTAAGATTTTGAATAAACTAAGATTTTGACAGTTTAAAACTAAATAAGCCTGTTCAGTGTGTAATTTTTGAATGTATGTTTACACCTAAAGCACATACCTTATTGTAGTACCCATAAGTGATGGCATTGGGTTGAACTCCAGCTTTCTTCATTTCAAACAGCACCCTGACAGCCAGGACAGGCTGACTGTACTGGCCACACAACTGCAGCAACACACGGTAACATACCTTGGACAAAAATAAATAAGTTTCATTGTTAAGATTATTACTATTACTATTACTAATTTACTGAGCAGCTTCCTACTTCATCTGGAGCCTGCAGCTTCTTGTCCTGCATCATTCTCAGCACATCGTAGGCTGTACGCAGAGCTCGCACTTTAGAGTGGCAGGTTCCCACATATCCTGACAGGCAGATAAACCACAAGCCATAGCAGTGGCGCAGCAGACACTTGGACCACATCTGAGGCATAGATGAATAGGTTTTGGCCATCCTTTGAGCTGATTTAATCTCCTGAAATTAAAAGAAGATGACATATTAAGATGCTTTATCTTTTTTTTTTTTGGCATGTATGTATTTGCATTTACATGGGTATCAATCATAATGAACAATTGGTGCAGCAAAATAATCATATTTTATTTTTAGGCTACAAACTTAAATATGGATTAACTCTGACAAATAATGCATATTCATAAATCCAAAAATCACAAAGGAGTTTTATTTATTCAATTTGTGCTATAGTAATATATCACTAACCTCAGACTGAGTAAAATGTGATGCCATTTACTTATTGGTCTATGAAAAACATACTACACATACAGCTGACCTGTTTAGAACGTTTAAAAATGGCTGTAGGGCTGGCTGGGCTGCTATGACGTGATGCCATGGCTGCTGATGGAGTATTTTGCCCCTCCAGTGGCTCCAGAAGTTCAGCATTCAGCACAGGAAACCCAGAGTAACTGCAGAGGAATATATGTATCATCTCTCATATACCATGAAATAAACAGACTTGGAGCTCACATAAACACTGGCAAGCTAAGGGACATGCACAATAGTTGAGACACCCTGGAAGCTTGAGAATGACACAAGAAACCGAAAGCAATGTTCCAGCTTACAAGCCTCAAAGCAGTGACAATTTCTTTAACAATCAAAGCAATTCATGCTAATGTAAGTCTCTCCTTTAGGACCTGCACTCTATGCTCCCAGTGTCAGTGAGATTGGGTGAACAGTGTGTAATACCTATAGCAGAGTGGATGCTCCTCTCCCTGTGGCAGTGGAGGCAACTCTGGAGGATTGATATAGACTGTGTGCTCACTCCGGTGGGATTCATCCAGGTCGATCAGTCTGGTATCGTCTGGCCTCTCACTGTCCAGCTGTTTTGCGTGAAAAACATGCATTCGTCACTGCTGTGCTATAGTATAAACATAAATAAATTAACATTGCCTACAGACTCATGGCCATCTGATACCGTTTGGCCCTTCAGACTGGGTCAAGTCAGAAATGAGGATAAGTGAAGGCAAAGAGATGTTAATGAGACCATCTACAGCAATATGGCCCGTGTGTCCCAGTTCCGTTTATCTGAAGGGGCACTGCCAAGGCTGTGGCTTGATCATATATCTCCAAGACTAAATTAATCCAGATGGCAGTGACATGGGCAAAATTCATGCTATGCTGCTCTAGGGACACAAAATCATTTAACTGTACCATTTTGGCAGCAATGCATGATACTAAACTGCCACATCTCCTTCAGCTCAAATCTGAAATCTGCATGGTGAACAGTGTTCAAAGCCCTGTTGCCTGTGTGCCTGAGAAAGCAGCAGCACAAAGAAAAATTAAAAGGAAAAGCCTTCATGTTCTTTATTAGGGATAAATTACCACTGAAAAACTGTCTGCTGTTATAAAATGCCTACTATGTTGACATGCAATCAACTGACTTATATGAATCAATAATTTTCTAATCTCAAATATGAGCTTCACAGAAAAGCTGAATAGCTCCCTAGCGGCACTGCATTATTGGGTTTATTCTACTCAGTTAAGTAGATGATTCAGTCAACTGGCTCTAACTGACCTGGCTTCAATTCTGCTCAGTGATCCTCCTCTTGCTGACCTTCCTCTTACACCAAACCAATCTTTCTCAATCACACACTTGTTGTCAACCTCAGCAGCAGACACTGACTGAATCAATGCTTCCACTTCTCAATAGCAGGATGTAAATGTGACTTCCAGATTGCACACATTTTTAACCACATAGAGTTGTTTTTTGGGGGGGAACAAAGGGGGAAGCTGTGTCTTTTTTGTGTGTTCCAAAACATGTGTAGGCAGGATGTGTCAAATCCCAAAGTGATTAGCTGTCCAACTGAGAATATTTAAGAATAGTCACATCCAGCAGGATTTGCTAAACATTTTCCCAAATAAGGATTATCACTTCCATCTTTGTCTTTCTACTGTATTTCATTCTTCTACATTACATTTTACTGAGGCTTCAGAGTCCGTAACAGTTGGACGTAACCTCTCTGAGCAGTTCATTCTAATGGCACATGGTTCAATAAAGCACATTGCTGACACAAACAGAACATATTTGCAACCAAGACTGTTTTCTGTGCTATTAAGCTACACTCCTTCCTTACCCCACTTTCATTTATTCAGAATGAGAACACAAACAAAATGCCCTCAGCTGAGTCATGCACTAAAGGCAATGGAAAACCCTTTGATTAGGATTTTACCTTATGCTAAAAAGTTTTATACATAGGTGCCCTCACTAACACTGCAAATGACAAGGGAAACACAAGCAGCTTACCTTGCCTCCAGTGGTGAATAGCTACAAGACCAGGCAGTGGTAATGAAGACAAACAAAGCAGCAAAGAGAGAAGACAAAAGGCAGAAAATCAGAGAAAAGGAAAAGACAAAAAAGGACTGAAAAGAACAAGGGGAAATATAAATGAGAAAGGCTTAGTGCTGATAATAGGAGCCTCAAGGGAGATGTTGGAGTGTTAATTTCTTTGTTTATTTCTATTAATTCTGGTCATTTGCTTATTACCTCTAATAAATTAAGCTAAGCCTTCAATAAGACATCCTAATTGGGAGAATACCGTGATTAGTCTTTTCTCTAAATTGCTCTCTTTCTTCCTGAGTGTTTATGCAAACAGATGGAGGCCAGAATAGTTATTTGTTCTTACAACTGCACCATGGTGCAGTACTTCCGATACAGGAAAATGAACGATTAGTTTCAAGCCTCACCTTATCAATGCACTCATCAAAGAAAGCCAGGCTGGCATCTTTGTCACTGACAAAGGAGTACTCCTCTATGAAACGGCTGAACATTTGGGTCTTGGTCATGAGAGAGTAAAACCTTTGATTGGAGCGGTCCCTGCTCTTCAGAAAACCTAGGAAACAAAACACATTGTGTAATGGCAAACATGACGAGTGGGCATGCTTAAATCCATGTCATAATAATAAAACTGGACATTGGCTTCTGAAGTTGTTGCAATACATCTGCAGGGTCAAGATGCCGACTCAACCGACATTTAGAGGAAATTAATGCCGTGATATGAAACAAGTTGTTCTCTGCGGCTCTGCTTGCATAAGAGCACACAGATGTGTAGGGACATTGTGCTATTAATCACAGCGGTTTTCTGACTTGTCAACCAAGCCTAATTTCCACTAAGGCTTAAGCTAAATCACTAGAGCCATTACAGCAGTAATTTAGGTGAAACTGTGGTGCAGCAGCACTCAGACCTTACCCTCTGACCCACTTCAGCACTAAATCACATGAAGGCAAGGAAATAACTGCTTGTCAGGGTGTTTTGAGATTATAGTACAAGACTTTTAAACATTGAGCCTGAAGTGTACCTTGGAGGTCAAAGAGGGAACTGGCATCTGTGGTCTTTTCAGAGGGGGCTTGGGTGATGGGAAGCAGGTAGGAGCGGTAGCCTCGTAGGATGGCTGCCATGAAGCGCAGGAAGGCCTCCTGAATCTCCAGCTCCAGAGTGTGGAGACTCTTACCTCCATTGAGCTCGCTGTCAGTTACTGTATGTTCCATCTGTGCATCCTCACGGTTCAACTGACCACCTGAGAGCAAAAAACAGTGGTACTTTATATGTTGAATATGTATGAGAGAAAGAACAAAATGACACATAACATTGAGAAAGCCACACAAGACAGAAATGTTGTGTTTCAGATTACTTAACTAGTACTTTTTCCACAATATGACAAGCACGCAGTGACCAAAACTAGGTGAAAAGTAATCTGTTAACAAGGTTAAAAAGCCAAGTAAGCAGCTCTGAGACTGTGTTTGATTTGAACTATGTGTGAATATCCATCCATCCATGAGAGGTGGCACCCACTGATCCACAGCTCAAAGCTCAAATAATGTAAAACCCACCCATTTAGGGTGTATTTTGTTTATAAAGTGAGTTTCAGTATAACTGGATACATTTAGGCCAGTCATCAAATCTTTCCAGTTTAGGCAAAAATGAAGTGACAGCAGAAAACATCATGAGAAATGTAATTGTGACACTCAAAGGAAGATTTTTCTGAGCAGGAATTAATTTTTATTGATGTTTGAACTGTGACAAGAAGAGGAAGATATTTCTGCTTTTTCCACTGACAGACCATAAACAGCCACATGAAAAGATGTTTTAGGAAAATTATAAAAACTATTCTAGGAAACACAGTCATTGACTAATTGAGAATAAGTAGATTGAGGAAGAGTGGGCGAACCATAAACACAAAATTTCATAATCCACACTATGTTCTGGGAAGCACAAAGCATTATTGGTTTATACAACAGTGTAAGCATTGTGTTAGTTTTCTTGTAAAACTGACTGAACAGGCTGACTCAACAGCCTAAAATAGCCAAAATAAATTATTCATAAAACCACATATGATACAGCATTATACTGGACTCACCCTCAGTGAGCTGCTGATAGAGCTTATTCAGAGTATTCAGAAGTTGTTTGCAGGCTCTCCTCGGTAGTATTTTCCACGTTAGAGCTTTCTTGTCATCTTTACTGAAAGCACACCATATGGTTTTTATTACATGGGAGGACAGTCAAGAAATACTGCAAAAAGATAGAAGGTGCAAGACTTATTCACTGACAATTTAATCTCTAGCTTTTGAAATGAGCTGGGAGGTTGGTGGTAACAAATATGCATTTGTGTACAGGATAAATATTTCACATTCCAGCTCCTATAGTAATATAAGAGATGCTCTCACTGACAGAGACCAATTACAATGAGAAGAACCTTCGTCATCAGACCAATAAAAGTTTTTATTGGTCTGATGACAAAAGGGATTTTTAGCACTGTCTCTTTAAGCTGAAGGTCCCTATCTATTGACAGACATTGCAGTTTGAGATCACTTACTGGGAGATTGCATTGGTGTCCAGATCAACACAGCTGATGTCAGTTGGGGGCACGTAAAGGTCAAAGTATCTGGAGTCTACACCCACAATGAAAGGACATGGTGCATTGACAACGTCAGCCAGGGCCAATGGGCAGAGAGGGATGTAGGGACATTGCCAGTGGAAGGGAAAAATCATCTGAAAAAGTAAGAGACATCAGTACCATCGTATCCATCAGTACAAGGCATTAGTGTAATAGAAACATACATTGTGAGCATATGAAGAGGGAGCTATTCAGCAATCATTATTTCTTCCTCTGTTTGGGGAATTTTATTTGCCCGTTTCTTTGAAGAAGGTTTTTTAATAACAGCTGCTGAACATCCCTGATTATCAGTACCTCAGCCTCAAGTTCATACATCACTGAGACTGTTCACAAGTGGAAGGTAAGGAAAAGAGCAAAACACTTACAGATACAAGGGCCTCTGTAACACTAGTGAGTACAGCTGGACGCAGAGAATGCACCAGGATCTTGTGCTCTGTGACTGCCAACACCAGCAGAGTGGCTGCATTTTTCGGGCCCAGATTCAGGAGTAATGTGGAGAGGCTTCCACCACTAAAGCCCAAAAAACACAAACAATTAAAGCCAAATGTTCCAGATCATTTAAAATGTACCCTATGTTTACATGTTTTATTTTTAGATTGATGGGATGTTTACTGACCTGAGAGGTAACGGAGAGGACATGGGTTGGCTCAGTATGAGGCTGTCATGTGGTGACAGCTGTGAGAAAGAAAATTGTTAGAGCATCATTGGGTGGAGGAATTCACTTATGGTTAAAGTGTGTTTAAAGACGTGTTTAATCCACTAATGTAGGTCAACTCATTACTTCACTCATCAAATGTCAGTCTCAGCTCACCTGCACAAGGATTCGTGGTCTCTGCGTGGAGGGAAATGGCACATTATGCATGAAGTGTGAGATGTGCCTGTATATGAAAAAAAAAATGTTAATGCAAAGGAAATGCACACAGCCCTGTGATGAAGACTTCATCCATTTCTGATAGACATCAACAAAAATGTAAAATATGTTAAACTTGCTAACTTTTCAATGGGCAGAGCATGTGGTCCAGAGATGGAGTATCTGTAGAGAAAAGTGAGAAAGTTGCTAAAGGACTGAAAGAAGGGCCAGTGGGAAAGCAAACAGATGCTCTTGTTGCTGTAAAGGCTTCTGGTCCCATCAGAGCTGAGATCAGAGCTTGGCAGACTGAGCTGTGACCGCTGACGCTCCGACAGCTTCTCCTCTGAGTGAGGCTCATAGAACTGGATGGCTGCTCCGTAAACCTGTACACAAAGGGATCACAATATAGAGTGTGATGATCAGCCTAGGAATACTTGCACACACACAAAACGAATGGTTAACATCCGGATGCAAACTTTACAAAACACACACACCACAATAGTCAGAGGTCTTTTGAAATAACTTATTCAGGTAAGCTGTTGTGGCAGCTCCACTAGAGAATATTCATCATAATAAATGAGCTAAGTCATGCTCAGTCCTTTGAAGTACTTTCTCTCAAATACATAAACAAATCATTCTAGGCATGAAGTGCTGGGAGAGTAGCCTGCAGACTAGAGGTTGCAGGGAAGAAAGAGTGAGCACTGAGGCATTTAGGCATTTAAAATTTGCCCACCAGCCCAAGTGGTGCATGAGATATCCATTATTCAAAAGATGAGCTGCAAAAACTCTTTTATGCTGCATTGCTTTCAAAGGCTAACAACCTCTTGGTATTCCAAACACTGCCTTTAGACTATTTTTGATTCCAGTCAGAGTTTGGTAGTTGAATAAGATTGTCTGGTATTCTCAGATATAATGCTGCAGTAAATCAACAAATTAATCCATAAGGGATACTAATGCACTGAGAATTGCAGAGGGTGCGATCAAGATGAAGAAGCCGGCTGAAATTAAGCAATTAGGAGATTTAGTGTATTGAAAAGCAGAACACTGATGCTACAATTGTGGGAACCGCTTAATTAATGATGATGAAAATGAAACTTAGCAAGACACTAAATGGAGTGACAATTTTCTTGGCAACATTCAGTGCAAACATTTTTATTAATACACACACGCACGCACACATGCACACACATGCATGCACGCATGCACACACACACAAAAGAAGTATCCTAAAACACACAAGTGTAATTTCAAAAACCAAGGGACAAGATTATTGGTAACTATAATGTAAGCAGGTTGTTTTACCTTTTCTGCAGAGGCACCTGTCAGCACAAATGTAGAAAAAACAGGGAGGGAGTGTTTGGTGTGCACTGGCCAACACTCAATTGTGGCCCCCATGGGCAGGCAGAACATAGGGACGGACTCAGGCAGAGGGAAGGACTCATAGTCCTCTTCAGGGTACCTACACAGCAGACCTGGTGGACACATTAGAACCTTTATAAATTAACCTTCTCACAGAGGTAAGATAATATGATGACATTTGTCACCTTACCTGCTTTGTATGCGATTGTGTTTGCTTTAGCAAGAGACTTCTTATAACAAAGGTAGACTGAGGATCCCCACTGGAATATGAAAAACAGACAAAGACCAACACAAATCAATTAGTAATTTGTGCAGACATGCATGAAAAATAAAAGTGTTCTCTGATCTTGATCCCACCATGCTGCTGTTGAGGTTCTTGTCCACCTTGCAGAAGGTATGAGGGGGCGTCTCCCCCTTACCGGGGATGATGATGCAAACATCGGTGACTGCCAATGAAGTGTGGGGCTGGCTCTTTGGGGCACGGCGGTAGGTGATGTATATGCGCTGGGAGGATGAGCTGCTAATGTTGGCAGGGCGACCTGAGGGTGTGGTCTGGACGATGTGGCATCCAGGCTTCAACTTCTCTTTCCACTCATACAAAACTCTGAAATACAGAGCAGTTTTTTTTATAGGATCCTCTTGAAACAAGACATAAAAAAATACTACTGAAAAGCTGTAATACTACATTTGTTGAAGAGATGTCAGACTTAAGCATATGTTAAAGAGCAGATTAGAGTGACCCAAGATAGAGAAGTGATTAGTGCTGCTGGGTGAGTAAGGGTCAGTGACTGAGGATTACTGCTTACCCAAGATCTGTCAGTGGCGGCTTATCTCTGCCTCGCTTGAAGCACAAGAAGATCTGTGGGCCCCGGAGGCTGGCTCCATTGAGCTCTGCAGAGAGGCCTGAAGGGCTGCTTTCGATACAGGTGAAACCTGAAGGTACCTCTTCACCCAGGGAGCGGATCACCACAGCTACGTCGGTGATGGGGGCTTTGGGTTTCACAGACTTGGGACCGGCATCATCAAAGTGCAGCTCGTCCTCTAGAGGCTTGGATGAGTCAGTGAGGCCGGCAACTACAAAGTAATCGGCTACACGAGGACCTTTATCCTCCATCATTTCCCATTCCCACACTGTGGGCTGCAAAGTAAAAAGAGGGAAAGGGGAGATGTATTCTGTCATATAACAAGAGGAAAATAGGCGTTGTTCACCGAGAAATAACCTAGCTGTGTGGATTAAGCTTGCTAAAACAGTATCACCTTCACAGTAACTCTCCTGACACACTGTATTACTTTTTTTACTGCTCCTATTCTTACATTACACATGGGAGTAGAATACGTTGAAGCATGTAAAATAAAGACATTACCTACCTTACAAATACATTACATATTAAAGAAAGAACAAAATATAATGAGAGCAGCTGGAAAGCATTTAGAATGCATTCCTGTCTGCAAAACAGCCTTCACTAAGAAATATGGGAGGGCTAGAGACCAATGACCTTGCTATATGCCATGACCGATTATATATAATAAAACACATGCCTTTGTAGAAAAATGACTTGTGGATGGGAAAAGTATGGGAACTATAAATGAGTACTGGGAAAGAACGAGAGGGTGCAACTGTAGTGCAGCAAAAAGTTTTTTTTAGAGCTTTTAGCGAGGTAATATTCAGACAGCGTCTATTCTGCACTCAACAATCTCAAGAAAAAGAAAAGAATAGCGGGAGCGGCTGACAGAGGGCTTGTTATAGCTTTATCACAAACCATGGAGCCCTGGAAGCTCCCTCAGTGCTGGGCTAGCTTATTATGCTTCAGTTGAAGAGCCTGCTTTATCTCTCACAGCAGTTCTGATAAACAGCTGCCTATTATTTTGCCCACTGGGATATGAGGAGTTAGCATAAGTTATCCCCTTTGTCTGAGCTGGATGTGTCATTGCTAGGAACCATGGCACACAAGAAGCTGTGACCATATCTCACCCACTTAGGGCTTTGGCATTAATGTTAATGGCTCTGTGTGTTGTTCCTCATTGTAGTCGTGCTATGGGACAGAACGCTAAGCACTGCCTGCAAGCCCAGGGTGTGAAACTGACTGCTCACATGGAAGCACGGAAAAAATGAAGATAATGTGTAGCAGTAAGTATGAGGCAACGTTTCCACTACCATGCTGAAGAATGACAACGATTTAGTTGTTATTCTGCAATTGGTCAGAGAAGCAACAACATCCAGTCAACTTCTTTATCTATTGCTTTTTAACAAAACAAATTCACCATCACATTTACTTAAATACATTTTCTGTTCTGCTAGCCTGTTTTCTCTGTACATCAGTGAGACTGTGACTCATCACCACCAGATTGCTCATGGATGTTGTTTCAGTCTACAGAGTGTTTATGTCCAATGTTCCCTGATTAGCTGATGGCTGTTTTGATGCAGAATGATCCAGCGTTGGCCTTATGGGTATTCCCCGTGACTCAGCAACTCAAATAGCAAAGAGTTTTTTAATCTTTCCCTAGTTTTCTCCAATGCTGGATTTTATTAAATTACAAAACACATAAAAATCATTCATAATGTCTTACAGCATTTTTATTTCACATGCCACTTTTGTTCAGTGGTATGAGTTGTGTAATCAATCTTTGAAAGAAAAGTAGTCCAGCATTACTATTCAGCTGCCTAATTTTTCTACATTGAGTTGTCTAAAAAAGGGAATATATTATGGGCTTTTCACCGTAAAAGCTTCCACTACACTGCTTCTACTCGAGGCACTACAAAGCACAGCAGTAATTATAAAGAATGGAAAACATTTTATTAAGTAACCTAAAATTAAAAGGAAGTTAAAGGTCTAAATTGTTCCTCTCAGTAGATTCACTTTTCCTTTAATGTGCTACACCATTTACACTAAGTCCCAAAATCTGTAAAGTACCTGCTCTCTGAAGGTACTGTATTGCAATACAAATATAAATGGGGTGGCAGATGTGTCATATAATACTTGGAAGGTTCAGGATTAAATATAGATGTAATCTCCAGTTCCAACTATCGTGACATCCATTGCGTCTATTTCTCCCCCTCAACAGGAAGCGGAGGCCTAAAACGATATCTAATCCTCGCCATAGCAACAACATTAAAAGTGAAGCTGAGCATTTCTCACTCTGATGTTTAAAGCATTCGGGTACATTGTTCTGTTTAAATACAAGTCGATTAGTGGGCCGTTTCTCACTCTGATGTTTAAAGCATTCGGGAACATTGTTCTGTTTAAATACAAGTCGATTAGTGGGCCGTGTAATTGCCACAGGTTTTTTCTGTTCAGAAAATCAGTGTCTAGGAGAGGCAAAAAATAATTTTAATGTGAATACTTCCAGATATTTCCTGAATTAAAAAAATAAATTGTTACTGTTTCTTTGTGTTTATCTATTATAATTTTACACGTCTTGGGGAATTTGCCTGTCAGTGACCAGGCCTGTCCACAGCCTTCCCTTTTTGTCTCCAACAATGTTTCCGAGTTCCCCAAAAGTATCTCAGGTTGCTACTGGCTGCATTAGTTTAGAAAGGTTATAGCTTTCTGCATCCACAAGATCACAGGTTTTGTTTTGTTTCCATACATCATTGCATTACTTTGACTGTTTAGCCTATAAATCTACAAACACTGCGCCTAAAATCCTGAAACCTGCTGTAGTGACAAAAAGCCAATAAATAAATCTGACCCAACCAGACTTGATAATTTATCTTTCACATAATTTTTAACCTTCTTCCTGCTTTCTCGCTTACTGCAAACCCTGTCTTAGCTCACACCAGATTGAGTGACTCACAGAAACTGCAATCATTTCATTCACCAGTTTTCTTCATAACAGCAGACAAATAAGGACATAGCGGATTTCCTCTTCTTGCAAGCTAACTGGCCAACTTCTCTATTCACATCCACTATTGTTTTTATGTGTCATCTCCAACAATCAACTTTGCTACAATTTCTTAACCACTTGTGCCACGGCATTTGTAAGATTTGATTTAGTCTCTGTCACCACATCTTCCTCACATTGTCATAGACCATCTGTATTTTACAGTGCATGGCCTCTGTGTGTCCATGCAATAAAAAAAAGTAAACATGCCAAAGGGTTTTAGAGATAAAATACATTTTGACTGAAATTATTTTTAAAAAATGTAATACTAATACTATGTATTATTTATTTGCAATTTCTAATAGTAAGTCATGCAAAGAACATTTTCTTGTGATTTAAAAAAGAGGCCTTTTGCTGCGATCAGCACAGAGTTGTTGTAACTGTGGCCCATGAGACAGAGAAAGGGGCTGATGGACAGTCAGACCCATGCTGTGTTAACAGCAGGAGGGCAGGGAGGATGGGCACCTTGATCTGAGAAGAAAACCACCTCAACATTTCACTCAGCATCTGTTCCCTCTTAGCCATGAAGACAGCCTTAACCCTCATTAGCCATTTGCATTCCTTATGTTTGACAGGGTGGGACTCTGCCAACTGGATGGGGAAACCATACACGCCCAAGATAAACAGAGCAGAAAGATGAAGGAGAAGGTACTCTGAGGTGTTGCTGGTTAGATAAATACTGAAAGACCCCCCGCGCGATGAGCTTGCAGCGCTTGTAATCCGTCTTCAGGTAACGTGATATTTGAATTAAGTTCTGCCGGCAAACGGCCCTTTGTAAAAACAAAACTGACCAACTGTTAATAATACAGAGCGGTTTTCTCAAATGCCCACATGACAAGAAGCCATCTTATGGAGCATCTACGCTGGATGAAATGAAATAAACCTCCATATGACTGCATTGTAACCAATGGGCGAACTGTAAATATAGTGAATCACACACAGACTGTGCTTCTCACTACATGCAATAAATTACTCGCGTAATGCACGTAGCTCTACGAGACGTACATAACCTTACATTTACCGTATCGATTTTTTACGATCCAACGTTAAAATAATAACAATAATAATAATCAAATTTGTAAGAACCATCAGCTCAGATAATATCATGACCCCAACATGTAAAACACTTAGCGTACAAGATGCTTCTTCATTACAGAGACAGTATTCGTGTGATAGCGCTGTTTTCATTTATACTTGATAAAAAAATAATCTACTCACATCCCAGAATCACGACGACTGAAGGATGATCTGGTGAATATCAGTCGACGTCGAAATGAATCTTTTGATAGAATATTATTCTTCAGTGTTTGCTTTTGTCAATTTGTTCTCGTCCTAAATATATTCTGTCATAAAATGTAATTAATCACAGTGAGATGGACGGACGCGACTAGACAGTGTTGTGCCGTGCACCGCTTTATCCAGACCTGCGCTGTTCACGTGACTGATTACAAACCTCACCTACGTCACTGATGACACCTTCGGTGACCGAAGAAGAACGTCGGTATCTATGTGGAAACATCCGTCTGTTTACAAGTTTAGGCATAACTACTCACCGTACACAGAGTGAAGTCAAACCATTATTGTTATTATTATTATTTAATTTATTTTTGTTGTTGTTGTTGTTTTACTGTTCGTCGAACTGTTATGATATTTTTATAAGGCAGAAAGATGCCAGAAGTACAAAAACTCAATGTTCATTGCAAGTAGAAGTACCACCTCAAATTCCTTACCCAGGTAAAGAAGCCTATATACCAGCTGTAAGCATTACTGTAACATTTTGTTTCTATACAAATGTAAAGTGTAAAGCAAAAGGCAAGGCTAATTTACTGTACTTGTATGTTGTGTATTGTGTAATGTTTTATATGTATTAAATACAGAGTGAAAACAAGAATTAAATAAATTAAATATAAGTCAAATTTTATTTAAATTTTTTTGAATAAATAAAAGTGGTATATTAATTAAAAGCAGAGAAAAAAAGCATAATCTTTATCTTAGTTTCAAAACTTGCCACAATTGAGGGAAATCTATGTTCCAGTGTGAGATGATTTAAGCAGTGTGCAGCATGCAGTGACTGAAAGCCTTTTCACTAGGTTTAGTTTAACTATGGGCACTACCAGTGGACCAGATTCTGTAGATGTGCAACGCCAAACGGGCTTCTACTCAGCAAAATATCCCCAACCTGTTCTGTCCTTAACAAAGGTGGATTATAATTATTAATGCATAGTAGAAGATAAGTAAAAATAACATATAATGGGAATATTTAAGCAACTAAAAGTATCATAAAAGTATTTTTAAGTAAAGCACTTTAGGTGCATGTCTTTCAACCACTGGCAATAGCAGTTGTAGATATTGTAGCAATCAGCACAAATGGATAATATCACAATAAGCTTTAGGGCACAGACATGTACTGTAAAAGGCTCCATCCGTCCTACATTGGAGTGTCAGGATAATGGACTTCAGTTTGTCTTCTTTTCTCTCTCCAATTCCTGTCACGGACATTTATTTTGTAGCTCCTCTGTCCCACTTCCTGTTCCTACTCTTTTTGGTTTCTTTACTCATTCTCATTAGTCATCATTACTTTCACCCGTTCCCTTGTTCATTTAAACCCAGCTCTCCCTCCATTCCCCTCCCAGTTTGTCTCTCAGTTATCACTTGCCTGTTTACACTCCCCTGTGTTCATGGAGAGTGAGCCATTTGTTGGTTTGGAAGAAACCTGTTTGTAGCGGTTTGGTCTTCTGTTTAGATTCCTTGTATAGTGTTTATTTGTACCTGTTTGTTAGTTTTTGTCTTAGTATTTAGGTTTGGCCCTTTGTTTTATTTCTGTCTGTCAGTTTGTTTAGCATTTAGTTTGGTTGTTCATTAGTCCCTTAGTTCCACCTCACTTAGGTATTTAGGTTATATCCTTATTTCTTGTTTGCTCAGCCGGTGTATGTACATTTCCCTATCCTCCTTCTGGAGGTAATTTCTGTCTGTCTGCCTACGGTTAATAAACCATTTACTTTAATCTCCCCCCTCTCCCAGTCACCTTATGTGTGTCCTTAATCATACACAAATTCTCACATGGAGAAAGAAAACCCTTGAAAAGCCAAACAACTGCATTGTTCACATTGCCAGATAAAACCCAGTTTCAATGATAACAAAGCAATAATATATAAAACTCACAATCTCTCCCAATTTATTATTATTTTTTTTTAGAAAAGAAACCCTCTTAGCTAACTCAGGCCAAATTCAACATTTGTTTTACTCTTACACCATTTACAGTACTAAGTTAAAAATGTGCAACTAATTACTTTTACCTCACAATGACAGGATATATATTATAACAGTAAATGTTATGATATGTTCTATTGTCTCACTATTGGTACTAGAATATATTTTGCTTTAACTGATTTATGTCAACTGACTGGAAACCAACATCTCCTGTGGGGACAAAAATGAAAGCTACATGAGCATTAGAAGATGAATGAATACAAAAACATTTTGGTCTTTCCCAAGAAATTACCCCAACATTGCTCAATGAATATTTGGTATTATTTTTAAACAGTTTCATATTTGAAGCATTTTCTTTCTCAGTCACTCAACTATCAGCTAATTCTCATTAATATCATTTATGTATAAACATTCAACATATTTGCTTCCTTACTTAAGGGTATAAAGGATTACAACTAAACACTACTTTGTCCAGATGCAGGGATTAAAATTAGGTATCTGTATTTGAAGTAAACGTTCAGAATGCTTCTTTGTGGTTAAAAACTGAACTGGTAGAGAAGATTCAGTTGTGCCTGAGGCCAGAGACAATGTGGCCTATTTTTCTTGCCCTCTACTGCCCTTGTGTGGTGATTATAAGAGACAGTTGCTGAAACTTACAATGACCGTGAAATAAAAGTTTGCAGACGGGTTAAGTGTAAAGTCTTCAGACATTTTGCAAGACAAAACTGAACTGCCCCACTTTCTCTGACATCAAATTTTATAAACAGGAATTAGTGGATCCCTCTATGACAGGGCTGCCTGCAAAATCTTCCAGTTATCCCATTTGTAACAACAAGAACAAGTAAAAAGTGCTCTGCAGAGAATCCCATGTGCTCTTCTCAAAGTGTATCATTTGATATTCCTATCTGAATCTGTAGCAACGATACCACATGACACATTTTGATCTTGGCGCAAAGCCCAGCATGAGCTCAGGAGATGTAGATCAAAAACAAAACAGACAGCTTCTGTAGGCGTTACACTCCATCACATAAAAAGGCGAATATTAAGACGAAGCCATCACCAAGGCCTGTCAATAACTACAGTACTGCTGCAGGTGGCAACAGATCATCCATTGTTACAGCCTCTACTGTACACCAGTGAGATATTTTAGTAAGGTAGGCTACCAGTTACACAAGGACTGCATTTAAGCAGGCAATTTAGAACTTTCAAGCTGATTATTATTTCATCAAAACAGAACTATAATTTTTGCAAACACAACAAGAAAGCAATGAGTTGTTGTGTAATAGATACATATAAGATTAACAACAAGAATGTTAATAGAGCAAGAAGATACAGTGAGTGTAATATGAGTGTGAATCAGCCTGTCATTAGGACATTATCAATTATGTTAAAAATGCAGATAACTTTATCTTGCAATACTGCATGGTATTTTGGGAGTCTGGCCCTGTTGATCTAAATGTACTTAGTAAAGACAATTCAAAATATCCATCACTGCAAATTAAACCTTATTTCTCTCAGTAAAGTTGTGACACTGGTTAGGTGTCAGCCATTCAAACAAAATATGGCTACTTAATGTAAAAAAAAGCTTAAATCAGTTTAATTTAAAAAACGTTCTACCTACCGTATATTGTTTACTGTGGGGAAAAAACAGTATACAGAAATAATCTTAATAAAGAAGGCATTTGTAATTTGAATTTTTCACGGACTAACTCATGGTATATCAACCGACACTTCCACCCGTTTACAGCGGTTGTAAACGTGAGAAAACAAGTCGCAGGTCCCACCGAGATTTGAACTCGGATCGCTGGATTCAGAGTCCAGAGTGCTAACCATTACACCATGGAACCAATTAAATACTGATCGTGGCAAATTTCACTCGTATTCATTTGTCAGGTGTTTGTTTTCTCTTAGATCATTACATGATTTTAGTGGGTGGGAAATGTACGAAATGAAAAAACACATTTAAACTGAAATAAGACCTTAATGTGCTCACTGGTTTTATCAAACGGCTTCTCTGTCTGCCTACTAGTGGCGAAAAAAAAGAATTACAGCTTTTCTTAAAAGTCACTTGCCGGTTTATTAGGTACACACGTTGTTAAAACTGTTGTATTCAAATACAAATAAATCTGCAAAAAATAAAAGTATTTTCAAAGTGTTAGAAAGATCATTTATTGTTGTAGCAGTTTTTTAACGCTTGTTCAATTAAATGATCATTGAATTGAGCTCAGCTTGTTTTGCAGTAAAGAGAGGTGGTGTTTATTGCTCTGCCTACCCACTGATACAGTTTCCATAAAATCATATAATTAAGACTTTTTACTGTGTGCTCAATGATGCTGTGTGACTGTGAGACCTTGACCTGACATGACCCGGTAATTTTACGTTTGGAAAAACAACGACATTTAACATGGGTGAACAATTCAAACTGAAAGTGAGCAGTATAATCATAAATAACTTTTAACTGGAAATGGGTCACAAAATATTGCTGATTTAAGTAAATATTTAAATCAACATAGGTGTTGTGAAATCACCCCAAAGTATGCAGGTGAAAAGGGAATTCCAGGTAAACTTCTGTCTTGTAGAGTTGTACGATTACTATATATCAGTGAAAGCTGTGATGATGTTGGCCTTGAGATAACTACATGAAAACTATTCAATTTGTCTCATGGAGAAAACAGCCATTTCTCTTTTCTCAATTTTCAGTTTCTTTGGAAACCTTTAGCTTTATACTAATGTGGAAATAAATGTCCACACAGAAGTGTTTTCTGTGTTCTGACCTCTGTAATTATAGACTGATTTTGACAAGTCTTTTGTCATAATATATACTAGTCCAGACTGAGTTGTTAAAGGGCTGATTTAGTTACGTGGAGTTAAGTGTGTCCATGTACATTCTGATCTACATTTGGGATAGGTTATAGAAATCGAAGAAGTGAAAACGATCAGCCTGACTCGGATGAACACTGATTATATATCAAGAATTACTAAGTGAAGATCCAGCTCTTCTCTGACTGATCCACACACAGTTCCTGTAGCAGGACGTGACCAAAATAAAGATCTTCACACATCACAGCCAAGTGCAGTCAAATTTTAAATGTTTAAATAAGAGCATGGTTACACTGATAATGTAAAGAATTATGCACCAAGAATTCTTTTTGTTTTTTCATTTTTCATGTTATCTTCACCTTTCTTTGCCTCACATAAATCTGAGTAACCCACTCTCTGTAGGTGATGTCAGACTGAAGTGAAAGTGACAGTTTTTTCAGCAGCAGTGTGGTCAGCATCCAGGTGCAGCCTCTTGAAAATAAACCAAAGGTGCAACTCTGTCAGAGCATTTAGAGGAAGAGCCTCTTCTCAATGGCAGCCTCTGTGAAAAACAGCCTGAGCTGGAAAATACAGCTGACTGGTTGTCTGCAGCAGAAAAGATTTTTATTGAAGCCCTGCATTAGTCACAGTCCTCACAGTTCTTTTTTCCTCCCACAATATTTAAAAAAAATTTATATATAGTTTACGAAGCCACTGAAGGATATTTTTACTTTAACTAAATCTGTTTTGTGTTGTTTAGAAAATGCTGAATCCATGTGTAGAGTACTTGCTTCCATCTTAAAAAAGGATAATGTATTAATTGTTTTATGATGTTAATTTCTGCTGTGTGATGGATGTGGGTGGGTTCACTGTACATTCCATAAAATTGTGTTGTCCTATTTTCAAAAAGTTGAATACATTTTTGTTGATCTTAACATTGTTCATTGTATATACTTTTTACATTCACTTTTTTCTGCACATCAAACAGTTGAATAGATTTTACTGCATGTAAATATATCTAAAACTTAAAATTGCTTGAAAGGAAAAAGGCATCAAGACATCCACTGAGACAGCTGCTGCTGCTAAATTAGAAATTAGTTTGTCATTAGACCAGAGAAGCAACACGAGAATGTTAGTTATATTATTTATTGACATACTTTGCATTGAAATCTAAATCATTTAGGACCAGACTGGCCTGAAGAATAACTCAAGAAATTTCCCATCGCCGTGACTCCGCTTAAATACAGCGTCAGTTGCCCAGCAGCAACACTCATACCTGCATTTGAACATAAGTGGTGTTTTTCCTTTTCAGGAAGTTTCTGTTTTTTTGTCCAACTGTAAATCAGAAGTCTTTTGGTAATTTTGTCTGCTCCCTCCTCCAGGTTGACATTTTTCTTTTCATTCATTCAATTGAAATCCTTTGAGTGCTTGTCTAACTGCAGTGTGACCTCGTCTTATAAGCTGTCTCTGAAGTACTCAGTTGTATTTGCTCCATTGGCTCCTTGACTTACTGACTGCATTTCCCTTCATTGGGCCATCACTCAGGGCTTGTGTGCTGTCAGCTGGTCAACATGTCCATCATCTGTGCAGAAAACTGCTTCTACTGAACAACCAGAACTTCTCTACTGTACTGAGCTGACTCTCTGAAACCTGCCATGATGTCTGTGACATATCTTTCCTAAATTTGAGAAAGATAATTTGCTTAATAATTGGCCACAATCCAATTATGTCAGCAGATAGAAGAGACAATCTTTCAGCTAGTGCGGTCATCTATGGTGGGTTTTACAATGGTCCATCTGTGGTGCAAGACCATGCATAACAATACTGTATATAGCACAATGGCAATACAAATATGCATTATTTTATATTTGCATAGTGCATAATATAATAAGAACATTATACTTCTATCTTTTTAAAAATCAAATGAAGTTTTATGTAATGCACACCTAAAAGACATATACATAGAGTAACTTCACACCTGCTACAAATCTTTGCTGACCTCCAGTGGTTGCTGTGTTCTAACTGCTGTCATACTGTATACTGGTGTACTCAATGACATCAGTGTTGGCTATGGTTACATTGCTCTGTGTGTGCTAGGCTGAGTACAGTCTAATTTTAGTCACAAGTGTAAAAAAATGCATCCCTCTTATTTATTAGAGTGGAGCCCCTTCATCAGTGCAGTGGGGTCTGGAAAAATAAAACTTTAAACCTGGCTCTGGTTTCACTGCAACACAAGCACATTGGTCACACTGTGTTGTCCAATCACGTACACCCCAGTGCACATTCTTTCTGTAATGTGGACACTGTGCTCTTACTGCTTGACAAATGTCTACTATCTAATAAGGCTTTAAACGCATTACTCTGCTTCTCTAACTGGACTTAACTGTATTCATTGAACTGTACATACAACATGCTGCTCTTTTATTGCAAAGGTTGTTTAAATCTAGACCCCCTACCTCTAGTCTAGTGAAACAAAACACTTCTGACTACATGCATTAGAGATGTCAGCTGCAATCAAAGGTAAAACCAACTTACTGTTCACCAACTGGGAATTTATCACTAATAGGTTTATAAGAAATTTATCATTGCAGCTGACTGTGTGTAAAGTCAACATGTTCTTTTTCAACTTTAAAGCTCAAAAAAATAAAGGGGATCCACAAATGTTTAAATAATAAAAAGTTCCACAAATGTGCCTATAAAATATTTCTTATTTGATAGAGGGGCCTCCTTCATTTATCAGTATCAACATTCTTGTCAACATTCATTATCAGGACATTTCAATATTCAGAGGAACAGATGAAGAGAGGCAGGCCCCATCTAAAAATGTGACATTACAAGCAAATGTATCAAATTCATCTAGCGTCCAGAGCATTAACCTGACTGAAACAGGTTTCTGATGGCAGAAAAGACTTTTAATTTTAAACCTATTTACCAAAACAACAAGCAGAATTGAAATGACAGCAAGTGGAAAAACCTTCCTTAGAAGAAAAACAGTCACAAAGTATGATCCACTGTCACCACATTGGTCAAAGATGGCATAATGTCCAGCACTAATGAGATGCTGTCTGGGCATCGATTGTCAACATGTTATTGCTTCTACAGAGAGTGAAATGGAATTCACATAGTGAATGAATAAATTCAATTCAATAAATAACAAAGTTAATTAGCCTGGTACAACCATAAAGTATTTTAAATAGACTTTTTTTTTTCTTTTTTTTTTTTAACACACAGTTCTCTTTGTAAATACTGCACAGGGTATCTGTGGGCCTAGAATGGGTCAGATGAACCCTTGTTTTAAATTTACAATCTGAGAACAGAGAGAGAGATAGAGAGAGAGACAGAGAGAGAGAGAGAGAGAGAGAGAGAGATGGAGAGAGAGAGCGAAATAACATTTTAGGTAACTTCAAAAACAGTTCACGAAATGACTCATCATCTCACAAGAAGATAAATTGTGTTCTCTACATAAGTGGGTATCCATTATCTGATCATGCTCTTCTTTTTTTTTACTTCTAGTGTCACATTGATTAACATAAAAATCACCATCACTATTATAAATGAATAAATAAAGCAGTTAGCTTTATAAATACAAAACATAAAAGGTCAAAGTATCCCTTCTTATCAACCAGTACTTCAAAAATATAAACTAAAATTTTTGTATGAAAAAAATTACATAGAAAACAACACAGGATTTTATCACTTCAACAGTGTGGGGGAAAAAATCCAAACTTTAGACCTACTATGAGTGTGAAACTCCCAGTAATGCAGTAAATACTCAAACACTGGTTACCTGACTGCATCTTCAGATACAATGGGCATCTACACTGCAACTTACAGTAAAATAATCTCTTGGGTTACAAACAGTGATCACATTAGTATCATAGTATTGTTACTGTGTGATCAGTGATGAGTAACTATAAATAAAGAACCATTACAATATTGATCTATTCATCCATGCTTTCTTAGACTCTGAACTTTCTCAGCTTGGTATCCATGTGCGTTCTCTGCTGTTGTGACTGAACATTCCTTTGCTTTGGAGTAGATGATCAAAGTCGCTTTATGTCAGCTGCATTGTGATCTGTGGCTGCTGCACACAGTGACGAATCATAAACTCAGGTCTCAGCATGTAGTAAATCTTTGCCTGCTTAGACATGGCCAAGGTTGCCATAACTTTCTTCCTGTAGAGAAAATAACTTCCATTTAGGGGATATTATAAACTTGGCTGCCCTTGAATAGTTAACCTTTATCATGGGCTAAAAGTGATTGTGGTGATAATTCTCTCCCTGTAAATAAACTGTCCACCCAATTCATGTTTGCCACCCTTAGCACTGTTTGGAACTATGTTCCACTTCAGGAAGTCCACAAACAGGACAGGCAGCAGTTCTGTAAGAAAATAAAATGGGTGAATGGTCGCTGGTGTGTGGGGCACTCTTTCCTTCCCTCCCCTATTCAGGGCCACAGAAAGAGTGTGAGTGAGGGAGCCAAAGAGATCAACTTCCAGAGGAGCTGTGGCTGTCTCTCCATCTCAACATCTGCGTTTCTAAATCAAACACACACAGAGACAAAGGGAGGGCCGTTGGCTGAAAGTTGCCCTGATCCTGGCACAATGTCAGGGCCGGGTGGAGTATGTGCCCTCTAGAGCAGAGAGCTGGGGCTTTCTGGGGGTGGTGGAGACGTATGCGTTGGGCTGTGACGCATGGGCAATATGTCATAATGACTGGGAATGTGGCTGCTACGGGGAAGGTCATAAGGGCTCTGAGAGAAACCGGTGGCCATTCCATTTGGTCCTTGCAGGACACTCACTGATGGCTCTGTGATAGGAAAAAGGAGGAGAGGGACAGTACATTAGAAAAACACATGGGTTGAAGAGGGGGTGGACAAGCTGTGGAAAAAAGATGAAGGAGAAGTGCATGCATAGAAAAGCTTCTCACATTTTCTGTGATCAAGCCCTAGAAAGTCTGTACAGGCTCACAGCAGGTTATGTGACCATAGGGGCCATAAGCTACAGGACCCTGTTGAGCTGCACACAGCATCGAGGCAACACACTCACCAACATCATAGACATTCCTGCTCACACTACCCAGGAGGGTGGCTGTGCCTCCAAAGGGCACTTCACGGTGGGAGGGGGACTTCATCTCCACATAGCTGCTCTCTGTGTGCTTGCAAGCCAACCCTGGTGGGTCTCTAATGGTGGCATATGGATTCTCACTGTTAAGGGAACAGGAGCTGTTGCTGCACATGGAGCCCTTGATGTAATCTGCATTAGCCGTGAGACAAGGACATATTAAGTATCAGCAAAGATGAAGACGTTGTCACTGATTCAAGCAATGGCTTTAATGCTAGACTCTGATATTACCACTAAAATTTAAATGGACATTTGAGTCTGGCCTGGCAAATGGCAATGAACATTTTTGCCATTCTGAAGAAGTTGTACTTCTTTTGTCTCCAACAGGTGACTAATGGTGATATATAGTATTCAGAGCACAAAGGGGAAGAAAGTGGAAGGCTCATCTCATCCATAACAGTCTCATCGGCCTGATAAGAAGCCTCATTAGAGACCGCAGCAAAGCTGCTTCAGACCACTCTTCACACCCCTGGGTACCTCACATTCACCACCGAGTGCACAGAGTGGGAGACAAAATGAAGTGTCGGGCACTGAGCCATAGAGAGCAATTACCATTGGAACAAAACCTCAGCCCACCATGATCTTGTCCAAATTGCAGAGTTTTCACATAAATCATGGAGAATATAAGGACATGGGATTTTGGGTCAGAGAAACAACAATCTCTGAGGGGGATAGAGACCAAATGCAAAATAAAAATATTTTACTGTGGAGCATGAAAGGCTTTTGTAATATTGGTGCTGGTGAAGCTGAACAGGATTCCGCACGCACGCATGCACGCAGCACACGCACACACACACACACACACACACACACACACACACACACACACACACACACACACACACACACACACACACACACACACACACACACACACACACACACACACACACACACACACACACACACACACACACACAGTTGCTTTAATTATATACCTTTTCTGGAACCTCTCTGTGTTTGCATCTCCCCCTGTTGAACATCTGTAACAAATGTCAAAACATAAATGTCAAACATCACATATGAATTCCTCCATTGTGTAAATAAAATATCTCATTAGGGTACAATTTAGTATATTTTCCAGAAAAATATGAGTCACATGAGAGTGAGGAGTTATTGAATGCTTCACCCGCTTCCGCCCAAGGCTTACAAGCTTATGTAATCAACTGTGTTTATGGTGAGATATTTGTCAGACAACAAAGCATCATGAGCAGTAGACAGGGTTGTTTAAGACTACATACTTTAATATACCAGGATGAACATGCACAGCTTTTATGAGAGCGATTTGTAATCATGAATGTTCTGCTATGTGCTTTAACACAAATTGGAAATGTGCAGATCAAGGGATTTGACTTTTATGTTAAGTATGACAAAGCATAAATGGTCTTTACATGCAGCTTTCCTGTAATATGTTTGTTAAAAGTACACAGTCTCATTTGTCATATAAGTACATTTTTTTACAACTTTTACATTTTAAACGTCTACAAATAATTTATCTATTATGTACACATGATTAAAATATTACTTTAACCACCATTTGCATAAATGAACACTGTACTACCATTGAACAATTGTTTATACACATTATAATGTAGTTTTACCCCAATGTACTGTACTTTGTGTGTATTTGTATCTGTACAGTGTTTTTTTCAACATTGGCAACTTTACTATGAAGACATATTTAATATTATAATTACTGATTTACTATTTTTTCATTCACTGTTTATACACTTTATGTCTTCAATTATGTATGTTCATGAGTTGTTTACAAACTTATTTATAAACACACTGCTTACAACTATATAAGTTGTAATAAACTACTTACTAAATGTTTATATTCTGCTAACAATTGTTGAATTAATAAAAATGGGTATATAGAAATTGTTCACATTTAGCCAACATAGCACAGATAATAAAGTTAGGGCATTATTGTCATTTGTCTAGCACATTTAATTTTCTATAATCCACAGACCCAGAGCTCAGTGTAAGCCATGATAGAGAAATGTGCCACTGGGGGAAGTGAAAGACGACTAATGAGCTCACAGTGACCTTGTTCACCTCTCTGCCACTGCTTTCTCTGTCCCACATGCATATCTTATCAAAATCAGAGCAAAGGTTATGTCTAACAAGAAACCCCTGGTTCATCTTCATTCACAGCAGGGTAGCCGTGTCCAGGCCAGTGCCAATATGACATTTTCACTAATAACATATGAGTCTGTGCCCTTGAAATAACAACCCTACAGAGTTCAAATTCAGGATGTATGCGATGTGTCATGATAAGAGGGTGAAAAACTAACCTAGGTCATTGAGGTTGCAGTAGGCTCTCCACTCTGAGCCATTTCTGCTCTTCAGGGTGCTTGACTGTGAAAGAAAGAGCACAGTTTGGTGCTGCTTTTATTCTGTAGTGTGTTATTGGGAAATAACGTTTAATGGGAATACACATGGAGAGTGATCATACTTTAAGGGTTAGAGTGCCATCCAGGTTGCTGGAAATGGTTGAGACAACATTACACTGGGCTACAGTGTGGTAACTGGGGTTGGAGAAGCACTGACCAGTGCTGCTGCTGCTGCTCTGGCTCTGATTGACTTCTGCAGCACTAGTCCTCATCGCTACAGTGCTGCCACACTCTGAGGATTTAAAGAACAGGTTTAAAAGTTTAAAATGTTTAATGAGTGTCTGTGCATATAATAACTGTAATGCATGAAGATTTAAACATGTATGGTGGTGTTGCCCACAGAAAAGAATTAATTTAATCAAATGTATAGATAACTGATGGATAAATGCACACTAACTGAATTATCCTACCAGATAGGGAATAGTCAGTGTTGGTTATGTGCATCGCCTGGGTGTAGGACACACTGGGTTGCATCTCATGGCTTTTGTCCCTCTGTCTCTGTCTGTACCACACAAACAGACTGAGCATGGCCATGATGATGAGGAGGAGAAAGATGATGCCCATCACAGCCCCTGCAGACTGGCGTTCTGAGCCTCGTGCTGGGCTAATTTTGGTGTAAGGGTTTAGCTCCTCCATCATCAAAGCTGCTACAGAGAAATCACAGAAAGTGGGTTGTTTAAACAGTATGTACCCCTCTGTGTTTGAGTAACAATACAACAGAAATCCTCGATCATCTCAATCGCCTCTCACCTTGATCACAACGGATGCCTTTATATCCGGGGCTGCAGTAGCATGTTCCAGTCACATAGTCACAGGTAGCATTGTTCAGGCACTCACACAGCTGCTGGCAACCGTATCCAAATGTACCAGCAGGGCACTCTGCATGGGAGAGAGGTGCATTACTACATCCATCAAAATTAAAGCACTTAGAGAGTGGGAGTCAAAGTGTTTATAGAAAACACACAAAACCACCCTCATCCACAGGGTAATTTTGTTCAGAGCTAAAATGTGCTGGGCCTACTCAACTCTGCTCACAGCTCGTCCCAGTGAAGCCTGTTCGGCAAGCACACTGGCCAGTGATGTGGTCACAGTCTGCGCCGTTTTGGCACCGACAGACATCAGAGCAATCCCTGCCGTAGAATCCCGAAGGACAACCTGAGAGGAAAATATAAAAAATATTGGGGTGGGGAAAACAAAGAGAGGGGAAGACAACATAATGAGTCAAGGTCATATTGCAAAGGAGCAAGAAAATCAATACCATTCAATGCCTCTGCAGCATACTTAATATAGGATAATGTGAATGAATGGAAATGAACAATTTCCTGCTTCAGCTGAAATTATGTTGTAAACACAGAGGGGCAGATAAAGAACAAGACAACGGGAAATAGTAAGAATCTATGTTTTAAAAGTGGGGGGAAAGGTTAAAACAAATATCATTTTCATGCACAATAGCAGCAGCATGACGCCACACAAATGACTGAATAAAACCCTTGGGTGATAGATAATGGAATTCAAATTAGTTCACTTATGTTGATGATTTGCACTATCCTTGAGTGAATGACTGGAATGTATAATAAGTAAAATAATGAAGTGACCGTTAAATTTATTTTGATGATGCTCTCTCTAAAAACCTGTAAATTAAAACCTAATATCATCAAGTTGCCCAGTTGTTTCTGAAAAAACATATCTGATGTATCTGCTGCAGTTCTGTTGGACACCCAGTAGATGACAGTGTGACTACTGAATGTGAAAGACTCACGCTGCGTGCAGTAGAGTCCGGTCCAGCCGGGGCTGCACCTGCACTCCCCGTCGTAGGCACTGCACTGAGCTCCGTTGTGACAGTTACATGAGTTGAGACAATCAGGGCCCCAGTGCCCAGAGGGACAGGCTGCAGACACCAGAGACACGGTCAAACTCATGGTCACACACTTTCCATATAAACCCTATGTTCTACATGTGCATATATTCAGACCATAACACATAAAGTATGTTTTTGAGGGATTGCATAGATATTCACTACTACTGCAGATTGAGCTTTACCCTGGAGAAGCACATATTTTATAATATATGAGAAGACAGTAATATAAAATATATCTGATCATAAGTTATTTTTACGTGAAGTTGCAATAAAAATCCACTCTTTTGGTGGCATAGCATTTTTGGTGGCATAGTATCTCAGAGCTCTGCTAATGATCTTTGGCCAAAAAGCTGGAAATCAAACAGATAAACTGTTATGACAATAAGTTGAGAAAGCTTTGTGTTTAACATCAGCTGGGGCTGAAGGCAGTTCTTGGATTGTGTAAAGTCATGAAAATGATTAATGTGCATGAAGGTAAGTGTGAGAGAGAAATTAGGAGTGAAGTCAGATAGTGTGTGTGAGGAGGGGGGTTAATTAAACACACAATGGAGGAGAAAAGCCATACCATGAGAGCAATCCTCTCCTATCCAACCAGGAAAGCACTGGCACGACCCATCAATAGGGTTGCAGGTGCCGTTGTTGGTGCAGAGGCAGATCTCAGTGCAGGCTCTCCCGTACCTTCCACTTGGACAAACTACAAAACACAAAAATCCAAACATCACTGATCTGCATGTTATCATTTACATGCGAAGGCTATTAAAATCCATTAACACTGTGACATTAAACTTGGACATGTTATTGTGAGCACATTTATTCAGACAAACTCAATCTGTGAATGGTTGTGTGAACATATTCCTCTAATGGATGATATTGTTCTATTGAAGTGGACATGAAGTGTAGCGATCTGTTTAGACAAAAGAAAGAGTCAATCACTGCCTCCTGTGGCACAAGTGCCCCATTTCCACTTACTGGGGTGGAATGAATGATGTGCCACAGAATTAAAATAGACCATGTACACAGACTGCTGTATACATTTTTTATGAAATTAATATTTCAATGTTCTCTGGCACGCTTCAATAAAAGATGTCATTTTCAATGAAATCTCTATTGTGTTTTCTTGCTGGACCATGGGACAAATTGAGCCAAGGTTTATCTAACCGTCAGGATCAGGGAGCTGCAGCACCAACAGATACATCAAAGGACTCATATAAAGAGAATAGCCCAGCATTAGAAATATCAGATAAGGTGGCTGGCTGTAAAAGAGATAGGTCTAACTCATTTTCATGTAGGTTGCTTTTAATGATTACATTTCAACAGGCTTTCCCCAGTTCTTGACACCTCTTTCAAGCTCCTTCAAGCAGGCTGTCATTAGGCCATGACGATGGTTCCCCTATATTGCAGCTTTAGGGGATTGAAGGCCCAACACACCAGGAGAGCTTCATTAGACTGGAAATTTGTGTGCCGGACAGACGACAAGCCAGGACACCAGGATACCTCAACGAATGCAGAATGTGTATGTTGTTTTCCACCTTCTTTCCTTGTTGCATAACACCTGCTCACCAGTGCTCACCAGTAATTACAGTCCAGACAAATTAGGACTGGCTTTCATTTTTTTTTCTTGTTCCTCTTCTTTCAACTAACCTATTAAAGTTTTATTTGTAAGACATGGCTCAAAGCCATGAAAGAGAATTCAAAAAATCCCCTACTGCTTTTCGGTAATTTATTAAAAAAAAGGTTAATTATTAGAAGTAAGATGTGTAATACATGCGGATGTAGGAAGTGTATCTTTCCTCAACACTCATGTGCAAGTAACCGCTGACAAGACAAATACTAAACCTCTGGTCACATCTGTCACTTTCCCCATAGCCTCCCACCCCCATTTAGCGTTTATTAGCTGAAAGTATTTAAACGTATGTGTTCATAACAAACTATAATATAATATAGCTTTATGCAGCTACTCGGCCATTTCTACTGCAAGTTTTTTTACACTGTTTACAACTACATATAATGTGGTTCAAAACATTTATGCTCCTGTACATACTTTGGTCAATGAATAGATGCAGAGCGGGACAGAGAAAAAAAAAAACTATGGGGTCACTCTGAATTTTAAATACAAAATAAAAAGTTCTGACCAACCTATTTTTTTTTCAATTTACATTTACCTACTTGTTACTAGGTTTTGCATTAAATATTTTTTAACTTTTATACACTAAGAATACACCATTAAAGGAACATTGACATAACTTTTTGTAAGTGTCACATTTTTTATTTTAGTGGATAATTACACATATTTCACACTTAACACTCAACGTATCTTCTATTTAAAATGTGCATTGGCTCACAAGGACACATATGTGTTAAACTGTCTCATGACTTCTAAAAAGGTAACGTCCTCATTAAAAACATAAACCTCAATTGAAGAACTCTAAAGAGGCATGACTGCCTGCAAAATCTTCCTGAGTCCATGCAATATGCAGTGTCCATGCAATACACACAGAAAAATTTGCCTGGTCACCTTAAATTACATTTACTGTAACTAGCAGAATATGTTGAGAAGTTTAGCAAAAATGATTTTCAAGCATCTCTCATTACGGAAGTAGGAAGAAGGACAAAACATTTACTGGAAGGATTCTTTGTCTGAAAAGTGAGTATCAGCATGTTCAGTCAAAAGTTGAAGGTGAAGTTTTTTTCCTTCTGCTCTAAGGTGCACAGATAATAGCCATTATTCAGAGTTTTAATGCTATAAGCCACTGGGAGGGGCAGAAGGTCATCTGTTGATTTTATTACAGACAGTGAACACAGCAAGGACATAAGACAATGTGCAGGTGTCCTCACAAAAAGGCTGGGACAGTAAAGGTTTATCGACATGTAACTGAACCTACTACAGAGTACGGTGATAGAGGCATCAGCACATAATAACTCTATCATTGTTTAAATTGTCTTAATGTTACTTCCTAATAATTTATATATAGATTTTTGTATTTCATGTCAAGACAAAATGCCAGGACACTTTATATATAAAATACTTAGCACTTTCGAGTAGCAAAGACTTCACAGTGAATGATTTTGACAGTAAGTGAAACAGCAGGAAAAGGTCACAGAAGGCTACTTGCCTTGGTTGCACAGAGAACCAGTGAAGCCGGACAGGCACTCACAGTGGCCTGTTACATGATGGCAAGGCCCAGTGCTGTGCACACACTGCGGACACGACTGGCTGCAGCGGTGCCCATAGAACCCCGGAGAGCAGACTGACACAGGCAGAGTGTGGCAAGAGAGAAGAGGAAATCAGTCAACAGTGGTGGATGGAACAAGAGGTATATAACAATGAAACAAGGCGTGACAAGAGTGATCAAGAGAGTACAGTAAAACCAAAGGCAAAGGGAGGGAGAAACACAAAAGTCAGTGCTTATTGTAATCACTCTCATTTCATCTGCTGCCAGAGATGAAACAGTTGGAGGTAAGAGAAAGTCTGCTTTATTTACAGTAGCTTGATGGTCTATAAATGTCAGAAAACAACTGACTGGTAATGAGGTGAATTTTATCGAAAGAATGTAAACCATTAAGCCATGTTTAAAAGGTGATTTTTAGAAACAGTCTTTTTAGAAACATATTTTCTTTTCAGTATAACAAATCCCTATTACTCTATGTTTCTATTTTCATAGATAGTGATTTGGAAATTTTCTACTCCAATTTCACTGTTCTCTAAACACAATTGTGGGTTTCACAAATAGAAACATTTGAAGAACTAAAAAAAAAAAACACCCCAGGTTGTTGTTTGGCAACCATGCAAGGGTAAGTTTACCCAATGGGTTTTGATGTTATTTAAATAACCAGGTGTGATCCACCTTTATCAGCCTCTGGAGAAGCTTGTAATCCTTCAATTAAAGTTTCAACAGGAGAAAAAAAGCAAAACACCAGTTAGGAGGTTTACACCTGACAAGAAGATTATCTGTGTAAACACTGAATTTAAAGGTGTAATCATTTTCTCCCATGTACACACACACAGACTCGCACACAGTTTAAGTCTCTCTCACATTCCACTCAAATTGGTGTTTACAGTTTGGTGACTGTGAATTTCCCTCCCAATCATTGAGCGCATCACTTGAGAGCGGCTTCAGACAGACCCCATTCACAAACCAGAGCTAGCGCTCCCAGTTCGAACACCCTCTGATGAGCCTTGGGGCGAGGACTCCGAGTCTCCCACTGAGAGTTGGATGCTGAGGAGAGGGTAGGGAGGTGAAGTGTGTATGTTTGTGTGTGTGTGTTTGTGCATGTGTGTGTTTGTGTGTATGTCTGGGGGGTGGTGTATGGGTAAAGACACTGTGATTAAATGATAGCCACGATGAAGGGTTTACACTCAGGCATTTATGACCGACAACAAAGTGCTTCTGTTGTGCCAGCTCACCCTTCAACAATCCTTGAAAGGTCAAAACAAGGTCAGTACTTTGATGGAGTTTGTCACTGTCCAGCTGTCTCTCATGCCATTTATACCCAAAGCACTAGATTAAGAGAGGTTGCTCAGAGAAAGAGAGAGAGGCTCACTTCTTTTGCAGGAGGTCCCTCTGTATCCAGGTGCACACACGCATGTGCCATCCTCTGGAGAGCAGGATCCCCCGTTCTGACAGGAGCAGCTGACTGAGCAGTTGGGTCCCCAGAAGCCTTGTGGGCACAAATTATCACAGTGGATTCCTGCAGAAAAATAACAATGACAAGCATTCAGTGAAACGCTGAATGGGGAAGGCAAAAACCAGTGTGCTGAGATACTAAATAGCCTGGCATCTGTATAAACAAATCTTCAATGGACAGCATTCAAAATTTCTGATCATAGGTGATCTGTGGAGGGTTATTCACCAGCACGGACCCTTGATTGATTTTAATACTAAATGAATAAGCTGCAGTTCAGAGTATGATTTTATTAGTTGAGCCCAATCTTGCAATCCTCAATCTAGACTCTTTTTTTTTTTTTAAATTTCTTTCCAAATGTATTTTATTTTTGATCTGACTGGGGCTCCCTGCCAGTGCACTGTGTTGATTAACAGGGTTGGGTCTCCGGAGAGGCCAAGCTTGTCTCACATTCTCTTTCAGCAGGGTTAGTGCATAGAGCTGAAGGGAAGGAGCTGTAGACCCAGGCTCCAAGAGCACAGTCTGAAAGTGTCACTGTGTCTGGTGCAGCTCCAACCAACAAATGTGAAACACTGCTTTCACACATGGCTCTTACTGTGCACACGAATGCATTAGCACATTGTTTCTTTTTCTCAGCCATACCCATACTTAAAAAAAATTGAGTGCCAAAGTCACATGTACTGTTACTGTACATTAAGGTTCATAAAATGAAATGTACCAGTGGAAATCCAAAGGTACTTGCAAACACACACACACACAAACACACACACACACACACACACACACAGTCGCACACACACAAACTCTGCAATGTTTAAAATATCAGCTCTTAGTTTGAAGCCTCATTTGAAATTTCCTTTGAATGAGAATATCAGAGAATGGTGTGGTCATTAAAGCAGTATTAGTGCAGTACCTTTGAATTAAACCTGGACTAAACTCTGGGGACTAATGTTATACAGTAACCAAGGTGCCTTGGGGGTTAGAATTGAGGAGTAAAGGAGAGGAAATGTTAGTGCTGATGAGGAGGGGCACGGTAGCAATGATTTAGTCAGAAGCCCAGCCATGAACATCAAAAAGAGGGCAAGGATTGTGCAAGTGTGTTTGAGGTTCGGCTGGGCCAGTCAGAAAAAAACAGTTACTGCCTTGACTGTCAGAAAATGAATACGGCCAGAGCATCACTTTTTTAGTCTAATGGTGACAAACAGAGGGGCTTTCAATGCCTAGAAGAAAGAATGAGAGAAGCCAGAATTGAAGTCTCTTCAAAGGAGGCGTTGCAGTGAGAAGTGCCAGAGGTCCTACTATCCAATTTGTACAGAATGAGCAGAGCAAAGCAAAACTGTCTCTCCCTATTTAGCTCTCTTCCTCTTGATACATGCACTCACTTTACCTGATCTGTGACATGGACAGGATTCCCCGCAGAAATAAAAGGTGAAGTCCTGTATAACACTTTTGACTAGCATGCAGCCCCTGCATCAAGTGCTTAGTCACTGAGCACTCTTAAATTTTTGTTGGCTGATGTCAGGCTTACGACAGTTCAGCAACAACTGAATAACCGAACGGGTCACAGACAGCTTGGTCACTCTCTCTCTTTCATACATACATACACACACACACATGCACGCACGCACAGACACACACACACACTCCTAGAGTCAAGCTTCTATACAAGCTAAACAAACCTCATACTAAACGCACACGAAACAGACAACAAAGTAGTATGCTATACGAGCTCTGGAGCCAGTTTTTTTAAAACAAAAAATAAATCATGTTTGAGTTAATAGACATTTTTTTCTATTTCTGACCTAGTCCTGTGATAAATCCCACACTGTCCTCTCTCTAGGTGCTCCTTCCTTCAGAGGGCCTATTGTCAAGCCTCTATGATTCAAGTATGAATGTATGTGTGTTTGTCCAGCCCTCTGGGCTACATGCTGCCCCCAGCCCTGCACCCCGGTGACTCAATTAAGGCTGACAGATGGTCCCGACCTGTGCAGGATTCAGAGCATGAGAGGCCCATTTTGCCAGCTCCATTCTTGCAGATAATAAAACCCACATTGTTTCCCAGAATAAATGCTCTAAGCTCAGGAGGCTGAATGGAGTGGGCTGCTGCGAGCTCACAGGCTTGACCTTTCCTGCTGAATCTATTCCCTCCCTGACTGCACCTCTCCACCCAGGCTCAGAGACCAGGTCCTCAGCTAGACCCCTGTATTTGACATTCAGATGCAACGCTTCATTTTTGAGCATAATGATCCCCACCCTTGCTGTGACATTCACATTTTCCTACCTCCAGCTCTTTTCCTGTAAGAAAATGTTTGAAATGACTAGAAACAAAGAGCAGACATACTGTATATTCATGTAAAAATATGTGTGTTTTGCTCAAGGGGAGACCAAGTTCAAACTATAGCCTATGACAAATTAGAAAGAACAAATCCTCTGATAAATAAATATGGCAATTGTTTCAGTCAGATTTCATATCAACCTGGAACTTTAAATATTTAATAGCGCCGAAATAAAAATATTATATGCAGTGTTAAAAACTCATGAGAGCTTTCTTGGCCAGTGATTTATTTCAGTCTCCAAATATTTATCTGGTGAATCACTTTAGAAGTTGTGTATAACCAATAATGCATGCAAAACAAGCATGACTGCATACCAGCATCCAGTGTGGCAGCCAACAATTAATTTAGAACTCAGTTTTCAATATCTCTCATTTACATACCTGGCTTGAGGAGTGGCAAAACAAATTGAACATTCAATTAACAAAATGCTGCTTAGACACTTGGTAAACATATTGTTAAACACAAACCATAAATGCCCCAGAATATTTTTCTCTGCGGAAAATAAGTATGCCTGGATGTCTTTTTTAATTGATGAGGATCTCAGGGGTAATTCCTGCTCCTAGCGGCAGTTTTGATAATTCTTTTAAAAAGGTAAAATTTTAATACTTACCTGTCCAGCCGGGGTAGCAGCGGCAGTAGCCACTTACTGGGTCACAGCCGTCAGCATGGCTACAGTCACAGCGCTCACGACACTCCAAACCATAAGTGCCATCCTAACAACAATAAAAATTCCTTTTTAACCGAAAAAACATGAAGACAATGAGACAAGAAATGTTGTATGGTGCTCCAGAAGGTTCAAGACCCAAAGCATTTGTTGCAACATCCTCTCAATTAAAACACACACTTACTGGGCAGGACTCTTTGCAGTGCTCACCCCTCCATCCTGGAGAACATGTGCAGGTGCCATCTACAGGGTCACATGCAGCTCCATTAACACATAAGCATGTTTGATTGCAGCTAAGGCCCCAAGTACCACTGGAACAGAGAATGGAGCAGTCCACACCCTGCCAGCCTGGGGTAAAAGTGAGCAGACACACTCTAACCATCTACATCCTTTATGGAGACATCATGATATTATTATATATTGGAGTTAATCATTTTGTACAACAACCACAATAATGGAAGGTCTATAGCACAGTAGTTTCTTACTTAGGGGTTGAAAATTTTGTGGGCGGGTTTAATGGAAAAAGTAACATTATTATTAAAAGTAACATTTTTATTATGCAAATCCTAATTATCCTGCTTATTTGGAGCCATGCATGGCTCAAGGGGTGGCGCAGTCAGTCTGGCTGAAAAATCTTACCTACTAGCTGGACTAAGATACGTTTTTGAATAGACATACAAGGTTTGCATGAACTTGACTTTTCTGATAGCACCACCAGCACGTTGATTTCTTTTTTTGTTTTTTTGTGACATGTCATGACAAGTATTTCACAATCACCCACCAGGTCAAAATCGGCACTTATCTAGTGAAAAATCTCAGCATGTACTGTAGATTTGTAGACACAAAACTGTTGAAAGAATTCTTGGTTCTTAGAGGATAAGACAAAAAGATACCCCAGTGGGAGCTGAGATTGGCCTGCTGCAGTCTACTTCACCAGTGATGCTACAATGCAGCAAGCAGGAACCCCCCCACCAGGCATGACTTAACAGATCTCTCAGACTACAACACATTTTTGTGTTGGGTAATACTGTACCATAATAACATGCATGTAGCAGCTGTGCCCCTTGTGGGAAAAAAATGCAATTTGACAGAAAACACAGGGATATCCATTTGGTAGTTATATAAATATCCTCCCAGACGAACATAGCAAAATTTATTGCCAGCCTGGTACCCATTACATTGATAAATAGGGTTACCCTCTTAGTGGTTCGTGTTAACAGGGTGGGCTGGGATGGAATCAAACGCCTGGCCTGAATTATTATTTTAGTCCAACCTTAGTGAATAATCCTAAATGTTCCCTTGGCACAACCATTGGGTCCAAGTTTAAACTTTAACAAATGTTAGAAATACCATGGCATTTGTCACCATAGCAATAGCATGGCAATCTTTGTTAATAGTTACAGTAGCGCCCTGCACCACTATGTAAATACTACCCAAGAGCTGCTGTACTCTCCTTGTGTAATAACACTATGTTGTTATATTTATCTTTTGATAATTTCCTGCCTTTATCAAATACGTACAGTAGTAAACGAGAGTGCATTAGAAAACAACCTATTTTATGCTACTGGTCCTGCATTCTCAAGTACAGCATCCAAGTGACCTTAAGTATCCACAGATCTTAAGTATGTGCTATATATGTGTCAGTGTTCAAGGCAAGATCACTGACAGTCAGTATAGCTATCATACAAAGGTCAAATGTTGTTCTGAATCACCACCGTGAGTCAATATTACTGTACCTTCCCTGCAGATGCAGGAGCCATCGATGGGGGAACAGGAAGCATGGTTATGGCACGAGCAGGTAGACATGCAGCTTGGCCCAAACAGACCAGGGGGACACACTGAAGCACAGTCCTCACCCTGCGGTAGAAATAATACATAGTCATAATGCAACAAATGCAGCATGAAAAATGAATGATGACTGTCTTATTGGGAAAAAAGGAAAGGTTCACTGCACCTCTCTATAGATAACAAATCTCCTTTTACACCATTCATATCTGTATTCAGAATGCAGAACAAAGCAACGGTAAAACTGAATGGATTTGTGATAGTAACCTAACTTTAAAATAAAAAGCACCATCCTTGATCATCCCAAGCTAATGCCTCCCAGGTTCCAATTATGCCCTCTGTACATACTGACAGCTACACTTCCTTTTGTGCAACCCTGCTGCAATCCATATTTATACTTTTTTCCCCCCCATTCTTTTCCACTTTCTGTCTCCCTCCCTTTAGGTTACTCTCATGGGGTGTCTCCTATTTCATCAATGGAAAGACTGGAAGGACTCCAAATCCAAAGAACCTCATCTCTTGCCCCATGCACCCATATAGCTACTATCAAATCTGCCCTTCTATCTACTTTTCAGTCTATGATTAATAAACATGCCCATGGGAGACTGGCAGCCATGCTGGCACAGCCTTTAAGTCCTTTACCACTGCATTAGGGTGAACTCTGGTAAAGGACATGCAGTACTCCTTACCTGTTATCCGCAGCCTTCTTTCATCCAAATTTCTCTGTTTTAACGCCTGAGCACAGTCTTCCTGCACTAGTCTCATTTTTTCCTAAGCTGGAGATCACAAAGTGTCTATGGATTCCCAAACTCACTCCCAATCCCTACCTTGAGTGACAGGTGACACAATGATTTAGAGTTCCAATTAGTGGCCCAGAGGAGTCCTGAGTGGGTTTGCCTACCTCACCATAGAAATGGGGGACTGCTGGCTTCTCGCTGCTCTCATTATCATTTTGAACTCAGTTTAAACACAAGGCAGAAGGAGATGTGCCAATGGACGCCAGGGGCAGAACACACATCTTAAAACATCTCTCCTCCCTGTACACCACATCAAAGAAGCTGTCTGTGAATGAAATTTTTATCAATCGGTTGCAATAACCTTTGTTCTACAGAAAATGACAGCTTCAAGACTGCTAACAATAGCAGTTCAGTTACAGTCGTTAAGTGCGGAGAGAGGTTTGACCAGCCAGAGGGTTGGAGGGATGTTGGTGGGGGGTTGGGCCTGTCTTCAGAGCAAAGGCAATTTACTGGTGGCTGGACTCATGGATAGGACGTCATGCAGCCAAAAATGACCACATGGATTTTGCTGCATCCATGGCTGCGTTGAATTCCACTTGGCTTCACCCTCATGTCGCAGAGACCAGTGGTTGGTCTGCTCTCAAGAGGGGATAGGCAGCTCTCTCATTAGTCGACTGATTCATATTCCTTCTGAGCTGTGAAGGATAGAAGTCTGTATGTGGAGAATCATTATTAATACACAGGCTGTCAGTGCATTGCACGAGAGCAGCAGGACCTTACATAACTACACAGCCAATGCAGGAATCAACCAGACCTGAACCACTGAGCAGCAGCCAGAATGTCCTTGGCCAAGGCACTAAATTCATACCTATTAGTAACTTAATGTAATTGGAGAACATTTTTTTTCCCCAGAAAGCCTTTCACAGACACAACATTGATCAGAGTACCCAGTGAGACTGGATGCAAATGTCACCACTAATTACCAATCAGTCTCACTTCTTAACAGTTCATCTACCGGATGAGTGACTGCAGTTTAAAAATTCATGCTGCAAGACAGAAAATGAACCTCTGAACTTTTTGATTAAGCCAGAAAGCCCTGAGAGATAGGAAAATGATTTGTTTTCACCACCTACAAAGACAGACTGGAATCCATTTCCAGTGCATTCATATTTGAGATGCAGCCATGTTGTCAAAATCTGTAGAAACTGTAGACTTATGGGAGAAATTTTACTTTGGGCACATGCCACAGATTGCAAGGGACAATGCCTGAGTAGGTAACATGTAATCACTTTGTCCCAGTCAAAAAGAGCATGTCCAATTACTAGAGCTAAATCATGCGTACCGGAGCTCAGTCTGCTTCAACAGTTTGCTTGGTGTGCCCCCTGATGGGACCCCAGAACAAAGATGCAGCAGGAAAGCTTAGTCCTTAGCTATCAGTTGTCCCCCGGGGAAGTGACTTCACTCGCAATCATAACCTCAACACTGACATGAACCACATTTTAAAAACTCCACAGCATAATAATGATCAAGAGACAAGCATGTGACAAAAAAAGTCCAACAGTTACAGCTAAGAGCTACAACCACGGCTCTACCTTTGCAACAGCAGCTCTGTTAAAAGTATCAGAAAAATACCTTGAGTGCTCAGCCACCCCCCACGCACACACACACACCCACACACCCACACACACATACACACACACACACACACACACACACACACAGCAATCCTCCATATGCGCTGTGTCTGTTCCCATCTGACTGCCTCCTTTTCTATCCAGCTTCTGCCCTCTAGGTCTGTTTAATGGATCTGGCAGCCCTTCCCAGCAGCCGCCAAAGAGAACAGGTGGAGCAAATTAAGACACAGTCTGTGGCCCCGCTCGGTAGCTCAATTCACCACAGTGGCCCACTGTAAGACACAGGCAATTTCCGCAGAAATGTAATGCTGGCAGAAATGTACCCTCTCACTCTCTGCTGCTCTGTAACTTCAGATTGCAAGACAAGAAATGCAATGGGAAAGTGATTGAGGCTACCCAAATAGTTTGACAGTTGTAAAGGGGACAACATGGTTTCAGAAAAATTAATAAAACTGAACCATCCATAGGTCAAAGATTCAATTGTGTGTCAGTTGATCTAGGAATGTACTGTAGAGCTAACCTTGATCCCTTTTTTCTTTTTGATGCTACAAGTTAAGTCATATCAAGATTCAGTTTGAAATACACACAACAGATCATGTGTGCAGGAACATATCAGAGAGGGAAATATTTTTGCTATAAATGTTGGTTCAAAGTAGAGTAGGGCACGTTCATAAATAGGCAGTAAAGAAATGCTTCACCTTGGTTCTGTCTGCCTTTGTACAAAAAGCTTCTAAAGTAAAACTGGGACCAATTCCAGAGCATTACGACCAAAGTGACGCAAATATTTAACGACCGTGACTAATATCATGTATTATAAATCAAAGCTACAACCTTTTTAAATAATGCTTATACAGTAGCAGGATGAAGTATGTCACAACATATGCAATGGTCTTCTTATATCATTATTATTAAGAAGCTCTACTGATTTTCAATTGACTGATAACAAAGATAAGAAGCAAGTTACAATGACAAGTAACCTATGGAAGAAAATTATGTAAACAACAATGTAAACTCTTATCACAGCATTTTAAACAGGTTTATTGGCTTCACACAAAAAAGCATTGGCATTTTAAAAATTGATGTTGGCATGTTTTAATCCCTTTTAAATCCCCCTTTCCTCCCTCCTTTTCTGTTTTGTATTTCACATTTGCTGATTTTATTTTATATCCTCCCTTTTGTTGGTTGGTGTGTGGAACATAAGTGTCTTGCTAGTTCAGCATGTTGTATGTCTTGGAAAACCGCTTTAGTTTAGATGTAAGACCTTTTAATGGTCAAACAAAAAAACGAAAATAAATAAAACACGTAGTGGAACATCTAAAATAACTATAAATCAAGTGTAAATTACAAAATTAATTATAAAGTAAAATTAAATAGTAGTAGAGGTAAACTCACCATGAACCCAGGAGCACATATACAGGCACCTGTGACAGGACGGCAGTCAGCTCCATTGGAACAACTGCAAGGCAGCATGCAGCCCTCTCCATAGTATCCAGGAGGGCAGGTCTCATTACAGTAAAGCCCTGTCCATCCTGCAGAACAGGTACATTCACCAGAAAGTGGGTGGCAGCTACAACATAATGAGAAAGAAAGATGGGACAACAAGAAGAAGAAAAAGTGTGAGGCAAAGTTTGAGATCGGAGAGTATCAACACTTCATTCCTGTGCGGGGTCAAAATGTGGAGCCTGCGCCAACAGCAGTTCATCCATCTATGTGACTACGTGCTTGTTTCAGATTTATGAGTGGTCCCTTTTCTCCTTCGTTCTGTTGGGCACGGTCGGTGCCCAACTCCTGCTGGAATCAAAGCATTAACACTGCATTAACTATGAATGCTACTGAAAAATTATTAATGAAGCAAAGGTCGCGATTAAAAGCTAACTGGATGACATGTCGAAGAGGTGTCCAGACTTCAGAATGAGGGCTTGCTTAAAGCTAAGTTGAGTCAAAATTGAGATAAGGAAGTCTTTATTCATTTGAAGCTACAGGGGGGGGGGGGCTTCTCATCAGGTCTTGGTCAGAGTGAAGCTGCATGTGAGCTTGCTGATGTCTCACCTACCTCACGGTGTTGGTGGTATTACAGGGGCAGTATTTGTCACAGATAAGGCCATAGAGGCCCGGGGGACAGAATCTCTCCTGGCAATTAGGCCCTTTAAACCCTGTTTCACACAGACAGGCTCCATTGATATGGTGACACTTGGCTCCATTCTGACACTCACACCTCTGGTTACACTGCAAACCAAAGGTGCCCACAGGACAGTCATCCTGACACCTGAGGAAAATTACAGAGAGACAGCACATTGGTTCTAAAAATGTCAAGTACATCCAGGTACATTCAAAAATTAGTGTTGTGGCTGGTAACATGAAATCAGTGTTAAAAAGGTGAAGGGGCTGCTATACATGTTAAATTGTCAAATTATCAGACAACAGAAAAAAATAATAATCAACAGAAATACTAATAATTATGTAAGTCTAAAAAAAAAAAAACCTAGTTTCTCTTGTTCCAGCTTCTCAAATGTGAATATTTAATAGCATCATGAATTGAATGCATCTGAGTTTTAAGGAAAAAATAAGTATTTTCCATATTTAGACATTTTATGGGTCAGTAGTTCAATCACAAAGCTAATCAATAATACAATTTCTAATTGTAGGCCTAAAGAATATAGCATACACATACACACACACACACACACACACACACACACACACACACACACACACACACACACACACACACACACACATATATATATATATACATATATAATTATTATTATTTTTAATTAATCTACACTCAGTCCTTATTTAAAGCACCTTTGTCAGTAACTACATCCTCATGTCTTTTTTTGGTATGACAAGCTTTGGATTGTGGGATTTTCTTTGCCAATCCACTCAAACTCAGAGAGGTTGGATGGGGGTCGTTGATTCACAGCCATTTTTAGGTCTCTCCAGAGGTGTTCAATAGAGTTCAAGTCAGAGCCCTGGCTGGGTCAGTCTAGGACATTTTCATAGCTGTCTTTAAGGCACTCCAGTGTTGTCTTGGCTGTGTGATTAGGATTGTTGTCATGCTGGAAGGTGAACATTCGGCCAAGTCTGAGGTCCTGAGCACAGCGGAACAGGTTTTTATTGAGAGTATCTTCTTACTCCATTCAGCTTTTCCTCAATCCTGAACAGTCTCACAGTCCCTACTGCAAAAAACACCCCCAAAGCACAATTCTACCATCATCATGCTTCACTGTAGTGATGTTATTGGGCAGGTAATGAGCGGTGCCTGGTTTGCTCCAGATATTTAGAATTGAGGTTAATTCTGTTCTCATATCGTCATAATGGTGTACTGAGTGTAGATTAATGAGAAAAAACGATTGTAGTATCAAGCTGCATCATAACCAAATTGAAAAATGTGAAGTTGGTCTGAAAAGTTTCTGAATGCACTGTATAATGTTTTTTAAGTAATCATATTTTATAATATGGCAATATACAAAATAAAAATGTATTTATTTAGGTTACACTTTCAAACTTTTCAGATAGTGTTTAAAGGACTGTTATTATTTGCTACAGGATGACTAATAAAATCTTTAATATTAAACACTTTTGATAACAGTGGCTTATTCACGGTGAAATAAAACTCTTGAGCTACTACTTCAATACAGTAAATATGATATATTATTCATAATCTTTTCATATTTCAGCATTTAGATAATGAATATTTCATTTGAAAATATTTTAATGAACACAAGACTGACATGTTAAAATTTTGACATGAACACAAGACACATAGAAGTAGTTCCCTGCAACAGTGTCTCCAGTCTGGACCCGAGTTTCTGCGCAGGAGTTGGACTACACTTAGAAACCGTCATGAGCCACAAAAATTAGAATTGCAGAAGAGTTTCTCCACATGAAGCACTGAAGTAGATCAGAAAATGGATTTTTCTTCACTTAAATATACTGACTTAACTATACAATCCATGTGGAGTATCAATCTCAAGACTCCAACAAAGCTTTTACAAATAGCTCAATTACATTATAAAATGGTTGAGTTATGTTTCATGTTTAAATTACCCCGACTTTAGTTTTATCAGGGGACAATAGTATTATTGTACTAGACAGGAGAGGGTGGCGGCTAACACAATCTCAGATTATTCCTGGCAGGTTAATTCACCTGCCACTGCCAAAATGAATGAGGGCAATTTTGCTAAATAATAAAGTAAAGGAAAGGTCTTGTTGAGGAAGTATTTTCATCCTAGAGACAATTGCTTTGGCTGAACTAATAAACCCAGGCTGCTCTGGGCTGCTCTGGCAGGCATGGGGAGCTAAAAAAGATCTGTGGATTTCAATGAGACCTTAATATAAGCCCATTACTTATAATTAATGACCAGAATCCAAACAGCATGTAGCCCATGGTGAGATCAATGGACAGGCTGAGAGTGGAGGAGGATGAAGGCTGAAGACTTGAAACCTTGCTGGCCAGCATGAAGTACGAGATTAATTAAACATAAACACCCCTATTAAAGGCTTTCAATCCACCTTCAAATGGACTAATGGGCATTTCTAAATGCCTATTTCTCTTGAGCATGAGATTATTCTAACATTTCCTTTCTCCTTTTTAAAAGAACAGCCAGGTTTGTGTCTCATTTGAAAGTCAACAAAGAGACTAGGTCAATGAGTGACTATTTAATGTGTAGCTGTCAGCATGAAACCATCCTTTTGTATTAAAAAAATAATGTCAATAAATCATGCTATTCTTTGCCCTATTTTCAAAGTAAGAGTACCAAAGTATGTACATACTGTAGTACTTTACAAATGCCTTTTACACCTTATACTTGTGCAGTCTGTCTGCCAGCACTGACAGGTGCCTACCTGCGTCCACTGAACCCAGCTGCACACTGGCACTGCCCAGTGATGTGGTCGCACAGGCCACCATTACGACAGGAACAGTCTTTGCTGCAGTTGATCCCGTACTTGCCAAGAGGGCAGGGCTGGGCACAAACTGAACCCTGAAAAAAAGAGTGTGATACATTGCTTACAGGTAATCTAAAACACCTAAGACTCAACTCTTACACCTTACATGTGTTTGGATTACCATCGATTATAGAACCGAAAAGCTGCTTCCAACTGTGACATGGTTGAATTCTTAATCCACTATTAGTTCTTTCAGGAACCCAAACTGTAAGAAGTTACAGAAACTACTGTCTTTGTTCAATAGTTTGACAGTAAATACAGACAAGTGGGGGGAGTGAAAGGAGAATGACACAAAAAAGGTCCTCACCTGGAATTCAACTGGGAATTCTTCAAAAGTTCTAAAACAGTCTATGTCAAATTCAAGACAAGGTCTTAAACTGCAGAAATTGTTTGCACCTGTGTTCTTACAATGACGAATCCTGTTGTCTTTGTAAGTTGAAAGCATGTTTTAGTTGTTCCTCTTTAGCTTAAGTACAGTAAATGCACTGCCAGTGCCTATAAAGAGGCTTTTGATTCACACACAAGACTCTCGGGCAGAAATTGTAATGAATGTTGAGGAAGTCGAAAATGAGCCAGACTCCAAATGGCAGCTATACTTCAGTAGTTCTGAAGCAAAGGGTTTGCCGCAGGAAGTCAACTGAAAAATTTAGTAGCAGTAGTAGTATTCAGTAGTGGATACACACAAACAATACTGTAAAATAATGGACATTTTAAAAAAAATATTAATGATACAAATATTATTGTAATGTAAATCCTAAATAGAACTGTAGAATGAAACAAACCTTAATTACTACTTGTTTTGTACAAACATTTCAGAACTCAAACGTGTGTAAGTGTGGGCAGATTATTATTTTATTTAATTTTTTTCCCTATAAGCAAATTTGAAATAAGCAAACACAGATGAATGTCAGGAGTGGTAAGCTGTGCTGCGTCCCAGCTCGATGATCCCTGGTTCGAATCTACCCGCTGGTAGATTCTCCCTCCTACTTGCATGGGTTTTCTTCGGGCACTCCGGTTTCTTTCCACAGTCCAAAGACATCCATGTTAGCTTAATTGGTGACTCTAAATTGCCTGTAGGTGTGAATGTGAGTGTAAATGGTCTATGTGGGTATGTCTCTCTGTGTTGGCCCTGAGACAGACTGGCGACCTGTCCAGGGTCTACTGTCTGGCCCAATCACAGCTGGAGTAGGCACCAGCCTCCCATGACCCCGATTAGGATAATCGGTTGCAGATAATGGATGGATGGATGGATGGTAAATGGTGATTGTGAGAATGTTTTTGATAACTTCGTAAGGTGGTTGGTGAATGAGTTCCATTGTCTAAAGTCACTAATCCATTTTTTTTTATTGTTGACTACTGGTGGCCATGTTCCCTTGACAAATATTTTTGTCTTACTGTTAATAACCACTTCAAACTTATTTAACACTGACATGTGTTAAGGTAAATGGCATCCAAGCTAGCAAAGAATCCCATGTTCTCATTTGAAATGGGAACCATAAATAGTTAAAGGTCTATGTTCTCAACATGTCTATGCTGTTAAAACTTCAACATTTTTTCTTTTTCTTTTCTTTTCAGCCTTTTTCTTACCACTAACCTTTCCCCTCCATTGCTTTCCCACCTCTGCATGTGCAACGTACCGTCCAGCCAGCAGGGCAAGAACAATCTCCAGTGATGTGGTGGCATGTTCCTCCATTCTGACAGGGGCAGCGCTGTTCACACTGAGGCCCGTGACTACCAGAGGGGCAGCGTTCTCCACAGCTGTCACCACACAAGTCAGAGAAAACAGCTCAAACAACAAATAGCAGAATTACTTTTTTTATAGACACCGCAAAGAAAGTGTCAAAGTAATGAATATGTTAGTGGTACTCACAAAGCCCCTGTGTACCCCGGTGCACAGATACACTCTCCTGTCTCATGGTTGCAGGTGGCACCGTTGAGACACTGGCAGGGTAGTTGGCATGTCTTTCCATAGTAACCGTACTCACAGGGCTCCTCACAACGCCACCCCTGGTACCCATCAGTGCAGACACAAGCACCTGTTATGGGGTTACACTTCGCCCCATTTTGGCACTGGCAGCGATTACTGCAATGAGGTCCCCAGTAGTCACTCTCACAGCCTGCAGACACAGAGAGAGGAAGCATCAGCCAGGCAGAGTAACAAAACAAAAAGGTAATGCACCAGCATTGACCCTTGAAAACATCTAAAATATTATGTCAAGAAACTTTACTATTACTCATAACTAAATTGTTGTGTAATGCATATAATATTCTTGACATTTACCTTTAAAGTATGCTTGTATTATTTAAATTGAGTGTCACAAATAAGGTATTGAAGTCCAAATGTATTGGGAGACACACCGTTGGTTTCGGGCTTTTCTTGGATTTTTCATGAAAATATTAGAAATATAGAATATCCAGTATTTTAAATTCAATCACTGTCTTCACTCCTGCTCAGGGTCAGAGGGTCCAGGAATGTATCCAAGCATGAATTAAGCAAAAAGTAAAGAAACACCCTCCACAGGTCGCTATCTATCACAGAGTTAATCAGTAACATTCACACACACGTACAGTTAAGGACTGAAACACGGGAAGATCATGCAACAAGGACACAGAAAGGACCCTAGCCAGAACTCAAAAAAGGATTGTGTGTGTGTGTGTGTTTGTGTGTGTTTATGTATATGTGTGTGCACATGTGACCACACTTCCAAACATTCTCTTACTACAGTATGTGCAAAGCTTCTGTATGACAACTCCAAAGACCGCAACACTGCAGAACAAAATTCATATAACCAGACAGGTGACTACCAAAGCCTTCTGGTTAAGAAAATATAGAAAAGTAGCATGGTGAACTTATTGTTTTATGAGGCTGCTGCAAGTGAAAACTAAAAATACACACTATATGTAAGAGGTACAAACAATGAAACCTATCTAACACTGTGTCCTTTTATAATGATTTGACTATAATGTTTTTTATATTTGCCTCACAAATATCAACCAAATTGTCACATTATCTTAAAGAGAAATTATTATTTTTTGCAAACAAAGTCCTTTTAGCAGCTCTATGGACACTCTAACACCAATATTTTATTTTAAATAATTATCCTTACCTTCCAGATAGGCTGCTAATGCTAAAAGCAAATTATAATCAGTTGCAGAAGTGTTGTTTTTTAATTAAATTGCGTCAACTAACAGGAAGAAGAGAATCCAGACACACAGTTGATATATCTTCTCCTTACACATATGAGTAGCTCATATGTTACACTAGCAAACAGTAGCAACTTTAGCATTAAATTTGAATAGGTTTTTTGGTTACCTGAAGTTTAATATTCACTCTATTAATTCTTTCTTCGCAGTTTCTCTGTGTATTTATAGACCTGCCGTAATAGAGATAACTTATGTGGTTTTCATTTGGTGCACATTAGTAGACAGTTGGGTTTAGGGGGCGGCTGTAGCTCATTTGGGGAGGGTTGCGTCAGGAAGGGGAAAAAGCATAAAAACTGTGCCAAATCAACATGTGGACAATGATCCACTGTGGCGACCCTGAACTCACGGGACAAGACGAAAGGACAAAAAAAAAGTATACAGTCAGGTTTAGCAGAGGTATAAAGGTGTTTACACTGAGGGTGATTGAAATTTATGGCTCCAAAAACATTTGTTTATTAAGCTGCAGTTTGTTTCCTTCAAGTATAATCACCATAAAAACGTTTTTGCAATAGAAAAACTTTAGACATTAGTAACTTGGCATTCTTACTTAAAATGGACATTAAATCTCAAAATAGTTGCACATTTTCATTTTTGTTTTGTTTTGTTACATGAGTAATTCATTATTTACTAATAATTTTAATTTGGACTTAACTAACTGTTACAGTGTCTGGCAGATTTTGGCACTATAACAGCCTTTCTCATATTACACATGTAATGTATCATTAGATTCTGTGCTCTTATGAAAAATGTTTAATGCTTTTTTTTTTTTTTCGATTAAATTCCTGTCACCTAGTAGACCAACAAAATCTTTGCATTATCAACAACTAAAATAAAATGAAACAAGTGAAAAGGGAAGTTCTGTACCACAGAAATTGGAAAAGAAAAACAATGTGCCAGACTGGGTATATGCGATGTTGACATACCACAACCAGGTCTTAATAACACCCTGCAATTAATCTGTAAAAAGGCAAGCGAGTGTGCAAGCTGTTCACACCTCAGAGCGACTAGAGAGAAGAGCAAATTATAATGCAAAGATTAAAACACAAGACAGAGTGATTTTTCATATATAACAGGTTGTTACTTGTATGTCTTTCAACACCTTTTTTCAGGTGCAACGCTGTCAGCTGTCACAAATGGCCACAAAAATAAGAGAAATGCTGTAACTCTGCAGACAAATGCTCACTTTTCAAAGTTTGCTAAAGTTATTTTTAACTGACTAATTGTATTGAAATAGGAGTAATAGTGCATAGAGGTTTAATTTGATCAAAAAACACCTGAATGAGACAATGTTCATCCTCTGTGACGACAGATACCCCAGAGGTATCATCCCTCAGTAACGATGAGCAGGAAAATTAGTCTTCACAGCTGAATTGTAATATTGGCATTCAGGAAAATTGGTTAAGTTACATAACCTAGCTGCTTTACGTGGGTTAATGTAAATAGCTCAGTGACATTGCTAAGTGGTACCTAAGGGAATGATGTAAAACAAGCAATTCCCACATTCCTCAGGGGATGTGTCTGTTAAGAAAAACTCAATACATCCCATAAACCACAAGAAAATTGTTAATCTTCAAGGTCAAATGAACAACCAGCTTTTATGTGAAGAACAATCAGCATTGAGCTGGGGTAGCAGACTGTCTTCACTCTCACCGGGGTAATTGTTCTTTTGAGGATCTAGTGGTGATTTAAGTGATTGGTATGGCCTCATGTCTCTCCATCAGCAGCAGCAGCAGCTGTATTGCCTAACATAAAAGCCCAGCTTGAGATCCAGGCCAGCACAGCAGCTGGGACGGTGAATATTCCACTATTGATTCTCACATCATGGCAGACGCAGTTGTAAATGTAAAGACGCCAAGCCCCCTCCTTGTATGCTCACTTTGCCAGAGCTCTCATCAGCTCAAGTGGGAGCTTAATGAAGCCTGTTTCATAGTCGGCACTGAAGCCTGTTTTTCCAGGTACACAGCAGGAAGATGATCAGCCTTTCCCTGATACAGACAGGTCTGCCCTGAAGGGGGTCCTGAAACACTGGGCTAGTGCAGTATTACTTCTACGGTTGGACAGACTAGAGGCCACATTACAGGGCTCACATTGATTTGATCTAATCTGTTCCCAGCCTCTAGTCTGGCATGAATGAGTTCCCTGAAGGGTGAGCTACTGCCACGCAAACGACCCTGGCACATTAAATCTAAGGTGTGTGTGCGGGCAGCTGAGGTAATAGATGAGCAGTTTAGCTGCAACTTGGTTCAGCAGTCTATAACCACTCATCAGAGCTCCTTCAGTTCAACAGGGCAGTTCTTCCTCAGCATTACCAAAAAGAAAGAAAGAAAAAAAAAACAGACTTTGCCTACAACAAGAGGCGGCATCACCTCTGGTTTCAGCTTCAAACCTTAATAGTGAGTGTATTTTATTATTTATTCTTATGTGTATAACTCAAAAATATGATGTCAGTAAAAAAATACCCAGAGCAGCAAAGTAAAACAGAAATAAACTAAAATCTACCCAGTGCTTAATTTGCAGACTCTTCTGGTGCTTAGGAGCTCCACCAATGTTACCATTTGAAGTTTTAAACCTTCTTTAGCTTACAGTTAGAGGCCTCAGCACATTGAGAGCAAAGCCCATTATCTCACTGTCTCTCTCCCACACAGAGGTTCTCAAACTTTACCCAGTAGTCCCTCACTTCCCAGCTCTGACAGCATTTAACTGTGATTAAGAAGTCAGAGTTCATGATGAGCTGCAGGCAAAAACAGAGAAATAGCAGAAGAAAGCAGCATGTAGGATAAAGGTTTCAGCTTCTAGAGAGTATAGCTAAATTGTGTGAGGTGATGAGGACCCCCTGTGGGTTTTGATGTGTAGGCAGTGAATACCACACAAGTCTGAAACTAGAGAAGCTGCAATACAGCCCATTAACTGGTCTGGTCTGGGTCATTAAGCCTAACCAAAGGACACATACACTAGTCAGCCTTGACTCTCAGAGCCCATAGTACATAACAGTTGCAGTGTGGATAACCTCACACACAAGAAAAGGTCCAATCCCAAGGTGCTGGGTATAATCCCCTAGGCTGGAACAAAAGAGATCACACTGAGAGGTACTGGCAGATAGTAAACTTCTGAAGGTGATGTCCAAAGAATGGGCTGAGAAAACCATCATGGTACTGCTGAGCTTTGAAGTGCACTCAAGAGTTTGCATGATCAGGGACTGGCTGCAACAGGATTAAAACCAAACAGCTTTCAGCAGCTGACTTCATTCAGAAGTTCTTGTGAACTAGGCCTCTTCACCAAAATGTCTGTCACAACACTCTGTGAGGGAGAGTCTGTGCCACAGAAAACTGGCATAAACTTCTAAAAAGCTAAATTCAAAATGAGGGTCTGAGTCAAGCTCTTAAAACACACCGTACTCTCTCCACTCAAAAGTCGTTTTATACTCCACTTATTTACCTGGGTGCAGGGCACAAACAAACTTCAATTGGAATCATGGCTGGACTGGTAGAAAGACTGCACTCGAGGTGGTGGGTGCAGACAGTTTCTTGCTGCATTGCCAAGTCTAACTGGGAAAACCACATTATTGCTTCTGGAATATTTGGCTCGGCGCCCAACTTCACTCCCCACTGCCTGAGCCACTCACCGTCACACAAGTATTATTAATACACACTGTTGACACTTGAGGAATAACTTTACCCACTGCAGACATTACAAGGCAAAATGCTCAGACTCCTGAGAGCCTTTTACTGCTTGCTTACTTTAAGCAGAGCTGTGGCAAAGCAAAACAGTGTGACTCATTGTCCTGATGAGTCTCCTGCATTGCCCCATGAGTCAAAGTTTCACATTGTCTGAATATCACATTGTCTGCTACATTTATTCCTTTTTTCCTTGACATATCTGAATTTTTAAATTACACTTCACGATCAGAATTAATACAGGAAGAGCACTATTTCAAAATGGATTTAAGAGACAAGCTTTCTTTAGTGATTTTAAAAGTTAAAATATATATTTTTAAAGTAACAATGAAACAATTCTGCTTATAATTTAGCTGGCACAAGAATTTAGAATATTCTGCTTTTAACTAAGTATGAGCTATTTGTAATAGGAGTTATTAAATAAAAGCGCCTGCTGTCTTCTCCATGTTCTTCTGATACCTATTATAGTGTTATTTATTACATTTCTGAAAACTCCAGACATGACAAGTAAAATGTTTAGGTATTGTACATTCCTGAGAGGTTGACAAATGCATTTCTAAATATACAGAAGAAACTGCCAATAGTCGTGGGGGCAGTTCTGCTGAATTGGAATAACAGAGTGCTGCTGTTTCTGCTCTTGGGCGTGTCATTTGTCCTGCTCTAATTCATCTTAGCCAAGCCCCCGTGTGTTAACATTTCCCAGGGGGAAACAGCAACACAGAACCAAGTCCACAACACAACATAATACAACACAACAGAACACAACACAAAGCCTCTGAACAGAGTTTGCTGCTCAAACAGTTCACTATAATGCACCATATGCTCCCTCCTGATACCACCTTGCAGTGGGATAAGCAGTCACAAGATCTGACCATCGCCTATTTAGACCACAAAACTAATCACTAAATAACTTAATTCTTTCAGAACTATATATCACTGATTAAAAAGTCTGGGCTGGTGGTTTATCCCAAGGAGGATCTTATCATTTGTTCAAGTTCTCTTCAGGATGTGAATCTGGATCAATACGAGCCGTGCAGGTGCCAGCCATCTCCTCTGTAACGCAGCCCTAACAGGGTTAACAGAGCTAGTGGTTGACCAAGACAGACCAGGCCAAATCACCTCTAAAAAAAGTACTTATGTGTTGTGCTACTTAAAAGAGAAGCCCCTCTTTTTCCAACAGAAACTGTCTGTTGCAGTGTAAAGCAAGCAGCCTGTGAAAGAGGCTTTCGCGTCAGTGCAGTAAACCAGTCACAACAGAACCTGACACGTCCCACAAAAGCTTCTGAATCAGCGAATTGTTACACAGCTCACTGTTCCTTCCGATTAATAATTTACTCCACCCTGTCCTGCAGAAAACAAACCCTTTGCTCTGTTGCCACAGGACAGCAACAAAAAAGCAATTGGGGCAAAGGTGGACGTTTATCTGCACCAGTACACAGAGACTGGAGTATAAATAAAGCCACAATCGCACCGCGTCACAGACATATCACACAACAGTCGATTAGTCACGTGCGGCGACTTGGCTGCTGGAAAACAATGTCAACCCAGTAACTGTTTCTACACTTACTTTGCACACATTGATTTCCTATTTTCAATTATTAATTCTAATTAGGATGAAGTAGAATCTGCCACAGGGCAAAAGCAGTCAATGTGAGGGTTGCAGTTACAAAGTGGAGCCTGATGTACATTCATATAATGTCAGTAGGGGCGCCGCCATCACCATCATCAGAAAGTCAAAGAATCCCCAGGGCCATGTTTGCTGTGGCGCCGCCGCCGCTCTGTGTAAGAATTTTAGTTTCTGTGTACATGTGCACAGGGAAATTCTGTGCAACACTAACAAACAAAACTAAATATCTTTATTCCAGTACAATAATTTGTTTTTTTAAGTACTTGAATTAAATAGTACTACTTACAGTAGACCCCATTTTTTCTCCACCACATTTGATTAAATGCGTTACCTTTAAGTAAGGAAGAGAAAAACATATAGCCACTAAAAAAAACAAATACAGCAGATACAACATATAAAGTAGGTTGAATTAGCCCCACTTCAACCCTGCTAGAACATTAAAGGACTGCCTAAATATTAATGCCTTCAGAACCACTGTACACAGACAGGGATTATACTGCACAATGAATATTTTTACTATTCATACATTCATGTGTGTTTTGTGTCGCAGTAAAATAATTCACTAAAAGTGTAGAATTACTACTTTATGTTAAATATTGTAAATGTTATACTGCAGGTAAATAGGCTCACCCTGATTTTAATGAAAGATTTTTTTTGTGCATTTCCCTTGGGATGAATAAAGGATCTATCCATCTTAACTACAAATCGAATCGACACAGGACAAGTGATATAGCAAATGTTCATCTCATGGCTTCTGGTGTGCTCAGCTTTGTTGTTAAATCATGGTGGGCTCGCTGTCTTTCATTTTGAGTGCACGGCTGCAGTGAGAGCGTCTATTGTTGTGCCTCAGGTATCCTAATTAGAGAATTGTGGCTGGGTTGATTTGCATAAGTGGTCTTAATAAATGAGGCACTAAACTAGAGAAAGCTAAAACTGTTAAATCTGTGCACATGGTGCTAATTACTGCATCTCTATGTACATAGTATGACTTCAGTTCTGTACCAGAGACACCGAAAATTCAACCCAGCCCATTAACAGATTGTGACTTATTATAATATTAATTTATGAGCTGTGTTTCAGGTTACACAGAAAATACAAGCTTGCTTCTCACCAAACAGAGGAGCCAGAGTCAGTCATAGGTGAATCTAGGACTTGCTATCGGGGAGAGTGAGTTTGAAAGAGACTTTTTAAACCAGTCTATTTTAATGTTGACATAATAATATATGCATACACCGGGATGCTGTGCTGAAAATAGCAGGTTATAGATCCAGCTTTTGTTTGTTTAAATTCATCAGTGTTTCCAGGATTATTTTTGTGATGAACACTGACATAAACACTAAAAATGAGACGTGTCAAACATTAAAGAAATGTTTTCTAAACTGCTATCTTAAATTAAATGAAACAAAAACAGATTGTGTTTGTTGTATGTTTTTTTTCATTATTATTGTGCTAATATTTTTCTGTCAATTACTTATCTATCAACTACTCATTTAGTCCATTTTAGAAAATGATAAATAAGCAATTTCCTGAAACCGAAATGTAAAATTATTAAATTGCTTTTTTGTATAAACTGTCCAAATTAGTTTACTATTAAAAGTTATCACACTCTAGTCACTAGAACAAGAATCTTTGATACTTTTGCCTCAAAAAGGTTTCCAGTTAATTTTCTGTCAACTGACTAATGCAAGATTGGAGCATCGAGGAGGAGACATAAGTACAGATATGTTGATAACTGCAGTACCTGTGCAGTATGTGCAATTTCCTTCTTTACATGAACATATTTTTTAGTATTAATTACCCAAATTTAAATGACCACGTGCTATATGGTCACAGTCAAAAATAAACCAAACACTCAACTGTCAGTAAACTTGAAAGAAGATTGTTCAAGTTGACATTTTTTCTCTTCTTATAGACCATTAGCTGCAGTCATCTTAAGTTCATGACATTTACATGATGCTGCCAAATCCATGGAAATATTTCTACATTATTTCTACAGAATCGCCGCTGACTTTCTGTACACACAGCATGTTTCAAAACATATTTTATTGAACTGTGAATCAATTTTTCCATTAGTGGCTCATGTGATAATTGCGTGAGCCAGATTTTGTATGTTTTGGCTGCAATATGTTTGTTCACATATTACATGGAAAAATGTCTTTCCTTTACTTACAGGGGAGTTCAACTGTGAAATGTCTGCCAATGTTTTTGCACAGTTAATTGCTGAATTGAGTTATGTGATTATAAACATTATTGAACTGCTATTTCTTCCCATTTCACATCAGTGTCTCTGTTTTGTTAACAAATGTTACAAAAAAATGATAAAGAAATCATCTTGTTTAATTGCTGTCAAACTGTCAATTAAAACATGCACACAGAATAAGTCTTTGTTATTTTCTTTGGTTCATTACAATATTTTATAAATAATACTTAATAATACTTACATTATTTGGGCCCTGAAAAGTGTCAAGTACCATAACAGCCTATAAATAATCATACCTTAGTAAACTTGGGAAAATAAAAACTTACAAAGCTCAAATGTGCTCTAAAAACAAACCACGGTAAATCAAATAAAAAAATGATTGCCTTGAGGAGAGAAAACAGATATAAAGCTTTGTCAGCACAAGCAGGTACTGTTACTTTTACATGCCTCAACCCCATAGTTTTTGGATGTCTACAGCAGACCAGTCATTAAAAAAACAACCTAAGGTGTGAAGTTGTAAATAAGTTTTTCATCTGCCAATTTGATCTGAATTATGTTGAGCAGTACCTGGACAGAAACATAATTAAATTTGAGTCAAAGAGCACTAAAATCATCAGAAGTGTATGAATACAAATGCATTGGGAACTAGAATTTAGTTTTTTGCATGCATTTGTGAGAGCAAACAGTACTTGTTGGCTCAAACCAACAATTGTTGTGTCTAACATGTCACAGTTCATGGATATGTCCCTCACTGTAAACACAAACATGATTTTACCGAAGGCGGCCAATCAGTGCATCTCTCCACCGTCCAAATTAATACCAACAATATGGAATCACATGCGCACACACAAACACAGCGATAATTGCTTTTTAATGATCCCACATTATGCAAATGCTCATCATGAAGCCATAAATCTTTTCTACCTGCCTACCCACAAATAATGCCAAAAGACTGACATACCACGTTGTATTGTGTAAGGAAAGTGAAGAGGTTCATGGCTTCCACCTATATATCTGTGCAGTACAAATTGTAACATTCAAAAGAGAAGCAAAAACATAAAAATAATGATAATAAATGAAAATGGTTTTGAATAAAATATTGCTGTCTCATTGATATTTATCTTTACAATAAAAAAATGTGGTAAAGCAGCTTGTTTAATAACATACTAAATTAGCACCAAATTCTGTGAAATATCTAAATATGTAAAAAACAGAAGTTTGAAACCCACAGCAGTGTGTTGTGCTCGATTAGGAATGAGGAGAAGTGGCACTAGATGGATAGAAAGCTGGTACAAAATGAAGGGACAGAAACAGGAAAACATCTCTAGCCTTTGATTAACACAGAAAAACTGTAGATTAAGGGGTTTTCTTTCATACCATCATCTCTCCAGGATAATGCAAACCCTTTGGAGACTTCAGCAAAATAGGAGGAAATCCTGAAGTTCATCTCAAATGAACTGCTGGCTCTGAAAGCAGTGTTGTTCTTCCAGTCTCTGAAACTCACTAGACCCATGAATTATTCTCCCGGATTCTCAAAGTCAAAGTGAAGAGAAAAGTATACAACAGCAACTTAGCACTGTGTGTGTGTGTGTGTGTGTGTGTGTGTGTGTGTGTGTGTGTGTGTGTGTGTGTGTGTGTGTGTGTGTGTGTGTGTGTGTGTGTGTGTGTGTGTGTGTGTGTGTGTGTGTGTGTGTGAGAGAGAGAGAGAGAGAGCAAGAGAAAGAGTTTGTGAGAGTAACAGCAAGAGACACTGTAGTTACATTATGAGGCAGTGTAAAAATGAACCAAGCCATCTAGATGTGAATCCTAGTCGATGTAACGTCGAATGAAACAATAACTGAATGACACAACATATAAAATACGTATAAATATACCTATAAAAGAAGCATGACAATAGATTTCATCACTGGTCACTTTTGATTAAACTGAAGTTGTCTAGTTTAGAGGCAAACAAAAAATACAGAGAAAAACACATTTCCATCTAAAACCTTATTTTAGACTCAAGGCAAGGATCAGTGGTATTGATCCATGGACCTCTTTTTGTTCTGTGGCCGAGGGCGAGTTTGTCATTCATACTACAGTATGCCTACGCCTGGATTGGAAGTGAGTCCCAGAATTATAATACAAGCTAATGTTTAAAGTGCAAGGCTGAGAGAATCACATGGCGTCAAGTTTCTTTGCAAATCTAATTTCTCAGGGGGGATTCATCACTTTGAGGATGCGGGTGCCTGAACCAGTAAGTCAGCAATTTCTGTCTTTTATCCATCTAAACTCAATTGAAAGGTCTTAATGAAGTGCACACTACAGGACATGATGAACTCCTATAGGTGTGCTTTTCTGCTCAGAGTTAACATTGTATTGGCTGACAACACATACTCCGCTGCTTAACAAAAAAGGTCGGATTCAGTGGCATTGACCTTGTTTTTGTGTTTCTTACAGTTTTACAGCTAATTTCGGATCAGTTTCTGCACAACACAGAATGGATCTTCGTCAGTGCACCCTGTCTGTAAATGACTACACCTCCTCTAAATGTTTCTTTGATCTATATCTTTAAGATGCCCTTTTGTCAATGTTTAGATTCCGGGCTACATCTCTTTGTTCGTGCGCTCTGGTTGTGCGATAGTGTCTCATTACATTTATTCCTTTTTCCTTTCTCCTCTGTAGCAAAAGCCACAAATTTAATTGAATGTCTAAGCTTTTAATGTCTGCATTGCTCTAATCAGTTGTTTATCTTGACCTTGGTGGAATTAGCTCAGGCTATTTGTGGAGATGTAAAATGTTTTTTTTCCTAAAGCATTAACAAGTGTGTAACCTCAGCTTTGATCCGTCAGTTAATCAAAGGTACTAGACTTTCCCTGACATCCGTTCAGGTGTCAGGGAGAAAGCTTGTTCTGGTGACAAAGTTTTGTAAACTCACACCATACTCTTCTCTGATTTTATTTCAAAGACCAAATTGCTGTGTTTTTTTTTATAAAACAATGGATGAATACATTTCATGACTTGGCCTAGCTTTGTAGTCTTTTGTCATTCTGCTTTGTGGCTTCAAACTATAATATTAAGATGCTAGTCATGATTCATTAGCCACAAACAGTGGAAAGTTAGGGCTGCTATAAAAGTAAGGTGCCGGCTTGTACGGTCTCATACCAACAACATGCAATACAACCTTCTGAGAGGGTGGCACGACTGCAGGCGAGGCAGAACACAGTGGAATGCAAAATACAACCCCAAATACCCTAGGGCCTGGAGGCAAATTTGATTAAAAGTTTGTTTTTCTTCACTCTCAACAAACGGAGGAGCTCGTCGATGCGGCACTGACAGTTAATTGGACTTGGCAGGGCCACAAGTTCATTCGTCAGCATTGTGTGGGGCTTGCCTTGGAGCAGCAGGACAATCGATGTCCCTCAGGACGGCCTGTAATCACTGCAACACTCCAATGAAGTCCAGGGTTAAACATCAGGAGATTGCAGGTGCACCAGAGGATCTGAGAAAGACTGCTAATATGCTCCCACTCCCAAAGCAAGCCAAGGACACTGCAACACAGCACCCAAAGGACTGGGATGATCCCTTAGAATAGAGTTACACCTCAAGCTATTATTCTGATCAAAATGACCATGAATCCAAGTTCCTGAGAGGCAATAAGTGTATCTATAACAAATATTCAGGAAATTACTCTTGGAGACTTTTCATCGCCATCA